>NC_044381.1:6338734-7695812 GCF_006542625.1 Nomascus leucogenys | reverse complement strand
GTACAAAAATCACAAGCATTCTTGTACACCAATAACAGACAAACAGAGAGCCAAATCATGAGTGAACTCCAATTCGCAATTGCTTCAAAGAGAATAAAATACCTAGGAATCCAACTTACAAGGGATGTGAAGGACCTCTTCAAGGAGAACTACAAACCACTGCTCAATGAAATAAAAGAGGATACAAACAAATGGAAGAACATTCCATGCTCATGGGTTGGAAGAATCAATATCGTGAAAATGGCCATACTGCCCAAGGTAATTTATAGATTCAATGCCATCCCCATCAAGCTACCAATGACTTTCTTCACAGAATTGGAAAAAACTACTTTAAAGTTCATATGGAACCAAAAAAGAGCCCACATCGCCAAGTCAATCCTAAGCCAAAAGAACAAAGCTGGAGGCATCACGCTACCTGACTTCAAACTATACTACAAGGCTACAGTAACCAAAGCAGCATGGTACTGGTACCACAACAGAGACATAGATCAATGGAACAGAACAGAGCCCTCAGAAATGATGCCACATATCTACAACTATCTGATCCTTGACAAACCTGACAAAAACAAGAAATGGGGAAAGGATTCCCTATTTAATAAATGGTGCTGGGAAAACTGGCTAGCCATATGTAGAAAGCTGAAACTGGATCCCTTCCTTACACCTTATACAAAAATTAATTCAAGATGGGTTAAAGACTTAAATGTTAGACCTAAAACCATTAAAATCCTACAAGAAAACCTAGGCAATACCATTCAGGACATAGGCGTGGACAAGGACTTCATGTCTAAAACACCAAAAGCAATGGCAACAAAAGGCAAAATTGACAAATGGGATCTCATTAAACTAAAGAGCTTCTGCACAGCAAAAGAAACTACCATCAGAGTGAACAGGCAACCTACAGAATTGGAGAAAATTTTTACAACCTACTCATCTGACAAAGGGCTAATATCAAGAATCAACAATGAACTCAAACAAATTTACAAGAAAAAAACAAACAACCCCATCAAAAAGTGGGCAAAGGACATGAACAGACACTTCTCAAAAGAAGACATTTATGCAGCCAAAAAACACATGAAGAAATGCTCATCATCACTGGCCATCAGAGAAATGCAAATCAAAACCACATGAGATACCATCTCACACCAGTTAGAATGGCCATCATTAAAAAATCAGGAAACAACAGGTGCTGGAGAGGATGTGGAGAAATAGGAACACTTTTACACTGTTGGTGGGACTGTAAACTAGTTCAACCATTGTGGAAGTCAGTGTGGCGATTCCTCAGGGATCTCGAACTAGAAATACCATTTGACCCAGCCATCCCATTACTGGGTATATACCCAAAGGACTATAAATCATGCTGCTATAAAGACACATGCACACATATGTTTATTGCGGCACTATTCACAATAGCAAAGAGTTGGAACCAACCCAAATGTCCAACAACGATAGACTGGATTAAGAAAATGTGGCACATATACACCATGGAATACTATGCAGCCATAAAAAAGATGAGTTCATGTCCTTTGTAGGGACATGGATGAAACAGGAAAACATCATTCTCAGTAAACTAGCTCAAGGACAATAAACCAAACACCACATGTTCTCACTCATAGGTGGGAATTGGACAATGAGAACTCATGGACACAGGAAGGAGAGCATTGCACTGTTGTGGGGTGGGGGGAGGGGGAGGGACAGCATTAGGAGATATACCTAATGCTAAATGACGGGTTAATGGATGTAGGAAATCAAAATGGCATCTGGATACATATGTAACAAACCTGCACATTGTGCACATGTAAATTAAAACCTAAAGAATAATAAAAAATAAAAATAAAAATAAAAATAAACACCACACAGAAGCATTCTGTGAAAGATCATTCTGATCTGTGCATTCAACTAAGAGAGTTGAACCCTACTTTTGATTGAGGAGTTTTGAAACACTCTGTAGAAACTGCTACTGGCAATTTTGAGCGCAAAGAGGCCTATCGTGGAAAAAGAATATCTTAAAAAAAAACTACACATAAGCACTCTGTGAAACTTCTTTCTGATCTGTGCATTCAACTAACAGAGTTGAACCTTACTCTTGATTGAGGAGTTTTGAAACACACTTTCTGTAGAAACTGCAAGTGGACATTTGGAGCGCTATGTGGCTTATCGTGGAAAAAGGAATATCTTCAAATAAAAACTATACAGACGCATTCTGTGAAACTTCTTTCTGGTCTGTGCATTCAACTAACAGTGTTGAACCTCACTTTGATTCAGAAGTTTTCAAACACTTTTTCTGTAGAAACTGCAAGTGGACATTTGGGTGCTAACAGGCCTATCGTGGAAAAAGAATATCTAAAATAAAACCACACAGAACATTTGTGAAACTTCTTTCTGTCTGTGCATTTAACTAACATAGTGGAAGATTACTTTTGATTGAGATTTTGAAACACTTTTCTGTACAAATGCAGGTGGACATTTGATCGCTACGGCCTATAAATATCTAAAACACAGTTCTGGAACTACTTCTTGCATTAACAGAAATATTATAAAAAACATTTTCTAGAAATGCAAGTGGACATTGGGGCTAAAGGCCATGTGGAAAAAGAATATAAAATAAAAAACACAGAAGCATTCTGTGAAACTTCTTTCTGTCTGTGCATTAACTAACAGAGTGAATTACTTTTGATTGAGGAGTTTTGAAACAATCTTTCTGTAAAACTGCAGTGGACATTTGGACGCTAGAGCCTATATGGAAAAAGGAATATCTTCAAATAAAAACTACACAGAAGCATTCTGTAAAACTTTGATCTGATCTGTGCATTTAACTAACAGAGTTGGACCATACTTTTTATTTAGGAGTTTTGAAACACTCTTTCTGTATTATCTGCGTGTGGTCATTTGGAGCGCAACATGGCCTATCGAGGAAAAAGGAATATCTTCAAATAAAAACTACACAGAAGCATTCTGTGAAACTTCTCCCTGATCTGTGTATTCAACTAACAGAATTGAACCTTCCTTTTGATGGAGCAATTTGGAAACACTCTTTCTGTATAAATTGCAAGTGGAAATTTGGAGCGCTACGCGGCCTATCGTCGAAAAAGGTATATCTTGAAATAAAAACCACACAGAAGCATTCCCTGAAACTTCTGTGTGATCTCTGCATTCAACTAACACAATTGCACCTTACTTTTGATGGAGCAGTTTTGAAACATTATTTCTGTATAAACTGCATGTGGACATTTGGAGCCCTACGAGGCCTATCGTCGAAGAAGGAATATCTTCAAATAAAAACTACACAGAAGCATTCAGTGAAACTTCTTTCAGATCTGCACATTCAACTAACAGAGATGAACCTTACTTTTAATTGAGGAGTTTTGAAACACTCTTTCTGAATAAACTGCAAGTGCATATTTGGAGTGCTACGCCGCCTATCATGGAATAAAGAGTATATTCAAATAAAAACTACATGGAAGCATTCTGTAAAACTTCTTGCTGATCTGTGCATTCAACTAATAGAGTTGAACCTTACTTTTGATGGAGCAGTTTTGAAGCACTCTTTCTGTATAAACTGCAAGGGGACATTTGGAGCGCTACGTGGCCTATTATGGATAAAGGAATGTCTTCAAACAAAAACTACACAGAAGCATTCTGTGAAACTTCTTTCTGATCTGTGCATTCGAATAACAGAGATGAACCTTACTTTTGATGGAGCAGTTTTGAAACACCCTTTCTGCATAAACTGCAATTGGACACTTGGAGCGCTAAGAGGCCGATCATGGAAAAAGGAATATCTTCAAATGAAAACTACAGAGAATCATTTTGTGAAACTTCCTCTGATATGTCCATTCAACTAACAGAGTTGAACCTTACTTTTGATGGAGCAGTTTTGAAACACTCTTTCTGTATAAACTGCAAGAGGACATTTGGAGCACTTCGCGGCCTATCATCGAAAAAGGAATAACTTCAAACAACAACTACACAGAAGCATTCTGTGAAACTTCGTTCTGATAGATCCATTCAACTAAAAGAGTTGAAACTTATCTTTCATTGAGGAGTTTTGAAACACTCTTTCTGTATAAACCGAAATTGGACATTTAGAGTGCTATGCGGCCCATCGTGGAAAAAGGAATATCTTCAAATAAAAACTACAGAGAAGAATTCTGGGAAACTTCCTTGTGATCTGTGCATTCAAGTAAGAGAGTTGAAACTGACTTTTGATGGAGCAGTTTTGAGACACTCCTTCTGTATAAACTGCAAGTGGACATTTTGAGCGCTACGCGGCCTATCGTAGAAAAAGGAATATCTTCAAATAAAAACTACACAGAAACATTCTGTGAAACTTCTTTCTGATCTGTGCATTCAACTAACGGGCATGAAACTTACTTTTGATTGAAGAGTTTTGAAACACTCTTTCTGTGTAAACTGCAAGGGGACAGTAAGAGCGCTAAGAGGCCTCTAGTGGAAAAAGGAATATCTTTAAATAAAAACTACACAGAAGCATTCTGTGAAACTTCTTTTTGATCTGTGCATTCAACTAACGGAGATGAAACTTACATTTGATTGAAGAGTTTTGAGACACTCTTTCTGTATAAACTGCAAGTGGACATTTGGAGCGCTCAGAGGCCTATCATGGAAAAAGGAATGTCTTCAAATTAAAACTACACAGAAGCCTTCTGTGAAACTTCTATCAGATCTGTGCGTTCAAATAACCGAGTTCAACCTTACTTTTGATACAGGAGTTTTGAAACACTCTTTCTGTAGAAATTGTAAGTGGACATTTGGAGTGCTAAGGGGCCTATCATGGAAAAAGGAATATCCTCCAATAAAAACTACAGAGAAGCATTCTGGGAAACTACTTTCTGATCTGCGCATTCAACTAACAGAGTTGAACCCTACTTTTGATTGAGGAGTTTTCAAACACTCTTTCTGTATAAACTGCAAGTGGACATTTGGAGCGCTATGCGGCCTATCTTGGAAGTAGGAATTTCCTCAAATAAAAACTGCAGAGAAGCATTCTGTGAAACTTATTTCTGATCTTTGCATTCAACTAACAGACTTGAACCTTACTTTTGAGGGAGCAGTTTTGAAACACTTTTTCTGTTAAAACTGCAATTGGACATATGGAGCGCTAAACGGCCTACAGTGTCGAAAGCAGTTTCTTCAAATAAAAACTACACAGAAGCATTCTGAGAAACTTCTTTCCAATCTTTGCATTTAACTAACAGAGTTGAACCTTACTTTTAATGAAGCAGTTTTGAAACACTCTTTCTGTATAAACTGCAAGGGGACATTTGGAGCGCTACACGGCCTATCGTCGAAAAAGGAATATCTTCAAATAAAAACTACACAGAAGCATTCTGTGAAACTTCCTTATGATCTGTGCATTCAACTAACAGAGTTTAACCTTACTTTTGATTGAGGAGTTTTCAAACAATCTTTCTGTAGAAATTTCAAGTGGACATTTGGAGCGCTAAGAGGCCTATTGTGGAAAAAGGAATACCTTCACATAAAAACTACACAGAAGCATTCTGTGAAACTTCTTTCTGATCGGTGCATTCAGCTAACAGAGTTGGACCTTACTTTTGATTGAGGAGTTTTGAAACACTCTTTCTGTATAAACTGCAAGGGGACATTTGGAGAGCAACACGGCCTATCGTCGGAAAAGGAATGTCTTCGAATAGAGACTACATAGAAGCATTATGCGAAACTTCTTTCTGATCTGTGCATTCAACTAACAGAGTTGAACCTTACTTTTGATGGAGCAGTTTTGAAACACTCTTTCTGTGTAAACTGCAAGTAGGCATTTCTAGCGCTATGAGGTCTATAGTGGAAAAAGGAATATCATCACATAAAAACTACACAGAAGCATTCTGTGAAACTTCTTTCTGCTCTGTGCATTCAACTAACAGAATTGCACCTTACCTTTGATGGAGCAGTTTTTAAACACTCTTTCTCTATAAACTGCCATTGGACATTTGGAGTGCTAAGCGGCCTATCGTAGAAAAAGGAATATCTTCAAATAAACACTACAAAGAAGCATTCTGTCAAACTTCTTTCTGATCTGTGCATTCACCTAAAAGAGTTGAACCATACATTTGATTGTGGAGTTTTGAAACACTCTTTCTGTATATACTGCAAGTGGACATTTGGAGCGCTATGCGGCCTATCACTGAAAAAGGAATATCTTCAAATAAAAACTACACAGAGGCATTCTGTGCAACTTCTTTCTGATCTGTGCATTCAACTAACAGAGTTGAACCTTAATTTTGATGGAGCCGTTTTGAAACACACTTTCTGCATAAACTGCAATTGGACATTTGGAGCGCTAAGAGGCCGATCGTTGAAAAAGGAAAATCTTCAAATGAAAACTACACAGAATCATTCTGTGAAACTTCCTTCTAATCTGTCTATTCAACTAAAAGAGTTGAACCTTAATTTTGATGGAGCAGTTTTGAAACACTCTTTCTGTATAAAGTGTAAGAGGACATTTGGAGCTCTTCGCGGCCTATCGTCGAAAAAGGAATATCTTCAAATAACAACTACACAGAAGCATTCTGTGAAACTTCTTTCTGATAGATCCATTCAACTAAAAGAGTTGAAACTTACCTTTCATTGAGGAGTTTTGAAACACTCTTTCTGTATAAACCGAAATTGGACATTTGGAGCCCTATGTGGCCAATCGTGGAAAAAGCAATATCTTCAAATAAAAACTACACAGAAGCATTCTGTGAAACTTCCTTGTGATCTGTGTATTCAACTAACAGAGTTGAACTTGAGTTTTGATGGAGCAGTTTTGAGACTCTCTTTCTGTATAAACTGCAATTGGACATTTGGAGTGCTACGCGGCCTATCGTATAAAAAGGAATATCTTTAAATAAAAACTACACAGAAGCATTCTGTGAAACTTCTTTCTGATCTGTGCATTCAACTGATGGACATGAAACTTACTTTTGATTGAAGAGTTTTGAAACACTCTTTCTGTGTAAACTGCAAGTGGACATTTGGAGGGCCAAGAGGACTATCGTGGAAAAAGGAATATCATCAAATAAAAACTACACAGAAGCATTCTGTGAAACATCTTTTTGATCTCTGCATTCAACAAACGGAGATGAAACTTACTTTTGATTGAAGAGTTTTGAGACACTCTTTCTGTATAAACTGCAAGTGGACATTCGGAGCGCTAAGGGGCCTATAGTGGAAAAAGGAATATCTTCAAATTAAAACTACACAGAAGCTTTCTGTGAAACTTCTATCAGATCTGTGTTTTCAAATAACAGAGTTGAAACTTACTTTTGATTCAGGAGTTTTGAAACACTCTTTCTGTAGAAACTGTAAGTGGACATTTGGAGCGCTAAGGGGCCTATCGTGGAAAAAGGAATATCCTCAAATAAAAACTACAGAGAAGCATTCTGGGAAACTACTTTCTAATCTGTGCATTCAACTAACAGAGTTGAACCCTACTTTTCATTGAGGAGTTTTCAAACACTCTTTCTGTATAAACTGCAAGTGGACATTTGGAGCGATACGCGGCCTATCTTGGAAGAAGGAATTTCCTCAAACAGAAACTGCAGAGAAGCATTCTCTGAAACTTATTTCTGATCTGTTCAGTCAACTAACAGAGTTGAACCTTACTTTTGAGGGAGCAGTTTTGAAACACTTTTTCTGTATAAACTGCAATTGGACATTTGGAGCGCAAAACGGCCTATCATGGAAAAAGCAGTTTCTTCAAATAAAAACTACACAGAAGCATTCTTAGAAACTTCTTTCCGATCTGTGCATTCAACTAACAGACTTGAACCTTACTTTTCATGAAACAGTTTTGAAACACTCTTTCTGTATAAACTGCAAGGGGACATTTGGAGCACTACACGGCCTTTCATCGAAAAAGGAATATCTTCAAATAAAAACTACACAGAAGCATTCTTTGAAACTTCTTTATGATCTGTGCATTGAACTAACAGAGTTTAACCTTCCTATTTATTGAGGAGTTTTCAAACCATCTTTCTGTAGAAATTTCAAGTGGACATTTGGAGCGCTAAGAGGCCAATCGTAGAAAAAGGAATATCTTCAAATAAAAATTACACAGAAGCATTCTCTGAAACTTCTTTCTGATCCGTGCATTCAGCTAACAGTGTTGTACCTTACTTTGATTGTGGAGTTTTGAAACACTCTTTCTGTATAAACTGCAAGGGGACATTTGGAGAGCTACGCGGTCTGTCGTCGGAAAAGGAATGTCTTCGAATAGAGACTACACAGAAGCATTATGTGAAACTTCTTTCTGATCTGTGAATTTAACTAACAGAGTTGAACCTAACTTTTGATGGAGCAGTTTTTAAACACTCTTTCTGTGTAAACTGCAAGTCGGCATTTCTAGAGCTATGTAGCCTATCGTGGAAAAAGGAATATCTTCACATAAAAACTACACAGAAGCATTCTGTGAAACTTCTTCCTGCTCTGTGCATTCAACTAACATAATTGCACCTTCCTTTTGATGGAGCAGTTTTGAAACACTCTTTCTCTATAAACTGCAATGGGACATTTGGAGCGCTACGCGACCTATCGTTGAAAAAGGAATATCTTCAAATAAACACTACAAAGAAGCATTCTGTCAAACTTCTTTCTGAACTGTGCATTCACCTAAAATAGTTGAACCTTACTTTTGATGGAGGAGTTTTGAAACACTCTTTCTGTATAAACTGCAAGTGGACATTTGGAGCGCTATGCGGCCTATCGTTGAAAAAGGAATATCTTCATATAAAAACTGCAGAGAGGCATTCTGTGCAACTTCTTTCTGATCTGTGCATTCAACTAACAGTGTTGAACCTTAATTTTGATACAGCAGTTTTGAAACACTCTTTCTGTATAAACTGCAAGTGGACATTTGGATCGCTACGCGGCCAATCATCTAAAAAGGAATGTCTTCAAATAAAAACAACACAGAAGCATTCTGTTAAACTTCTTTCTTATCTGTGCATGCAACTAACAGATTTTAACCTTACTTTTTCTGGAGCAGTTTTGAAACACTCTTTCTGTATAAACTGCAAGTGGACATTTGGAGCACTAAGATGCCAATCATGGAAAAAGGAGTATCTTCAAACAAAAACTACACAGAAGCATTCTGTGAAACTTCTTTCTGATCTGTGCATTCAACTAACAGAGTTGAAACTTACTTTTGATTGAGGAGTTCTGAAACACTCTTTCTGTAGAAACCGCAAGTGGACATTCAGAGCACTAAGGGGCCAATAGTGGAAAAACGAATATCTTCAAATAAAAACTACACAGAAGCATTCTATGTAACTTCTTTCTGATCTGTGCATTCAATTAACAGAGTTGAACCTTACTTTTGATTGAGGAGTTCTGAAACAGTCTTTCTGTAGAAACCGTAATTGAATATTAGGAGCGCTAAGGGGCCAATAGTGGAAAAAGGAATGTCTTCAAATAAAAAATACACAGAAGCATTCTGTGAAAGTTCTTTCTGATCTCTGCATTCAAATAACAGAGTTGAAGCTTACTTTGGATTGAGGAGTTCTGAAACACTCTTTCTGTAGAAACTGCAAGTGGACATTCGGAGCGCTAAGAGGCCTATAGTGCAAAAAGGAATATCTTCAAATAAAAACTACACAGAATCATTTTGTGAAAATTTTTTGTCATCTGTGCATTCAACTACTAGGTTTGAACCTTAGTTTTGATTGAGGTGTTTTGAGTCACTCTTTCTGTAGAAACTGCAAGTGGACATTAGGAGAGATATGCAGCCTGTCGTGGAAAAAGGAATATCTTCAAATAAAAACTACATAGAAACATTCTGTGAAACTTCTTTCTTATCTGTGCATTCAACTAACAGAGCTGAACCTTACTTTTGATTGATTAGTTTTGAAGCACTCTTTCTCTATAAACAGCAATTGGACATTTGGAGTGCTACTGGGCCTATCGTGGAAAAAGGAATATTTTCAAATAAAAACAACACAGAAGCATTCTGTGAAACTACATTCTGATCTGTGCATTCAACTAACAGAGTTGAACCTTACCTTCAGTTGAGGAGTTTTGAAACACTCTTTCTGTAGAAACTGGAAGTGGACATTTGGAGCACTACGCAGCGAATCGTGGAAGAAGGAATATCTTCAAATAAAAACTACACAGAAACATTCTGTGAAATTTCTTTCTCATCTGTGAATTCAACTAACAGAGTTGAACCTTACTTTTGATTTAGGAATTTTGAAACCCTCTTTCTGTACAAACTGCAAGTGGACATTTGGAGCGCTATGAGGCCTATTGTGGAAAAAGTAATAACTTCAAATAAAAACTACACAGAAGCATTCTGTGAAACTTTATTGTCATCTGTGCATTCAACTAACAGAGTTGAACTTTACTTTTGATTGTGGAATTTTGAAACACTCTTTCAGTAGAAACTGAAAGTGGACATTTGGAGCACTAAGAGGCCTATTGTGGAAAAAGGAATATCTTCAAATAAAAACTACACAGAAGAATTCTGTGAAACTTCTTTCTGATCTGCGCACTCACCTAACAGATTTGAACATTTCTTTTGATTGAGGAGTTTTGAAACAATCTTTCTGTAGAAACTGGACGTGCACATTTGGAGCGCTACGCAGCCTATCGTCGAAAAAGGAATAACTTCAAATAAAACCTACACAGAAGCATTCTGTGAAACTTCTTTCTGATCTATGCATTCAACTAACAGATTTAAACCTTACTTTTGATTGAGGAGTTTTGAAACACACTTTCTGTAGAAACTGCAAGTGGACATTTGGAGTGCTAGGAGGCCTATCGTGGGAAAAGGAATATCTTAAAATAAAATCTACAAAGAAAGATTCTGTGAAACTTCTTTATGATCTGTGCATTAAACTAATAGACTTGAATCTTACTTTTGATTGAGAAGTTTTGAAACACTCTTTCGGTAGAAACTGCAAGTGGAGATTCGGAGCGCTAAGGGTCCTAAAATGGAAAAAGGAATATCTTCAAATAAAAACTACACAAAAGTATTCTGTGAAACTTCTTTTGGGTCTGTGCATTCAACTAATGGAGTTGAACCTTACTTTTGATTGAGGAGTTCTGAAACACTATTTCTGTAGGAACTGCAAGTGGATATTCATTGCCCTAATGGGCCTATAGTGGAAAGATAAATATCTTCAAATAAAAACTACACAGAAGCATTGTGTGAAATGTCTTTCTGATCTGTGCATTCAACTAACATAGTTGAAACTTACTTTTGGTTGACGAATTTTGAAACACTCTTTCTGTATACACTGCAAGTGGACATTTGGAGCACTTTGAGGCCTATCATAAAAAAAGGAATATCTTCAAATAATAACTACACAGAAGCATTCTCTGATACTACTTTCTGATCTGTGCATTCAACTAACAGATTTGAACCTTCCTTTTCATGGAGCAGTTTTGAAACACTCTATTTGTAGAATCTGCAAGTGGAAATGTGACGAACATTGAAGACTGTGGTGAAAAAAAAAATCTTAACCTAAAAACGGCAAGAAAACATTCTGTGAAACTTCTTTCTGATCTGTGCATTCAACTAACACTGTTGAACCTTACTTTTTATTGAGGAGTTTTGAAACATTCTTTCTGTATAACCTGAAAGTGGACATTTGGAGCGCTTTGAGGCCTATCGTGGAAAAAGGAATATCTTCAAACAAAAACTACACAGAAGCATTCTGTGCAACTTTTTGATGATCTGTGCATTCAACTAACAGAGTTAAACCTTACTTTTGATTGAGGAGTTTTGAAAAATTCTTTCTGTGTAAACTGCTACTGGACATTTGGAGCGCTTTGAGGCCTATGGTGGAAAAAGGAATATCTTCTAATAAAAACTACACAGAAGAATTCTGTGAAACTTCTTTCTGATCAGTGAATTCAACTTACAGAGTTGAACCTTAATTTTGATTGAGGAATTTTGAAACACTCTATCTGTAGAAACTGGAAGTGGACATTCGGAGCGTTAAGAGGCGAATAGCGCAAAAAAGAATACCTTCACATAAAAACTAGACAGAAGCATTCTGTGAAACTTCTTTCTGATCAGCACATTCAACTAACAGTATTGAACCTTACTTTTGATTGAGCAGTTCTGAAACACACTTTCTTTAGAAACTGCAAGTGGACATTCTGAGCGCTAAGAGTCCTATAGTCGAAAAAGGAATATCTTCAAATAAAAACTACACAGAAGAATTCTGTGAAACTACTTTCTGATCTGCGCATTCAACTAACAGGGTTGAACCTTACTTTTGATTGAGTAGTTTTGAAACACTCTTTCGGTAGAAACTGCAAGTGGACATTCTGAGCGCTAAGAGGCCTATTGTGGAAAAAGAATATCCTCAAATAAAAACTACAGAGAAACATTCTGTGAAACTGTTTTCTGATCTGTGCATTCAACTAACAGAGTTGAACCTTACTTTTGATTGAGGTGTTTTGAATCACTCTTTCTGTAGAAACTGCAAGCGGACATTTGGAGAGCTATGCGGCCTAGAGTGGAAAAAGGAATATCTTCAAATAAAAACTACATAGAAACATTCTGTGAAACGTCTTTCTGACCTGTGCATTCAACTAACAGAGCTGAAACTTACTTTTGATTGATTAGTTTTGAAACACTCTTTCTGTATAAACTGCAATTGGACATTTGGTGCGCTACAGGGCCTATCGTGGAAAAAGGAATATCTTCGAATAAAAACTACAAAGAAGCATTCTGTGAAACTTCTATCTGATCTGTGCATTCATCTAACGGAGTTGAACCTTACCTTCAATTGAGAAGCTTTGAAACACTCTTTCTGTAGAAACTGGAAGTGGACAGTTGGAGCGCTACACGGCTTATCATGGAAGAAGGAATATCTTCAGATAAAAACTACACAGAAACATTCTGTGAAACTTCTTTCTGATCTGTGAATTCAACTAACAGAGTTGAACCTTACTTATGATTGAGGAATTTTGAAACCCTCTTTCTGTAATCTGCAAGTGGACATTTGGAGCGCTAAGAGGTCTATAGTGGAAAAAGGAATATCTTCAAAAAAAAACTACACGGAAGCATTCTGTGAAACTTCATTCTCATCTGTGCATTCAACTAACGGAGTTGAACTTTTCTTTTGATTGAGTAATTTTGAAACTCTCTTTCTGTAGAAACTGCAGGTGGACATTTGGATCGCTAAGGGGTCAATAGTGGGAAAAGGAATCTCTTCAAATAAAAACTACACAGAAGCATTCTGTGAAACATCTTCCTGATCTGTGCATTCAACTAACAGAGTTGGACCTTACTTCTGATTGAGGAGTTCTGAAACACTCTTTCTGTAGAAACTGCCAGTGGATATTCGGAGCGCTAAGAGGCCTACAGTGGAAAAAGGAATATCTTCAAATAAAAACTACACAGAAGCATTCTGTGAAACTTCTTTTGATCTGTGCATTCAATTAACAGGGTTGAACCTTACTTTTTATGGAGCAGTTCTGAAAAGCTCTTTCCGTAGAAACCGCAAGTGGACATTCGGAGAGCTAGGGGGCTTATAGTGGAAATGGGAATATATTCAAAGAAAAACTACACAGAAGCGTTCTGTGAAACTACCTTCAGATCTATGCATTCAACTAACAGAGTTGAACCTTACTTTTGATTGAGGAGTTCTGAAACACCCTTTCTGTAGAAAGTGCAAGCGGACATTCAGAAAGCTAAGGGGCCTCTAGTGGAAAAAGGATTGTCTTCAAATAAAAACTACACAGAAGCATTCTGTGAAACTTCTTTCTGATCTGTGCACTCAACTAACAGTGTTGTACCTTACTTTTGATTGAGGAGTTCTGAAAAACCCTTTCTGTAGAAACAGCAAGTGCACATTCGGAGTGCTAAGGGTCCTATAGTGTAAAAAGGAATATATTCAAATAAAAACTACACAGAAGCATTCTGTGAAACATCTTTCTGATCTGTGCATTCAACTAACAGAGTTGAACCTTACTTTTGATTTAGGAGTTCTGAAACTCCCTTTCTCTAGAAAGCGCAAGTGGACAATCAGAGTGCTAAGGGGCCTATAGTGGAAAAAGGAATAACTTCAAATAAAAACTACACAGAAGCATTCTGTGAAACTTCTTTCTGAATTGTGCATTCAACGAAGAGAGTTGAACCTTACCTTGACTGACGAGTTCTGATAGACTGTTTGTTTAGAAACGGCAAATGGACATTCGGAGTGCTAAGGGGCCTATAGTGGAAAAAGGAATAACTTCAAATAAAAGCTACACAGAAGCATTCTGTGAAACTGCTTACTGATCTGTGCATTCAACTTACAGTGTTGAAACTTATTTTTGATTGAAGAGTTCTGTAACACTCTTTCTGTAGAAACTGCAAATGGACATTCGGAGTGCTAGGGGGCCTATGGTAGAAAAAGGAATATTTTCAAATAAAAGCTACATTGAAGCCTTCTGTGAAACTTCTTTCTGATCTGTGCATTCAACTAGCCGCGTTGAAGCGTACTTTTGATTGAGGAGATCGGAAAAACTCTTTCTGTAGAAACTGCAAGTGCACATTCGGAGCACTAAGGGGCCTATTGTGGAAAAAGGAATATCTTCAAATAAAAAGTGTACAGAAGCATTCTGTGAAACTACTTTCTCATCTGTGCGTTCAACCAATAGAGTTGAACCTTACTTTTGATGCAGCAGTTTGGAAGCACTCTTTCTGAATAAACTGCAAGTGGACATTTGGAGCGCTATGATGGCTAACGTGGAAAAAGGAATATCTTCAAATGAAAACTACACAGAAGCAATCTGGGAAACTTCTTTCTATTCTGTTTATTGAACTAAGAGAGTTGAAACGTACTTTTCATTGAGGAGCTATGAAAGACACTTTCTGTATAAACTGCAAGTTGACATTTGGAGCTCTAAGATGAATATCTTGGAAAAAGGAGTATCTTCAAATAAAATCTACACAGAAACATTCTGTGAAATTTCTTTCTGATCTGTGCATTCAAATAACAGAGTTCAACGTTACTTTTGGTTGAGGAGTTTTGAAACCCTCTTTCTGAATAAACTGCAAGTGGACATTTGTAGCGCTTTGAGGCCTGTCGTGGAAAAAGGAATATCTTCAAATAATAACTACACAGAAGCATTCTCTGAAACGACTTTCTGAGCTGTGCATTCAACTAACAGATTTGAACCTTACTTTTCATGGAACAGTTTTGAAACACTCTATTTGTAAAATCAGCAAGTGGACATGTGGCGAACATTGAGGACTCTGGTGAAAAAAGAAAAATCTTCCCCTAAAAACGACAAGAAAACATTCTGAGAAACTTCTTTCTGATCAGTGCATTCAACTAACACAGTTGAACGTTACTTTTTATTGAGGAGATTTGAATCACTATTTCTGTATAAACCGCAAGTGGATATTTGGAGAGCTTTGATTCCTACTGTGGAAAATGAAATGTGTTCAAATAAAAACTACACAGAATAATTCTGTGAAACTTCTTTCTGATCTGTGGATTCAACTAACAGAGTTGAACCTTACTTTTGATTGAGCAGTTTTGAAACAATCTATTTGTAGAATCTGCAAGTGGACATATGGAGCGCTTTGAGGACATTCGTGGAAAAAGGAATATCTTCAAATAAAAACTACACAGAAGCATTGTGTGAAACTACTTTATGATCTGCGCATTCAACTAACAGTATTGAACCACACTTTTGATTGAGCAGTTCTGCAAGACACTTTGTAAAGAAACTGAAATGGGACATTCGGAGTGCTAATAGTCCTATAGTGGAAAAAGGAATATCTTCAAATAAAAACTACACACAAGCATTCTGTGAAACTTCATTCTGATATGTGCATTCAACTAACAGAGTTGAAGCAGACTTTTGATTGAGCAGTACTGACACACTCTTTCTGTAGAAACTGCAGTGGACATCTGGAGCGCTAAGGGGCCTATATTGGAAAAAGGAATATCTTCAAATAAAAACTACACAGAAGCATTCTGTGAAACATCTTTCTGTTCTCTGCATTCAATTAACAGAGTTCAAGCTTACTTTTGTTTGAGCAGTTCTGAAACACTCTTTCTGTAGAAACTGCATGTGGAAATTCGGAACGCTAAGGGGCCTCTAGTGGAAAAAGGAATATCTTCAAATAAAAACTACACAGAAGCATTCTGTGAAACTTCTTTCTCTTCTGTGAATTCAACTAACAGAGTTGAAGTTTACTTTTGATTGAGCAGTTCAGAAACACTCTTTCAGGAGAAACTGCAAGTGGACATTCTGACCGCTAAGGGGCCTAAAGTAGAAAAAGGAATATCTTCACATAAAACCATACAGAAGCATTCTGTGAAACATCTTTATGTTATGTGGATTCAACTAATAGAGCTGAAGCTTACTTTTCATTGAGCAGTTCTGAAAAACTCTTTCTGTAGAATATGCAAGTGGACATTCGGAGCGCTAAGGGGCCTATAATGGAAAAAGGAATATCTTCAATTAAAAACTACACAGAAGCATTCTGTGAAACATCTTTCTTTTCTGTGCCTTCAACTAACAGAGTTGAAGCTTACCTTTTATTGAGCAGTTCTGAAACACTCTTTCTCTAGGAATTGCAGGTGGACATTCGGAGCGCTAAGTGCCCTACAGTGGAAAAGGGAATATCTTCAAATAAAAAATACACAGAAATATTCTGTGAAACTTCTTTCAGTTCTGTGCATTCAGCTAACAGAGTTGAAGATTACTTTTGATTGAACAGTTCTGAAAAACTCTTTCTGTAGAAAGTGTAAGTGGACATTCTGAGCGCTAAGGGGCCTATTCTGGAAAAAGGAATATCCTCAAATAAATGGCACACAGAAGCATTCTGTGAAACTTCTTTCTGTTCTGTGCATTCAACAAACAGATTTGAATCTTACTTTCGATTGAGCAGTTCTGAAACATTCTTTCCGAAGAAAGTGCAAGTGGATATTCGGAGCGCTAAGGGGCATATAGTGGAATAAGGAATATCTTCAAATAAGAACTACGCAGAAGCATTCTGTGAAACTTCTTTCTGTTCTGTTCATTCAACTAACAGAGTTGAAGCATACATTGACTGAGCATTTCTGAAGCACTCTTTCTGTAGAAACTGCAAGTGGACATTCGCTACGCTAAGGGGCCTATAGCGAAAAAAGGAATATCTTCAATTAAAACCTGCACAGAATAATTCTGTGAAACTTCTTTCACTTCTTTGCATTCAACTAACAGAGTTGAAGCTTACTTTTGATTGAGCAGTTCTGAAACACTCTTTCTTTAGAAAATGCAAGTGGACATTTGGAGCGCTAAGGGGCCTATAGTGGAAAAAGCAATATCTCCAAATAACAACTACACAGAACCATTCTGTGAAACTTCTTTCTGTTCTGTGCATTCAATTAACAGATTTGAAACTTACTTTTGATAGAGCACTTCTAAAACACTCTTTCTGTAGAAACTGCAAGTGGACATTCGGAGCGCAAAGGGGCCTATAGTAGAAAAAGGAATATCTTCAAATTAAAACCACACAGAAGCCTTTTGTGAAACTTCTTTCTCTTCTGTGGATTCAACTAACAGAGTTGAAGATTACATTAGATTGAGCAATTCTGAAACACTCTTTCTGTAGGAACTGCAAGATAACATTCGGAGTGCTAAGAGGCGTATAGTGGAAAAAAGATTATCTTTAACAAAAACTACACAGAAGCATTCTGTGAAACTTCTTTCTCTTCTGTGCATTCAACTAACAGAGTTGAAGGTTACTTTTGATTGAGCAGTTCTGAAACACTCTTTCTGTAGAAACTGCAAGAGGACATTCTGAGGGCTAAGGGGCCTATACTGGAAAAAGGGATATCTCCAAATAAAAACTACACAGAAGCATTCTGTGAAACTTCTGTCTGTTCTGTACAATCAACTAACAGAGTTGAAGACTACCTTTGTTTGAGGAGTTCTGAAACACTCTTTCTGTAGAAACTGCAAGTGGATATTTCGAACGCTAAGGGGCCTATTGTGGAAATAGGAATATCCTGAAATAAAAACTACACAGAAGCATTCTGTGAAACTTCATTCTGTTCTGTGCATTCAACTAACACAGTTGAAGCTTACTTTTGATTGAGCAGTTCTGAAGCTCTCATTCTGTAGAAACTGCAAGTGGACATTCTGAGTGCTTAGGGGCCTATAGTGGAAAAAGTTATATCTTCAAATGAAACCTACACAGAAGCATTCTGTGAAACTACTTTCTGTTCTGTCCATTCAATTAACAGAGTTGAAGCTGACTTTTGATTGAGAAGCTCTGAAACACTCTTTCTGCAGAAACTGCAAGTGGACATTCTGAGCACTAAGGGGACTTTAGGGGAAAAAGAAATATCTTCAAATAAAAACTACACAGAAGCATTCTGTGAAACTTCTTTCAATTCTGTGCATTCCACTAACACAGTTGAAGCTTACTTTTGATTGAGAACTTCTGAAACACTCTTTCTGTAGAAACTGTAAATGGACATTCTCAACGCAAAGGGGCCTATCGTTTAAAAGGGAATAACTCCAAATAAAAAGTACACAGCAGCATTCTGTGAAACTTCTTTATGTTCTGTACATTCAACTGACAGAGTTGAAGCTTACTTTCGATTGAGCAGTTCTGAAACTCTCTCTCTGTAGAAACTGCAAGAGGACGTTCGGAGCGCTAAGGGGCCATTAGTGGAAAAAGGAATATGTTCAAATAAAAACTACACAGAAGAATTCTGTGAAACTCCTTTCTTTTCTGTGCATTCAACTAACAGATTTGAAGCTTACTTTTGATTGAGCAGTTCTGTATCACTCTTTCTGTAGGAACTGCAAGTGGACATTCCGAGGGCTAAGGGGCCTACAGTGGAAAAAGAAATATTTCCAAATTAAAACTACACAGAAGCATTCTGTGAAACTTCTGTCTGTTCTGTGCATTCAACTAACCCAGTTGAAGATTACTTTTGTTTGAGGAATTCTGAAACACTCTTTCTGTAGAAACTGCAAGTGGACTTTCCGAACGCTAAGGGATCTATTCTGGAAAAAGGAATATCCTCAAATAAAAACTACACAGAAGCATTGTGTGAAACTTTTTTCTGTTCTGTGCATTCAACTAACGGAGTTGAAGCTTACTTTTGATTGAGCAGTTCTGAAACTCTCTTTCTGTAGAAACTGCAAGTGGACATTCTGAGCCCTAAGGGGCCTAGAGTGGAAAAAGGAATGTGTTCAAATAAAAACTACACAGAAGCATTCTGTGAAACTTCTTTCTGTTCTGTGCATTCAACAAACAGATTTGAAGCTTACTTTTGATTGAGCAGATCTGAAACACTCTTTCTGTAGAAACAGCAAGTGGACATTTGGAGCGCTAAGGGGCCTATAGTGGAAAAAGCATATCTTCAAATAAAAACTACACAGAAGCATTCTGTGAAACTTCTTTCTGTTCTGTGCATTCATGTAACAGAGTTGAAGCTTACTTTTGATTGAGCAGTTCTGAAACACTCTTTCTGTAGAAACTGCAAGTGGACATTCAGAGCGATAACGGGCCTACAGTGGAAAAAGCAATATTTCCAAATAAAAATGACGCAAAAGCATTCTGTGAAACAACTTTCTGTTCTGTGCATTCAACTAGCAGTGTTGAAGCTTAGCTTTGTTTGAGCAGTTATGAAACACTTTTTCTGTAGAAACTGCAAGTGGACATTCGGAGCACTAAGATGCCTATAGTGTAAAAAGGGATAACTTCAAATACAAAGTACACAGAAGCATTCTGTGAAACATCTTTCTGTTCTGTGCATTAAAGTAACAGAGTTGAAGCTTACTTTTGATTGAGGAGTTTGGAAACACTCTTTTTGTAGAATCTGCACGTTGACATTCGGTGCGCAAAGGGGCCTATACTGTAAAAAGGAATATCTCCAAATAAAACTACACAGAATCATTCTGTGAAACTTATTTCTGTTCTGTGCATTCAACTAACAGAGTTGAAGCTTACTTGTGTTTGAGAAGTTGTGAAACACACTTTCTATAGAAACTGCAAGAGGACATTCTCAGCGCAAAGGGGAGTGTGGTTTAAAAGGGAATATCTCCAAATAAAAACTACACAGAAGCATTCTGTGAAACTTCTTTCTGTTCTGTGCATTCCACTAACAGTGTTGAAGCCTACTTTTGATTAAGCAGTTCTGAAAGACACTTCCTGTAGAAACTGCAAGTGGACATTCTGAGCGCTGAGGTGCCTAGAGTGGAAAAAAGAATATCTTCAAATAAATATTTCTCAGAAGCATTGTGTGAAACTAGTTTCTGTTCTGTGCATTCAACTAACAGAGTTGAAGATTACTTTCGATTGAGCAGTTCTGAAACACTCTTTCTGTAGAAAGCGCAAGCGGACATTCCAAACGCTTAGGGGCATATAGTGGAAAAAGAAATATCTCCAAATAAAAACTACACAAAAACATTCTGTGAAACTTCTTTCTGTTCTGTGCATTCAAGTAACAGAGTGGAAGCTTACTTTTGATTGAGAAGTTCTGAAACACTCTTTCTGTAGAAACTGCAAGGGGACATTCGGAGCGCTAAAGGGCCTATAGTAGAAAAAGGAATATCTTCAAATACAAACTACACAGAGGCATTTAGTGAAACACATTCTGTTCTGTGCATTCAACTAACAGAGTTGAAGCTTACTGTTTATTAAGCAGTTCTGAAAAACTCTTTCTGTATAAACTGCAAGTGGACATTCAGAGCGCTAAAGGGCCTAAGTGGATAAAGCAATATCTTCAAATAAAAACTACAGAGAAGAATTCCGTGAAACTTCTTTCTGTTCTGTACATTCAACTAACAGAGTTGAACCTTACTTTTGATTGAGTAGTTCTGAAACACTCTTTCTGTAGAAAGTGCAAGTGGACAATCGGAGCGCTAAGGAGCCTATAGTGGAAAAAGGATTATCTTCAAATAAAACTACACAGAAGCATTCTGTGATACTTCCTTCTCTTCTGTGCATTCAACTCACACAGTTGAATCTTACTTTTGATTGAGCAGTTCTGAAACACTCATTCTGTGGAAAATGCGAGTGGACATTCGGAGCACTAAGGTGCCTATAGTGTAAAAAGGGATAACTTCAAATACAAAGTACACAGAAGCATTCTGTGAAACATATTTCTGTTCTGTGCATTAAAGTAAGAGAGTTGAAGCTTACTTTTGATTGAGGAGTTCGGAAACACTCTTTTTTTAGAATCTGCAAGTTGACATTCGGTGCGCAAATGGGCCTATACTGTAAAAAGGAATATCTCCAAATAAAACTACAAAGAATCATTCTGTAAAACTTATTTCTGTTCTGTGCATTCAACTAACAGAGTTGATGCTTACTTTTTATTGAGCAGTTCTGAAACTCTCTGTCTGCAGAAATTGCAAGTGGACATTCAGAGGGCTAAGGGGCGTATAGTGGAAAAAGTGATATCTCCAAATAAAAACTACACAGAAGCATTCTGTGAAATTTCTTTCTGTTCTGTGCATTCAAGTAACTGAGTTGATGCTTACTTTTGATTGAGCAGTTCTAAAACACTCTTTATGTAGAAAATGCAAGTGGACATCCGGAGGAGCTACGGTGCCAATAGTGGAAAAAGGAATATATACAAATAATAAATACACAGAAGCATTCTGTGGAACTTGTTTCTGTTCTGTGCATTCAACTAACAGAGTTGAAGCTTACTTTTTGTTGAGCAGTTCTCAAACACTTTTTCTGTAGAAACTGCAAGTGGACATTCTGAGCGCTAAGGGCCTATAGTGGAAAAAGGAATATCCTCAAATAAAAACTATACAGAATGATTCTGTGTAATTTCTTTCTGTTCTGTGCATTCAACTAACAGGGTTAAAGCATACCTCTGATTGGGCAGTTCTGAAATACTCTTTCTGTAGAAACGGCAAGTGGACATTAGGAGCGCTTAGAAGCCGATAGTGGAAAAAGGAATATCTTCAAATAAAAACTACACAGAAGCATTCTGTGAAACTTCTTTCTGTTCTGTGCATTCAACTAACAGATATGAAGCTTATTTTTGATTGAGCAGTTCTGAAACACTCTTTTTGAAAAAAGTGCAAGTGGACATTGAGAAAGCTAAGTGGCCTACAGTAGAAAAAGAAATAACTTCCAAAAAAAACTACACAGAAGCATTCTGTGAAAATTCTTTCAGCCCTGTGCATTCTACTAACAGAGTTGAAGCTTACTTTTTTGAGCAGTTCTGAAGCACTCTTACTGTAGAAACTGCAAATGGATATTCGGAGCGCTAAGTGGACTATAGAGCAAAAAGGAATACCTTCAAATAAAAACTACACAGAAGAATTCAGTGAAATTCCTTTCTCTTCTGTGCATTCAAATAACAGATTTGAAGCTTACTTTAGATTCAGCAGTTTTGAAACTTTCTTTCTGTAGAAACTGCAAGTGGACATTCGGAATGCTAAGGGGCCTATAGTTGAAAAAGAAATATCTTCAAATAAAAACTACACAGAGGCATTCTCTGAAACTTCTTTCTGTTCTGTGCTTTCAGCAAAAAGGGTTTTACCTCACTTTTGATTGAGCAGTTCTGAAACACTCTTTATGTAGAAGCTGCAAATGGACATTCGGAGCGCTAAGGGGCCTGTAGTGGAAAAAGGAATATCTTCAAATAAAAACTACACAGAAGCATTCTCTGAAACTTCTTTCTGTTCTGTGCATTCAACTAACAGAGTTGAAGTTTACTTTCCATTGAGCACATCTGAAACACTCTTTTTGTATAAACTGCAATTGGACATTCGGAGCGCTAAGTGGCTTATAGTGGAAAAAGGAATATCTCCAAATAAAAACTACACAGAAGCATTCTGTGAAACTTCTTTCTGTTCTGTGCAATAAACTAACAGAGTTGAAGCTTCCTTTTGATTGAGCAGTTCTGAAACACTCTTTCTATAGAAACTGCAAGGGGATATTCGGAGCACTAAGGGGCCTATAGCGGAAAAATTAATATCTTCAAATAAAAACTACACAGAAGCATTCTGTGAAACTACATTCTCTTCTGTGCATTCAACTAAAAGAGTTGAAGCTTACATTTGATTGAGCAGTTCTGAAACACTCTTTCTGTATAAACTGCAAGTAGACATTCGGAGCGCTAAGGGGCCTATATTGGAGAAAGTAATGTCTTCAAATAAAAACTACACAGAAGCATTCTGTGAAACTACTTTCTGTTCTGCGCATTCAACTAAGATAGTTGACCCTTACTTTGATTGAGCAGTTCGGAAACTCTCTTTCTGTAGAAATTGCAAGTGGACATTCAGAGCGCTACGGGGCCTATAGTGGAAAAAGGAATATCTCCAAATAAAAACTACACAGAAGCATGCTGTGAAACTTCTTTCTGTTCTGTGCATTCAACTAACAGAGTTGAAACTCACTTTTGATTGAGCAGTTCTGAAACACTCTGTAGAAAGTGCAAGAGGACATTCGGAGCCCTAAGGGGCCTATAGTGCAAAAAGGAATAACTTGAAATACAAACTACACAGAAGTATTCTGTGAAACATCTGTCTGTTCTGTGCATTCAACTAACAGAGTTGAAGCTTACTTTTGTTTGAGCAGCTCTGAAACACTCTTTATGCAGAAACCTCAAGTGGATATTCTGAGCGTTAAGAGGCCTAGAGTTGAAAAAGGAATATACTCAAATAAAAACTACACAGAAGCATTCTGTGAAACACCTTTCTGTTCTTTGCATTCAACTAACAGTGTTGAAGCTTACCTTTGATTGAGTAGTTCTGAAAAACTCTTTCTTTAGAAACTGCAGTTGGACATTTGGAGCGCTAAGTTGCCTATAGTGGAAAAAGGAATATCTTCAAATAAAAACTACACAGAAGCATTCTGTGAAACTTCTTTCTGTTCTGTGCATTCAACTACCAGAGGTGAATCATAGTTTTGATAGAGCCGTTCTGAAATACTCTATCTGTAGAAACTGCAAGTGGTCATTCGGAGCTCTAAGGGGCCTATAGTGGAAAAAGGAATATCTTCATATAAAAACTAAAAAAAAGCATTCTGTGAACCTTCTTTCTGTTTTCTGTATTCAACTAACAGGGTTGAACCTTACTTTTGATTGAGCAGTTCAGAAACACTCTTTCTGTAGAAACTGCAAGTAGGCATTCACAACTCCAAGGGGCTTATACTGGAAAAAGGAATATCATCAAATAAAAACATCACAGAAGCATTCTGGGAAACTTCTTGCTGTTCCGTCAATTCAACTAAAAGAGTTGAAGCATACCTTTGATGGAGCAGTTCTGAAACATTCTTTCTGTAGAAACTGAATGTGGACATTCGGAGCGCTTAGGGGCCTATAGTGGAAAAATTAATGTCTTCAAATAAAAACTACACATAAGCATTCTGTGAAACTTCTTTCTGTTGTGTGCATTCAACTAACAGAGTTGAAGCTTACTTTTGGTTGAGCAGTTCTGAAACACTCTCTCTGTAGAAACTGCAAGTGTATTTTCTGAATGCTAAGGGGCCTATAGTGCAAAAAGGAATATCTTCAATTAAAAACTACACGGAAGCATTCTGTGAAACTTCTTTCTGTTCTGTGCATTCAACTAACGTCCTTGAAGCTTTCTTTTCGTTGAGCAGTTGTGAAACACTCTTTCTGTAGAAACTGCAATCGGACATTCGGAGTGATATGGGGCCTATAGTGGAAAAAGGAATATATTCAAATAAAAACTACACAGTAGCATTCTGTGAAACATCTTTCTGTTCTGTGCATTCAACTAACAGAGTTGAAGCTTACTTTTGATTGAGTAGTTCTGAAGCACTCTTTCTTTAAAAACTGCAAGTGGACATTCAGAGCGCTATGGGTCCAATGGTGGAAAATGGAATATCTTCAAATAAAAACTACACACAAGAATTCTGTGAAACTTCTTTCTGTTCTGAGCATTCAACTATCGGAGTTGAAGCTTACTTTTCATTGAGCAGTTCTGAAACACTCTTTCTGTAGAAACTGCAGGTGGACATTCGGAGTGAAAAGGGCCTATAGTGGAAAAAGGATTATATTCAAATAAAAACTGCACAGAAGCATTCTGTGAAACATCTTTCTGTTCTGTGCATTCAACCAACAGAGTTGAAGCTTACTTTTGATTGAGCAGTACTGAAGCACTCTTTCTGTAAAAACTGCAAGTGGTCAATCGGAGAGCTGTGGGGCCTATGGTGGAAAAAGGAATATCTTCAAATAAAAACTACACAGAAGCATTTTGTGAAACTTCTTTCTGTTCTGGGCATTCACCTAACGGAGTTTAAGCTTACTTTTCATTGAGCAGTTCTGAAACTCTCTTTCTGAAGAAACTGCAAGTGGATATTTGGAGCACTAAAGGGCTTCTAGTGGAAAAAGGAATATCCTCAAATAAAAACTGCACAGAAGCATTCTGTGAAACTTCTTTCTGTTCTGTGCATTCAACGAACAGAGTTGAACCTTACTTTTGGTTGAGGTGTTCTCAAACACTCTTTCTGTAGAAACTACAAGTGGACAGTAGGAGTGAATTGCGGCCTTTAGTGGAAAAAGGAGTAACTTCAAACAAAAACTACACGGAAGCATTCTGTGAAACTTCTTTCTATTCTGTGCATTCAACCAACAGGTATGAAGCTTACTTTTGATGGAGCAGTTCTGAAACACTCTTTCTGTAGAAACTGCAACTCTACAATCGGAACGCGAAGGGGCCTAATGTAGAAAAAGGAATATCCTCAAATAAAAACTACACTGAGGCATTCTGTGAAACTTCTTTCTGTTCTGTGCATTCAACTAAAAGAGTTGAAGCTTACTTTTGATTGAGCAGTTCTGAAACACTCTTTCTGTAGAAACTGCAAGAGTACATTCGGAGCCCTAAGGAGCCTATGGCTGAAAAAGAATATCTTCAAATAAAAACTACACAGAAGCATGCTGTGAAACGCCTTCCTGTTCTGTGCATTCAACTGACAGAGTTGAAGCTTACTTTTGATTGAGCAGTTATGAAACACTCTTTCTGTTGAAACTGCAAGTGGACATACAGAGCGCTAAGGGAACTACATTGTTCTGAAACACTCTTTCTGTAGAAATTGCAAGTGGACAAATGGAGCGCTAAGGGGCCTACAGTGGAAAAGGAATATCTCCAAATAAAAACTACACAGAAGCATTCTCTTAAACTACGTTCTGTTCTGTGCATTCAACTAACAGAGTTGAAGCTTACATTTGAATGAACAATGCTGAAACACTCTTTCTCTAGAAAGTGCAAGTGGACATTTGGAGCGCTAAACGGCCTATAGTGGAAAAAGGAATATCTTCAAATACAAACTACACAGAAACCTAGTGTGAATCTTCCTTCTCTTCCGTGCATTCAACGAACAGATTTGAAGCTTACTTTTGACTGAGCAGTTCTGAAACACTCTTTCTGTAGAAACTGCAAGTGGGCATTCTGAGTGCTAAGAGCCAAAAGAGTAAAACGGAATATCTTCAAATAAAAACCACACAGAAGCCTTCTATGAAAATTCTTTCTCTTCTGTGCATTCAACTAACAGAGTTGAAGCTTACTTTTGATTGAGCAGTTCTGAAACCCTCTTTCAGTAGAAACTACAAGTGGACATCCAGAGCGCTAAGGGCCTACACTGGATAAACGAATATCTTCAAAGAAAAACTACACAGAAGCATTCTGTGAAATTTCTTTCTGTTCTGTGCATTCAACTAACAGAGTTGAAACTTATTTTGGTTGAACAGTCCTGAATCACTCTTTCCATAGAGACGGCTAGTGTGCAATCAGAGGGCTAAGGGGCCTATAGTGGAGTAAGGAATATCTTCAAATAAAAACTACACAGAATAATTCTGTGAAACTTCTTTCAGTTCTGTGTATTTAACTGACAGAGTTGAAGCTTACAATTGATTGAGCACTTCTGAAACACTCTTTCTGTAGTAGCTGCAAGTGGACATTCGGAGCGCTAAGGGGCCTATAGTGGAAAAAGGAATATCTTCAAATAAAAGCTACACCGAAGCGTTCTGTGAAACCTCTTTCTGTTCTGTGCATTCAACTAACAGAGCTGAAGCTTTGTTTTGTTTGAGCAGTTCTGAAACACTCTTTCTGTAGAAACTGCAACTCTACATTCTGAACGCTAACGGGCCTATAGTGGAAAAACGAATATCCTCAAATAACAACTACACTGAAACATTCTGTGAAACTTCTTTCTTTTCTGTGCATTCAACTAACAGAGTTGAAGCGTACTTTTGATTGAACAGTTCCGAAACACTCTTTTTGTGGAAACTGCAAGTGGACATTCGGAGTGCTAAGCGGCCTATAGTGGAAAAAGGAATATGTTCAAATAAAAACTACACAGAAGCATTCTGTGAAACTCCTTTCTCTTCTGTGCATTCAACGAACACGGTTGAAGCTTACTTTTGATTGAACAGTTGTGAAACACTCTTTCTGTGGAAACTGCATGTGGCCATTTTGAGTGCTAAGGAGCCTAAAGTGGAAAAAGGAATATCTTCAAATGAAAACTACACAGAAGCATTCTGTGAAACTTCTTTATGTTCTGTGCATTCAATTAAGAGAGTTGAAGCTTCCTTTTGATTGAGCAGTTCTGAAAGACTCTTTCTGTAGAAACTGCAAGGGACATTCGGAGCGCTATGTATCCTATACTGGAAAAAGGAATATGTTCAAATAAAAACTACACAGAATCATTCAGTGAAACTTCTTTCTGTTCTGAGCATGCAACTAACAGAGTTTAAACTTACTTTTGATTGAGCAGTTCTGAAAAACTCTTTCCATAGAAACTGCAACTGTAAAATCGGATCGCTAAGTGGCCTATAGTGGAAAAAGGAATATCTCCAAATAAATACTACACAGAATCATTCTGTGAAACTTCTTTCTGTTCTGTGCATTCAACTAACAGAGTTGAAGCTTAGTTTTGTTTGAGCAGTTTTGAAACACTCTTTCGTAGAAACTGCAAGAGGACATTCTGAGCGCTAAGGGGCCTATTGTGGTAAAAGGATTATCCTCAAATAAAAACTACACAGAAGCATTCTGGGAAACTTCTTTCTGTTCTGTGCATTCAACTAACAGAGTTGAAGCTTACTTTTGATTGAGCAGTTCTGAAACTCTCTTTCTGTAGAAACTGCAATTGGACATTCGGAACGCTATGGGGACTACAGTAGAAAAAGGAATATCATGAAATAAAACAACACGGAAGCGTTCTGTGAAACTTCTATCTCTTCTGTGCATTCAACTAACAGACTTGAAGCTTCTTTTGATTTAGCAGTTCTGAAACACTATTTCTGAAGAAACTGCATGTAGGCATTCGGAGCGCTAACGGGACTATAGTGGAAAAAGTAATATCTCCAAATAAAAACTACACAGAAACATTCTCTGAAACTTCTTTCCTATCTGTGCCTTCAACTGACAGAGTTGAAGGTTACTTTTGATTGAGCAGTTCAGAAACACTCTTTCTGTAGAAACTGCAAGTGGAAATTTGGAGCGATAAGGCACTAAGGTGGAAAAAGGAATATCTTCAAATAAAAACTACACAGAAGCATTCTGTGAAACATCTTTCTGTTCTGTGCATTCAACTAATAGGGTTGAAGCTTACTTTGATTGAGCAGTTCTGAAACACTCTTTCTGTAGAAACTGCAACTCTACATTCCGAACGCTAAGGGGCCTAAAGTAGAAAAAGGAATATCCTCAAATAAAAAACTACACGGAATTATTCTGTGAAACTACTTTCTGTTATGTGCATTCAACTAACAGAGTTGAAGCTTACTTTTGATTGAAAAGTTCTGAAACACTCTTTCTGTAGAAACTGCAAGTTCACATTCTGAGCGCTAAGCGGACTGTAGTGGAAAAAGTAATATCTACAAATAAAAACTACACAGAAGCATTCTGTGAAACTTCTTCCTCTTCTGTGCATTCACCTAAGAGAGTTGAGGCTTACTTTTGATTGAGCACTTCTGAAACACTCTTTCTGTAGAAATTGCAAGTGGACATTCTGAGCGCTAAGGGCCTATAGTGGAAAAAGGAATATCTTCAATTGAAAACTACACAGAATCATTCTGTGAAACTTTTTTCTGTTCTGTGCATTCAACTAACAGGTTTGAAGATTACTCCTTATTGAGCAGTTCTGAAACACTCTGTCTGTAGAAATGGCAAGTGGACATTCAGAGCACTAAGGGGCCTACAGTGGAAAAAGTAATATCTTCAAATGAAAACTACACAGAAGCATTCTGTGAAACTTCTTTCTGTTCTGTGCATTCAATAAACAGAGTTAAAGGTTACTTTTGATTGAGCAGTTCTGAAACACTCTTTCTGTAGGAACTGTAAGTGGACATTCTGAGCGCTAAGGGGCCTATAGTGGAAAAAGGAATATCCTCAAATAAAAATTACACAAGCATTCTGTGAAACTTCTTTCTTTTCTGTGCATTCTACTAACAGTGTTGAAGATTACTTTTGATTGAGCAGTTCTGAAACACTCCCTCTGTAGAAACTGCAATCGGACATTCTGGGCGCTAAGCGGCCTATGGTGGAAAAAGTAATATCGTCAAATAAAAACTACACAGAAGCATTCTGTGAAACCTCTTTCTGTTGTGTGCATTCAACTACCATAGTTGAAAATTACTTTTTGATTGTGCAGTTCTGAAACACTCTTTCTCTAGAAATTGCAAGTGGACATTCTGAGCGCTATGGGGCCTATAGTGAAAAGAGGAATATCTTCAAATAAAAACTGCACAGAAGCATTCTGTGAAACTTCTCTTTGTTCTGTGCATTCAACTAAAAGAGTTGAAGCTTACTTTTGATTGAGCAATTCTGAAACACTCTTTCTGTAGAAAGTGCAAGTGGACATTCGGAGCGCTAAGGGGCCTATCGTGGAAAAAGGAATATCTTCAAATAAAAATTACAGAGAAGCATTCTGTGAAACTTCTCTTTGTTCTGGCGCATTCAACTAAAATAGTTGAAGCTTACTTTTGATTGAGCAGTTCTGAAACACTCTTTCTGTTGAAACTGCAAGTCGACAGAGCGCTAAGGGGCCTATAGTGTAAAAAGGAATATCCTCCAATAAAAACTACACAGAAGCATTCTGTGAAACATCCTTATATTATCTGCATTCAACTAACAGAATTGAAGCTTACTTTTGATTGAGCAGTTCTGAAACACTCTTTCTGTAGAAACTGCAAGTGGACATTCGGAGCGCTAAGGGACCTATAGTGGAAAATGGAATATCTTCAAATAAAAAATACACAGAAGCATGCTGGGAAACTTCTTTCTGTTCTGTGCATTCAACTAAAAGTGTTGAAGCTAACTTTTGATTGAGCAGTTCTGAAACACTCTTTCTGTAGTAACTGCTAGTGGACATTCGGAGCGTCATGTGGTCTCTACTGGAAAAAAGAATAACTTCAAATGGAAAATACACAGAAGCATTCTGTGAAACTTAATTCTGTTCTGTGCATTCAACTTACAGAGTTGAACCAGGCTTTTGAGTGAGCAGTTCTAACACACTCTTTCTGTAGAAACTGCAGTGGACATCCGGAGCGCTAAGGGGCCTATAGAGGAAAAAGGAATATGTTGAAATAAAAACTACACAGAAGCATTCTGTGAAACTTCATTCTTTTCTCTGCATTCAACCAACAGAGTTGAAGCTTACTTTTGATTGAGCAGTTCTGAAACTCTCTTTCTGTACAAACTGCAAGTGGACTTTCGGAGTGCTAAGAGGCCTATTGTGCAAAAAGGAATATAATCAAAGAAAAACTACACTGAAGCATTTTGCGAAACTTCTTTCTGTTCTGTGCATTCTACTGACAGATTTTAATCTTACTTTTGATTGAGCAGTTCTGAAACACTCTTTCCAAAGAAAGTGCAAGTGGACATTCAGAGCGCTAAGGGACCTCTAGTGGAATAAAGAATATCTTCAAAAAGCACTACACACAAACATTCTGTGAAACTTCTTTCAGGTCCGTGCATTCAACTAACAGAGTTGAAGATTACATTTGATTGAACAGTTCTGAAACCCTCTTTCTTTGGAAATTGCAAGTGGACATTCGAAGCGCTTAGGGACGTATGGTGGAAAAAGGAATATATTCAAATAAAAACTATACAGAAGCATTCTGTGAAACTTCCTTCTTTTCTGTGCATTCAACTGACAGGGTTTAAGCTTACTTTCAATTGAGCAGTTCTGAAACAGTCTTTCTGTAGAAACTGCAAGTGGACATTCGGAGCGCTGAGGGGCCTGTAGTGGAAAAAGGAATATATTCAAATGAAAACTGCACAGAACCACTCTGTGAAACTTCTTTCTGTTCTGAGCATTCAACTAACAGAGTTGAAGCTCACTTTTCTTTGAGCAGTTCTGAAGCACTCTTTCTGTAGAAAACTGCAATTGGTGTGGAGCCAAGATGGCCAAATAGGAACAGCTCTGGTCTCCAGCTCCCATCCCCAGCGACACAGAAGATGGGTGATTTCTGCATTTCTGCTTGAGGCACCGGTTTCATCTCACTAGGGAGTGCCTAACAGTGGGTGCAGGACAGTCGGTGAAGCACACTGTGCGCGAGCTGGAAGCAGGGTGAGGCATTGCCTCACTTGGGAAGCGCAAGGGGTCAGGGATTTCCCTTTCCTAGTCAAAGAAAGGGAAACAGACAGCACCTGGAATATCGTTCAGTGCCATCCTAATACTGCGCTTTTCCAGCGGGCCTGGAAAACGGCACACTAGGAGATTGTGTCCCGCACCTGGCTCGGATGGTCCTATGCCCACGGAGTCTCGCTGATTGCTAGCACAGCAGTCTGAGATCAAGCCGCAAGGTGGCAGCGAGGCTGGGGGAGGGGCGCCCACCATTGACCAGGCTTGCTTAGGTAAACAAAGCAGCCAGGAAACTTGAACTGGGTGGAGCCCACCACAGCTCAAGGAGGCCTGCCTGCCTCTGTAGGCTCCACCTCTGGGGGCAGGGCACAGACAAACAAAAACTCAGCAAGTACCTCCACAGCTTAAATGTCCCTGTCTGATTGACAGCTTTGAAGAGAGTAGTGGTTCTCCCAGCACGCAGCTGGAGATCTGAGAACGGACAGACTGCCTCCTAAAGTGGGTCCCTCACCCCTGAGCAGCCTAACTGGGAGGCACCCCCCAGTAGGGACAGACTGACACCTCATTCAACCGGGTACTCCTCTGAGACAAAACTTTCAGAGAATTATCAGACAGCTGAATTTGTGGTCTCACGAAAATCCTCTGCTCTGCAGCAACTGCTGCTGACACCCAGCCAAACAGGGTCTGGAGTGGACCTCTAGTAAACTCCAACAGACCTGCAGCTGAGGGCCTGTCTGGTAGAAGGAAAACTAACAAACAGAAAGGACATCCACACCAAAATCCCATCTGTACATCACCATCATCAAAGACAAAAAGTAGATAAAACCACAAAGATGGGGAAAAAACAGAGCCAAAAAAACTGGAAACTCTAAAAAACAGAGCACCTCTCCTCCTCCAAAGGAACGCAGTTCCTCACCAGCAACGGAACAAAGCTGGATGGAGGATGACTTTGATGAGTTGAGAGAAGAAGGCTTCAGACGATCAAACTACTCTGAGCTACGAGAGGAAATTCAAAACAATAGCAAAGAAGTTAAAAACTTTGAAAAAAAATTAGAAGAATGGATAACTAGAATAACCAATGGAGAGAAGGGCTTAAAGGAGCTGATGGAGCTGAAAGCCAAGTTTCGAGAACTACGCGAAGATTGCAGAAGCCTCAGTAGCAGATGCGATCAACTGGAAGAAAGGGTATCGCTGATGGAAGATGAAATGAATGAAATGAAAAGAGAAGGGAAGTTTAGAGAAAAAAGGATAAAAAGAAATGAACAAAGCCTCCAAGAAATTTGGGACTATGTGAAAAGACCAAACCTACGTCTGATTGGTGTACCTGAAAATGATGGGGAGAATGGAACCAAGTTGGAAAACACTCTGCAAGATATTATCCAGGAGAACTTCCCCAATCTAGCAAGCAGGCCAGCATTCAGATTCAGGAAATACAGAGAACGCCACAAAGATACTCCTCGAGAAGGCAACTCCAAGACACATTAATTGTCAGATTCACCAAAGTTGAAATGAAAGAAAAAATGTTAAGGGCAGCCAGAGAGAAAGGTCGGTTACCCACAAAGGGAAGCCATCAGACTAACAGCTGATCTCTCAGCAGAAACTCTACAAGCCAGAAGAGAGTGGGGGCCGATATTCAACATTCTTAAAGAAAAGAATTTTCAACCCAGAATCTCCTATCCCCCAAACTAAGCTTCATAAGTGAAGGAGAAATAAAACACTTTACAGACAAGCAAACGCTGAGTGATTTTGTCACCACCAGGCCTGCCCTAAAACAGCTCCTGAAGGAAGCACTAAACATGGAAAGAACAACCGGTACCAGCCACTGCAAAAACATGCCAAATGTAAAGACCATCGAGACTAGGAAGAAACTATAGCAACTAACGAGCAAAATAACCAACTAACATCATAATGACAGGATCAGATTCACACATAACAATATTAACGTTAAATGTAAATGGGCTAAATGCTCCATTCAAAAGACACAGACTGGCAAACTGGATAAGGAGTCAGGACCCATCAGTGTGCTGTATTCAGGAAACCCATCTCACATGCAGAGACACACATAGACTCAAAATAAAGGGATGGAGGAAGATCTATCAAGCAACTGGAAAACAAAAAAGGCAGGGGTTGCAATCCTAGTCTCTGATAAAATAGACTTTAAACCAACAAAGATCAAAAGAGACAAAGAAGGCCATTACATAATGGTAAAGGGATCAATTCATCAAGAAGAGCTAACTATCCTAAATATATATGCACCCAACACAGGAGCACCCAGATTCATAAAGCAAGTCCTGAGTGACCTACTAAGGGACTTAAACTCCCACACAATAATAATGGGAGATTTTAACACCCCACTGTCAGCATTAGACAGATCAACGAGACAGAAAGTTAACAAGGATATCCAGGAATTGAACTCAGCTCTACATAAAGTGGACCTAATAGACATCTACAGAACTCTCCACCCCAAGTCAACAGAATATACATTTTTTTCAGCACCACACCACACCTATTCCAAAATTGACCACATAGTTGGAAGTAAAGCTCTCCTCAGCAAATGTAAAAGAACAGAAATTATAACAAACTGTCTCTCAGACCACAGTGCAATCAAACTAGAACTCAGGATTAAGAAACTCACTCAAAACCGCTCTACTACATGGAAACTGAACAACCTGCTCCTGAATGACTATTGGGTACATAATGAAATGAAGGCAGAAATAAAGATGTTCTTTGAAACCAACGAGAACAAAGAAACAACATACCAGAATCTCTGGACACATTCAAAGCAGTGTGTAGAGGGAAATTTATAGCACTAAATGCCCACAAGAGAAAGCAGGAAAGATCCAAAATTGACTCCCTAACATCACAATTAAAAGAACTAGAAAAGCAAGAGCAAACACATTCAAAAGCTAGCAGAAGGCTAGAAATAACTAAAATCAGAGCAGAACTGAAGGAAATAGAGACACAAAAAACCCTTCAAAAAATTAATGAATCCAGGAGCTGGTTTTTTGAAAAGATCAACAAAATTGATGGACCGCTAGCAAGACTAATAAAGAAGAAAAGAGAGAAGAATCAAATAGATGCAATAAAAAATGAAAAAGGGGATATCACCACGATCCCACAGAAATACAATCTACCATCAGAGAATACTACAAACACCTCTATGCAAATAAACTAGAAAATCTAGAAGAAATGGATAAATTCCTCGACAAATACACCCTCCCAAGACTAAACCAGGAAGAAATTGAATCTCTGAATAGACCAATAACAGGTTCTGAAATTGTGGCAATAATCAATAGCTTACCAACCAAAAAGAGTCCAGGACCTGATGGATTCACAGCCGAATTCTACCAGAGGTACAAGGAGGAACTGGTACCATCCTTCTGAAACTATTCCAATCGATAGAAAAAGAGGGAATCCTCCCTAACACATTTTATGAAGCCAGCATCGTCCTGATACCAAAACCTGGCAGAGACATAACCAAAAAAGAGAATTTCAGACCAATATCCTTGATGAACATTGATGCAAAAATCCTCAATAAAATACTGGCAAACCGAATCCAGCAGCACATCAAAAAGCTTATCCACCATGATCAAGTGGGCTTCATCCCTGGGATGCAAGGCTGGTTCAACATACGCAAATCAATAAATGTAATCCAACATATAAACAGAACCAAAGACAAAAACCACATGATTATCTCAATAGATGCAGAAAAGGCCTTTGACAAAATTCAACAACCCTTCATGCTAAAAACTCTCAATAAATTAGGTATTGATGGGACGTATCTCAAAATAATAAGAGCTATCTATGACAAACCCACAGCCAATATCATACTGAATGGGCAAAAACTGGAAGCATTCCCTCTGAAAACTGGCACAAGACAGGGATGCCCTCTCTCACCGCTCCTGTTCAACATAGTGCTGGAAGTTCTGGCCAGAGCAATCAGGCAGGAGAAGGAAATAAAAGGTATTCAATTAGGAAAAGAGGAAGTCAAATGTCCCTGTTTGCAGATGACATGATTGTATATCTAGAAAACCCCATTGTCTCAGCCCAAAATCTCCTTAAGCTGATTAGCAACTTCAGCGAAGTCTCAGGATACAAAATCAATGTACAAAAATCACAAGCATTCTTGTACACCAATAACAGACAAACAGAGAGCCAAATCATGAGTGAACTCCCATTCACAATTGCTTCAAAGAGAATAAAATACCTAGGAATCCAACTTACAAGGGATGTGAAGGACCTCTTCAAGGAGAACTACAAACCACTGCTCAATGAAATAAAAGAGGATACAAACAAATGGAAGAACATTCCATGCTCATGGGTTGGAAGAATCAATATCGTGAAAATGGCCATACTGCCCAAGGTAATTTATAGATTCAATGCCATCCCCATCAAGCTACCAATGACTTTCTTCACAGAATTGGAAAAAACTACTTTAAAGTTCATATGGAACCAAAAAAGAGCCCGCATCGCCAAGTCAATCCTAAGCCAAAAGAACAAAGCTGGAGGCATCACGCTACCTGACTTTAAACTATACTACAAGGCTACAGTAACCAAAACAGCATGGTACTGGTACCACAACAGAGACATAGATCAATGGAACAGAACAGAGCCCTCAGAAATGATGCCGCTTAGCTACAACTATCTGATCTTTGACAAACCTGACAAAAACAAGAAATGGGGAAAGGATTCCCTATTTAATAAATGGTGCTGGGAAAACTGGCTAGCCATATGTAGAAAGCTGCAACTGGATCCCTTCCTTACACCTTATACAAAAATAATTCAAGATGGATTAAAGACTTATATGTTAGACCTAAAACCATTAAAATCCTACAAGAAAACCTAGGCAATACCATTCAGGACATAGGCGTGGGCAAGGACTTCATGTCTAAAACACCAAAAGCAATGGCAACAAAAGCCAAAATCGACAAATGGGATCTCATTAAACTAAAGAGCTTCTGCACAGCAAAAGAAACTATCATCAGAATGAACAGGCAACCTACAGAATGGGAGAAAATTTTTGCAACCTACTCATCTGACAAAGGGCTAATATCCAGAATCTATAATGAACTCAAACAAATTTACAAGAAAAAAACAAACAACCCCATCAAAAAGTGGGCAGAGGACATGAACAGACACTTCTCAAAAGAAGACATTTATGCAGCCAGAAAACACATGAAGAAATGCTCATCATCACTGGCCATCAGAGAAATGCAAATCAAAACCACAGTGAGATACCATCTCACACCAGTTAGAATGGCCATCATTAAAAAATCAGGAAACAACAGGTGCTGGAGAGGATGTGGAGAAATAGGAACACTTTACACTGTTGGTGGGACTGTAAACTAGTTCAACCATTGTGGAAGTCAGTGTGGCGATTCCTCAGGGATCTCGAACTAGAAATACCATTTGACCCAGCCATCCCATTACTGGGTATATACCCAAAGGACTATAAATCATGCTGCTATAAAGACACATGCACACGTATGTTTATTGCGGCACTATTCACAATAGCAAAGAGTTGGAACCAACCCAAATGTCCAACAACGATAGACTGGATTAAGAAAATGTGGCACATATACACCATGGAATACTATGCAGCCATAAAAAATGATGAGTTCGTGTCCTTTGTAGAGACATGGATGAAACTGGAAAACATCATTCTCAGTAAACTATCGCAAGGACAAAAAACCAAACACCGCATGTTCTCACTCATAGGTGGGAATTGAACAATGAGAACTCATGGACACAGGAAGGTGAACATCACACTCCGGGGACTGTTGTGGGGAGGGGGGAGGGGGGAGGGACAGCATTAGGAGATACACCTAATGCTAAATGACGAGTTAATGGGTGCAGGAAATCAACATGGCACATGGATACATATGTAACAAACCTGCACATTGTGCACATGTACCCTAAAACCCTAAAGTATAATAAAAAAAAAAAAAAAAAAAAAAAAGACTTTAGATATCTTGGTGATACAATTATCACCTCCATGCAAATTAACTCCAAAGTCTTAATATATCCAAACCCAAACTCCCACCACAGAGTTCTCATCCTAATGGCCACTACATTCAAAATACCTAAAATTAATGTCTTCAACTGCAAACCACACTCTGTTGCTGCCAAATGATACCACAGTTCTTCTATTCTCCTACATTCATAGTCCACATTCCTAGACACTCCCTATGCCCTCACCCCTAAAAATTCAGCCTTGTCTCCATTTACAGCATCTCCTGTCTCAATTCCTTCTGCCAGCATCCTTGCAGCTGCACTGCCAGGCCTTGAATCCTAGCATAACAAGGCTAATTTCCCTGCCTGTAGTCTCTCCTAACAATAATCCATCGTTACAGCTGTTACTTTCATCTCCCCCAAATATCTTACAATCTTTCATTCCTGAGTTCAGTAAGGTGTAATCACCCTGCTTTTCTTAGACCTAGAATAAGGTCTAAATTTATGAGCCTGGCATTAAGGGCTCCAAGATTTTACTCCACCAATGAGATTTTCAGGTTTCTCTCCCACGGCAAGTCAACATGTATATTCCTCTTCAGCCCAAGTCATGGGAGCCCAAATGCCCCATATGCTTCATTTACTTCAGTATTTTCCTCCTACCACACCACCTTCCTGCATACTAGTCGGCTATCCAGCAAAACTTCATCCTCAGCTCTGAATATAAATTGTCCCAACTGTTCCTCTGAACCTAATACTATTTATCTACACCACTGCTTTCTATTATTGGTTATGTATAATGAGGTTTCTAAGTTATCTTGCATAATTATCTTGCCACTGGAATAAAGAAAATGAGGATCCTGAGAAATTGAAAGATATTTTGGATCAAGATGTAATCTTTTGACAAAAGGGGGAAAAAAGCTTGGACTTATAACCAGAAACTTTCTTAAAGTGTTACTAATATTGCATCGCAAAGAAAAATAAACAGTGAACAAAAGTGATGCTCCCCACTTTAATGAGCTAATTTAGGCCTGATCATGATTACAACTGCAACATCCCTAGGGCAGATAACCTGGTGAAGTCCAGAACACCATTTCTGAGCAAAGTGTCTCAGAAAAAAAACCTTTGACCTGATTAATATTCATCTTGTTTGCTATGATTCATATGATGCTATGAAGCCTAAACAGAAACAGCAGATGAGCCATGGTCAAAGAGGAGTGTGCTCCGAGACTGGAGGATGGTATTGCTGGACAAACTTGCTAAACAGATTAAGCATGTGACTCGTGGATCCAATCAACTATGTCAGCAGAAGCCAGGAAGAGAGAATGTGGTTATCCAGGAGAGAGCTGTGCAGGACCGTCTTGCTTGATGCTTGGATGTCCATGAACTACACAGAAGACTGACAAGGATTCTGAGACTTTTATACCAGCAGAAATGCTGCCAGCCTGAACTGAAAGGAACAGAGACCGGAAAAAATAAAGGAATGACTCCAAGGACAAGCCACAGAAGCAGAACGACTGAGTGGACAGAACCTCACCGGGCTATTACAACAGCCCTAACAAACTACCCTTCAGGAGGTACAGAAACATGCTACCATGTGTCTTAAGATTTGTTATTTGAGATTAAATCAACCAGAAAACCCAATTAATACTAAATTTTTCTAAATAACCTAAACCCACCAACAATTACAATCTCAGTAATGGTGTAAAAGATAATATAAAAAGATTACACCTTTAAAGTTTATTTGGAATTATTATGCAATGGAAGATGTGAAAAAGATTACATCATATCAATTTGCTGAGAAACTGTAAGACCCACAAAGCAAATAGTGTTTAGAAGACTGGATTCAAACTCCAGCTTCAACACTGACAAGCTATGAAATCTTGAACAGCTTATTTAACCTCTCTGTGCCTCAGTTCCCCCATCTGAAAAACTGAGAGTAACAGTGGTAACTATCCTCATGGGGCTGATAATAGAATTAAACTTTTTGTTCTTGTAAAATGTTGCTGAAAATGCTATATAAGTGCCTATTTTTAAAAGGCTGAATATGGCTTATACAAATTGCTTTTTGGTAATCTGACCACAAGAATGTAGAGGTTTCTAGTGTTACCTTATTTTGCCTTACTGAAAAAGTGGAAGCAACAAAAGAAATAAGAATCGGAATACCGCATCTAACAAATGGTCTTAAAGGGTCAAGGGGAAATAAGTGCATGGTGGTTCTGAAGAATCAAAGAGGAGGAGCAATCCCAGACTTGTGGGGGACTGAAAAAACCCTAGAGGACTGGGCCATTGTCACAGGAAAGGTGACAGCAGTGCACATCAAGCTCCTGTTTGCATCACATGTTGCAACCAGACTCAACTCCATGGCTTCACATCTGGAGCAAACAACTGAAACTGGAGGCCCAGCAGATGACAGGCATTAATGAGAGGAAATGCCCATAACATGAATTAATACTGCCCAGGTGTCCAAAGTAGGATGCTGTAAGGTAAAATAAGATGGAGGCAGGGGTTCGACTCACGTGACTTCTTCGTTCTCCACTGTATTTAAAAAACAAAATAGGCCTCCTTTTAACATAAGAGCTTGGTATTACATGGCAACACGTATGTGGTTTTGGGAGACATGAAATAATATCCACTTGAATCTCAGGATTGAAGAATAACTTTCAGAACATACTGGGAAAAAGTTGATTTCTTGTTTACATAAAATAAAACTCTAGTGAATTTCAAACATATCATATTATAACCTAAAGAGGATAATATTTAAAATTTAAAGAGAATTACTGTCTTTCATAGAAAATTATTGATTTTCCAACAATTATGAAAAGAACCCAATGCAGAATATGAATTAGATTTGTTGAACAGGACAATCATAAAGAAGGGAGGAGCCGAAGGCAAACTCTTATTTTGAAGATTTAAATATGTCCAAATGACACTAGGCACGTGGCTATAACCTGTAGTCCCAGAACTTTGGGAGGCCGAGGCAGGCGGATGGCTTGATCCCAGGAGTTCTAGACCAGCCTGGGAAACATGTCGAAACCCCGTTTCTACCAAAAATAACAAAAATGAATCTCATAACCCAGTCTCAAAACAAACAAGCCCAAATGAAACACAAATTGTTGTCTTCTGGTGATGCCTGAGTAGATATCATATCTTTAGACCTATCCTGTCCTATCTTATCCTTTAGATCTAAAATACTGTCCTTTACAGTAGCCACCAAAAATGTATTTACCGATAAAAATGACTTCTGCCAAAAAAAAAAAAATCAAACAACATATTTATTGCTATTTCTTTAAGAAACGGGAATGGATAACTTAAAAAGCAAAAGTTAGTTTTAAATACCCTAAATTTTTAAATCAAACTCTAGCCTCCCCTTTCCCAAAAATGTTATTGCTCTTGAAGGTTATCAGCTAATTATCTTTGAGGCACAATCAAATCACATTAGATCAGAACTACAGTATGAAAAAGGCATCTATTCTATATTCTATCCAACGCAAAGCGAAAGTGCCTAACATCCCCCAATATATAAGGTGTAAAAACATGGGACTGTGTATAAAACTTCAAAATGCAAAATGTTCAATGAAATCACGATTCACTGGCTTTAAGAACCCAACAGTTTATATGTTATTAATACAAATTGCCCTCTGAATAGTACTATATATATGATATTATGGACAAATTATATAGATGAATATAGAGAAATTCTATATTTCATTGTTTTCTAACAACCCTAATGTTAGTGAAGACAGTAAGAATTAAGAATGTATTATTAACAGTCATTTCTAATTTGTATTATGACTTCGTAATTCATAATTGTTCATTATTTCTATAGTAAGAAGTAACAAAGCACTGCTAAGTGTTAGCATCAAAGTAACCTCTTATTTAACCAAGAATATGTCTGGTGGTGGTAACTAATGGAGCCAAAATCATTAATTAGGCCTGACACATAATTTTATTCTAACTCCTCAGACTACACTCTCATAATCACATAGATCTGTGCAAGTTCAGATACGTTAGTCTCAAAAAAAGATATAATACCCTAACTGAATTTTTATTTTATTTTTGAGACAAGGTCTTTGTCACCCAGGCTGGAGTACAGTGGTGCAATCTGGGCTCACTGCAACCTCTCCCTCCCTGGTTGAAGCGATTCTCCTGCCTCAGCCTCCCGAGTAGCTGGGATCACAGGCATGTGCCACCACGCTCGGCTAATTTTTGTATTTTTAGTAGAGATGGGGTTTTGCTAAGTTAGCCAAGCTGGTCTCAAACTCCTGACCTCGGGTGATCCACCCGCCTCGCCCAAAGCAGTGGGATTACAGGTGTGAGCCACCGCACAGGCCCTGAATTTCTTATTCTAATTTTAATGAACCATTACTGTGAATTATCTCAGATACTTTGCCCCATCTGACCTTCCTACACCACTCTATACTTAACCATGAGCTACACACAGTGTCTGTCTTATAGAGAAGTATATTGTAGGTGCCTAGAGAATAAGTCCCTTAAAAACATTTGTAAATAACCTTAAAAAAAATATATGAGGAAACAGAGACAGGCACAGAGGACTCACATTAATTAGTCCAAGGTCACATACCTAATAAGTAACAGAGACTTTGCTAGATTCAAATCTAGCACTTCTACACTCTTACCCAATCTACTGTGGAAATTCCAAAACAAAACCACATTCAATACATATAACATGCTTTATCATTTAAATGGCCATATTTTTCCATCTCAATCTTCTTTATCTATGACCCATAACCAAACTGAAATTGTAGCTGCGAATAAATGTCCGGGACTCATTATATTTGCTTTCTATGCATGATATCATTCTGTGTTGATAGAGTTTAACCAGCCTAGCTAACAATTTTCCAAAATAAGTTTCCTTCCCTCCTCCCACTTCTAATAGGTTCAGATTAATTTCTCTGGAATATTTGCAGGCTTCACTGTGCCAGGATATGTCTCCCTTATAAAGTAAGGCAATTATAAAGCAATTTAAGGTATGGGACTAGAAACTCAATCTTTCTGACCCATGAGAGCACTGTTCAAATAGACAAAGAAAAACTATGCAAAAAGAAGGGGAATGGATTCAAACAGTTTGCTCCGGGGTCTCTAAAAGATTCAGTAGAAATTATTTTTAGAATTTCTGCTTCTCAACACTTACCTGAATATCTGATAGAAAGGTTGTGGAAGTTCAGAGTTACAGATATTAAACAATCCACTCCTGCTGTGCCATGTAAAACAGCATGAAATTGAACTCTTTAGTATTTGGGGGTAGATAAAGTTGTTTTGTTCTGAATTCATGCACTCCATGTCACAGTTTATATGGATGATAAATCTGAGGAAGATCAGATAAAAATAGGGCTCTGCACACTCTTAGAGATCTAAATTCTTTATAAACATAAATATTTGTATGAGTCTATATGATCACATATGAAAGCAGACAGGCAGGTTGCGGTGGCTCACGCCTGGAATCCCAGCACTTTCAGAGGCCGAGGCGGGCAGAACACCTGAGGTCAGGAGTTCGAGACCAGCCTGGCCATCATGGTGAAAAACTCCATCTCTACTAAAAATGCAAAAATTACTCGGGCATGGTGACACATTCCTGTAATCTCAGCTACTCTGGAAACAGGCAGGAGAACTGCTTGAACCCAAGAGGCGTAGGTTGCAGTGAGCCGAGGTCGCACAACTACGCTCCAGCCTGGACGACAGAGTAAGACTCCATCTCAAAAGAAAAAAAAAAGGCAGACAGAAATGGCATGGATGCATATTGCTGAATGTAATGTTATATATAATCCTTCTCCTAAAATGTTTTTATTAAAATGTTCAGGTATACTGATTTCCTTGTTACAGACTCTTTCAGGTATTTCTTTTTAAATAACTAAGTTAACACAATTAGAAGGCATCCTGAACCTTAGGAAGTAAGTCATCCACTTGAATCATCATATTCTAATTCATGGATAAGAAACTGAGGCACAAAAATGCTAAATGACTTGTTGGATGTCACAAGGATAGTAACTGGGGGAAAAAGGGGTTTAAGTGATGTGAGATTCAGTACCCTACCCACCAGCCTCTTTAGGTTTTTCAATTTCGTAACCACTGAGTACATAGGAACATAATGAGTAATTTAAGGGTCTGAATACAGAACTAGCTGTCCTACAGGTTTCACAATGCTGGCCACAGTAAGTACCATCTGACTGATGTTGAAGACATTTACCTTTTTCTACTTCTGCTGAATATGAGATAAACACAGCATCTCCTGTCCTCCTCCATCTTTTCTGCACAAGTCAAACAGTAGTATGAATGTAGGTAAATATTAATGAGGAAATAATATTTTAAAAGAAGGGAAGGGAGGAGGATGTTAATCAATAAGGAGAAAAATTTTAAAAATAGCTATGCATGCATAATAAAATTCCCAGAATAGAAGCTCTAGGTAGTATATCAAGGGTGCTCTCACTTGAGAGAAACAAAAATAACAATTTTCAAATAAATTCTAGGTTACCATATTTTTTAATGCTATATGTCATACTAATTTTGAGTGTGAGTCTCTGGAAAAAATGAAACCTTGATTTATTTAGCAGCCATGTCGAAAACAATAACCTGCACTCCATGTACTCTGATTATATGTCTCCTGCCACCTGAAAACTCTTTGGCATTGTTTCTAAAGTGGGAAAATACCTAATGAAAGCTAACTAGACCAAGAGAGTAATGCTTTCAGTCTATTTGATTTTCTAATGTTAACAATATGGTCAGGGGCTGGGTACAGTGGGGCTCACGCCTATAATCCTAGCACTTTGGAAGGCTGACACAGGAAGATTGCTTGAGGCCAGAAGTTCAAGAGCAGCCTGGGCAACACAGCAAGACCCCATATCTGGGGGGAAAAAAACAGCAGCAGAAATTTAACACTAAATAAGAAAATGCAAACAACTCATGTTTTTGAAATAAAAATTTGACAATTCAATGACAAAACATACTTTTTCAGCCAAACTTCTCTATAAAAACAGTAGTACTATAAGTAAATAATTCACCATCTCAGATTCACTTAACCTAGCAATCCCTGCCTTCCCTCTCAAGTATGAGACTATGTCTGGCCCCACTATTATATTTTCTCTGTTATTAGTTTCATGAAGTGATTTAAAGTGGACAGAAGACAGAAGCATTAAACGCGAATCAGAAAAAAAGCAAACAGAAGATAGAAAAACACACAATGGATTTCAGTGTTCTTACAATTTCTCTCTAGTCAAATTTAAACATAATCAATCAGTAAGAATATGGGGAAACATTTCTTGAAAGAAGATTCATTATTATTCTAATAAATCAAAATGAGAAGAACTGGATTTAAATCAGTTTAAACCCAACAGGTATCCAACACGCAGAACTAACTCCCATGACTGTTACCATTAGCTCCCTAACGTGAAACTCATGAATAGCAAAACAAAGCTGCATTAAACCAGTCTGGGACATGGTAAGAATAAAGCATGGCAACACATACCAGAATATTTAAAATATTTAACAGTCTTTTAAAGTATGAATAACCTATGACCACAACTAGTGGCATTTTCCTAAGCAGATAATTTTGAATTAATATACCAACTTAATTTTAACAACGCACAGCTCATCTGTGTTTACCAAATATCTTAAAGTTAGAAAAAAATTTTCTAATACTCCTTTAAAAAATTATGGTATAACCATATAAACTGATTTTATGGGTGAAAATATAATCATATGGAAATGCATTACCATTAGGTAGAGAAAATAGGTGTGTGTGTATTTTTTTTCTATTTTCACATACATAGATATTTATATATATGTGTGTGTGTATACACACACACACACACACCTATTTTCACAAAATAGGAAATGGCTCCCCCGTAAATAGATGGAGCGAGTAAGAGATCAAGGTCTCTCTCTTGATCTCTCGCCCTCTTGATCTTTCTATATTTATCTTAAACCAAAGGTGTTTTATTTCGTACCCATTGTTATTTTCCCTTCAAATCACTTGCCACGTGTAATCATATTTTGTGTATTTTTTTAGTTCTCAGTTGTTTTCAACACTAAAACCTACACTCGGTGAGGACAGGCATCAGGTCTGTTTTACCACTGAATATCTGTCACCAGTACATAGTATATGCTCCATAAATATTAGTTGAATGATGGCTAGCCCACTAGAGTAACGCCAGCAATGTTAGAAACAAGTCAAAAATGAAAATTAAAATCGAATGTTGACTCACCATATTTGAATTATTCAATAACTTCCCTCATTTCTATTTATGTAAGTTATTTTAAAATTAAATTACCTGATCATTGTGTAGAACCCTTGATTAGATAACCTTAAAGTATTACATTACTACATGGGGGAAGTCTGCCTTAATTAATATGAAACATGTCATAAATATTAAGGAGCTTTCTTTGCCCAGGAAATGACATTCATCTACAAACTACAATACAGATTTCTAACTATGCATACACTTGTTAAGAAATTGGCTAATTCAAATAAAATGTAGAATCGTCATTGATGTAATGAATCATTAACAAGCTCTGGACAAAAGAATTCCTTGACTACCCGAGGGGCAGAGACCGCTGATAAAATCTAGAAGGTGATTTGGTACTATCAGGTGTATTTTTACTCTACAGAGATTTATTAATCAGTCCAAATGTTAAAACAGGCTACATAATAAATGCGGTTTTAATGATCTACATTTCCTCATATTCACAGGCACTTTTAATATATTTAAATCCAAACTGGAATAAATCCAAAAAGGAATCATAAATGCAGCTAAAATCAGCCCCATGTTCTGCCAAGCAGTAAAGACCACATTAAAACAATTCCAACAATCCATCCATATTTCTAGAGCCAAAAAAAAGCTCCACATTTGTATAACTTATATAATAATCACAGCAAAGATTACTCATCTATATGTGTAATAAGAAATCATTACACGGCTATAGTTTCACTTATTTCTTCAGATGTGGCTGCCTATTACAATCCATCCACTGTCACAAAAATTTTTTAAAATCTTTTCTTTTTTAAAAAAAAAGGAATGTGCTGTCATCACCAGTGCATAAATATAAGCTGCAGCAGCTATCCATTAAATCAAAATGCAAAACCCTTTCCTCATGGGGTCTGAAAGACCAAATTAAAAGGGAGAAGATGGTAGAGCAGAGGGAATGATGGGGTTAGTGTATGAGTGCATCATTTCGGTTTTGGTTCATCCTACATTCCATGAGCTGTTCCTAAGAGGAGGTACCCTGGGGACGAGACCAGGGTGGGGGTCAGGGGCGGGGGTGGAAATACTGTTTTTTAAATAGCAATAAACAATTATCACATACCAATTCTGCTCATACTTTCTCTTTCCCTTTGTCCAAGAACACAGGAAATAAGTTGAAAATGGCTTCTCAACTATTCTAAGTCATTTTAGCCACAAAGTTATCACACCTGATCCATATACCCTCTGGCCCAAGACTAAATTACAAGCCTTTCCTTCACAGTGCAAAATCATGAAGTCTATGCCACCACAAGCTCTAATTTCCCCTCTCTATGAAATGTGTATTGGAAAGAAAACTAACAGGAAGTCCAGCACTTTAATCAAATATTAAATTACATCCATCTTCGGTTCAAATTTAATACTTGTGCTACAGCAATATGTCCACAGTAACCAGCTATGAAGCATTCACTCTACAAATATTTTGGTGCCTAATGTGTCCCAACAGGTACAATTACAGTGACCAAGGTTCATAAGTAAGTAAACTACAAGAGGGAGGGCAGAAGTCTAAAAAGTTTTCAATGTTCATCATTGGTTACGTTTTGGGAACCTTAACGGGGCTATTTTATTCATAAGAAATCATTACTCATTATTTAATCTTTTTAAAAAATTTTACTGGAACTGATGTGGCTGAATTAAATGACAAAATTGCATCGCATGATTTGTTCCTAAGATTTCTCTTCATTAGGATGCTTTCTGACTAAAAAGAGCACCTTGATTGTCCCCAAGCTCAGTCATGTAATTTAGGGATGCTAGACTGGCCAAACATTCCACCCCAATGTCAACCGTGATTGGTGCAGAGATGGGCACATGGCCCAAGCGACACCAATGGGGTACAGTGGGAATGTGTCGGTAGCTTGTTATCCTACAGAAGCTAACAGTCATCTTTGCCACAACATGGGAAACAACTGCCTGAGAAAGAAATCAACAGAGCAGAAAGTATGACAAGAAATGTCAAGTAGGTAGTCCTGCATCCAGAGAATGTTTACCCATAGGACCAGCTTAGGCAGAATCAATGCACAGAATATTCATCTCTAAGTATATAACACTCAAAAGAAATGTTAAAATCGGCTGGGCGCGGTGGGTCACGCTTGTAATCCCAGCACTTTGGGAGGTCGAGGCGGGCGAATCACGAGGTCAGGAGATCGAGACCATGGTGAAACCCCGTCTCTACTAAAAATACAAAAAACTAGCCAGGCGTGGTGGCGGGTGCCTGTAGTCCCAGCTACTCGGAGAGGCTGAGGCAGGAGAATGACGTGAACCCGGGAGGCGGAGCTTGCAGTGAGCCGAGATTGCGCCACTGCACTCCAGCCTGGGTGACAGAGCGAGACTCCGTCTCAAAAAAAAAAAAAAAAAAAAAAAAAAAAAGAAATGTTAAAATCATATCTGAACATAGAAAAAAAATTTAAAATAAAAACGGTCCTCCAGTCTGTTACTGGAAATGCATCTACGGTTGAAACCAGAGCATAACAATTTGTATTTGACATATGAAAAAATGATTTTATAGTCAGCATGGGATGGAATGGGTTATCAGGTAAGACAGTCATATGATGTGATCCAGGTATGGATGTAAGTTAAATGAACAAGACAATCAATAATGGAACAGTATATATAAGGATCTGCCAAAACAGACTGTTTACATTTCCATTTTTACATGTGTTCAAAACAATTCAAGTCAGTTAATATGCTTGGAATATCAGGCCTATCAGCAGATAAAATAACCCTATGTTCTTAATGTGGAGGCTTGATTTTTAGATAGCTGTTTAAACCAGCCATGATTTTAAATGTCAATCAGAACATACAAAAAGGCCTTCAATATGAAAAGTTTATACATATAAAAATGTAATTCTGGCTCTATAGCATTAAGAAATAAATATCAAAATAGTAATTAACAACCCAGGCCGAGCACGGTGGCTCAAGCCTATAATCCCAGCACTTTGGGAGGCAGACGCAGGCAGATCACTTGAGGTCAGGAGTTCGAGACCAGCCTGGCCAATATGGTGAAACCCCGTCTCTACTACAAATACAAAAATTAGCCAGGTGTGGTGATCCGCGCCTGTGGTCCCAGGTACTCAGAAAGCTGAGGCACAAGAATCATTTGAACCAGGAGTTGGAGGTTGCAGTGAGCCAATATCATGCCACTGCACTCCAGCTTGGGTGACAGAGCAAGACTCTGTCTCAAAACACACACACACACAATTAACCCAACAGAAGTTACATATTCCAATATCCCAGAACCAATATAAAAATTTTAAACACTCAAACTGAAACAGATTATTTTAAAAGCCCAATATAAAATACCATCTCACTTTAATACATAGATCCAAACAGTAATTTTAATAAAATGTCAAAAATACGACATCCTATAACCACAGAGATATAAAATTACGAAGTACCTGAAAATGAATAACATAGGTCCAAAGATAATGTTAAGCAACTGGCATTGAACTACAAAGGTTTTTGGAAGCCTATTTTCAACGAACCCTCACTTTGGAATTATTCTAGCAGTTCCAACAAAGTAAACTTATAACTCAGAAGGGCAGAATTCAACTACTTTTCTTTCACATTCTTTATGAAACCATAAAATATGTGGAAACAGTTTAACTTAATTATTGTTTAACCACAGCAACATCAGAGAGAGCAGACGTCCTCTCTCTGAGCAGACCTGACTAAGCAGAAGACAAAGTTCCTACAGCAGAGGCTGCATAAAAAACTGCTTCACCAAGAACTACGCAGCATACACAGAAATGGTCATCTTGGTCTCCTTTCCTCAATGGCAAGTAATTGATGGCATTTCTTCATTTATTAAAAATAATTTTTGTAGAGACAGGGACTGAACTATGTTACCCAGGCTGGTCTCAAAATCCTGACCTCAAGTGAATCTCCCACTTCAGCCTCCCAAAATGCTAGGATTACAGGCGTGAGTGCACCCAGGGCATTGTCCATTCATGTTTAGTTTTCTAAGTTCATAAGGTGAAGGAGGCCTATCTTAGTTCTTATTTTTGAAAAATTTTAAAACATAATTAATAGATCATAATTTTAAAAAATTCAAGCTGATAGTGATAGCAAACATCTACCACTTACTGTGTGCATACTAAGTACCAGGTACAATGATAAATGTAAAGCATTTTCTCATTCAGTCATTATAGATATTGTCTCAATTACTCTTCATATCCCATGAGAAACTATTAATATCCCTACTTTACTAATGTTGGAATCAAAGAATCATTTACTTATGAAAGGCCATGGAATATGCAAGTGGTAAAGACACAGCCTCATATCTTTTTGGCATCAGTATCTGTACTGCTAAAAACTCACAATATGATGAGAATCCAGGATATGGAGTACTAATAATGTGTATCATCCCAGATCTTCTGAATTCTAGGATAATAGGGTTCTGGTATGGTTCTCATATTGAGAAAACTAACAGAGATTATAAGGCAGAGGAAGTAAAAAGAGATTGCAACAGAAGGCATACAGGTGCAGGTGAGCCCCCTGCCTGTCATGATCTCCAGATAACAGCACCTTCCCTACAAGCCCGTTTAACTCCTCCAGTCCTTCCAACAATTTTACAGCCTAGTTCTTTTTGCACCCGGACTTACTAGGAACAACTGTACATTCATGTGCAAGTCTTTCTGTGAATGTTTTAATCTTGCATATCTTCCTTTCTCAAGAGTCTGTACAATTTTTTTTTTTTTTAGTGGAAGCTTGCTCTGTCACCCAGGCAGGAGTGCAGTGGCACAATCTTGACTCACTGCAACCTCCGCCTCCTGGGCTCAAGTGATTTTCCTGCCTCAGCCTCCCGAGTAGCTGGGATTACAGGCGCCTGCCACCAAGCCCGGCTAATATTTGTATTTTTAATAGAGACAAGGTTTCACCATGTTGGCAAGGTTGGTCTTGAACTCCTGACCTCTGGGATTACAGGTGTGAGCCACCATGCCCGGCCAGGAGTCTGTACAATTTTTGGCCCATTTTTCAGGGAGATGCTTTAGTCACTTCATGATTGAGTTTTTCAGGTTCTTTGTATGTCCCAACTACCAGTCCTTATCAGATACATGTTTTGCAAATGTTTTATCCTCCTCTGGGTCTTGCCAATTCAACTTTTTAGTGATATATTTGGTGAGCAGCAGTTTTTAACTTTGATGAGACCCTAAATCATCAATTTTTTTATGATTATTGCTTTCTGTGATTTAAGCAGTCTTTGCCTATCCTCAAGTTATAAAGATAGCTCTGTCCCCTATATTTTCATCTAATAGCTTTCTATGTTAATTTTCTCTGTCAGGTCTAAGATAAACCTTGAATTAGTAGTTGTGTATGGTGAGGTTCGAGGTTTATTTTTTCCTAAATAATGAAGACTTTTTTTCCCTACTGGGTGGTTGGATGCCTTCGACAAAAAACTAAATACCATATACGAATGTGGATCTGGTGTGGATTAACTCTTCTATTAAGGAAGATCTAGGCCTAAACCAAGAACTAGATCTACATACAGATTTATTCTTCATAAACAATCACATCTGCAAACAGAGATATTTTTACTTATTTGTTTCTGATCTTCACGCCTTGGCTTACTGCAGTGGCTGGGGCCTTCAGTAAAATGTTACATAAAAGTATTAAGAGTGGAAATTCTTGCTTTGTTCCAAATGTTAATCATAAGCTGCCTAAATTTTCACCATTTAGTATGGTATTTGCTTTAGGTTTTTCAGACTTACTTACATCTAAATGCAAAGTTAACTCTGAAAGTTTTTAATAAAAAAAGGGTGCTGCTTTCTCTGCATTTATTAAAATGGTCATATGCTTTTTATCCTTTATTCTGTTAACATGGTGTACGAAACTGATAGACTTTTAAATGTTAAACCAAACTTATTGTGAGGGTTAATTTTATGTGTCAATTTGACTGGAACATGAGGTACCCAGAAATGTGGTAAGATATTATTCTGAGTGTTTCTGTAAGAGTGTTTCTAGATACTTGGATAATTCCAGTTACTGTGAATCAGTAGAATGAGTAAAGCAGATGTCTCTCCCTAAAGTAGGTAGGCTCTATCCAACGAGTTGAAAGGGCCCTGGAATGAGACCCTGCCTCTCCCTGGAGTAGGACCTGTTTGTCTGACTGCATGAACTGGAATATCAGTTTGCTTCTGCCTTCAGACCACACCTGAAACACAGGTTTTGCTTGGGTCTCAAGCCTGCCAGCTCTCAGACAGAAAAGTACATCATCAGCTCTCAGTATTCAACTTACTGACTGCAGAGTCTTGAGATTTCTCAGCTTCCATAATTAAGTATGCAGATATAGCCATAAACAGACACACATATACACACACACACATATCCTGCTGGTATTGTTAGTCTGGAGAACCCTAACACACTTGTGTTCTGGAGATAAATGTCACATAAATATCAATTAGCACTACTGTCCTCACTTTATATAATTTAGTCATATATATATCTCTATATATAAATTTATAATTTAGTCATAAATATATCTAATATACCCAAATATACATATATATCATGTATTAGAGAACATAAAATTGATATGTAGTTTTAGACTTTTTTTTTTTTGCAGCTTGTGTTAAGTTCATGGCTTCCTATGCTTACACACCCAGAGCCACATTTCTCTTTTATTTCCTGCATATAATTTTTCTCTCATTAAAAATAAATAACATGCAAGAAAGAGTAATGGGAAACAAAGCCATTATAAAGCACCCTCCCGGAAATTTCCATTTTTCTAAAATTTCGCATTCAAGAAAGAGAAGTTTAAGAATAAAAAATGTAAATGAGTGTAAAAAGGTTATGTAGGAGAAAAATATAGGCATACGTTCACTTTGCTTTTTTTTTTTTTTTTTTTTTTCCCTGACGAAATCTCACTCTGTAGCCCAGGCTGGAGCGCAATGGCGCGATCTTGGCTCACTGCAACCTCCACCTCCTGGGCTCAAGTGATTCTCCTGTCTCAGCCTCCCAAGTAGCTGGGATTACAGGCATGTGCCACTGCGCCCAGTTAATTTTTTGTGTTTTTTTTTTTTTTTGAGACGGAGTCTCACTCTGTCCCCCAGGCTGGAGTGCAGTGGCGTGATCTCAGCTCACTGCAAGCTCCGCCTCCCGGGTTCACGCCATTCTCCTGCCTCAGCCTCACGAGTAGCTCGGACTACAGGCGCCCACCACCATGCCCGGCTAATTTTTGTATTTTTTAGTAGAGATGGGGTTTCACCGTGTTGCCCAGGCTGGTCTTGAACTCTATAAAGACACATGCACATGTATGTTTACTGTGGCACTATTCACAATAGCAAAGACTTGGAACCAATCCAAATGTCCATCAATGATAGACTGGATTAAGAAAATGGGGCACATATACACCATGGAATACTATGCAGCCATAAAAAAGGATGAGTTCATGTCCTTTGTAGAGACATGGATGAAGCTGGAAACCATCATTCTGAGCAAACTATCGCAAGGACAGAAAACCAAACCCCGCATGCTCTCACTCATAGGTGGGAACTGAACAATGAGAACACCTGGACACAGGATGGGGAATATCACACACCTGGGCCTGTTGTGGGGTCGGGGGAGGGGGGAGGGATAGCATTAGGAGATATACCCAATGTAAATGATGAGTTAATGGGTGCAGCACACCAACATGGCACATGTATACATGTGTAACAAACCTGCACGTTGTGCACATGTAGCCTAGAACTTAAAGTATAATTTAAACAAATAAAATAAAATGACAATAAAGAAAGCAAAGATTACAGAAAAATAATAATAATAAAATATTATCATCAGAGTTATGTTCTTAGCTTTCTAATAGTCAAAATTATTAGCTCCAACAGCTTGCAAATGAAGCTGCTTTCTAACCATTTTTCAAACATTCAAATACTCCTCTGCACTGAAGAATAGTTAATCTAGGAATAGTTGAAAAAGCGATCGCAAGAAACAGAAGGATTAAAAATGAAACGTGAGAGGGAACTGTCAGGGTGGTAGAAACACCATCAAGTAGAAAAACATATAGATAGCTGTTAGGGGCCTTGAGGTAGTCTAAGAAGACTGAGAGACAGGAAAATGATGCTTCTCTGGAAGAATGTGAGGAAGACACATGACAGGACACATTACAAGAGAAGGAATGGATCTCATAAATTTAAACAGCAATGAAACCATCAGTATCAACTCAGATGTCCTGTCTCTCCATTGTTACCCCTCTGCTACATCCTGAATCTTTCTCTGTATTGTTACCTTGTTGCACCAACTGTATTTATCTAGCTAACATGCTTCATATTTCACCTTAAATGCCCATAGACTAGGTCAGCTCCCCTACCACAAAAAACTCAATGCCATGAATATGTGGCACGATACTACTGGTTGTAATTAGTTTTATCACTATTTCATAATGTCAGCCTCTGTGCTTCCTGTAAGAGGACAAAGATTGTGCTTATCTTGCATCACTGCAACTCCCCACCAGAGTGGTCAATAAATATTTACTGCATGAATTAATAACTTAAAAAAAAATGTGTCCATGAATATATTTCCAACAATTATTAATACTACTAAAAGCATTTGTCTAGTATTTTTTATTTGCTTACTAAAAACTACTTGCTAAGAATCACTTTTTTAATCACTTTACAGTTTACTAAGTACTGAGCACCGTTCTAAGTACACTGCATTTAACAACTCAATCCTCAGAGGTTGGCATAATTATTATCCCCACATAACAGATGAGAAAACCAATGCACAGAAAGATTAAGTAACTTGCATAAGGTTCATGGTGGACACAAGATTCAAATCCAAGAAGCCTGATTCCACAATACATCACTGGCTCAAATTTTAATTTTAAACCAACTATATCATGTCCATGAACAGCTTATATGTATCTTGTAAAATATTTATAGGTCTGAGATTAAACATTTTAGCTAGATAATTCTCACATGCATAATGAATTACAGAAAACATTAGTACTTGATTCTTGATGTTGATTTCTTTTTTTAGTAATTGAGTAATTACATGAGATTTTAAAAATAAATATGCAATTTAAAGTTTTCATGTTACCTAATGCATTTATGTATTATAATCCAAATGCCCAGAAGAATTGCTGAATTAAGAAGAAATAAATCTGAGTCAGAGTTGTGACAGTCATTACAGCTGATGTCTTTTTTTTTTCTACTAATGGAACAAAGAAATGTATCTTATTTTACAGAATCTATCATGTTGACTATAAAAAATTTACTACGTAAAAATGAAAATGCTGAAAACATTTATAGAATTTCTTGTTCCTTTAATAAAGTCATACTGATTAAAAAGATCATTGCTCATACTTTGTTTAAAAATGAAACCATTAAGTGTTGACTTCATAAGGTCTAATTATGCGATTACCTCAGAAGCTGAAAATTGCAATTATCCTTAATTCATCTGAACATTAATGGTCTCACTGTCCAACGGTCAGTTTGTTTCTGAACACTAGAAGACTGGATAACTTATCTACATTTCATCTTCAAATGCATTTGGATACAATTTTTTCTTGAATTACTGCTAACTAGATTAAACACTGCTACGGGAAGGGAGCTTAAGCTATAATGTATGCTGTGTGTTCATCCAGGCTGCTGAGCATACAAAGTACAAGATATATTTAAATGTGTACATACATGCCTAATCAAATTCACTCCTATTGCTTTTTTCAATCAATCAATTTAATTCATTTTCTTCAAAATCACAGCCAATGGAGCCCTGTGGTGCTCCTCTGGTATCCCACTATGACTCTAGGGTTCCTCACGACTCTGACATAAGTACATAACGAAGTTAATGTTACCAAGCATAACCTACCTAGTAGCTGATTTATAAATGAACTTGTGAAGGCCAGCAGGCATTTCCTACAGTCTTCGATTTATACATGCACTCATTCAGTAGTACACAGAAACTGCATTCACAACATCCTTAAAACACCATAAGCTAGTAGGGAAAAAAGCTTTAAAAAGATGGCAATTTCTATTGAGAAAATGCAATAATATGGAAAAATAATTATGACAATGAACAGATGACAGAAACGAAAGCTAAATACCATCAAAGAGGTCACCATGTTTTTATTTTTGTTTTTGTTTGACAGGGTCACAGACCTTTACCTTGTATATTACACTCACCTATTTGAATTTTGATAACAAGGATTACTATGATAAATAATTTTGAATTTAGTTAAGTCATAGTTTAAGACATTAGATATTTTAAAAGACAATTCATACATTACTAATGAATTATGCTATGTATAAATACTATATTCTGTCTGATGAGAAATAGTTACAATGTTACCTTCTTTACAAACAGAAAGTTTATGCACTCATTTTCTGACAGTTTATACAACCACTACTATCTCTGTTCAGCAAGTAGGTGGATAACTTCCAGTACCTGCATCTAGTAAAGCAGTAATATAAACACACGTATGCAAGCCGTATGGATGCAATATGGTTCTTCTATTCACCACCCCACGTTCAGGGCTGCACACATCTAGTAACATGATGACAAGACTGGCCTCTATAATTACCATTGGATAATTATCAAGCCATCCTTTTCCATTTCATGACTATTAGGCTATAGCAATATTTAACTTTTAAAATAAAGGACAACTAATTTTAGATACTGCCTTTAGTAAACAAGTTTTGTCAAATGTTTGCAAACTCACAATGCTGACGTAATATAAACAAACTTGTGTGGCTATTCAAGAGGCACTACATGGTGTTTAAGTGTCAGCCTAAGAAAAAGAAAGTGAATTTGAGAGTGTCCTAGAAGCCACCTCTTGCTGTTCTCTATCACTGAACCCCACGTGGCTCATACATAGTCTACTGTTTCACAATGCGTATATGGATGTCATTTTTCTGTGTGGTTGTCTGTTTCCCACACTAGACTGCAGTGCTCACTAGCCTAGTGGTTCTCAACTGCAGGTGATTTTTGCTCCCTAGCGGATATTTGAGAATGCTTGAAGGCATTTCTAAAGGCCAGGATGCTGCTAAAAATGACAAATACTGCTGAGGCTAAGAATGTCTGCACTGGGTCTAAGCAACTTAGGGAAAGAGACTGTTTACTGCCTACAAAGGGTGGGCACTCAGATATGGGACAAATGGATACACATGTGCATGAAAATTTGTGTCAGTGTGAAATCATCTTTAAACCATCCTTCTCCCTATGACACTCTTTAAAGAACTTCCTTTTTTCCTACTTTCTATGACAATCTTTAAAGAGCTTCCTTTTTATAGGCCACGCACGGTGACTCATGCCTGTAATCCCAGCATTTTGGAAGGCCGAGGTAGGAGGATTGCTTGAGCCCAGGAGTTTAAGACCAGCCTGGGAAACAAAGAGAGTGACCCCTAGATGAGTGTGGTGATGCAAGCTTATAGTTCCAGCTACTCAGGAGACTGAGGAGAGAGGATCCCTTGAGCCCAGGAGGTCCAGGCTGCAGTGAACTATGATTATGCCACTGTACTTCAGCCTGGGTGACAAAGAGAGACCCTGTATTTAAAAAAAAAAAAAAATTAAAAAAATTATAAAAGAGCTTCCGTTTATCCTTCTTTCAACTGCTTCACAGTCTTTGTGGGATGAAACAGTATATGCATCTGTAATAAATATCAGGACCGCAGCAGTTCTGCCGTGGAGTAGAGAGGGAAAGGGGAAAGGAATATTGGCCAAGCTTTTTCTCCATTGTGACTTGGGGAAGGTCTTGACCCCTAAGGAATTTCGCAGGTACTGGGATCAGATGGCCTCTCAGACTTCTGCTTGGGAGGATTACTTTAATCGTTTCTATATCTACAAGCATTCACTGGACATAACAGCTTTTCATACGGGCTACACAGTTGTTAGTATGGCAGCAGAGGCCCCTACTGTATTTTATACCACAGCTGTTGTCACTTTCATAGTAACCATAATCTTAGGTCAGGCTTTTATTTCATTTTAAGAGGCTTTAAATAAGAACATGCCTGGTGATAAATTAAGTTGACAGGCATTTCCTTTTATTACAACTGAAAGGAAGACATATATATCTGCCATGTTATTTGGTGTAAACAACTTATGAGTACAGTCATAATTCGTGTAGCCTAACTAGACTACAATTTCACAGAATTAACATGCCATGACTATATACCACAATTCACATACTCTTCTTGAAGTTGTCTTATTAACTATAATATAAACTCTTAAATTGAAACAAATCTACAGAATGACAGTAGATACAACTTCCTCAGTAAATTTTACCAGTGTAAAAACCTACCAGCTGGCTCTTGCAGTTGCTCAGAGTAAATATGTGGCTACTGTGTATCAGGTGGTACTATGCTAAGATAACGACAAGCAAGACAAAGTGAGTACACTTAAAATATAATAGGCAGACAAAAGTTCAGAAATCATTCTTCAAGGCATATTCTCCAAGAGCCTCTGACAGGTACCACAGTCTAATATCTGAAGAAAAGGACAGGGAGGCAAAGAAACAGAGCAACACTTTAAAGAGTGAGGGGACTCTGATATCCATCCACTCCTCTAACTATGGTCAAATAAAAAGTAACATCTGGGACTACATGGTGGGATCAGCCACGGGGATTTCAAACAGACTATAAAACCATGAAGAAAACTGGGCTGTCTAGTGCTCCCCTTCTCACCTACTTCTTTTAAAAGTAGCATTTGGGGGTAAATCTACATCAAGCTAAGTCATTTGTTCACTGGGTTCCTGGGTATCTCTGAAAAAGGAAGAGAAAACTTGGGCAGGACTATAAATGTTTTATTCTAGGCTCCAGGCTTTAAAAGGGAGGCATAAAAGGAACCTTCGGATTTCCTTCTATTAAACCTATTATCTGTGCTCTAATAATATTATCATAACATTACACATAGGCTGGGCACAGTGGCTCACGCCTGTAATCTCAACACTTCGGGAGGCCAAAGCGGGTGGATCACTTGAGCCCAGGAGTTAGAGACCAGCCTGTATCCACGAAAAACACAAAAATTAGCCGGTGTGGTGGTGCGCACCTGTGGTCCCAGCTACATGGGAGGCGGAGGTGGAAGGAGATGGAGGTTGCAGTGAGCCATGAACATGCCACTGCACTCTAGCCTGGGTAACAGAGTGAGACCCTGTCTTAAAAAAAAAAAAAAAAAAATCATATAAAGAAAGGCATAACGTATGTTTAACATTATAACCAAACTACCTGCGGGGGAGAGTAAATATTCCTTACTCAGTGTGATACAATTTTTTTTTCTTTTTTGAGACAGAGTCTTGCTCTGTTGCCCAGGCTGGAATGCAACGGCGCGATCTCGGCTCACCACAACCTCTGCCTCCCTGGTTCGAGCAATTATCCTGCCTCAGCCTCCCAAGTAGCTGAGATTACAGGTGCATGCCACCACGCCCAGCTAATTTTTTTGTATTTTTAGTAGGGACAGGGTTTCACTATGTTGGTCAGGCTGGTCTCGAACTTCTGGTCTCAGATCATCCACTCACCCTGGCCTCCCAAAGTGCTGGTATTACAGGCGTGAGCCACCGCACCGGCCTCAATGTGATATAATTCTTATCCTTAGCTGCTGTCACAGTAGTTAGGTAATTTCTACTAAAAACACTATTGTATTATTGTTATTATTGTTTGATAAGACTGCAGAGTTAACAGGTGAAAGATGGCATCGTGAGTCACTTTTGGAAACACCTAGTTGGAGAAAAACTTTCTGTCCCTGCAATAAAAAGAGTATCTACAGGCAATTATTTAAAGAGAAAAAAAAAGCTACTTTGCTGAAGCAAAGCCTCAGTTGCTATAACTAATGTTTATATGTCTACAATTGTTCTCTGTCTCAGAGAAGCAATATACTTGGAGGTCATACCATCTCACCACCCAACTTCTCTATGGCCCTCAAACACGGATTCAACAAGCTTTCGATAACACTGTTTATTATTACCATCATAAATTAAAAATATATGTACTCGAATTGTGTTTTATTGTCCATGAACATGAGGTTCAGGAAGGTTAGGCAGTTTGCACAAGGGTTTCTAGCCAGAAGCAAGAGGGCCAGTATGCAGACCCAGCTCTCTGATTCCGGAGCTGAGTGCATGCCACCATGTTTTCACCCCCTCCCCAGGACCCTGGCTTGACACGGCTCCTGCTATAACATGAACACCCAGACCCATTCCTGGTTCCATTTCACAAACAACACAATTGTGCATCCAGTAGAAAATATCAATCACAACACAGAGAAACAGCAGCCTCCACGTTTGATCTCTTATGGTCATGGTGGTGGCCTACCAGTATTCTCCAACGATGTTGCTGCCACTACCACTGTGGCTGCTATTACTGCAGAAAAAAGACAATTATCTAATATCATGGTGGTATTGACAAGCTCTAAAAGTGGCCAAAAGGCGGGTTTCTTTTCCCTGGAAAGAACAGGGTCCCATAAGAGAGTTTCAATGGAAAGCGAATGCCAAAAACCCTCATAAAAGGCAGGACACAGCTTTCCTTCTTGCAACTAGTCATCTTGTAAAGAAAACAGACGGTAGGGTTAGTGCACAATATTTATAATGAAACATAGAAAAGGATTTGTGATAAAAATAAGTATCAAAAGTGACAACAGGCAGCATTATGCAGAACATAATCTTCCTAAGCAGCTGTGTGCCAGGGAGAATTTGCACATGTGTTTGCAGGGCATTACAAATAAAAGAGCTTATGCCAGAGTCATTATTTTCTACCTCTAGATAATGCAGCTTGAAAAACATCACAAACAGAAGATAATGGCTCATATTAATCAGCCCCACTATGAAGTGGGTCAGCAAAGCCAGCTGGTCCCTTGTCCATCGTAACCAAGTGTGAGAGCTGCAACTGTGAGAAAGACTGCAACTTAACACCGCCTGACCAGTAAGACACTATTTCAGAAATACAACCAAGCCAGAGGATGGCAGAGAAGGCTTCAGTACCAGAGACACTACCAGAAGCTACAGAGCTCCAGCTGAGCTCTAAGGCCAAAGAAAGGGATACCCTACTATGCTTTGATAAAAGAAAGATTCTGCTACCAAAAAACATAAAGCATGCCAGCTGGTTATCACCTAAGCTGCATAGACAACATCTGAATACATGAAGTCCCTGGGCCTGGTCAGACCTCATAAAGAAGGGATTGGTGATATCTTTCTGTAAAAATATTTTAGGCTCTATGTATTATATGATCTTTGTCACAACCACTCAAGTCAGCCATAGTAGTACAAACGCAACCTTAGATAATACATAAACAAATGAGCATGGCTGTGTCCCAATATAACGTTATTTACAAATACAGGCAGGGGGGTATAGTGTGCCAACCCAACTTAGAAATGGAGTTTCAGAAAAACAGGTGAGGTGACATTTGACCCTTTTAGTGGGCAACAAACACCAATTACAAGATAGCCTTCATCCGCACCCACATCACAATTTTTTTAAATTTTTTAAATTTTTATGGGTACTTAGTAGGTGTGTATATTTGTGGAGTACATAAGATGTTTTGATACAAGCATGCAATGTGAAATAAGCACATCATGGGGAATGGAGTATCCGTCCCCTCAAGCATTTATCCTTTGAGTTACAAACAATCCAATTACACTCTTGAAGTAGATTTTTAAATGTACAATTAAGTTATTATTGACTATAGTCACTATATCGCAGTATCAACTAGTAGATCTTATTAAATCTATTTTTTTGTACCCATTAACCATCCCCACCTCCCCACCACCCCCTCAACTACCCTCCCCAGCCTCTGGTAACCATCCTTCTACTATGTCCATGGGTTCAATTTTGATTTTTAGATCTCATAAATAAGTGAGAACATGTGCATACTGCAGTTTCTGAAGGAACTAAAACACACTCTGGAAATGAGGCAGAAGCAGAGGTGGCACAGTTCTGTCGTATTTCCAGCCCTAGCTAAAGACAACTGGCTGTATTGTGCTCTTTTACTAGCATTATAAAGATTGAGAACAATTTTGTACTAGACAAAGTGTCATTGTGTTCCATCTGAGGTTAAAGACTTGCTCTGGAAATTAAAGTTAATACATCAAATTTTGAGACACTTTGATACAGAGTGTGTATTTTTCTCCACAACTGAGTTAATTGACTTGGTACTGCTCATAAGGTAAATGTGGAAAGGAGCCAAAAGATTATAACTATTTTACATAAGAAGAAAGGGAAAAGCTGAAAAAATCTCAAGCGCCAAACGTTAAAAGCCATCATGCCATTAATCAGAGGCTGGTCACGTTTCCCTTTTCTAGAGTCATACTTCAATAAAGCTGTGGCACAGATTCCATGCAAATATGCAGGCAACACAATAAGAGACCTGAATGATTATGTGCATCCAGATCAAAGGCATCCTGCTCAGCTCTTGGAAAAGGGGCCTCTATACTCAGCTCTGCAGGGCCTGAGTCATGGTCCACTGCACTGCATGAAAAACGAAGGGTGAACCAAGGACAAGAAACAAAACAGCAAACAGCTTTGTCTCTATTCAAAGGTAAAACCAAAAACCTACTGACACAACTGTGCATCGGGCATTTCATCTCTCTCTTCTTTACCCCACCTAAGGAACTGATTACCTCTATCTCCTATCACTGACCAAAAACTGATACTATTAAAACTCTGTGTCCACTCCTACCACCCCACAGTAGAAGAATTTCTGCTAAAATATAGAGAGGCATTCCGATCTTGGCTCTAGTCTGGAAGCCCAAAGGCTTTCACCATCCAGTAACCAGCAATGGACCTTTTATGCTCCCAGCAGATGCACCTGTTCCTGAAGGGAAGGCCGAGGGGTCTAGCCACAAAATTCCTTTAGTACATTATTGCTCATGTTAGCAAACTAGAGTTCCCATTCTTCCAACAGAAAGTCCCTGATGCCTCCTGCAGTACTAGAAACTGAAGCAAAATAATTAGGACCGGATTCTGGCCTTTAATTCCCAATTTGCAATATTCTGTCCCTGTTCGAATTACTTAACCCAAAATTGAACTAAACAAGAATTTTCTGAATTTGCCAAATACTAAAACCCATGAAATAGGGAGTAGGTACATGAAGTCTGCCCATTCAGAGATTCTCAACTGACCTGACAATAGTTACTGGCTTTCACTCTCCATTGTTTGGCTAGGTACTTTTAAGAAGTTACATAGAATGCTAAATCATTTAAATTAGAGTATCTTAGCCTTGTAAAAGCTGCCTTTCACAATTTCCTCAAAGCTATGAATCCAAACTCCAGAAACCTGCACATTATTAACATATATGAATTTTTCATATAATTTTATACATAGACCAATAAGGCCTCTCCTTGGTCCCCAGGCTAACACATTGTGAACAGACAAATAAAAAGATCATGTCTCAGACTTGTCAAGAGTAGCTGCCAGAATAGCTCATTGTCAATAAAATCCTTCACTTTATTCAATATAACAAACAATTATGAGCTGATATGTGCAGGAATTGTGCAGAGTTCTATGAAAATACAGACATAATTAATTACAGCATAGCCCCACTCTTCCAGGAACGTAAAAACAAACATACTATGAAGACAATGACGTGACCGAGTACTAAGCAGAGATTCCAAGAGTCTCAGGAGAAAAGAGGAGAAAGTCACATTGCACGGGAAAGGCAGCCCTGTTGTTTGAACTAGACACTGAAAGATATATAGGATCAGAATCCTATGTATCTGTGTACGAAGAGACAGAAGATATGGAGGAGACAATTCAGCTGAGAATGTATACTGCCTGAGTGGTTTGATGTGAGTGTAGAATGAGGTGAAGTATCCATGAATGCAGTGAAGGAAGAGAAAGGAAAGAAGTCCTATGCGCAAGGTTTGCTGACCCCTGACAGCTACTTCTGAAACCTCAGAGAGGCTGAAAAGGTAAATTCAAGGTGAAGACTTTAATATAAAAACTAGGTAGGTGGTGACTTTAGAGAGCAATTTCAGCTAAATGGTTGGAAGAGGAACCAGATTTCCAAGGGTCAAGAAGTGAATATGTAATGATGATGAGGCAGCAGGAAGCAGAGAATACCATTCAAGTTTGGGAGAAGAAAATAGGTATGATATGGTGGCATATTAGGAAAATCAGTGTATTCACTATTACTCATAACTAATTCTATAGTTGACTTTTTTAAAAACCCTCAGTTCTCTCGAAGGTCACAAATCATATCTGAGGATCAGCAAGAAAGGTCAGCATGAATTGGTAAAATATTTGTATAACATGGTACACTGAGACTTTTATTTGAAACAAAATATTACTCTCTTAAATACACATTATTTTCAAAATGAGCTATCAAAATCAATTTTATATTTCATATTCTAATAAAAGAAAGCTTTATAGTCTAGGCAGCTTAGAACAGCCTCCAGAGCAATTTGAAAGACAAAGAGATTGATCAGATTATTGCATTACAAGTATTAAATGTTTCTTTTGAAAATAAATGCAAACGGCCAAGCTAATTCAAACCATAGGTCAAAGCAGAATAAATTATGTTTAAATCTCTCAATTTCATCTTCAAAACATAAAGGCGGGAAAGGCTTTACTCCATCAGAATCAAAACTGCTGAATAAGCTGGTGATTAAATACACAGACCACTCTATATTTCAAGTGAGAACACTCAGGCTGTCTTGTCTGAGTGAAAGGGAGATGTCTGATGCTTTTCATAATAAATATCCATTCATAAAATAAGCTAAATGAACAAAAAAGATCTATTGCCTACTCCAGCTATTTTACAGAGAAACGTTGGCAAGGAATTTTCTAACATCCAAAATAGTAAAGTATCAATTAATCATGAAAATGGCTCAGATAATGCATTACATTTTATCATATTCATCCTGCTGCCTTAAACCATTTTTAAAATGACATCACATAAAAATGCAAGTACCAGTCATCTAAAGAAGTAAAATCTTTAAAAATATTAGATCTCCCTCCCCCCACTGCAAACCATGCTTACTGTACAAATATTGAGTAACAAGGACTATCATAAAGAAAATAATAACCACTTATAGAGAACCACATTTAACCTATTTATCTTACATTCACCTTTCTAAGAGCACTTATGTCATTGGAACAAATACTGTGCATGATCTTTCTTTTAAAACATACTCTGGGGCCAGGCACAGTGGCTCACACCTGTAATCCCACCAGTTTGGGAGGCCAAGGCGGGTGAATCACCTGAGGTCAGGAGTTTGAGATCAGCCTGGCCAACATAGTGAAACCCCGTCTCTACTAAAAACACAAAAATCAGCCGGGCGTGGTCGTGGGCGCCTGTAATCCCAGCTACTTGGGAGCCTGAGGCAGGAGAATAACCTGAACCCAGGAGGTGGAGGTTGCAGTGAGCCGAGATGGTGCCACTGCACTCCAGCCTGGGCAACAGAGTGAGACTCTGTCTCAAAAAAATATATAATAATAAATAAATATATGTATATGTATATACATATATATATATATATACACACACACACTGTGAACAACTTCCCATATCACTAAGTATTAGCTTAACAACACTACTGAATGGTTTCATACTATTTTCCTATAAAACTGTACCATGATTGATTTATTTATCTAACCCTTTACTCTTGGACATAGGCGTACCATCAGGTTGCTTTGCTTTGCTGTTTTAAATAACTCTATGTTAAGCATCTTTGCATATATCAATAACTATCTCTACATCCTTAGATCAACTTTTTAGAAATAAAATGTCAGGTTGTAGGGAGTGCATTTTGTAATTTTTCAAATATTTTCCTCAAATTTCCTTTCATAAAGATTATATCAGTTTACAGTATCACCAACAATGTATTTTTTAAGCCCATTTAAGTTCAGCCTTATAAACTCTGTTATTATATTTTTTAAATATGAGCTAAGTAACAGCAGGGTCAATTTTCAAAAATCACATTACCATACCCCAATATTAAAGGCATAAAGAGAAAAGAAATATAAACAAACTTAAAATGACAAAAGATCAATTTTCATAAATCATATATTTATAACATGTGTCATTTAAATAATACTGCTATTGTTTTCATGACTTCATACCCAATTCACATACAAAGTACTAAGTGAAGTAAATCATACAAATTTTTCTCTTTTAATTATAAATGAATTTGGGCATCTCTACGCTACATGATTAAATGCATGAAATAGGTCAATGACAGTCAAATTCTCAACATAGTTAAGTGTTTTTCCAATGTTATGTCTAAACTGTATACCATGGGTAACTGTCCTGTTATAATTATCTATAGATTGCACAGAGTTTAACACTCAGCTTAAATGGTCAGTTCTGGTTACAAGAGATACTCAATAGCCCCCACCATAAAAACACACTCTTAACTCCAGTTCCCAAGACATTCTTCTCTTTCATAGAAAGCTGACTCCCAACAAAAAACAAAATGCAACTAGTGGTGCCCATAATCTCATGGGATGCATCAATCTCCCTAAGGGCACCGGAATGTAATCAGATCATGACTAGAAGAAACTCATACTGGGCTTCAGAGTCCAGAAGACAGAGTTTATTATCAGTTTTAATTTATAACTCAAAAGCATATAAGGACAGGGAGAGATGTGTTAAAGGATACAAAGTTACAGCTAGATAGAAGCAATAAGTTCTAGTGTTCCATACCACTGTAGGATGACTATAGTTAACAGAAATATATAATTTCAAATAGCTAAGAAGGAAGACATTGAAGGTCCCAACACCAAGAAATGATAAGTGTTTGAGATGATGGATATGTGAATTACCCTGACTGACCACTATAAATTGTATGTATTAAAACATCACTACGTACCCAATGAATATGTACAATTATTGTCAATTTAAAAAATAATAATAAAATTTTAAAATGTTAAAGAATGGAAAAAATGAATGCCTCCCTTCAGAGATGGCAAAGAATAAGTACTGTAAAGCTATTCCTCCTCCCCCCAAAATTCAAGTAATTTCTGTTATCTGAAACATTTAAGGAAAGGTTCATGGCATGACTACTAAGGATGTGAGATTTTAACTCAGCCACAGCTTTTTGGTAGAGCAGCCAAAGGAAAGATACTGAACCGATGAACCATGAAAAGGCACACGCACCTCCTTAAAAGTATTTATAAGTTAGTTAACCATAAAAAAGTATGCTTTCTCTCCCTGAGAATTTCAACTTTTTTTTTTTTTTTTGGAGACGGAGTCTCGCTCCGTCACCCAGCCTGGAGTGCAATGGCGCGATCTCGGCTCACTGTAAGCTCCGCCTCCCGGGTTCATGCCATTCTCCTGCCTCAGCCTCCCAAGTAGCTGGGACTACAGGCACCTGCCACCACGCCCGGCTAATTTTTTTTTGTATTTTTAGTAGAGATGGGGTTTCATCATGTTAGCCAGGATGGTCTCGATCTCCTGACCTCATGATCCACCCGCCTCGGCCTCCCAAAGTGCTGGGATTACAGGCGTGAGCCACCGCGCCCGGCCGAATTTCAACTTTTATGTAAATGATAATAAACAGCTACAATAAACATTATCAGGAGGGAACACTGGCTAGCTAGAAGAGCTAGTTTTGAGTTTAATCAGTATTAATAAACAGAACACAGAGATAATCTCATTTAAACCAGCATTTGATGATCTTCTAATTGCTAAGTGACAATGAGACAGCTTAAATTTGCTTTGAATTTAGTAGGGATCCATATTAACAACTGTCCAGTACAGGTTTTCACACAAATACTTTGCCTCAAATCTATCAACACTGTAAAATCTGGATGGATGAATTTGCCGCATATCTAGAGACTGCACTCTCAAAGACAGGGAAAAATAAAACCTAAAACAAAAAAGCCTAGATCAGTGTAATTTTCTTCATTCTAAACATAGATTTCTACTTACCATGATTATTTAAAATGCCAACATTAACAAACACAGGGGAAAATCATAATGAACTACAGAAAGAATAGTTCACATCAATAAAACCTCTGGAAAGGAGAATTTAAGGTTCAAGACAACCTTCTATAATAAAATTTGTTAATCATTTCAAAATATATATGTATCTCGAAACATCACATTGTATGCTGTAAATACATACAATTTTTATTTGTCCACTATATCTCAATAAAGCTTGAGAAAAAAAAAAAAACACGAAAAGGTACTCCCACCACCAAAAAAAAAAACAAAACACCACATGGGTGGCCAGAGAAGTTTCAAAAGTTAACTATGAAGAAATGTGACTCCTTAGGCTAAATAAGCTAGTTACACTTGAGCCTTAAATCAATTAATGCAGAGATCTCAAAAATCCAGAAAGAACATCAATTTATCTCTGATTCTTTGGCTTCATTAACAAAAAAAATGAGGAAAGTCTCATATCATCACCATGTCAATACTATTTGCCTTTCTACAAGGTCACTTTTATAAGTACGCATATTTAGAATGAAATTCTACTGTTCAGATAAATATCTACTATAAGAAAAGGTGCTGCATTTCTGCTTAAGAGTTATTTGAAACTAATGAATGCCACCAAAGTAATGGCTGTATGATTCAGGTAGTTTTGCAAATTTATTCATATTCATAAGAAATAACTGTGTAAGTCACAAAACAGTTAATGTTCTTTAATGCAATTAGTAATACTTCAGATTATAAATTTCAAAGACTGATTCTACAATTAATATCAAATAGGTGATTATTTCTTTTCAGATGTAACCATAAAAATTGGGATTCAATATACAAAGCTGAATTCTGATTCAAGATGAATAAAGTGACACACACTGTAGCATCTCACCTAGAAAAAAAACAGGAAATCAAATTACACTTAGAAGAATAAGGAGAAGTAAATCTGTTTTGAGTAAGGGACATATACGAGACTGACAAACCAATAAAAAAGAAATGAAAACCCAGACAAAAATGCAAATGCTTATAAAAGTGTACAGCAATGGTTCTCAGTTCTCATACATATTATAATCTCCTAACGAGCTTGTAAAAAAAAATATCAAGGAACAAGCCACACACCCAAGATTCTGACTTACACCAGGATGGGCCCCAATACCGATTAAAAACTCCCTAGATGATTCTAAAGCACAGCCATATTAGAAAATGACAAACAGGTTGGGGATAAACTGGGTTCAGGTTATTTGAAACAATTTCAAGTAAACAATTTGAAATTCAAGGACCTAGAGGAAAACTAAGTTGGTCTCTGCCTCATACCATACAATGAAAACAATACTAGATGGTTTTAGAAAAAAATTATAAAATTTCTAAAAATCTAAAAGACCATGACTATGATATTGTAATATACAAAAGCCTTTCTGAGCACAAAACAAAATGCTGAAGACAGACAGAAGAAGACTGGTAGTTATGATTAACCTTATCTAAACAAACAGCTCTTCTTATATGCATTAAGAAAGCATTAATGCTAACAGGAAAATGAAATACAAAGGACAAAAAGGAAAGAATTTTAAAAACATAAAATAAACTACTAAAGATGAGAAATGTTCAGTTTCTCATGTAAATAAATGTATTGAAAAATTTCCATTCTTTACCAATAAAATTAGAAAAAAATAGCTTTCACATCTAGAGCTATTTAGAGTACAGAGGAATCAGAAAGAAGTACAGTTGTAGAAACTCTAAGGTGACATTCTTCAGAGAAATTTGGCACAAGTGAATGTAAACACCTCCCAGAGATTACACTGGGAAGGACCTTGAAATGTATTCACATGGCTATATTTGTTTTTGTTAATTTACAAAAGCACAACATTTTCATTTGATTCTGTTAAACACCCTGACCTCTTCCATAATAATCCTTCCCTTTACTATGACTTAGACCAGTTGGGAACAGAGGAGCTGCTGGAATATTTGGGATCTGGCCAAGAAGCAAATGAAGTGAGATGCATTTAAGTTTAGAGATAAATTTTAATTTATAAATAATAAAAAGGCAAAAACAAAAGAAAAAAGGAAACAAAAAATAATAAAAAGGTTTTAGAATTATTTAATAATTCAATTAAAGAAGAGTGAAAAAGACAAGTTTTCTGCTGATTGAACATAAAATGCCAACATTAAAAAATGTAAAAGAAAATTCATAACGAACTATAGAAAGAACATGAGTGACATACTGATTATAAACTCAAAGAGTAAATTCAATATATTCAAATATTATTCACTGTGTATGCACACAGACAACATAAACACACGCACATAAACAAACACCTTGAAAAGTCTCAAAATATTGCAACTCACATATCACAGAAACTTGGTAGAGATTTACCCTAAATCTAGATAACAACCCAAAAAATCTGCATGGCATACAAATACCAAGTTGTGACAATAAAAGAAATGTTTTAAAACTATAAGTAATGCTCTCCAAAAATATGTTAAATAAATCAAAAACTGAATCATCTTGCCATATTCTCTTCAGAAATATTACAAAATTACTGTGATGTGAAGAGGAGATCAGTAATAGGTAGAACAAAAATAAAGAAAAATGTCATGGAGGTGTGTCAGGTACATCTCTATATAATTAATAAAAATAAAATTAAAATGTGGTACTGATGTATCAGCAGAACCCCACTTTACATATATTACTTTTGAAGTCAGAAAATGCAGTAAGCATAATTTCTTTAAATATAGATTGTCAAAATCTCTCCATGTATAGTATCAATTGCAAGTACTTCATATTCTCCAATCCATATGATCCACTAACCCCCCTGATTACACAAGCAATCCCATAGGATCATTCTCATCTAAAGACAAATCAAGTGACTGGACATAACTCATTCAGTTTTTCATACCAAGAAATTCATGCAAATTTACATTCATTTACCACAACTGAATTCTCATTTGAATGGTATAAATTTTGCCATAAAATACCAATAGAAAAGACATCTGGACCAAATAAAATATCATAAAATCTGCGAGTTCCAACTGTGCTGCTTCTGATTTGTATGGAATTAAGTACAGACAGCCCAGCCCCTCCCATGACCAGGAAAAGTTTAAGCAAACATTAAGAACACATTTTGCCTAAGATTCAAGACCTTAACGTGTTAAGATTATTTCCACTGTCTTGAAAAATATTAATAAGTACCTTGGATTAAAAGCCAAGCTCAATCAGTTACTATTGTCTATATGTAGTAAAATCCTGGTTTTAAATAATATTTAAAATCTAAAATATAGTTAAATGCATACAAATATTATCTGTAAGTAGTAAATTCCATCTATTTTTTAATAAATTCTCAGATTATAAATTTAGTAGCCCCATCTTTAATCTTCTCAAGTAAATCCTACTTAAAAGGTGATGATTTTGTCAAAATTAATTAATTTAACTTATAATACTTTCTCCCTAATCATGAACTCAAGATACAAACATTTAGGCAAATAAATATCAATAAAAAAATACATCAATGCTACTACTAAATGCTTTATAGCCCACAAATTGCTCTGAATTTATGCTACCCAAAATAATACTTATATATACATTTTCACAGCCAGGGTGACAGGTAAAATTGGTTTAGTTAATTGTTTCAAAGGAAGGATGAAACTGGTAGCAACAGAAAAAAGATAAACTATATTCATGTTACATTATTGTTTACCTAAGATCAATTGACTAACAAGGAAAAAATGAGAGAGAAAACAAGCTTCCTTGTGTGTAAGCATTTTCGTGAGTATGTGAGCATTTTCGTGGGTATGTGTGCGGGTCCGTGGGTTCGTGCAGTGAGTAAGAGGTGGAAGGTATGTCTGTGGCTGTGTAGAGCAAGAAAGAGAGTGAGAAGGAGATCACATAAGGTCACTGGATGATCACAACGTAGAGCAAGACAAAAACAAGATCACTGCATAATCACTGAAACACATGCAAAAATAAGAACACTATACAAACCACAGGAATAACCCAATACCTCTAGTTCCAGCTAATTTGAGTAACTCCTACGTTTTTGCTAATTACACTTTTAGCTTGCTCCAGTCCCCTTGTTGTATAGATAAAATTAAGACACCAGATCATACAATTGCCCCCACATTCTGCCAGCATCCAATCCAAACCAAAACCACTCCACTTTGAACCCTTCCCCTAACAATACCTAAGCAAGCCGAAATCTACGAACAAGCTCTTCCTAAGATCGATGGTTCCCCATGCTGTGCTGTTTCCCCTGTTGCACAGAGGAAAAAAAAAAAAAAAAAAAAACTCTACCTTGACAAAAAGTGTGTTGCTGGTGGATTTTAGTTAGAGGACATTTACAGAAAGAATATTCAAGTTAAATTTTTATCCCTAAGTAACCTATATATTTAACTTTCACAATGAAAATGAGTGCCAAAATACACAGCAGTTTTCATGTATTTGATGATACCCTAATTTAGGTGAAGAAAGCAAAAAGATGTGAGCCAAAATCTAATGAGTCACCAAAAGACATGCTGCAGCTCTTTTGAACAATGTACTCAAACTATTAAAAGGAAGTGCCATTCCATAACTGATGTGCATGAAACCCTGCAAATGAAAAGCAATTTGGAGAACAGAGTTTAACACCCCAGCTTCCAGACAATTAAAGGATAAACTACCACTGTAATATTAAGCACTCCCTGCACTACCTAGGCCTTCAGAATCTGGCATAAGTTCAAATGCAAGGATGTTCAATCAATAAAGATAATAAATTCAGATGCCAATTCAACAGCACCCTCTGCTTGCAGATAATTTCATTTTAGAGGATTTCCTAACCCAATACCTAATTTGACAAAATCTATCTTTTAAATTATGCAGCTAATGTAACCCATTTAAGATATATAAGTTTAAGCTAACCAGAAGGAATACATTATGACATTTTACATTTAAATAAGCCTGACATGACTGAAAATTAGCAAGGATTCAGGTAAAAGTCTTTCTGGAGTTTGACACTGATCTCCTGGCAGCAGGGCGTAGCAAAGTGAATCTCAGACTTTAGCAAGCATAAGAAACATCTAGGGACCCTGTAAAAAAGATTCTGGCTTAATGATTATTCAAGAGAGGCCCAAAAATCTGCATTCTTGACAAATATTTCAGTTGTTGTCAGAAGGCCTTCCGTTCCCACTTCTACATAATGCAGTAAAGTATTCTATAGCAGCAGACTAAAGTGTTTCCACTGGGGCAGATAATTATCTGTGCAACTTTTTTTTTTTTGAGACAAGATTTCCCAATGTCGCCCAGACTGGAGTGCAGTGGGGCAATTATGGCTCACTGCAGTTTTGACCTCCTGGGCTCAAGCAATCTTCCCACCTCAGCCTCCCAAGTAGCCAGGACCACAGGTACACGCCACCAAGCTCTGCTAACATTACCCAGGCTGATCCAGAACTCCTGGACTCAGGAGATCCTCCTGACTAGGCCTCCCGAAGTGCCAGGATTACAGGCAAGAGCCACTACACCTGGCCCTTATTTGTGCAATTTTAAAGTGGTGTTTTATCCAAAGAGAAATGCAAAGTTTGTAAAATAATTTTCCTCAAATGATAATGACTTCAAAAGACTTACAAATCTTTACAGAAAATAAATTAACTACTTAACATCTACGCTCTAAAAATGACTATAAATATTTTTCTGGTTAACGGGAAATCACAATCAATTGTTTCCAACTTGAATAACAGAGGTAAGAAAAAAAAGAAAAAAAAATCAGTTAAAATTCAATCAGAGGCCAGGCTCATTACCTCACACTTACAATCCCAAAACTTTGGGAGGCTGAGGCAAGAGGATTGCTTGACTCCAGGAGTTCCAGACCAGCCAGGGAACCATGGCAAGACCTCGTCTCTACAAAAAACTTTAAAAAAAATTATGCGGGCAAGGTGGCACCTGGCTGTAGTCCTAGCTACTCAGGAGGCTAAGGTGGGAGGATCACTTGAAACCAGGAGGTCGAGGCTACAAGGAGCTGTGATCATGCCACTGCACTCAGCCTAGGTGACAGAGTAAAACTGTCTCAAAAAATAATAATAATAAATTTGATCACAGAGGTAACCACTGCTTAGCATTAAGAATATCCTTTACTCCCCCTATGCTTCCTTCTATATTCCTTGAGTTTTGCTTCATTATATAAAACATCAAGGTAAAATTGTCAAAGGAAAGGCAGATCACTACTACGTGAAAGCCTTCATTTAAGGAAGTACACAATTGTAATAATTACAGAATCCACAGCCCTAAAACAAAGACTTGCAATTAGTTCACAAACCCCACAGGAAGAAGTTTCATAATGGAGGGAAAGCACACATTGAACAGCCTATACTGCGTTCGAGCCATCCTGGTAGCAGAAGAGCAGTGGCAGCAGTGACATGCCACTACACCTAACATGCAGATGAGCCCTATCTCATATCAAAGAGGCTGCCATCTTCCTCGTCAACACAGTACTGGAAAGAAACAAAACACAAAATTCAAAAAAAAAAAAATAGGAAAAAGACAAAGAGGCAGCCATTGGCCTCAGTACCTTACAACCTAGATTCCAGGAAGCTCGAGTGACTTCTAGCTTAGAGGATTAAACACCCACCCACACACACACACACACACACACACACACACACACACTTTGAGGGCTAGAACATGAGAAAAATAGATAAGGCTAAAACAGACATAATAAAATAAAAGGGAAAAGGGAGCCAAATACATGGGTAAGTTTAATAAATTACAGGAAACCAGTTTTTTCTTAAAGTTATTGCTCTACTACTTCACCCAAACACAATGTGGTCAAACCCATTCTAACAAAGATGAAAGCATACGCTCTACCAATAACTGCTCTACCAATTTATATTGGAACCCTTTTAAAAGAGCCCTTTTTAAAAGAGTTTCAAATCATCCGAAGTTTTCAAGACAACATGTAAATCCATATGGTTATGTGAAATTTTGTGATACTCAAACACTGGCAATTAATGTAATGCAAATATTTCTAAGACACTGTGAGGCACCACAGGATACAAAACAGACACACACACACAACAGAGAGACAGACACACACACACAAACATACACACACACTTGCTCACATCTGCCGGCTGGTCATGGCCTGCAGACTGCTAGGTACAGATTATTCCCAGGCTTCCAGGTGAATGTGATGTGGATTCAGCTGAGAATGACAGTGGTAAGGAGCGCATGGCCATCTCTAGCTTGGCTGCCACAAGGCCAAGCATGAGGGCAGTGGCATAGATCTGACATTAAGCAACTCATCCATTTCCCTCTCACTCTCAGTTCACATGGCTACATGCATGCCCTGCCCTCCTGGTAACAGTCAGAGGAAAAGCAAAATTAGATCATTGGCCCTGAAATGTAATATGGTTTTTTGTTTTAGTTGTTATGCTTCATTATTCTATCATATGTTCTGATAATGTTTTCATTTAATTTAGGATAATGTACACTTGATTCTAAAATACATGCTCTCTGATAAAGTCTAATATACAGCATCTATAAGAAACAAACAAATTTACAAGAAAAAAAAACAACCCCATTAAAAGTGGGCAAAGAATGTAAATAGACATTTTCCAAAAGAAGACATACATGCAGTGAATAAACATACGAAAAAAAGCCCAACACCCATAATCCCAGAACTCTAGGAGGCCGAGGCCGGCAGCTCACTTGAGGTCAGGAGTTTGAGACCAGCCCAGCCAATGTGGCGAAACCCTATCTCTGCCACAAATACAAAAATTAGCTGGGCACGGTGGCTTGGGAGGCTGAGGCACGAGAATCGCTTGAACCCAAGAGGCAGAGGTTGCAGTAAGCTGAGATTGTGCCACTGCACTCCAACCTGGATGACACGGCAAGACTTTCTCCAAAAAAAAAAAAAGGAAGAGATGCCTGCCTCTCTCAAGCATGAGGGAATCAGTCTAAACAGGGTGAATATTTTGAGGATGCATTATTAAGTAAAGAACAAATATTACACAAAGCTCACCCAATGTAGAACAGCCAAAAAGAATGATTTTTTTTCTTGTAAATTTGTTTGTTTCTTAAAGATGCTGTATATTAGACTTTATCAGAGAGCATATATTTTAGAATCAAGTGTACATTATCCTAAATTAAATGAAAATGATAATGAGGAAATAAAGTTCTGGGAAAGGAATATGGTAGTTATATGTCTTATGATATATGGATACTTATATGCTGTAAAAGATGAATATTCAGTTCAAATACAATGCTAGTGAAATGTAACAAAAATGACAACTTACATATTTAAATGGTGGCTACGTTTTTTTCCCACTTTCAATAAAATTATGACATCTTAGAGCTGTAATGACTTTCAAGAATATCTCTGCCTTGTGGATGATTTTAAATCTTTAATATTCAAGTAGCAATTTGCACAGTTATTAATACTTTAGCATATAGATCTTATTTTTATAGAGGTGGAAATGAAAGTTGCCACAATTCCCGCTAAGATTTTAAAAGCTGTACGCCTCTTGTTCTCCAAGGTAGTGACAACAGCGGGCAATAATTGTTCACATTTTGAAGCTCTAATAACATGAAAGTCACGAATGATTATCTCAGCTAGGCACAGTGGCTCACACCTGTAATCAAGACCAGCCTGGGCAACATGGCAAAACTCCCTCTCTACAAAAAATACAAAAATTAGCTGGTCATGATGGCACACGCCTGTAGTCCCAGCCACCAGGGAGGCTGAGGCAGGAGGATCACTTGAGCCTGGGAAGTAGAGGTTGCAATAGCCAATACTGCACCACTGCACTCCAGCCTGGGTGACAGAGTGGGACCCTGTTGAAAGAAGAAAAAAAGAAAAGAAGGAAAGAAAGGGAAGGAAGGAAGGAAGGAAGGAAGGAAGGAAGGAAGGAAGGAAGGAAGGAAGGAAGGGAGGGAGGGTAGGTTATTGGGTTTAAAGCACATGGGGTAAAAGTAAAAATAAAAAGTGGTTTCTACCCACAGGATAAAGCCGTTTTTTATTTAGACTTTCAGTTATTTCCTCTGCCAAGAGTAATTCAACATAAATAACATATATAAATGCCAAGAGAGGGACAGAATCACTTGCTGACCATCACATGATAATCTTCAAATCTATCCTTACCAAAGTGTTTAACTTTCAAAACAAGGAACTCTCTCATTAATTAGAAACAGACTGCTGCCTATTCTTCAATTTTAAAATATCCATTCTAAAGTAACTATGTGATAGCTCTAAGTAACCATAACCACTGTAATGAAGTATAAGTACCCTTAACATCAACATCCAACTCTATACCCAATCATAATCCCAGCATGCTTTAAGGCAGTGGTCCCCATGCTTTCTGGAACCAGGGACTGACAAATCTGGTGCGGGGTGGTTTGGGTATGATTTAAGCACCTTACATTTATTGTGGACTTTATTTCTATTATTATTACACTGTAATATATAATGAAATAATTATACAACTCACCATAATGTAGAATCAGTGGCAACCCTGAGCTTGTTTTCCTGCAACTAGGCCATGCCCTCATGGCGGGATGGGAGACAGTGACAGATCATCAGGCATTAGAGTCTCATAAGGAGCATGCAACCTAGATCCCTCGCATGTGCAGTTCACAATAGGGTTCACACTCTGTGAGAATCTAATACCACCGCTGATCTGACAGGAGGTGGAGCTCAGGCAGTAATGCCAGCAATGGGGAGCAGCTGTACCTGCTGCCCTCGCTAGCTCACCTCCTACGGTGCAGCCCAGTTCCTAACAGGCCACTGGAACCTAACCAGAAGCAGTCTGTGGCCTCTTAGGAACTGGGCCACACAGCAGGAGATCCGTGGCTCAGGGGTTGGGGACCCCTGCTTTAAGGAATGTTTATAATATTTAACATCACTGAACTTTGTCTAATAATGTTAGAAATTACAGACAGAACAACAAATACAACACAATGTTGCTTTGAGTAACAGGTCTATGCATTCCTCATAAATGAAACATGAGTAGGTTAACCTCTATGAAAGAACTACAATATTTTATTATTAGTGTATCTGAAAAATAAATATTTATATAAGAAAAAAGTACCATCTTTCTACTCTCCTCAGACTCTTCTCTTTCCAAATATTCCTAAAACCATGATTTACATAGCAGAAGTAAAAACCATTTGAAATTACACAACCGAAGACTGACAAACCACTAAGCTACACGCAACTCTTCAAAAGGCTCTGCACTGGCGGAGTGATTTGGAATCTTGTGGTTTCCCAAGGGAAGCTATAAAAATCAGGGAGAATGAAAAGAGTGCTGGCTGAAAAACCAAACAGATGGCTTCACCGACTAAAAAGCCAGCTGAGCTTAGAAGATTGTTCCCATTTAGACTATCTTCCAAAAACAGCTTCATATGGTCGGTTTACATTTTCCTATTCTTTGCCACTGTTACACTACTATTGCAGAGTTTGGACAGTAGGAGCAAAATATTAGCTTCCTATAGAGGAGAACAAAAGACTATTTCTTTTCATCCTCCTAAAAAAGTTTAGACCTGAGCTGCACTCTCTGGGTCACCATGAGCCATTCTCTGGAAATGGGGTTAATACCATGGGAATAAAGGTACACAAATATATTTAACAAATACATATTGCACATAACATATAAATATGTTTTATGTTCATCCTATAATATATATCTATATATTAAATATTATATACACATATATTCACACAAACATGCAAACATTGGCTGGAGGGGGGCAGTGCAGGTGATCTGGAGCACACCTTGCAAATCTAATTAGTACTAAATTATTCTGTCCCATTTATGTGATATATGTTATCAATTCATAAAATATTGAAAGTAACTGACAAAATGATTAATTTTAAACATTTATTCTGGCCGGCCACGGTGGCTCATGTCTGTAGTCCCAGCACTTTGGGAGGCCAAGGCAGGCAGATCACCTGAGGTCAGGAGTTCGAGACCAGCCTGGCCAACATGGTGAATCCCCATCGCTACCAAAAATTCAAAAATTAGCTGGCCACAGTGGCGCACGCATGTAGTCCCAGCTACTCAGGAGGCTGGGGCAGGAAAATTGCTTGAACCTGGGAGGCAGAGGTTGCAATGAGCCAAGATCATGCCACTGCACTCCAGCCTCGGCAACAGAGCAAGACTCTGTCTCAAAAAAATTAAATTAAAGTAAATATAAAACATTTATTCCACAGCAGAGAAGAAAAAAACAGTGTTCCCAGACCTCAGGAAGCAACGTCCTATTATGTAGCTAGTGTTGTGGTGAAGACTCCCAGCCTGCTAGAGCAGCGTGTGCACAATAGGTAAGAATGGCTTGTTTGCTATGAAAGAGGTTAATATCCAATAAGACATAAGCTTACAATAAAAACTGTTATTTAAACACAAAAATAACCCTACTATATTACATATAGGAAGAATAAATACTTGGCATTATGCCCAAAACAAAACCTAACTGCAACAAGTAACTCTGCAAGAGAAACACCTTCCTTAGAAGTACCCTACTATATAGAACAAGCAGAAGGCTCTGCCATGCACCAATAAACTATTTACCTTTCACCACTGGCTGTCTATTTTTAAATTTTAATTTGCTTTTTCTGTCTTCAGAATTTCAAACTTTAAATGTGAATGACAATTCTGCAAGAAAAACGAACAAGGAGAGTAAATTTTTATTTACTCCCTGGGTGAAGTGGCTCACACCTGTAATCCTAGCATTTCGGGAGGTTTTTATGTTAAAAATAAATACTAAAATTTTAATTATCATCTATAAATTGTTTTAGTCTTTCTGATTGACTACAATAACTTACTTGTTTCCTTTCTTGTCTATTTCTCTGATAAAAGTGGCAAGAATGTACATAAATCTACACAATAAAATGGCAATATTATATGTAACTACAGGGATATGGGTCTAGAATCTGTAACTAAAACCAAGCCAATAAAAGAACACTTTTAATGAATATTTTCTCAATGCTAAGTTCTAGGCACTGTGCTAAAATCTTCACATTTCCCTTCCTCTAGCTCTGTAAGGGAGGTCTTATTACCTTAGCTAAGGAAACTAAAGCACAGAGAAGATAAGTTACTTAGCTAAGGGCACATAGTTATTAGGCAGCAAAAATGGGAGTTACCAACAGGTCCCTATTACTCAAAAGCCTGTGCTCTTAACCTACTACACTATGTACCTCCCAAAATATTGTTTTCACAGGAACCTTTCTACAAACTGGCTTCCAGAGAACAGAATAGCCATGGGAAGGGTCATTCTCATTCATCAAAATGATACGGCATTCAACCTAAACCAGGAAAAGCAAAACTGAAAATGGGCTGAGTGATTTCTCATGGGAAATTTTCACTTTATCTTAAAATAGTATTACCTAATTTACTGGACCATCAAAAGTGACTAAGACTTCACTATATTGAAAAGTGAAAATATGAAATATTCAATGGCAATAATGTTTTTGTCACCTATAAATGTATATATGCATTCTTTTTTTAGCAAATCAAATCTATGTAAAGTAATACTGTTTGTATACATGTATACCCATGCCCACAAATCTCCACGATTTTAGCATATATAATTTTTAAGAATAGATATGCAGTTCTGCATGGGGTAGTATCTTTCTAACATATGTAAAATCACTCATTTAGTGAGCAGTGAAGTTTAAAAACGAAACATACAAACAGCTGGATATCCTGAAATCACAAGGTATCTTTTTTTTATATTGTTTGTTTATGGAATTTTTTCCCTTCTCTCTAGGATTTGAATAAACTCCATGTATTCAAGCTACCTTCTGGCACTACATAATTCTAGTTTCCATTTGAAAGCCAAAATAAGTTACAAAAAAATTGTTTGTAAAAATTCAAAGCAAAATATGTGAAATATTAAACATAAGCACACTTTTCTGACAATGTAATTCAATAGCTTTTACTAAACAAGAAGATGACATTTTAAAACTCTTACTGTTTATTATTCTTTCATCTACTTTTCATGTCTTCAAAAAATTCAAGCCCTAAATCTGGAATATAAGTTTCTTGTTGACAAAAATCAGGACTTCATTTTCTATCAAGAAAAATTCCCTGCAAAAACTTAATGCTGTTCAGTAACAACACATAACACCAACTACAAAGACATACATTAAAGCAACATACTCATGGCTCTTTTTGTAATCTCTATTTTGAAGTATCATACTTCCTAATAAAAACAAAGCTTTGGATGATTCTATTAAGAAAAGACACTGGTTATGAAATATTACAATGAGAAATTGGAAAGGAGAAATACAGGCACAATATCCACCTCAAAAAAAAAAAAAAAAATTAGCCGGGCGTGGTGGCGTGCACCTGCAATCCCAGCTACTTGGGAGGCCAAGGCAGGAGAATCTCTTGAACTTGGGAGGTGGAGGTTGCAGTGAACTGAGATCATGCCACTGCACCCCAGTCTGGGCAACAGAGCAAGACTCCATCTCAAAAAAAAAGAAAAAAAAAAACACGTGAAAAATCATGTTTTACTGTAGCTAAAACATATACAAACAGGATATAAAAACTGAATAAAAATCAAACATTTGAAAATTACAGGTGAAATGAGTAGAGATTAAAAATAATATGATTATAATTACAATTATAGAATGCCTAATAGAACAATTTTACGAACATGCCAAGGATATGCCTAAATAATTCAGATTTTTATAAGTAATGATGAGAGAGGAAAAAATAATTGAGATATTATCTTTTATATTCTAAAAAAAAAGTAGGAAGAAAAGCTGGCAGTGGTTGACAACTTTTTCCCTGGTTAAACAATACTCATTCCTCTAAGTCAGTAGTTAAGGAACTTCGTATTTAATAAATTTCTGGAAAATCTTCCCCAAAACCAGTTTAACCGTCGTAATATTTAAATTAAACATAAAACTTGTGTCACTGTTGTTAACAAAAAGCCAAATCACTACTGAAAGAAAAAAATCTGAGGGTATGTGCACACATGGTTGAGAATAAAGAAATCTGGTATACCTAATTTAAAAAAAAAAAAGAAATATTATTTTTTAATCCTGAATATTAACAACTTTGCTTCATCTTGGTAATAAAATCTTATTTTTGTGGAAAAAAAGGATCAGTTCATATCCAATTAAAGTTCTCAATAAAAATTAGAGTGGGCCGGGAGCAGTGGTTCACACCTGCAATCTCAGAACTTTGGAAGGCCGAGGCGGGCGGATCACGAGGTCAAGAGATTGAGGCCATCCTGGCCAACATGGTGAAACCTCGTCTCTACTAAAAATACAAAAATTAGCTAGGCATGGTGGTGCGTGCCTGTAGTCCCAGCTACTCAGGAGGCTGAGGCAGCCTGGTGACAGAGCGAGACTCCGTCTCAAAAAAAGAGAAAGAGGATATAAGTTGGTATTTAAATTTAGATAAAATTACCCTTTTTGTTTTTGTGTTTTTTTTTTTTGGTGGGGTCTTGCTCTGTCACCCAGGCTGGAGGGCAGTGGTGTGATCTCGGCTCACCGCAAACTCTGCCTCCCGGGTTCACGCCATTCTCCTGCCTCAGCCTCCCAAGTAGCTGGGACTACAGGCACCCGCCAGCACGCACGACTAATTTTTTTATTTTTTTAGTACAGACAGGTTTTCACCGTGTTAGCCAGGATAGTCTCAATCTCCTGACTTCATGATCAGCCTGCCTCCACCTCCCAAAGTGCTGGGATTACAGGCGTGAGCCCCTGCGCCCGGCCCCAACTTTAATTTTTACAGTGATTGTTTTACAATCAGGAAGACCTGGGCCAGGCGCAGTGGCTCACACCTGTAATCCCAGCACTTTGGGAGGCTGAGGCAGGCAGATCAGTTGAGATCAGGAGTTCAAGAAGACCAGCCTGGCCAACATGATGAAACCCCATCTCTACAAAAAGCACAAAAATTAGCCAGCCTTGGTGGTGCACACCTATAATTCCAGCTACACAGGAGGCTGTGGCAGGAGAATCACTTGAACCCAGGAGGTGGAGGTTGCCATGAGCCAAGATCGTGCCGCTACACTTCAGCCTGGGTGACAAAGTGAGACTCCATCTCAAAATAAATAAATAAATAAAAATAAATCAGAAATGCAATTCAAAAAAACCATTTACTCTAAAAACAGACATACCAAAATCTTTGCCCTCACAGTTATCTTTCATTGCCAAACCTCCATGTTCTTAACTAAAATACTTATTCCATTTGTCATTTTCACAGTGTCTTACATGTGTATTAGAACTATACATAAGTAAATACTTATCAAATTACCAGCAAGTTAAACTTTACTGGAATGGCTTTGATTTGTCCTTTTAAAGTTAATTATTAACACAGCATTCTTTTTTAAATTGTATGTCAAATTTAGCCTGAAAGTAATTTTGCAGAGCCAGATTCCCAGGGGAAGAACACTGTTCATCATCAGAATCACTATTTTCCAAAAGGAAAGTTGACCTTGAATGTGGTCCAAGCCATTACCTTCCTAACACTGTTGCATTTCAACCACTGATGGTTATGCCCCCTCACCAAGCAGTGCATGTAGTAGATCGCTAAAATCTATCTCAGATAGGCAAGTAACGCTGGTATTTATCTTTCCCTTAGGCATAATATGTCACCTTCAGAATTTAAAAAACCAAGGAGCTTAGAACCTGAAGATGTAATTACCTGTCAGATTCTACTAAAGGCTTTTGAAAGTTAACATCCTATACCTATTGTTCCCACAGAAAAATTCCAGAATGTCCAACAGAAAAGCTGATTCAATTTAGCTATAGTCTATTTTGTGCCATTTAAATATAGTATTATCTGATACATGCAATACATATTTCTTACGGAATTAAAATTCTTTGAGATGGTATTTCACCATTGAAGAAGTACAAATGAACTCCCTACACTTCCTTGTACAACCTAAAAAGCAGCAATAAGATAAACAGCTTTTTCTTAAATTAGCTCTACAACAAAGAGGAAAACTTAATGCATGAAAGATGGTTACAAAGTGCTGTAGCGCAGAGTTCCTCAATCTCTACGTGATTGATATTTCGGGGCCATATAATCCTTTGTAGTGGAGGCTGCCCTGTGTATTGTACGATGTTTTGCAGTATCCTTGGCAGAGGCCGCTGATGCCATTGGCACCGCCCCCATCATGCAATCAAAAAAATGTCCCTAAACATTGTCAAATGTCCTTTATGAGACAAAATCATCCCAGGGGTCAGAACCAATGAAGGAGTAGAAATGGCCACACACAGGTTGCAGTTTGGCTCTGCTACTTTGGCTGTGCACCAGGGGGAGACACTTAACCTCTTTGCCTCAGTTTCCTCCTTCCCCAAATAACAGCTCTAAGGACTAAATTAGAAAAGGTTTGAATAGTGGCTGCTGCTACTGCTACTATTATGATTGCTTCAATTGTATACACTGTAGCATCTCTCTAAACTTCAGTCTCCCTATGACCCAAATGTATAGTTTTTCTATAAAAATTTTCTCAAGGGCCCACAACAAGGTGGGAGGGGGCATTACTAAACTTACGGATTACAGATGCTTCCTAAAAGTCCATTTCAAGGCCCTAAGAATATGATCCAAACCCTAATTGAAACTAATAATCCCTGCGCCACAGAAACAGGATAGTCAGCTTGGTCAATGGAATGCTACACACACTCTTCCCTCTGCACTCCGGCTGCCACTCTTGTCTGAAGGGGAACATGACCACAGCTCATGTGGAGCTACACACCAGTTCGAATCCAGCACCAAATGCCACTTTCTCTTTCATGAAGTACATTCCTGATGACATTCTAATCATCTCCCTCTGGCCCCACCCCAAACACCAAGGCCTCTCATAGCATTTGTACTCCGCAGATAACAAGTGACTCAGAATAGTCACGGCCCAAATGAGCTCACTTCTCTGATGAACCACTGACACCTTTTCTGTCCTCACTCCTCTCTTTACCCTGCAGGGCACAGCCAGGGCACTGACCACATTATTGCTTAGGATATCTTTTTAACTGGACAGCTACCTTTGGACAATTAATTACAATTCTCTAATAGGTTGATATAGTTTTTATATATAGCTCCATAGTAAATATTTTTCTCAGATAAGACTGCCAAATGTATATGACTATTGCTGGTTGAGGATGGTGGCTCATGCCTGTAATCCCAACACTTTGGGAGGCCAAGGCGGGTGGATCACTTGAGTCCAGGAGTTCGAGACCAGCCTAGGCAACATGGTGAAACCCCATCTCTACAAAAACTAAAAAAATTAGCTGTGTGTGGTGGCACATGCCTATAGTCCCAGCTACTCAGGAGGCTGAGGTGGAAGGACTGATTGAGCTTGGGAGATGGGGGCTATAGTGAGCCAAGATTGCACCACTGTTCTCCAGCCTGGGTGAAAGAACAAGACCCTTTCTTACTTAAAAAAAAAAAAAAAAAAGACTATTGCTTACTGACATCCACAGACTCAACAAAACTAATGACTAATGTTCATGCATGCGTGTTTCGTTGATGGCCATTCTTTGGGTACATAAAATGTCCTTGTTATCTAAATGAAGAGGTAATAAACAAATTACTGTGACTTAAAAAAAATTAACCCTAGCAAGTTTATTTATTGTGTGTCACTGTTAAACAATTTATTACTAAAATTATATTGTTCAGTATACACTCCTTTAGCTGGTAAGTCAGGTGATGGTAGTTTCACATTGGGGGGTTCCAGATAGAAAAACAAGGGGAGTATTCAGCAATGTATGCTGCCCTTGTTACTGAGGGAATTCAAGGCATAAAGTGTGTTTGTGTGGGGGGTGAGAAGACAGAGGGTTCCAAGTGCCTATGGAGGCAAGAAATTAGGCAACTCTGTGTAAATGCCAGGGTTCTCCTGATGAATCCTGGTAAAAGAAGACATTAGTCACAGGCAAAGAAGCATAAGAATGCAGTTGCATATTTCAGCATGTACTCAGAGGATCCCATGCATCAGAATTCTCTGAGGTGCTTACTGCAAACCATAGACGCAAAGGAGTGGGACCCAGCCTCTGCATTTTTGCAAATTCTCCAGGTATTTCTCATGTGCACTAAATTGAAAAGAACTGATAGATTAGGGGGTGTTACTCTTTTACAACAAAAGAACATTCATTGCTGAAAAGGTATGAAAGAATGATACATTAATATCATATATAAAATATACAATAATATAATTATATAATAATAGTATAATCATATGATATAACATATTATATATTAATTATACTATTATATTATACATTCATATTACATATGAATATGTTATTATATATAACATGTTTTATTATATACATATAAATATATAACATGTTATAGATAACATATATAACATACTGTTATGTTATAGATAACATATTCATATTATATATGTACATATTTATGAATACATATCATGTTATATATTTTATATGTTATGTATAAGGTATGCAGATTTTTTTTTATTATACTTTAGGTTTTAGGGTACATGTGCACAATGTGCAGGTTTGTTACATATGTTTCCATGTGCCATGTTGTTTTGCTGCACCCATTAACTCATCATTTAGCATTAGGTATATCTCCTAATGCTGTCCCTCCCCCCTCCCCCCAAGGTATGCAGATTTTTTCAAAAGACATTTTTAAATAACTGCCACTAAATTCAACGCATGCTTTATTTTCCACATATTCACTGTATTAGGTGCTCATTACAAAATGAGTGGAGTTCTATAAAAAGATTCTAGAGAAACTTACAGAAACAACTCATGTTGACAAGTCAGTGAAATAGTGTCAGAATGGGGCAGAGTTATTCTGAGAATGTGAAAATTCAACATACATATCCAAAAAACCTACCTGTGGCCACCCTGGAGTAGTTCCCATCAGTGGCTGAATCTGACCTCTAGTAGATCTTGAGAACTGCTGACTGCTAATAATTTAATTTCTGCAGGGAATCTTAGGAGATAGAGACACTTAGCATAGCACCAAGGAGAATGTCTTTCTCCTCTGCCAAACTAAAACCAATTAAATCAAATGCATCACATTCATCCAATTACACCAGTAAGAGTTAAAATGAGACTAATATCCCAAAGACCCTCAGGACTCATCAACAGTGAGTAACATCCTTAAGGGATCAATAAAATTAATGATATTTTAGTAATGAGACTTCTTATGAGCCATAAAAGAAAGAAGTGGCAGAGGGTTGTAGAAATCGTCTATTTTAATCCTCAAAAACTAGAGAAAACATTTGAAAGAAAGCCTTCAAATTTTTTTCAAAACAGGGAAGATGAACTTTTTAATATTCTATTTTGGCACCCACAAAAGTATCCTTTCTGCTTGCACATACCAAGAAGTTGGGGTCAAATACACCTGGATTGCAATCCTGACTGGGACTCCAGCAGAGTGACCTCAACCAGACAATTCATGAGTTTCAGTTTCCTCCTCAATAAAACTGGGCTGCTAAGAAGAGTCTACCCATTAGGACAGACCAGTGACTGGGGAAGAGTAGCACTTACCTAAACAACCAGCCCCTGCACCACAATTTCCACCTTATTTTATCATTTACATACACTGTCCTTCCTTACTGAATTGTTGCCAAAAAAAAAAAGTCAAACAGGATAAAGTGTACATTGCTTTGTGAAAAGTAAAGCATTACTCTCAAATGTTAGCTGTTATTAATTTGGAAATGGAAGAATAAACACAATTAAAAGAGGAATGACACCCAGGATAGTTGAGTAAATAGTAAAAGGGCACTCAGTTTCTTTAAATGACTTCAAGTCTCTTTCATTCCTTCAAGATTTATTGAACAAAAGGCTATAGCTAAACATGTGTCTTCAATGACCTATAACAGAGATTAGACATAAGCAAATACAAGAAAGAAAGGTCTAAGCCCTAAAATTAAGGTAAAGATAACTAAGAATTTCACTGTAGAGAGAGATTACTTCTAGCTGAGGGTGAGGAGATAAATCTTCACAAAACAGGAAGCAGTTGGGATAGCCTTGAAGTGTAGTGTTTGGATAAAGAAGATATTCCTGGCAACAGCACAAGGAAAGCAGGAAGATGAAGCAGCACAGGTACAAGGTGCAAGGGAACTTGGTTTTACTAAAGCACAAGGGTGTGGGTAGTGCTGGGGCCACAGACAAGAAAACAGGCTACAGATAAGCTGTAGAGGGTCCCAAACATGCAGCTGGCAGCTGGGATTCCCTGCTCACACTACTTTCATAAGGAAACCTCAGAGTTCTGCATTAGCAGAAGAATCTGACACTAAAGAGGAAGACAGAGCCAAGGGGTAGCCATCAACCTCCAAAGTAGTTAAAAAGTGAAGGCTTGAACAGAAACGAGTGGTTAACAATGCAGTAAGCAAAGTGACTAATCATAGGGGATAAAAAAATAACAGGCGCAACAATAACAAAGCAAAAGACCACAGCTTTTATCTGCCACAAACAGGTGATACCATTATTACTTTAAAAAAAAGAGGACATACGTGATATACTATAGTCCAGGATACCGATGTAACATTTAAAGTGATAATAGAACTACCCTCTACAATCTTGGTGAAACCACGAGGAAGTAGGATACACAGATCCAAGTAATAAGGGGAATGACAAAGGGTCTAACCAGGCAAGCAGCACCTACTATATCTCAGCTCTGTTCTGGACAAGAGATACATGCACAAACAAGACAGACTTAAAGCCTGCTGGCAAGAGACTTACATTCTGGTATAAGGAAGACAAACGACCACATAGAGAAGGTAAAGAAAGAGAAGCGAGCTCACGACAGAGCTCTTCAGCTCTCTAACACTGGAAGGCCTGGTAAAGGAGGCTGTGAAATAATGGCTAGAAAGCTGGAAGAAAACAAGGTGAGTATAGTGTTATGAGAAGAATGTGTTGCAAGGATGGAGAGGGTGAGAGGTTGAGTAACATGAGGATGAAGAACTGACTCCTGGTTTTGGCCTAGAGATGACCCTGATAAAAGCTGTTTGATAGCCCAATTGGAGTGGGCTAAAAAAAGAATAAGTGGTGAGAAAATGGAGATGGTGAGTACAGCAACTCTTTCCAATGGTATAAAGGTGTGGGAGCCAAGATAAGAATGTTCTCAAGAAGGACAGAGTGGTAGGATGATACCAAAAGTTCAAATGAAATGAGAACAGACTGATTGGTTGTTTTGGGAAATGTATAGGTCAATGATTACAGCAGTTTCAGTGGAACAGCCAGATCAAAATAGTGATTAGAATGCCTTGAGAAGAATGGGAAGTGGGAAGGGGCAAGGAAATGGTGAGACACAATGCTAAAAGCCTAAGAACTTAATCTTCTTACAAGGCTAACAGGGTGGGAACTGAGAGACATGTTCACTTGTGTGGAGGGTTGATATGTAGATGAAAAAACAATGTGGCGTATTGTGATTTCTCCCAAGAGCAGAACTGAGACCAGCAGTTTCGTGCGGTCCCTGGAAGCCTCTACGTAGATGAGGGATGATCTCCTCAAAGGAAAGGGTCTTCTTTTGGGGAGCAAGTCCTATACATCTCATATTCTAATTAACATCACTTATTATCAATTCCATTATCACCACAGGTCAATATGATCAGGAGCATTATAAAATATAGAAGCTACAGTTACGATATGGAATAAATGTTAAAAAAGAAAAAAGAGGCCGGGCACAGTGGCTCACACCTATAATCCCAGCACTTTGGGAAGCCAAGGCAGGCGGATCCCTTGAGGCCCGAAATTCAAGACTAGCCTGGCCAACACGGCAAAACACCATCTCTACTAACAACACAAAAATTAGCCAGGCATGGTGGCATGCGCCTGTAATCCCAGCTACTCAGGAGGCTGAGGCATAAGAATCACTTGAGCCTGGGAAGAGGAGGTTGCAGTGAGCCAAGACCATGCCACTGCACTACAGCCAGGGCAACAAAGAGAGACTCTGTCTCAAAAAAACAGATAGATAGATAGATAGATAGATAGATAGATAGATAGATAGATAGACAGACAGACAGACAGACAGACAGGCAGGCAGGCAGGCAGGCAGGCAGACAGATAGAAAATTTTTTTTAAAAGGATAGAATCTAAGGGGTTAATTTTCTTCTGTTAACAATGATTAAAACCTGTGCTGGCTTTACCAAAAAGCTATAGTCACCCAATCAATATATTTTCCCTCCATCTAATAAATAATAATTAAGATAAATGAACACGTATACATTTAATTGCACCTACCAATAGCATCGACATGTTCATGAATAAGAAAATGAGCAACAATTAAAGGACAGTAATGCAATCAAGAATTGCCAGATTTCCATTGCTGAACTACAAGCCATAAGTCCCCATAATATGGAGCCTCACAGATCAATGAAAACATCAAGAGTTTCTTTTAATAATCTGTGAACTACTAAACATACCCCAATGTTGTTGGATTTCTGAATGTCCATTTCTCTAGACCATACCTGTGATAAGCAATGCCTGGAGGCATTTGTTTGTTTTTCCCACCATGTTTTCTAAGTACCAGGCCTTCCTTACTCATGCTGGAGTGAAGAATGAGATAGAAATAAGAGTCTGAGGCTAAGACTAGAAAGAGCTGATTCTCACTGAGAAGGAAATAATCATTTTTATTCTGTAACTGCTTGCTGCTATAAGCCAATCATATAATTTTAATTATGCAAAAAGAAGCTGAATATGGCCACAAAATATTTTCAGAGCAAAAAAATGAAAACCAGCTCTCATAGAACAAAGATTCCACCTTTCACCTCAAGTGTCCCTTTCATTCATTTTTATTTTGGTCCTTTTTTTTTTTTTTTTTTTACTAATTATCTCTCTACAACTGCTTCTCCACTTATTTCTATTCACAAACGCCTTATATTAGCTCAGTTAATTCTTACATTATTTTTCCACCTTCACAACTGCCTCTCATAGTTGAGTCCTACAACCTCAGGAAATGTTTTCTTGGAAGAAGGAATGCCTAACACCCCCTTGACGCCACACTGGGTAATCTGCTCACAAAGAGAAGGCACCTGGTCCACGAAAGAACCACCATCCAAAGGGGCTTGAATTTCACCGTCGCCAGCACTTTCTTAACTGAGTTCGCTGACCACAAGCTTTTACAGTTCGCAGCGGCTATGCTCGGAAGCTGCTCTCTAGTAATCCAGGGTACTTTATGGAAGCCACTGGAAACGTTCCACTCCAGTGACTGCCAATCCTAATATCCCAAGCTAAGCTGCGGCTCAAGATAAAAAACAGAACTTTTTCACGTCCCAATGCCCTTCTATAAAATACGAACTTTAAACTTCACAAGAGGTAGTACCACATCATATCAAGCTACCACAAAACCAAAAACAAAATTAAAACATGATTTTGAACACATGAATCTCAATTAAAAAGTTTATGTAACTCACATGTCAGCTGAGAGGGATAATGAAAAAAAGAAAGAAAAATAGAACTAATGGGAAAATTCCCTTATAGTTCTCATAACAGCATCTTTCTGAAACTGTGAAGGGGCTGATGATAAACTATCCTACTACAGCAAGCCAAGAGGGTTGTAGAACTGAGCTTCTGCCCAGGCATGGTGGCTCACACGTGTACCAGAACTTTGGGAGGCCAAGGTGGGAGGATCGCTTGATGCCAGGAGATTGAAACCAGCATGAGCAAGATGGTGAGAATATGTCTTTACTTGAAAAGAGGAGGGGAGGGGAGGGGAGGGGAGGGGAGGGGAGAAGGGGGAGGGGAGGGGAGAAGGGGGAGGGGAGGGGAGGGAGGGGAGGGGAGGGGAGGAGGGGGGAATGGGGGAAGGGGAGAAGGGGGAGGGGAGGGGGAGGGGGAGGGGGAAGGGGGAAGAGGGAAAGGGAAAGGGGAAAGGAGAAAAGGACGAAGGGGAAAGGGAAAGGGAAGGAAAGAAAAAAAGTTTTTAATTTACAAAGAGAACTGAGCTTCTCTTCGCCAAAAGAAAATGAACACGCCCAAATGATGAAAGCTTGTTTCTCCTTTATTTGACCTCCATTATTATATTTTCCTATAGTAACTACCTCCTACAATGCTGTTCATAATTATTCCATCTGAAGCTCTGCCACAGCTCTCACATGAGCTGTATCTCCAACAGTGACAGCCCTGGATGTTTATGTATGATGATAAGGACTTCCAGTGAGGCACTGCTTGGCATCCATGAAAGAGTTCAAAGAGGAAAAATGCATGGTCTGTACTAGAAAGTTAAATTTTAAAAAGAATGCATGTTTCTTTGAATGTTCATTCTTATACACCTGGTTCATTTCAGAACCTCAGAAGTAGGAAGCCTAAGATTCACTAATACAAAACATCAACACTTCTACCAAAACGTGTTTTAAAATAACCACTGTCAGAACACATTATTATTAGAACTAAAGCCTGTACTCTGACCAACAAAATGCTCCACCACCCCAAATATTCATTGAAAACATATAGTGGACAGCCTATCTTATTTTCATGTTAATAGCAAAGTGGAATGCAGAAACCAAAAAAAAAGAATATATAGGGAAAATAACTTTAAACATTTTAAGTTTTTGTGTTTAATAAAAACTCCTCAGACAAAATCCACAGGAGTTTCCCAGGATGACACATTATGCATCGGTACCCCAGCAGAAAACAAGTGTAACATTCAATGTTGGAATAATCAGAGAAGATCTAAATAAGGGACTGAATAGGTGTGGGCAAGGCACAGAAAAACCAGAGGACAGACAGAGTGGTGCCCCAGGCCAGCTAACAGCTGAGGTGTCAATAATCTAGTCCTAAAAGGACTAGAGAAGAGGGTAATTCCCCAAACTAAGGACAGAGCAACAGAGGATGGTGTGAGGCAAGTCCAACAGAGTGCTGCAGCCCTGGGCCCTCACACTCCTCCTCTTGCAATTTCCTGCCTGGGCTCTACCAGAAGCCAGAGGGAAAAGGGGCCTGTGGTGGTGGCCCACACAGATCTGCAACCCTGGGCAGACAGGTAGAGACCAGGGCAAAGTGGACTTGGAGGCACAAACTGCAACTAACAAGCACAAACACTGTTCAGTATATTAAACTAGTCCACACCATCTGTCATGATGGATTAAACAAACAAAAAAGCACATGCAACCAGTAACCACTTTCTCTCTCCAGTATGTTCTTATTCTGTATTAAAATATAAAACCACAGCTGACTCTTTTTAAAAAAAGAGAAAGCCAGCAGCTATTAGAAAAAGGATTCTGGATTACCATATCTAAGCTTTATAAGAAGTAAACACTGTCTTGCCTAAGGCACCTGAGGAAGACATGCTGAGAACTGTTCAAAAACCTTACCAAGAAATTTCCAAATATCTGAGGAAGGAAAGAAGAATCCCATGCCCCACCTGAAAGGCTGCAGCAGCCATAAGCATCGGTCTCCTCAGATTCCTGCTTTTTTCTCTTACAGATAAAGATGAAAACCAATGCGCTGAAGACACAGTGGTCCCCCTTGGTTCTCTGCCCCCGAAAAAAGAAGACTGGATTCTGCAGTCATTGACACAGGAAGCATTTGAAACAATCAAACAAACAATAATGACAACACACATACATACAAAACAAGATAAAGAGCCATTTGATGGAATTATATTAATGACTTATTTTTTGGTCAATAATTATAAGCCATTAGTTCAGAGGTCAAACCCCACAAGACTCTGAAGAACTTGCCTGTAATACATGGGTATTCTACGTTCTGTCTCTTGATGATCCTTCGGCAAATAAACTCAAGAATACAATTCTTGGAATTCATGGAAAGTAAAAGTTTGCATCCTTCATTCTGTCATTGTAATCATTCAGTCATTCACTCATTCAAATAAATCCAAGAATACAATTCACTAGTGATGCACATTCATATTAATCTTAAAATTCAAGCTGCCCTCATAAGATAGCCACTCAAAAAAAAAACGTCAGTATAAATGATTAAGTATCTCAAAGGAAAAAAAACATTTAAACAGAAACCACAAGTACAAACCACACTTGTGCAATTATTAGTCACAACAGCCAGAAAAGAGGGTCACATGCAGCAACAGTGCAACATTCTTTGCAGAATTTTTTTTAAGATTAAAAAAAAAAAATCTGGGCCGGGCGCATTGTAATCCCAGCACTTTGGGAGGCCAAGGCGGGCGGATCACGAGGTCAGGAGATCGAGACCACGGTGAAACTCCATCTCTACTAAAAATACAAAAAAATTAGCCAGGCGTGGTGGCACACGCCTGTAGTCCCAGCTACTAGGAGAGGCTGAGGCAGGAGAATGGGGTGAACCCAGGAGGCGGAGCTTGCAGTGAGCCAAGATAGCGCCACTGTATTCCAGCCTGGGTGACAGAGCAAGACTCCGTCTCAAAAAAAAAAAAAAAAAATCTGTCTGATTCCAATGCTTTGAATATGTAACAAACGAGCTATTGTATAACCATAATCTTGGTCCCCAGGTGAAGGGGGGAGGGGACAGTGCTTTACAAACCCGTAAAGAGTAAAAACATTAAATCAAACAGGCTTTACCAAATAAATACCCATAAAATAGATTTAGAGAGGAGAAAATTCATACCTGAGGAGAATCTAAAGCATATGACAAAACAAGAAATAAGAGGATTTATTGAGACATCACCCTATGACACTGCCTTTTAAGTTAACTTGGAAACATCACTTTGGAAACAAATCTAATATGCATCCATTTCTGTAGCTAACACACAGTTTAAGTGGCTTGAGTCAGAGAGGGAGAGACAAGCATCTCATCTTGAATTTCTGGCTGAAGTTCAATTATTAGTGACAGTGAAAGAAACTTAGTGACATTTTTCAGTTAACTGCTTGAGGATATGGTGGAGGGCTATTTCTTTGTTTTGAGACAGGGTCTGGCTCTGCCACCCAGGCTGGAGTACAGTGGTGCAACCATGGTTCACTGAAACCTCAATCTCCCAGGCTCAGGTGATTCTCCCACCTCAGTCTCCCAGGTAGATGAGACTACAGACACGCGCCACCACATTCAACTAATTTTTGTATTTTTGGTAGAGATGGGGTCTCCCTGTGTTGCCCAGACTGATCTCAAACTCCTGGACTCAAGCAATCCTCCCACCTCAGCCTCCCACAGGGCTGGGATTACAGGCATGAGCCAACATGCCCAGCCTAGAAGATTGCTGAAGACGTTACCCAACTATTTCCAGGAATTCTACTTCTTTTAATGGGGGGGAAAAAACAGTAAATGTAATCAGAAACCTGTGATAGGAAATCTTGCAACAGGATGGCTTTCCTTATGACTATAACCATGATAGTACTATGCACATGCCCTGCATATGGGCAAAGGTAAAAGAAATTAGAAATGTTCAGTGTTGTAACATTGGTATAAAACAAAAAATTAAGATAGGAATTAGATAGCAATTCACAAAAACATAGCAGCAGCAGCTAAGACTGGGCTAAACTGTGGAAGTTAAAAGTCTGCATGCTTCATTCTGTCATCATACATTCATTCATTCATTCAGCAAATATTTGCTGAACATGTACTATGTACAAGTTACGGTGCTAGGCACTGGGGATACAGGTGTGAATAAGGCACAATTCCTTTCACAGAGCTTGGGATTGTGAAGAGGGTTCCAATTCAAATTGAGAAATGATATCGGTGAGAAGATGACATTTGAACAATACTTCAGAAAAGGGAGAGACCAAGCCATGCAGATTGGGGAGGGGTATTCTGGGAAAAGGATCATGGAACCTGGGGGACCTAGGGCATTAATGTGCCTTACTATGTTGGTACAGAGTGAGCAAGGGTCATGGAGGTAAAACACGAAGTCAAAGATGGGGGGGGTAGGGGTTGGGGCAGGGAGTGATCACGCAGCATTTGCTCACCATGGTTAAGTATATTAAATTTTAATGGAAGCGAGATGGGAAGCTAGGAAGGAGAGATTCTGAGCAGACAAGTATACAATCTGACGAGTGATTTTAAAGCTGTCATGCTGGCTGCCAAATAAAGAATAGAGAGAAATAGTGAGACTGTGAAACCCACTGGCATAGCCAGGCCAATGACTTACAGTGGTTGGACCAGAGTAATAGTGGTGAGTGTGGTGAGAAGTGGGTATCCCAGAGATTCCAGAGCCAACAGAATTGATTGGGTGTGTGATTAAACGGAAAGCGAGTCAGCAGTGATGACTCCCACGGTGTTTGGCCTGAGCAACTGGAGAAACAGAGTTGCCACTAAATGAGGTGGAGAAGTCTTTTGAGAGCACTTTCTGGGCTTCTTAACGTTTGGGAAGCCCATCAACATCCAAGTGGACGTGTGAAGTAATCAGCCTTGATTTCATGGCAGGAGTTTGTGGGTTCCAAGGAAAAGTCCAGGCTAAAGATATAAATTTTAGTAGTCATTAGTAATCAGCATACAGGTAATATTTAAAGTTGCAAGACTGAATTTGATCATAAGGGAATTCGTGTAGACAAGAAAATGAAACCTGAGGACTGAGCCCTAAAGCTCTCCAAGGTTAAGGTGTCAAAGAAAAAGGAACCAACAAAACTGACCGAGAAGGGAAGACCATGTAAGGCAGAGGGAAACAAGAAATGTGTACCATCTCAGAAAGCAAGGAGAAAAGCCGATTTAAAAAGAATAATAAAGGAACAACTTCATCAAGTGCTGCTAGGAGGTCATGCAAGATGAGAATTTTTAAATAATATAATTTGGTGTTGGGGCTCAGAAACTGTTAGCTCAAAATATGACATTTTGACATACTGCAGGGGAAGAAACCTCAAGGTCTCTCTGACTTCCTCCTGGCCCCAGTCCCTTCCAAAGAAGGTGAAGTAGTTCCTTTACCTGCCTAAGATCCAGATCCACCAAGCAGAACAAATGTTTTTCTTTCCCTCTGTGCAAGACCAAGAATGTAAGCACACCTTAACAGACCCTTTCACAAGATAATGTACAAATTAATCTGTTCCCTGATTTCATTCACTCTCCCTGGTAATTTCCTCAAAAGAATTCCTCTTTCACCCCTCCACCTCCAATAACCTATTTTGTCAGGATGATATACAAGTTTCTATTTCTTTATATTAATTAATTAATTTTTTTTTTTGAGATGGAGTCTTGTTCTGTCACTGAGGCTGGAGTGCAGTGGCACGATCTCAGCTCACTGCAAACTACACCTCCCCGGTTCAAGTGATTCTCCTGCCTCAGTTTCCCGAGTAGGTGGGATTACAGGTGCCCACCACCAACCCGAGTTAATTTTTTTGTAGTTTAGTAGAGAAGGGGTCTCACCATGTTGGCCAGGCTGGTCTTGAACCTTCCCAATTGCTTCTATAGATAACATCACTATTATAAAACCTAAGATTGTTTCCTTGTTTTCTTTTTTGAACTGTTTTTCAGACTGACCCCATGGGACTGAGTCATGGCACAACTGATCCTGAGTGGACTCAGCACATGAGGACTGTTTTCCACACCCCTATGATTTCATCCCCAACCAATCAGCAGCACCCATTCCCTAGCCCCCCTCCCCACCAAATTGTCCATAAAAACCCTAACCTCCAACGCTTTGGAGTGACAACTCCAGTTCTTCTGCATGGGCTGGCCTCACATCAATTAAACTCTTTCTTTACTGCAATGCCACAGACTTAGTGAACAGATTTTGCCTTTGTAGCAGTCAGGAAGAACTTGTCAGGCAATTCCACAATGAATGACCACTGACTTTGACAAAAGCAGTTCTGATAGCATGGAGTGGGTAAAAGGCTACGGTATTTAAAGAGAGAATAGAAAAACAAATACGGCCAGGTGCAGTGGCTCATGCCTATAATCCTAGCACTTTGGGAGGCCAAGGCAGGTGGATCACCTGAGGTCAGGAGTTCAAGACCAGCCTGGCCAACATGGTTAAACCCCATCTCTACTAAAAATACAAAATTAGCCAGGCGTGGTGGTGCATGCCTGTAGTCCTAGCTACTTCAGAGGCTGAGGCAAGAAAATCACTTGAACCCGGGAGGCAGAGATTGCAGGAAGCCAAGATCGTGCCATGGCACTCCAGCCTGGGCAACAAGAGTGAAACTCCATCCTAGATAGATAGATAGATAGATAGATAGATGAAATTGAAAGATGAAATATAGGCAATTCTTTTTTCAAAGTACTGTTAAATAGAAAAACAAAGAAAAGGGATAACAGGTAAGATGGAAAGAGGGATTAAGATTTTTTTTTCAAGCTTCTGCACAGCAAAAGGAACTATCAACAAAGTAAACAGACACCTTACATAATGGGAGATAATATTTGCACACTATACATCTGACAAAGGTCTAATATCCAGAATCTCAATGAAAAGAAAGAAAGAAAGAAAGAAAGAAAGAAAGAAAGAAAGAAAGAAAGAAAGAAAAAGAAAATTCAGAATCTGTAAGAAACTTAAAACAACAAGCAAAAAACAACCCCATTAAAAAGTGAGTCGGCCGGGCGTGGTGGCTCACACCTGTAATCCCAGCACTTTGGGAGGCCAAGGCAGGTGGATCACAAGGTCAAGAGTTCAAGACCAGCCTGGCCAAGATGGTGAAACCCCGTCTCTACTAAAAACTATAAAAATTAGCCAGGCACGGTGGCAGGTGCCTGTAATCCCAGCTACTCGGGAGGCTGAGGCAGGAGAATCGCTTGAACCCAGGCAGCAGAGGTTGCAGTGAGCCAAGACTGTGCCACTGCACTCCAGTCTGGGCAACAGAGGGAGACTCTGTCTCAAAAAAAAAAAAGTGAGCAAAGGACATGAACAGAGGCTTCTCAAAAGAAGACACACATACAAGCGGCCAACAAACATATGAAAAAATGCTAAACATCACTAATCATTAGAGAAATGCAAATCAAAACCACAATGAGCTACCATCTCAAACCAGTCAGATTCCTATTATTATTACAAAGTCAAAAAACAATACATGCTAGTGAGGCTGTAGAGAAGGGGGAACACATACACTGCTGGTAGGGATGTAAATTAATTCAACCACTATGGAAAGCTGTTTGGAGATTTCTCTAAGAACTTAAAACAGACCTACCATCTGACCCAGCAATCCTATTGATTGATGATCAAAAGAAAAGAAATGATTCTACCAAAAAGACACATGCACTCTATGTTCATCACAGTGCTATTCACAATAGCAAAAACACAGAATAAACCTAAGTGCCCATCCACAGCAGACTGGATGAAGAAAATGTGGTACATACACATCATAGAATACTATGCAGCCATAAAAAGAATAAAATCATGTCCTTTGCAGCAACACAGATGCAGGTGGAGGCCATTACCCTAAGAAAATTAACATAAGAACAAAAAACCAAATACCACGTGTTCTCACTTATAAGTAGAAGCTAAACATTGGATACACATTGACACAAAGATGGGAACTGTAGACACTGGGGACTACCAGAAGAAGGAGAGAGGGAGTAGGGCAAAGGCTAAAAAAAACTACCTTTTGGGTACTATGTTCACTGCCTGGGTGATGAGATCAATTGTACCCCAAACCTCAGCATCACACAATATACCCATGTAACAAACCTGCACATCTACCCTCTGAACCTAAAATAAAATTTTATATTTTTAAAAAAGAGAAGATATTTTTCACATGGGAGAAATAACAGCTTGTATGCTGATGAGACTGATCTAGTGGAGAAGGAAAACGTGATGATGCAGTGAATGAAGAACTGAGATGCCTGGGCAATGGTCTTCAGGTTGCAAGAGGGGCTGGGGTCAAGTGCACAAGTGGCCTCACATAGACCCATAAACAATTCAATCAGGTAAAAGAATGGGAGTTCAAGTGTATGGGCACTGGGACTGATACGTAGGAAAATGTGCTGTGTGCAGTCTGCAGAAGTTCTCTATTTTCTCAATGAGATGAGAAGCAAGACAAGCAGCAAAGAATGAGGATGGAGACAGGAGGAGAGAGGGAGAGTCAACGAACTCAGGAACATGGCTGGACTGCTGGGCATCGTGAACAACTCACTGGAGGCCTAGAATTTAGGGAGAGGAAATGGGGTGGCTGCATGCTTATCTCCAGCCATGGTCAGGTACACATGGACAAGCAAGAGAAATAGCTAAGTTGAACAAGATGGGGATTTTTGCCAGATGAGTATGACAAAGTGAAAGAAAGGCAAGGTGTGAAACCAGAGGTATCTTTACAATGATGGATCATGCAATATAAACCAGTGAAAGGGGGAAGTAAGAAGTTGAGGTGAAAGAGCAACCACGAAAAGTAGGATCAATGGATTTTAAGCCCTACTGGGGTCCAAGTGCATGCTACAGTTTGGGTAGTGGAGAAAAAGAGCTTGAGAGACAGGTGGTGTAGATCAGAGAAAGGAATACCTGAAACTGAGAATATGGATACCTATATGGTGCTCATATTAAGACCAGAAGATTGAGTAAGGGAGGCAGGGGCTGCCCAACAGCCATTTTCCTTCCTGAGCATCTCTCCCACAGCCCTGCAATTCATGCCTGATTTCCCACATTCTCCAATTCACTCCTGCCAATGAAAATAATTCATACCTATATAAACGATATTTTAACTCTTGAACAACAACAAAAAAAAACCGGAATGACCTCAACAATCTTCGTGGGTGGAATATGAATAGGCAGATTCCCTCATTCAACTTTATATCATTTCCCCAAAATCAGAGAGAAAAATTAATGAAACTGGGATGTTTCTACTCTAATCTACAATCATTTGTCCATCCATCAAGCACATAAAAATACAGTGCTGTTGCTTTGAAAGTTGCTTAGCCAAAATAGAACCTATTCAAAGGTGATCAAAATTTCTAAAAACAAGAAGGTCCATTTTAGAAGACATAATCCTCTTAGTAAGTACGCAAAATTCAATGCTTAAAAGAGAAATAAAATAAAACATCCTGCTAAAATCTCTTTGTAAGTTAGAACTGGCTTTATTCATATTTTATTCCCACATATAAATTATCTTGCCTGTAACTAAAGCTTAATATATATTTGCTGGATAAAGAAAAAGAATTTCATCTGGTCAAAAGAATTAGCCAATGAAGAAAAACACCGGCCAGGCACAGTGGCTCACTCCTATAATCCCAGCACTTTGAGAGGTCAGTGCAGGAGGATCACCTGAGACCAGCCAGGGCAACATAGTGAGGCCTGTCTCTATAAAAAAACAAATTAAGAAGTCCCACCGGCTCGGAAGGCTGTGGCAGGAGGATCATTTGAGCCCTCATGACAAAGCAAGACCCTGTTTCAAAAAAAAAAAAAAAAAAAAACCTCTCATTAAAATTGCAAACACATCTATTATATTTTTACCACTGTCCTTTGGAAGTTTATATTGACCCTCTTTAAAATGCTCATAGGCTCCCCATCACTCAGAATAAAAAAGGTCCGGATACCTCTGTAAAACTTTCAAGATACTTCACGGCCCAGCTCCACCCACCCTTCTAAACATACTACACCTCAAATCACTCAGAAGTGACTGTCAAAAACACCTTACCACATCTAGCCCCCATCTTTACTCAGGCTGCTGACTCTCTCCTTCCAAATATGTACTTCCAAAACACCATCCAGTCTTCACCAGGTCAAATAACAGGTCTCTCACAAAGCTGTTCAAATTCATGCCATGTTGGAATTAAATGCCCCCCATCCTATAACCCTGATTACCTTGTACTATTTTACAGCATCTGTCAGTGATAAAAGCCCAGCCTGTCAAGAATTCAAGTGCTGGAAAGGAGTCTTTGTGAGCTTCTCACGCCCCAGCATAGGTCCTTCCACAATGGCAAACTGCAACCTGACACTTGATAACGTCATCACTATTAACAGGCAGCTTCCAAATGAAGCTGGAAGTGTAAAACTAGCCCTTTCCTTGTTCTTCGAAGGCTATACCTTGGATGCAGGGCATAGCCACCAAGACTAAGGCTCCAATAAGGTCCAAGGAATATACACAAATTGTTGTACCATCCGAGGAAAGAAAAACAAAAGCAGACAGTCTCTTTATTCTTGAGACGGTCAAGTGGATTATTTTCCATATTTTTGTTCTCTCTCTTAAGGGTTAAAAATAATCAAATTCTGCCAGTGGAATAGCATAATATGTGTCAAATACAATTATGAAAATGACTTCTTAATGACTAGACAGTAACAATCATTTTCTCTCTTTTGAATTAAAATGGAATGTAACCCCAAACCTCAAAGTGGCAGGCATCTCCAAGTGCTCATCATAGTAGTAGTGAGAAGACAATACAGTAAAAATGATTGCTTCAGAGGAAGGTCATTTTCTTTTGTTACCTAATGCTTTACCATGCAACCCCCTAAAACCCTCACAGGAAACCTGAAGCACCTAAAACAAACTCTCTTAGGTAGATGCATGAACACCTGTTTTGTAAAACCTAAACAGTAGAAAGAGATCATGTGCTTCCTGCATATTTTTACCAATAAGACAATATAGGGTAAGCTGCATTCTAGCAAATTAATAAAATAAAGTATCTTTGAAGTAGTAAAGGAAGTTTAAAATTTTTCCAAACTAAAAAAGCACCCCACAGAAAATTCTATGATTTAGAACTTTTTAGCATGTTAATTTCAGTAAGACCAACTTGAGAATTTCAAATTGTGCCCCTTTTTATAAGTTCAACACTTAATTCTTAAAATAGAGAAAGATAGGTAGACAGCAAAATCAAAAAGACTCTGTCTTAGTACATTTGGGCAGCTTTAACAAAGCAAATTACAGATAATTCGCAAATAATAGAAATTTACCGTTCACAGTTTTAGAGGCTGGCAAGTCCAAGATCAAGGTGCCAGCAGATTTGGTGTCTGGCGAGGGCCCATTCTCTGCTTCAAAGATGGTGCCTTGTTTCTGTATCCTCACATGGCAGAAGAGATGGAAGGAATGGGGAAGGCGAATTTGCTTCCTCAAGCCCTTTTGTTAGAACACAAATCCCATTCATGAGGATGGAGCCCTCAATGCCTAATCATTTACTACAGGCCCCACTTCTTAATACTAGTGTATTGGGGTTTAAGTTTCAACACTAATTGTGGAGGGACACCATCGCAGACATAATAAGAAGTACAAACAATGCTAATGTTTTTTAATGTCAAAAGGCACTCATGAATTCATCCAATACCTCTGTACCTCTCATTATAAGCACTGATCTTACCAAAAGCATGTGGCATATCATAACGGTATTACAAGTAGCCAGGAAATGATGTACCCATCTGTTACTGTCTTAGACAATGCTTTATTAAAATGGGAAAATACGGGCCAGACACAGTGGCTCATGCCTGTAAACCCAGCCTGTAATCCCAGCACTTTGGGATTCTGAGGCAGGCAGATCACCTGAGGTAGGGAGTTCAAGACCAGCCTGACCAACATGGAGAAACCCTGTCTCTACTAAAAATACAATATTAGCTGAACATGGTGGCGCATGGCTGTAATCCCAGCTACTCGGGAGGCTGAGGCAGAAGAATCGCTTGAACCTGGGAAGCAGAGGTTGCGGTGTGCCGAGATTACGCCATTGCACTCCAGCCTGGACAACAGGCACATAAGTCCGTCTCAAAAAAAAAAGGGAAAATACAAAATGTACTACGTTGTAAACAAATAACGGTCCCAGGCTTTCAACTGCAAACAAGGACCATGGAACAGAATTGAAAAAGAAACGCAGAAAGTGCAGTTGCTCCTAAAGGAGTGCTTAAACCCTGACTGTTAGCTCGTTCCCTGCTCTCAACTCTCATACTATCCCTTCCATCTACATTAACAGTAATATGTGTCCATTAAAACCGCATAAACTATCAGAAACTCTGACATTAGTGTGGCCTCAAAGGATGTCGAATACACCTTATTTTTTATAGTAACTGTTTGAATTGTCATCTGGGAATTTTGTGATTCTGCTTATATGGATTATCATAATAGAGTAGAAATTGTCCAATTTTTCCCATGTGCTAGCTTTCCGGATAAGAAGGAAGGGAAGGCAGCCAGGTTGGCTGTCACTGAAATGACTCCCCTTGGGCTCTGCCACACCCACCAACAGGGTAGGAGGACAAGTGAAATCCACTGACCCACCCCTCAGAGAAGAGGTATAGGTAACAGCCCTTTGCCTGCCTCTCACAAATCCCAATGGAGAAGCACACTGTACATGAAACGTATTCTTCACCAGCTGGCGCAAGGTATGAGCTAAAGAAGGAAACACATGATAAAAACCCATTTTGCAAACTAGAGCCTAAGACAGTGCATTAGATTCTTTAAATGTTGCATTACATCACAACAAATGGGTTTGTTTCAGCATATCCTTCAAGATTACCTAATTACTTGCTTTAAACCAACTTGCTTGCATTTAAATTTTAATACTAGGAAACATTTTTATGAAAGATTTTTTATTTTTCATTTCATATCCCTGGGTAGCTAATTTTTTGAAAAGTATAATCAACTTATATTATCTAGAAAGAAAACGGACATTTCCTTATCCCAGAATAAGCACTAGTGCCTTATTTGTTTAGCTGAAAACACAGAACTAAAACCATCGTTACTAAACCAAGGTTATGTCTCAAGTATGTCATAGTTTTCACTTCCATTGATTCCAGGGAGGACTGATACGACCAGTAGTTTCTTTGCTTTTTATTTTTTATTTTTTGTTAAATTCCTCAACATACTGAAAATGCCCACTGATTTGGAACAACATAGAAAAGGTACCACATGAAAAACTCCAAGAATATCACAATTCTTGAAATATCAACAATAGAAATAGTGAAAAAATATTCTTTTCCTTATTTCTTTATCAAAAGTAGTAAAAAAAAGGATTAAAAAACACAACACATAGGGAATACCAACACATCTCCGGGAGCAACCATCAGTTCAGAAGACACTAATACATGCTATCCTCATTAGAATCCAGTTAATGGGGAAAGAAACAACCTTACAAACATTTCTAAGCAGAAATGCCTTTGGACTATAGCAAAACCAAAATTAGTTAAAGCTGCAAATATATAAATTCTCTCTTTCCCAGTATATTTATTACCCTTCAGATAGAACAATGAACAATTTGTACGTGAGTTTTCTGTACTTTCAATCTACTCCATTCACATACATTAATGATCATTTCTGTTTTTATCCACTGTGTTTGGCAGAGGCATTTGTATTCATTCATTCTACAATGAATGCCAGGACTATGAGCTTCCTGGAACCCTGCCTCAGAGAACAGCGCCTAAGTGGAGCATGTCAAGGAATGCCAGCATGGTGTGTACATCTTCTCCAGCAGCCTTCAGAATAACCCTGGGAGACAGTACTGTTATCACACAGGGGAGAAGTCAAGGGTCCTGACTGCAAGAAGTGACAGCAAAGCTGAGCTGCATGGTGTCGAGTATTCGTTAGTCTGGGGAGGAGCAGCTCAACTTGCTGCTAAAGGAGAATGCAGAGAAGCATAGAATGGCAGGAAAGGAGGAAGGGGCAGGTGGGCAGGAAATAAGGCTGGCCAGAAACAGCGAGGCACCATGCAGGCCCCTCCCTGGCTCTGCCTGCACCTTGAGAAAACCTCTTTCCTAAGGTCACCTGCCATCTTCCTGTTCTGTGCCAACCTCCTGGGAGAAACCTTCACAGATGGTCTGGCTACCATCTAGTTTTGGCACTGGGTTTCCACCTTCCTCACAAACCTCAGAACCATCAAAACTGCCCCAAGTCCTGGGCAAAAGGAGGGGAGCAACCCTGCGGAAGGGCCTCATGCCCTAAGAAGCCAGAACCAGGATCCACAGGACATGGGGTGTTTACCCCCTCAGGCGACAGTGCCCAGTCCCTGCCACCTCCCCGAGCCCCAGCACCAGCCTCCTCCCATGTTCTTATCCAGAGCCAGAAACATTCAGCTAGGTCACACATGTTCACAAACATGCCCTTTCCAATACCTCAACAAAAGCTTCATGACCACAATAATTTAATTAAGTTTTTAGATACAATAACTTAGAGATCTAGGAGATTAGTCAAATTTCTCCCTTTTGAATTAAATATGAACATTTTATACAACTGCTAACATTGTTAAACAGGTCTGACTTATCTAGCAGAGGTAGGAAGTGAAACGTACCATGAAGGACAGGCATGAATTTCAACTAGTTAACACTATTCATTCTAAAATTCACTAATGTACCAGCTTATTTTCTTAATCGGGATATGTAATTCATCAAAATCATTAACTAGCTTGACAGCCCACAGTCATCATTACAAATATCAGATACAATTATGCACAGTGAAGAATTATTGATATTTATACTCCTGTTTGAAGCTAGAAACAAGTAATTTATCCAAAGCCTTGAATCTAGCAAATTATGGAAACTCTAATCTTTCAGATTCCTCATCGCTAACCATTTTCTACCCTCTTGTCTTTTTACTTCCATATTAAAAGTTGGAGGTTTTTTTCCCTCATCCTCTAAGTGATGGCATAAAAGTTTTTTATTAATAGAGCTATACATAATTTTAAGTAAATTAAATAATTTAAGCCAGCCCTTTTAAAAAAATAATCTTTTATTTTTTTCACTGCACATGTGATAACTGGTTGCTATAGAAATATTTTAAAATAAAGATAAGCAAATTAAAACCTTGCAAAGATGATGCTAAAATTTAATAAACATCTTTCTATAATTTGTAATACAAGTATGCATTCAAACTAAGAAAAGATCCTATTCTATAACCTTTTATCCATGATCGTGTATTACAAACATCGATCTACACGTATCAATAAACGAACCTCCACATCATTTTTAATGCTAATTAGCGTATCATGACTGGATGTATCATCATCTATTCAACTATCCCCCAGTGTTCAACATTTACTTGCTATCAATTTTTTTAGTTTCATAATCAACACTGTGAAGACTATCCAACAAATGCATTATTGGGCAACTACTAATTATTTCCATAGGACAAATTCCCGGGTGTGGATGCAGGGTCACAGGGCACACATTTCTAAGGCTGGTGCCTTGGCATGCTCTGGGGTGTACTAATTTACATAGTTTAAAACTGCACTGAGTATTTCCATTTGTCTTCTGCACCAATCTGAGAGGTGAGAAATGGCACTAACCTCTTTGCATTTCTATGACTACTAATGAGATTATATTTACGCTTTGTAGTTATTTGCTGACTATATTTATGCTTTAGTGAACTGCCTGTCTTTTGCCCAGTTTTTCTAATTTTAGTGTGGAGGGACCCACAATTGTGCCTCTCAGTGTTTTAATTTTCTCTAATAAGATGGGGGTAATAACATTATCTATTTTATAGGACAGTTGTAAAAATTAAATTAAACAAGTTAATGTAAGTTCAGCCTTATGCCTGACACAAAGTAAGGACTCAATGAAGTTTGGCCATTTGAAGATTAATGAATTACCAATGGGAATTTCTTTATATATCAATGTAGTGCTGCTTCTCAAACTTGCCCAAAAACGACCCCTAATGGCAAAAAAGAGTAACTCATAACCTCATGGCATCTGAAGGTAAAAACCAAGCAGCATACCAGATGTATCAAATTTCCTTAAAACAGGGTTTTATTTTAAAATATTCAAGTAAATTTTATATTCAGCTCCAAAATGTATCAATTTTACCATATTTTCCTTCTCACGAACTTGCTATTAAGTGACATCCAGGGATTACTTGGACATGTACCTTATTAAGGGTATTAACCCACTACCTATCATATACTTTTTTATTCAGCTTGCAATTTTCAAAGATATATGCGAGATCTTCTTTCATGGTGTCCACCAATGATGTGCCGCTTCAAAAGTCTTGCTCCACTCAAGGATCAAATAAATACTCCCCTATATTTTCTTCTAATATATTTAACATTAAATTTTTTTTAAGAATTTTTTAGCGGGACAGAAATCCAAATTTGTTTTTCCTCACCCTCTTTTGCTGTCAAATGTACTCTAAAATACTAAAGACTTCAAAATAAGTGTACGTACTTACTTGTTTCATTAAATGTTTTTACAAAGTCTGCCATGTTAAAAATACCAGTGAAAGCTTATTTTTATTTTTTTTTTACATAAATACAAACTGGAGAGTATTCTATCATTTTGGACACAGCATTTAATACAAGAAATCTTTGAAACATTAGACAGTGGCAAAGACCCACCTACCCTTCTGGTGATTTTTCATGGGCCCTGCTGAATAGCTTGAGTTTATAAAATTAAATTCCTATCCCAATATGCATCAGTGCCACTGGATGTGCTAGATCAGATGGTCATCACACACCCAGATTAATGATCTACAGCACCACAGAAAGGTGTTACACTTGAGAGCCTTTTGAGTCCAGTAAGAGGGGCAAGTGCGGCACTTTGCAGCTCTCTGTCCCACCTCCATTGCCTAACTACATCTGTTCTCTTGGCCACACTGTGAACTCCAGGACATGCTTCCACTAGCACAGAGCTACAGCTGGACAAGAAGCAGACCCCTCTCTTTACCTATCCATATGTAGCTGATTATAGAATTACAATCTTTACTTTCTAATACTCTCGTGTAGGTTTTAGCATTTTCAGTATGTTTCACATATTTGTTTTATTTTCAAAAGAAAGGAATCAATTTTTTAAAAAGTTCCTGGGGCAGATCTGGTAAACAAAAATGGGAGAATGCACTCATGGTAACTGTCACAGGACAATAAGAGACAAAGGGATTCCAAATTGCTCTTAAGAGGTTAATAAATATCAATACCGCGGAGAAAGAAAAATGTTTATTACATGCCATGTGTCAGTCACTACTCCAGGAGTTTACTCTCATTATCTGATTTAATCATTACAACTAACCTATCATTATTGTTCCAATTTGGTATTATTATCCCAATTTATAGATGAACTGCCCAAGATGATATTACCTGTAAATGACAACGCTAGGATTCAAACCCAGGCAGACTAAATGTCCTCTCTTTACCATAAAATCTACTTAATGTCCCCAACTAAGCTAGGTACCTCCCCACCCCCCACCTCAGAAACTTAGCAAAAAGAGGCCTCTTTGCTAAGTCAGTGCTACGAAGACTACATCCTGCCCCTAAGAAGATCTTGTCACACCTGGTCCCAAAGGGATGTGTTCCGCCCTGATTCTCCGTGGCTAAATAGAGCATGTCCAGCCAGGTGGGGTCCTTCCGTGGACGCCCCTTCCCAGCTGTGCCCCACTCAAGCCTCATTCTCCCAGTGAAAGAATGAGTGGTGGGGGACCCGCACACACTGCTACTTGTCAGCTTGTAAGGCCCTCCCAATACATTCTATTTCATTTTTGTACTGTGTGTGCCTGTCTGTACCCACTTCGCACAGCAGCTACACTAAGTAACATGTAGAGATTAAACAGATTAACAGTTTGCAATAGATTTGGAAGCAAATTATAACCTCATTTCACAAAAGACAGCACTTCAATTTGATGGTATTTTAGGTTAAATGCACACACTTCCTACACATAAAATGGGCACTTCATTTAAGAAACAACTAATGTAAAGGGAATATAAACAATAGTATAAATATCCCTTACTACATTAAGTTACATCCATTTTTATCATCTTCTCTTCAATATAAAACATACTGATTACAAATGTATAACCAATAAATACCTTCTAAGACTCTAGGTCAAGGTTATAAGGAAAACCCATTCCTTACAAAGGACTTTGCAGGAAAAAAATGTATGAAGGGACACGGTCCTCTGCTGGTGAATTTTCCACACTGTCTACGAATCTTTGAGTAGAAAATTTAATATGCTAATATTTAAGTACCATAGTCCATGATATAATTTACAGTCTAATAGTGACTGTTAATTGTATGAAAATGTTACACAAATACATAGCCAAAGCCAATACAAAATTTCAGGCTGTTTTTACAACAAGGAATAAAGGACGCCATTTTATCTCAATATAGTTTCAACACAGAATTCCACTTTAATTCTTTCAACAGCATTTTGAGTTAGTAATTGTATTCGTGCTGTTTACTTCCACTTTAGAATCAATGTGAAATGTCCCTTAATTAGATATCAATTATTAATTATAGAGTAATGCTTTAAATGCTGAAAAAGTCCTATGAGTAAAGACATATATTTATACTACCCTCTTCCCCTAAAGTTTTGGCTACAAGTTAAATATTCTGGAGGAAACAAATTTTAAAACATCTCTGCTATGTGTCTATAAGATGCATTTAGACATTGGTCCAGAGCTCTATATGTACAAATACTATTGAAAACTTTAACAATAATTTTACTGAATTTTAAATAATACATGAAAATAGACTTGCAAAAAAAACAAATAAATGAATGCCAACCTCACAGAAGTAGACTGCATAAAAGATGAGGGTTTGCCTGTCGGTATCTCAAGTTCATTCCTCTGGCCATAGCATTAACCATGTTTATCTTTCATTTATTTCTCATTCAATTTACATATTTTTAAGATTGCTTTTTAAAAATACAGCTTCACACTAAAGAAGTATTCGTTAACTACTCTTTGTCACCTAACAATATATTTTGAAGATCATTATCACATCAATACATACACCCTGCTGTTTTTAACAGCTGCATAGTAGAGATTTTTCTAAAAATCTATTGAGTCAATCCTTTACTGCTTGTAAGCATATTTTCACAATAGTAAAATTGGGCAGAGGTGTTCTAAATGTCCTTGTTTAAAACTGGTTACAAGAATAGTTTCTAGAATCCTTGATCCATATCATAAATCTTAGATTGTTCCCATGAAATAAAATACCTATCTATGTCACCCATATACATAAACAATACTATGCAATGCTGTTTTCATTTTTGCCATACTAATATTTAAAGGCAATTTCATTTTAAAATTCACTTGAGTCTACAACTGTGCACAAATAACTACAAAAATCATGTAATGCCAAACACTTTTTGTAACCCAAAGAGAAATTTTTAAGAACCAACCCTGCCAGGCACAGTGGCTGACACCTATAATTCCAGCACTTGGGGAGGCTGAAACGAGAGGATCACTTGAGCCCAGGAGTTCAAGACCAGCCTGGGCAACAAAGCAAGACTTCATCTCCATAAAAAATGTAAAAATTAGCCAGTCATGGCGGCGTGTGCCTGTAGTTGTCCCAGCAACTCAGGAGGTTGAGGTAGAAGCACCTGTAGTCCTAGCTACTAGGGAGGCTGAGGTGGGAGGCTCTGGTCAGTGTGCCAGCCCTTTGTCTCAGAGACAAAACCATTGAAGCAGAAGACTTGGAGTCTCCCAATTCGCCCATAGACTCTACTGAGACAACAACAGGCACTTAGGAACTGTATACCACAATGCTGAGAATTCCTTCCATAGCGTTGCCTGGAGAAGTTTACCCTGTGGAGTTTCCACAAACGAGAAGTACCATTTACTTCAAAGCTTAATAATAATTACTTCTAAGAAAACAAATCTGACACCATCTGCAATCATGTCCATCAGTTCCAGAAAGCAAACGGAGGAAAAAAAAAAAAAAAAGAAGGGAAAAGTGCTCTCTCATCATGAAATCAACACACACAACATCATGTTAATCTACAACTAAACTTGACATGTGCCCTTTGAAATTCTGTTTGTATACTTTCCAACCACAAAATGTTTATTTGAAAACAGAGTGTGATGCATCTGTCCAATTTTCTCGGTAAGTAGCTATGCGTCAATTACTCAGTCATTTGAATTTGGGCTTCAGCTTCTCCACAACTCAAAGCCTGGATACTTTCAGAAATATGGATCTGAACTCCAAATCCTTTTTTTCGTTTACACAGAGGCCACTCTAATTGGCAGGATCCTCGATGTGAACATAAAATAAAGGGTAATAGGAATTGAAGGAGAATCTGTGCTCAGCACATTTTTCAGTCTGAGGGGCTGAATGAAGCCACAGGCTGATTTAGCTTTGCCCCAGACACCTTCCATCTCAATAACACCAGCAAACACGTCTGTATAATAATTGGATCAAAAAGCAACATAAATTGATCATAAGGACCCTACACTATAGAAATGCCATGTAAGATACCCTGCTATAGTTAAACCCACCTACAAATCTGAGAACGGCAGTTATCTGTTACGAAGTCTTGGTCATGCTTTCTCAGAAGAATCATTTTGGGGCTTAGGATTCAGCATTAATTCTGAAGGTCATGAGTGTAAACAGCACCCAAATTCAGAAGAACCTCTCTGATATTCTAAACAAATGTCAAAGACTAAAGGAGGAAACCATGTTTTCTAAAAATTATGACCATATACCTAAGTATGTTCCCCCAAACTAATAGCTGTAGCTGTAAGACAATCTAGACATTTCAGGACAGTCAACACTCAGTAGAGTCAGTTTGAGGGGAAATTATATAACCGAGAAGAGTTTCATACAAGGGGTAACCAGGGTTTAGAAGTGTTTCTTCATAGTCTTTTCCCTCATCTACCCCTCAATTCCCTGCCAAGACGGCCTCCACTGTGTATGCCTGTTGGCATACTGATGCTACATTTGTTCCTCGTTAACTATATATATACTAAGGCATCCTCAAAAATAGAAAAGCTTGCATTTAATTTTTTAATATAGATGATACATACTCTTTGGCTGTTTGCTCTTTTAAGAAGCACATCAAATTAAAGGATATTTTAAGCACCATCTGCTCTCTGCAACAATGGGCAATAATGTTTTAAATCTATAGTATCCTTTATGGTTATTGCAGTTAGCATTTTGTTGTGCTGAGGGTTTTTTCGTTTGTTTTTTGTTTAATGTAGCCCTCCTTGCCTAGGCTCATACTTAGAAACCAAGCTAGTTTTTTTTTTCTTTTGTGTTAGTCCCAGTTTAATTTCCCATTGCCATAAAACTGTTGACCAAAGCCATTTAGTTACTTTTTCCTCTCCTATCTTCCACATTCACTGGAATACTCCTTTATGATGCCAGAGAAAGGCATTACTAAAGGAATTTATTAAAGTTTTTCTTAAAAATACATTCCTTCAAATATACAGACCCAGTTACAAATGCTGTCATTCAGTAAAACAAAAACTGCAAATGCATTATACATCTCTTCCAGTATTAACGGTAGTGGAATAAGCCAAGGTGACAGGTGTGGACACAGCCTATCAACAAAGACAAGACTGGACCCGGGCACCAAGCACAAGCCCACCCACCATCTGCTCTGCACCCAGGGAATGCAAACAGAGCCATGAGCTAAGGTGTTCATTTCCAACATTCTGATTTGTTAACAAGATCTGTGCAATGAACTCTTATGTACTACTGTGGTTCTGTGATGCCCCTCAAAAAAAAAAACACCACTGCAAACCACCTGTCACATTCTTTTGGGATATGCTACAACAATTTTCTTCTAGTAAGTAACTATAACCCAAAAATGTTTTACTTGCCATAAATGAAAGATATATATAGATATAGGTATAAATATATAGCTAGATATAGACACAGATTTTTTTTTCTTTTTTTTTTTTGAGATGGAGTCTCACTCTGTTGCCCAGGCTGGAGTGCAGTGGCACAATCTCAGCTCACCACAACCTCTGCCTCCCAGGTTCAAGCAATTCTCCTGCCTCAGCCTCCCGAGTAGCTGGGATTACATGTACCCACCACCATGCCAGCTAATTTTTGTATTTTTCGCAGAGATGGGGTTTCTCCGTGTCAGCCAGGCTAGTCTTGAACTCCTGATCTCAAGTGATCTGCCCACCTCAGCCTCTCAAAGTGCTGGGATTACAGACGTGAGCCACCGCGCCTGGCTAATCAAAGATATATTGAACAGAATGATATATTAAAGACATTGCAAAATAATGTATAGAATCTTGAATAACATTGTGTAGATTTTCGAAAAGATAGATATATGCTAATATTTTAAGAGATATAAAATGAACTGTTAACAGTTTTTTATCTTTAATAAACTAGAAAGGGTGTCATTAAATATTTTTATTTTATTTTTACAAATTTCAACAATGGATATTTGGGTAGTAATATTATTAGCCATAGTGATTTCCTTTCCAACGCTTTTCTGTAAAATTTTTAAAAATTATAGTGTATGGACACAATTGGTTATTCAATGATTCCTATATCATTGGACATTTTAGTTATAATTCTATTTTCACTGATAAAACTGGCACTACGACAATCACCTTCTGCCTACATTGCTGCTCATTTCCTAAGAGTGTGAGAAAATGGTAAAAGCACAAGAAGATGTTTACCAAGACTGATGCACACTGCCCACCTTCTCTTCAGGATGCTTACTCCAATCATATTCCTGCCAAGAGAACACGGTGCCCACTCTACCAACTACATTCTCCTGGGCACTGGGAATTTTCTTATTATCTTTACTAATATGATTTAAAAAAAAGAAAAGAAATCATTATATAAGCTTGAAAACTGTTTCAATTTTATTTACCTTCAAAGAAACAAGTTTTCATGCTATTTCAATAATCAACAAAACAGTCACCTTTTTAAAAAATTAACACTCGAAATCAAAGGACAACCCAGAATACGCATTCCTGAGAACTGGGAATATGCTGCCAAAAATCACTGAAAATGATTATAAGGCCTCACAAAAACTCCTTTTATGAAAATTTTAAACAGTTAATAGAAACCAATTAGGTTTTTTTAATTCAATCAAAAAACCTGAAGTATATGAAACTGATGTGTGAAATACAGTCAAAGCTTAGCAGTAATCTCTACCGTCCAGGACGGTGTTTTTTCCAAGGGATTACAAAACACGGCCTTTCAAATTCAACAAGGGGCACAAGCGCTACACTGTGCTTTGGAAGATACAAGCAACAGCTCCTTCAGATTCCTTCTCTCAGCAATCTGGTCCACAAAAACCCACTGTTACATTATTGGCACTTCTTTTCATACTGCCTTAATTTTAGCAAAAAGTACACCTGAATGCGAGTGAGAAGTCAGTAAAACTATCTAATATCCATCCGCCCAGCCTGCTGTTGGCACTTACCCTGCAAACACTGTCCCTACAGACACTGTTTCTCAGCACCTCAGGCCTGAACTCCACCAGTCTTCCCCCAAATTAATATTCAGGGAGTTCCCTGACATAAAAATGACCCACAATTGACTCACTTCCTAAATACGTGTTGGTGAGAGCGGCATGCTGCTAGGCGAGTTCTCCCATCACCGCCCGCATCCTCACAACCTGTGAGGCACAAGTGAACGCCCTCTTTACAGGTAGGAAAACTAAGCCTCACAGAGACATGCCATTTGCCCCAGGTCACACAACTATTCTACACAGAACCAGAATTCCAACACAGTCCCAGGTGATTATGTTGGGTTTTTTTACGTGCACTCCTGACAGCCATCAGGACATTTATTAAGCTCTTCAGAAAGAGGTATATACAGTGCATTCCTATCTTTAACATCTACTCTATTTCTTTTCCAACACTCTCCCTTCCTTCCCTTAAAAGTACTACGGGGCATGTTTACTTGATCATGAAATATGTGGGCACAATTCTATGTTTCACAACACCTATTAATTCTTGCAGAAAAGAGGCTGTAAATGATATATGTACAAAACATTACACATCTCCAATTTATAAACAGATATTAAGTTAATGTTTTAGAACTCAAAATTCATATCAGTGGAAAAAAATACAAGATGCAGAAGAACCCCAACCCAAATAACAAAGGCCTAATTGAACTCCCTAAAAACCCATGGCTCTCAACCCACAGCATCCACCAGAGTCACAGGAAGATTTCAGAAATGCAAATGCTTGTCCCTCATCCTCAGAGATTCTAATCCTACTGATTTTGGTGGGGCCAGGGGTCCATACTTACAATGTTCCACAGAGCTGAGAACACAGACGGAAGTCTGTAAGCGCCACTATACAGAAACTACATATCTCATTTAGTTTTTTAACCACAGCACAGGGCCCACCAAATAATAGGTGCTAAAAGTAAATACGTGTGATGAAATGAGGTATCAGAAGCACATATTGTGGCAGATTCTGTCAATGAATCTTTTTCCTTCTTTCTTCCATCTTTTTCTTTTCCACAGGCAGAGCCCCTTTCCCTAAAAACACCAGTTACTCGCCAGTTACCTTTCAGCCTTTCTAACAGTTGGCCACAGGACATAAAAGGATGTTTTCAAGTGCGTTTCAAGGAAAGATTTTCCTTGCAAATGGGGGTAGATGAGCCTAGTTCTCACACTGCCTCCCTTCCTGCCCTTGGCAGCAAGATGTCTGAAGTAAGCACAGCTATCAAGACAAGCCTGCCCGGAGACAGTGAATCTGAAGGACGGGAAGTGCATGAGACCTCATGAGGCTGCTGAGCTGCTGCACCAACCCTAGGAGCACATATCTGACAATCCCTTAGGTGCGGTAAGGGCCCTTTTGAGATAAACCACTGTGTGTCACCTCAGCAGAAGCTGCAGGGGTGGAAGTGCAGGAAAGCCTGCATGGATGAGAAGCTGTGGGAAGCCAGGGCATCTAACTATGGCAAACTCTGGGGGGTGCCCAGGGCCCTGCTGACTCTCCCACCAGCCCCTCCTTCCCTCCAGGGGTTGGCCAGCCTGCTTCTCTCAAATGTCACCTCATGTTCTGCCCACTGCTTTCTCTTCTGGGTAATCATGAGCCAGAAAACACACTGCCAACTTTTGCCTTCTTCTCCAGTCACCATATCTAGAATACAGCCTTTAGTAAAATTTTTTCCTATGTGTTTACTATTATAAACACTGAAAAAACATAGAAAATTCCAAACTAACGCATTAAAAAAAAATCCTAAAGCTTCAAAAGTGCTACACTAAAATTTGGCCCCTGATAATCATAGAAACATATATTGAGATAGATGCCCCTTAACTTTGACCTCATTCTCTATACACAAGTCCTTTTATCCACACAGATGCCTCAGAATTTCCCCACACACACTTGATAAAATGAAAGAGAAGGAAGAGAACTTTTGCTCTCACCCCTACTGCCTTAATCAAAGAGCAAGGTCAAAGGCTCAGAGTTAACGATGGTTGCACTACAGACTAAAAAGGAATTCACATGTAGGTTTATCGACAGAGAAGAAGAATCCAAAATAACATGTCCATTGGCTTCTCTTTGTGTTTTGAGACAGGCCTTGCATTGGTGCCCAGGCTGGAGTGCAGTGGTATGATCACAGCTCACTGTAACCTTGAACTCCTGGGCTCAAGCAGTCCTCCCACCTCACCCTCCCGAAGTGCTGGGATGACAGGCGTGAGCCACCATGCCCCTGGCTCCACTGGCTTTAGGAATTCAAACTCAACCAATTGTGAGATAGAGTCCAAAGTCACTTGGTGGTGGCATCAGCTACAGCTTTCATGAGACAAGACCATTCTGAATCTTCAAAAATCTTGACAGTGATCCCACAAATCACACACGTGGCTGGCACTTATTTAAGCCATTACACCCAGAAAAATGAGTCCAGAAGGGTATAGGACATTGGGGGCAAACCCAAATCTAAGCCGGGCCTCACTGCCTTATTTCATTCTTCATCCCAAACTCCCTCCAATTCAACGTAAGACACAGGACCACCCTGAAAATGAGACATTGTAAAAAGGGGGCCAGTATAGGACAGAAAGCAATTATCTCTGAATGTGCATCATCACTGATCAAGAAAAATAACATGTATCTAGTGCCCAGAGCTCGATCTGACATATTGGAGACAATGTCAACTATTATTACTATTGTATTTAACTACAGGAAACTAGACTGAATTAAAAACAAACATTCTCAATAGAGTATAGAAGTTATTCAAAGGGCAAATTTACTGTTTCTTAAGGTACTGACAAGCTATAGACTCAAAAGCAGATAATGTCTTGATTTCAGGTTAAGAACTAAACATCAGCATCATGAGGCTTATCACTTCCTTTCAAATCCCATAATGCAGCAAATGCAAGTTAACAACAAATGAAATCAGGCTCCCTAGCTCCAGACTTCAGCAATATATACTAACCAACTGGTCTGACACCATCATACCTGAAGTCTCAGACTTCTTGAAGTTTCAGATATCCTGAATCCCACAACTCAATATTTTTTCAGTATAAAAAGAGGACATAATGTGACTATGTTCTTCCTATCTCTTAATACTTCTTCCAGATGTGTGAACACTAACTCTCCAGAGGCAGAGGTTTCTCATGGGCTAGCAAGTTAAACACACACACACACACACACACACACACACCCTGTGGAAATGGCACAGAGGACTCATAGGGCAGTGAAACCACTCTGTATGATACTATAATGTCAGATGCCTGTCATTGTATATTTGTTCAAACCCACTGAATGTACAACACCCAGAGTGAGCCCTAATGTAAACTATGGACTTTGGTCTGGTTGCCTGGGTTTCCTTAAAAAATAAAAGTTTAAAAAAAATTTTTTTAATTTAAAAAAAACTATGGATGTTGGGGGATAATGATGCATCAATGTAGGTTCTTTATTTGTAACAAATGCACCTCTCTGGTTAAGGATACTGATAATGTGGGGGCTATGCACATGTCGGGAGAAGGGGAATATGGGGAATCTCTACACTTTTCTCTGAATTTTGCTGTGAACCTATAGATGCTCTTAAAAGTAAAGCAAAAAAATAAAAGAGTGCAGCAAAACTACTCATCAGCTCTGTTACACTGTACAATCAGAACCCAGGAATCAGAAACAGCAAAAAGTAGAGGTAAAGTTGAAAAAAAAAAAATGCAGAACATAAAATCCCCATACTCACGAAGTTCATATTATATATGTCATGTCAGACACTTAAAATTGAAATGCCAAGAACTGTTAAAACGAACAATATTCAAAGCAGTCTACATTTTCTTTCCTTCCCATGTCACAGGAACAGAGAAATATCACTATACTAGTATTTTGTGATCAAAAGCATATTAAAATATAGCCTAGAGACTCACCACAAAAATGATCCCTGATTGTTTTAATAAAGACTGCCCAAGATTAAAGATTTTCTGAAAGGATGCTACCAGATTTAAGAAACATCTAATTTAATTTTAGAGAATTGAAATATAAAATAGAATGAACCCACATCATGGCACTTACATGCTAGACAATTTAATAGTTGAAACCCCTGCCAAGATCAAAGGGAAATCAGTTTTAAAATTCTATCATCTCTTTTTAAACTTGTTCAAACATTTGAGGATTCAAATATCAAAATGTCTTAAAACTAGATAATAAGGTAGTACTCCTGGAGTTTATAAGAGAACATTCCCAGCTCTGCAGTACAGTTTTTCAACTTTCTGACATATCATGTTAATATGATCACTTAAAAGTAATACAAAATAAAAGATATCATTTTTGTGTCCCCAACTATTACCTTTTCTTCCAATAAGATAATATTATTTATCCTGAAACAGTAAGTTTCTTTCACTGCACACACTATAATAAATACAATGCTTCAGACGGTATAAACGAGATATGACTGTCCCCAAGACAATGATTCTTTTTTACTCAAGAATATCAGTACAGTAAATAACTTTTCTTCCCTTCGAGACAATCATAGTGCTTGAGGCTGCTGAAATACAAACACAAAATATCTTCACAAATGTCTCCAAACAGTCAAGCTGAAAATATAAGCCAAAGTTTCATTTAACAGCCTGTCAGTTTTTTGATGCGAAGCTAATGAATGCAGTGGCAAACAAATCCATCAAACCTAACATCAAACAACTGCACTTCATCCCAGCAAACGGAAAAATGAAATACAACCTGCCGGCCAGTGCTTTGATCCAATCTGGCCAGGAAGCAGACCTGTGAGTGTCACTGCAGCAGCTGCACAGAGTAATCACGGACTTCATTCCACCACAGAAGGAAAGAATGCTCCAGAAACAGAAAACAGTCAGCTCAAATATGCACAAATGTCTTATTTCAACTGCTAAAAGAGCTGTTAAATATTTTTAAATCTCTATCAAGAAAAAATAATTGCATTTCACTCTGTTACGCCAACATTCAAAGCTACAAAGATTCCTAAAACAAAGAACTAGATGGTATGTTCCATTAATACTACAACTTTGCAAGTGGAGTTTTATTAAAAGCCCTTCTGTTCTTTCTGAAAGCTCCTTGAAGACAACATATATGTCTTTCTTCTTTGTACACACATGTAACACAGGAGGAACTCACTGGGCACTCACCAAATCTGACCTCTGCCCATCAGCAGCAAATGAACATGTGACTACCTGAAACATCACTCTCAATTTTTTTCAGTAATGATCTTGTCTTTGATTAGAGAAATGGGGGAAAATTACACAACTGCCTTCTTAGGTCAGTTCTTCCTGCTAAATGCAAGGCCCTTTTGTTCTGGAGCATCTTACAGGATTTGGCTATGTTATATTTTTCAGGTTAAGACAAGAGAGCAGAATGATCCTCATTGAGGGAAAACAGAAGCAAAGACAGAAATGAGAAGAATGGTAAGGCCTGGGCCATTATCAGAGAGTATTAGAAACAGGGATGGTCAAACTAAGCAGCTACCAAAACTAAAAGGTAAATGTCCCTTCACTCCCTCCTCTGCCTATTTTCCCCAGATCTTCTACACAATCCATACACACACAAAAAAAGTCTGTTTGAGAGATGAGGCAGTTTGGATGGGTACTGTGAAAAAAGACCATCTGGACTGAAGGACTGAAAAAACAGAGAATTTACCCACAGGGACAGAAATATCTCCCAAATACAATAATTCAGCTGAGAATATCAAACATCCAGGAATTTGCTAAAATTTGGAAGTGTATCTGAGCTTTACACGAATAATGAAATTTCTAATCAAATGTACCCAAATCTTAAGAGCCAGGAAGATTTCTTGAACAAGTATCACATATCAATAGGTCAGTAACAGATTCCAACGAAAGCCACAGAAGCCCCCTCTCCAGTCCTGCTCCAGGAACACCAGCAGAAGTCAAGTAGCCAACAGCAAAGGAAGCAGACCTTGAACCCTCCCAGTGTCAACTCTACTCTCACCCCCGTTCTCATGGAACAATGCACTCATGAGTGATGAATTCATAGAAACATACACGGTGCCTGGCACACAGCAGATAAGCCTAGTCTCCGTAAGTAGAACTTCTTCCCCATCTACCAGCCATCTGAGGCATCTGAAAAGGTCCCCACTGACAAAGCCTGTTGGCTTATGATCAAAAGGTCCCTATCGGGGAACATGAGGTTATCTTTTCAAAACCTACTTGTTTTTTTTTTTAAATTAAAAAAAAATTGCCTTCTGTAACAGCTCTTTTCTGAGTCACTTAATTAAAAATACTGGTTTGTATTACACAAAATTATATTTATATATATATATATTTCATAGTGTTTGTGATTACATATATGCACATATAATGTATGCAGACCCCACACTCTGCACTATTTTGCTTATTTAATGCTGTACAACAAATACTTTTTCAGATACTTACACACATTCAATAAACCCCATGTGACAGGTAAAGCAGGTGGCATCACCACCAATGCCTCTTTATGAAAAAGTGCTCATATTTTCATAGTAATTATAAAAGTATTGTTCATAATCACTTATGAACAATGACTTTTTTAGAGTTACCATTTAGAACAAACTGATGAAGACAAAGAATTAAGACAAATATGAGCATCCTCAATGCTAAAAGTCTTTTTAGTGCAATTCATTAATTCACTACACATCAGTTTCCAGGAAAACACATAAATGTATGCCCAGTGCACAAATTTGCCAGGGATTAGAAACTACATATACATGCAATACAATAAATTCATAAGGCTACCTATAGAATCAGACTTGGAGATCAAAAATATGTGTCAAATAACTGATTAAAGATACCAAAATCTGGGGGAAAAAATGCTAACTCAGCTTACTATAATGTAAGATAATTTATTATCCAAGAATAGACATGAAAATATTAATATTGATGGTATAAATTAAGAAAGCACATGATATTTCAGTGAAACATTCAAAACTGTATCTCTTTATACGGTTATTTTCCTGTTTTTATGCAAAATAACTAAAATTGGTTACATGACTCAAAATATTCTTTTTTCTTAATTTTTCTTTTTATTTTTTGTAGAGACAAGATCTCACTCTGTTGCTAAGACTAGTCTTGAATTCCTGGCCTCTAGCAATCCTCCTGCCTCAGCCTCCCAAAGTGCTAGTTACAGGCATGAGCTACTGTCCCAGCCCAAAGCAGATTCTAAATATGTCAATGATAAATTGGTACCCCCCGTAGTAGGCAGATGCTTCCCCTCCCGCACCCCCAACAAAGATGTCCTCATCCTAATCCCAGAGGTCTATGAATACGCTATCTTGCATGACACATGGGATTTTGCGGATTGCCTGCTCTGAAATGCAGGAACTACACAGGAGGACTAGAGAGAGGCTTCTAGGAGAAAAGTCCAGCCCCTGGTTCACAGTCAGCAGCAAATCTGAACGTTTAGTCTTACAACTGTGAGGAAGTGAATTCAGCCAACAACCCAAAGGAGCAAGGAAATGAATTCTTCCCCAGGGTCTCAGTAAGAAATGCAATCCTGCAAACATCTTGACATTTAACTGGTGAGATCAATGCTAGGCCTATTACCTATAGAACCATGAGATAATAAATGGCTATTGTTCTAAACACAAAGTTTGTGGTAATTTGCCACAGCAGCAAGAGACAACTAATACATTCTCAGATGACGTCACCTGGCCAAAGGAAGTAAGGGGTGGCCATAACACTGAAAAAGTCTCAAATACATTCCGTTAGAGCAATTTTTAATTAGCTGGCCAAAACTGCATTATAGCATTGAATATTTTGTACCCAGAACCAAACAAAACGGTCATAGCCCTTCCTAAACTGAATAGATAGTCATATACCTAAGTTCTTTTCTCTTTGCAATAAACCTACAGGGTAGAAAGGTATTTCTAATTTATATATGAAGAATAAATGACTTTCCTAATGTTATAGGGCTAGCCAGAGAAGAAAAGTTGGTTGTCAGATCCAGCCTCCTCCACCACAGTGCAACACTTCACATTCCCACAACTGTGACGGGCTCTATCAGCTGGGATTTCAGAGAGGAGCACTACCAGCCTCTCTTCCTTCCACTCCACACCAACTCTACTTCCACATGGAAATGTGGAAATGCAACTCCAATGTACATGGTAGTTTAGCTTCTCCCCAAGGCTGGAATGTCCTATTCTGGCCAATATCGTAGGCTACTTCTGAGACCTGTATTAAACCAGAATCAATATTTGTGGTGACTCTGAACAGCTGTAATAGCCGACTTATATCTGTAAGTAAAGGTGCAAACTATAAAATAACAGACCTTGTTATAACCTCATGGCCAAGATACTGCTTCAAGGCAGATACAAGCATTACATTTCCACGAAAGCGCTGCAGTGGTTGGCCAAAGTACACACACTGAGTTCTCAGAATACATAGGATGTACCATGTGAAGTAGTAGTACAGTTCTGTTCCTTTCTGAATTACTCAGCATAAACAGAAATTACTTAGAACAGAAAAAGTCTTCTAATACCAGGGGCTTTCCTTTATGTCAAGAATGTATTCGAATGACTCCTGGGCTGCCAAAGGCCTACACTTTTATTTATCTTTTAATATATTATGCAATTTTCTAAATACACAGGTAAATCAAACTAAGAGTTGTCTTCCCTAAATATACATCTATCTACATTCATCTGATGGCTCCACATGTAAGTTTTATCAATGTAGAATGAATGATATTCAGCTGAGCCATGCAATGGCCAAAATAAGACCACATACGCTTTATTTATCATTTTCTGCTAAATCTACGTCAACTTTACATCCTCTGTAAAACGCACAGTTTCATTTAGAAGCTGCCCTCTGCCAGCCTGTGCCTTTCCCTTAAAAGCCACAGGAAAGGAAGCAAACCTAATAGAAACCACCATCACTTTGAAGATGTCTTCTATTTAACACCACAGGGGGAAAGTAATTAAATTTAATAGAAGTTATTGCCTGTGAATGAAAATACACAGTATGTGAGCTAAATTAAATACACTGGGCAGGAGATGCAAAATTTTATACCAAATTTAACATGAACATGTATTTCCTGTTAAAATGTGTTCTACATTATTACTTTCAAGAATTTCATTTCTACACTAAGGGCAGTTTTAATCATTTCTTCCTACCAACCTCCCTCCATCTCTTGCTACAATTGTATCAGACACTCCCTTCTATAAAGTGCTGTTTTCTAAGCCAGGAACTGATCGCAAACAGGGAGAGATCTGAGTCCATCTAACATGGAGCCACATGATGCCACTGGAAAATCTTGCAAAACACCAACTGGAGGCCTCAAGATAAAAAGCAAACACACGTCACATCAAATTACCTATCAAGGTAAATTGCTCCACATTAATCTCAAATTCAGCTAAAATTGGTAATATTGGCTATGTAAAATAAATGTATCTAGCCTGAAGTGAATTGCTGTGGTGAGAGGCACACAGCGCCAGTGAGGAAGAATAAATAAATGCTGCACAGGATCTTAGGGTTCTTACTAAAATAACCAGAATACACATTTAATTTATGCTTTATTTTTGAGGTATAGCTTACCAATTTGGCAACTTTTCCATAGTCAATCCATCTGACAGTAGCAAAATTTGTAGATTCTGCACAGTTGAAACCATGATTAAAACCAGCATGGTAGCCATATGGGAAAGTGATCATGAATTCTCCAGCCTCCTGGGTTATCTGCAAGGTAGGAAACATATAATATTTTGTAAAAATAAGACTCCCCAAATTATGAACACAATTAAAATATATTTCCCATTAAAAAACAAAGAAAAAAAGTCATGATATCAGAGCACTACCAACAAGAGTTCCACCAGATTCATTACTTAATCCTTTAATAGTGCTTTTTCAGGAAACGTTTAAAAGACTTTCCTAAATAGGATGTGGCTTGCTGGCACTTGAATTAAATCAAACAATCCATAATCAAAGCTATTACATTTTAATTGAAGGTATCTTCAGGTTATTCAAGTAAATTTGTTCATATTAGCTATCAAGCTATATATTCTTATATTTTAATAACTTGCATTACTGGAGTTACATATAAAAATCATATAACTGACATTGTTAAAGCTACAGCTACAAAAACTTTGATAATGCATGCTTGGCAGGCTATATCATGAATTCTCGTTGGTAAAGAGTTGGTGGTATTCATCGAATTATTTTTTCCTAGCACCCAGAAAACATTCAATTAAGTACAGTCCATTTCACAGTAAAACTTCTGTTCAAAGAATTACTCAAATATATGTATGTTAGCGTGAGTGCATTTTTAAGTATAATTAAAATAACTCGCATAAATAGGCCTGAGCCTTTAAAAAAGAATTTTAAATGTATTTACTCTGTTTCTATTTTTTAGATTAAAGACTTTTTTTTTTACAATCACCAAAGCAACACAAAATATCCCATGGTTTACAGAAAAAGTGAAGAAAAATTTAGTGTTATTTCTTTTTTAAAAAAGTATCTATCTGATACAAAAATTATAAAATTTATTGCTCACTCCTTCAAATGGAATAATATAATATTTGTTTTTGGATTATCTGATCTTAAAATGTTTCTAACCCAGCACCCAATAGGATAGACCCCTTATATCTTTAAATTCTTTAAGTTGCTGCAAAGTAATATAAAAATACTCATAGGATTTGGCCACTGAAGCAATGTTTCTCCTTGACACATATTGCCAAAGTATTTAGCAAATGCTATATGTTCACATTCAGAGCCTGTATTCTCTGCTAGCTCTGATAATAAAAGTTGTAAAACCACACTTTTAATTATCCTACTGACCCTAATACAATTTATATTTTCTTTGAGATATAATGTACATATAATAAAATGCTCAGATAATAAATGTACAGTTTGATCCGTTTTGACAAATGCATATACCCGTATATCCCATGCCCCTATTTTCTTTTTTTATGATAAAAATCTAACGAAGAAATGTATTTATTAAATATATCAACCTCAGAAAATTACTTGCCTCTGGGAGGGAGAAGAGACTGAAATAGTAACAGCTACATTTGTAGTATTTTGTTTCTTTGGACAAATATCTGTATCTACATACAGTGTTTTTATATAAAATATAAAACACTTTAATATAGTGTTTTTATATAAAATATAAAACACTTTAATATAGTGTTTTTATATAAAATATAAAGTATTTTATTTTCAGTAACAACTTTATTGAAATGTAATTCACATACCATATAATTCACTCATTTAAAGTGTACAATTTGTTGGTTTTTAGTATATCACAAAGTTATGCAACTATCACCACAATTAATTTTAGAACATTTTATCACCTCAAAAAGAAACCCCCTCACCCTTTAGCTGTCATCACCAAGCCCCTCATTCATTCCAGCCCTAAGAAAACCCCTGATTTATTTTCTGTCTCTACAGACTTGTTATAATGGATATTTAATATTAATAGAATCATATAATGTGTGATCTTTTGTTACTGAATTCTTCCACTTAGCATAAACTTTTCAAAGTTCACCTAGGTTGTAGCATGTGTCAGTACTTCACACCCTTTTATGGCTGAATAATCTTCCATTATATAAAATATATCACACTTGCTTATTTATTCATCAGCCAACAGACATTTGGTCATTTCCACCATGGGTACTAGGAATAATGGTACTATGGATAATTGTCCATGCCCCTATTATTTTCATCACCCAAGAGCGCTCCCTCATCCCTATCCTAGACCATCCCCAGCTCATCCCCTACTCCCACCTCAGTAATAATCACTCTTCTGATACCTTTCACCACTGATTAGCTTTGCCATGTTATGGACGCTAAAATGGTATTGGAGCCAGGGGAAAGTATTATTTTTCCCAACAATTCTGAAATGTAACTCATAACACCACTGTCCCCTGCCAAAGAAACCCCAGAAGATGTTCTGCTGCAATGAGCTCAGTTGTCACCTGGCAGCAGAGACAGGCTTACCAGTGCCCAGCACGGTTCTAGCTCCATTATCTCAGCCATGTGAGAACATAGCCCAACTCTCTCCTTTCCTGGTCTCACTGAATCTAATTAATTATCTAGGTGCTTCTTTCTTATACTACGTAATGAAACAAAACTCACCCTGCTCCCACATAAAGGTGAGAGGAGAGGGAGGACTGCTGCCACTGGAATAAGAAAACTACTTTTCCCGCTCCATGGAATCCTACCTACAAAGCTTCTCTACCCTACCTAGAAAATCCTGCTCATGCCATGATTTAAAAAAAAAAAAGAGCACCTGTTCCACAGAATGCAACTCTAAATTTTGGGCTCCTGTCATTTCCAAAAACAGGTCAGTCCCAATCTCATACCATAAAAGAAGCTAGAGAAGAGAGTGGATATAATCTAAATGCAGACATCAGCTGTTTATTACACTTATGTTTTTCATACATACGTATGAATATGGCAAATGCAATGAAAGAAGGAAAAAATGTATTCCAACTGAGACATTATTACCTACAGGAAGAGGGCTGAGTTGAAGGGGAAGAGTATGTTACTATGTAACATATACTATTCAAAACTCTGTCTATAGATTATCTTTCTCGTCACAATAACCCTAGTAGTCACTATTTTTATCCCCATTTTACAGTTGAAGAAACTAAAGCTCGGAAAAATTATGTGACTGAATCAGGAATGAACTCAGGAGGTTTAATCCTGCAGCCTGTGCTACCATTTTGCTGCCCTATTGTATGTTACGTTATCATCATCAGGGAAATGTGGTCCTTGAGGAATACAGTGTCATGACAGGCCCTGTGTTGAGGTGGAAAGGGGAAGTGACAGTATTAAATATGAGGAAGTGCCACTGCCAATCAACCCTCAAAGTCACCGGTGTTTCACCATTTCAGGACGTAAATTCATCTCGCCACTTTCCACAGAAGCCATCCACAAAACACCAGATGAGAGCCCAATGCCTCCAGTGATCTACCATGTGGTACTGGTAGAGAGCTGCAGCCTAGAAAGAGGGTGCCAGGCACCTCTAGAAAAGAGCTCCAAGCTCCAGAGGCCTCCCTCCTGGGGAAAGGGAGCCAATCCCACAGCCCTGCTGCCTCACATAACTTCTCTTCACGCATCAGCCTTAAGCTACCACCAACATCTAACACCAGCCCCAAAGGAACAGAGAAAGATTTTGTGTGTTGGGGATACTGTTGCATTCCTTCATGTCTACCTTGTAATATTCCAACTTCAGTAAAACTACCTAATGAAGCTGATGCCAACTACCTAAAAGAAGCACTGGATGATGATGTGTCTGAGACTCACAGAAGCCTGGTGCCCAGAGGTGTCTGCAGATGGGACAAAGCCCCACAACCACAGCAGCCCCTCTGAGTGGCACAGCCTGTGCCCTCTGTACCCAGCAGTTCTGCGGCCCATCCCTAGTACCTCCCTACACCCGCAGGCAGCCCCCAAGGTGCACATCTTGGAGGCATGATTTTTTTCATGGTAAAAACGTGTGAGTAAACTAGTGATGAGGGCACCTTCACAAAAGCAAGCATATCTTGTGCGTGACTGCTGCATAGACAGTTTATGAGGAAGCAGGGAATCACCTCAAGCTGAAGAGCGAATCCTGGCACTTGAAAAACTTCTACTTTGAACAAATCCCTCCCTCCCACACACACACACACACACAAAAAGAAGGCCACAGCAAGAACCAAAATGAAGAAAATGTAAAGATTTAGTCACAAGCGAAAAGCTTCCAAGATGGAAAGCGGCAAGGATTATGAGAAGAAAAGTCAAATAAAAAACACAGAAGAAGGAAGAGCTGTTTTTTAATGTTTCTGCAAGTAGCTAAGTACTTAATCCTCCTGAGACTGAGAGGGAGCTTTTATTTATCTGGTCGAAACCTTTTTTCATGTCAGCTGCTTCACATAAAAATGTTTAGGCTCTGCAATAATTCTGACCCAATAACCACCCATAGACACAAAGAATGTGGGATCCAGCATCTACTGAGTTTTATAGAACCTCATCTTCAGAAAACTCACAGAAGCAATATCAGATTATTAAATCATCAGGCAATTTTGTCCATAATGAAATCTCAATTATGTCTAATTGTGTTTAGAAGCAACAGTGCTACATAATCATCGATTCTAACCAAGCCATTGCTAATAATTGCTCTGAATTTTTTAGAAAATAGAGCACATATACATAAATTATGTTACTCATAAAAAAGATTTTAATGTAGAAGTGCTTCCTCTTATTTTATAGAATGTGCTACATTTTATTTTCAGTATAATTATAAGTGAACTATAGCAACATGAAATCTCTAGTAAATATATCTGAAATAAAATTAATTTCTAATTAGGATTTAGATAAATAATTGATATGCTATAAAACATAAATTTGAATTTCTCTACCCACATCCTAAAAATTCTACTTGAAGTTAAAGATACATTACCTCTTAAATACAAATCCTACACAAACAAAATTAATTTGTGTAAGAGGAATACTAACATACTTTGTCAAAGGGAATACCGTATTTCTTCAATACCGATGGAGAAATCAATGTCATCTTGTGGCGAAGAAATGCATCACACCCTTGGGAGCTGCTTGGGAAAAAACCTAAAAAGAAACAATAAATGTAAGTGGCACTGTGTCAATTAAGAGAAAATACCAGATAGGTTTTTTAATGTGTAAGTTCTAGTGTTCTTACTGTTTGACTCCTGCAAGTATGGACCTCTTCTGCCAAAAAGCCCTTGTACTAAAACTCAGAGTTAGAATTCTTAAAAATTAAAGGATACATCACCAAAGGTTGATCTTCTTTACAAACAGATTTACCATAAGTTGTTTTTGTAACTTGTAAAATTACTCAACTTTAGGAATAAATTTCAATTTGAAACAAATGTGGATTCAATCTATTATCTGATAAACAGAGAAAATATTTAGGGAAGTTAGGAAAGATAAATACGTGGGATGCTGGATCTGTAGCTAAAAATACAGGGAAAAAAAAAGGAAAGATAAGTATGCATTTTAATAGAAGAATATTTTAGACTCCTAGATTTCATCATTCCTGAAGTACTCATCCCAATCCCTGGCATACAGCAGACAGAGTAGTTCCCCCACCTTTGTTTTGTTTCTTTTCCGATCAATCTGAAACTAATTGCTACTAATCTCCTGAATGAACTTCCCAGCCATCACCCATCAAATGTCTGACAACCTGCCTGAACAGCCTGAATGGGAGAAGCGTTTTGAGGAGGCTTTTAAAGGAGGAAGTTAAACATACAGCAACCCTTTCATTCAACAGTATATTACACGCCAAGACAGAGTCAGTTTTCTCCATCGCTGACTTCAAACCTGCAGTTCTGTCTGAAGCAGACTCTCATTAACTCAGTGATGCAAGCTGGAGGAAAATGAACATGCCTGATGTACTGCTCCACACCTTCCTCACTCAGAGGGAAGGCAGCCATGTTGAAGGGATTGGAAAAACAACAAACAAGGAAAAGACAGAGCATCACGGAGGGAGAACACAGAAGGAAGAGAGAAGGCACCAGGAAGGCACATGCAATGCGTATGTGTGACAGGATGAGGCACAGATGCTGTCTGACTCCTCCACCACCAAAATGAGGGGAGAAACTGCTGGAAATGTGACATCTAACTCTGTGGATCTCTCTATGCAAATAACTCAAGAACGTGACCAATTTGGCCAGGTACGGTGACTCACACCTGTAATCCCACCACTTTGGGAAGCCAAGGCAGGCGGATCACTTGAGGCCAGGAGTTTGGGACAAGCCTAACATAGCGAAACCCTGTTTCTACTAAAAAATACATGCCAAGTGCGGTGGCTCACGCCTGTAATCCCAACACTTTGGGAGGCCGAAGCGGGCAGATCACAAGGTCAGGAGTTCGAGACCAGCCTGGCCAACATGGTAAAACCCCATCTCTACTACAAATACAAAAAAATTAGCAAGGCATGGTGATGCACACCTGTGGTCCCAGCTACTCAGGAGGCTGAGGCAGGAGAATTGCTTGAACCCGGGAGGCAGAGGTTGCAGTGAGCCGAGATCGCGCCACTGCACTCCAGCCTGGATGACAGAGTAAGACTCTTCCTCAAAAAAAAAAAAAAAAAAAGAGAGAGAAAAGAAAAAAAAAATTAGGCAGGCATGCTGGTGTGTGCCTGTAGTCCTAGCTGCTCGGGAGGCCAAGGCATGAGATTCGCTTGAACCCAGGAAGCAAGGGTTGCAGTGAACTGAGACTGCACCATTGTACCACTGTACTCTAGCCTGGGCAATGAGAGAGACTCAAAAAAAAAAAAAAAAGGAAGGAAGGAAGTTCAGTAAAACATGAGAAATGTTAATTCTTTACAATGTCTCTTAATAATGCAGCCCTCTGCTTATGGTTAATATTCATAATACATAAACCCAAAATAAAACACTGGTGAGTGGAGGGAAAGTAACACACTAATATAATGGCCATGTCCACACAACAAGATGTCCTAAGTCTTACACACAGAGAAGGGCACCAAGGGGCAGTCCCCAAATGCACAATCCACGGGGATGTTTTTATAAACAATTCAAATGGATCTATCAAACTTCTCAAATCTGTAACTTTCTGCAACACTAGATGAATTAAGTTTTAAATCAAAATCAGTGAAGAAAGAAGAGTCTGTTCCATTTTCTTTCGATATAGATTTGTAATCAGGACCCGAACAATGTGGTGACTGGTCATAACTTAATTTAAATTGGAAAACCACTGAAGGAAGGTAATTTGCAGTATATTAAGAATTTCATATTGGTTGAGAATTTATATTTACAATATGCTATCAGAATTTTATTTTACATAGTCCTGAAAAACACTTCATAAACAACACATCTTATATACAAAGTATGTGCCTTAAAATGAATTTTACCTCAAAATACCTGCAGGGCTACATGGTTCATACTCACTCTCACTCCACAGTCTATAAAACATGGTCAATTCCTTGACATACTAAAGTCAACTGCCTTTTTTTTTTTTGTCTTTTTTAAGATATTATAGCGGATCAAGCAAGCAAAGATGGTCTTTGGAAGCATCGAATCCAAATAACAAGTTAGAGGGATGGAAGGCTAGGATAACAAAGAGCTTGCATTCCAGAGACCCCAACAGAGCCCTAAAACCCTAAAAGCAATCCACAATAACCTTTCCTAAGAACACCAAAGTGCCGCTGAGAGTTTTGCAACACAGAGAAGTGTGTAGGATCCCATAAGCGCTCTCAAGGATCACGTGCTATACCCATCCAAAGGATGTTTCACATTCGATGTAAAAGTGAGCATGTGTGAAAAGCATTACTCTAAGTGAAAAAAGCAAAAAACAAGTCTACACGTAGTATGATTCCACTTATATGACACTTTAGAAAAGGTAAAATGATAGGGACAGAAACCAAATTAGTGGGTGCCAGGGAAGGGGAGAGCGGTTAAGTACAAAGAGGTGTGACGGAACTTTTTTGGGGTATTGGAAATGTGTTACATGTTGGTAACAGTGGCTTATCATGTGGTTTATTAATTACACCACTGTAAACATTTGTCAAAACTCAATGAGCTCTATTCTTAAAATAAGTGAATTTTACTGTAGATTTTACCTGAATAAAACTGACTCAAAAAAATCATTAAATCTTTTGAAACTATTTTTGAAATAGAGTAGATGTGTCCTAAAAATAGGGAACAGGTGTGTTCCTTCCTTCAAATGAAAAGTTCTCTATACTGTCAACTGGTTTATAGTTTATAATATATTAGCTATCGCTAACTAAGAAATTATTTTTAAATCCCAATCTTTTATGATTCAAATACAAACACACACTATAGTATTAAATCACCAAAAATTTCAGCCTTGAGAAAAGATTTTAAGATCAAAGCTTAGTGACTTTTTTATGGGTATACAAACACTAATTTGGCAAAGATGATGATAGCCATTAACTTTTTAGGAAAGGGGAGAGAAAGACAGGGAACAAAGGAGGGAGGAAGGGAAGAGAAATCAAACATGTAGATCTATTTCCAAACTAGTAAAAAATTTTTCTTGACAATTTTATTTGATAATTGAAATTTGCCAAGTATGCTTTGATGAAGTTTTATCACGGTTTTATATGACTGGTATGAGGCTTGAAAAATATAGCAACCATATAAACAAATGCTAAGGAAAAGAATACAAAAAAAAGGTATAGAAAATTGGTTCAGTGAAAAATGCTTTCAGAAACAGATGTACAGTATTTGATTTACACATGAAATTTCTTGGCAAGCTTATTTATGAAAAGAACCAATGACCTACACTGTATGCAGAGAAACCTAGTAACATTTACCCACATCTCTACTTGAGAGGTTGACATGAGAGGCACATATTACATTTGGCCTCTTGGTGCTTGCTAACGTTCATGGAGTGGTTACTCAGGAATGGATAGAAAATTATCCCTTCCCAGGCCTCACTCGACCCTAACGTCCCATAATCCATCAACATCTCTACCAGCAGAGCGCTCCAGGAGGAGTGCCAGGAGAACTTCATACGGATCCTGGAATGGAGAAGAATGGCGCTTCTCCTAAACAAGTGGCTTGTTTTCATCTCCTAGACGTGGTACACATTGTGTAATGGGCAAGTTTTTTCCATTTCAGGATAATTAGCAGAAAACCTAGATTTAAAATTTCCGCCCAGTTCAACTGGTGTGTGTGTCATTATACGCATGGGGTTTTTTTACTGCATTCCTGAGACCACTTTATTTCAGCTCTCACTTCCCACCCCCTTGAAATGTCACATGGATAATCTACGCACAAGTCACCAAGGACTCCCCGAGCCAAGAACATTGGAATCAAACGGGTCAGAGTTAAACTAACCAGGATTCTTCTGGTTCTGCCTCTGCCCAGCCCCATCCGCACCCTCAAATCAAAGAAATGTTCATTTCCCCATAATTCCTCCCTACTAGTTGGCATTCATTTCCTGAATTATTCCTCTCCATTCTCAGTTAAGAGAAGGGAACTAACAGTCTTTCACTCACAAATGTATTACGTTATCTGGGTGTATTTCATGTATTATTGCCCAATGTCTAAAATCCTACTAGGAACATGGCTGGATATAAAATATCCAATTACATTTAAATACAGACAGTGATATCACTGACATCAAATTATTAACAAATTAAGTTTACCAACTGTTTCTCCACTCTTAGTGAAATCCAGCTGATAGACGAAAATAAACATACCCTGACGCACCACACATTGATCTCCATGCCTAAGGCATGAGTTAGGCATGAAAGCAGAGGATATATCACTGGTCTTCTGCATTTTTTATGGCTTACAGGGCACTTTAAAATTGATTATTTATAATCAGAGGTATTTTATTTATAAGCCTTTCAAAACTAGACATTTTAATATAATATTTCAGACTATCAGCTAAGTGAATGCTTAAGGGAATAATATTTACCACTTTGAGAGCTAATAAAAGTACATTTCCCTAATTCCAAGAGAGAGGTATGAGAGCAGGTTAATTTAGAATCTGTTCATAAAATTAAAATGATTTATTTATTGCTGCTCTTCTACTCTCTTGACAGCAGTGGCTCATAATCTTTTTTGGACCAAATGATCTCAGGGGATTTGATGATGGCGTTCCCAGAAATCTACATATATGCCCAACTTTGAATATAATTTCAAAGAGTCCACTGAATGCCTGTCTGCATCCCACCCACAGACCTTTATCTACCCCCTGGCACATGGATCCCTGCAAATCGGGCTATGACCTTCTACTCCACAGGATTAAAATCAAGATTACTAGCCATTAAAAAAATTCCACAGTGTGCGTGCATGTACACACACACACACACACAGACACACACACACACACAAATGCTTAAAAGCATGAACTAAACTAACCCTTGGTAGCAATGTTTCTTCTATTCCCTTTTGCTGAATACTGCTTTTTTAATAAGGTAACAAAACCAACATTTGTTTCAAGTAAATACAAGGATCTGAAAGAATTGACCCCCTTCCACTATACTGTTCTTTGAAATAAGTTTCCTCCTAATCGTTCACACTTTCAAAACTGGCTGCACAAAGTCCTAAATCACATATTTTGGCCGAGTAACCAAAATGTTCAAAGTAAATCCTTTTCAGTTTTTTAAAATAGTAGCATTTTATTTCCCAATAAAGGACAAATGAAATATGAAATACTACTTTTCACAAAAATCTGTACACTTTCTCAATTTACCTTAATCTATATTTTGCTTAACTTAATATAACAGCAATATTATCTTTTTTCTAAAATAGGTGAGATTTAGACATTTTAAAAACTGAAAATCTTCCAAACTGTCATTCATGATTTAACATTATAACTCCCTTCTCCTCCATATTTGCAATCCAATTCTATCAAACCAAAAATTAGAAAGAATGCAATGGCATTACAGATGAATATAACAAGTATAAAAATTATAACAATTCACTTGAGATTTTTTATTACATTTATGTCTACATAATATGGGGGAAACCTGTATAAATGAGAAAGCAGCTGAAGGGCGAAATCAAACTCCTGGCTTTATTAGATGCAGGCCTAAATGCCTTTCGGATAAAATATTTGTAGGTGCCACAGTCAGTCAAGATTTCAATAGAAACCAAAGATGAAAGCATTCACGCATAAAAGGCAAGTGTGATAATTATGATGCGCAGACAAGATAATGGAAAATATCTGAGCCTACTTTTCATTTTATGAATCAAGTGTTGCTATGAGCTAGACATTCTATAATGCTCCATCATTCACACTGCATTCTTTTATCATTTTAATTATTTAGCAGAATTCAATTAATTTAGCTGGCATCTGGTCATCAGATACAAATCCTTCACTATCTTGTAGGGTCTTTTCCCTGCTTTATTTCTCAAAATATTGCTGCAAAAGAGTTTTGAATAAACAGGCAACTGATTTCAAGTTCTTGTTCATCCTTCAAGTTCATTAACCTCTTACTGATTAAACAAACGGTAACCATTTTCTGGAATGTCATTTTCAGACAGTTTGCTTCAAAGCATTAGAAGTTTGTATCAGAAATTTTAGTCTGTGACTCAGTATTGTAAGGTTTACATCGGCTTCATTTTAAAAGTTTTCTGGTAGCAAGATTAATAGAAAATGGTGGAAAAATTCTATTACAGAGAAGAAGATAGTTGAGTGTATGGTGTTAACACAAAGTTCGCTGCCTATGTAGTTAAGTGTTACAGTAATCATCTTATAAGCTCTGCTCTAATCTGTTATCCAAAACCTATTCATGAAAACAGTCCCTAACAAAGTTCAAGATTACAATTACATCAATCGTTATTATCACCATAATGTATTACATTTTTTAAAAGACGCTTTATAGTTATTAGCCTGACAAAATTATAATAATGCTTCTTAAAATGTAATACTATAACTGTTCCTTCTAATACTCTTCTGTAATTTAGGGGAAAGTAACCTTTAGGTGCCATTAACAGTTTCTGTTAAAAACTGTCAAGTCAAGCAATGAGGTTTCTCAGTGTCCCCATTTCATTATTAATTGAAAGCACATTTAAGGGAGGAACAAAATTCTTTTCCTAATAGAAGGCAAACCTAACACACCAATGAAACTTCGATCTGCACTGGACTAAAAGAGCACTGCTCGCTGAGGACTCAATCCTGGATAAAGGCAGAAGGCCTTGCTCCTCAGTTGTCACTCAAATGGAACTCCACTTTGCCCTGGAAATAAGTCACTACCAGCCTACATCTTCTTTCGGGAAGGGTGGCTAGCAAAACAGAAGCTAAGGATGGCAAGGGGTGAATGTGACTCTGCTTTCCATACGTAAGTAGATGAGGGCAAGGCTGCCTGGCATATCTTTAAAAAAAAAGAGGAAGGAGGAAGGTGGCTGCTTGCGCTGGCATTGTCTGCACACACAAAAGCAGGCACAGGATCATCAATAGAGGTCCAGAAAAGTTCTTTACTCTGGCCCCAAAGAAGCAGCAGCAGGCCATGAAAAATAAAAATGCAACCTGCAGTAAAGTAAGTTTAATTTTGCCAGTCCAAGAAGGCCCAAAATCTCATGTGTATTGTTACTCGGAGCCATTCACCTTCATACTTCCCCAAGGGCACACCCCCAGTCCCAGTGGGCTGGGTGTTGGCACTGACAGAAGAACTGGGTGTTGGCACTGACATAACCCTTGGGGGAAACGGTAGATCAACAGAAAAAGTAGTCATGAAAAAACCGTACCCCAAGATGCAGCAACAACACTGTCTGGAAGAATGCAACTTAATTAAAAAAAAAATTATCGGCACAATGATGTTGAATGCATTACATTAAAAATAATTTTTTTAGAAACTACCAAAACAGATTAAGGGCAATCACTTCATGAAATACTAAACAGTCAACTGAAATAACCATGACGATTATGCAACAGGGAAAGAATAATATTCACAAACTAATATGAAAAAATTTAAAATTGTTCAATTAAAAACACATGTAAAAATCAGTAACTTGAATAGAATAAAACCAACAGAGTAACAGTCTATATTGTAAAAAGTACCTCAAAAACAAAGAACCTGCAAAACACAGAAACATATAAAACACAGAAAACAAATTTAAAAAGCAAGTTTTACCTTGAGCTAGTCTTTCAAGTCGTTTTCCATGCTCCGGAGGTATAGCATACCTAAAATTTTAAACATAAATAAAAATTTTAGGTTTATAATTTTTCAGCTAGTAGCCTAAGGACATCTATTCCTAAATAATGTCATATAAAAGAAATTCAACACCAAACTCCACTTAGATGAACTGAGTAGAGATTAGAAAGCCAATCACAGAGTCATATTCCTTAGACAATGAACAGAAGAAAAATATGCCTATAAATTACCAATTTCAACATCACAACTCATCATGCCAACCACATTTTACAAATTAGGGAACAAAGGCCGAAGGCAGGTAAACTGCTCAGCAACAAGACAGCTAGTCACAGCCTAGAGACCTTCTGCCAGCTCTCACAGCACTCCAGCACCCTAGGGTTGTTTTGGGAGTATGTTTTTTGTTTTGTGGTTGGTTGATTTTGGCTTCTGTTTTTAAGAAAATCTGGGTTGCTCTCTTTTTAAATTTTAAAATATTTTTATTGACAAGCAGAACAGAACACAAAATTATTACACCAACATTTATATTTCCACCAAATCTTACTAAGAACACTGTAATTTTCAAACAGACTTTAATAAGCAAAAGATTATCAGCCTTAAAAAAAGTTTTATTTCATAATTATGTGACTTTTAAAATCATGATTATAGTAAAAAATTTTCACCCTTAAAGAACAGAAATACTCATTTCTAGGTCTATAGTTATTTTTACTATGGACTTGCTAAGAAATTTTAAAACAACAATCTCATAATATCCTATACAAACACTAAATTGTAAAGGCATTTTAATGAGGAAATTTAATGAGGATATTAACAATAAATTTGAATAATCATTCCATGTTTTACATATAAACTATACTTTTGAAGACCTCTATTTGCTGCACTTACTAGCTCAATATATACTTAGTACAAGCTACTTCTTACTAAAGTAACTTAACTAATTTTACTTAAAACCACACTTGGTTTCATTTAATGCTACTGATAACATATGCAAAACTTAATTGGATCCGATATAACTATGCAATTCACTAAAAGAAAATTCAATCATATATCCTGTTGCTTAAGGCACTGCTAATAAAATTATTCCAACTGAAATGGGAAGATAAAACTTTAGCATAACTAAATGACTATCACCCAATGTATATTTATGGCCACTTCTTACCAGTTCTTAACTCCTGGCTTGCATCACAAATATACCCAGAAAAGGGGTGTGGGTGTGGGTGTAGGTATAGGCATGGGTGTGGGTGTGGGGGTGTGTCCATTCCAAACAAGAGGGTCAGCCTTCCTCATCACACACACACATACACACACATGTAATATGAATATGCCTGCCAACAAAAAGGTAGGATATGGAGATATTTATATATGCAGATTCATTTTTCTGAAAAATTGGTAAAGTTAAGGCTCCTCAATCTAAAGTTCAACCATATACTCACAGAAAATTTAGCTATCCTTATCTGCAGAAAGGAGGAAAAAGTAAGGCAAGATGGCTCTACTCCTACTCTGATCCTCAGTTTACTCCTAGAATCTGAATCATATCCATCCAATCTCCTCATTCCTCTCCTCCTAGGTAGGCTTACTGGCCTATTATTTTCTACAAGTATTTCCCAGGTGCAGCTATTCCTATCTTGGCCAAAAGATTTAATTAGTTCTACTTTTCTTCTTTTAGATGGAAGACAGTGTCTCAATTTCTTTTCAAATTCTATAAATATCGAGTTCATTTTAAAATCATAATGAATTATTAATAAAATTCTTACAGTTAACCAATTATTGCTATAGTTTAATAGCTTCAGAAATAATCGAAAGGATGAAAACTTCCTTCCAATCACAGCCCCGTACATGGAAGACATGTTATATTTCCCACGTAGAACTAAATCCTCAAACTGAAAGCCATACTGTGGTAATATCCAGTGAAGCACAAATGGGCAAAAATGCCTTCAAGCAGAGGTCACTCTCCTTCCCTGCCTTAGTCATTATCTTGCTCAAAGTGAACCTACTCATCTCCATGCTTATCCCTGTGAAATATTTTACATGCTTCTCTCTTCTGTTATCAATGCTATGCTTTGTTACACAGTATTTAAATAATGACATAGCTATGTAATGTTTCGTATACAAATAACTTTGAAAGTTCCCTGAATGAGCCCAAAACCCTGCCTGAGGGTCTGACAAAGGACAGTCCGAAGATAAGAAATAATGCTAATAAAACTGGAATGTCATCATCAGATTTTTCTGTTTTTAATGTTTCCACATAATAAAGGAACTAGGAAAGACTAATTTTAATGTTTTAGAAATTCAACCAAGAGCCAAATCATTGTTCTTGCCATGAACAATAAAATCAGAGCACTACCCCAGTCAGCAGTCAAGAAGCAATATGCCTCCATGTACCATCTTGACAACCCCAAAATCTTGCTCAAAAGATACTACTATTCTTTTAATCAATTATCTCACTCTGTCAATAAAGCCCAAGGGGATCAAAGAACAATTCTGTTCTCTATATACAAGTCGCAGGGCTGGAAGGGCCCTTAAAAATAATCTTGTTAGGCCAGGCGCGGTGGCTCATGCCTGTAATCCCAGCACTTTGGGAGGCCAAGGTGGGCAGATCATGAGATCAGGAGACCGAGACCACCCTGGCTAACAAGGTGAAACCCCATCTCTACTAAAAATACAAAAAATTATCTGGGTGTGGTGGCGGGCGCCTGTAGTCCCAGCTACTCGGGAGGCTGAGGCAGAAGAATGGCATGAAGCCAGGAGGTGGAGCTTGCAGTGAGCCGAGATGGAGCCACTGCACTCCAGCCTGGGTGACAGAGCAAGACTCCATCTCAAAAAAAATCTTGTTTAGCACTTTCTATGCTTTTTTTCTGTTTCCATACCATTACAGAGGCAGAATCACTAACACCTCTAATTACCAGCAATAACTGGCACCTGGGAGAATGAAGGACAGCGGAAACATCCATCCTTCATGGATGCAGTACGCAGCATACTCTGAAAAAAGCTCCCTAGGTGATTCTGACAGGGCAGTACATTATAATGAATGAACGAAAGAATGGGGTGATTTCTAATTACCATATCTAAGAACCTTTGCTTGGTCCTGACTCCCCACAACCTCCCTGATGTCGGATGATAGATTTGTGTATGCCAAGCTTTTTTATGTTTTTCCTTCAGATTTTTTTTTCCAGTAATACCACAATGGCCCAAGTCGGAATGCTAAACAAAAGCTTCATATAGCACTTTCAAACCTGCAGTCAATGTGTGTAGGCTGACAGACAGCCCTTGCCTGTAAGAAGGTGGGCACCTGGCTTCAGGGGCACTCAGTCACATTGCATTTGAACACTAGACTCACTGTCTTCTCTGCAACAGCACCCCTGCTAACCCTACACCACGGCACTACTTTGATGGGCAACTGCACCAATTTGAAGCCAAACACAACTCTAATCTGTTTCAAACCATGCCATGAGAAGAGAGAGAAAGAAAGAAAAGACAACAAAACAGCAAGGCGCATATGTTTTCACGTGTTTTCCAGCAACCAACTTCCTCGGTAGAGGGGAACGCACATTAAACAAGAACGGGAAAGCACCATCTAAGAGACATTGCACAAGCCACTTCACCACTGTCAGACCTCGTCTACCTCATAGAACAACACGGAACGGATCAACTGAGTCATATTTACGAGCTCATTGTTAAAAGATGGCTAAATCACTTCTCGGCCTTTTGGCTAAGATCAAGTGTAAATGATGGCTACAAGGCAATGAGGTGTGCCTGACTTGCTGCCCCCACACCCAGTAAACTTGAGAAAATGTTCAAAAAGTATCAGTTCAAACAATCCTAACATCAAGGGTCAGACAGGCACATAAAAGGCTGACTACAATTTGAAAGAACCCAGGAAAGCACAGTACCTTTTTGCAACCCATCGGAATATCCAAAACTCAACCCTCCAGCAGCCTGACGATCAGGCCCTATGTTCTCTTTCTCTACTGCACCATCACAGGCCCAAGCAAACGCAGGATACTCAAATCACCAGGTGGTTGAGTCATTTCGGTTACTGTCCCAAAAATTTTCCTTTATAATAGATGTGCTGCTGGTAAGAATCACTTTAAAACAATCTAATTCAATTGAGGAGATAGGTGCTGAGCACCTGCCACATATAAAGCATTGCAGGAAGAACTCAAGGCATTTTCCATGTAAGTAGCGGGGGTAGAAATACATATAGACATTGCTAAGACCTATCAGAATGAAGCCTAGATTGTGGCACATGGATCTCAGCAACATCAAGTGCTCAGGCACATCCACTATCATATGGCAGTTAGTGTGAATAACAAGAGGATAAAAGAGAAGGGAAGACCTCTGACTTCTCAAAACACCCAAAGTTATCGCCACTAGAGATGAACTCTAATGCCTCAACTCTGGGACACTTATCTTACATCTGAAATAAGTATCATTACTCATTTACATTTCTAAGATTACTTCATAGTTCTACCTACCAGGCACCAGGACAAAATTAGTCTTCCTGTCCTAAACAGAAATAAGATACAGTAAAACACCCACTCCTCTTTCCAAGCTCAGCTCAAGACGACCCCCCCCCAGGAGAACTCCCACTCCCTCTCTTGCTGTATCAACAATCTCACATGCAGGCATCCACCCTGGCACTCAGAATACATGTGTATTTCTACCTTCCTGCCTCCCTACTATCCTATCTCAGCTCCCTAAGAGGAAGGGTCTATGGCTTTCTCCCGGAATACAGCACCAGAAGAACAGATATTCTGTATTTGCTGACTTATGTCACTCTCAAATGATAAACCATATTTCTGCTCCTCCAAGATGGAAGTCCTGGAGAAGAGGAAGGAAACGGGAAGATGAAAAAATCATGAAAGCAGAAAATGGGAAGGAAGGCTATGTCAGCAAACCTCATTTCCTGACTGTAGGGTCAGCCTGGCATGCTCAGGACCAACTGCTGCCATCCTCAATCAACCGTCTACTTCAGTCAAACTCCCAAGACCTAAATGTCTCCCAGGGCTCCTCACCAACTTTTTTTTTTTTTTTTTTTAACGTAGAGATGAGGGTTTCACTATGTTGCCCAAGCTGGTCTCAAACTCCTGGGCTCAAGTGATCGTCCCACCTCTGCCTCCCAAAGTGCTGGGATTACAGGCCACCACGAGCCACTGTGCCAGTTCACATTTTCATTATAGCGTGGTCTCCCCGTAATTCATCCTTGTCTTCTCTTCATTCCTCCTGGGTCTTACCCAGAGCTATGTTGCCTACGAAGTCCACAGGCTGTGAAAGATAACATGTGCTCAAGGTAGACTGGGCAGGCTTGGGGCTCTGAAATTCCACATAAACCACTTTCCCAGGAGAACTGCCCTAAAAATTTAGCTTCATGAACTGTAGCAGCTGTCACAAAAAAAGTCATCCAATTCCTTTATAAAATGAAAAATGAGTAATAAAGTTAAACAGCAACATGTTTGTACTTTATTAAAATATGCTAATAGTCTTTATCTAAACAAGTTTTGAAAATCAGTATAAGTCACTGTCAGACAACAGCTGAAACAGAATGCCCTGAATGAGAGCAAATGACAGGAGGAAAAAAGCCCTTTAAAAAAACCTGGGGCTTTTAAGAAGTTTTAAATCCTGCTGCTCTGATAACATCCAAGTGTTTATTAATTTTTGTCTAATATACTACTATGGACATACCTCATTTTATTGCACTTTGTTGTGCTTTAAAGATGCTGCATTTTGACAAACTGAAGGTCTATGGCAATGCAGTGCTAAGCAAGCCTATCTGTGGCATTTTTCCAACAGCACGTGCTCGCTTTGAATCTGTGTGTCACATTTTGGTAATTCTCACATTTCAATCTTTTTCATTATTATATCTGTTATGGTGATCTGTCATCAGTGACCTTTGATGTTGCTACTGCGATTGTTTGGGGGCACCACAAACCATGCCCACATAAGTGGGTGAACATAATAAATGTGTGTGTTCTGACTGCTCCGTCGGCTAGCTGATCCTGTCTCTCTCTCTCTCTCTCTCTCTCCCCTCAGGCTGCCCTATTCCCTGAGACACAATAATACTGCAGTTAAGCCAATAATAACCTTCCAATAGCCTCTAAGTGTTCAAGAAAAAGAAGAGCTGCATGCCTCTCATTTTAAATCAAAAGCTAGAAATGATTTAGCTTAGTAAGGAGGGCATTTTGAAAGCTAAGATAAGCTGAAAATTAAGAATGCAAAGAAAAAGTTACTGAAGGAAATTAAAAGTGCTACAACAACGAACACAAGAATGATAAGAAAACAAAAAACATTGCTGATATGGAGAATGTTTGTATGGTCTGGACAGAAGATCAAACCAGCAACAACATTTCCTTAAACCAAATCCTAATCCAGAGCAAGGCTTCAATTCTCTTCAATTCTATGAAGACTGACAGAGGTGAAGAAGCTGCAGAATAAAAGCTGGACTCTAGCAACATGACGTTTAAGGAAAGCCATTGTATCCATAAGAAAGAAGTACAAGATGAAACAGCAAGTGCTGCTGATGTATTAATAGAAGTTGCAGCAAATTATGCAAATCTAGCTAAGATCATTAATGAAGGTGGCTATATTAAACAACAGATTTTCAATGTGGAGGAAACCTCCTTATACCTACTAGAAGAAGATGCCATCTAGGACTTTCCCAGATAGAGGAGTCAATGCCTGGCTTCAAAGCTTCAAAGGGACGGGCACAGTAGCTCACGCCTGTAATCCCAGCACGCCTGTAATCCCAGGCTGAGGTGGGTGGATCACCTGAGGTCAGGAGTTCATGACCAGCCTGGTCAACATGGTGAAACCCTGTGTCTACTAAAAATACAAAAATTAGCCAGGCATGGTGGTGCATGCCTGTAATCTCAGCTAATCGGGAGTCTGGGCAGGAGAATCACTTGAACCCAAGAGGTGGAGTGGTGCGCGCCTGTAATCCCAACTACTCAGGAGGCTGAGGCAGGAAATTGCTTGAACCCAGGAGGCGGAGGTTGCAATGAGACGAGATTGCACCATTGCATTCCAGCCTGGGCCACAAGAGTGAAACTCTGTCTCAAAGAAAAAAAAAAAAAAAAAAAACTTCAAAGGACAGGCAGAACTCTATTGTTAAAGGCGAATGTGGCTGGTGACTTTAAATTACATCCAATGTTCATTTACCATTCTAAAAATCATAGGACCCTTAAGAATTATACTAAATCTACTTTGCCTGTGCTGTATTCAGGAGACTCATCTCACGTGCAAAGACCCACACAGGCTCAAAATAAAGGGATGGAGGAATATTTACCAAGCAAATGGAAAGCAAAAGAAAAGCCAGGGATTGCAATCCTAGTCTCTGGTAAAACAGACTTTAAACCAACAAAGACTAAAAAAGACAAAGAAGGCATTACATAATGGTAAAGGGATCAATGCAACAAGAAGAGCGAACTCCTAAATATATATGCAGCCAATACAGGAGCACACAGATTCATAAAGCAAGCTCTTAGAGACCTACAAAGAGACTTAGACTTCCACATAATAATAGTGGGAGACTTTAACACCCCACTGTTAATATTAGATAGATAAACGAGACAGAAAATTAACAACGATATTCAGGACTTAAACGCAGCTCTGGACCAAGTGGACCTAATACACATCTACAGAACTCTCCACCCCAAATCAATACCTCTTTTATTTCTCATCTTCTCTGCCAATAACAAGTCCTATCCACTCTACGACCTCAAAACCTTGTGTCTATCTCCCAGCAGTATCACCCCAATTTCAACCTTTATCAGCCTTCAGCTAGACTATTGTCACTATTACAGTTTAAAAACCTTCATGCCTCACTGCCTGGCTTTCAAGACCCCCACAATTTAACTCCAACCTTCTTAAATATGAACATTCCACTCCCTACAGGCTGGACTAAGAATTATTCTATCACTCACATAGGTGTCTACCTCACTCCTCCCCTCAAAATACCCCTCTCCATGTTTCAATTCACAACCTCTCAAACCCCACCCAGATTCCACCACCTTGAAGCCTTCTTTGACCATTATAAATCTCAGCCATCTCATCCCTTTTCTTCCTCCCAGAGCCCTTCAATTATATATTATGTAGTATTATATACTACTTCCCAAAGCAAGATGCTGCTCAATGTGCATACATCATTTTTGTCTTGATAGGTCTTGAGTTCTATGAGGCAGAAAAAGCCTACCACCACCCAGACATTTTAACATAAACTATCCATTTTCATCTACCTTGTAGAGTGCCTGCTCCACAGCCAGGCCCTAAATTATGGGCCACAATTGCTCAATTATGTAGCTAATTCCAAATTCTTCGAGGATAAGAATGTACTTTGCATCTTTTTTGCATACTTTGAAAACCATCAAATAAAATGCTTACCATTGTATACACTCAAGTACATACTGGTTTGTTAAAATTAATAATTATTCATTTAAGCTTTGGGACAGTAGGGTTTTTCTTGAGCTACTCTGCATACTGCTAAAGTACTGCTAACACTAAAAAACTGAATCACTAATGAACTATGAACACACTAATTAGATATTTACAGGATTATGTTGCATTTAAAACTGAAGTCTTTTATAAATTTTTTTTAAGATTTATTTTGAAGGCCAAGGAAAACAAAATTCCTTTAAACATATCTTCAGGTGATTTACTCAAAAATTAAACATAAACTGATATAGCCCTGCAGTTGTGAAACAAACACTACCTTGAACTGAATGAGATTAGGCCAACATTTCACAATAATAGTAAGTAAATCTATACTTTTGAAAATCTACTTTCTCTAGTTCAAGTTTTCTCTAGGAACTGTCCTCTTTGTGCTTCTTTCAAGATACGCTCAGTCCACTTACTTGTTTACCAGTACTTCTCAAAGACTAACTCCTACTTCTCAGATCACTCCCTCAAAACTCCCTATTGTTTTTTGGGAGCCCTGGGGCTGTGTGTTTAGGAACAAATGGTTTCTGTTGTCCCACTGCCCACATGTCTGTCACAGGGCTGTCACAGGCAGCTGCCATAGGTCCCTCTGTCGCTGTCACCAACAAGGGCTGCAGCACCTACAGATGACCCAGCTTCCACTCACCTTGTGACATCCAGGACCACAGAGGGGAGAATTCCTTCCAGACCCATGTCATGCTCAGGCAGGTCAGTCCTAAAACAGGCCTGCCCTATGCTCCCTGCGTCTAACTAAGGCTGTGTGAAGTAGTCATTTCCTCCCTTATTCATGTTTCTCCTTCTTGTTGCTGTTTTGCTCACAGTCATCCCCTGTGAAGAAGAAAGCCCAGTCCCTCAAGGACAATTTTTTAACAGATAACAACCCCAAAATGATCCCCCTGGCCCCATTCCTCGCATAAGCTTGTATGCCTGACTTGCCCTCTACCTTCACTAAAGTGTTCAAAAACACAGTGAAAAAGAAGAACTGACCAATAATATGATTACAGCTCATCACAGCCATCATTTATTGAGCACTGATAACACACCAGAACTTATGCAAAGATGCTGTAATACAAGTTCTACTACTACCTCCATGTAACTAATGAGGAAGCCAAAGATTTCTTACAGGCATCTCTTCACTCAAGCAAAGTGATGACAGAGCTGGCACCTAACCCCAGACCTATCTTAACTCCAAAGTACAAGATCTACTCTCCAACCCATTTTCCAACACTGTTTCCCAAACAATCACTATGAAGATGTCAAAAAGAAGTGACGGAGCCCATCTGTCCTCCAAGGGAAAAACCCCCCTCTTACAATGAACAAGCAAAAGACAATGGCATTTTAAACAAACTGAGATACGAAGAACAAGACCAGCAAACCACTACCTGAAGTGGTTGTTTTTTTCAGAGGGGATGCAAGGGAGTTCTTGTTACAAAAACACTTTATGAATCAAAAAGTAAAGTATATTTCACAAAACTCAAAATTCCTGAAGTAGTTAATTTACAATACACTTTTTAATCAAACCATACTCGTAACCAATTGTCAAAAAGATTGAACCACTATGGATTTTATAGATGTGACTATGTTACATTTTCACATTACTTATGGTGCTAACAAGTTTTAATACTTGTGCATTTATTAAAGATTAAGCATTAAGTTTTAAATTATGAAGTCTTGTTAGTTAACTGTGTAAAGTAGAACATTTCATACTTAATTTTCATTTCTTAAAAACAGATGAACGTGAGAAACAGAAAGCAAGGCTATAGGGGATGCTGCAGGCAGGCTGCCAAGTCCCACTCCTGGCAAGGCCCTTGCTGCCTTCATGAGTTCAGGTTCCCTCCCCCAAGAACATACCCCTTGAAGAGGGAGGGAATGGCGGCCCACATGCAAGGGATGGTCCAGGCTTGAGTATAAAGGCTTGGCCATCTTGCCTGAATTTGGGGCAATTCTGAAGGGCAATGTCAGCTCCAGCACTGCCCTTAGGATCTGCCAGACTCTGCTGGAGTTTACCTTCCCCTTCTGCCCAGTCCTGCCTCCCCCACTGTGAGCAGTATTATTCCTGGAGCACTATACAAGAAAGCCCCGACACACAAATCTCAGAGTGAACTCCCCAAGTAATCTAAGCTAAAACAGTAAGAATAAACATGTTTGTAAACAGGTGTCACTTAAATGCCAGTCCTCTTGCCTTGTAAGCTAGGCATCTAAGAGTACGGCCTGGAGAATGAGGTGTCTGAAATGAGGCCCTACAGAATCTGAGATTAAAAGCCTCTGAGAAAAGGAACTCAGCTAGAGCTTAGCCGCACCCTTAACACCATTCGTGGCCCATTTCCCGACATAACATTCAGATGAAAACCAGAAACCCTAGCAACCATATGTGCAGGCAGTCATAACTGTGGAAGCCACAATGAGAAAAAAATCCTTACAAGAAGGGAATAACTAAGCTTTGGAAAGGTGGGCAGTTCTTTTTAATCTAGGATTTCAAATACAATTCAATATCCATACACATGTAAATTAATTCCCCGAGCAATGAGAAAAATTAGTAAGTTACCACTACCTAACATCATTGTTATAAAATCTAGTAAGAAAACGGCACAAAACTTGACTTTCAAGAAATAATATATTTTCTATTACCTAGTCTACTGAATATTTTCTAAGTAGCAAATAATTTAGTGTTTTACACACTTTTTTTCATGAGAAAAAAGTTATTCTAAATTAGTTGATATCAACTCTGAACAACTTTTAAAAAGCTTTCCTGACCTCTCCAAAATACTCAACATATAATACATGCAGTAATAAAGTGACTTTTCTAGTACAGTCAGCCCTCCATACCGAGAGTTCCACATCCATGGAGTCAACCAATCACAGATGAAAAATATGTGGAGGGGAAACTGTCGTGTCTGTACGAACATGTACAAACTGTTTCTCTGGTCAGTATTCCCTAAACAATTTGGGATAACAACTATTTATATAGCATTTACATTGTATTAGGGATTACAAGTAATCTAGAGATGATGTAAAGTATAGGGGAGGATGTGCATGGGTAATTACCACGCACTTCATATCAGGGACGTGAGCAGCCACAGGTTTTGGTATTGTGAATGGAACCTGGAACCAATAGCTCATGGATACTGAGGGGTGGCTCAACTAGGTGATCCAGTTAACCGATTTTCAAACTGCTTTTTATGGCACACCCCAAAGTTCCCAGGGTTTCCTGGGATGAATGCTATGTTATCTACGGAAACTCTCTTCATGTGAGGGTATTTTCCTAAAGTTTCCTCACGTAGGACTGCCTACACATATGGCTGCTAGAGTGTCTCTAGTTCACCTAAACGTTCTGTCAGGAAATGGGCCACCGGTGGCATAAGGGAGAGGCAAAGGTCGAGCTGAGTTCTTTTTCTCGGGGGTTTTTTATCTGGTGTCTTTATAGGGCCTCAGCTCTACAAGGTGCCTCCAGGGAGGGTTTGGTGCGAGAAAGCTTCTCACCACACATTCCATCCAGATCAGCTCTGCCTTATGTTTTCTGCTTTAAATATTGAGATTCTGCAGAAACTTTCACGTATAGAAAGTTTTGAAAATCTCTGTGTTAAAGTTTTTCCAAAGTAGGGACCTATCACAGAAAATATTCTTTGTGGTTGATACATAAGTGTTCTGTGTAAGATTTGGATTCCATGTAAGATTTTAATTCCACTGAAATTTTGCCCACAAGGGTTCTGCTACTGCAATAAAAGACAGTGGGGAGGTGCACAGGAGGGGCTAAAAGCTTTGTGTGTCAACTGTAAGTAAGTTTCGTAAGTAGAGGCCATTCTGTCGAGTTCACATGTTCACGGTATTATTAACACCTAGCTCAGTACCTGACACAGGTGTGTGCTCAGTAAGTATTTAATGAACAAATTAGAAAAACATAAAACCATAAATCACCAAACACAGATGCAATGTTTTATAACAGCATCAAGCATTAATAAAACAGGGGAAAATGCCATTTCGAGAAGATTCTAAAATATAAGAACACAAAAAGTTAACAACAAATGAAAAACATGCCCATATAAAGCTGTCTGCCATATCAAAAATTTTCTGAAGCAAACTTTTCCCAACAAAAAATAATCTTACCTTATATAGGAATCTTCAGAGAACATTACTCTTTCCAAGTGATCATTTATTCAAGTATCAATTGTGGTTTCTGATACCAAAATGGTACTACAGAAGCAAGCTGGATTCACTCCTCCCACAACCCTCACAGAAAACCAAAAACAAAAATATACAGCACTGGCCGGGAGCGGTGGCTCACGCCTGTAATCCCAGCACTTTCAGAGGCCGAGGCGGGCGGATCACGACGTCAGGAGATCAAGACCATCTTAGCCAAAATGGTGAAACCCCGTCTCTACTAAAATACAAAAAATTAGCTGGGTGTGTAGGTGTGTGCCTGTAATCCCAGCTACTTGGGAGGCTGAGGCAGGGGAACTGCTTGAACCCAGCAGGCGGAGGTTGCAGTGAGCTGATATTGCACCACTGCACTCCAGCCTGGTGACAGAGCAAGACTCTGTTTTTAAAAAGAAAAAAAAAAAAATATATATATATATATATACACACACACATATTTATATATATATACGTATATATACACATATATGTATATAACTTATATATGTATATGTGCATATATAAGTTATATACATACATATATGCGTATATATATATACAGCATCAGGTCATCATCACCAGCAATTTCCTAGAACTCAAATATGAGGAGGAGTCAGTTCCCAGAGAAGTAAAAAAAGTCCAAGCAAATGGTAGGAGAATAAGAGACTTCTATATCCTCAGCACCCCTTCCTTTGATCTGCCTGAAGTCAAGTGTGCAGAAAATATACCCCCCACTCACGGTTTCTATACTAGAATAGAGATCAAGGTGGACAACCAGCTTCCCCACCATTGTGGGTTTCCTAGGAGGACCCCTGTCCCTTCTTCAATCTGTAGGAAGCATTGGGAGTACCTGAAGAAAGAAATATCCCTCAAGACAGCCAGACACAAAGAGCGATGGCAGGAATACCATTCCCAGCCCTGGCAACTCTGCAACTCAGCCAACGGAGATGCCAAATCAGAGTGGCAGCTCAGCAGTACTACACTGTAGGAGGTTTGTTCCACAGGTCTCCTGGGAATGAACCCCTAGCTAGCCCTCTCACACCCGTTGGGAAATACCCCATTCAGGACAGGCAGCACTCTGATCCTTTACTAGAGCTAAGGAAAACCTGGGCTTAAGGCACCACCTGGTACCAAAAAGGAAGCAGTAACCTAGCAGAAAAAGAAAAGAAAAGAAAGAAAGAAGGGTCAAGAATATCCTTGATAAATATATCCAAGGTAAATTATAAGAATCTCTAAGTAGACATATCTAATAGTAACCAAAAAAAAAAAGGATGGGTGCAGTGGCTCATGCCTATAGTCCCAGCACGTTGGGAGGCCAAGGCAGGCGGATCACCTGAGGTCAGGAGTCCGAGACCAGCCTGGCCAACATGGTGAAACCCTGTCTCTAACTAAAAATACAAAAATTAGCTGGGTGGCCGGGCGCGGTGAATCCCAGCACTTTGGGAGGCCGAGGCGGGCGGATCACGAGGTCAGGAGATCGAGACCATCCTGGCTAACACGGTGAAACTCTGTCTCCACTAAAAATACAAAAATTAGCCAAGCATGGTGGTGGCGGGCGCCTGTAGTCCCAGCTACTTGGGAGACTGAGGCAGGAGAATGGCGTGAACGCGGGAGGCAGAGCTTGCAGTGAGCAGAGATTGCGCCACCGCACTCCAGCCCGGGCGACAGAGCAAGACTCCGTCTCACAAAAAAAATAAATAAATAAAATAAATTAAAAAAAAAAAAATCAGCTAGGCATGGTGGCACATGCCTGTAATCCCAGCTACAGAGGGCTGAGTTGAGGCAGCAGAACTGCTTGAAAATGGGAGGCAGAGGTTACAGTGAGCAGAGATCACGCCACTGAACTCCAGCCCAGGTGATAGACCAAGACTCTTGTCTCAAAAAAAAGAAAAGAAAAGAGAGAAGACTGAGACAAATAACTAAGCCTACAATAACACAAAGTCATAGATATACAACCACAAGAAACAATAGCAAACAGGGAACCATGACCTTCTCAAATGGACAAAGCAAGAAACCTGTGACTGACTGGCCCTAATAAGACAGCTATATGTAAGCTCCCTGATCAGGAATTCAAGATAGCACTTTTCAAGGAAACCAGTGATCTCCAAGATAACACACAAAAGCAATTCAAGAATTTATCAAAGAAATTTAACAAAGACAGGGCACTTTGGCTCACGCCTGTAATCCCAGAACTTTGGGAGTCCAAGGCGGGCAGATCATGAGGTCAGGAGATCGAAACCATCCTGGCTAACACGGTGAAACCCTGTCTCTACTAAAAATGCAAAAAATTAGCCAGGCGTGGTGGCGGACACGTGCAGTCCCAGCTACTAGGGAGGCTGAGGCAGGAGAATGGCGTGAACCCCGGAGGTGGAGCTTGCAGTGAGCCGAGATCATGTCACTGCACTCCAGCTTGGGCAATAGAGCAAGACTCCGTCTCACAAAAAAAAGAAAGAAAGAAAGAAAGAAATTTAACAAAGAGATTGAAATAATTTCTACAAAAATCAAACAGAAATCTTGGGACTAAGAAATACATTTGCTAAACTAAAAAATTCATCAGAGGCTCTCAATAGCAGAATTGATCAAGCAGAGGAAAGAAACAGTACGCTTGAAGACAGGCACATACATAGACACAGGAGAAAAAAAAATAAATTAAAAAAAAGATTGCCAAGAAGATACAGAAAATTACTGCCAAAGACCAAATCTAAGAATTACTTCTGTTCAAGAGGGAACTGAGCAAGAGCAAGAAGTAGAAAGCTTATTCAAAGAAATAACAACAGAAACCTTTCTGAAACTCGAAAAAGATAAATAAATAAAATAAATTGAAAAAATAAAATTAGGTGGGCACGGTGGCACATGCCTGTAATCCCAGCTACAGAGGGCTGAGGCAGCAGAATTGCTTGAAACTGGGAGGCAGAGGTTACAGTGAGCCAAGATCACGCCAGGTATGGAAAAGCTGGAGATCACCAAACAGATATGACCCAAATAAGATTACTCCAAGGCATATAATAAATTTCTCAAAGGTCAAAGACAAAGAAATGATCTTAAAATCAGGAAGAGAAAAGAAGCAATGACATATAAAGGAGCTCTATCTAACTGGCCTGGCAACAGATCTCTCAGTGAAATCATATAGGCCAAGAAGTAGTGAGATGGCATTTTCAAACTGCTGAAAAATGGGGGTTGTCATCAAAGAATACTGAAACCAGCAAAGCTGTCCTTCAAACATAAAGGAGGGATAAAGTCCTTCCCAGATAAATGAAAGCTGAGAGAATTCGCCATCACCAGACCCAAATTACAAGAAATCTTAAAGGGAGTTCTTCAATATGAAGCAGGGAGGGGAAAAAACCCACTAACATGCAAGAAGAAAACATTTAAAGATGCAAAACCCACTAAAATTAAATACATGAACAAATTCAGAATACTCTATTACTGTAATAGTGGTATTGATATGGTTTGATATTTGACCCCTCCAAACCTCACGTTGAAAGCTGATCCTCAATGTTGGAGGTGGGGCCTAATGGGAGGTGTTTCCATCATGGGGGTGGATCACTCATGAACGGCTTGGTGCCATCTTCATGGTAATGGGTGAGTTCTCACTCCATTAGATCCCATGAGAGCTGGCTGTTAAAAAGAGCCTGGCCCTCCCTTCCTTCTCTTTTTTTTTTTTTTTTTGAGACGGAGTCTTGCTCTGTCACCCAGGCTGGAGGCAGTGGCACGATCTGGGCTCACTGCAAGCTCCGCCTCCCAGGTTGACGCCATTCTCCTGCCTCAGCCTCCGAGTAACTGGGACTACAGGCGCCCGCCACCATGCCTGGCTAATTTTTTGTATTTTTAGTAGAGATGGGGTTTCACCATGTTAGCCAGGATGCTCTCGATCTCCTGACCTTGTGATCTGCCCACTCCGCCTCCCAAAGTGCTGGGATTACAGCCATGAGCCACGGCGCCCAGCCCCTTCTCTCTCTTACCTTGTGACCTCTGCACATGCTGGCTTTCCTTCACCTTCCACCATGAATGGAAGCAGCATGTGACCCTCACCAGATGCAGAAGTCTAATCCAGAACTTTTCTAAACATCAGAATTGTGAGCCAAATAAATCTTTTTTCTTTATAAATTACCCTGCCTCAGGTATTCCTTCATAGCTACACAAGGAAAGTCAGATGGAATCCACACATAACTCCAGTATGAAGCCCCAAAGAAAAATATCTCAAAAAAATAACTACAGCAACCTATTAAAAAGCAGGCAATATTAAAATATGTAAATTAAGAAAACAAAAACTCAAAACGTGGGGTGGGGGGAGTTAAAGCATAGGGTTTTTTTGTTTTTATTTTGTTTCTATTCTTTTCGTATACGTTGTCACCTCTTTAAATATTTAAGGTAATAGATATCCCAGTTACCCTGATTTGATCTTTATATTTTATATGAATGTGTACCCCAAAATAGGTATAACTATTATGTATCAATCAAAACAAATAAATAAATGATAATTACACCATCCATGAATAAGATAAAGTGGCTTAAAGGGGTCCATAAAAACTGGCTTATAAAGTTCCACCACAATGAACTCCAACAAAGTACTGAAGCATTTTCAAGATTTCCTATGATTGAATTCCTATGGTTTGCTTTGTTTTGAGACAAAGTCTCGCTCTGTCACCCATGCTGGAGTACAGTGGCAAGATCTCGGCTCACTGTATCCTCCTCCTCCTGGTTTCAGGCAATTCTCCCGCCTCAGCCTCCTGAGTAGCTGGGATTGCAGGCACGCGCCTCCACACCTGGCTAATTTTTTTTGTATTTTTAGTAGAGATGGGGTTTCACCATGTTGGCCAGGCTGGTCTCGAACTCCTGACCTCGGGTGATCCATCCACCTCAGCCTCCTAAAGTGCTGGGATTACAGGTATGAGCCACCACACCCAGCCTGAAGTTTAACCTTTAAGGGAAAACTACCTGTACAGCTTCTTTACAGTTGGAAACCTCCTTGACAATTAAGAGGCTTTCAAAAGTGCACTTCATTCAAAGCAACCAAACTACAAGTAACATGCAAACTGAAAAAAATACACAAAGCCTGAAATATTAAAAATAAACAGTAAATGGTCAAATGTTTCTGTTAATATCAAACATTTCATAAATAATGTTAATCTTCATTAGGTAGGCATAGTGAGATAACTTATCGGACAGGAAGACAACAAAGGCAACCCAACTAATTCAAGTCCTTTCTCAGGCATAATATCTTCCCAAAAACCACTCAGTTTTTTAACCACACTTAAAGGAAAATTGTTAAGTAAGTTTTCTGTCTCTGATTAGATCATATTAGAGATCACACAATTGATTGCTATGTCCTCTCAGAAATACATATTGTAGGTCAGGCGCGTTGGCTCACACCTGTAATCCCAGTACTCTGGGAGGCCAAGGCAGGTGAATCACCTGAGGTCAGGAGTTTGAGACCAGCCTGGCCAACGTAGCAAAACCCCATCTCTACTAAAAATACAAAAATTGCCGGGCGCGGTGGCTCACGCCTGTAAGCCCAGCACTTTGGGAGGCCGAGGCGGGCGGATCACAAGGTCAGGAGATTGAGATCATCCTGGCTAACACGGTGAAACCCCGCCTCTACTAAAAATACAAAAAATTAGCTGGGCATGGCGGCAGGCGCCTGTAGTCCCAGCTACTCGGGAGGCTGAGGCAGGAGAATGGCGTGAACCCGGGAGGCGGAGCTTGCAGTTAGCCGAGATCGCGCCACTGCACTCCAGCCTGGGTGACAGAGCGAGACTCCATCTCAAAAAAAAAAAAAAAAAATACAAAAATTGGCCAGGCATGGCGGCACATGCCTGTAGTCCCAGCTACTCGGGAGGCTGAGGCAGGAGAATCGCTTGAACCTGGGAGGCAGCAGTTACAGCCGAGATCGCAGCATTGCACTGCAGCCTGGGCGACAGAGCAAGACTCCATCTTGAGAAAAAAAAAAGAAATATATATTGTAAAGTAACTTTACGCATGAGTTCAAGAAACTTTATGCATGATTCCTCAAATAAGGAAATCCTCTATGAAGGTCAAACAAATAATAAGTCACTGGGAGGAAGGAAGGGAGGAAGAGAGGAAGGGATAGATTCATGACAATTGGCTATATTAAGTTTGAGGTATGTTGTCTGTAGATTTCTCTTATGCAACAAATATAAATCTGTGATTATCACTGACAATCAAAATATGGTAGAGTGTCTGAACATTTCTAATAAGCAGTTTTCTATAATTCTAAAATTTCCTATACATCAGGCTAGTTCTAATCAAGGCATCACACAGGATGCATGACTATACTATTCTATAGGCTGACTTTGTAATATTTATCCCTAAGAAGCTAAAAGTATGTTAGACTAACAACAGCTGAAAGAAGCATGAAACTTCACATATCTATGACATACAAGTTGTGATACCTGGTCAACACACAAAAATAGGATACATGTACCACTGCTCTCAGGAAGTTGAATATCTCATGGGAGAGACAAAACCAAAATACACAAATTAATGAAGAGTTCTATGAGAACAGAACATAATAAAGTGGTAAAACTGACCATTAGAGCTATATAAATCAAAAGAAAAAAGACCAACGTTGGTTCAAGTAGTGACAAAAAAAACTTACAAATTATAGATTTGTTAGTTTCAAGCCCAGTGCAGAGATTTACTTCCACCTACTGCCTGTGCCTTGGGTAAAAGTTATTAATCATTTGCTGGAAATGCTTTTACAATAACTTAAGCAAACATACATTTTTAATAACTGTAATATTATATATAGATATATTCCATCTTAAACAAATATCCTCAGTTTTTCATTTTTGACACTTTTACAAAAAATGAGTCAGTTGGGGTAAGTTAATCAACCTTCATAAGATTTTAAGCAAGGAGCCCAGACAATCTCAAAAAAGTATTCTCAATCTAGAAAAACACAATGTTGAGAGCATTTTAACATGAATTAAAATACATTCCAAGTAACACATGGAAAAACATACAAACTAACTTTAATGTAAAAACTATTTGCCCTGTACTACTGCAAGACTAAAGAGGACTGTGTTACAGCCTTCATAAGTGGGCTCAGACTCTGTCTCTTCTCACAGTCCTAGCAGATCTTTTTTCATTGGTTTATTTTATTTTAGGATTGCAGGTATATGTGAAGGTTTGTTATACAGGTAAACTCATGTCATGGGGGTTGGCTGTAGGGATAATTTCATCACCCAGGTATTAAGCCTAGTACCCAGTAGTTATTTATCTGATAAGTTAGACAGATAAAGTACACTTAACTCCTGACAAGGACTGACTAGCTTCTTCCAACGTACTTTCCCGAAGGGGTCAGAATCTAAGTATATGTCCAATTGAAAAATCACCATCTATTCCCTAGAGAGAAACAAAGCCCTCTGTCAAGATATAACTCGATCCTTCAAATGTGGGGTTTTATTTCTGACTTCAAGAATGTTTCCAAGTAACACATCTAAAGAAAGAAGCTTAGGTGGCAAACAAACGGTGTTGGTTCAGACATTTCTCCTATCTACACCTTCAAACGCCCCCCCTTCCCCATCACCTGTCCATTATCACAAGATTAGAATCTAGCCACATTACAGCCCTCTGAAAATCTTCTTTCTTATGCCACAGTCTGGCCCCCCAAAATGAGGGGCATGTTTCTCTTTTAGTTCTGCATAAAATCTAATTAAAAGAAAGTTGATGGTGTAAAAAGAAACGCGGGGAGGCTTTCTTCTTGCCTACTCCTTCGTCTTTACTCTTTCCTTTTCTCCTTAAAGCTATAGGAAAAATCAGATAATAGTTTGAACCGCAACTGCAAGACTTATTAATTAACTAGATAAACCTTTAAGACTCTAAATAATTCTCAGAGTTTTGTTGTTTTTTTTTTTTTTTTTGAGACGGAGTCTCAGCCAGGCTGAGCCAGAGTCAGGCTGAGCCCGAGTCACAGCCAGGCTGTGTCGCCCAGGCTGGAGTGCAGTGGCGCAATCTCGGCTTGCTACAAGCTCCGCCTCCCAGGTTCACGCCATTCTCTTGCCTCACCTCCCGAGTACCTAGGACTACAGGCGCTTGCAACCACGCCTGGCTAAATTTTTTTTATTATTTTTAGTAGAGACGTGGTTTCACCGTGTTAGCCAGGATGGTTTCGATCTCCGGATCTCGCGATCTGCCTGCCTCGGCCTCCCAAAGTGCTGGATTACAGGCGTGAGCCACCGCGCCCGGCCAGTCCTCAGTTTTAAAATGGGACAAAAAAAAAAAATCCACCTACTTGACACATCTGTCGTCTGTGTTACCAGAGACGATTTCTTTGGGGTTTTTTTGTTTTTTTTTTTTTTTTTTTTTTTTTTTGAGACAGAGTCCCACTCTGTCGCCAGGCTGGAGTGCAGTGGCATGATATCGGCTCACTGCAACCTCCACCTCCCTGGTTCAAGCGATTCTCCTGCCTCAGCGTCCCGAGTAGCTGGGACTACAGGCACGGGCCACTACGTCGAACTAATTTCTGTATTTTAGTAGAGACGGGGGTTTCATCATGTTGGCCAGGATGGTCTCGATCTCTTGACCTCGTGATCCGCCCCCCTCGGCCTCCCAGAGTGCTAGGATTATAGGCATGAGCCACCGTACCTGGCCACCAGATATGATTTCTAACAGTGATTAGTATAGTTCCTGGCAAACATCAAAGGACTTCACTAAATGAAATGGAGTCACCAAAGACAACACACTTTACAACCTTGTTCAAACCCTACTAACAAACAAGCTTATAAAAAATGAACACGTGCAGTAACAACGTAACATTTATAAATCTATTTGTAATCCTAGCTTTAGAAATGCAATCATGAAAAAAGCCACTTTCCTATATACTATGGGCAAATAACAATTTTTGCAAAACAAATATTAAATTGCATGCATTTTCTACAGACTCCAATCTAAACAATGACCTTAAGTAGTGTGTGAAAACAAAAAAAAGAGATACCAAAAAAAAAGATAAAGCTAGGTAAAATAACTTGTTAACTACTAACGCAGTAATTTTTTTTTTTTGGCCAGAGGGGAGACAGAATCACTCTGTCACCCAGGCTGGAGTGCAGTGGCACTATCTTGGCTCACTGAAACCTCCATCTCCCAAGTGAAGCGATTCTCATGCTACAGCCTCTTGAGTAGCTGGGATTACAGGTGCACGCCATCATACCCAGCTAATTTTTCATATTTAGTAAACAGAGGGTTTTGCTATGTTGGCCAAGCTGGTCTTGAATTCCTGGTCTCAAGTGATCCGCCCACCTAGGCATCCCAACCATGCCCAGCCCTAACGCAGTAACTTGCGAGGTGAACAGCACTAATGCTTGCTTTCCATGAAGTACACAGTAAAGAAATTTGGGTAAATATTCTGATTTTTCCCTAGAGTTATGGATTTAACAATTTATTTTCATTTGAAGGGATGTCAATGTTGTAGGTGGTGGTGGTCGTCGTGGTGGTGGTGGTGTAACTAAAAGAGTAGCAAAAAAGATTCAGCAAGCATCCTAAGTGGAATTTACAAGCCCTTACTAAGCAGTAATTCATTAATATGTAAATTTGGAACATTGCTAATAACAAAATAAGCAAAAGCAGGTAGAAAAGGGATTCTCACAATGGGTAAGATTTTGCCCTGAGTCTTCTGTTTCTTCAATTCATTCCTTTAAATCTACCATCAATATAGCAGGTTACTGCCAGGCATAGTGGCTCCAACCTGTAATCCAGTATTGTGGGAAGCCAAGGCAGGAAGATTGCTTGAGCTTAGGATTTTGAGGCTACAACGAGCTATGACTGACTGCGTGGGTAGATTGCCTTAGCTCAGGAGTTCCAGGCCAGCCTGGGCAACATAGCAAAACCCCATCTCTTCTAAAAACAAAAAAAAAAACTTAGCCGGATGTGGTAACATGCACCTGTAGTCCTAGCCACTCAGGAGGCTGAGGTGGGAGGATCGCTTGAGCCCGGGAGGCAAAGGTTGCAGTGAGCCAAGATTGCACCACTGCACTCCAATCTGAGCAACAGAGCAAGACCCTGTCTTAAAAAAAAAAAAAAAGAAAAGTACAGCTGGCTACTCCGGAAAACTATTTGCTTTGCACGTTGACTGACATTAATAGGATTAGTTCCAGTTCATAATTTCATCATCAAAGTATCAACGTTAAACTTGATCAGTAACAATCCAGTTACCAATCAATTAATTAGTAAAATCTCATCACTTCAGGAAAAAAGAGTGAGACTTCCAACTCACAAACACTAGAAATCCTGGATGGTTCCTTTAGGGAATTCTGTGCTGAGCAGTGGTCCACAGAGATCAATGTTTTGGGGCTGCAAGCAAGTGGGTGTGTGCTAGAGTGGTTGTGTTCACATTCAAGTGAGGCTCAGGAACTAGATGCTCAGGTCTAAGTAAAACGTGATCCACGTGATCAATAAATGTTTTGCTACTAGTTAACACTGCATTCTCTTCTTCTTACAAATATAGCTAGCAGCTATGTACAGAGCTAATACCATACTTTTTGGTATATTTCCAACACTTTTTAAATTTTATTAGCAATATTATCTTTTCTGTTTTGGGGTTTGTTTTGTTTTTCGTAGATACAGGGTGTCCCTATGTTAACCAGGTTGGTTTCGAACCCCTGGGCTTGAGCAATCCTTCCGCCTTGGCCTCCCAAAGTAACAATACTATCTTTGAAACATATAATGGCCAGGCATGGTGGCTCATGCCTATAATCCCAGGACTTTGGTGGGCCAAGGCAGGAGGACTGATAGAGCCCTGGAGTGTAAAACCAGCCTGGTCAACATAGGAAGATCCCATCTCTACAAAAATACCAAAATTAGCCTGGCATAGTGGCACACACCTGTAGTCCCAGCTACTTGGGAGGCTGAAGTGGGAGGATCACTTGAGCCCAGGAGGTTGTGGCTGCAGTGAGCCATGATCGCAACACTGCATTCAGCCCGGGAAACAGAGTGAGACTCTGTCTCAAAAAAAATACACACACACACACACACACACACACACACACACACAGAGAGAGATATGCCTAAAACTAATCAATAACCTATGCAGTTAATTTTATTACTTCAACTTAAGAGTATTTCTAAAAGTATTTTCTTATGTAAAGGGCAAATTTCTCTAGAAAAAGCAATTAAAACCAAAATGAACCATGGTTAATTCTAAGAGTATTTTTTCTAGACAAAATAGCAAAATACTGCAGCTTTACACCATCCAGTAAGTCTTAACATTTGAAATTAGAACATATTACTGGGTCTAAGGTTACTAAATAGAAAAATTAACAAGTATGAGTTATTACCATGGGCTGCTAATTCAATGTATCATTAAATACTATCAAGCTGCCTAATCCCTAATGTTCTTAGGGTTTTTTTTTGATCTTCAAATAAAGAGTTCCTTCAGTAAGACTGTTCACTGAGCAAATGTTTACTGAGTACCTACCAAGTGCCAGGCTCATGCCAGATGCTGTGCCAGGCACTAGAGGCATGCTAGTTAAAAGACTGGTGGGGCCAGGAATGGTGGCTCATGCCTATAATCCCAGCACTTTGGGAGGCAGACACAGGAGGACCACTTGAACCCAGGAGTTCACTGCCAGCCTGGGCAACCCAGCGAGACCCCATCCCTATAAAAAAGAAAATTCAATAATAAATGAATGAACGAATGAATGAATGAATAGTGGGGCTCCCCAACTCCCAGAGCTCACATTTTAATGCAGATGTACATTAAACAAGCTTAGATCAATTTGGCACCATACAACTTGCTCATTCTTTTAAAAAGTAAGATTTGAATTATATAATTCAACAACAATCAAGTACTTAGTTGTAAGTAAGCAGTTTCTCTCTTCTAGCCCAAAGAGAGAAAGAAGGAATGGAGAGGAGAAAGGACAGGAAGAGACAGGGGTAAAGTGAATAGGAGAGAGTGGAGGGAGAGATAAAGGGAAAGGCTGAGACAGACATCCAATGGGAGCATCTGATGTTCTAGACTGAGCCATGCCTCTGGTTTATCCCAACTACAAACACTGAGAAAAATCCGTTATACTTAAATTGGGTTTCTTTTTTTTTTTTTTTTGAGACGGAGTCTCACTCTGTTCCCCACGCTGGAGTGCAGTGGCGCGATCTCGGCTCACCACAACCTCCGCCGCCTGGGTTTAAGTGATTCTCCTGCCTCAGCCTCCCGAGTTGCTGGGACTACAGGCGTGCGCCACCATGCCTGGCTAATTTTTGTATTTTTAGTAGAGATGGGGTTTCACTATGTTGGCCAGGCTAGTCTCGAACTCCTGACCTCCTGATCCGCCTGCCTCAGCCTCCCAAAGTGCTGGGATTACAGGCATGAGCCTCAGCGCCTGGCTGTCATTTATAACTAAGAACACTTATTAATACAAATTTATGAAGTTCATGTTTAAAACAGCTCCTGCCATGTATACATACAATATATATTTGCTAAACAAATGTACGAAATGTCAGCATCTACTGAGCACTGTGTTACATCTCCAGCTGTGATATGTGCTTTGTACATAGTATGTTATTTAATCCACACAATTGCCTTGTGAGGTGGGTGCCAAAACCATCTAAGTATTTTAGGAGAGAAAATTGAAGCATGGAGGTTATTTAATAATTGCCCAAGGTCACATGCTCAGTAAAGAGTATTGCCAGAACACAAAACTCAAGACTGACACAAAAACCGGTGCTGGTAAGTACTACACAACACTTATCAAAAGTTCTAACGAGAAAGCATTGAACTAATGTGTATCTATCCTGAATAACTGGATAGATTCTTCTTAACTTCTTAACTGCTACACAGTATTTTAACAAAATCTCAGTTTACTGAATGAAATTTAACCACGTCCAAAATGCTACAACCCATTCTTAATTTTCTAAAAACCTTCAGGAAAACCTTTCCTGATTTTAGACCTTTTCACAGCTTAAAACACATCCTCTTACACCTTATCTCCCTCGTTCTCTACAGAGTAAATCTGAAAGTTTCTTTTTTTTTTTTGAGACGGAGTTTCACTCTTGTTGCCCAGGCTGGAGTGCAATGGCACGATCTCAGCTCACCGCAACCTCAGCCTCCCAGGTTCAAGCAATTCTCCTGCCTCAGCCTCCCGAGTAGGTGGGATTACAGGCATGTACCACCACACCCGGCTAATTTTGTATTTTTAGTAGAGACGGGGTTTCTTCATGTTGAGGCTGGTCTCGAGCTCCTGACCTAAGGTGATCCGCCCACCTCGGCCTCCCAAAGTGCTGGGATTACAGGCGTGAGCCACCGTGCCCAGCCAAAAGTTTCTTATTCATTTTGTTTGTACCCAGTCTGGGAAAGAAAGACTTAAGATACCATCTGAATTCTGTATCCTCTAGCAGTTAACCACTCACACAAGAGGCTTGGAAGGCAGAATCACATTTTTTTTTAATCACTGAAACTCCTATTATAAATATACACATTATGGCAAGTTCAGACTTTAAGTAACTACTATGACTAAAAAAAAATTATTTTCATGGTTATTAAAATAATAGTAATTACGAGTATTTGTATAATACTTTACAGTTTACAAAGCACTCTTATACACAGTATATACCTGGACCCTCCTAGATATCCCTTAAGTAGACAGAGAATAAATCATGCCTCCATTCGGCAGTGAAAGAAACTCATGATGAAAGGAGTGTAGTGATTTGCCCTAAGTCATTCCCAGTAAGTGACAGATTGGGATTTTAAAACAGGACTTCTGGCTCCAAAGTCAATATTCATTCCAAGAAAATAATACTTTACCACTGACTGTCAAAGCAGTTTTCTATCTGCTTACTCTAAGGATACTTTTCCCCTTAAACCTTCAAGCCAGAAATGTTCAAATAAATCACCAGCTGCTTTGAAGTCTCTTCAGTACAAACCTGTGTTCATGAACGCTTACTCCGCAAACCTGCCACACACAGTAGCTAGAAATGTATGTCTCCTATGTATAGCAACTCAGGAAACTTAGTATTCTTAATAGTTACCTTTTAGGCTTTTATTTTTATTTATTTTTTTTTTTATTTTTTGAGACAGTGTCTCCCTCCATTGTCCAGGCTGGAATGCAGTGGCACCACCTCGGCTCACTGCAGCCTTGACCTCCCCCGGCTCAGGTCATCCTCTCACCTCAGCCTTCTGATCAGCTGGGGCTACATGCGTGAGCCACTATGACCAGCTAATTTTCGTACTTTTTTTGTAGAAACAGTTTTGCCATGTTGCCCAGGCTGGTCTTGAACTCCTGGGCTCAAATGATCCGCCTACCTTGGCCTCCCAAAGTGCTGGGATTGTAGGCATGAGCAACTGCATCTGGCCTAGAAAAGAATCTTTTTTATTAAATGTTTCTATGCCTGCCCTTAAAGAGATGGATCCAAAGTAATTTAACATTCTCCTGATTCAATACAAGAACTCTTTACAGGGCATCGCTCCTATAGCCAGGCCCTGTGTGTTAAGTGCTGATGATTCAAAGGCAAAAAACAAAAACAAAAACAAAAAAAGAAAACCATGGACCTTAACTTCAAGGCACACACAGGCAAGCTGGAGGATGGTCAGGGAGAAAGGAGGTGGGAAAATGAGGGAGATGGTGGGAAGGGTGGCCACAACCAGTTGTAAGATGCAAAAACAATGTCTAAAGTAGGGGCAGCACATAGTCCAGAGAGTCTTTAAGCAAACCCTAACTGAAACATGGACAGATGAGAGCAGCACGGGCCCCTAAGTAAGGAGGGAATCATAGGCAGCCTTTGCAATAATCCCATCCAGAGCTTGGTACCTGGAGGTAGAATTCAAGAGGAAGGAGTAGACTTGAAATGCCAACCTATAAGGTCAGAGAGACAGAAGAGAAAACAATATCGTGACAGATATGTCAAGCACAGGAGAGGCCACCCACTAGAGAAAAGTAAAGGCAACCATCCCATACTGAAGGGGAGATACAGCTCAAAAAGGAGAGGACAGGCACAAGAGGACGCTGGTGCACACACACCCACATGTGCATACAGAACCTTACAGCCCTTCATCCTCTCGTGTTGTCAACTCAATAAAAATATTCCTGTGACTCTGATCATGAGTCACAGAATGAGAATGACTGGAGGTCATTCTGCTAACCTAGCAACTTGGGGGAGTGAAGGAACTGGAGTCCAGACAAGCAGAGTTATTTGTCCAAAGCCACATGCACTAGTGCATAATAAAGACTACAGCCCTGATTACTGGGCCCTCGTGTCCTAAACTCTGCCACACTGCCTACCTCCAAATACTTCCATGAATTTGTGTTGCCTCTAACATCTTTCAAAGCTCACCTCAAATATATTATATGAATTTTAATAATGACAAAGTTTACCTCAAAATTATTTATGCTGAGGAAATGTAATATTTCATACATCTACTAGAAAATATCTGTAGGGGCATTTATAACACTCTCTTCCTACAGTAGTTATCTTAGGAAATAGTATGTAGAATCAGTGTTATAACTCACTACTGCATTTTATTATTTTATCATTATAAACAATGGCCAAGGTTAAGGATAACAGTGACAGTATAAATCTACTCTTAATGCATATGATGGAGGCTGTACACTTCATAACTAATAGAGTAATTAACTACTGAACATATACAAGCTGCAAGAAAGAAATACTTTGAAAATGGGCATAATTATTCTCACTCATGATTAGTGATGCTCTTTCCCAAAGACACAAGACACCAGAATCCATCTTAGCCCTGACCAGAACATTCTTCCTGAAGTGATCATTAGGAGACAACATCAACCTGTTCCCAGGAAAAGACAAGACAGCCATCTTTCTTAATTAGAAAGTAGACACTTCATTTAAACTTTCCTAACACTGAAAACTCAAATTAACGTCCCAGGCATCCTCATTTATTAATTCCTTAACAAATCCCCAGAAAAGTTTTGCTACTAACTTTTCAGATTTCTTAAGCCAGACATAATATGTAGTTGCCTACATACTAGATTTTATTAACATGTTGAATTCACCCATTTCATTTAATTTTATCCACACTTTAAGTGAACGTCAGAAAGAGCATCAAGATAACAAAGCAGCTGAGAAACTGTCCAGGAGCCTACCCATTGTTGAAAATATTTCTCCTAGTCTCTCCAAGCTAAGTTCTGAAAAAACTAAGAGATGACATTCCAACAAACTTTACAGTAATGCTGTACAAACACAACAGAGATCCCTGTCCTTAGGCATGTGCTCAAACCAGGCCCATAAATAACACCTGAGTGCTGGGTGCAGTGGCTCACACCTGTAATCCCAGCACTTTGGGAGGTTGAGGCAGCAGGATCACTTGAGCCCAGGAGGTCAGCACCGGCCTGGACAACACAGTAAGACTCCATCTCTACAAAAAGTAATAACAAATAAACATCTCAGTAATGAATAATCCCATCACATTCTCTTGTCACTGGAGCCTGTATGAGTCCTAGACCACCTATTAAAAAGTTTAATTTGGCCAGGCGTGGTGGCTCACGCCTGTAATTCCAGCACTTTGGGAGGTCGAGGGAGGGTGGCTCACCTGAGGTCAAGAGTTCGAGACCCGCCTGGCCAACATGGTGAAACCCCATCTCTACTAAAAATACAAAAATTAGCCAGGTGTGGTGGCACACGCCTGTCATCCCATCTACTCGGGAGGCTGAGGCAGGAGAATCGCTTGAACCTGGGAGGCGGAGGTTGCAGTGAGCCGAGATCACACCACTGCACTCCAGCCTGGGCAACAGAGAGAGGCTCTGTCCTAAAGAAAAAAAAAAAAAGTTTAATTTATTCCATTAAGACAGCTAAGAATTGATCAAATGAAATACTTAAGTGAAGCATTTTTTAAATAAGTTTAATAAGTTTAATAGCTTCCCACTAACTTTTTTGGATCACAGAACTCCACAGCAAATCAGAAACTATCTGGATTTATCTCATATGTCCTAGAATCTTTGCCCTTCCAATTAAAACTTTATTTCTAATTAAATATCATTTTATATAATTAGGAACTTTGCTATATTTATGTTTTGTGGAGAAAGCTTACAACTTCGCACTTCACCAAATGATTAAACCTCAGGGGACATAATGGCAAGATGGAGACAGCTCTCACGCATTGTATTTCAATGCCTAACCAACAGAAGAACTTGAAAGAGGCCATTATCTTTCAGTTGGAGAACTACTGGGCTGGCACAAGCACCTGAAAAGCATCCTATAATACTCACAACCATAATAACACTATTTTTCCTGGGTTGTCAAGTATATGCTTCATATACTTCTGTGTGTTATCCCACATGTGCATGTATTAGAGAAAATATAACTGATATTTAAACTCTCTTAAGACTGAAAACAGGCCGGGCGCGGTGGCTCACGCCTGTAATCCCAGCACTTTGGGAGGCCGAGGCGGGTGGATCATGAGGTCAGGAGATCGAGACCACGGTGAAACCCCGTCTCTACTAAAAATACAAAAAATTAGCCGGGCGTGGTGGCGGGCGCCTGTAGTCCCAGCTACTCCAGAAGCTGAGGCAGGAGAATGGCGTGAACCCAGGAGGCGGAGCTTGCAGTCAGCCGAGATGGCGCCACTGCACTCCAGCCTGGGCGACAGAGCAAGACTCCGTCTCAAAAAAAAAAAAAAAGACTGAAAACAAATTGAAACACAAAACTGACCTACCACAAAGGATACCAGGGTGACTGACAGACTAATAATTACAAATGAGTAGCCAATGTACCACATGATCCACTTTACAGAGAGACACAATCTTAAAATTATTGCCCAGGAAGATGAGGGAAGAGGCTCACAAATACAGGAAATAGCAAGTTTAAAACACATACTAGCATTAATATATTAATATTCTTATTTTTTCCCGATACCCATCATCCAAGGAGTGCTAACAGGCCTCCTGATTCATCCCTACTCTCCTTCTATCCCCCACCACACTAAATGGAACTTCTCATTTAATTAGAGGAGGGCCAGGCATGGTGGCTCATGCCTGTAATTCCAGCACTTTGGGAGGGCGAGGCAGGGAGATCACCTGAAGTCAGGAGTTCAAGACCAGCCTGGCCAACATGGTGAAACTCCGTCTCTACTAAAAATAAAAAAATTAGCCAGGCATGGTGGTGCACACCTGTAATCCCAGTTACTCAGCAGGCTGAGGCAGGAGAATTGCTTGAACCCAGGGGGTGGAGACTGCAGTGAGCCGAGATCACACCACTGCACTCCAGCCTGGGCAACAGAGTGAGACCCTGTCTCGAAAAAATAAATAAATAGAAATAAAAAACAAAAAATAAATTGGCTGGGTGTGGTGGCTCATGCCTGTAATCCTACCACTTTGAGAAGCCAAGGTGGGCAGACTGCCTGAGCTCAGGAGTTCAAGACCAGCCTGGGCAACATGGTGAAACCCTGTCTCTACTAAAATACAAAAAATTAGCTGGGCCTGTAATCCCAGCTACTCGGGTGGCTAAGGCAGAAGAATTGCTTGAACCCAGGAAGCGGAGGGTGCAGTGAGCTGAGATCGCGCCGCCGCACTCCAGCCTGGGCAACAGAGCAAGACGTCATCTCAAAAAAAAATAAAATAAAATAAAAATAATTAGAGGAGGATGAACCAGAAGATCATTAAGATGGTTTGAAACTACACCCAGGAAGTCAACTCTTCACTCCTAACTACCTCCTACATACCATCCAACAAATGCTCAAAGTAAAGATGCCTAACAAATTCTTGAAGCCTAAAATTTTATCAATTCATGGCTCACAAAATGGACTACAGGCAACTTTACATATACAGTCATGCATCACTTAATAACAGAGATACTTTCTGAGAAATATGTTGTTAGGCAATTTCGCCATTGTGTGAACATCATGGAGTGGACTTACACAAATCTAGATAGTGGTTCTACTACAGACCTAGGCTATATGGCATAGCTTATTGCTTCTAGGCTACAAACCTGTACTGTATTAAATATTGTCGGCAATTTTAACACAAAGTATTTGGCTACATTTATGTAGCTAAACATATCTAAACATGGAAAAAGAATTTTTCAATTGCATTATAAACTCAGGATGACCGTTGTATATGTGGTTCATCACTGCTCTAAACATTGTTACACAGTGCATGACTGTACAAGTTACCATGGGGTTTATGGTTTCCAAGCACAATCCCAGACAGAAGACAATTAATTATTACCATCAAAAACTTCCTTACAGCTCACATAAATCTGAATCCACCAAATCAAAGAAAAAAATCCTCTTCAATATGTGCCTGATGCCCAAATTTCAAAACTCCAAAGCAAATGAATATTAAACAAGTAACTTGCCAAGACTTGGGCTCTCCAAAGTGGAGATAATTAATGCTATAGAGGTCCATGTCTTCAGTGTGCCATGCAAACGTGGTCTTCCACATGCCAAAATAGAGATATGGGGTATTTACACCCTCAATAGAAATGCCACACTCTTCTTCAACCACATCCAAGACTGTATTCAGGCGAGCTATGTTCCATTCATCCACACCCTGGAATGAGAGAGAAAAAAAGAGAGAGAAATCAAATCTTACTAAACCATGAAAGATAGCATTTACTAATCAAACCACTAACCACCAAAATTATTACACTGTATATTCTAACAAACTGAAAACTGAAAAATAAAACAATCCTTATTCAAGAGCCACATATATATGTCCATTATTATTAGTCAAAGATTACTACCAGCATAATGTGGTTCCATATAACTATTTGGTAGAAATGTATACCAAATAGCTTCCTGATGCCAAACGGAAATGAAAGTTACAGACCCACTTCCAACTTGGCTGTCAGCAAAAAATTACTGATTCAAAGTAGATGATCTGGCATGTGCTCTCCCTTTTTGGCACACCTTTTTGTTTTTGGAGTTTTGAGATTTGGGTTTTCTTGGGATTTTTTTCCACATTAGTTTAGAGGTAATATTCACCATCACATATCACATCAAGAAACCAATAGCAAAATATATCTTCTGTTATCTCTCTCCCATCCCTATGCATTCAATCTTAGCATGTAATACATTGTTTCCTTAAAATTCCACTCTATTGGAAAAACTCTTGGCAGTATCCACTGATCACTGTGCTTCTACTGATGCTTCAAATAAATATTAACCTCTTATGTTAATGGAAAAATTTACACACACAATGCCTATTAAAAATACTTATCCAAACTTTGGTAAAATTGCTGGAATAATGTAGTTTTATAACAGTATAACAATATGGATGGTGATGGCAGAGCGAGGGAAGGTTAGAGTCACTACTATAAGAGTTAAGGTAATAGGAAAAGATTCTGGTCTGATTAGAACTTAACAATCTTTTTTTTTTTTTTTTCCCTGAGACAGAGTCTCACTCTGTTGCCCAGGCTGGAGTGCAGTGGTGCAATCTCAGCTCACCGCAACCTCTACCTCCCAGATTCGAGCAATTCTTATGACTCAGCCTCCCACACAGCTGGAACTACAGGTGTAGGCCACCGCACCCAGCTAATGTTTCGTATTTTGAGTAGAGACAGGAGTTTCGCCACGTTGCCTAGGCTGGTCTCGAACTCCTGGCCTCAAGTGACCCGCCCGCCTCGGCCTCCCAAAGTGCTGAGATTACAAGCGTGAGCAACCACACCCAGCCAATCACTCATGAATTCACTACAGTTCACAACTGCTTAGAAATTTTTACAAACTATGCATTTTTACCATATATTTTTATCAAATTCTAAATATCAGAGACTAGGCACGTTCCTGTGTAATCATGGGGAAACTGAAATGCCTTTAAAGCCATTCCAAACTTTTCGTGCTAATGCACTATTAGAGAAGCGCATTGGCCAGGTGCAGTGGCTCATGCCTGTAATCCCAGCACTTTGGGAGGCTGAGGAAAGCAGATAGATCACTTGAGCCCAGGAGCTCAAGACCAGCCTGGGCAACATGGCAAGACCCTGTGTCTATTTTAAAAATAAAAAATTAAAGAAGGGTATTAAATTCATCTATGTCTACCAAAATTGTCCTCTCCAATAACTATACCAATGGCTTCACATACGACCACTTCTAACATTTCCTGAACACACTAAAAGCTTTTAGAGTTGTTCTGTTTTCACTTTGGTCTTTAAATGATTTTCTAATCAGTGTGTTAATCTTACTGTCTAAAGCTTTGGGGTTAAAAAACTATTGATGAAGCAGCTAATGAAACTCTGACTCAGGTAACATAATTGAACATGCCAAAGGACATAATTTAATTCCCAAATTCTCTTAAGTAGCCACTCTATCTACAACTTAGGCCGCACGCTGAGAAGCTTGTTATTTGGAAACTGGTCAAAGTATCCGTTTAGAGAAGATCCTAGGTTCCAACTTTTCAGACCTCATAGAAGTTCAATCACATTATGTAAAATATTTTATCTCACTCTATTTATAGTGATGCAATCTCTTAACTCTAGTCCAATCAGACTTCAGTCCAATCACTCTAATAATAGAGTCCTATTTAAAAGTCATTAGTGAAGCAATGAATCTGAAGTAATAAATGAGCACCATATTATAGGAACCATTTTTAAACTGAATGAGCTTGCAAATTTAGACACAAACTATTTCTCTAAAATTCCTACATATGGAGACATCTAAGTTTTATTTCTGACTGACACGATCTTTTAAAAATAACCAAGGTTGAATCCCTTGACATCCTAGACCCATGGTATAAGGGGAAGAGGGTAGAGATCAAATAGTGCTGGACAAAAAGACCTAGATTATAACCCCAGCTCTGCAGGTCACTGAGGGGAAAATCACGGAGCTTTTCTGAGCATCAAGTCTTTCTTCATGGAAACACAAGGGTTCTTGGACCCTCCTAGAGTTGCTCGGAGCACTAAATAAGCTAATGAAAATAAACTTTAATAAAATAAAATTTAATTATTAGAACTGATATAATAAGTATCCCCACTATTCTCTAGCAAATCTTACTGGAAAGCCTCCCAAAAACAAGTCAAGCATGTGAGAAGTGATTATTTAATAAAATGTGTTTAAATTCACTACTGAATTTCTCCCCGTTAATGGGCAAATAACATATTTGCATCAGTTTCTTCTCAGCAAGGCGACGTTGCTAAAAAGTAATTTCTTTTGCTAAAATAAAAAGTCATATAATTTCAATTAAGCAGTTGTGCAAATATTAAGAATAACCAACAGAGAGAGATAAATCTTATTGTTTCAAAATTCTTTCTCCAATTTTTGTTCTCTACTATTAAACTAGCTAGCTGACTCCAAAAACAGGCTCCACAAAGGCTCCTCTGAAGAGTGGTACTGTCTCATCTACTTAGACCAAAAATGCACCTAGTTATCATTAAAGTGAAGTGTTATACCATATACTACCTCATTACACTATACACACTTGTATCTTACATTTATTCTAAACAATCCTATAAAATAGGTAATGTTATTCCCAAATGAACAAATGAAAAAACTAATACTCCTAGCTAGAACTAGGTGGTAATGATTAACCTAAATCTATCTGACTCCTGGACCTTCCCTTTTAAAGGTTTATGCTTCTAGTCCTGATCCTTTCAAAATACAACATATCATCCTCTTCTCTCAGCATCACTGTCAACAAAGATCTGAGGTTCAGGAGCAACAAACACGTGAAGCTGCTGCATTCTTCCCACCAGAGGCAGTGCCACTCTACACAAATACCAGCAAGGCTTACACCGCAGACTGCTCCACTTGAGAGCGGGTGACAGGAATGATTTAGTGTAAAGGCAGTCTCCAAACCCCAGCTACACACAAGCCCCACAATGACAAGTTAGAATCTGCCAAACTGTTCAAAGCTTAATTCCATCAGGTTTCAGCAGAAAGGCTGCACACCAGCCCAAGTTCACAGATAAAAGTCTCCTCCTGGATTCTGTCTCCCTCAAACAAAACTCTCCCACACATGTTCAGCAGGCACATGAGCAATATTCGTAACTCACCTGACTTCCAATGGACTGACTGGAGTCCTAGGCCTGGGAGTCCACGTGCCCCAGCCCCTTTCTCCTTTCATGCCAATTACCCAGTTGGAGCCTGTCCTGCCCCATTCCTTTACGTATCCTGCATCTGTTTTCTGAAACAACTCACAACTGGACCACGATTTTTGCACACAGGTGTAACTGAGAACTTTATTAGGGATATTCCCTTTCCATCAGTGATAGTATCTTCCTCCTATCAGGAATCAGACAGTGGTTTAAAAGCACTCCTAGGCCAGGCACAGTGGCTCATGCCTGTAATCCCAACACTTTCAGAGGCCAAGGAAGGAGAATCACTTGAGGCCAGGAGTTCAAGACCACCCTGGTCAACATAGTGAGACCCTGTCTCTACAAAAAATTTTAAAATTAGCCAGGTGTGGGGCCTGGCGCCTGTAATCCCTGCTACATGGAAGGCTCACATGGGAGGATCAATTGAGCCCAGAAGGTCAAGGCTAGAGTGAGCCAGTGATTGTGCCACTGCACTCCTGCCTGCATGACAGAGCAAGACCCTGTCTCAATCAGTCAATCAATCAATGCATTCTTAAATCTTCAGTGTCTCAACTAGGCCATCCTGGACTCTCTCTACAGTAAGTGCACTCAGTCTCTGCAAAACTGAAGGGAACAACACAGCAACATGCCATGTTAGAAACCTTGAGAAATAATGAGCCATTTTCACCTACACAAAGAAATAATGCGAAAATCACAGTAGCTCAATTTTTCCCAAAATATTTCCAATGCAGCATTAGAAATATGGGTCCTGGGCTGGGCGCAGTGGCTCATGCCTGTAATCCCAGCACTTTGGGAGGCCGAGGCAGGCGGATCACCTGAGGTCAGGAGTTCAAGACCAGCCTGACCAACATGGTGAAACCCCATCTCTACTAAAAATACAAAAATTAGCCAGGCGTGGTGGCACACACCTGTAATCCCAGCTACTCAGGAGGCTGAGGCAGGAGAATCACTTGAACCCGGGAGGCGGAGGTTGTGGTGAGCAGAGATCACACCACTGCACTTCAGCCTGGGCAACAAAGCGAGACTCCATCTCAAAAAAAAAGAAATATCAGTCCTATCAGATGCCAAGGTCGAAAAACTTTGTCCTCTTTAACTCTAGCTCTTAAGACAATCACAGTGCAACAGGCACCCCCAAAAGCACCCATAAGGAAACCTGTGTAACTTCGTTTAACTCTGCATTTCCCAGAAATCATTTGACCACGGAAGCTTGTTTGTATAACACATTTACATCACGTAAAACAGTGCTGTCTGGGACAACATATTAAAGGAAGCATTATGGTAGGCGGTTCCCTAAACACTGTAAAGCAAATATAAGTCAGTAAAACAAAAAATTACTGTGACCACATCAGAGATGCACTTCAGAACCCGGGGTGTGTGAAGGGGTGGCTGGAGTATGGTCACATTTATTGTCAAAGTACACATATTTAATTCGATTATGTCACCTAAAAATAAAAAGATAGTGTAAATTAGAAAAACTTAAAAGATATTTGTAAATGAAGATAGTCTAAAGGATTAAAACTAGGAAGACAAAAGAGAAGACTCAATCCAACTTTATAAAACTATAAAATGTACTGAAAAACAGAGAAAAAGCTTTTTTAAAAGTAGGTAAAGTTGATGGTTTATGCCTGTAATACCAGCACTTTGGGAGGCTGAGGCAGGAGGAACACTTGAGCCCAGGAGTTTGAGACGATCCTGGGCAATAAAGAGAGAGACCTCATCTCTACCAAAAATTTTAAAAAACAGCCGGGTATGGTGACACATGCCACAGGTCCCAGCTACTCAGGAGGCGGCAGAGGAGGGAGTTGAGGCTGCAATGAATCATGATTGTGCCCCTGCACTCCAGCCTAGGCAACAGAGTGAGATGTCTCAAAAAGAAAAAGATGGCATGTCCATCAAATAGTATAAAAAAGATTTTTTTTAGACAAAAAATAGATTATTAGTAAACTTTTGAAAACCGTGTCACTGCTGCACTCACGCAGCAAACAGTAAAATGGAATGAAGATTTTCAATCTGAAAGAGTAACCCAGTATCAGAATAGCACCATGCTGCACTGGAATCAAAAGTTCTCCAACCAAATGCTGGCTCCACCACTCACCAATTATAGGATCTGATGGTTTCTCAATGGCCTTTCACGGCAGAGCTATGCCCAGGGTTCAACGCTGCAAACTGGGCAACAAGAGGACTGTGGCTACCTTGAAAGGACCACAGGAAAATTCCAGTCTTTCATTGAAACTGTTTTCAAGAAAATACATTATTCCTAGCAGAAGTGGAGAAAGCCCTAAGGCTTCCCAATAGTACATAAATCCACACATGCCTACCTTATAGGACAGTTGTAAAGAAAGGATTACAAAACACAAGTGAAAATATTTTGAAAAACTGCTTAAATTTTTCATTTTCAAAGATGGGGAGAGGGTTCAGACCGCAGCTTTTTTGGGGGGCATCTTGACAGATTCACAGCCCATTCCACCTGAAAGAGGGCTGTCAGCATCCTGTTCCAAAGAGCACAGCAGGAGGCTGGGCACAGTGGCTCATGCCTGTAATCCCAGCACTTTGGGAGGCAGAGATGGGAGGATCAGCTAAAGTCAGGAGTTCAAAGCCAGCCTGGACAATATGGTGAAACCCCATCTCTATAAAAATACAAAAATTAGCCAGGCATGGTGGCACATGCCTATAATCCCAACTACTCGGGAGGCTGAGGCACAAGAATTACTTGAACCCCGGAGGCAGAAGTTACAGTAAGCCAAGACTGCACCACTGTACTCCAGCCCGGGCGACAGAGCGAGACTCTGTCTCAGAAAAAAGAAAACAAAAAACAAAGAGTACAAGAGCACAGCAGGAAGTGGAGAGCTGAGTAATAAAGCAGGAATTACAAACTCAGGTGCCCAAAGAGCCAGGTAGGTAACAGCAATTAGTGAAGGCAGCCAGGTATATGTCAAAAAAGGTGGCTATGGGGGTGATGTGTATTTGGAGACAACCTACTATCCTGTCTAAAGGAGACAGCCATTACCCAGTCACTGGGAATGCTGCCAGATTTTCTGATTTTTTTAAGCCCAAAATCCCAATTTTATGTGACATTAACCAACTTTTAAAAACATGTGGATCAGGCCTGGTGCAGTAGCTCACACCTGTAATCCCAGCACTTTGGGAGCCCGAGGCGGAGGGATCACTTGGGGTCAGTTCTAGACTACCCTGGTCATCACGGTGAAACTCCATCTCTACTAAAAATACCAAAAAAAATTAGCCAGGCGTGGTGGTGTGGGCCTGTAATCCCAGCTACTCGAGAGACTGAGACAAGAGAAGCCCTTGAACCCAGGAGGCGGAGGTTGCAGTGAGCCAAGATCGCATGCCACTGCATTCCAGCCTAGGTGATAGAACAAGACTCCGTCTCAAAAAAAAAAAGAAATGTGGATAAAAGAAAATACATCTGTGGCCAAATCTGCAAAAAATGTAGCGGGCATTAAAGAGTCCATACTTATTACAGTAATTTTAAAAGAATAAAGGAAGGAGGAGTTTTGGAGACAGGCTATAAATATGAAGTTAGCGGTTGTGAGCTTACTACTTTAAAATGAATCATATATTTGTCCAACACTACATAGCTGTATCAGTTACTCCATAAATGTGTCCAGTAACTGGAGTGAGACTATACAGGTGGAAGGAACCCAACAGGAATCCACTCTATAAGCATGTTTTATCTCTCTGTTCCATGACCAATGTGCAAATGGCCAAAGAAAAACAAAGCAAAATGGCAAAACACAAAGCCTGAGCAATTATGAAAACTGAATAACCAGCTCCAGGATAAGTGGGATCTAGCACAGCCCTGAACAAAACTGTGTAACTTCTTGAGAAGTCTCTGTGAGGCAGCAGAACGGCAGGGAGGGTCCGCTAGAACTTAGCCATTTGCCAGGCACAGGTGACGATTCTGTGAACTGCACCGAAGACGGCCTGATAATGCATTCCGCTTTGTCCACCACGTGGAATAGCTACAGTCACTTGCCCACAAACCTGAGAAACTGCTACAATATCAACACGGAGACTGTGGAAGAAGCCCTAGATGATTACTGAACCACTTCCAACTGAACACACAAAACATGAAGATTTTCTTCACTCTGGCATATTTTAGGGGCTGCTTTCTCATTTGTTGTACATAAAAGCATAGTTGGCTACAGAAAAATTGAGAAACTGACACACATGATTATTACTAATCATACTTTTATGTACTTTCCATATCATAGAAGAGGAAAAGTCTATATGAACCTTGTTCCCCAAAATTAGGTCAAAACCACTAACCTGTCACTCTCTCGCTAAGTCTTTCCGTATCTTCACAGTTATCACTCTATATTCCATCTTCAACAACATCCTTCCCATTTCCTGCTGTCACCCTCAGCACCTTCAATATTATCCTCATGTGGCTGATTTCCAAACAAAGCTATGAGCCCCCATCTTTCTCCTGAGTTTCGGTGCCACAGAGCCAACTCCAAACTGGGCCAATAATGACCAACAAAAATTTTTGAAATGCAAGAATTCACAGGGGGAACTACCACTTCATTAGAAAATCCAATTATTAAAAAAAGAAGATCTGTCACCTAGATTCTGTAAGAATCTGAGAAAATACTGAAAGAACCTGTTAAAGATTCTCAAGTTTCCAGGTCTACCCCGTAACTTAATGAAGTTATCAAAAAGAATATACAGATGGACAGGACTATAGTCTTTCTTCCACCACAAAAATGCCATCACCAAGTTACATTTAGATGTGCTCTTGGTCTTTCCAAGGGCTGACACAGCTAGCACCCATTTAAATTGCCTCTCTCAAAGCTTGCTAACTGTAGAGCTGGGGACATGTCTTCTACCTAACAACATGGCATGCACCACCATCTCACATAGAATTGGAAAGAAACAAGAGGTGGGATAACCCCTGTGCTAGGAAAACAAAAGCAAAACATCGTCTCATTTTACAGATGAAAGGAAGGTGCCCAGTCAGTAACTTACAGGACTCCTAGTTTGAAAATCAGAACAGAGGGCTGCACACGGTGGCTCATGCCTGTAATCCCAATGCTTTGGGAGGCCGAAGTGGGGGCGGATCACAAGGTCAGAAGTTTGAGACCAGCTTGGCCAATATGGTGAAACTCTGTCTCTACTAAAAACATAAAAATTAGCCAGGCGTGGTGGCAGACGCCTGTAGTCCCAGCTACTCGGGAGGCTGAGACAGGAGAATCACTGGAACCCGGGAGGCAGAAGTTACAGTGAGCCAAGATCCCGCCACTGCACTCCAGCCTGGGCAACAGAGCGAGACTCCGTCTCAAAAAAAAGAAAAAAGAAAGAAAAAGAGAAAATTAGATCAAAGGTCAGGTGCAGTGGCTCATGCCTGTAATCCTAGCACTTCAGGAGGTCAAGACAGGCAGATTGCTCGAGCCCAGGAGTTCAAGACTAGCCAGGACAACATAGCAAAACCCCATTTCTATAAAATACACAATAACTAGCTGGGCGTGGTGGCACGCGCCTGTAGCCCTAGCTACTCAGGAGGCTGAGGTGGGAAGAGCACCTTAGCCCGGGAGGTTGAGGCTGCAGTGAGCCATCATTGTGGCACTGCACTCCAGCCTGGGTGACACAGTGAGACCCCGTCTCCAAAAAAAAAAAAAAAGGGAAATTGTAACAGAACAATTAGTCTCCTCAACAGCAAATGTATCGCCTGTCCAGTACATCAGAGCTCTTTGTAAACAATCCCTTCATAAATACTGGAATTGGTCTCATTTTTATATTTCAGCATTGTGACATGGTGTTTCTCATTAACCCATTACTATGCAGCTTTTTTTTTTTTTTTTTTTGAGATGGAGTCTCATTCTGTCACCCAGGCTGGAGTGCAGTGGTGCGATCTCTGCTCACTGCAACCTCCACCTCCCAGGTTCAAGCGATTCTCCTGACCTCAGTCTCCTGAGTAGCTGGGATTATAGGCACATGCCACCATACCCAGCTAATTTTTATTTGTTTTAGTAGAGACAGGGTTTCACCATGTTGGCCAGGCTGGTCTCCTGACCTCAAGTAATCCCCCTGCCTCGGCCTCCAAAAGTGCTGAGATTATAGGCACGAACCACCGTGCCCAGCCACATGTCTTAATTTTTAAGTGTAAAAACACTTAAAAATTAAAAGTAAAAAACACTCATTTTTAAGAATTTTAAAAAGACAAATTTGGCCAGGCGCAGTGGCTCACACCTGTAATCCCAGCATTTTGGGAGGCCGAGGCAGGAGGATTGCTTGAGCCTGAGACTTTAAAACCAGCCTGGGTAACATAGTGGGACCCTATCTCTACTAGGAAAAAAAAAAAAAACTGGCCAGGTGTGGTGGCAAGCGCCTGTAGTCCCAGCTACCAGCAAAGTTGAGGTGGGGGAACGGTTTGAGCCCAGGAGGTCACGGCTGCAGGGAGCAATGATGGCGCGACTGCACTCTAGCCTGGGTAACCGAGTGAGACCCTGTGTCAAAGGGAAAACAACAGACAAATTTATGCCTTTCCTCATTTGACTTGTATCATCCTGTTTTAGGACTCTTATCCAAGCCCACACTAGAAGACTGTGTCTTTAAAAAAAAGACCATCCACCAACTCCACTACTGCGCTGGCAACTTAAAGCTAGGCTAATGTAAAATACTGCCACAAATTCACACAGCTGGAACAAGCCCTTGAAGTTTCAAAGGTAACACGCATGGAGAAAAAATAAAATAAAATTTGGTTAGTTCTTTAAAGATTTCAAAATTCAATCCATTTCACACCATAATGTACAGTCTTTTCTCCATAAAAGAAAATAGTGCCTTCTAATAACTAAATTGAAAGCTCTGGTCTACACTTTAAAATAGACTGAGGATTTCCCTGGATCTTTACACAATGAGATTAGATCCATATGGAGTACATTTTGCTTATAGCTAATTATAATGTTTGACATGATAGCTTTTTTTGCTTCTTCTTTCTAAAAATGTATTACATTCCCTAAATATTTTAAAACAAAACTACTTTCCCTTTTGCATTTTTATACACCAAATACCTACGATTTTACAGCACTGCTTTCTGTTTTAGAATTCTCGACAACAACCATCATATAGCAAGTTTTGAAAGAAACAAAATAATTCTGCAGTGAAAGTGCCACATATAAAGATAAAGGCAAATATGAGTACAAAAAGGACAGAGAAAAAAGGGGGAAAATGTCCAGTCAAATAAAAGACTGCAGTGAGCTTGAGACTCCCACCTTGAGTCTAGACTACTGATAGTGTGAAGTTAATGGAGTTTCCTGGTTCCAGGCATAAATAACTCCAGTCCTCTTGGGGGAAAAGAACCATACATTTAGATCCAGAATTATTCCACAAATTAAGATCAAGCCTACACATACAAGCAAAGATCACTGTGCATACCGGGAAGAAAGCCAATACTGCAGAGAGATAGTGGAAATAACAAACGAATTGTTCAGACCAGCCCCTCAAGCAGGACCACCAATATTAAATTGTCTTATTCTGTCGTCAAGGAATAAGAAATGTTTAAAGAAATAAAAGATGGAATCGCTAAGACAAGCAAAGAAAAATATTTGGAATGTCCAGTCCAACCTGAAGGAGAGGTGAACTCCTAGAAAAGAAATACATCATTATTAAACTAAAAACTCACTGAAAGAGTTAAATAAGAGAAACAGTTAACCAGTATTAACAAGCAAGAAAAGTAGTTAACCAGCATATAATATTTAGGACATTAACATAGTACAGTACAGAAATACAGTGAGATTGAAAGTCTGAAAGGTAAGTTAAGCAATACTGAGGATAGAACATGCAACATTCTAAGACAGAATCTAATCAGTCCAGGAACAATGAGAAATACAAAACAACTAAATAAATTAGTAAAAATCTATTAAAATTAAGACATTTGTTCATTAAAAGACATTGTAAATAAGACAAACAAAATAGTGAAAAGAATAGCCACAACCGGAGCAAATAATTCAACAAATATAAATGGGATAGTTTTGGTATCCAGAATACATAAAGAATTCCAAATAAAGAAAAAGCCAAAAGATCTAATAGCAAAATAGAGGACAGTTCATAAAGACAGGAATATGAACGGCCGATAAAGACATGAAAAGATATTCTAAGCCATTTTTAATCAGAGAGGTGCAAATTCACGTAACATATTTTATAGGCACAAGAATGACATCAAGTAGTAAGATATTAAGTGTTGAAGACTGGATCAGCATGAAGAAGCTTTTAAAGCTGATGGAAATGTTCTGCGACTAGACTGGTGATGGCTGCACGAAAATCACTGAAGTATACACTTAAAATGGGTGAATTTTGTATTGTATAAATTATAGCTCAATAAAGCTGTCCTAATAATGATTATAAGTTGGGCAGAGTAGCACACGCCTGTAATTGTAATAGTTTGGAAGGCTGAGGCAGGCGATCACTTGAGTCCAGGAGTTTGAGATAAGCCTGGGCACCATGGCGAAACCCCATCTAGACAAAAAATACAAAAATTAGTCGGGTATGATGGTGCAAGCTTGTGGTCCCTGCTACTCAGGAGGCTGAGGTGGGAGGATCACTTGAGCCCAAGAATCTGAGGTTACAGTGAGCCAAGATCACACCACTGCACTCCAGCCTGGTTGACAAAGTGCAGTGGCTGTCTCAAAAAAACAAAAATGATATACAGTGCTAAAGGAATATAAAGTGATACAAACTCTTAGAAAAGCAATTCAACAGTATCTGGTAAAGTTAAACACTCTATGAGCCCGCATTTCCATTCCTACATAAACACCTTCGAGAAACTTTTACACAGGTACATCAGGTACCATGTATGGGATGTGTTCATAGCAGCAGTATTTATTTTTAAAAAAAAGAAAGAAAATGTTCACTGGCAGCAGAATAAAAAAAAGTTGTATATTCACAGAGTAGAATATTATACAGCAAAGAAAATGAATGAACATTACAATAGCTTACAAAATAATATGGATCAACTGGGAAATACTGCTAGGTGAAAAATATCAAAGACCCAGAAAACTACATAAAGTGATACTATTTTTAATAAGGTCAAAAATAAGTCAAACTAAACATATTGTGTTAAAATATGTGCATGCATGAGAAAACTATTTTTTACAAGGCAAGAAATCAAACACAAAATTCAGGCCACCCCAGAGTGATGGGGGTGGCACAGCAGGAAAGGACCACAAAAGAGTGGTCCCTGAGCAGTGCTGTTAAAGTTGTAGTTGTTGACTGCATGGTGAGTTTGGAATACTCAAAATCATTCTGCTTTAAAACTTAAATATGTTGTACACATATAATCAAATATTAGATTTCAACAAGCTGATTTATTTATTTTTTTGAGACAGAGTCTTGCTCTGTCCCCCAGGCTAGAGTGCAATGGCACGATCTTGGCGCACCATAACCTCCGCCTCCCATTTTTTGTAGAGACGGGGTTTCACCGGGTTGGCCAGGCTAGTCTCGAACTCCTGACCTCAGGTGATCCGCCCGCCTCAGCCTCCCAAAGTGCTGGGATTACAGGCGTGAGCCACCGTGCCCAGTGATTTTTTTTAAGGTGTGCACTTTTATTCAACTGGTCTCAAGTCAGTGTACAGGTAATCCCTGGCTGCCTATACCCACTCCCAGGGAGACCAAAAGCCTTCATACATCTCAAGCTGGGGGGACAAAAGAGGGGGCCACGAAGGCTGATCATTCAAAATAAAACAAACTTAAAAAGTATTAAGGCAAAAATTTACAAAAATTTGCATTACCTAATTTACAAGAAACCTCCCCTATGTGGACTCGGAAGAGGACTAGGCCATTCTCCTTAGACAAAGCGGGGTGGCTTTTAGGAGGGCAAACAGCTTCCTGTAACAATGCATCTCACGATATTTGGAATGACTATTAAAAAAAAGAACAATGTACAAACAAGAAACAAAGTCCTCGGCCACACTGTAGAACTTTGGGGGATGTTCATTCCAACCGACTGCTGTCACCTTCACCGTTCCAGTATTTAAATCCTGAGTCAAGCCAAATAAAACAAAAACAAAAACAAAACAAAACAAATAAACAAATAAAGCCATGCCAATCTCATCTTGTTTTCTGCACGTTAGGCTTTGTTAAGAAAGGGTGTAACACAACTAAGTCACAGTCTGCCTAGAAGCATTTGGAGGATGGACGATGGAGCCAGACTCATCACACTCCTGCTTGCTGATCCACATCTGCTGGAAGGTGGACAGCGAGGACAGGATGGAGCCGCCAATCCACACAGAGTGCTTGAGCTCGGGAGGAGCAATAATCTTGATCTTCATCGTGCTGGGCGCCAGGGCGGTGGTCTCCTTCTGCATCCTATTGGCAACGCTAGGCTACATGGTGGTGCCGCTAGACAGCACTGCGTTGGCGTAAAGGTCTTTGTGGATGTCCACGTCACACTTCATAATGGAGTTGAAGGTAGTTTCATGGATGCCACAGGATTCCATGCCCAGGAAGGAAATCTAGAAGAGTGCCTCAGGACAGCAGAACTGCTCGTTGCCGATGGTGATGACCTGGCCGTCAGGCAGCTCGTAGCTCTTCTCCAGGGAGGAGCTGGAGGCCGCCATGGCCATCCCCTGCTCGAAGGCCAGAGCGGCATAGCACAGCTTCTCCTTGATGTCACGCACGATATCCCACTCAGCCGTGGTGGGGAAGCTGTAGCCGTGCTCGGTAAGGATCTTCATGAGGTAGTCAGTCAGGGCCTGGCCAGCCAGGTCCAGATGCAGGATGGCGTGGGGGATGGCATACCCCTCGTAGATGGGCACACTGTGGGTGACCTCGTCACCAGAGTCCATCACGATACCAGTGGTACAGCCAGAGAAGTACAGGGACAGCACGGGCTGGATGGCCATGTACATGGCTGGGGTGTTGAAGGTCTCAAACATGATCTGGGTCATCTTCTCGCGGCTGGCCTTAGAGTTCAGGGGGGCCTCGGTCAGCAGCATGGGGTGCTCCTCGGGAGCCACACACAGCTCCTTGTAGAAGGTGTGGTGCCAGATCTTCTCCATGTTGTCCCAGTTGGTAACGATGCCATGCTCGATGGGGCACTTCAGGGTCAGGATGCCTCTCTTCCTCTAGGCCTCGTCACCCACATGGGAGTCCTTCTGACCCATGCCCACCATCATGCCGGGTGCTTGGGGTGCCACACGATGAAGGGGAAGATGGCCCAGGGGTCATCGTCGCCTGCGAAGCCAGCCTTGCACATGCCGGAACCGTTGTCAACGACGGGCGTAGCAATATCATCATCTATGGTGAGCTGGCAGCGGGTGTGGACAGGCAGCAGAGCAGCGAGGGCCAGGGTCTGTGCTCAAGGGGCGGACACGGTCTTGGCCAACAAGATGATTTTTAAAATCATGACAAAGAGACTATCGGCCAGACGGGGTGGCTCATGCTGTAACCTCAGCACTTTGGGAGGCCAAGGCGAGCAGAATGCTTGAGCTCAGGAGTTCGAGATCAGCCTGGGCAACATGGCAAAACCCTGCCTCTACTAAAAATACAATGACCTGGGCATGGTGGCGCATGCCTGTAGTCCCAGCTTTTTGGGAGACTGAGGCACCAGAACTGCTTGAACCCAGAAGACGGAGGTTGCAGTGAGCCGAGATTGCACACTGCACTCCAGCCTAGGTGACAGAGCAAGACTGTCTTTAAAAAAAAGACTACCTCTTGAGTCATATCCCATGAGGCCACTTTTGTCCTGGCACCGCACACAGCAGGATCTTACTGACAAGAAGATAGTGGTGTATTTCTCAAAAACAACAGAGGCATTTTCTTTTTTTTTTTTTTTTTTTTTTTTGAGACGGAGTCTCGCTGTCGCCCAGGCTGGAGTGCAGTGGCACGATCTCAGCTCGCTGCAGGCTCCGCCCCCCCGGGGTTCACGCCATTCTCCTGCCTCAGCCTCCCGAGTAGCTGGGACGACAGGCGCCCGCCAACACGCCCGGCTAATTTTTTGTATTTTTAGTAGAGACGGGGTTTCACCTTGTTAGCCAGGATGGTCTGGATCTCCTGACCTTGTGATCCTCCCGTCTCGGCCTCCCAAAATGCTGGGATTACAGGCGTGAGCCACCGCGCCCGGCCTACAGAGGCATTTTCTTAAGCAGTGACTCCTAAACAAACATTCTTCATGGCTCTGACAGATGTCAAAAAGTATAAATCGCTGGGCTGCAGGTTGGACAAACTTAAAATGGCAACTGCAGAACAGAACTCTTTACAATTCTCTTGGTCAGAATCAGCTAGTGAATAACTATCTCATTAAGGCCTGGAGACTTCTGTCTTGCTTAGCTTTAGTACTGCCACCTGCAGCAGCTAACACTGATTCAGTATATACCAGGGAGCAGGCCCTGTAAGAGGTGTTTTATTTATGTCACCTCATTTTGTCCTGCCAGCTAAACACTACTATCCACTATTATCAACACTGTTTTATAAATGAGGGGACTGCAGCAAAGACAGATAACTTGCCAAGACCTCGCAGCTCATAATCACACGGCCGGGGTTCAAGGGTGAGAATGAAATTCTAACCCATGCTGGCTCTATTGTTTCTGAAGCCACGTGGCCAAACGATAAACCAGAAAGTCAACTCTGACTACACGCTTTTTATATAATCAGGGAGGGAGAAACTTCCCTCTATCTCCCAATACCTAGGAAAGTCAGTACTTTGGTAACTACACTTTCTATTTTTTTAAAAGACTCCCTGTCAAGATGTTTTAGGAAATACTGGCATAGAGGAAGTGCAGGATATACTCACAGATATGCATTCTGTTTTTTAAAAAAAACACAGGCTAAATAGAAATATTAATTTTATTTCACATAATTTTACATATCTACAGATGGCTCCTGTAGAAAATCCTAAAGGGGACCCAAACCATATGAAGCCCCCCTTTAAAGGAGACCAATTATCTCAACATTTACTAAAACAGTCATATCCCATGCTCAGAACCGTCAAGGTACTTTTACGTATGAAAAATTTAAAACACAATAATCTATACTACTTTACGGCCAGGCACAGTGGCTCATGCCTATAATGCTAGCACTTTGGGAGACCGAGGCAAGCAAGATCACCTAAGGTCAGGAGTTCAAGACCAGCCTGGCCAACATGGTGAAATCCCATCTCTACTAAAAAAAAATACAAAAATTAGCCGAGCATGGTGGTGGGTGCCTATAATCCCAGCTACTACAGAGGCTGAGGCAGGAGAATCTCTTGAACTCAGAAGGCAGAGTTTGCAGTGAGCTGAGATTGTGCCATTGCACTCTAGCTTGGGCGACAATAGCAAAACTCCATCTCCATAAAAAAAAAAAAAAAAAAAAAAAAAAAGGCCAGGTACAGTGGCTCACGCCTGTAATCCCAGCCCTTTGGGAGGCCAAGGCAGGTGGATTACGTGGTCAGGAGATCGAGACCATCCTGGCTAACACAGTGAAACCCGTCTCTACTAAAAATACAAAAAATTAGCTGGGCGTCGTGGCAGGTGCCTGTCGTCCCAGCTACTCGGGAGGCTGAGGCAGGAGAATGGCGTGAACCCAGGAGGCAGAGCTTGCAGCGAGCTGAGATCGTGCCACTGCACTCCAGCCTGGGTGACAGAGCAAGACTCCGCCTCAAAAAAAAAAAACAGAAAAAAAGAAAAAGAATAATCCATACTACTTTATTCATATTTTCTAGACTATTAAGCTCCTTGACAAATTCAACTTTTTTTTTTTTTTTTTTAGACGGAGTCTCACTCTGTTGCCCAGGCTGGAGTGCAGTGGCACGATCTCGGCTCACTGCAAGCTCCGCCTCCCGGGTTCACACCATTCTCCTGCCTCAGCCTCCCAGGTAGCTGGGACTACAGGCTCCCACCACCACGCCCAGCTAATTTTTTGTATTTTTTTAGGAGAGACGGGGTTTCACCCTGTTAGCCAGGATGCTCTCAATCTCCTGACCTTGTGATCCGCCCACCTCGGACTCCCAAAGCGCTGGGATTACAGGCATGAGCCACCGCACCGTCGACAAATTCAACTCTTTAAAGTATATATAATACATTGTAACACAGCATCTCAAAGTCATCATGTCTTATAATAAGCTTTTATGGCAGAGCCTGCCTAAGTACTCAGGATCTAGTTTCGCCTTCCTTACTAATGGACCTCGTTTAATTGAAAGAGCAATATAGCTGAATGAAAACTGCATTTCCAGCTTCTCTTGCAGCTAAGGATGGTCATAGTACAGGGTTCTTTCTGGCCAACAAAAGGTGATCGGTCATCACTGAGTAGGGCTTCCAGGAGAGAGCTTTGAAGGACTACCTCAGCAGGCACAAGCCCTTTGTGCCCTTCACTCTTCCTCCCTCTTCCTTCCTTGAGACATTCAGACACGATTATTAGGCTCAGGCATCTACCAGGAAAACATGAGGGTAAAGATCTCATCATAGGCTGGGTGCGGTGGCCTACACCTGTAATCCCAGCACTTTAGAGGCCGAGGTGGCTGGATTACCTGAGGTCAGGAGTTCAAGACCAGCCTGGCCAACATGGTGAAACCCCATCTCTACTAAAAATACAAAAATTAGCTGGGCGTGGTGGCAAATGCCTGTAATCCCAGTTACTGGGGAGGCTGAGGCAGGAGAATTACTTGAGCCAGGGAGACGGAGGTTGCAGTGAGCCAAGACCATGCCACTGCACTCCAGCCTGGACAACAGAGTGAGGCTCCGTCTCAAAAAAAAAAAAAAAAAGATCTCATCATAAAGAAAGCAGAAGAATTGGGAGGAGTATGGGTCTATAATGACATCATAGAACCAACACACTGGCCCTAGGCTACTTACCTCAAATTTTTACATGAAAGAAAACTAAATGCCCAATTTGTTTCAGCCACTGATTCTGAGGTCTTTATTACCAGCAGCAGAATAATGTCTGACTGATATATTTCTTCGTTAGTAAACAAATCCACAGATCCCCGCTTCCCCCACTGACTAATGGATTAAAATAAGAAAAAAACATAACAGAGTCTATGACACTAATGTTATCTAATAAAAGGAAAAGTGAGTACCACTTAATTCTTGAATGGTAGCAAAGTATGGGCTGTACTTGAGCCTTTTCTTAACCACTAATACCCGGAAAATCCCAGTTTAAATAAAGAATATACCTGTTCTTCCCAATTCCTCTACACTACTCTGTGATTTTTCCTTCAGTTTCTCCCAGTTGTTTGTTTTTTCCACCTTGCTTCATTTTCTCTACAGCTGCTATCTCTTAAAGCAATGTCAGATTTAACACACTCTCATAACACATGGCAGAGGGCTGGTGCTATTGAGTTTCCCTTTTATTCTTCATAAAGAAAAACAGCCTAAGGTACTTCCAGTGGCCTCATTTTCATTCTTCATTCTTCACAGAATAAAATTCTGGATCATACACATAGGCACATTATTCCTTCAATGGAAAAGGAAAACTAACAGTAATTCTCCTGAATATTAAACTATACTTCATCGTTATAGGACATTTGGAAAGTAAACTTTAAAATATCAAATATATAAATCTGCAAAGAAGAGAAAACCATTTTATCATTTTAATGACATCTTGCTCTTAAAAACTTGTTGTAACTAGCATGTATTTAGAATCAGACTCCTGGCATTCATGACTCTTAACTCTGCACCAGTGACCCCCAAAAGCCCACTGACAGCTGGTGACTTATTTTGAGGAAACCATACTAGGATGCTGGGGTGTGGGAAGCAGCTCCACGACCTCCCTCATCTCAGCCAGACCTGCTGCTCTCTACCCTTGGGCAAGTGAATGAATTATGAGGGAGATTGTAAGCAACACTGGAAATCCAGAGTGGGCATTCCAAAATCTTGGAGATATACCTATACATGGTTATCCTGGTTTCCTCACATACCATTGTGTTACAAACATTTTCTTTTTTTTTTTTTTTTTTTTTTGAGACGAAGTCTCGCTCTGTCACCCAGGCTGGAGTGCAGTGGTGCAATCTCGGCTCACTGCAAGCTCCGCCTCCCGGGTTCACACCATTCTCCTGCCTCAGCGTCTCCGAGTAGCTGGGACTACAGGCGCCCGCCACCATGCCCGGCTAATTTTTTGTATTTTTAGTAGAGACGGGGTTTCACCGTGGTCTCGATCTCCTGACCTCGTGATCCGCCCGCCTTGGCCTCCCAAAGTGCTGGGATTACAAGCGTGAGCCACCACGCCCGGCACAAACATTTTCTTAACAAATTTTATTTTACATATTACTTCATGGCTTTAACAATTTGTATCCGTATTTCTCCTTTGTGACATGTAAGTTGTTTTACATTTTTTGCTGTAATAAGGAAAACACTAAAAAGAATTTTGGTACAGAAACATTGCCCCATATTTTTGATCATCTGTAAAACAGATTCTAGGAGAAGTTGTAGATGAATGGTTCCTTTCTGAGAAGAATTACTTGAATCTTTCTACTCTATTTATAAATTCCCCCTAGAAAAAAAACACAGGCTTTTATATCTTACAAAATTATAATAAAGATGAAATCTAGATTATCTTCATATTCCTTTTTGTGAAATGGAAAACAAAGCAGGCCCAAAGCAGGAACTGGGCTTCCAATAGATACACCTTATCAAAGCCCTTCTGTAAACCTGCAGGCAAGGCTGGGTTGCAGGGGAAATGCCCTTCTGACCAGCAGAGGCCTCAACAGACACCAATTCAAGACAAGAAGAGCTCCAGAGTATCCAGAGTATACAAGCTCTAACCATCCTTCCTGGTGACTATCTGAAAGAGTAGAGAGAGAATAGGAAAGGGGGGTCTCCCAGCTCTGCCACTAAGTAGGAGTCATCTAGGATAAACCCTAACATTCAGTCTGAGCTTCCTTATCCATCAATGTGTTGACTATTATACCAGATGATCTCCAAAGTTTTTTCCAGCTGAAATTGTCAATGACTTTATGTTCACCAGCCAAATTCAGCACTAAAACTCTCACTTTTCACCTCTGAGTTTCATGTTCTTTCTCCTTTAGTAATTCTCACTGAATTCTCACTGCTGTGTCCCTAATACTTTCCCACAGAAATCTGCCCCTCTAGGCATGCCAATCATCCAGAACTCACAAAACAGGCTCAGCTTCCTCATCCCTCACATTGCTCACCATGCCTAATGTCCATAATGCCCTGTATTCTCACTACAATCTTGTGGACTTTGCCAGTGCCCAGTAATCTTCACCTCTTTACACTCCTACTGTGCATGGTATTCATGCCATCCACCAGGCTTCTGCCTGTATAGTGTGTGTTGTTTATCCCTCAGGGAAACCATTCATGACTCTCAAGCTAACCAGTAAGCTTCTTGCACTGGCCAACACCCACCATTGCTGACACGTCTCAAAACCATCGATCACTCAGAGTGATTCTCCACACATATTTGTTGATTTATCAATTTACTAGTTTATTAAACATTTAAGTATATTTCAACTGTGAAGTTTAACAGTTGAGAGGTAAAGAGAACAGTGAAAAGAGAAATGGCCAATTCTACTCACATCGTATCCAACCCAATTTTTTTTTCTTGAGACGGAGTTTCGATCTTGTTGCCCAGGCTGGAGTGCAATGGCGCCATCTCGGCTCACGCCAACCTCCACCTCCCAGGTTCAAACAATTCTCCTGCCTCAGCCTCCTGAGTAGCTAGGATTACAGGCATGTGTCACCACGCCTGGCTAATTTTATATTTTTTAGTAGAGACGAGGTTTCTCCACGTTGGCCAGGTTGGTCTCGAATTCCCGACCTCAGGTGATCCACCCACCTCAGCCTCCCAAAGCACTGGGATTACAGGCATGAGCCACCGCACCTGGCCCCAACCCAAAATTTTTAAACTATGTCTGACAGAAGATCAGACGGTCTCTACATGAACATTCCAAGGTCAGTATTTCCTTACTTCAAGTGGCAGCCCGATCTGCTCTGGGGCAGATGTATTCCTTAGAAACTTATTCCAGAGATGGCCGGGCGCAGTGGCTCACGCCTGTAATCTCAGCACTTTGGGAGGCCGAGGCGGGCAGATCACGAGGTCAGGAGATCGAGACCAGCCTGTCTAACACGGTGAAACTCCGTCTCTACTAAAAATACAAAAAATTAGCTGGGCTTTGTGGTGGGCACCTGTAGTCCCAGCTATTCGGAAGGCTGAGACAGGAGAATGGCCTGAACCTGAGAGGCGGAGCTTGCAGTGAGCTGAGATCACGCCACTGCACTCCAGCCTGGGCAACAGTGCGAGGCTCCATCTCAAAAAAAAAGAAACTTATTCCAGAGACAGACTGAATTTTCCCACAGTGATCCCACCTAACCTTCTTACTTGCACCATTCTCAGGGGCAACAACCACATGGGCTTTAACTGCTCTTCCAGCAACAATTCCTGCACCATCCCAGCTGTGCTGCTCTGGCAACACCCCTCTGAAAACACAGCTTCCAGAACTAACGGAAACATTCTGGATGCAATGTGACCAATAAAGCTGTCCTTCCATCACATCCCCTGTCTGGATGACAACTTTTGGGGTCATGCAAGCTGACTTGCTTCACTAAAGAGCAGCCATAACATGCTAGCAGATAAATGAGCTGTGATTACCTAGAAGCCTTATTTCACAGAACTAAAACCTGAAAGTCACAATCCTACAAGCCAATAGCTCTCTCTCTGCGTCAAAACTTGTCTAGGATGACATGTTTGCCTTGGATGTGAAATTTAGGCAGTTAAGTGTTCTGGCTTTGAACGATTTGTTATTTCAAAGTAAATGATATCCTGACATGATAAAAATACAAAATGGAAAGGAACTCTCCTGGTGACTCAAACCGTTTAAACTGTTTTACCTCATTTGGAAAGCCACAGCCTGAAATAAATTTGCTGTCCAAGAGCACCATCTGGTGGATGAAGGTATTTAAGCTACCCCATTGAGGGAAGAGGGAAAAAAAGTCTATAGATTAAACGCCACTATGTCTAACACCTTGGTGTGAAAAGATTCCCATGCCTCACCAACAGGTTTCTTATAAAGGAGCTATTGATTTGACAAAATTCTAATACAAAAGAAATCTGGAACTGACAAAAATTCACTATCATTGAATTTAGTTCATCTTCTTAAATATTGCTTATCATAAAGTAAACATTTCTGAGCTGGAAGGAACAAGAGAGAGCGGTTAATTCCATTTTTTCCCCTCATAGATGAAAATTCTGAGGAGAACACAGAGCTTTCCTGAAAGTCACAGCTAGGAATGGCAGACATTGATTATACACGAAAACAGGTCAAATATTCTGTGCTGTTTAATAAAGTCTTCTATCTCAAGAAGCTGCAGAAGAAAGGCAGAAAATGGGGCAGTGCGTGTCTGTGCAAGGTGCCACTCTGATCTGGCCACCCACTGTGGACTGTGCCCTGCCCCACACTGACCAACACAAGATCAGGAGCTGTCATACTCTCCCTCCTCCACCCACCCACATCCTTCATGTTAGATTTGCTGTCCTCTACCTGTGAAAACCATCCTGCCAATAATAACAATAAAAATAAGACACATTTTCTTTTTTTTTCTTTTGAGATGGAGTTTCACTCTGTCGCCCAGGCTGGAGTGCAGTGGTGCGATCTCAGCTCATTGCAACCTCTGCCTCCCAGGTTCAAGCGATTCTCCTGCCTCAGCCTCCCCAGTAGCTGGGACTACAGGTCCCTGCCACCATGCTTGGCTAATTTTTTGTACTTTTAGTAGAGAAGGGTTTCACCATGTTGACCAGGCTGGTCTTGAACTCCTGACCTCAGGTGATCCACCCACTTTGGCCTCCCAAAGTGCTGGGATCACAGGCATAAGCCACCGCGCCCGGCCAAATAAGATAAATTTTCAATCATCTTGTGGAAGAACATCTATTATCGTGGGAAAGCATTCACAATGGGTCAAACAGAAGGGGAATAAAACTGTTCATTGTACCACAAAATTTTTTTTACATGCAATTATGGAGCATTCATAGAGAAAAAACAATGGAAGGAAATATACAGAACAGTTTTCACAGCTGTTTTCTCTGAATGCCAAGATTATGCATGATTTTCATTTTCTCTATGTAATACCTTCCCATATTTTTCATATGTAATGTCTATATTAACAAAAACTTTTACCTTAAAGTGGTGTAATTTATAGATTATCAAGAAAACTAAAAACAAAATGGAAAGAGTAGGACACCAACCACCCATCCACCTAGTACAAGCATAGCAAAAAAAAAAAAAAAACTTCCCCAGCTCAAGGAGAAATATATAAGACATTTATATTTTTTTGTATTAAGATTCTCCACAAGGCCAGGCACAGCAGCTCATGCCTGTAATTCCATAACTTTGAGAGGCGGAGGCAGGAAGATCACTTGAAGCCAGGAGTTTGAGATCAGCCTGGGCAATATAGTGAAATCCCGTCTCTACAAAAAATTAGCTGGGCATGGTGGTGCACACGTGTAGTCCCAGCTACTCAGTAGGCTGAGGTGGAAGGATCACCTGAGCCTGGGAGGTGGAGGCTGCAGTGAGCTGTGATTGTGACACTGCACTGCAGGCTGTGCAATGGAGTGAGACCTTGTCTTAAGAGAGAGAGAAATAAATTAAAAAAAGATTTGCCACAATATTTTTCAAACTGTTTTAAATTTTCTATCACTTTTCCATCAATAAAGACCTGAAGATAACAAAAGCAATAGGCCAGCAAATTAATATTAAAGAAAAATCTTGGAGGTACAATTTATTTAAAATATTTTCTATATTTTCAGATGCAGAGACATGAGCTCACACGGTGTCTACTTGTAAAATTTTGCCTGGTTTATAAGACAAAACACAGGACAGGATGTGCCCCAAAGAACTCCATGGCTTCCAGTTTGAGAACCACTGTCTCTGAAGGTGATTCGTTCTTTGAGAAACATATCAGGAATTCAGTTACCTGAAGGCCAATAAATAAAGATGGAACACAGTTACCTTGCCCTAAGATCTCTGCATTATGTATGTGCAATAGGTAAGTCATCTTTTGCTAAGTATCTTACAGAAGCAGTTGTCAAGGTGTTTTCTGAGGACCACAGGAAGACACGCAGACCCTGTCAGAGGGTCTGTGACATCAAAACTATTTTCAAAATTATACCAGAACATTAGTATTTGCCTTTTTCACTCTCGTGAGTATAGAGTTTTCCAGAAGCTATAGGACATATGACCTTATAACAGATTAAATGTAGAAGCTGATATAAAAATCCAGCTATCTTTTTTTTTTTTTTTGAGACCGAGTTTCACTCTGGTTGCCCAGGCTGGAGTGCAATGGCACTATCTCAGCTCACTGCAACCTCTGCCTCTCGGGTTTGAGCAATTCTCTTGCCTCAGCCTCTCGGGTAGCTGGGAATACAGATGCATGCCACCATGCCCGGCTAATTTTTTTGTATTTTTAGTAGAGACGGAGTTTCACCATGTTGACCAGGCTGGTCTCGAACTCTTGACCTCAGGTGATCCACCCGCCTCGGCCTCCCCAAGTGCTGGGATTATGGGTGTGAGCCACCGTACCTGGCCACAATCTTCTATTGAGCTAGACATAAGAGATTTGAAAAATGTAAAATAATGTGACTCTTCTTACTAATTTTTTAATTGGGGAAATGCAGTCACCTTTTCTTTTTCTGTCTGCTCCTCTCTACCCTATAGTCACCTTGTATAAAATAATGTATGTTGATATGTAATGGACTGTTTTAATGAATTAAATATTTTTTAAATATTCTCTTAATTTCCTTTTTTTTTTTTTTTTTGAGACGGAGTCTTGCGTGAGCCACCACACCCGGCCTTAATTTCTAATACAATAAAAAAGAATAGATATAACCTCCTTAAATGAAAGTTACTTGAGGTTCACAATAATTATTACGATTGTAACAGGGCCTTAAGACTGAAAGTTTGAGAACTACTGTCTTGGAGTAATAGAGTTCAGAAAAACGCACACTGGGGAAGGTCACCTGAACCCTCTTCACTCTCCCCAAGCCTCTTGCTGTAACCAGACCATCTTGCTGCAGTCTGTTATTAGATCACAATATTTTTCACAGCTATTTTTCCAATGCCATGCACTCATCAGACCCTATGCTAGAAACTGAAGCTAGAGAGTACATGAGAAATGACACCTGTCACCAATGAACTCAGAGTCTACTGCAGAAGAAATAGCCACGAAAAGAAATACCACAAAAATAAATACAAGTAACCTTCATCCTCTGTTACCATTTTCCAAATATTTGCTATAATAATTTTTTTACCCAATATTCACTGTCCAAATCAAAGACTCTCTATGATGGTGTCCACCAACAGAACTGTTTCAGCTGTATACAAACCTAGGTCAGAGAATATAGTCTGCAGCTAAGTTGTATCTCAGATGTTTTCCCAAAAGGATTATGTCTAGCGCCCATATTAAATGTATCGGCACTACTGCTGTCATCTTCCCATCAGTATGAGTGAAAATGTCTCCTGAAAAAGTAGAAAAACCCAAGGAGAGAGTAAGTGAGCATATGAGACCTACAGAAGCCTACAAAGAGTTGGAAGTGATGGCGCTTACTGAAGGAAGGAGGCCCATCAGATATTAACTTGACATGTCCCAATCTCTTCAACATAGCAGAGTTGCTCCTGAAGAGCTTCACCATGTGACTCAAGATTTTGAAAAACTAGAGAAATTCCTTTTGCAGTGGACTCATAGCCATTCTCAGGGTAGGAGACCAATGATTATCTCCTGGTACAGGAGAGGGTGGGGGACACCTTTGGAGATCTGGAGGCAGCAGCAACGAAGGAGCAACATGATTCAGTGAAGGGGCTGAGTTTCAAAGCAAGTGCAAAATGGTCTGAAAGATCCAACAATAGTGTGAGATAGCAGAAGTTGAAGGTGACAGGTGGGGCAGCATCCCCTCACAGTGAAGTGTGGCTACCTTCCTCCAGTGACCTGCAGAAAACTATCATCAAAGATGGTCACACACACAGGAAATTCTCAGTCTTTATGAAATGCTATCCCATAGGTTTATTACAGAATCCAAAGGCTAAATTGCTCCATGGGTACTCTGACAATGAGGATAAGCTACCCCCTTTTGGTGCAAAACGTTGGTTCCAGGGGGCCACTGAAGACTGACCTGCATGTTACGCTATGAGGCATTTAAACTGGAAAGCCAGCATGATGGAGGATAGAGATGAGGATGAGGGGAGGAGCTATGTGTCGCCGCTCAGCAAAGGGAAAATCTTGCAAACACGACTTGAATACACACAATACACTGGGAGGTCCATCTAGGGTTATAGATTATGAAGATAATAGCATGAGCAAAACATGTAGAACTTCATTTTATACCTCTACTTAATGAAGCATTATCATGAGAAGAATCATCATTATGCCATACAATAGGTATTGCTAGAAATACAGCCCAAAATAGGACAGAACACAAGCCTGATGATCCTTTGTCACTGTACTAACGTAGGTAATGTTGATGTCTATTCTTAGCTCTCACACACAGAAAAAAAGAGATGTAGCTCTGCCATCAAAGGTCGATGCAGGTGTACATGGCTACTGGCCATCTCAGCAATGTGATACCTTCTGTCTTTTCTACAGACATCTGCTGACTTGCAGGTCCTTTAGCCAAATCTTATTTTCTCTCGGTCCCTCTTTTATCTTTGTCTTTGTGTGTTTGTTTTGTTTCCCAAAGAAACTCCCATGCTGCTTCTAACAGAAGGCTGAATATTTTAATGTAAAGGCAGTTAACAAAGGCTAATTAAAACTTCAGTGGCAGACCAGCCCTTAGTGAAACATAAAAAAAATCCAGATCTTAAGTTCCTTATGTGTATGTACTGTTTCCAAAGAATCATCTAGGACTTACTCAGGACCAAAGATGGCTCTATTTCTGAGATCTTGTTTTAACTACAGAAGGTTCCTGAAATCACAAAACACTACAGTTTCTTCCTTGCAATGAATCAATGTAGTCAATTATATTAATCTCATCCTCCTGAGAACATTCCGGTTTTATTTATATCCCATCTGTCTCAAAAACGATTTGTACACCCTTCCCCAAGAGCAAATAATTATCCTCCATATAAGGGGCTGACAAACATTTTCTGCAAAGAAACAGTAAATATATTAGGCTTTGAAGGCCATATAACCTGTCACAACTAACGCACCTCTGCCACTGTAGCGCAAAAATATATAATATGCAAATGAAAAAGACTGGGCTCCAAGAAAGCTTTATTACAAAAACCAGCAAAAGGCAGAACTTGACAGCCAAACCCTACTCTTCAATATATACCCAAAGGCTGGATTCGCCCCATGCCTTTGAGAGTCTTGGTTTTTTGGTTTTAAAAATAATACTTGCTTAAGTTGTGTTACTGTTGCCATAGGTTACTGTCCATGGTGTTCAGATTTTTTAGTATAACCTAAGGAAATCAAGCTCTGAAAGCAGCAGCAGAATAAAAGAGGGGCCAGCCGGGCACAGGGGCTCACGCCTATAATCCTAGCACTTTGGGAGGCCAAGGCAGGCAGATCACTTGAGGCCAGGAGTTAGAGACCAGCCTGGCCAACATGGAGAATCACGGTCTCTGCTAAAAATACAAAAATTAGCCAGGTGTAGTGGCATGCAGCTGTAATCCCAGCTAGTCGGGAGGCTAAGGCAGGAGAATTGCTTGAACCCGGGGGCGAAGGTTGAGATCGCGCCACTGCACTCCCCCCTGTACGACAGAGCATACTCCATCTCAAAAAAAAAAAGAATGAAAGACAGGCTAAGACCTGACAAAGGGCTAATATCCAGAATCTACAAAGAACTCAAACAAATTTACAAGAAAAAACAACCCCATCGAAAAGTGGGTGAAGGATATGAACAGACACTTCCCAAAAGAAGACATCTATGCAGCCAACAGACACATGAAAAAATGCTCATTATCACTGGTCATCAGAAAAATGCAAATCAAAACCACAGTGAGATACCATCTCACATCAGTTAGAATGGCAATCATTAAAATGTCAGGAAACAACAGATGCTGGAGAGGATGTGGAGAAATAGGAACGTTTTTACACTGTTTGTGGGAGTGTAAATTAGTTCAACCACTGTGGAAGACAGTGTGGCAGTTCCTCAAGGATCTAGAACTAGAATTACCATTTGACCCAGCCATCCCAATACTGGGTATATACCCAAAGGGTTATAAATCATGCTACTAGAAGGACACATGCACACGTATGTTTATTGCTGCACTATTCACAACAGCAAAGACTTGGAACCAACCCAAATGTCCAACAATGATAGACTGGATTAAGAAAATGTGGCACATATACACCATGGAATACTATGTAGCCATAAAAAAGGATGAGTTCATGTCCTTTGCAGGGACATGGATGAAGCTGTAAACCATCATTCTCAGCAAACTATCACAAGGACAGAAAACCAAACACCGCATGTTCTCACTCATAGGTGGGAATTGAACAATGAGATCACTCGGACACAGGGCAGGGAACATCACACACTGGAGCCTGTCGGGGGTTGGGGGGCTGGGGGAGGGATAGCATTAGGAGAAATATCTAATGGAAATCATGAGTTGATGGGTGCAGCAAACCAACATGGCACATGTATACCCATGTATCAAACCTGCACGTTGTGCACATGTATCCTAGAACTTAAAGTATAATTTTAAAAAAAGAGAGAGAGGCGAAGACACAAGCCAGGGGATTTCCAGGCCCTCTCCCTCTCCTGTCAAGGATGACTATTCTGATCTAGTCCTTTAAAAACACCCTCACCCCTAATTCCTATGCTATATCCCAGCTGGATCAAAACTACCATGGCACCTTCTCTGCTCCTTAAAAGATTTGCCTGGGGCTAAGAGACAAAATTCAGACTCTGGAACAAAGCAGGTGGGGCTGCTGTGGGGTCATGGGTCAGATCCACAACCCAGGCCCACAGCCCTGTCTCAGGCCCCTCTCCCATATCCCACAGCTGCTATTCGAGTTTTTTCTCATCCTCCTATGCTCCTGCTCAGCAAACAACCTGCAATTTCAGCAAAAATACTGACACTACTAGGTGTGGTCTCACCCTTCAATTTACCTAGCTCTGGTCCCACGTTTCACTCTCTCTCCTTTCACTGGAACTTAGTCATCAAAGCCAAGTTCAGATGTCATCCCCACTCCAGAAAGTCTTACTGGAATGCAGGCCTGCTCATATTGCCTCTCCTGCAGGCTGCAAAGAGTCAAGCCCACTGCACCAACTGTCCCTCCACCCCACTAAGTCTATGAACTACTTGAGAAGCAGGATTCGTATCCATCTTTGCACCTTGCACAAATTACTTCTCTTATCTCCCCATACCCTCTCTCCAGGAACTCCCACCCCCACCAAAAAAAGGCTACAATTTTCTTACCATTCTTTTAAGATTAAGGGAAATAGCTACCACTAGAAATTCAAGGAAAAAGTAAACTGCAATTTGATGACTCTATAATTCCTTTCAAAATAATGCTATGAACCATGAGAAACCAGTTCTTGGTACAATTTAAATACTGAACTAAAGAATTAAACAATGTAAAGATAAGACAGTCAACAGCAAAACAATCTATGGGCTTTTTAAATGCACATTCATTACAATGAATTCAAACATTCCTGACAGTAAGCTATTATTACACTCACTCTGCATCATGCCCTTTAATGCACTCTTTTCTTTTGTTATTCTTCGTCTACCTCAAGGGGGGTAAATACAAGTTACTTTTCATTTGTTGAATTTAGGTGTCTTGAGTGTGATTGGTTTTGTTTACCAGAAGCAGTTTACAACACTCCTCTCATGTCTTTCTTTATGCTACAAAAGCATGAAAATGTCAGTCCAGCTCAGGAGCTGCTAAATGCTTCCACAGAGCCTGCAGAAATTCTATAAAATACTGCCTTGTAGGTCCTACCAAAATGATAGATTCCCAGCTCTAAAACCTGTAAACGATGAGGATGTTTTAAAACTGCGTGTTTACAAAGCAGTGGATTTTGTTCATTGGATTTTAATAACAAAAGTTACTCAAATCTGAAGACTAAAGTCAATGTTCCCTTGAAGCAATGCCAATGAGTAGTAAATGGCTTTCAAACACAAGCAGTAAATTGATAAGCACTGCAAACCAAAGTCCATCAACCTCATCTTTACAGTCAATGCTTATGCTATTTCACTACCAAATACATATAGCTAATTCAGGACATTTTTATATCAATTTTTCTGCAAATGATCCCAAACATGCTGCTTCTAGCTCTTAATTATATATACAAAAATAAGGGAACAAAAAGGTTAATTATCCTAAAAGGCGGTTTAAAAAAAAGAAAAAAAAAAAAACTTAGATTGAGTTTTATTTTATTTTCAAGCACTTAGACATACAACTTTCAGTCCAGGATCTGGATGACCCATCAGCTCAACCTTCTTCTCAGAAGCCTGAACATTTGCCAGGATACAACACACAGGAAGAAACTATGGAGAAGGTACAAAATACACCCATCAGCTCAGGGGCAATATGTAGTTGACAAAGACCTAGTTTTACATATTTCCATAACTATGATACTGACTATGCATAACGACTTCTCCAATACTGGTGTGGGGGATAAGAGCATGTCGTGGCCCTTTTACTAGCCTCCCAACTTTGGAAAAGCACTTGACCCTCTCTGGGCCTCATGTTTTGTTAAGTGTAAAAGGCCAACAGTACTCAAGCTGCCTCACCCATTCCAAAGGAAATCACACAGAAGCTGGTTTAACAAGGCAAGATGCCACACTCCTTAAGGAAGCCTACTGGTAAGAGCATAAAGATACCAGACCCACACAAATGTTTCCAATATGCCCACTCCCATCTGCCCACATCCCTCACCATCAATTTCCTACATGTTCTACTTGGTGCCACACCCTTCCCAGACAATTGCTCTAAGCACTAGAAGCTGCTCTTGGCCTCTCTCTGAGCCCTCACCTTTATCACACATGTGCATAACTTGCCCCTGCCTATGGGCCACATCTAATGACCTGCCCACAACAGCTAAACTTACATTTAGCTCATAAGAAATTTATTATCGCTAAAGAATAAATCAGCAAAGCATACACTTGAAACTGAAACAAACAAAAATCTACCATTTAATACAAGGTACAATTTGAAATTGGTAGTCTAGATGTGGCTAATGCTAAAAGAAATGGAAATGATCCTTCTGGAAAGCAATATTGGAAATGCTTCAAAAGCCAAAAAACTGTAAAAACCTTCTCAACTCTTTGGTGGTAAACATGAACACGCATGCAAACACAAGCATGCATATATACACACACTCACATAAAACAGAAAGACCAAAAGGAAATCATAAAAAGGTTATTCCTGGGCAGGGTGCGGTGGCTCACACCTGTAATCCCAGCACTTTGGAAAGCTGAGGTAGGCGGATCACAAGGTCAGGAGATCGAGACCAACCTGGCCAAGATGGTGAAACCCCATCTCTACTAAAAATACAAAAATTAGCTGGGCATGGCGGCGCGTGCCTGTAATCCCAGCTCCTCGGGAGGCTGTGGCAGGAGAATAGCTTAAACCAAGGAGTTGGAGGTTGCAGTGAGCCGAGACAGTGCCACTGCACTCTAGCCTGGCCTATAGAGTGAGACTCTGTCTCCAAAAAAAAAAAAGGGCTATTCCTGCTGTTTGATAACCTTATGAGCAATTTTTTATTCTCTTCTTCATGTTTTTCCGTATTTTTCAATTTTCCTACATGTACATATACTACTTTAATAAACAATACATTCTCAACATAGAGATTACTTATACTAGTAAAAATTCAGATGCAGAATGAGGAAAGGCTATTTTTTTAACTTTTATTTTTATTATTTCAAACATATACGTATTTAAAACACCAGTCTGTCATCTAGCTTCAATTATAAATATTTTGCTGGGCTGGGCACAGTGGCTCACACCTGTAATCCCAACACTTTGGGAGGCTGAGGAGGGAGGATCGCTTGCGCCCAGGAGTTTGAGACCAGCGTGGGCAACACAGGAAGACCCTGTCTTTACAAAAACATTTTAAAAATTAGCTAGGCATGGTGGCGCCTACAGGTAGTCCCAGCTACATAGGAGGTGGAGGCAGGAAGACTGCTTGAACCCAGGAGGTCAAGGCTTCAGTGAGCCATGATCATGCCATTGCATGCCAACCTGGGTGACAGAGCAAGACTGTCTCAAAAAAAAAAAAAGTGTGTGTATGTGTGTGTGTGGCCAATCTTCTTTCATCTATATCCATTCAACTTTATTTTCTTAAGTAATTGAAAAACAAATCCCAACCCTCATGTTATTTCAATCAGATATCCTTTAATATGCATAATTGATAAGTTAAGAAAATTACATAGCCATCATTCCATCCAATATGACAATTCTACAATATCATATAATGTCTTCAAAAATAAGAATGGTCTTTGAAATAACAGTGTTCAGCAATTAAAAATTCATACTTGAAATTGTGCTACTACTTCATACACAGGATATATAAAGAAGTATAAACCAATAAGAATCGCTAAAACCACAGAAAAGGGAACTTAAGCCAAAAAAAAAGGAAAGCATGACAAAAAAGAAAAGTGTATAAGAGACTTCACTAAAGGGGAAATCCAGGCACTTCACTAAAGGGGAAATCCAAACAGTCAGTGAACATAAGGGGAAAAAATCATAATGCAACTTAAAACCAAAAGATACGACTACACACACCAACAGAATGGCTAAAATTAAAGAAATGACAATATCAAGTGTTAGGCAGGATGTGGGGCAAAGGAAACTTGAAAACATTGCTATAGGAAGTGTAAGCTAGAAAAAACGTTTTCTTCTAAAGCTAACCATGTATATATAAGGTATATAAGAAGGTATAAGGTATGAAGTATAAGAAGCCAGTCATAAAAGAATGTACGCTGAATGATTCTAGTTATATAAAATTCAGAAACAGGCCACACTGAGCTGTACTGTTAAACAAAAGAAGAAAATGATTACCTTCAAGTCAGAATAGCTAGTTACCTTTGGAGGGAAAGGGGAGCCTATAGTAGGTAACAGGGCAGGTAAAGGAATTCTACGGTGCTAGTAATGTCTTCCTCGGTGTCAGAAATGGTACACAGGTGCTCACTTTACAATAATTCATAAAGCTCTAGGTTTACGTTCTATGCATTTTCTAGCTTGTTTTATATTTCAAAATAAAAAAGGTTTTAAAATAATATAATAATGGAATTAAGGCAAGGATTATTAATGAATCATAGATGCCAAATCCACCGAATGAAAGGCTGTTGGGGACAGATAGTCACCTAATATTTGAGTATACCCCATAGATCACTTATTAGTTACAAAGGGGAATCCTTGACTGAATCCTTAAAGGAGGGCGGGGGGGGGCAGTTATAACATTACTGGGAAAATTTGAATATGGTCTATACACTAGATAACATTATATAAATGTTAAACTCTCTTGTAATTAAAAGATACATACTTATATAATTCAGGGTGAACTATCGTGATGTCTGCATCATACATCAAAGAAAGAAAAATAGAAACAGAGATAAAGAGACACAAAGAAACATTAAGCAAATACGGCAAAATATTAACTACAGATCAAGTATCCCTTATCCATAATGCTTGGGCCCAGAGGTATTTCAGATGTCAGATTTTTCCCCATTTTGGAGTATTTGCATTATACTTACAGGCTGAGCATCCCTAATCTGAAAAATCCAAAATGCTCCAAAATCCCAAACTTTCTGAGTTTCAACACGATGCTCAAAGGTCATGCTCAAAGGAAATGCTCATTGGAGCATTTTGGATTTTGGATTTCTGGATGAGGGATGCTTAACCTGTACTGGTGAACCTAAGTGAAGGGTATCCAGGTGTGTATTGCACTAGTTCCACCTTTCGGCAGATAAGAAATTTTTCGGAAGAAAATAACGGGCCAGGCCTGGTAGTTCACACCTCTAATCCCAGCACTTTAGGAGGCCGAGGCAGTTAGATCTCTTGAGCTCAGGAGTTCAAGACCAGCCTGGGCAACATACTGAGACCCCGTATGTTTCGAAATAAAAATTTCAAGAAATAATAAAATAAATTAAAAAAGAAAATAATGAGAGAGGGCATAGAAGGTTTCAAAAGACAAAGAACTTTCAGAATTAGGGTTTTAAAATATCAGGAAAAGGCAAAAAGAATTAGAATATAACCAATGAATTATGCCCCCATTAAAATGGCTAGACTGTAATAACGTACTTTTTTAAAAAAAGAAAAAAATTATTACAATTTGTCTGTGAAAAAAAGGACAATATAAGCCTGTTCAAATATAACTTTTTTTTAATGATTGAGGGAAAGTACTGGAAAAATATATCTAAAATACTGCTTCTGCTTTAAGGTGTCAGTATAATGGATCATATTTCCTGTTTTCCAAACATTTTTATAATGTATTTTTGCTTTAAAAAGTTTTAATGTAATGAAAAGATCAGCCAGATAACCACATATCATGTTACTACTGAACAATTTCAGGTATTTGTACAATTATCTAGGTTCAGTTTGAAAAATACCAGCAGCGGAAATCCTACTGAATATTTCCTGTTGTCCTTTGAGGAATTATGGATCACCCAAAAGCACAACAAAAGAACACTTCTAAACTGCTTAAATGGTAACAAAACTGTCACATCCAATGATCCTTTACAAAACTCACTGTAAATATGAATGTACCTCATCATATATGCTCCCATTAATATCTGCACCATAGATGGGTGCCACAAAAGTTAAGTTCTTCCAGTACTTGCGCTCCAAATCTTCGTAATCCAAGTATCTTGGAGTACAATATCTGTAAAAGGTAGATGACAAAAAAGTACAAACCAGTAAGTCAGTTTTAGGGTTTTTCCCACCAAATTGATTTAAATCACTTTCTAAAACAAAATCCTACCAAAATGCAAATACTGCATGTTGTCAAATCTAACAAGTAAACATGCAAACTGATTTACATAGCTATCTGAATATTCTTAAGATTGCTAAATAACTCAATATCACTTTACATTTTATTAGAAAACTACTTTCATGAAAACAACAGAAGCAGAAAAGTGGTTTAAAAGTCATTATTTTAGCTTTCAAAGTATTTTTAAAATCTTTAATCAACTATACTACACTAAGAAATGTTACATATTTATATAAAAACGACATAACACTTAGAGAAACACTGACAAACAATAATCTCGCTAAAAATCCAAGAAAGTATAGTTAAAAGAAGATATTTTGCAGTTATTAGATTGGTAAATGCTGAATATATTAATGGCAAGAAAATAATGACACCTCTTAGACAACTACAGTGGGAATATAAACTGGCAAAACCATTCCAGCATATAATTTTTCTACACATATAAAAAGCTTTTCAAAAATTGATATATTTGACCCAAAATCTAAATGTAGAAATGCACCCTAACAACAGAGAGATGTGTACAATGACAGTTGACCCAGGATGTTTGCTGCAGCATTAATTGAAAACGCAAGTTTATATCCATCAACTAGTAATTAGCTTTAAAAAATACAGAATATAAAACAAGATAGATCTTTCAAGATACTGACATCAAATTCTATCCACAGTGAATAAATCAGGTTACATAATAGTGTGTATACTATATCCTATTTACATTTTAAAAAACCTGTAATTGTATATTAAGTCGTCAGAAAGAAATGTACACCAAATTATTAATATTAATGGTTATCTCTCACGTAGAAATTACAGAAAAGCACTTACTTCTCTGTATTATTAGGAATTTGAACAATAATCTTACCACAAAAAAGGAATACCAATGTTTCTTCTGGAAGAAAATAAGCAAAGAAAGAAACAAATGAGAATATAATGAAGCAAAGTTAAAAAGGTATTTAGCACTAGTAGAATCCCTATAAAGCATACTGGACATTTTAGATTGACTATAGAATAACCGACATCTACACTCACTATACTGGGGACTCCAAACTAGTTATCTGTGTAACAAGAATACCAAATAATGTAACAACTGTATTCAAAATACCAAACAACTTAATTTAACAAGTGTTTTAAAATATAGAACAACTTGAATTTACCCAGAACACTAAAATCTAACGCACAGTCAAAAATAAAAAGGATGGGCATGGGATGGGTGTGGTGGCTCACACCTGTAATCCCAGCACTTTGGGAGCCCAAGGCAGGAAGATCATTTGAGCTCAGGAGTTCAAGGTCTGCCTAGGTAGTGAGACTCTCTCTCTATTTTCTAAAGAATTAAAAAATTTTTTTTTAATATTTTTGTTTTGTTTTGTTTGGAGACAGAGTCTCACTCTTGTTGCCCAGGCTGGAGTGCAGTGGCACGATCTTGGCTCACTGAAACCTCCACCTCCCAGGTTCAAGGGATTCTCCTGCCTCAGCCTCCCCAGTTGCTGGGATTACAAGCATGCACCACCATGCCTGGCTAATTTTGTATTTCTAGTAGAGATGGGCTTTCTCCATGTTGGTCAGGTTGGTCTCGAACTCCCGACCTCAGGTGATCCGCCTGTCTCGGCCTCCCAAGTCCTGGGATTTACAGGCGTGAGCCACTGCGCCCAGCCTTAAAAATGTTTTTAATAAAAAGGATTAGCATGAAAGCACCATTAATCTGTCATCATTCCACCACTTCTGCTAGTAGGTTCCAGTAGTATTGGGAATTCCAGGCACAAGCTAAGCAAGCTAACTAAAGGTCAGAGTCAGGTGACAGAGACAGGTGTACATTCCTATTCCCCGGAGAAGGGATCCCCAATCCCCAGTACAGGTCCGTGGCCTGTTAGGAACCGGGATGCACAGTAGGAGGTCAGTGGCAGGTGAGCATTACTGCCTGAGTTCCACCTCCTGTCAGATCAGTGGCATTAGATTCTCATAGGAGTATGAAACCTGTTGTGAACTGTGCATGTGAGGGGTCTAGGTTGCACACTCCTTATGAGAACCTAATGCCTGATGATCTGAGGTAGGACAGTTTCATCCCGAAACCATCCCGCCACCCCCATCCATAGAAAAATTGTCTTCCACGAAACCAGTCCCTTGCCAAAAAGGTTGGGGACCACTGCCCCAAAACACAAAATGATCAGAAAGGATAAGATAGCAGAGACGCTGTTTATGAGGACTTCTACAGAAACTTTCAAGATTTTTGGAAATTGAAGCCCTAATCTGCTTTACACCATATACCAAGACCAATCTATCACTATGTACTCAATCAGTAACAAATTTTTTTTTTTTTTTGAGAGTCTTGTTCTGTCACCCAGGCTGGAGTGCAGTGGCATGATCTCAGCTCAATGCAACCTCCGCCTCCTGGGTTCAAGCGATTCTCCTGCCTCAGCCTCCCGAGTAGCTGGAATTACAGGCACATGCAGTATCAATTTTTTAAAATTCATAACTCTAAGAAAGATAAAGTTTGGTATTGTCCATTGAAGTTAAATTCTAAAATCCTTAAATATATTAAACAAATATTAATTCTAAACAAAATAAATGACTTGGCTAGTATCTGATCAGAGTCCTTCTAATGGACTGTCCTTCCTAATGGACAATCACAGCTATTCCACAAATCCAGTGTAAATTTGCCCGATACTGATTCAACCATATCTTCTTACCCAGAACCTCTCACTCACTGCAGTACAGTTCTTAAGAGGTGAGTTCCAGGGCCAGGCTACCCATGTTTAAACTGAGGCTTCCATTCATAAGCCACATAACCCTAGACACAGGGCTGAATATCTCTGGAACTCAGTTTTTCCTCTAAAAAATAGGGATAAAAACAGGAAGCTGGTTGTGAGGGCTCCATCAGATAATTATGCAAAGTACTTGGCTCTGTGCCTAGAGGAAAGTACACATCAGTAATGTTATTCATATTACCTACCATTATAAAATTTTATATTAGAGTTATATTAGAAATCTCTAGGTTTTCTTTGGACTACATTGCATTATCAACCAAATGAGCATGCCATCTTCTCTACTGCTAAGACTAAGTACATTACAGACGGTGTACCAGTGCCAGGTCCTGTGCTAAAGAAAAACAGATGAATGGAAAGATCCCAGCACTTTGGGAGGCCGAGGTGGGCAGATCAGAGGTCAGGAGTTAGAGACCAGCCTGGCCAACATGTTGAAACCCCATCTCCATTAAAATATAAAAAACTTAGCCAGGCATGGTGGCACACACCTGTGGTCCCAGCTGCTCGGGAGGCTGAGGCAGGAGAATCACTTGAACCCAGCAGGCGGAGGTTGCAGTGAGCCGAGATCACGCCACCGCACTCCATCCCGGGCAACAGGGCGAGACTCTGTCTCAGAAAAAAAAAAAGACAGGCCAGCAGAAAACCTCTTGTCTCCAACAAAAATTAATCTCATAACATGACCATTCCACAACCAGGTGATCCTGGCACAACTCTGTGTTGACAAGTAAGAGCATTGGTTCTTGAGGCTTAGAAATCCATTTCCTTGGCATTTGAAATAAATTTCTACATGAAACTGGCAGAAGAAATGCAAAAAATATGAATTTCAAAAGTTGTTTAACATTACAACAATTATAATGAAACTAGTCCCAATCAAAAGACAAATTAACTTTATTTATTTTTAATTTTTTATTTTTTTTTTGGAGACAAGGTCTTGCTCTGTCACCCAGGCTCGGGGGCCTTGGTGCAATCACAACTCACTGAAGCCTTGGCCTCCCAGGCTCAAGTAATCCTCCTGCCTCAGCCTCCTGAGTAGCTGGGACTACAGACACATGCCACCATGCATGGCTAATTTTTTATTTTTTTTAGAGACAGGGTCTCACTTTGTTGACCAGGCTGGTCTTGAAACTCCTGGCTCAAGCAATTCTCCCACCTCAGCCTCCCAAAGTGTTGGGACTACAGGTGTGAACCACTGTACCCAGCGTAAATTAAGTTCAAAAGAAATAAAATTAAAGCTAGAAATAATTTTTCAAATTATTTCCCATAATGGTTACATTTTACAACTAAAAAAAAAACCAAAAATTTTTTAAATCATCTCTAAACCCCAGAATGTCAAGAAATGTATATTCTGTTAATAAGTAAATCTTTACAATTTGCCTAAAAATTTATCCCATTTTAAGTGGATTTTAGTTTTTGTAACACTATTTATTCATTTGAAAAAGCACCTACCATATCCCAGCTACTATACAAAGCACTGTGTACACAGTGATACACAAAACAATGTCACCTGAATGGCTATCTTCAGAAAGTGTAAATCTACAACCAAGCCAGTGGAGCAATAATTTAACATAGATATGTATAAAATTTGTACTCAGTAGAATTATCTCGAAGTAGAAAACTGATACCATGCTGAAATAATCAAATGGGCTAGAGAGGATGATCAAAGTTTCTTTATAACAAGAGAAGAAAGAACTTAAAGGCTCAAGTCTTAATAATATTTTGAATTGCCAAGTAATACTAACAATGACTGCCTCTTAAAGTTATATATTGCTATATTTGAAATTTTATTTATTTTTTTCAAGACAGGGACTCGCTCTGTCACCCAGGCTGGAGTACAATGGTGCAATCACGACTCACTGTAGCATCGACCTCCCAGGCTCAAGCAATCCTCAGCCTCCTGAGTAGCTGAGACTACAGGCACATACCACCTGCCTGGCTAATTTTTGTATTTGTTGTAGAGACCAGATTTTGCCATGTTATCCAGGCTGGTCTCGAACTCCTGGGTTCAAGCATTCCACCTACCTCGGCTTCCCAAAGTGCTGGGATTACAAGTGTGAGCCACCATATCCAGCCTATTTTTGAAATTTTAAATAAGCACATATTACTTTTGTAACTGGTAGAAATGTTTCTGACCATCCTTCAAAATCCATCTCAATAGTGCCTACAAAATGAAATTACCCATTCCTTATGAACAACCACAGAAGCCTTGTATTCCTTTGAAACCTCATAGCACTTTGTACCTTTCCTATGGCAGTTCTGATAATTATCAAGAGTATTAACAATAGTTTTTAGTAAGTATAATCTGATTACTTTTAAGTACAAATTATCCCTTGAAATATCAAAGGAGCCAAGCAGAGTTATTACTCAGTGACCTAACCTATTCAATTAACACTTTAAGAGGGACACTGGAAATGGGTACTAAAACATAGTAACAGAAAACAGTCAATAGTTTATACTCGTAAACAGGTTTAATTGCCTCTGCAATCTTGTATCAACAGCATTGCACTTATAAAAGAATTCTGGAAGAGTTCAAAAGAAAATGCTTCCAATCTTTGTTGAAAGTTTCATGTTCTCGATTAATAAGATCTGAAAGAATAAAACTCTATTAATACCTACCCAAAAAATTCAAAAGAAATGATTCAAATTATATTAAACATAAAATTTTCAATTTCTTTGGAATAGCCAGAATGTTCCATAGTAGGAATTTAACATGCAGAAATAAGAGTCTTCAAGTAGCATCATGTGCTTACAATGTCAAATATAATTTTTCTAAAGGAAGATACCTAAATTCACCCAAAGTCTTAATCTCATTCACACCCATCCAGGGAATTCGGAAACTATGATTTTTGGTTGGTCTTTCAGGTTTTATTTTGTTTTTGTAAGATTTATGCTTTCATCTGGGGCCTTAATTATCATATCAGAATTTTTTAAAAGAAGTTTAACAATAATAATTGTGACAACATTTAAATATACCCACAAATTCATTGACACTCCTCCCTTCAAGAAGTAGAGCTTCATTCTCCTCCCCTTGAGTGTAGGCTACACTTAACAGCTGGCTTGTAGCAAACAGAATATGGCAGACATGACAGTGTGTCACTTCTGAAACAGGGCAAGGAAAGACATGTGGCTTCCTTCTTGCTGTCTCTCTCGGATCACTTGCTCTGGGAGAAGCCAGCTGCCATGACATGAAGAGCAGTCCATATGACAAGGAACTGAGGACCCCATCAAAACCCAAGAAAGGGGAGCACTTTTGTAAGAGAATCTTCCAGCCACAATTAAACGCTCAGATGACTGTAGCCCAGCCAACACGCTAACTGCAACCTCATGAGACCCTGAGGCAGAATGTGAAGGTCAGATTCCTGACCTTCAGAAATTATGGCTTGGTTTAAGCAGCTAAGATTTGGGATAATTTTTTTTTTTTTTTTTTTTTTGAGACGGAGTTTCACTCTTGTTGCCCAGGCTGGAGTGCAATGGCGTGATCTCGGCTCACTGCAACCTCTGCCTCCCGGGTTCAAGCAATTCTCCTGCCTCAGCCTCCTGAGTAGCTGGGATTACAGGCACGCACCACCACGCATGGTTAATTTTGTAGTTTTAGTGGAGACGAGGTTTCTCCATGTTGATTGGACTGGTCTTGAACTCCCGACCTCAGGTGATCCACCTGCCTCGGCCTCCCAAAGTGCTGGGATTACAGGCATGAGCCACTGTGCCTGGCCAATTTGGGATAATCTGTTACACAGCAATAAATAACTAATGCAATGGTGGCCTTTCAAGTCATTGAAGGTTTGCTTTTAAAAGTACTAATCTTCTAATACATATAAATCATTTAAGGCTTAAACATTATCAAACGCACACCAAAAAAACTGCCCAACAAACATGAATCGTGTAGAATCAAAAACTCATGGTAACTATAGGATAAGAAGTTCCACTTATAGCTATTAGGAATGAGATAATAAAATAAAGAGCAATTTCTTTAAGTCAAATGTTCAGGCAACCACCTAAAGAACAGAAAACAGAAACAGTTCAATGAAGGGTGAAAAATTGCATGGGAGACTCCTGCTTTTCATTTATAAGCTCCTCTGTCTACTTTGTTTCTTAACATATTTACATAAATCTTTGAAGGAAACAGAAATAGCAAACTGATTCTACTCACTTGCCACTGTTGGCCAGCTGCCTGAACTCCTTCACAGTCATCGCTTTTTTCTGGATGTTGTACTGAGTGAACAGTCCTGACTGCCCTGTGACCATCTGCTGAATTGGTGCTGGAATGAGCAAATTATCAATGTCATCATAGCACTGTCTTGGCTTCCACTCCTTAGGAGGAATCACCTAAAAATAATGAAATAAAATATCATCTTGAAAATACTCCAAGTAATTTAGCTTTTAAGTATTCTGATAAAATACAACTGAAGAATTTCTCAGTCTCTCTATGACAAATGTGTAAAAAAAAGATGAATTATTTGCAATAAAGCAATATGACGTTATTCAATAGCAAAATTTATTGAGTACTCACTATCCCAAACACTGTACTTGTATTAAACTCATTTTGAGTAGGTCCTATTAACATCTTGATTTTAAAGATAAAATTGAAAGACACACAGAAGTAAAATAATTTGAAGTTAAAATGGCTAAAGACTACTTGAGCTGAAATTCTAATTAAAACAGTTTGAATTCACACCGAGTGGTTATGTTAACCTGCCTCTCAATAGACGAAATTGGCAGGGCGCAGTGGCTCACACCTGTAATCCTAGCACTTTGGGAAGCCGAGACAGGCAGATCACCACGTCAGGAGTTCAACACCATCCTGGCTAACATGGTGAAACCCTGCCTCCACTAAAAATACAAAAATTAGCTGGGCGTGGTGGCACGTGCCTGTAGTCCCAGCTACCCGGGAGGCTGAGGAAGGAGAATCGCCTGAACCCAGGAGGCAGGGGTTGCAGTGAGCCGAGATCGCGCCACTGCACTCCAGCCTGGGTGATAGAGCGAGACTCTGTCTCAGGAAAAACAAAAAAAAGACGCAATTATGTTTACATAAATAATTTCTTCCCCAAAGAAGTTCATCTTTATTGAATATGATCTAAGTACCTATGTGCTGTTTATATTATTATGAGAAAAATAAGTAAATACATAGTCAACATTATATTCATTTTTTTTTTTTTTTTTTTGAGACGGAGTCTCACTCTGTCACTAGGGCTGGGGTGCAGTGGCACGATCTCAGCTCACTGCAACCTCCGCCTCCCTGGGTTCAAGCGATTCTCCCACCTCAGGCTCCCAAGTAGCCAGGATTACAGGCACCTGCCACCACGCCCAGCTAATTTTTGTATTTTTAGTAGAGACAGGGTTTCACCATCTTGGCCAGGATGGTCTTGAACTCCTGACCTCATGATCCACCCGTCTCGGCCTCCCAAATTGTTGGGATTACAGGCGTGAGCCACCACACCTGGCCAACATTATATTCTTTATAGATTTCTCACACAATATGGCGATAGCACAGTGGTATGCTAGTAGATCTTTAATAACCAGCTTTCCAGAGAGGTGGAGGAAACCTTGATTTGTAGCTTTTACCTGTTTCCATGGTATAATACTCCCACCATGGCCAATCTGAACCTACCAATGTGACATCACTACATAAGCAGCTGGGAACAGATGTGCACTATCAACTCTCAAATGCCAGTATAAGGTGCCTCAGCACACCAGTGTTTGCCTGTAGTATTTAAGTACTTGATTACTAAGAGTGTAAAGATCCAGAAAACATTAAGACCAAAAATACATATTGATAGGATTTAAAATTAGAAGGTAATAGCCAGGCATGGTGGCTCACACCTGTAATCTCAGCACTTTGGGAGGCCGGGATGGGTAAATCACTTGAGGCCAGGAGTTGTAGACCAGCCTGGCCACTATGGTAAAACCCAATCTCTACCAAAAATACAAAAATTATCTGGGCGTGGTGGCAGGCACCTGTAATCCCAGGTACTCGGGAGGCTGAGGCAGGAGAATCACTTTGAACCCAGGAGGTGGATGCTGCAGTGAGCCAAGATCACACCACCACACTCCAGCCTGGGTGACAGTCCGTCTCATAAATAAATAAATTGAATTAAATTACAATAGAACATAGAACGTCATGAAGTAATTCATGATCTATTGCTGGATTTTTCTTTTTTTTTTTCTTTTTATTTTTGTTACAGATGGGGTTTCGCCATGTTGCCCAGGCTGGTCTCAAATTCCTGAGCTCAACTGATCTGCCTGCCTTGGCCTCCCAAAGTGCTGGAATTACAGGGATGAGCCACTGCACCTGGCCACTTTACCACCTTTAGAAGTTGTTTTAATTATTTTAAAACAAACTTTTTTTTTTTTGAGACAGAGTTTTGCTCTTGTTGCCCAGGCTGCACTCCAATAGCCCAATCTCGGCTCACCACAACCTCCACCTCCCGGGGTCAAGCGATTCTCCTGCCTCAGCCTCCCAAGTGGCTGGGACTACAGGCGTGCACCACCATGCCTGGCTAATTTTTGTATTTTTTAATAGGACGAGGTTTCACCATGTTGGCCAGGATGGTCTCGATCTCTTGACAGCATGATCCACCCACCTCTGCCTCCCAAAGTGTTGGGATTACAAGCGTGAGCCATGGTGCCTGGCCTAAAACAATCTTTTTAAGGTTTTTTATTGAAAAACAGCACACATGTAGAAAATGCATAATCACAAGCACACAGCTCTGTGAATTATTACAAAGCAAACACCAAATGACCTACTGCCCAGGTGTAAGAGGCAAGATATTGCTGGCACGACACAGGCCCTCCAAGCGCCATTTTCCAACTACATCTTCCCTATTGCCCAAGAGGTAACCACAAGTATGGTGTTTATGGCAATCACTTCATTGCTGGGCTTTAGTTTTATGCTTCTATATGCATACATATACACCAGTTTTGCAAACATATAAAAATGTAACCCTACAGTATATACTACTTGAGGTTTATCTTTCATACTTCACTCATATTTTGTGAGATTTAAATATAATGGCCTAGGCCAGACACGGTGGCTCATTCCTGTAATCCCAGCACTTTGGGAGGCCAAGGTGGACAGATCACCTGAGGTCAGAAGTTTAAGACCAGCCTCGCCAACATGGTGAAACCCCATCTCTACTAAAAATACAAAAATTAGCCAGGTGTGGTGGTCAATGCCTGTAATCCCAGCTCCTCCGGATACTGAGGCAGGTGAATTGCTGCAGTGAGCTGAGATCACACCACTGCACTACAGCCTGAGTGACAGAGTGAGACTCTGTCTCAAAATAAATAAATAAATAAATAAATAAATAAATAAATAAATAAATGTAACAGCCTATGTAGCTGAAGTTCATTGATTTTCATTCCTACTCAGTATTTTGTCTTAAAATATTTATGTATTTATAAACTGATAACCATTGGTGGTCATGTGGCTTTTTCTAATTATTGGCTATGGCAAATAACGCTATTAATATTCTTGTACAGATATTCTAGTGCATATATGCACATGGGTCTCTAAAAACATCCATGCATACACAGACACCTCTAAGAATCAAATTACTGACACATAGGATACGTGTAGTTCAAATTTCATAGATATTGCCAACTGTTGCCAAAGTGGTTGTACCAATTTGCACTCCCAAATGCAACATACGAGAGTTCCCATTCCTCCACATCTTCATCATCACCTAATACTGTCCATCATTTAACTTTTAGTCTTTCTGTTAAGTGTACAATGGTACTCAAGTGTGAATTTTATTTGTATTTTCCAAACAAATGAAGAAAGAAAACTTTCAATCCGTATGTTTACTGACCTTACTGATACTTTTTTTTGTTTTCAGACAAAGTTTCTCTTTTGTTCCCTAGGCTGGAGTGCAATGGTGCGATATCAGCTCACTAGAACCTCCACCTCCCAGGTTCAAGCAATTCTCCTACCTCAGCCTCCCTAGTGGCTGGGATTACAGGTGCCTGCCACCACGCCCAGATAATTTTTTGTATTTTTGTAGAGACAGGGTTTCACCATGTTGGCCAGGCTGGTCTCGAACTCCTGACCTCAGGTGATCCACCCGCCTCAGCCTCCCAAAGTGCTGGGATTACAGGCATGAGCCACCAGGCCCAGCTCACTGATACTCTCTTTTATAAAGTACTTATTCAAGTCTCTTTATCATTTTACTATTGCATTGTTGGGTTTTTTCTTATTAACGTATATAGGTCTTTTATATATTCTTTTATATATCCAAGGAGAATACTCTTCAATGTGTATGTGTATATGTAGGCATATACAGAGAGAGAGAGAGACAGAGAGACAGCATGTGTGCACAAGAGCATGTAAATATCTTCTCTTATCCTGTAACTTGCCCTCCAATCTTTTTTTTTAAGAGACAAGGTCAGGCTGGGCACGGTGGCTCACGCCTGTAATCCCAGCACTTTGGGAGGCCAAGGCAGGTGGATCACGAGGTCAGGAGATCCAGACCATCCTGGCTAACACAGTGAAAACCCGTCTCTACTAAAAAATATATATAAAAAATTAGCCGGGCGTGGTGGCGGGCGCCTGTAGTCCCAGCTACTCTGGAGGCTGAGGCAGGAGGCAGAGCTTGCAGTGAGCCGAGATCGCGCCACTGCACTCCAGCCTGGGGACAGAGCAAGACTCCATCTCAAAAAAAAAAAAAAAAAAATTTCCCTACTCGAGCACATAAAAATGGTCTACTTCATATTCTAAGACCATTAAAGTCTTATCTTTCACATTTAGGTCTACATGTACCTATAACTGTGAAACTCAAGTCAAGCGTCATCAGATAAAGAAACTTGGGGTCAGGAGATGAGTAACTTGGCCAATGCTATACAGCTTATAAGTGAGAGTTGTTAGCTCAAAAAAAATAAAACCACCTCACAGTGAGCTGTCAATTTTACCTTAATTTTCATCAGCAATATAAGGATACTACATATTTTATATCCTCCAAGGTATGTTTGTTTAAAATGAGAATTCTGTCCAGGAACGGTGGCTCACACCTGTAATCCCAACACTTCAGGAGGCCGAGGCCGGAGGATGACTTGAGCTCAGGAGTTCGAGATAAGCCTAGGCAACATGGCGAAAGCTCATCTCTACAAAAAAAATACGAAAATTAGCCAGGTGTGGTGGCACACGCCTATAGTCCTAGCTACTCAAGAGGCTGAGGTGGGGCAACTGCTTGAGCCCGGGAGGTCAAGGCTGCAGCGAGCCAAGATCACACCACTGTACTCCAGCCTGGGTGACAGAGCAAGACCCTGTCTCAAAAAAACTAAATAAAAATAAATTTAAAAATAAAATAAAATAGATACATATATATTCATAGTATATGTTACTGAAATCACACCCTCATTATTTTATGTAACTTTTTTTTTTTTTTTTTTGAGACAGGGACTCTGTTGCCCAGGCTTGAGTATAGTGGCATGATCGCAGCTCACGGCAGCCTGGACCTCTCAGGCTCAAGAAATCCTCCCACCTCAGCCTCCCAAGTAGCTAGGACTACAGGCACATGCCCCTACACTCAGTTAATGTTTTGTTTGTTTGCTTGCTTGCTTTTTGAGATGGAGTCTCACTCTGTTGCCCAGGCTAGAATGCAATGGAGCAACCTCGGCTCACTGCAACCTCAGCCTCTCAGGTTCAAGTGATTCTCGTGTCCCAGCCTCCCGAGGAGCTGGGATTACAAATGTGCACCACCACATCCGACTAATTTTTGTATTTTTAGTAGAGACAGCATTTCACCATTTGACCAGGCTGGTCTCAAACTCCTGGCCTCAAGTGATACACCCACCTCGGCCTTCCAAAGTGCTGGGATTACAGGCGTGAGCCACCATGTCCAGCCACACTCAATATTTGAAAAGAATATGAACAATCAGACTATATGAATATGAATAACCTTACTACATTGTCTTGACATATTGAAAGGGGAAGGGCACTGTACTTAAGAATGTTATAAAAACGAACTTTTTTCCTCAGAAATAAGCCAGAATAATAATAAAAAAATGGAACATAGATTTATTCAGGCTCTTCATTAGCAATAAAGATATCCACAATCAAAATTAATATTATGTGTAGAATTAAATGTCTTTGTTTTGTTAAAAAAAAAAAAAAGAAGAAAAAAGGAAGTTGCTTGCCTATAAAATACTTTGCAGCAATTTTCTAAAGACAGAGAAGCAAGGCACACAATAAACTTACAAAAATCCAAATATTACCTTGTGCTTTTTCTGTACAAGTTCATTTAAAGTAAAGAGTTCGAATGGAATATATTTTCAGAAGTTCAGCTCTATAACAAAAATCTTATTTTAACTATAATTTGAAATCCTAAGACATCAGATTTTTTTGCATAGGGAAACACAACATACTGAGGTCTTTAAAAGATTCCAAAGTTAAATCTTTATGTTTAGTGAATCTAAATGAGGGAAAGCCCTTCCTCCTGAAGTTCACCTTCCTGATTATATCAAAACAGAATATACCTTCTTTTATCAACATCCCCGCAAACCCAGCCTGGCCCCTATTCCCTGTGAGAAACTTTCTGCTAAAATGTGCATTTGCACTACTTGCCTTGAAATAAATTGCAATTTCTACCATCTACCTAGTGAGCAAGGAGGAGTAAAGATAGCTATTTGCACTCTCTAGGCTGTTCATAAAACTACATGATGTGCATAAGCTACAGTCCAGGACAATCTATGCTCAGATTTCTGTTGGGGACCAATTTCACCCACTTCATATACAAAAAAAGTTCATCATAATCTCCTTCCACAAAAACAGTACAAGTTTTACATGTGAAGAGACTGCCACTCTTTTCACTTTCCCAACCTGACCATCAACTTTGTAGACAAAGTGTCCAACCTTCCACTCAAAAAATAAATGTTAAATTTAAAGCATGAATCTAAAATATGGGAAAGAGAAAAACTAAGACAGACTGTCATCTGAAGCTAAAGTCACTAGTGTTGGACCTACTTGACCAATTTCTTCAAATCATAAATTAAAACCAATTCATTAAACCTTGTCAATAGTGGATTAACGGGCCGGGCACAGTGGCTCAAGCCTGTAATCCCAGCACTTTGGGAGGCCAAGGTGGGAGGATCACTTGAGCTCAGGAGTTCAAGACCAGTCTGGGTAACACAGCAGACCCCATCTCTACAAAAAATAAAAAATAAAAAAAACTACCCAGGCGTGGGTAGTCCCAGCTACTTGGGAGGCTGAGTCCCAGCTACTTGGGAGGCTACTTGCTTGAGCCTGGGAGGTCAAAGCTGCAGTGAGTCACGATCACACCACCCAGCCTAACAGGGCAAGACCCTGTCTCAAAAAAAAAAAAAAATAGTGCATTAACAAAGAACATCATGGGTGGCTCGGTTCCCCAGGATTAGCCCCCAAAGCAAACCAGCTTCATTAATGCAGTCTTGATTTTTATAATATGATTTGATTTGGTACAGTTTTATACATATGCTACTACTGCAACTTCCAGAACAAGAGGGAAAGTAAGTAAAACTGAGCTGATGTGACTTGACGTCAAAGATGGCAAAAATGATTTGAAACAGTTCGTTGTATTCCTAATAATGAGTAATAGGAAATTATCACAGGACTGAGTAAATTAATGTCTCCAACTTTGTCAATGAGTCTCAATTTTAAAAATGAGGCACGGTCTGGACTCAGGTGTGTTTTGTAATCATAGTTCTCATTAACTTTATTCAGTTACATAATGCAGACAGCGACGCAGGTGTGCTCTGTGTGCATGCAGCTCCCTTGTGAGGGTAGCTGCTGTTTCCTCTTCTAAAGTTACTGAACGTGCCACCCTACCTCACAGGACACTCTACTAATCTCAGTGGAACACAGTACATGTCTTCCAGAAACAAAGGTGGGAGAGAACAGGACAAAGGGCTGCATTCAGAGCCCAGAGAAGAGAAGAGATGGTTATCCCCAACCTCTGCCCTCCGCCTCCTGGGTTCAAGTGATTCTCCTGGCTCAGCCTCCCGATTAGCTGGGACTACAGGCGCCCACCACCAAGCCCGGCTAAAATTTGTATTTTTGGTAGAGACAGGGTTTCACCATGTTGGCCAGGCTGGTCTCGATCTCCTGACCTCAAGTGATCCGCCCACCTCGGCCTCCCAAAGTGCTGGGATTGCAGGCGTGAGTGAGCCCCACACCCGGCCCAGATGAGTTTGTTTTTTTTTTTTTTTTTTATTTAGAAGCATGTGACTGTTTATTTGAAGTTGTAAATAAAGGAATGGACCCTGTTGATAAAATGAAACTAGTAGAATCTTTGTGCCAAGTATTACAGTCTGCTGGGTTTTTCAGCATTGACCAGGAAGAAGATGTTGACTTCCTGGCCAGATTTTCTAAGTTGGTAAATGGAATGGGACGAGATTTTTTTTTGATGAGCTAACCCAATAAAGAAGTTAAACTAAGGATAGCTCATCTGAGAAAGTCATTACAAAGCTTTAGTTTCCGTTTGTTTTCTCTTTATCTTGTTTCCTCTCTCTCTCACCCACCCCTAATTAATTTTCACTCAACTTAATATTCCCAAACTTCAAAACATTTTTAGGAAGGGGCCAAGGGCAGTGGCTGATGCTTATAATTCCAGCAATTTGGGAGGCCAAAGCAGGCAGACCACTTGAGTCCTGGTGTTCAAGACCAGCCTAGGTAACATGGTGAAACCTTGGCTCTACAAAAAATACAAAAATTAGCCAGACATGGTGGTGCATACCTGTAATCCCAGCTAATTGCGGGGCTGAGGGAGGGGGATAGCTTGAACCTGGGAGGTCCAGACTGCAGTGAGCCAATATCATGCCACTGCACTCCAGCTTGGGTGACAAAATGAGACTCTATCTCAAAAAAAAAACAAAAACAAAAAAGTTTTCTAGGAAGGGCATGAACTTTAACAAGATACATGTCTGGGCATGGTGGCTTGTGCCTATAATCCCAGCACTTTGGGAGGCTAAGGAAGGCGGATCACTTGAGGTCAGGAGTTCAAGACCAGCCTAGCCAACATGGTGAAACCCTGTCTCTACTAAAAATACAAAAATTATCCAGGCATGGTGGTACACGCCTGCAATCCCAGCTATTCAGGAGGCTGAGGCAGGAGAATAGCTTGAAACCAGGAGGCAGAGGTTGCAGTGAGCTGAGATCGTGCCTCTGCACTCCAGCCTGGGCAACGGAGTGAGACTCTGTCTCAAAAAGAAAGAACAACAACAACAAAAAAAAATACACAACCTAATTACAGGCCTCGGGGTGCAGACACCAGAAACAGTAAAGTAGTGGGTTACAAGGAGCACCAGGTCCATTTGCAGGAGGAGTTGAACACCAATCCCAATAGTTCTGGAAGTTCTCTCCTCAACTATCTTCTGTTTTCCATGCTATCTGATCTCCATAGCTGGGGATTTCAAGGAGAACCCTTTACATAAGGGCAACCAAGTGGTTCAGCCTGGCAGCAGGCTCTGTCAGGGCTCAGGGATTTATGCAGTGATACTGACAAGTCTACAGAAACCCAGATTATAAATTTAACATTTAGAACAATAATAAATTGAAATAAGTGCAATGAAATATATTCTTCCATGGGAAATTTTTTAATTAAAATAGACTTAGGTTATAGAAGGGACATACAAACCATCTCAAGTTGGACGATGAATTATATCATATAGTGGATCTCTCTCTCAAAGATCTTACTTTGGACCTATGCATGCAAATGTGCAATGCAGTCCTCAGCACCTCACTGACCACCCCATGACTCGGGCATGTCACTTACACCCACAATGCTTAAGTCCCTACCATTTTTTTTTTAAGAATATTATCTGGCACCTGTAAGAATAAGATAAGATGATATTTTCAAACATATCCAGACCAAAGACAACTTCTCCCATCTTCGCTGGTCTGGGTCACCACTGGCTCCTCACTAGATAAATATAACTATCCCAGACAAGGTGCTTTATTTGTGCTCTGCCCCCACAACACCAATTCATTCTTCATGTAGGAGCTAGTGTGATCTTTTCAAAATAATGTCCCAAAAATAGCAAAAGAAAGAAACAAACAGCCACCATATCTTCCTCTCCCACTTTAAGCCTGTCAGTGTTTCCCTCTACACTTAAAATCCCAAATGCCTTACTATAGCCAGACAAGTCCACTGACCACCTTCCTATTCCTCCCAGCCACAAAGTACAGGTCAGCCTCCAGGCCGCTGGACTTGCTATTCTTTCTGTCCCCATATCTTGAAAAGACTGGTTTATTTTTATCCTTTGGATCTGTGCTTAAATGTCCTTATTTCATCATTCTAAGATGCTACCACTAGAATGTAAGCTCCATGGGGGCAGGAACATTGTATGTTCTGCTCCCCCACATCCCTACCTCTAGCACCTGGCATAGTGTCTGGCACAAAGCAGGCACTCTCCACATTTGTTGAACAAATAACCAGAAAGAAAAGAGAATAGGCAAATGGAGAGAGAAAGTCAGTTTGTGGTTGCCTATGAGCTGCGGGTGATAGCAGGGAATGGGGAATGACTGCTTAATGCATATGAAGTTTCTTTGGGGGATGATGAAAATGTTACAGAATTCAATAGAGGTAATGATTGCACAATTCTGTGAATATACTCAAAACCACTGAATTGCACACTTTAAATGGATGCATTATATGGTATTATTATATGATAAAATATATCAATAAGTGTTAATGAAAAAAAAAGAGGCCGGGTGCAGTGGCTCACGCCTTTAATACCTGCACTTTGGGAAGCCGAGGAGGATGGATCACCTGAGGTCAGGAGTTCAAGATCAGCCTGGCCAACACGGTGAAACCCCGTCTCAACTAAAAATACAAAAAAATTAGCGGGGCATGGTGGCGGGTGCCTGTAATCCCAGCTACTTCAGGAGGCTGAGGCAGGAGAATCACTAGAACCCAGGAGGTGGAGATTGCAGTGAGCCGAGATCACGCCATTGCACTCCAGCCTGGGCGACAAGAGCGAAACTCTGTCTCAAAAAAAAAAAGAAAGAGGCCGGGCGCGGTGGCTCACACCTGTAATCCCAGCACTTTGGGAGGCCGAGGTGGGTGGATCACGAGATCAGGAGATCGAGACCACGGTGAAACCCCGTCTCTACTAAAAATACAAAAAAAAAATTAGCCGGGCGCGGTGGCGGGTGCCTGTAGTCCCAGCTACTCCGGAGGCTGAGGCAGGAGAATGGCATGAACCTGGGAGGCAGAGCTTGCAGTGAGCCAAGATCGCGCCACTGCACTCCAGCCTGGGCAGAGCGAGACTCCGTCTCAAAAAAAAAAAAGAAAGAAAGAAAAAAACATAGAAGGGAAGAAAAAGGATACGAGAGAGAAATTGTGGTTGACCTTCAGGTTAATAATTATTGTCTACAAAAAAACTGACAAAAACTATGAATACTCTCACACCTCTGAAACCCATACATGGATCTCCGTGGTTTCCATGAGCCACCCTTGGTTGGTTTTGATTTTTTTTTAAGCCTTAGAAGACAACCTAGTATGAATAGTTATACTTAAAGGAAAAATAAGATAATTACTATTTGAAGAAATCAAACGTTCCACATAGATTAACAAGAACAAAGATTTTGCAAATTTCTTCCTTCAGAAACAATGTCCCACATCGTGGAAACTAAGAACATAATTAAAGGCCAAGTGATTGTTTTTCATTTAAAGCATCTGAGGATAATCACCTTTGCAAGACCCGCACGATGGGCTCCTTTAGACTCCATGTATGCAAGGTATTTGTTGAACTCCCGGAACTCCTCCATGGAGGGTCTGAAGGTCATTATCTTACAGCTGGGGTTCAGAGGACTTTCCACCTCCGCCACCTCCATGATGGCTAGGGCAGTGTCTGGAGAGAAGACAGTAGGGTCAACAGAACTGAATTATTATGTGCTTTAGGTCATTTTTAACAAATAGTATGTCAGCTCCCCCAGCAGGAACTCTTCTCTTTCATCACTTCCCATTCCCTTCTACCAGTCTCAGGGAGACTCCCTCATCTCTGCCTGAAGCTCTGAACAAACAAGGGCCTCTAGTCATTCCTCTTGCCAAGTTCCCTATGCCTGGTAGAGAACCACTGATCTGACTGTACTGTTAGCCTCCTCAAAACCCTTCCAAGTAAAAATAAATTTTCTGGGCCGGGTGCGGTGGCTCACGCCTGTAATTTCAGCACTTTGGGGGGCCAAGACGGGCAGATCACGAGGTCAGGAGTTCGAGACCAGACTAGCCAACATGGTGAGACCCCCATCTATACTAAAAATACAAAACTTAGCCAGGTGTGGTGGTGCATGCCTGTAATCTCAGTTACTCAGGAGGCTGAGGCAGCAAAATTGCTTGAACCTGGGAGGCGGAAGTTGCAGTGAGCCAAGATCTCACCACTGCACTCCAGCCTGGGTGACAGGGTGACACTCTGGTCTGAGCAACAGAGCGAGACTCCGTCTCAAAAAATAAATAAATAAAAAATAAATAAATAAATTTTCTTTTTTTTTTTGAGACAGTCTTGCTACATTGCCTAGGCAGGAGTGCAGTGCCGCAATCTCGGCTCACTGCAACCTCCGCCTCCCAGGTTCAAGCGATTTTCCTGCCTCAGCCAACCCAGTAGCTGGGATTACAGGCACCTGCCACCATGACGGGCTAATTTTTTTGTATTTTTAGTAGAGATGGAGTTTCGCCATGTTAGCCAGACTGATCTCAAACTCCTGACCTCAGCCAATCCGCCAGCCTCTGCCTCTCAAAGTGCTGGGATTTACAGATGTGAGCCACCGAGCCCAGATGTAAAAATAAATTTTCTTTTTCTCTTTTTCCTTTTTTTTTTTTTTTTTGAGATGGAGTTTCACTCCTGTTGCCCAGGCTGGAGTGAAATGGCGCAATCTCGGCACACCACAGCCTCGACCTTCCGGGTTCCAGCGATTCTCCTGCCTCACCCTCCCGAGTAGCTCAGATTACAGGCATGGGCCACCACGCCGGGGTAATTTTGTATTTTTAGTAGAAATGGGGTTTCTCCATGTTGGTCAGGCTGGTCTCGAACTCCCGACCTCAGGTGATGCACCCGCCTTGGCCTCCCAAAGTGCTGGGATTACAGGCGTGAGCCACCATGTCCGGCTGTAAAAATGAATTTTCTAACCTTGCAAGTTTACAAAAGATGTTGCTTCTACCTACCAGTTCTGAAACAGACTCCCACTCACATACGCACCTGTACAAAGACCTAGTCTAGGCTGAGTAGAGAATGTTAAAAATCGTTAGAGTTTACTCAGGTGTGCTTACAGATTGTCATATCATGCCTTCCTACAGTAATTAACAAGCCATCCATTCAGCAAAATCACCAGGCACCAGGCAAAACACAGAAAAGAACGAGGATGGAGACAGAAAGGGATGAGGTCTGTCTTCACCTTCCAAGCTGTCTGGAGGCTGAACAAACTTCAATATAAAAATGTACACAAGGGCTGGGAATGATAGTTCACGCCTGTAATCCCAGCACTTTGGAGGCGGGCATATCACTTGAGGCCAGGAGTTTAAGACCACCCTGGGCAACATGGTAAAACCCCATCTCTACTACAAATACAAAAAAATTAGCCGGGCATGGTGGCACATGCCTGTAGTCCCAGCTACTAGGGAGACTGAGGCAGGAAAATCACTTGAACCTGGGAGGCGGAAGTTGCAGTAAGCTGAGATCATGCCACTGCACTCCAGCCTGGGTGATGGAGTGGCACAGGAAGAAGTAACTAACTCCACCTGGGTTAATGAGCAATCATTTTCCCAGAAAGGGAGAGAGTTAAGTCTTATAAAAAGGTATGGGAGTTGGCCAGACAAGAGATAGGGCACTCTAGGCAGCAGAAATATCTGGAAGTACCACTGGAATGGAAAGGAGTTTAATAATGTGTCTGGAGCATAGAAAGGAGAGACTATAAGAGATCAAAGTAGAAAAGTAGGCAGGTTTTACTATGAAAACACAGGCTTAATCTAGCTGTCAATAAACAGGATGATTCCTTCAGCAAACATTTATTGAGCACCTATCATGAGACAGGCACACAGAATGCAAAGGTAAGTAAGAAGCACTAAAGTGGCTGCCTCAGGAAGGAGTCCCAACCCAACCTTCTTCTAAATCCATTAGGACCTGGCATCTGACAGCACAAACAACAAATCCTCCTGGAACAAAGTATTCCTTTTTTTTTTTTTTTTTTTTTTTTTTTTGCTGAATTTAATCTGCCTGACAGAAAAATTGGAAGGGAGGGATGGGGCAGATAAAAGGGTGAAACGTTAAGAGAAAGTAACAGGTTAAAACAGAGCAGGGCTGGCCAGGGCTGGGGCTCATGCCTGTAATCCCCGCACTCTGGGAGGCTGAGGCGGGTGGATCAATTGAGGTCAGGAGATGGAGACCATCCTGGCTAAAGCGGATCAGTTGAGGTCAGGAGATGGAGACCATCCTGGCTAACACGGTGAAACCCCATCTCTACTAAAAAATACAAAAAAAAAAAAAAAAAAAAAATAGCCGCGTGTGGTTGCAGGCACCTGTAGTCCAAGCTACTCAGGAGGCTGAGGCAGGAGAACGGCATGAATCCAGGAGGCGGAGCTTGCAGTGAGTGAGCCTAGATCACGCCACTGCCCTCCAGCCTGGGCGACAAAGCGAGACTCCATCTCAAAAACAAAAACAAACAAACAAACAAAAAAAACAGAGCAAGGCTACAGATAGTGATGTAGTCATTATTTGTTTAAAGAAAGTTTGGCCAGGCGCGGTGGCTCACGCCTGTGATCTCAGCACTTCAGGAGGCCAAGGCGGATGGATCACGCCACCACACCCAGCTAATTTTTGTATTTTTAGGGATGGGTTTCACCATGTTGGCCAAGCTGATCTCAAACTCCTGACCTCAGGCGATCCCACCCGCCTTGGCCTCCCAAACTGCTGGGATTACAGGCATGAGCCACCGCACCCTGCCTAGAAAGTTTAAATGAGCATCTATCTCACAATGTACACATGAGGAGGTAGGAGATACATAAAATTTAAACCTCACCACCCTTTAGGAACTTAGAATCCAAAGGAGAAAATAATCTGCACAAAAGTATATTAACACATGGTAGAAAATATTCTGAATTCTCCCTGCCTCAGGGAGGGAGCTTGCAACAGGGAAAAACCTTGCAGGCTACATTCCTACATGCCTCTGTTCACGTGTAGACAGGTACACACCCCCAAATTCATGGGCTTCAGGATAGCAGCCTCACTCTATATAGTAAACACACAGTCCTTTAGAAGCATCTGGATCTGGTCCAGGCACGGTGGCTCACACCTGTAATCCCAGCACTTTAAGAGGTCGAGGCAGGCAGATCACTCGAGTCCACGAATTGGAGACCAGCCTGAGCAACATGGCGAAACCCTGTCTCTACAAAAAATACAAAAATTTGCTGGGCGTGGCCGGGCGCAGTGGCTCACGCCTGTAATCCCAACACTTTGGGAGGCTGAGGTGGGCGGACCACCTGAGGTCGGGAGTTCGAGACCAGCCTGACCAACATGAAGAAACCCCGTCTCTACTAAAAATACAAAAATTAGCCAGGCGTGGTGGCACAGGCCTATAATCCGAGCTATTCGGGAGGCTGAGGCGGGAGAATTGCTTGAACCCAGGAGGCGGAGGTTGCAGTGAGCTGAGATCACGCCATTGCACTCCAGCCTGGGCAACAAGAGCAAAACGGATCTCAAAAAAAAAAAAAAAAAAAAATTAGCCAGGCGTGGTGGTGGGCACCTATAGTCCCAGCTACTCGGAGGCTGAAACGGGAGGATTGCTTTACCACCCCGGGGGGCAGAGGGTGCAGTGAGCCAAGACTGTGCCACTGCACTCCCACTCCAGTCTGGGTGAAAGAGTGGGACCCTGTTTCAAAAAAAAAAAAATCTGGATCTGGCCCTCACCTAACTACTATGGCCTCGTCCATCATCACTGTCTGCACTGTACTTTACGCTCCAACAATACTCACTGACTTGTGCTTCTGTAAACAAGCAAAGCTTTCTGTGTTTCTGCACATTATTCCTTTCCCTCACAGCAGCCTCTGCCTGCTTCCTCACCTGACAAACTCCTGCACACCCCTGAGATTCCTAATCCTCTGGAACAGGCCTGCCTGACCCATCTCTGTGTTCCAACTCCCTCTCTGCGTTCATTATAGCAGTTGCCTGTCCCAACTGCTGGCACTTCCAACCACCCACTGAGCCATCAGCTCCTCCAGGGAAATGCCGGCTCGCCACCTCTTTAAGCCCTAGCATACAATCTGGCACCCCAGCCTGGCTCACAGTATCTGCTGCAATAATTATTTGCCAGCTGAATGAAGGAGTTAAGTGCCAAACTGTTAACATATTTACATAATGATACCAAATTCAGGAAAAGGAAAGCATTAGTCCCAAACACAGAAAAGTTACTTAGAAAACAGATTCACTTGCATGACTGGTAAAGAATAATGCAACAGAAAAATCTGGGCAGTGAGAACAGGGTAGAAGCCCACAGATCACCTTTGTAGAAACATTTGGTACACAGAAGGCAGTGTTCATCTTTGACAGGCTAAAGAACAAGGGTGGCCTGAACATTTATCTAGGCAGAGGAAGAAGCCACTAGGAAAATGGAAATCACTGAGTCATTCGACAAATAGTTATTGAATGCCTAACTGCTGGGCAGTCATTCACCAGGGAACAAAGTCCCGACACTAATGGAATGAAACAGACAATAAAAAGTACATGCTATGAAGAAGAACCAAGGGTAAGGGGATAGACTGCAAAGGGGAGTGGTGGCTATTTTATACAGGGTAGCCAAGGGAAGGTACTTCGGAGGAACAAAGGGCTGAAGGAGGAAATTAATCATACAGATACCTGGGAGAAGAGCATTTTAGGCTGAGGTAACAACAAGGAAAGAGACTATTGGAGTCTTCAAGGAACAGCAAAGAGATGCGTGTGGCTGGAACTCAGTAAGCAAGGAGGAGAATGGTGAGAAATGAAACTGGGGAGAAAAGGAGTTTGGCATTTACTCTGCATGAGATGGGAACTGATCCTGGGGTTCCTCCCCTTCTTAGTTATCCAGTTCTTGGTACTCAAACATCCATTTCCCTTTAAGGAGATAATGGCTGTCTCTAAGGAAACTCTTCTGGACCATCTGAAGCAGAGAAATGAGCTGGCTCACATATTGTAAATCGCATTCTGGCTCTTGTGTCAAAAAGGACAAGGCTGGAAGCAGGGAGATCAACAAGAAGGCAATTTACACTAACCCAGGCAAGTTAAGATGGTAGCTTGGACCATGATGGGCAGAGGGAAATGGTCAGATTGCAGATTGCAAATACATTCTGAACAAAATTTCTTGACAGCAGTAAAAGAAATAGGAATCAAGATTTCTGGTCTAAGCAACAGAAAAATGGCTCTGGGCCCAGGCGTGGTGGCTCACGCCTGTAATCCCAGCACCTTGGGAGGCCTAGGCAGGCAGATGACCTGAGGTCAGGAATTTGAGACCAGCCTGGCCAACATGGCGAAACCCTGTCTCTACTAAAAATACAAAAATTAGCCGGGCATGGTGGTGCATGCCTGTGATCCGAGCTACTAGGGAGGCTGAGGCACAAGACTCACTTGAACCCCGGAGGCAGAGGTTGCAGTAAGCCAAGACGGTGCCACTGCACTCTAGCCTGGGGGACAGATAAAGACTCCGTCTCAAAAAACAAACAAATGAAAAATGGCTCTGACAAGAAATTGAGGCACAGAGATTGTTAAGACATGCAGCAAATTAGTGGCTACTAGAATTAAACCTAGCCCTTGACCTAGTTTGCTAACTGGTCTAGGAAGTATACTCTGCCAGTTTCTAGCATCACTACTCCCTTGATTACACAAAACTATTTCTACCTACAAATCAGATATACAGATTAAAGACCTAGGTAGCTTAGGTTTTAGACCTTTTTCAATCTTTGAAGTTAATATAGGATAATCATAAAATTTTAAATACGTTAAATGATCTAAAAAGTTAACTTTCACTACACCACCCAGATCTTTGCCAATATGATAGGCAAAAAAGTATGGTTAAGTTTCATTTATTTGATTCTTAGTGACAATGATCATTTTTGAACACACATAGCCATTTTCATTTGTTTTTTTGGGGGGTGCCTACTTACATTCATTACATTTAAAAGGTATTTATATTAATAAATGCTCCGTTCCTTGAGTTCTTCCATATTTATCATTACTAAACTTAATCATGCTACAATTAAATCCCCAGTCCCTCTTGTTTCTCCTTTACCTTTATTTTTCTGAACCAAGAAGAAAGTGAAGTTTAAAATGTTCTTCTAGTAATGTTTCCAAGTCATAGGAAGACAGGTGTATCTTACAACAACCACTATGATTTTTAGCTGAAGATGATAATCATTTTTTTAAATGCTACCCTTCTTTTGACTGAGTCCCCAAAATGAATGACAATACTATCTCTGAAGGCAACTGTTATCTTGCTTCCACAGAGCTGGTCTTCAATGTTTCTGAGACCACCTACAGCAAAAACGATATTTATAGCAAGTACCCTAAGAATTAAAAAAAAGAATTTTTTTAATAAGCTTAAGACCTTTCCACTGAATAAAGTCCAGCACTAACTCATATAACAACCCATGTTTGTTTCTGAAAATTTTTACATTATGATAAAGGACAAACACCTACTCTCCTTGTTCTAATGAGAATGTGTCTTTATTTGGTAATAAAAAAGAAACCGAGGCTGATGCTTTCTGACCAAATGTAATACTCTATCCAACATTGCCTTCCTTCCTGTCTACACCTGTTTCTGACTTGTATTCTCTTAAACAACTTCTGTGGGAGGAGTAAAAACTGACAGCTCTCATTGTGTATTAGTTTCTTCAACAAAGCCTGCCACAGAACTGATGTGCAATGCTAACTGCCTCTGAAGAGAACAGTTCAGTATCTACTTTAAAACACAGCCCTCTAGGAACCTAAGCACTCACAGTTAGCAGACTATGTCTCTGGCTAGAAAAAGAAGGATTCTGGGCCCTACCTGAGGTGATGGAGTCTGGCCTTTCAATCCCAACATTCCGCACACTGGGTGTGGCCTCACCGGAGCCAAGCAAGCTTCTGCTCTGCACACTGCTTTGGTTGGGCATTGTTAGGGATTGACTTGTGTCCCCCCAAAAGACACGCTGAAACCTAACCCCCAACACCTGTAAATGTGGCCTTATTTGGAAACAAAGTCTTCGCAAATGTAATCAAGTTAACATGAGGTCATATTTGATTAGGGTCGGCCCTGATCCACTATGACTGGTGTCCTTTTAGGAAGAGGAGAAGAGGCCGGGCGCAGTGGCTCATGCCTGTAATCCCAGCACTTTGGGAGGCCAAGGCGGGCGGATCACCAGGTCAGGAGTTCAAGACCAGCCTGGCCAACATGGCAAAACCCTGTCTCTACTAAAAATACAAAAAAATTCACCAGGCATGGTGGCGGGTGCCTGTAATCCCAGCTACTGGGGAGGCTGAGGCAGGAGAATCGCTTGAACCCGGGAGGCAGAGTTTGCAGTGAGCCAAGATCGCGCCACTGCACTCCAGCCTGTGTGACAGAGTGAGACGCCATCTCAAAAAAAAAAAAAAAAAAAAAAAAGAGGAAGAGGAAGAGGAGAAGAGACAGACACAGGAAAGAGTGCCATGTGAAGATGGAGGCAGGGACTAGAGTCACGCAGCTGCAAGCCAAGGAATGCCAAGGACTCCCGGCAAACACAAGAAACTACAAGAAAGGCTCTAAGCAGATTCCTGCCTAAATCCTTCAGAGAAAACATGGTCCTGCCAACACCTTGATTTTGGCCTTTAGCTTCCAGAACTGTGAGAGGATAGACTTCTCTTGTTTTAAGCCATCCCAGTTTGTGATAATTAGTTACATTAGCCCTAGGTAACTAATACAGGCATGAAGGGCCAGACTGGAGGGAAAGAAGAGGACCACATTCTCCAATCTTAGCTTTATCAACAGCAAAGCTCCTAATACCCTGACTTTTCATCTAACTTCATCCTTCTCAAATGCTTCTAAACTGGGGAGGAAAAGGAAAGTCGCAGGCCACCTCCACAACTCTCCATTAATCGTCAGCACATCTACCCAGTTACTGAACCACAAGAGGGCTTGAAAGGGCTCCCCAGGCCTGGGCCCCAAGTTAGAAAGCAACACAGCAAAGAAACTCCCTGAGCCTCCTGACCATTTTCGCCTGAGCCAGGCCTCATTTCTCTCTCAGAAGTCCAAGCAGCTTTTATTTCATCCCTTTCATCCCATTCTGATCACCACTCCATCTTGTTCCACCAGCCCGCTGAGGCCAGGGGTAGGAATGGAAGAGCAGACTCAAGGAAATAGTTCTGGGACAGAGCACCTTGGATCCTAGACCGAAAGGAATTTTTTTTTTCCTCTTTTCTTTTGCTATAAAGAATACAGTGGGCCAAGTGTGGTGGCTCACACCTGTAATCTCACCACTTTGGGAGGCCAAGACAGGTGGACCACTGGAGGTCAGGAGTTCACAACGAGACTGGCCAACATGGTGAAACCCTGTCTCTACTAATAATACAAAAAAAATTAGCCAGGCATGGTGGCATGTATCCGTAGTCCCAGCTACTTGGGAGGCTGAGGCAGGACATAACAGACCTAACTGGATTTTTATTTTCTCCTCAGGACCAGAAACAAATAACTGGATTTTAATCCCTCCCACATGCCTCCTCCACTTAGTAGCTGTGTGACCTCAGGAAAGTTACTTAAACGAGGCCTCTGCTTCCCCATCAGTAAAATGGGGTAACATTACCTAACTATTACCTATTACCCATTGTGATAGGGATCCAATAAGCCACTAAATGTAAGAATTTAGCATATTGCCAGGCTATAGTAACATCTGCATGCTGGCTTTGAAAGAAAGAAAAAAAAAACATTCAAATTAAATATCTTCCATGAGCTTCTTCCTCGCTGCCTACAGATGCTCAAATTTCTCTCACATAACTTTCAAAGGCTTCCTGTATGTCATGTCCCCTCCTAGACTCACCCAAGCTACAGCCTTCTCTCCCCAACCTTTCACAGACAAACCCCAGCAGAGAATGGGGTTTCTTTGCCCAGTTCACCTCCTAACTCAAATCTTCATCCGCACTGCAATCTGATGTCTGCCTCTACCAGTGGACTGAAATCACTCCAGAAAAAGTTGCCAGCAACTTTTTAATTGCTACAATCAATATGTTGTTTTTAGTCTTCTTACCAACCCTTCTGCAGCCTCTGAAACCAGAAAAGCCTCTCCAGGCACAGCTTTTATGGGTGGTGGGCAACTAGCCCCTCCTCACTCTCTGATGGTCACTGCACTCTCTGGAACTCCTTTCCAAGCCCCTACTCCTCAGCCAACCCCTCCACTATTGGCATGCTGCAAGGCTCTTTCTGAAGTTATCTTCCCGTTCCGCCAAACACAGACACTACGGGAGATTTCATCCATGCTGGCCTCAACTGTCCTTCCCAATACACCTCGGAAAAATGCTACATGGGCCTCTCTCCCATGAATCTCAGTCCAGTCTGCTAGGCACAGTCATTTGAAGATGAATATAAAGCTGTATAGAGACAATAATGAATCTGAAACTCAACAAGGATAAAAAGGAATCTGTCCTCCAAAATCTGCTTCTCTATCCCAGTCTTGGTCCTTCTTCATTCAATCCATCCACAGTTTAGCTTGCCTCTTTGTGGCCAGCACTGACCACAGCTAATCCTCAAAGAGCTTACAAGTACAGGAAAGAACAAGCACACAGGCGGTTATTATACCACAGGTCAGGTGCTGCAATAAAGGGAAGCACAGAGGACCACAAAAGCCTTTAGAACAAGAACAGTGGGAGCTACCTTTTACCAGGGTAAAGGTGGAGAAAGAAGTGAAAAGTGAAAGCATCTCCTACACACCAAGCCCGTCCTCTACTGCAAGGCCAACATCAGAATCCCAAGAGCCTTCCCAAGCCTACCTTCTCTAAGTGGTGACCTTTGTAGTCAATTCAACATCCTGAGCATCTTTCATATCCATTCTCTAGTCTCCATACCAACTATTACTATCCTGAGTGACTTTTGTCGTTCTTTTCTTCAACCACCCCAAGAGTCTTTGCTGATTTTCCCACCTTTAGTTCACCACCCTCAATTCTCTTCTATACAACATAAAGCAAACTTTCTAGACACAAAACCGATGATGCTATCCCTCTTTTAAACCCTTCAATAGCTCAATATCGTTCCAGTACGGAGCCATGAATCTAGCTCCTGCCTTTCCCCTCCCTCCTCAAAGACCCCTTTTGCCCACTTGAAACCTTTGCTTCACTTTGAACCACTCGATGTTCCCAAGGGAGTGAAGCCATTTCCCTCCTTTGCTGTGCTGTATATAGACATATGTATCACGTGTACGCCATTACGAATACCTTCTGTGAGCAAGACATCTGTTAAGTGCATTAATGTTCATTCTCTTAATTAAATCTCATAAGAACTCCATTGAGAGAGTGACCATGAATATCCCTATTTCACTAATGATGGAGAATAAAATGTTTGCTCAAGGTCCCAAGTTAGTAGGAGCAGAAGATGGGAAATGAGCCTAATCTGAGATTCTACTCATAACTGCTTTGCTATTTGCTTGTCCTATCCTCAGTGGTGCCTATCTGGCAAAACTCATCTTTCAACTTTATCTTACATGTTGACTCCCTTACGAAGCTTTTCGGGCAACACTCCCCACCAACTGACAATGTCCTTTTTAAATGCTCTCGGCACTCCATACACGTCATCAATCTTCATTATTCATAGATTCCATATCTACAAATTTACCTACTCACTAAAATTTATAACCAGGCCAGGCACGGTGGCTCACACCTGTAATCCCAGCACTTGGGAGGCCGAGGTGGACAGATCATCTGAGGTCAGGAGTTCAAGACCAGCCTGGCCAACATGGTGAAACCCTGTCTCTACTAAAAGCACAAAAATTAGCCGGGCATGGTGGCAGGCGCCTGTAATCCCAGCTACTGAGGAGGCTGCGGCAGGAGAATAGCCTGAACTCAGGAGGCTGAGATTGCAAGTGAGCCGAGATAACGCCACTGCACTCCAGCCAGCCTGGGCACAAGAGTGAGGTTCTGTCTCCAGAAAAAAAAAAAAAAAAAAAATTATTTGTATGGTCATTCATAGACACGCACAGAGCAACGAAAAATTTGAATTGCCCAATGCACACATTCCCAGCTGAGGCCAAACAAAGGCTTTCTTGTTTCAGCGCTCATAATGCAAACAAGTGTCCATTCTATGGTCTATTTAGTGCCATGATTTTTGCACTTTTGCACTGTCTGTTGGTGATTTAGCTGCTTAAAATGGCCCCCAAGCATAATGCTGAAGTGCTGTCTTGTGTTTCTAAGTACAAGAATACTATGGTTTATGGCTCATAGCTATATGGCTTATGACAAAAATTCATGTTACATAAGGTTGGTTCAGTCATGAGTTACAGTGCTGTTGGCCGCAAGTCTAATGTTAATAAATCAACAATTATATTTTAAATACAGTGTCTTTAAAAAGAAACACACAAAAAACAAGAATATGTATTGATTAATTGATGAAAATGTTCTGACCAGAGGCTGACAGGAACCTAAACTTGTACTTCCACTAGGAGCAACATTTCAGTATTTACTAGTTCATTGTTCATGATGACTTTATAGAAAATAACTACTGCAAATAATGAGAATCAACTAAACCTTGGCCCTTATAATAAGACCATTCAGAAAAAAGCCCCTGCCCCAAAGAAGCTTCCCAGCCTACAGGGGTAAATTCAGGCAGCCACTCCTACAGACTACAATTGACTAACCTGGCGCAATCACTCCCCTGGGACTCAGAACTAGCGAGCAGAGACAAAGTCATGAGGGGCTACAGCAGCCACTGTCTGCTATATGCATAAACAGAAAATGAGAGAAGGAAAGAGATCAGCAGAGAAAAGTAGAATTAAGAGAATGCAAGGCCCCAAGAAAGATGAAGGGACCAAAAAGCCAAGACTGAATCATCACAGGCATAATGAAATCACGAGCTCAATGCCTGAAGAATCTGCACCTTCAAGAGACTGCATTCTGGAGAGCTGAAATCTACATTATATGAGACATTCCAAATATGATTAAAGTCTTTTTTTTTTTTTTTTTTTTTTTGAAATGGAGTTTCACTCTTGTTGCCCAGGCTGGAGTGCAATGGCAGAATCTCGGCTCACTGCAACCTCTACCTCCCGGGTTCAAGCAATTCTCCTTCCCGAGTACCTGGGATTACAGGTGGACAGTACCACACCCAGCTAATTTTCATATTTTTTGTAGAGACAAGGTTTTGCCATGTTTCCAGGCTGGTCCTGGACTCTTAAGCTCAAAGAGATCTGCCTGCCTTGGCTTCCCAAAGTGCTGGGATTACAGGTGTGAGCCACAGCACCTGGCCAGTTCCTCTTTCGTTTTTTTGTGGGATTGTTTTTAATAAGAGTACGAGAATTAGGATACTTGAGAAGCAATATGAGCCAGAATCCTTGTAGAGGATTCCCGATCTCTTAATATTTTACTGTTATAATTCCCATACCTCGTTTGAGATTAAAAATAAATTACCTCATCTTTAATGGTGCTTTCCAAAGGATTCAACTTAAATTTGGTAGAAACAACACTGTTGTATTCACAGCTAATCTATTTACATAATTTTTAATTATATCTCATACTTACACAGCTGGCATAAACTGGATTGGAAATACTGTTGACTTGCTGAGTATTCAACTGGTACTTGGATATATTAATAATAGGCATAGCCTACTTAGCCCTGTGTGTGAGGTCAGTGGTGTTCTTTAGAGAGAATGTATGGTACATATCCCTTATCTGGTTAAGATAAGGGTGAGTCAGAGCTACTATAGCAGGTCAGTAAGATTAAGTAGCTGTAGGTGGCTGGCTAGTTTGCTTAAATAGCTCAATTAGTAATTGCATTCAGTGCTACAAAATGAATTTTGAGCCATTCAGGTTAATTTCATAAAGATTACACCAAGGAACCAATTATTAGAAAGGATTATTATCAAAACGCAAATCGGAGTGAATAAACCTCCATGTGATGCACATCTGGTATTTGTAAAACAGCAGGTTTCCCACTAGCCATTGTCATCAGTTTATATTTGATAATAGCGCCAGTCATGATTCAATTACCCATAGACACTGCTCTGGTTAACTTAAGCAGAAAGGGATTTGATATTGACTGGTGTTACAACACTGTTGAAGGTTGCAAGAGCAGGCTCTCAGCTGGATCCTCAGGGATGTCTCCCAAAACACTGCTGCAGCAGGAGCTGTCAAGGGAACTGCCACTGCTACTACAAACAGAAGATCAGGGTCCAAGTTCATAGCACCTTGACTGAGATCTGGGGAGCAGGAAGTTGCTGTGTCATCTGTTTGTTTCACGAACACACCAAATTAGTTATGATCTAGGGGGTCAGGAATCGTGCCAGAACTATTTCTTCAGACCCAAGCTACTTCTGCTAGATCTACTCCAGCAAGAAGAATGCCTTACAGGTTTCCACTCTCTTCTTACCCTACTCAGTTCTGAATCTAAGTCTTTTCATATTAAAAGACTTCAATCGGCCAGGCGCTGTGGCTCACGCCTGTAATCCCAGCACTTTGGGAGGCCGAGGTGGGCAGATCACGACATCAGGAGATCCAGACCACGGTGAAACCCCATCCCTACTAAAAATAGAAAGAATTTGCCGGGCGTGGTGGCAGGCGCCTGTAGTCCCAGCTACTCGGGAGGCTGAGGCAGGAGAATGGCATGAACCCGGAAGGCGGAGCTTGCAGTGAGCCGAGATCGCGCCACTGCACTCCAGCCTGGGCGACACAGCAGGACTCCATCTTGAGAAAAAAAAAAAAAAAAAAGACTTTAATCAGGCCTGGCGAGGTAGCTCAGGCCTGTAATCCCAGCACTTTGGGAGGCCAAGGCAGGTGGATCACCTGAGGTCAGGAGTTAAAGACCAGCTTGGCCAACATGGTGAAATCCTGCATCTACTAAAAACACAAAAAATTAGCCGGGCCACTGCACTCCAGTCTGGGTGAACATGAGACTCCTTCTCATAATTGAAAAAAAAAAAAAAAAAGACACCAAATCTCCACCTAGATAGATGAATCTCACAAATGTAACATTGCGACACAGAGTCTTCTTGCTGTGTTACCCAGGCTGGAGTGTAGTGGCATGATCCTGGCTCACTGCAACCTCCGCTTCCTGGGTTCAAGAGATTCTCCTGCCTAAACCTCCCAAGTAGCTGAGATTACAGGCATGTGCCACCATGCCAAGCTAATTTTTGTATTTTTAGTAGAGGCGGCGTTTCACCATGTTGGCCAGGCTGGTCTCGAACTCCTGACCTTAGGTGATCCTCGCAGCTCACTCTCCCAAACTGCTGGGATTACAGGCGTGAGCCACCGCACTGGGCCTTCGAAAAATCTGATAAACCTTTCTATTTAGCTGTGGAAGCAGACGGCTGTCACTTGAGTGAATGTTATTTAGCTACAAAGGCCTGAAACCCAGGAATGGTGGGGTGGCTCATGCCCATAATCCCAGGACTTTGGGAGACCCAAGCGGGAGGATCACCTAAGGTCAGGAGTTCAAGGCCAGCCTGGCCAACATGGTGAAACCCTGTCTCTACTAAAAATACAAAAATTAGCCAGGGGTGGTGGCAGGTGCCTGTAATCCTAGCTACTCAGGTTGAGGCAGGAGAATTGCTTGAACCCAGGAGGCAGAGGTTGCAGTAAGACGAGATCATGCCACTGCACTCCAGCCTTCGTGACAGAGCGAGACTCTGTCTCAAAAAAAAAAAAAAAAAGAAAAAATTAGCCAAGCATGGTGGCATGCCTGTAGTCCCAGCCACTCAGGAGGCTGAGGCAGGAGGATTCCCTGAGTCCAAGAGTTCAAGGCTGCAGTGAGCTATGATTTTGCCACTGCACTCCAGTCTGGGAAAGAGTGAGATCCTGTCTCTATGGAGAGGAAAAAAAAAAAAAAAGGCCTGAAAACCTGTATGTTTTCAAGAAAAATGATGGAACGATGGGTCTAGTTATCTTGACTGTCAAGCTGAAGAATTTCAAGTTTTTATGGCTTGCAATTGGAAACCATCTTAGTTTGCAATTACAAACCATTTTAAATCTAGAGGATGGCTTGTTAAGAATGTTACATTTGAGTAGCCAAACATGGTGGAGGCAGGTGGAGGTTGTGGTGAACCAAGATTGCGCTATGGCACACCAGCCTGGGCGACAAAGCAAGACTGAGTCTCAAAAAAAAAAAAAATTTCTAACTTCAAGGACCTGGGGACAATACGGAGAACAGATATAACAACTTTCTCGTCTTAGGTAAAGGGAACAAACTCAAAAATGTAAAACACAGGCATTCACCACTGAAAGAGCTACACTCACTACAGAAAAGATAAAATGAGGCAGACCACATTGTCATTCTAAAAGTCCTCCCATCAGCCCCGGAGATGTGCCCAGCTGAAGCCGAAGGAAGAATCTTTGCATGACTTAACAGCTGGGGCAGCTAACATTTAAGTACTTAACACGAACATCAAGAGGTTAACAAACTCACTCAAAAGCAGCTTTGAAAAGATAAAACCTAGCAGTTACTGAGGTTTTGCTGAGAACGTAAGTGGCAGAAAGGTGTAGAGAGCTTTGGGTGCTTAAGGTCTGCTTCCACCCTGCTGTAGATGAAAACACCAAAAGTATAATATTAATAAAAAGAACTCTTCCCAGATAGCTGCCTAAATTGACCAAAATCCAAAGGAAATCAACAACAGCAATATAGGTTAGACAACTGACTGCAGATTAAGTGAAAATCCATTGTTTCCTTACTTGGGGATAGAGGGTGAAAATACAGAAGGGTGAGGAATCCTGGAAAAGTTGACAATACAAGACAATAAAAACTTCAGGGTCAATCTCAATATACAAACCTAAGTGCTATAGGAATTCCTGGGGAAAAGATAAGACTACAAATGGGCACAGTAGGAGAAGGCTTTAAAAAGTGAGTTGGAGGCCGGGCACGGGAGCTCACGCCTGTAATCCCAGCACTTTGGGAGGCCGAGGCGGGTAAATCATGAGGTCAGGAGTTCAAGATCTACTGGCCAAGATGGTGAAACCCTGTCTCTACTAAAAATACAAAAATTACCCGGGCGTGGTGGCATGCGCCTGTAATCCCAGCCACTCGGGAGGCTGAGACAAGAATCGCTTGAACCCAAGAGGTGGAGGTTGCAGTGAGCTGAGATAGCGCTATTGCACTCCAGCCTGGTCAATAAGAGCGAAACTCCATTTAAAAAAAAAAAAAAAAAAAAAAGTGGGTTTGAGACAGGCCTTGAAGATAAATGGGACTTGAGCCAAAGAAAGATGTGTTGAGGCTGGGCACAGTGGCTCACACCTGTAATCCCAGCACTTTGCGAGGTCAAGAGATCAAGACCATCCTGGCCAACATGGTGGGAACCCTGTCTCTACTAAAAATACAAAAAATTAGCTAGGCGTGGTAGCATTTGCCTGTAGTCCCAGCTACTCAGGAGGCTGAGGCAGGAATCGCTTGAACCCGGGAGGCAGAGGTTGCAGTTAGCCGAGATCGTGCCACTGCACTCCAGCCTGGCAACAGCGCGAGACTCCATCTCAAAAAAGCAAAGAAAGATGTGTTGAGCTGGGCATGGTGGCATACACCTGTAAAGCCTGTAGTTACAGCTACCCAAAAGGCTGAGGCGAGAGAATACCCAGAGCCCAGGAGTTCAAGGCTTCAGTGAGCTACGATCGCACCACTACACTCTAGCCCAGGAGACAGAGTGAGGCCTCCATCTCTAAAAAGAAAAAAGAGAAAGGTGTGTTATCCTTCTATGGGATATACGGAACACACAAAAATAATTTTTAATTGTTCGTGTATCAAAAGTAACAATGGTTCTCAACCAGGGGTGATTTTGTATCCCCGGAGACATTGGCAATGCCTGGACACATTTTTGTCACAAGAGGAAGAGTGCAAGTTGCATCTAATGGGTAGATGCTGTTAAAAATAGAAAAGTCCCCACAACAAGGAATTACCAAGCACCAAAACATCAGCAGTGCAACTGTTTAAAAACCATTTGCGGCTGGGCGCAGTGGCTCACGCTGTAATCCCAACACTTTGGGAGGCCGAGGCAGGTGGATCACCTGAGGTCAGGAGTTCGAGACCAGCCTGACCAACATGGAGAAACCCCGTCTCTACTAAAAATGCAAAATTAGCCAGGCATGGTGGCCCATGTCTGTAATCCCAGCTACTCGGGAGGCTGAGGCAGAAGAATTGCTTGAAGCTGGGTGGTGGAGGTTGCAGTGAGCCAAGATTGTGCCACTGCACTCCAGCCTGGGCAATAAGAACAAAACTCCATCTCAAAAAAAAAAAAAAAAAAAAAAAAAAAAAATTTGCTAGGGCCTCAAGAAATTCTAGCATAAGTTCAACAACAGACATGTACAATAATGTTCATTACAGCATTTTCATAAGAACTAAAAACTGAAAATTCAAAAGTCAATCTACAAGAAAATAAGTAAATGAATCACAATACATTCACCCAATGGAACTACACAGCAGTGAAAATTAACAAATCATAGCTACTCCCAGAAATATGGATGAATCACCACGCGGGGTGGCTCACGCCTGTAATCCCAGCACTTTGGGAGGCCGGGGCAGGCTGATCACTTGAGGTGAGGAGTTCGAGACCAGCCTGGCCAACATGGTGAAACCCCATCTCTACTAAAAATACAAAAATTAGCTGGGTATAGTGGCGCGTGCCTGTAATCCCAGCTACTCGGGAGGCTGAGACAGAAGAATTGCTTGAGTCCGGGAGGCGGAGGTTGCAGTGAGCCAATATTGTGCCACTGCACTTGCACTCTGACCTGGGCAACAGAGAGAGACTCCATCTCAAAAAATGAAAACAAATATGGATGAATCTCAGAAAGTCTTGAACTAACCAAAGCGTAAGTCCATTTTCACAAACCTAAAAAATAAAATTTAATCTACTCTTTAAGGATAAATGCATAAAAGACAAATCCATTTTTTTAAAGCAAGGGCATATGCAACACAAAAATCAGGACATGGTTGCCAAGGAGAGAAGATGGATGAGATAGAAGAGAAACATACAGTGATATCTGGGTGAATTCATAGAACTATACCATGTCTTTTGCATGCCCCAAGTATCATATAAAACCTTTTTTAAGATGAAACAATCAATATAGGTAATATATTTCTATAAATATCTGCAAGACAATTTTTTAATTCTATGTTAAAACTTTTTTTTTTAAACACTCTGTCACACATGCTGGAATGCAGTAGCACAGTCTCAGCTTACTGTATTCCCACCTCCCAGGTTCAAGTGATTCTCCTGCCTCAACCTCCCAAGTAGCTGGGATTACAGGTGTGTGCCACCACACCTGGCTAATTTTTGTATTTTTAGTAGAGACGGGGTCTCGCCATGTTGCCCAGCCTGGTCTCAAACTTCTGGGCTCAAGTGATCCACCCGCCTCGGCCTCCCAAAGTGCTGGGATTACAGGCATGAGCCACCACGCCCGGCCTAAAACTATTCTTTAAGAAATCCCTCTGCCAGGCGCGGTGGCTCACGCTTGTAATCCCAGCACTTTGGAAGGCCGAGGCGGGCGGATCACGAGGTCAGAAGATCAAGACCACAGTGAAACCCCGTCTCTACTAAAAATACAAAAAAAAAAATTAGCCGGGCGTGGTGGCGGGCGCCTGTAGTCCCAGCTACTCGGAGAGGCTGAGGCAGGAGAATGGCGTGAACCCGGGAGGCGGAGTTTGCAGTGAGCCGAGATTGCGCCACTGCACTCCAGCGTGGGCGACAGAGCAAGACTCCGTCTCAAAAAAAAAAAAGAAATCCCTCTGTATTTCAAGCAATTACTCTTGAGTTTTTAAATTTGACAGTTCCATATGTTTGTATATTACCTAAAGGAAGACAAACCTGCATGCCTAGTGATGGACTGTGAACCCCAACAGAGGACTGTAAACTGTTTTTTCATTGTATTTTGTTACATTAATTTTAATGTCCAGGGTGGCCAGTCACGGTGGCTCACACCTGTAATCCCAGCACTTTGGGAGGCTGAGGCAGGTGGATCACTTGAGGTCAGGAGTTTGAAACCAGCCTGACCAGTATGGTGAAACTCTGTCTCTACTAAAAGTACAAAAATTAACCAGGTGTAGTGGCATGCGCCTGTAGTCCCAGCTACTCAAGAGGCTGAGAAAGGAGAATTGCTTGAACTCAGGAGGCGGAGTTTGCAGTGAGACTCCATCTCAAAAATAAATAAACAAACAAATAATAAAAATAAATAAAATAAATGCCTAGGGTTTGGTTATGCGTTTGTATCCAAGCCCTTAAAATGGAAATAACTTGCCTAGGTCTCTTCCCCCAGTCTTACTCTATTACACAACCAGTAACACATCTACACATACCTATAGTTTTTTTTTTTTTTTTTTTTTTGAGACAGAGTCTCACTCTGTCGCCCAGGCTGGAATGCCATGATGCAATCTTGGCTCACTGCAACCTCCGTCTCGGATTCAAGCAATTCTCCTGCCTCAGCGACCTGAGCAGCTGGGATTATAAGCGTGTGCTAACACACCCAGCTAATTTTTGTATTTTTAGTCGAAACAAGATTTCACCATGTTGGTCAGGCTGGTCTCGAACTCCTGGCGTAAGTGATCCGCCTATCTCAGCCTCCCAAAGTGCTGGGATTACAGGCATGAGCCACCACGCCTGGCCTATGAATACCTACACAAATTAAACTGACAGATTAAATGGACAATCAAGTGTAGCTCATTTGGTAAAATACCTTTAACTTCTAAATAATCATAAACTATAACATCAACAATGACACTGGCATTAAATAATAATTTGTCTAAAGTATCTGCTTCCGTTTTTTAAAAAATGGTAATTTATGGTGGCATTTGCACATTGTGGCTGGGCACAGCCTGTAATTCCAGCACAACGGAGGCTGAGGCAGGAGGATCGCATAAGCTCAGGAGTTTGAGATGAGGCTGGGCAATATAGGGAGACCCTGCCTCTCCAAAAAAATTTAAAAATTAGCCAGGTGTAGTAGTGTGCACCTGTAATCCCAGTTACTCAGAGGCTGAGGCAGCAGGATCACTTGAGTCTAGAAGGTCGAGGCTGCAGTGAGCCATGATCTCACCACTCCACTCTAGCCTGAGTGACAGAGTGAGACCTTGTCAAAAAAAAAAGAAAAGCCAGGCACTGTGGCTCACACCTGTAATCCTAGCACTTGGGGAGGCCAAGGCAGGTGGATCACCTGCGGTCAAGAGTTCAGGACCAGCCTGGCCAACATGGTGAAACCCCGTCTCTACTAAAAATACAAAAATTGGCCAGGCATGGGGGTGGCATGCACCTGTAATCCCAGCTACTCAGGAGGCTGAGGCAGGAGAACCGCTTGAATCCAGGGGGCAGAGGCTGCAGTGAGCCAAGATGGCGCCACTTCACTCCAGCATGGGTGAAAGAACGAAACTCTGTCTTAAAAAAAAAAAAAAAAAGAAAAAGAAAAAAATGAAAGAAAATAATTTGTGTCAGGCGCAGTGGCTCACACCTGTAATCCCAGCACTTTGGGAAGCCGAGGTGGACAGATCACCTGAGGTCAGGAGTTCAAGACCAGCCTGACCAACATGGAGAAACCCTGTCTCTACTAAAAACACAAAATTAACCAGGCGTGGTGGTGCATGCCTGTAATCCCAGCTACTTGGGAGGATGAGGCAGGAGAATCGCTTGAATGCGGGAGGCGGAGGTTGCAGTGAGCCAAGATCGTGCCATTGCACTCCAGCCTGGGCAACAAGAGCAAGACGCCGTCTCCAAAAAAAAAAAAAAAAAAAAGACCAGTCTGGCCAACATGGTGAAACCCCATCTCTACTAAAATACAAAAATTAGCCAGGCATGGTGGCAGGCACCTGTAATCCCAGCTACTCTGGAGGCTGAGGCAGGAGAATTGCTTGAACCCAGGAGGCGGAGGTTGCGGTGAGCTGAGATCCTGCCACTGCACTCCAGCCTGGGCAATAGAGTGAGAGTCTGTCTCAAAAAAAAAGAAAAACAGACTGTTCTCCTACGAATATTAATTTAGAAACCTAACTCATTCACTTTCTAAATCCTTATTTTTATGTAACTGGATTGATAAAGGGAGAAGGCAGCCAAACAAAGTCATTCCAACGGTTTCCAAAATTTGCATTTCACAGGATTGTGAGTTCACACTAAAAGCCTGCTAGGCTTGCACTGTCTCCCTCAGGGGGGCTGGAATGGGGAGAGGCTTCCCAACACCTGCAAGAGCTACCCGGGTCTCCCAGGTAGGTCACAACCCCTTGGGCCTGCTGTGGCTTCCTGGCAACTACCATCCAGGTCACCCACTGAGGCCCTCCAGCACTCAGCCTGGGCAGCAAGCCCCTCACCAACTCCTGGACTGCACTGCCCCTGCACCCACCTGTTGCCTGGACCATCACTTTCCAGCAATTCTACATTGTGACTTTTATGAGATTACCTAGTCTATTTAGTCCTATCAGAAGGACTCATGGGAGGCCATGTAGACTACTCATTCTTAGTTTCAAACATAAAAACTAAGCCTTAAATTTGAAATACTGGCCAGGCGCGATGGCTCACACCTGTAATCCCAGCACTTTGGGAGGCCAAGGCGGGTGGATAACCTGAGGTCGGGAGTTCGAGACCGGCCTGACCAACATGGAGAAACCCCGTCTCTACTGAAAATACAAAATTAGCCGGGCATGGTGGCGCATGCCTGTAATCCCAGCTAGTCGGGAGGCTGAGGCAGGAGAATCACTTGAACCCAGGAGACAGAGGTTACCATGGGCTGAGATCGCAATATTGCACTCCAGCCTGGGCGACAGAGCAAGACTCTGTCTCAAAAAATAAATTAATTTAAAAAATTGAAATACTTAGAAAACATATTTCAAGACAATTTAATATGCAAACTTTCCAATTATTCCTAAAGATTCACAATCAGGCCAGGTGCAGTGGCTCACACCTGTAATCCTAGCACTTTGTCGGGGAGGCCGAGGCAAGAGGATCACTTGAGCTCAGGAGTTTGAGACCAGCCTGGACAACTTGGAGAGACCTCATCTCTTAAAAAAAAAAAAAAAAGACTGATGGTCGGGCGCAGTGGCTCACGCCTGTAATCCCAACACTTGGGAGGCCAAGGCGGGTGGATCATGAGGTCAGGAGTTTGAGACCAGTTTGGCCAATATGGTGAAACCCCGTCTCTACTAAAAATACAAAAATTAGCTGGGAGTGGTGGCGCGCACCTGTAGTCCCAGCTATTCTGGAGGCTGAGGCAGAAGAATCGCTTGAACTGGGGAGGCAGAGGTTGCAGTGAGCCAAGATTGCGCCACTGCACTCCAGCCTGGGCGACAGAGCGAGATTCCATCTCAAAAGGAAAAAAAAAAAAAAAAAGATTCAAAATTGCAAAAACTATATACGATACCGGCTATATTGAAAAAAAAAAGAGGTTGAAAAACATCAAACACAATAATCTGAACATCCTTGCATTTTTCATTATTAATGAATGCAAGAAATACTGTTTTAGAGAATTATGGCAATTTGCACATTTTTTGTTAACTACCTGTCAAAAAAAAAACCAAATGAGGGAAATGAATTTGATGTATTATCATGCCATATGCAATCTGTGACACTGAAACTTGCAAAAGTATTTGTTGATCATGTATTCCCTCAATCCTGATACCAATACACAGCTTCCTTGACATGAAAATACATCTATAAGTATTTTCAATATCTACAAAATGAAATAGGAAACCATAAATCCAAACTGATAAGTTGACAGCTTGACAAGTTTAATTTCCCCAAAGTCTCAAATATTTAACCAACTTATAATAAAATTAAATACAATCATGATACAAGCACAAAGTAAAGTCATAGGCTGTTACCCAACATTTTTCCTTGATTTACAACACATGGGGTCTTTTTTTGGGTTTTTTTTTTTTCTTTTTGAGACGGAGTTTCGCTCTTGTTGCCCAGGCTAGAGTGCAATGGCATGATCTCAGCTCACTGCAACCTCCACCTCCCAGGATCAAGCGATTCTCCTGCCTCAGCCTCCCAAGTACCTGGGGTTACAGGCATGCACCACCAGGCTCGGCTAATTTTTGTATTATTAGTAGAGACAGGGTTTCGTCATGTTGGCCAGGCTGGTCTCAAACTCCTGACCTCAGGTGATCTACCTGCCTTAACCTCCCAAAGTGCTGTGATTACAGGCATGAGCCACCAGGAACAGCCTAATACATGGTTTTAATAAATACATGACCAAACCCTCATTAATGTTCACAAAAGTAAATTCTATCTAGACTACATTTTGTCTAATTCATTATTTTTCTTTGTTGTTAAATAGCAAAACAAATGTGGCCATTGACCCTTTCTCCATGTGCTTGCTCTTGGAGCAGGAGGCATTGTCCATCTACACAAACTCCTTCAGTAGCATGATACTGAGATCTATCCTCATTGACAACTCTTTGAGTATTGACATCTTTTTTTTTTTTTTTTTTTGAGACGGAGTCTCGCTCCATCCTCCAGGCTGGAGTGCAGTGGCGCAATCTCAGCTCACTGCAAGCTCCGCCTTCCGGGTTCACGCCATTCTCCTGCCTCAGCCTCTCCAGGTGGCTAGGACTACAGGCGCCCGCCACCACGCCCAGCTAATTTTTTGTATTTTTAGTAGAGATGGGGTTTCAATGTGGTCTCGATCTCCTGACCTCGTGATCCACCCGCCTCAGCCTCCCAAAGTGCTGGGATTACAAGCGTGAGCCACCGCGCCCGGCCCAAGTACTGACATCTTACTAAAACGAATCTTCTTATAAAAAAAGTCTTGCATTTGCTTGGTTCTTTACTGTGCTTTAACATATGTTACTTCATTTTCATTCTTAAAAGTTCTCTGTGATGTTTGCAGGCTGTGATTATTCCCATTTGAGAAATGATGAAACCAAGACTTAGAAACGGAAATAAATTTTCTAAGGTCAAACAGCAAATAGGTGCAATGAACTGACTGCAAGTTTTGTATCTCGGACCCAGATCCCAAATATAACTGACCTCTTTGCTAGGCTCTCCAGCTGCCAAAAAAAGAAAAGAGAAGAGAAGAAAAAAAGAAAAAAGATCACACCAAAGCCCACTAAATAAGGAACAAATCTTCTCTCCACTAGATAAAGAATTCTGATCAATTTTTAAGAAATGTATGACATGTTATTTAAGATGTTCCAGATTGCATGGAAAAAAAAAATAGCCAGCTTAGAAATCCTTTCTTAAGAAGCCTAAAATGAGTAACAAAACTTAAAAACGACCCAAGAAAACTGCAAACCAGCTTCACTTAAGAGTATTAATGAAAATTTCCTTTTTCAAAATGAACAAACTCCAGGCCAGGTGCAGTGGCTCACGCTTGTAATCCCAGCACTTTGGGAGGGCGAGGTGGGTGGATCATTTGAGGTCAGGAGTTCGAGACCAGCCTGGCCAACATAGTGAAACCCTGCCTCTACTAAAAATACAAAAATTACCCGGGCGTGGTGGTGGGCACCTGTAGTCCCGGCTACTCGGGAGCAGAAATTACATCACTGCACTCCAGCCTGGGCAACAGAGAGAAACTCCATCTTTAAAAAAAAAAAAGAAAGAAAAACAAGAAGTGCCAAGATCATGAAAATCGAGACCATGAAAATCCTTCTCAAATCCATATTTGAGATTGAAGGATGCTTAAAAGACCTAAAACAAGAATACATGTTGCACAATTCTGGACTGGATACTTTTGCTATGAAGAACATTAATTACTATAACAAATAGTGAAATATGAAGAATCCAAAAATTAGACGATAGTAATGTATCAGTGCTAATTTCCTGATTTTGATGGATATACCGCAGTTATGGAGAAAAATGTAGGAAATACACATTGAGTTATTGAGGAGTGAGGGAGCATGAAGACAACCATTTGTGTAAAAAAAATGTAAACATACACATAAATTTATACAGAATATCTCTAAAATTCCCTGAAAGAAACCTTAACAGGGGTTTACCAGAAGGGAACTAGCTGTCTAAAGGCTAAAAGTGAGAATCATGTACACATTTTACCCTTTAATACCTCCTGAATTTTATATCTTGTTACATACCTTGTATTGCCTATTTGAAAATAATAAAAGAAATATTATGTGTGTATATATAATACAAACTTAGAAAAATAAATAAAATTATCAAAAAAGAAAGGAAAATGAATTTGCCTATCTCAGGGCCAGATTCTTCCTGCTAATGAAAGCTGCCTGAATATTATAGACTGAGAGGTATCACTTTATGTGCCCAAATTTTAGGGAAGGATTCCTTTTTGAAAGTTAAATAGATGGCCAGATGGCCGGGCACAGTAGCTCACGCCTGTAATCCCAGCACTTTGGAAGGCTGAAGCGGACGGATCACCTGAGGTCAGGACTTCAAGACCAGCCTGGACAACATGGCAAAACCCCATCTCTACTAAAAACGGCAAAACCCCATCTGTACTAAAAATACAAAAATTAGCCAGGCATGGTGGCAGGCGCCTGTAGTCCCAGCTACTCGGGAGACTGAGGCAGAAGAATCGCTTGAACCCAGGAGGCAGAGGTTGGAGTGAGCCAAGATCATGCCATTGCACTGCATCCTAGGTGACAGATCAAGACACCATCTCAAAAAAAAATGGGGCCGTGCATGGTGGCTCATGCCTGTAATCCCAACACTTTGGGAGGCTGAGGCAGGCGGATCACAAGGTCAGGAGTTCGAGACCATCCTGCCGAACGTGGTGAAACCCTGTCTCTACTAAAAACACAAAAAAATTAGCCGGGCGTGAGGTGAGGGGTGCCTGTAGTCCCAGCTACTCGGGAGGCTGAGGCAGGAGAATGGCATGAACCCAGGAGGCAGAGCTTGCAGTGAGCCAAGATCGTGCCACTGCACTCCGGCCTGGGCGACAGAGCGAGACTCCCTCTCAAAAAAGAAAAAGAAAAAAAGAAAGTTAAATAGATAAAAAACAAAATGAGATAAACTACCTGCAAAAAAAACACTTCAATTCACCCACTCAAAGGGATGCCTGTGACCATTCAAATCATCTGATGGACTCTCAGAACAGAACAGAATCAACAATATACTAATGATCAGACAACGCCTGTCCTCAGGACTGGAATTTAAACAAACATCTGGTACAAAAAACGAATGCAAAGATGGAAGTAAAAGGGGAGCCAAATGAAGGAATTTATCTGCTTCTTTAACCTTACTCAACAAGAGAAAACGCACTGGCAGAGAAGAATGTTCTGATAAGCAGAGGTGAATGCTCAGGGATCAGGGAAGCCCAGCAGGTTTAAAAAAAAAAAAAAAATCCTGTTCAGCACTACCCATCAGCTGGGGCCTACCTGTCACCAAAAACTATATGATCATTTATGTGCTTTCCCAGGGACCGAGACTTTCTAGAAAGAGCCCTAATGAGCAGACACAAGCACTTCAGATCCAGATTTTAGTTCTTCTTGCCAGTTTAATTAGGGAACCACACTGAAGACATTAGTCTTCCAATGCCTGACACTCTCAGTCGACTGAAAAAGTTCATATTTCTAAATGTACAATGCTAAAAATGGAAGCAGGACTATGAACTCCCCTAAAATGTCCCACAGAGAGACCCCCACTAAAGGGGGCCAACTGTCCTGACATTTCTAATTTCAAAAATTTTCCCATTCTTTCCCAGTAAACAGCAAATCAATACTTGAAATTATAGCTTTTTGTACGATTATCATACATAAGTTGAGCATCTCAAACCAAATATCTGAAATACTCCAAAATCTGAAAGTTTCGAAGGCAAACATGACACTCAAAGTAAATGCTCATTTCAGATTTCAAATTCTCAGATTACAGATGCTCAACTGTAAGTATAGCATCTGTAATGTGTAGTATAATACAATATTCCCAAATCTGAAATCTAAAATTCATGTATTTCAGATAAGGAATACTCAACCTATACAATATATTTTCATATATTTTAAAATATTTACTTTGCCAAGCACAGTGGCTATTGCCTGTAATCCCAGCACTTTGGGAGGCTGAGGTGGGCGGATCACCTGAGGTCAGGAGTTCATGACCAGCCTGGCCAACATGGTGAAACCCCGTCTCTACTAAAAGTACAAAAATTAGCCTGGTGCGGTGGCACACACCTGTAGTCCCAGCTACTCGGGAGACCGAGGCAGGGGAATAGCTTGAACCCAGGAGGTGAAGGTTGCAGTGAGCCAAGATCACGCCACTGCACTCCAGCCTGAGTGACAGAGAAAGATTCCATCCCCTCACAAAAAAAAAGAAAAAGAAAATAGAGTACAGAACAGCTGGTAAAGTTTTATGAAACTTTTGTTTCAATTTTATGTATTTATGTATGTTGGGTGATGATGGGTAAGATGTATCTCCCAATGTGTGTCCTGGTTTTACAGTTTCTTCAATTTTTGCATATATGTAAAAGTCATTAATTTGCACAATAAATGTTTGTTGAGCACCTATACTATAGTGCTGGTGAGGAAACAGGGTGCTATATAAAATAGAAGGAAATAAAAATACTTGGTCTCTGCCCTTGTAGAATCTTTACAGTGTAGAAACAATCAAATAACCACAAAAATACACAATTATAAACCACTAAGTGTTAGGGAAAAACACAGGGAATTAAGACAGCTCATCATTAGGGAAGCTGAGAAGAGAAATGAGTTAATAGGTCAGGTTTCTCTGAAGAAGTACTTTCAAGTAGAGATCAGAAAGATGTATGAAAAGGGGGAAAAAGAGAAGAAATCAGTCAGGCAAAAAACAGCACATTCAGGAAGGCTGTATACAGTTTGAAGAAAAGAAAAGCCAATAGGTAGAGAGAAAATGAAAAACCAGCTAGATAAGACTTGGGTGGAGCTTGGGGTAGAAAGAGATCTGGCAGGAATTTTAAATATCCTGAGGCCTATGAGAACAATCCAATAAGGCAATAGGCCTTAAAGATCAGGCTGGAAAGAGATTGGAGGGAGGCTGGGAGTGAATGGTAGGATAATGCACTGGAGGTGGAGACAAGCAGATTGATCCACACAGTATTATTCCTGAAGCAGAAGTGACAAGGTGTAAGTGATACTTTGATGTGAGGGCTGAGGAACCATGAAGTGTTGAATAACTAATAATGAAATGAGTGAGCAATGAAATGAGATGAGATGCATGAGAAATCCCAGAGAAATCCCAGAAGCAGAGCTGAGAGGAAAGATCAGAGTTCCATTTGTTATAGTTAACAAGTAGAGATGCCAAATTAATACCTGGAACTGGATGGAGATATAAAAAAAGAAGTCATTAGCACAAAGGCTTTGATGACTCATCATTCTGCTCCTTAAATATCCACCCATAGTAATAAACAATATAAACCCAGAAGAATCCAGAATAAATTTGAGGCTTTATGCTGCAGCAGTTCATAAATACCATAGTAGCTGAAATACCATGTGTATCTGAACAGTATACAGTGCAACAGTTAACTAAACATTCACACTCTTAAAATAATCCACTTCCATGAAATCATAGGGAATCCAGTCTGTTGTGGTCACTGCTGTCCCCATCTGACACAGTGTATGGCACACAGTACAAGTTAATCTACTGAAGAAATGTATCCGCTACTATGCAAAATAAACCACCCATCAAAAATAAAACAAACAGTGCAAATAATGAGCAACTGTGCAAGGGAAATCTTTGTACTATGAAACATACAAATGAACCAATTAGGACATTTTTCAAGGAAAAAGGGAAAAGAATTATTTAGCACTTAGTGCTCATACCCTAATAGTCTATATTCTGTTCTATGCTACATATATCTAATGCTATATTCTGTTCTCTAAGAATCAGCTGAATTTCAACATCAGAAATTCCAACTGGGCAGCCTATTGGAAGTACTCCTACCATTCTCTAGAAGTCTCTGAGCAATACAAGAAACAACTAAAATGTAATAAAAGCTTGATGCTGAAACTATAACAAAATCTCATCTAAGTTATTAAAACAAAACAGAAACTGTTAAAAGTGTATTCTGGCCAGGAGCGGTGGCTCACTCCTGTAATCCCAGCACTTTGGGAGGCCGAGGCGGACGGATCACCTGAGGTTGGGAGTTCGACACCAGCCTAACCAACATGGAGAAACCCTCCGTCTCTACTAAAAATACAAAATTAGCCGGGCATGGTGGCGCAGGCCTGTAAGCCCAGCTACTCAGGAGGCTGAGGCAGGAAAATTGCTTGAAACTGGGAGGCGGAGGTTGTGGTGAGCCAAGATCGCCACATTGCACTCCAGCCTGGGCAACAAGAGTGAAACTCCATCTCAAAATAAAAAAAAAGTGCATTCTCCAATGTGAAAAGGGCAATAAGTGATTATTTTTCTTTTTCCTCTATCTTCTGCTTCCCAGCTTTTCTAACAAACATGAATTTTTATTAACTTATTTTCCCTATTCACAATGGTAACACTGATTCATAGGAGAAAATTTAGAAAATGCACACAAACACGAAGGAAACAAATTAACCACAATTCCATCACCCAAAAGTTACTAACTACTGTCAATATTTTTGTGGGAACCTTTCTCTGGGCATGCATGAGGGTAGGGAGGGAAGAGAGATACACAAGTAATGGCATGATTGCTTAAGACTACGAAGGAGACTACAGAATGCTGCTATGACCAGTGTGCAAGATTGAGAGAACACTAACTTGAAGAAGTTGACAACTGAGCTGAGCTTCCTGAAGAATGAGATGGAATCAACCAAAGAAGTGCAACTGGGGTAGCAGTCCAGGCACAGGGAACAACAGCATGGGCAGCGTACCAAGCCCATTCAGGGAACTAGGAAGAAAGATGAGTTTGGTAGGAAGGAGACTGGCTGTGCAGTCACACAGATTGCTGAGAGTTAGGACTTTTTCCCTAGAGAAAGCAGTCTTGAAGCAGGAGCAGGGGAGATAGGCTTCCTTAAAGGAATTATTCTGACTGTTAGTATGGGGAAAGGATTAGGTCCAGAAAGTGTGGATTTAGAAGATCGTAACCACGCCCCCCCCTCCTCCCCCATCCATCCCCCCCACCAGCGGAAGGGTAAGGAGGATGAGGAAGTAGGGAATCTTTTGAGGGTTGCGGAGTAAAAAAGACAATGACCCGGCCGGGTGTGGTGGCTCATGCCTGTAATCCCCCAGTAATTTGGGAAGCTGAAGCGGGTGGATCACCTGAGGTCAAGAATTCGAGGCCAGCCTGGCCAACATGGTGAAACCTCATCTCTACTAAAAATACAAGAATTAGCTGGGCGTGATGGCAGGCGCCTGTAATTCCAGCTACTTGGGAGGCTGAGGCAGGAGAATCGCTTGAACCCAGGAGGTGGAGGTTGCAGTGAGCCAAAATTATACCACTGCACTCCAGCCTGGGCAACAAGGGCAAGACTCCATCTTAAAAAAAAAAAAAAAAGACAATGACCTAATATATTATGTTATATATTATATAAAAACAATGATCTCATATATTATATATTATATTTATATTATAAAATTATATTTTAGGCTCTACAAAATGGTCTACATTTGTAGCGATAAAAAAGATACAGTGACTTTAATTATGATACACCTCCTAAGAAATTCGTAACAGAAATAGAGCTTGCAGGCCAAGCACAGTGGCTCACAACTGTAATCCCAGAACCGTGGGAGGCCAAGGCAGGAGGATCACTTGAGCCCAGAATTTTGAGACTAGCCTGGGCAACACAGTGAGACCTCACCTCAACAAAAAAAAAATTTTTTTAATTGGAAAAAAAAAAAAGAAGGAACAATGAGAACACATGGACACAGGGAGGGGAACATTACACACCAGGGCCTGTTGAGGGGTGGGGGGCTGGGGCAGGGATAGTGTTAGGAGAAATACCTTACGTAAATAACGAGTTGACCGGTGCAGCAAACCAACATGGCACATGTATACCTATGTAACAAACCTGCACGTTGTACACATGTACCCTAGAACTTAAAGTATAATAAAAAAAGAAAAATGGCCAGGCATGATGGCTCACGCCTGTAATCCCAGCACTTTGGGAGGCCGAGGCAGGCGGATCACGAGGTCAGGAGATCGAGACCATCTTGGCCAACATGGTGAAACCCCGTTTCTATTAAAACTACGAAAAAAATTAGTTGGGTGTGGAGGTACATGCCTGTAATCCCAGCTACTCAGGAGGCTGAGAAGGAGAATCACTCCAGGGAGTCGGAGGTTGCAGTGAGCCGAGATCACGCCACTGCACTCCAGCCTGGGCGACAGAGGGAGACGCTGTCTCAAAAAGAAAAAGAAAAAAGAGGCAGAGGTTGGGGGAGAAGCATTAAATATTAATATTTAACAAAAGGGAACATACATTTTTCAGTAGATATTTAGCTTAATCAAAGCACAGAATGTACCTATCTTATCACTATATCCCTAATAAATATAGAGCAAATGAGTGAATATCAAGGGAATAACCATGAGCAGTATAAAGACTGTGCTAACAGGAAGAGATGATCAGGCCAGGTGCAGTGGCTCACGTCTGTCATCCTAGCACTTTGGGAGGCTGGGGCAAGCGAACTGCTTGAGCCCGGGAGTTTCAGACCAGACTGGGTACCATGGCAAGACCACAGCAATTAGCCAGGCATGATGGCATGCACCTGTAGTCCCACCTACTTGAGAGGCTGGGACTGGAGGATTGCCAGAGCACAGGAGGCAGAGAGGTTACAGTGAGCTGAGACTGTGCCACTGCTGCACTCCAGCCTGGGCATCAGAGTTACACCCGTCACCAAAAAAAAAAAAAAAAAAAAAGAACAGGATGATGTTAATACTGACATCCAGAGGCCGGGCGCAGTGGTTCACGCCTGTAATCCCAGCACTTTGGGAATCCGAGGTGGGCGGATCACCTGAGGTCAGGAGTTCGAGACCAGCCTGGCCAACATGGTGAAACCCTGTCTCTACAAAAATATAAAAATTAGCCAAGCATGATGGTGGGTGCCTGTAATCCCAGCTACTGGGTTGGCTGAGGCAGAAGAATCGCCTGAACCTGGGAGATAGAGGTTGCAGTGAGCCGAGATCCCACCATTGGCACAGAGAGACTCCATGGGCAACAGGGCGAGACTCCGTCTCAAAAAAAAAAAAAAAAAAATTCAAAAATTCATTGTGGTGATGGTTGCACAAGACTATTCATTTACTAAAAGCTTTTATTTATGTATGTACTTATTTGTATTTTTACTTTTTTTTTTTTTCTTTTGAGATGGAGTCTCAGTCTGTCACCCAGGCTGGAGTGCAGTGGTGCCATCTCGGCTCACGGCAACCTCCACCTCCAGGATTCAAGTGAGTCTCCTGCCTCAGCTGGGATTGCAGGCGCCCGCCACCACGCCCGGCTAATTTTTGAATTTTTAGTACAGACGGGGTTTTGCCATTTTGGCCAGGCTGGTCTTAAACTCCTGACCTCAGGTGATCCATCCGCCTCGGCCTCCCAAAGTGTTGGGATTATAGGCAGGAGCCACGGCGCCCGGCCTGATTTTCAACTTTAGAAAAGCAACTGACTAAAGTCTGTTAATAAAAAGAAGTAAGTCTTCGGTTTCAATTGTACTGTATTACCAAGTTTGTGGGATACTGTAAAGCTTATGTGAAAACTTTTCATAACACTGAAATTGGGAGAAAAAGGACCTAAAAAACCCGAACAACCGTGTAATCCGTTCCAAAACAAACTATGGGCGCGTTGCGCGGAGGCCAGCAAGGTAAGAAAACAAGCGATAATCACAAAGCAGAGCCGACAGCTTCCTAGTAAAAAATGGACCTTTAAAAATTAAAACCACTAGTTTTCAACCACAACACTTCGAAATGAGAATATTAGTCACCGTTGCCATAGAAACAGTAAAGCCAAGTTGCCCGGAATTTAAACATTTTTTTTAATTCCACAAACTGAAATGGGTGAAAATACGGCAAAGTTTAGTGTGAACCTAAGTGGCCGGAACCTACTAGTAACTTTCACCGGGATAAAGGTGACTCTGCTTTTCTAACGTACATTTCCGAACAGTGCTTTATAAATCACCTCTCGGGGTTAGTTTATCAAGTGCAAAAAAAGTTTACCTTGTCTCTTCCGGAAGAAGGAACCTGACAAACTCCCTCCCGGTATCGCCCACGATCAGAGCCAGCCAGCGCAGGCTTGCACCGCGCAGCGAAGGGAGAGCCGAGCATCGAGTCCACGCGGAAAGCATCTGAATCTCGCCTGCTGGCTTTACTGGCGGAGCACGGAGGAAAACCCCAAGCTCCAGCCTACAGCCCCGGCCTGTCTGGCTCCCTCCTCCACGTCCCCAGTCCACGCCACGTTCTGTGCCTGGCAGTCCACGCGCCCTAATCCAACTCGCATTTATTAAGCACCCGCCGTCTACACCGCATCATGGTTCCTCCAGGCACTGCAGGAAGAAATGGCCCCATGCCGGGGGAAAGAAACACCAAAAGGACAGCCGCGAGGGCTGAAGACGATCCCGAATGACGGGCTGACTGCCTGCAACGGGTGGTCAGGAGAGGCGCTCCCACCCTCACCCCGCGGGTCGTGACACTCCCAGGGAAGGGAGAGTCCCGAGGGGTGCACCAGGCCCGGCCTTCCTGGAGTCCGCCACAGACCTACTGGGGGCGTTAAGAGGTCCGCATCCCAGGACCGCCCGAGCGCTCCTCTGCCCCAAGGAGGCGACCCCGACTCCGGATCCCGGGAAAACGGCGAGCGCGGGTACCGAACCTCGGTAAGGGCCGGAGCGGGCTGTCACCGGCCCCCGCATCCCTCCCCTGCGGCCGCGGCCGGCCGCTCCCTCCCCAGCGTGACAGTCGCTGCAGTCACGGACGGAGCGTCTCTGCTCCAGCGTCGCCGCTCCTCCGGACGCCCGCACCCCCGTACCCCACGCGGAGGGGGGCAGTGCCGGGAAGACCTCTCCGGACCCTCCCCTCGCCCCGGCCCCCGGACTCCGGAAAAGCGGTTACCTGGCGCGTGGGTTGGGGCGAGAGCACGACTCGGTGGAGAAGGAAGAGAAGAAGACAGTGGCCTCCGGCCCAGGGAGATTTGGGAAATTTGGGAGACTTGTTCCGCACTAGGTGACAGCTGTTCGCTGCGCACGCGCACAGGACCCCGGCCGCCCGATCACTGCGCCGCGCCTCACCCTCCCGTCGAGGGGGTGGGTAGGAGGCAGCGGCGAAGGCGCGCGCACTGCCGGCTCTCCCTACGTGAGGGCGCGCGCGCCGTCACGTGACCGCTGGGGCCCGCACTTGGTGAGTCACGTGAGCTTACAAACAGCTTAAAGGTGCCCGGCAGGCTCTTGCTTTGGGCTCCACTTCCGCGCTGTGGTTAACTTAGGCTTGCTGGTGCGCATCTTCTTGTCCTTTGGACACAGGCATATCCCATTCTTTGCGGAGGGGAGAGATACTCGCGTAGGAGAAAACAGGTGCACAGAACCTTGCCCGGAAGCGCCTGCTGGGGTCCCGCAGGGCTGGACCTGATGTAGTCCACGCGCCACACGTCCTCCTGGGCTCCCACGCGCACGTATGGCGGCCTCCGACGCGCGGACGTCAGCGTGGCGTTACCAGGGGTGGAGCCTCGGAATGTCCTGGAGAGCCTGGCGAGAAAGTGGGGGCTCCCAGCTGTCCGGCGATGACAGCGCTGTGTGCCCGTTCTCCCTTCACCCGGTGGCCGGGACCTCTGAGCCTCCTTCCCACAATGGGAGATCCCGAATGGGCGAAGAGTATCTTCGTGTCCCAACCCTTTAACAACTACCGCGCAGGAGCGTGTCAGCCTCTGGAAGCAAAACTGTCCGGTGTTGAGTCACCTACACCGAGCACGTCCCGCCCCGACCTGCCCAAGTGTGCTCTTAAGATAGGGAGGCACAAAGGTGACCCCAATAGGAATCCTGGGCTGGCGGTCCCTCAGAAACTAGAGTTGATAATTTGGCCAGAATTGAAGTGACTAGAAATGCAGGTGCCTCCAGCGTCTGAGACTTAGATAAGTTAACTTCCTACAACTTGTTGCTTCTCCTCTGTAACTCTGCCTTCCGAGGTGTCAGAAGGAACCAACCAGACCTTAAGCCCCTGTACTGCCAAAGACAGATGGTTGAGCATCAGATGTTTTGCAAAGCTGAATGATTTTTTTTTTTTAACTTCCTGCAGAGCTCCCAGCTGGGTCCCTTGTGGCGTTTCCTCTAACGTCTTAGCTAAGAAAGACTGGGCATGTCTTCACACCAGTGAGCAAAGCTGGGCTAATATGCTGAATTTTCTGTTACATTATACTGATAACAGCATTTTAAAAATATATTGACACCGCTTACCACGCGCTTGAACTCGTTTCTCACTGGGATGAACATTGTGAGGACAAATGGAATGTGATTAATTGAGCTAAGGCTAACGGGATTATTGGGCCACCGTGTTTCTTTAGTTGTTAAAAACAAAGTTCTGCTACACACACACACACTTTTTTTTGAGACGGAGTCTCGCTCTGTCGCCCAGGCTGGAGTGCAGTGGCGCGATCTCAGCTCACTGCAACCTCCGCCTCACGGGTTCGAGAGATTCTCCTGCCTCAGCCTCCCGAGTAGCTGGGATTACAGTCGCCCGCCACCACGCCCAGCTAATTTTTGTATTTTCAGTAGAGACAGGGTTTCGCCATGTTGGTCAGGCTGGTCACGAACTCCTGACCTCAGGTGATCCGCCCGCCTCGGCCTCCCAAAGTGCTGGGATTACAGGCGTGAGCCACTTCACCCGGCCACACACACTTCTGAACTTGCCTAACGTATACCCAACTGGGAATTTTCCAAATGTGTGCATGTAATGTCAGGATCCCAACCATCCTTACAAGTAAATTGGATATGCTAAAATAATAAATATGCAACCTAACATTTATTTAGAACTTACTGTGAGCTAGACACTGTCTTAAGAGCTTCACATGTATTAATAAATACTTATAATAATTCAATGAATAGGTACTATTAATACCTCATTGTTACAGATGTGGAAACTGAAGCATAGCGATTAAGAAATATGTCCACAATCAAGCAGCTAGGGTCTTTTGGAAGCCATATGCTATATTAGAATAGAAATCTTGTGCACCAGAATAAAAAATCTGGAAACCTGAAATCCATTTTCTTCAGAATTTGCAGATGCACAAATAACATTTATTTCTTTTTTTTTTTTTTTTTTTTTTGAGACGGAGTCTCGCTCTGTCGCCCAGGCTGGAGTGCAGCGGCGCAATCTCGGCTCCCTGCAAGCTCCACCTCCCGGGTTCACGCCATTCTCCTGCCTCAGCCTCTCCGAGTAGCTGGGACTACAGGCGCCCGCCACCACGCCCGGCTAATTTTTTTGTATTTTTAGTAGAGACGGGGTTTCACCGTGGTCTCGATCTCCTGATCTCGTGATCCGCCCGCCTCGGCCTCCCAAAGTGCCGGGATTACAAGCGTGAGCCACCGCGCCCGGCCCACAAATAACATTTCTTTGCCATTGTGAATTAGAGTATCACATGTTTTAACCTGAAGAACTAAAGTGGATATACTAACCTTGCTGACTTCACTGAGCACTTTTTAATTTTAAGGAAAATAATGTAAAATGTCAAAACACTTCAAAAGCTGTAAAGCACTGTGTGAATCCATTAAGTGCTTCATGGTCTTGGAAACTGAAGAGAGCCTACTAGAAAATAAACTGGACTCATGGCACTGAGGGCAGTGTTGTGTCCCTAATGTATCAAAATACCTCCATATTGTGAATTATCGTGAAAGCATTTTAGCCGTATAGTAAATTTTGTATTTAGATTCAATTGTTTAAATCCCAATTGCAATATATTAATGGAAGTCTGTATGAACAATACATAGATTCCCCTTGAAGTTTGTATGTAATGTGAACTAATGTCCAGATCATCAGATCACCTCAGAGACAATACTTGTTTTTATTTTATTTTATTTATCTTATTTATTTATTTGTTTTTTGAGACAGAGTCTTGCTCTATTGCCCAGGCTGGAGTGCAGTGGCGCCACCTCGGCTCACTGCAGCCTTGACCTCCCAGGTTCAAGCAATTCTCGTGCCTTGTGCCTCATTCTCCTGAGTAGCTGGCATTACAGGCGTGTGCCATAATGCCCAGCTAATTTTTGCATTTTTTTTTAATTGAGACAGAGTCTCACTCTGTCACCCAGGCTGGAGTGCAGTGGCGCGATCTCAGCTCACTGCAACCTCTGCCTCCTGGGTTCACGCCATTCTCCTGCCTCAGCCTCCCAAGTAGCTGGGACTACAGGCGCGTGCTACCACACCTGGCTAATTTTTTGTATTTTTAGTGGAGATGGGGTTTCACAGTGTTAGCCAGGATGGTCTTAATCTCCTGACCTTGTGATCCACCCACCTCGGCCTCCCAAAGTGCTGGAATTACAAGCGTGAGCCACCATGCCCAGCCTAATTTTTGTATTTTTTGTAGACAGGGTTTTGCCACATTGGCCAGGCTGGTCTCAAACTCCTGAGCTCAAGTGATCTGCTGGCCTCCACCTCCAAAAGTGCTGAGATTACAGACATGAGCCACCATGCCTGGCCAATACTTGTAGGTTTCTTAAAATATATATAATGCAGCAAATTTATATGCTTCTTTTTTTTTTTTTTTTTTTTTTGACTTTGAGACAGGATCTTGACTCTGTCGCCCAGACTGGAGTGCAGTGGCACTATCATGGCTCAATACAACCTCCACTTCCTAGGATCATGCAATCCTCCCACCTTAGCCTCCCATGTAGCTGGGACTGCAAGCGCACACCACCACACCTGGCTAGTTTGTTTATTTTTTTGTAGAGTCAGGGTCTCACCATGTTGCCCAGGCTAGTGTCAAACTCCTGGGCTCAAATGATCCTCCCGTCTCAGCCTCCCAAAGTGGTGAGAATACAGGAGTGAGCCACTGCCCTGGCTGCAAATTGGTATACTTCTAAATAATAGTCTAATTTTGAATCTGTTGAAGTACACTACAATTTTTATAAATATAAATAATTGAGCTGGGCGCGGTGGCTCATGCCTCTAATCTCAGCACGTTGGGAGGCCAAGGTGGGCAGATCACCTAAGGTCAGGAGTTCAAGACCAGCCTGGATAACATGGTTAAACCCTGTCTCTACTAAAAATGCAAAAATTAGCTGGGCATGGTGGCAGGTGCCTGTAATCATATCTACCCGGGAGGCTGAGGCATGAGAATCACTTGAATCCAGGAGGCAGAGGTTGCAGTGAGCCAAGATAGCACCACTGCACTCTAGCCTCGATGACAAGAGCAAAACTGCATCTCAGAAAAAAAAAAAAGAAAGAAAAGAAAACAAATATACAGAATTGAATGAGGCTGGGCTCAGTGGCTCACGCCTGTAATCCCAACACTTTGGGAGGCCGAGGCGGGCGGATCACCTGAGGTCAGGAAATCGAGACCATCCTGGCTAACACGGTAAAACCCTGTCTCTACTAAAAATACAAAAAATTAGCCGGGCACGGTGGCAGGCGCCTGTAGTCCCAGCTACTCCGGAGGCTGAGGCAGGAGAATGGCATGAACCCGGGAGGCGGAGCTTGCAGTGAGCCGAGATTGTGCCACTGCACTCCAGCCTGGGTGACAGAGCAAGACTCCATCTCAAAAAAAAAAAAAAAAAAAAAAAAAGAATTCAATTATAGTAATACTTAGTGTTTTTATTTACCTTTACCTTTATCAAATATGCACGTTATTTTTACAGGAATAATGAGAGATGATTAGTCCATGAGGGCTCTGCCCTCATTAATGAATTAATGCCATAACTGCAGGAATGGGTTCATCCTCTTCTCTCTTGTTCTTTGTCCTTCTGCCATGGAATAATGCAGCACAAAGTCCCTCACCTAATACAGCCTCTCTGTCTTGGACTTTCTGGCCTCTAGAACTGCGAGCCGATAAATTTCTGTTCACTATAAATTACCCAGTCTGCCAGGTGAGATGACTCATGCCTGTAATTCCAGCACTCTGGGAGGCTGAGGCAGCAGGAGGATCACTTGAACCCAGGAGTTCAACACCAGCCTGGGCAACATAGCAAGACCCCATCTCAATTAAAAATAATAATAAAAATAAATTACCCAGTCTGTGGTATCCTATTATAGCACCACAAAATAGACCAAGACACCATAGATAAAAGATAGAGGCCAGTGTTTATAGATTTAATAATCATGGAGCAAGTCCATTATTTCAGGTAAATGCCTGGTGTGCTTACTCTTAGGCCTGAGTTGGAAGACTTTCAGAAATAAGGGTGGAAGAAAAGTTTTAGGTCCATGAAATCCTTATCATTGGAAAGACAGTCCAAACTGACTAGGAAGAGGTAGAAGTCCTGCTCTAGGTGAGCTTCTCATGGCCATTCCTGATAAGGATTAGGATTTGTGCCAGAGTCAACCAAGCCATCCATTGGGGTAGAAGAGGAACTTCTTGAGATACTGATTAGTATTGTATTTACATCAGAGCTCAGATCAAAAGCAGCTGCTATTTCTGACTCCTTAGGGGTCCCCTAGAACTAGGGTGAGACATGGGTTTCAGTCCAAGCACACTTCTTCCATTAATGATCATAGAGTGCCTGGAATATCACAGGACATCTTTCATCGCTGAGGGATAAAATGCTCCTCCACCTCAGGCATGAACTTAAAAGATCTCTTCATTGAGGAACACAGATATTTTATTGCTATTTTTATAAAGTCTCTGACTATAATAGGAAATAGAGCACTTGGCATATATAAATGAAATTCATATATTAATTGGAAAGAGACCACAATATAACTTTTGGAAGTTGCTTTAACAATCCCTGGTTTTAGGCTGAGCGCGGTGGCTCACGTCTGTAATTCCAGGGAAGGCAAGGTAGGCGGATCCCCTAAGGTCAGGAGTTTGAGATCAGCCTAACCAACATGGTGAAACTCCGTCTCTACTAAAAATACAAAATTAGTTGGGCGTGGTGGCGCATGCCTGTAATCCCAGCTACTCAGGAGGCTAAGGCAGGAGAATCGCTTGAACCCGGGAGGCGGAGATTGCAGTAAGCTGAGATCATGCCATTGCATTCCAGCTTGGGCAAGAAGAGCGAAACTCCACCGGAAAAAAAAAAAAAAAATCCCTGGTTTTGAGAACATTACCAATTTTTTGTTTTACCTGTTCCTCCATTAATTTTTAACTCAGGAATGTGACTTGCTTAATCTCTGCAGCAGTAGCTCCTTTGGTATCACAAACAAGGACCTAATTGTCATGGGCTTTCTTCTGCAGAACAAAATGTTGCCTTGTAAGATATTTTCACATTCTGTAGTTTACCCCCAATTTATCAAATTCACTGATTTTAATATTTCCCTTTCTCCCTACCTAATTGGTCTGACTTTTCTTTTCTACTCAAATTCTTCCAGAAGGTATTCTGTCTGATCAATGAGCTCAATTTTCAGCTTGCAGCTTTATAATACATTTTCTAGGGGCCTCGAGCTGACTATAGTGAACAACTATCCTGTTCCATCTTCCTTAAGTGTTCTGATTATGCATAATTGAGATCTCATCACTCAGCTAAAGTTGTAAGTGGCTTCTCTCTTCTTGAACTAATGTTAATATAGTTTGGGTCCTTGTCATATTCATTCCTGTTGTGATAAATTGTAAAACGTAGCCACAAGATCCTCCCATGATCCTTTGCAATGTGACTTTGCCCTTCCTTCCATCGAGAGATCAGCTATATCCCCACCTGCTGAATCTAGGCTGATTATTATTATTATTATTTTTAAGACAGGGTCTGGGTCTGTCACCCAGGCTGGAGCACAGTGGTGCAATCTTGGCTCACTGTAACCTCCACCTGCCAGGCTCAAGGCATCCTCCCACCTCAGCCTCCCTAGTAGATGGTACTACAGGTGTGCACAACCATGCCTGGCTAATTTTTGTATTTTTTGGAGAGACAGGGTTTCGCCACGTTGCCCAAGGTGGTCTCTAACTCATGAGCTCAAGCGATCCACCAGCCTCAGCCTCCCAAAGTGCTGGGATTACAGGAGTGAGACACCACGCCCGGCCTAGGCTGATCTTTTGACTTGCTTTGATCAACAGAATGTGACAGAAGTGACGTGATGTGACTTTCAAAGCTAGACATTAGATACATTGCAGCTTCTGCTTTCACTCTCTTATGATACGGTCCTGAGACTGTCATGTAAAGAAGTTAGTCTAGCTTGCCAGAGAATGAGAGGTTTCATGAAAAAATAACCAAGGTACTCACCCCGTGGACTGCCAGCACCAGCTGCCAGAGGGGTAAGTGAGGCCATCTTGGCCTTCCAGTCCAACCACCTCCTACTGAATGCAGCCACAAGAGCAAGCCCAGGCAAAACCAGCAGTTAACTGTCAGCTAACCCAGAGAATAGTAAAAAATGATAAACCACTGCTGCTCTAAACCAGTACGTTGTGAGGTTATTTATTATGCAGTAATAGCAGCTAGAACTGCCTTCTCTGTCTTTCACTTTCTGACCTTGGTGAGCCCCTGGCTCTCCATTGACTAATCTAGATAATACAACTTCTTTTCTATTACTTTTCTCCTCAGTGTCAAACTTAAGAGAATTATTCATAACTTTAGCATCGTCATTTTGATAATCAAGAGATTCTTTCCTCTCCTTTTGGAAACCATGATGTACTTTCAGTTGTTCCTGAACTTGGTGTTTTGGCTATTCCAGCTTCCTATAAGACAGAAGCTATGCTTCACTTTCGCTTCAGGTGCTTTTGCTTCATGAAGAGCTTTTTTTTTTTGAGATAGAGTCTGAATCTGTCACCCGGGCTGGAGTGCAATGACATGATCTCGGCTCATAGCAACTTCCACCTCTCAGGTTGAAGCAATTCTCCTGCCTTAGCCCCCTGAGTAGCTGGGGCTACAGGTGCGTGCCACCATGCCCAGATAATTTTTGTATTTTTAGTAAAGATGGGGTTCCACCATATTGGTCAGGCTGGTCTCGAACTCCTGACCTCGTGATCCACCCACCTCAGCCTCCCAAAGTACTGGGATTACAGGTATGAGCCACCGCACCCGGCCATGAAGAGCTGTCTTACCTCTAAAAACTTTTCTAAATTCTTGTTCATTATTTTAATATGAACTTAAACTTTTCTACAAATTGCCTTACATTTTCTTCTTGGCCTACACCACAGCAAGTACATTTTCCTCTGGCTTTAGGTTACTTTTTTTTTTTGAGAAGGAGTTCTACTGTTGTTGCCCAGGCTGGAGTGCAATGGCACAATCTTGGCTCACTGCAACCTCTGCCTCCCTGGTTCAAGTGATTCTTGTGCCTTGGTCTCCCAAGTAGCTGCGATTACAGGCATGCACCACCACACCCAGCTAATTTTGTATTTTTAGTGCAGATGGGGTTTCACCATGTTGGTCAGACTGGTCTCGAACTCCTGACCTAAGGTGATCCTCCCACCTCAGCCTCCCAAAGTGCTGGGATTACAGGCATGAGCCACCGTGCCCAGCCAGGTTACCTTTTTTTAATTTTTTTTTTTATTTTTTTGAGACAGGCTCTCACTCTGTTGTCCAGGCTGAAATGCAGTGGTGCAATCATAGCTCATTGCAGCCTTGAATTCCTGGGCTCAAGCAATCCTCCCTCCACAGCCTCCCAAGTATCTGGGACCACAGGCATGCACCACCATCTCTGGTTAATTTTTATTTGTTTATTTATTTATTTTTTGTAGAGATGGGGTCTCACTATATTGCCCACATTTAGATGACTTTATTAGTGTTACCTGATTTTATCCAGCCCCATCATGAGAAAGATACACGTAGTCCTATTTTGTTGGCGTTCTCTTCAAATTAGTTATTAGCTCATGAAACTTCTATTGATATCCTGACACCTTTTTAAGGATTCCTGGCCAGCCGTGGTAGCTCACGCCTGCAATCCCAGCACTTTGGGAGGCTGAGGTGAGTGAATCACCTGAGGTCGGGGGTTCAAAACCAGCCAGGCAAACATGGCAAAACCCCGTCTCTATTAAAAATACGAAATTAGCTGGGCGTGGTGGTGCATGCCTGTAATCCCAGCTACTTGGGATGCTGAGGCAGGAGAATTACTTGAACCTGGGAGGCAGAGGTTATAAGAAGCCGAGATCGCGCCATTGCACTCCAGCCTGGGCAACAAAAGCGAAATTCCATTTCAAAAATAAAAATAATAATGATAAGCGTGCGAGTGTGCTCTTTGTGAAATTCCACCATGGCATACCGTGGCCAGGGCCAGAAAGTGCAGAAGATTATGGTGCAGCCCATCAACCTCATCTTTAGATACTTACAAAGTAGATCACGGATTCAGGTGTGGCTCTATGAGCAAGTGAATATGCAGATAGAAGGCTGTATCATTGGTTTTGATGAGTATATGAATCTTGTATTAGATGAAGCAGAAGAGATTCATTCTAAAACAAAGTCAAGAAAACAACTGGGTCGGATCATGCTAAAAGGAGATAATATTACTCTGCTACAAAGTGTCTCCAACTAGAAATGATCAATGAAGCGAGAAATTGTTGAGAAGGATACAGTTTGTTTTTAGATGTCCTTTGTCAATTATGAACATTGATTCATAATAACCTTTATGTTATTACAAAATGGCAATAAATGCTGTGGGATTGTTTGTATTAAAACTAATAATACTAATAATAATAATAAATCTTTTTTTTTTTTTCTGAGACGGAGTTTCGCTCTTGTTGCCCAGGTTGGAGTGCAATGGCGCAATCTCAGCTCACCGCAACCTCCACCTCCCAGGTTCAAGTGATTCTCCTGGGTCAGCCTCCCTAGTAGCTGAGATTACAGGCATGCGCCACCACGCCTGGCTAATTTTGTATTTTTAGTAGAGACAGGGTTTCTCCATGTTGGTCAGGCTGGTCTCGAACTCCCGACCTCAGGTGATCCACCTGCCTCGGCCTCCCAAAGTGCTGGGATTACAGGCGTGAGTCACCATGCCCGGCCAGTTCCTGTTTTTTTTTAATTGTTGTTGTTGTTGTTTGTTTTTTTTTTTGAGACCAAGTCTTGCTCTGTTACTTAGGCTGGAGTGCAGTGGTGCGATCTCTGCTCACTGCAACCTCTACCTCCCGGATTAAAGTGATTCTCCTGCCTCAGCCTCCCTCATAGGCACGTGCCAACACACTCACCTAATTTTTATGGTTTTAGTGGAGGCAGGGTTTCACCATATTGCCCAGGCTGGTCTCGAACTCCTGGATTCAAGTGAGCCACCGGCCTCGGCCTCCCAAAGTGCTGGGATTACAGGTGTGAGTTACAGCACCCAGCCTCTGTTCTTTCCTAGAAAGAAATCCTCCGCAGACTAAAGGGCAAATGCCAGTAAGGCAGTGATAGGGACGGCATTCCAGGGCACTCCCTCTAAATTCTAGATCAGAGGGGGCTTCTCAAGCAGCAAAGGCCCTGCTCTAAGTTGTGCAGGCATAGATTTTCTGGAGCAGTGGTTCTCAAAATTTGTTCCAGAAACTGGCAAGGTTAAAATTATTTTTATAATAATACTATGACATTATCTGACTTTTCCGTTCCCATTCACTCAGGAGCATACAGTGGATTGTTTCCAGAAAACTCCATTGCCCTGAAAGCTAAGATAATGTGTATTTCTGTATTCTTTTTTTTTTTTTTTTTTTTTGAGTCGCCCTGTCATCCAGGTTGGAGTGCAGTGGCGCAATCTCAGCTCACTGCAATCTCTGCCTCCCGAGTTCACACTATTCTCCTGCCTCAGCCTCCGGAGTAGCTGGGACTACAGGCGCCCACCACCACGCCCAGCTAATTTTTATGTATTTTTAGTAGAGACGAGATTTCACCGTATTAGCCAGGATGGTCTCGATCTCCTGACCTCGCGATCCGCCCCTCTCGGCCTCCCGAAGTGCTGGGATTACAGGCGTGAGCCACCGTGCCTGGCCATCTATATTCTTGTGTCTTAAATTGTTCTCAGGTTTTTTGTTTGTTTGGTTGGTTGGTTGGTTTGGTTTTTTGGAGACAGAGTCTTGCTCTATCACCCGGGCTGAAGTGCAGTGGAGTGATCTTGGCTCATGGCAGCCCCAACCCCCTGGGCTCAAGCAATCATCCCACCTCAGACTCCTGAGTAGCTGGAACCAGCAGTGTGCACCACCACACGTAATTTTTTTCTTTCTTTTCTTTTTTTTTGACATGGAGTCTCACTCTGTCCCCAGGCTGGAGTGCAGTGGCCGATCTAGCTCACTGCAAGCTCTGCCTCCTGCCTCAGCCTCCAGAGTAGCTGGGACTACAGGCGCCCGCCACCACGCCCGGCTAATTTTTTGTATTTTTAGTAGAGACAGGGTTTCACTGTGTTAGCCAGGATGGTCTCAATCTCCTGACCTCGAGATCCACCCACCTCCGCCTCCCAAAGCTCTGGGATTACAGGTGTGAGCCACCGCGCCTGGCCTATTTTTTTCTTAGAGACGAGATTTTGCCATGTTGCCCAGGCTAGTCTGGAACTCTCGGGCTCAAGCGATCCTCCCACCTTGGCATCCCAAAGTGCTGAGGTTTCGGGCGTGAAGCACCACACTTGGCCTAAACTTTTCTGTTTTAAAATATAAAATGGGCCGGGCGCAGTGGCTCACGCCTGTAATCCCAGCACTTTGGGAGGCCAAGGCAGGCAGATCACCTGAGGTCAGGAGATCGAGACCATCCTGGCTAACACGGTGAAACCCTGTCCCTACTAAAAATACAAAAATTAGCCGGGCGTTGTGGCGGGCGCCTGTAGTCCCAGCTACTCGGGAGGCTGAGGCAGGAGAATGGCGTGAACCGGGGAGGCAGAGCTTGCAGTGAGCCGAGATCACGCCACTGCACTCCAGCCTGGGCAACAGAGCAAGACTCCATCTCAAAAAAATAAATAAATATAATATATATATATATATATATATATATATATATATAATGGCTAGGTGGGCACAGTGGCTCACACCTATAATCCCAGCACTCTGGGAGACCGAGGTGGGCAGATCACTTGAGGTCAGGAGTTCGAGACCAGCCTGGTTAACATAGTGAAGCCCCGTCTCCACTAAAATACAAAAAGTATGCTGGGCACGGTGGCTCATGCCTGTAATCCCAGCACTTTGGGAGGGTGAGGCGGGCAGATCACCTGAGGTTGGGAGTTCAAGTCCAGCCTGACCAACATGGTGAAACCCCGTCCGTACTAAAAACACAACATTAGCCAGGTATGGTGGCACATGGCTGTAATCCCAGCTACTCAGGAGGCTGAGGCGGCAGAATCACTTGAACCCATGAGGCAGAGTTTGCAGTGAGCTGAGATCACACCATTGCACTCCAGCCTGGGCAATAATAGCAAAACTCCACCTCAAAAAATAAAATAAAATACAAAAAGGAGCCAGGCATGGTGGCATGCGCCTCTAGTCCCAGCTACTGGGGAGGCTGAGGCAGGAGAATCTCTGGAACCCGTGAGGCGAAGGTTGCAGTGAGCCAAGATCACGCCACTGCACTCCAGCCGGGGCAACAGAGTGAGACTCATCTCAGAAAAATAAAATAAAATATAATGTAATGTAATATAATATAATACAATAAATATAGTATGACAATTTTTTTTTTTTTTGGAGACAGGACCTCACTCTCTTGTGCAGAGGTGCCATCACAGCTCCTCTGTGATCCTGAGCTACAGCAATCCTCCAGCCTCAGCCTCCCAAGTAGCTGGGACTACAGGCACACAACAGCACACCAGCTAATTTTTTATTTTTTGTAGAGACAGGGTCTCACTATGTTGCCCAGGCTGGTCATGAACCGCTGTGCTCAAGCGATCTTCCTGCCTTGGCCTCCCAAAGTGCTGGGATTATAGGTGTGAGCCACCATCCCTGGCCTAAATTTTTCACAGTTTTAAAATATAACAAATACTGATGGAAATACCCATGAAGACAATTTTCAACATTAAGAAGGTTTGAGACCAGAAAGTTTGAGAACTGTAGATTGGAGGGAATATTATCATAATAAAGATCAAATTTTCCCTGACTCTCAATCCTGAGATGCTCCTTTGACTCTAAGGCCCTCCTTGAGGCTCCCTCTCCTTCCTTGGGATGTTTGACCCATAAAATGGGGTCAAAAACTGCTGCCGCGAACATCTCCAGTGCCACTACCCAAGGTCTGGGGAGACCCATGGGGTCAAAGGTGAAAGGGCAGGGGAGGAGAGGGACCAGGAGGTGGAGGAGGGGGAATAGGAGGATGAAGAGGGCTGGCCGTCCACCTCCATCCCATATATCTGCTGGAGGCATGTTTCTGCAGGGTATTAGCCCCACCTAGCTCTCTCAGTGCCCCAGGTATCCCCTGCCCTCCCCACCCCCAACCTTGCCCTGGTGCCTTCTGCAGTCCCTCTCCCTCTCAGCATCCCAAGGACTCTTCTGCTTCCCCACAACCCTGGAGCACACCACTCCTGGAGTCTGTGTGCCCAAACCTCCATCAAGGACAATAAAGACAGCCTTACCTGGCAGAAATTAAGCTGTTGGCTGAGGGTGGCAGCTCATGCCTGTAATCCTAGTACATTGGGAGGCCAAGACAGGAGGATTGCTTGAGGCCAGGAATTCAAGACCAATCTGGCCAACATAGTAGACGCTGTCCCTATTATAAATATTTTTAAAAATTAAGCTGTTACTAGTTTTTTCTTTTCTTTTTTTTTTTGAGATGAAGTCTCACTTTGTCGCCACACTGGAGGGCAGTGGTGCGATCTCAGCTCACTGCAACCTCCGCCTCCCAGGTTCAAGCCATTCTCCTGCCTCAGCCTCTCGAGTAGCTGGGATTACAGGCACACGCCACCATGCCCAGCTAATTTTTGTAGTTTTTAGTAGAGATGGGGTTTCACCATGTTAGCCAGGATAGTCTCAATCTCTTAACCTCGTGATCTGCCCATCTTGGCCTCCCAAAGTGCTGGGATTACAGGCGTGAGCCACTGTGCCAGGCAGCTGTTACTAGTTTTTCAAGGAGATCACATGTGAATTAGATCCTGAGTTCTCCTATGTTTGGAAATAATTTTTTTCCAAACGCTGCTGATATTGAGGCTCCAGAAGTCAATCTGCCTCTCCACCCACCCCACCCCTTAGAGGTAACAAAGTGTTTTTGTCTGGATGAAGCTGATTTTTTACATAGAGCTGGAGAGGGGCCAGATATGGTGTCTCACACCTGTAATCCCAATAATTTGGGAGGCCAAGGTGGAAGGATTGTTTGAGCCCAGGAGTTTGAGACCAGCCTGGGTAGCATAGCAAGACCTTACTTCAAAACAAAAAAATTGGAGAGGATTTCACATTAGTGAGTCACTTAGCTGTCAGTTGTCCCCGACCCCAACAAGTCAAGTGAGTTTGACTAGCTGCGGATTCCATATAGAAAGCAGAAAATCTGGGACAGGCATGGTGACTCACGCCTGTTATCTCAGCACTTTGGGAGGCCAAGGCAGGTGGATCGCTTGAGACCAGGAGTTCCAAACCAGCCTAGCCACATGACGAAACCCTGTCTCTACTAAAATACAGAAAAATAGCCAGGCTTGATTGCACACACCTATAATCCCAGCTAATAGGGAGGCTGAGGCAGAAGAATCGCTTGAATCCAGGAGGCAGAGGTTGCAGTGAGCCAAGATCGCTCCACTGCACTCCAGCCTGGGTGACAGAGTGAGCCTCCCTCTCAAAAAAAAAAAAAAAGGAAGCAGAAAATATTGTGTTATTCTTTGTTCTAGCTTCTCCTTACTTAATAACAGTTAACAACAACATAAGATAACTGTGAGACTAAAGATGCACACTCTTGATAATCCTTGTTGCTCATTAACTCAGTAAATGAAAATGTGCCTTATACCTCCCGTGTGCCCTGAATTGTGCAGGGTGCTGGTTATAGTTATGTGCAAGGTAGATGTAATTTTGCTTGAACAAAGTGCCTCAGTGATGCCGTTGAAGGGTAAAGCGCCCACCACTGACAAAACCATTTCAGTCGACCTAATTTCATTAGCTCTACTTAAGACAAGAGGATTAATTGATTACTTAGCAGCTGTATTATTTAGTCTATTTCATCCTTTATTATTTTCATATTAGTAATCCTTTGTCAGCACCATTTTTTTCTACAAGGATGTCTCTTAAGAGTCACATTTATGTTTGCTGATTGATTTTTTCCTTTTTAGACCTAGACCTAGGTTTTTTGTTTTATTTTTTAAACAGAGCCTCGCCCTGTCACCCAGGCTGGAGTGCAATGGCACAATCTTGGCTCCCTGCAACCTCCACCTCCTGGGTTCAAACGATTCTCCTGCCTCAGCCTCCTGGTGAGACTCCATGGGTCTCCCCAGACCTTGGCTACTGGCACTGGAGATGTTTGTAGCAGCAGTTTTTGACCCCATTTTCTGGGTCAAACGCCCCAAGGAAGGAGAGGGAGCCTCAAGGAGGGCCTTAGAGTCAAAGGCCCCTGGGTTCAAGCGATTCTTACATCCCCCACTGCCCTCCAGCCTACTCAATTGAGCGAGACTCCATCTAAAAAAAAAAAAAAAAAATTCCCCACCCCACCAAAATAAAAGGAGGCTCAGGAATCTGTGAACAATACCAAAGGGCTGATATTCATGACATCAGAGTTACAGAAGGAAAGAAGAAAAAGTGCAGTACAAAAAAAAAAAAGTTGAAGAAACAATAGCTAAAATTTTTCTAAACGTTGGCAAAAGACAGAAACTGACATTCACGAAGGCCAGCAGAACCTAAACAGAAAAAACCCAGAGAGTCTCTCTGAACTAACTCTGTTTCAGGGGGCTGCTTGATAATAAAATAAATAAATGAATAAAAAAGAAAGACCCAAATGAATCCAAATTGAGATAGATTACAATCAAACTTTGAAAATATAGACAAAGCAAATCTTGAAAATAGCCAGGGAAAGACAATGTATTGCCTCTGGGGAGCCGAGGCGGGCGGATGACGAGGTCAGGAGTTCGAGACCAGCCTGACTAACATGGTGAAACCCCATCTCTACTAAAAATACAAAAACTAGCCAGGCATGGTGGCACACACCTCTAGTCCCAGCTACTAGGGAGGCTGAGGCAGGAAAATCGCTTGAACTCGGGAGGCGGAGGTTGCAGTGAGCCGAGATCATTCCACTGCACTTCAGCCTGGGTGACACAGCAAGACTCCATCTCCAAAAAAAAATTAATAAATAAATAAAAACATTTTATTATTGTTTTTGAGCCATTATTAGAAAAAAGAAAAAAATGTATTTGTGTGTGTGTGTGTGTGTGTGTGTGTAACAACATTTTAAAATGCTTAACAGCCCGGGCATGGTGGCTCACATGGATAATCTCAGCACTTTGGGAGACCAAGGCAGGTGAACCCCTTAAGACCAGGAGTTCAAAATCAGCCTTTGAAACATAATTAGACCCTGTCTCTATTATTTTTAAAAAGTAAAAAAAAAAAAAAAAAAAAAAACCTTTAAAAAGTGCTGAACAAAAAAAGGTGTCACCAAAACACACACATACACACACACACACACACACAAAGAGGTGTCACCTCAAAATTCCATGAAAATATTCTTCAGGAATAAAGATGAAATAAAGACATGCTTAGATACAAGGAAACTAAGAGAGTGTGTTGCAAACAAAACTCTGAATAAATTGCCATAAGTTCACATATAAGAGAAATTATATCAGAAGGAAGCTAGGAACATAAGAAATGAATGAAGAACAATAAAAAGGCTAAATACCCGAGTAAATAGCATGTACCCGGGTAAATAGAATATTCTTTTCCTCTTGAGTTTTTGTTTTTGTTTTTTGTTTTTTGAGATAGAGTCTCGCTCTGTTGCCCAGGCTGGAGCGCAGTGTCGCAATCTCGGCTCACTGCAAACTCCGCCTCCCTGGTTCAAGCGATTCTGCTGCCTCAGCCTCCTGCGTAGCTGGGATTACAGGCACGCACCACCACCCTGGCTAATTTTTGTATTTTTAGTGGAGATGGGTTTTCACCATGTTGGCCAGGATGCTCCCAATCTCCTGACCTCGTGATCTACTCGCCTTGGCCTCCCAAAGTGCTGGGATTACAGATGTGAGCCACTGTGCCTGGCCTGAGCTTTTAAAAATATATTTCATAGTTGAAAACAAAAATTAAGGTAGCTGGATCACGAGGTCAGGAGTTTGAGATCAGCCTGGCCAACATAGTGAAACCCTGTCTCTACTAAAAATACAAAAATTAGCCGGGCATGGTGGCGTGCATCTGTAGTCCCAGCTACTCGAGCGGCTGAGGCAGAATCACTTTAACCTGGGAGGCAGAGGTTGTGGTGAGCCGAGATCCTCCCACTACAATCCAGCTTGGGCAACAGAGTGAGACTCCATCTCAAAAAAAAGAAAACAATAATTATACTACTGGCTGGATACAGTGGCTCATGCCTGTAATCCCAGCACTTTGGGAGGCTGAGGTGGGTGAATCGCTTGGGGTCAGGAGTTTGAGACCAGCCAGGCCAACATAGTTAATCCCCATCTCTACTAAAAATCCAAAAATTTGCTGGACGTGGTGGCGCGCGCCTGTAATCCCAGCTACTCCAGAGGCTGAGGCAGGAGAATCGCTTGAACCCAGGAGATGGAGGTTGCAGTGAGCCAAGATCGTGCCACTGCACTAGAGCCTGGGCAACAGAGCAAGACTCCATCTCAAAGATAAATAAATAAAAATTAGGCTGGGTGCAAGGCCGTGAGCAGTGGCTCACACCTGTAATCCCAGCACTTTGGGAGGCCGAGGTGGGCGGATCACAAGGTCAGCAGATCGAGACCATTCTGGCTAACATGGTGAAACCCCATCTCTTCTAAAAATGCAAAAAATTAGCCGGGCGGGGTGATGGGCGCCTGTAATCTCAGCTGCTGGGGAGGCTGAGGCAGGAGAATGGTGTGAACCCGGGAGGCGGAGCTTGCAGTGAGCCGAGATTGCATCACTGCACTCCAGCCTGGGCAACAGAGCAAGAATCTGTCTCAAAAAAAAACAAAACAAAACAACAAAAAAAATTAGGCCGGGTGCGGTGGCTCACGCCTGTAATCCCAGCACTTTGGGAGGCCAAGGCAGGCAGATCACCTGAGGTCAAAAGATCGAGCCCATCCTGGCCAACATGGCGAAACCAAAAATTAGCTGGGTGTGGTGGCGCGCGCCTGTAGTCCCAGCTACTTGGGAGACTGAGGCAGGAGAATCACTTGAACCCAGGAGGCAGAAGTTTCAGTGAGCCGAGATCACACCACTGCACTCCACCCTAGTGACAGAGCGAGACTCTGTCTCAAAAATAAATAAAAATAAATAAATAAATCAATAAATCAATAAATAAAAATTAATTATAAGATAGCTTTTACTTTGCTATTTATTCATTTTTATTTATTTTAGAGATGGGGGTCATGTTATGTTGCCCAGGGCAGTCTCGAACTCCTAGCAATCCTTCCTCCTTGGTCTCCCAAAGTGCTGGGATTACAGTTGTGAGCCACATTCCTTCCAGCTTACTGGGCTATTTAAAGGTTTCCAATACTACCATATCCTGCTGATCAAAAGCTCTAACTTGCAACAACAACAAAAAAATCTACCTTGCATATCAATATACTTATATCTATCTATCTATCTATCTATCTATCTATATCTATCTATCTATCTATCTATCATCTATCTATCTATCTATCTAAAACTGTGAGTAAAACCAAATGGGTAACCAACTTTAATGCTACTTTACTGGATAATGTTATTTGATGCTGAAAAGTTTTAAACCTGGTGTCCAGGAGGGAAGCCTTAGTGTAAACACATGATTGTGTCCAGTGATTTGTCATTTTACAAATCCCACACTAGATGGCAGATTTTAAACAGGATTTTCTGGGTCAGAAATTAATTGGGAAAAAATGGCTAGGCACGGTGGCTCACACCTGTGATCCCAGCACTTTGGGAGGTACAGGGGGCAGATCACCTGAGGATAGGAGCTCAAGACCAGCCTGGCCAACATGGTGAAACCCCGTATCTACTAAAAATACAAAAATTAGCTGGCCATGGTTGTAGGAGCCTGTAATCCCAGCTACTCGGGAGGCTTGAAACCGGGGGGCAGAGGTTGCAGTGAGCAGAGATTTCACCACTGCACTCCAATTTAGGTGACAGAGTAAGACTCTGTCTCAAAATAATAATAATTAGGAATATCTATCTATCTATCTGCAAAGGAAAAAATCTGGGTGTGGAGGCTCATGCCCATAATCCCAGCACTTTGGGAGGCTGAGGTGGGAGGCTGAGGTGGTAGAATAAATTGAGCCCAGGATTTCGAGACCAGCCAGGGCAACATGGGGAAAACCCATCTCTACAAAAAATATAGAAATTAGCTGGGCAGCCAGGCATGATAGCTCACGCCTGTAATCCCAGCACTTTGGTGGATCACCTGAGGTCAGGAGTTCAAGACCAGCCTGGCCATCATGGCGAAACCCCGTCTCTCAAAAGAAAAAAAAAAGAAAGAAAAAAAATTAGTCAGGCATGGTGGCGTGCACCTGTAATCCTAGCTACCCAGGAGGCTGAGGCAGGAGAATTGCTTGAACAAAGATCGTGCCACTGCACTCCAGCCTGGGTGACAGAGCAAGACTCCATCTCAAAATAAGTAAATAAATAAATTATCTGGGCGTGGTGGTGCTCACCTGTGGTCCCAGCTACTCCAGGGTGCTGAGGCAGGGGGATCACCTGAGCCTTGGGAGGTCAAGGCTCCAGCGACCTGTAATCTTGCCATTGCCTCCAGCTTGGGGCACAGAGTGAGGACCTGTCACCCAGGCTGGAGTACAGTGGCACGGTTTCTGCTAACTGCAACCTTCGCCTCCCAGGTTAAAGCGATTCTCCTGCCTCAGCCTTCCGAATAGCTGGGATTACAGCATGCGCCACCATGCCCAGCTAATTTTGTATTTTTAGTAGAGACAGGGTTTCTCCATGTTGGTCAGGCCAGTCTCAAACTCCCGACCTCAGCTGATCCATCTGCCTCGGCCTCCCAAAGTGCTGCGATTACAGGCGTGAGCCACCGGGCCCAGCCAGCATCTGTTTTTTAGTTTAGTTTAGTTTAGTTTAGTTTAGTTTAGTTAGTTTTTGAGAGGGATTTTTGGTCTTGTTGCCCAGGCTGGAGTGCAATGGCGTGATCTCCCTCACTGCAACCTCTGCCTCCCGGGTTCAAGCGATACTTGTGCCTCAGCCTCCCAAGTATCTGGGACTACAGGTGTGTGCCCCCATGCCAGGCTAATTTTTTTTTTTTTTTTTTTTTTGAGACAGAGTCTTGCTCTGTCGCCCAGGCTGGAGTGCAGTGGTGCGATCCTGGCTCACTGCAAGCTCCGCCTTCCGGGTTGACGCCATTCTCCTGCCTCAGCCTCCCGAGTAGCTGGGACTACAGGCGCCCGCCACGACGCCCGGCTAATTTTTTATATTTTTAGTAGAGATGGGGTTTCACCATGTTAGCCAGGATGGTCTCGATCTCCTGACCTCGTGATCCACCCACCTCCACCTCCCAAAGTGCTGGGATTACAGGCACAAGCCACTGCGCCTGGCCTAATTTTGTATTTTTTGTAGAGACAAGGTTTGGCCATGGCCAGCAGGTCTTGAACTCCTGGTCTCGAGTGATCCCCCAGTCTAGGCCTCTGAAAGTTCTGGGATTATAGGCGTGAGCCACTGCTCCTGGTGGATACTGATTTTTGTATACTGATTTTGTATCCTGAAACTTTGCTGAAGTTCTTTTTCAGATCTAGGAGCTTTGGGACAGAGCCTTTGGGGTTTTTTAGGTATAGAATCACATCGTCTACAACAGAGACAGTCTGACTTCCTAATTGAGGTTCCCAAACCTCAATTCTTGACTTCTGTGCACCCACAGGCTCAACACCACATGGACGCTGCCAAGTCTTAGAGCTCCCACCCTCTGAAGGAACAGTCTGAGCTGTACCTTGGCCCCTTTTAGTCATGGCTGGAGTGTCTGGGACACAGGGCAACAAGTCCCTAGACTGCACACAGCACAGGAACTCTGGGCCCAGCCCACAGAACCACTTTTTCCTCCTAGGCCTCTGGACCTCTGATGGGAGGGGCTGCCATGAATACCTCTGACATTCCCTGAAGACATTTTCCCCATTGTCTTGGGGATTAACATTCAGCTCCTCACGACTTATGCAAATTTCTGCATCCGGGTTGCATTTCTCCTCAGAAAATGAGATTTTCTTTTCTGTTGCATTGTCAGGTTGCAATTTTCCAATCTTTTATGCTCTGCTTCCTTTATAAACCTGAATGCCTTTAACAGCACCCAAGTCACCACTTGAATGCTTTGATGCTAGGAAATTTCTTCCACCAGATACCCTAAGTCATCTCTGTCAAATTCAAAGTTCCACAAATCTCTAGGGCAGGGGTAAAATGCTGCCAGTCTCTTTGCTAAAACATAACAAGAGTCACCTTTGCCCCAGTTCCCAGCAAGTTCCTCGTTTCCATCTGAGACCACCTCAGCCTGGACTTTATTGTCCATAATACTATCAGCATTTTGGTCAAAGCCATTCAACAAGTCTCTAGGGAGTGCCAAACTTTCCCACATTTTCCTGTCTTCTTCTGAGCCCTCCAAACTGTTCCAGTCTCTGCCTGTTACCCAGTTCCAAAGTAGCTTCCACATTTTTGGGTATCTACAGCAGTGCCCTGCTCTACTAGTACCAATTTAATGTATGAGTCCATTTTCACACTGCTGATAAACACATACCTGAGACTGGGAAGAAAAAGAGGTTTAATGAACTTACAGTTCCACATGGCTGAGGAGGCCTCACAGTCTTGGCAGAAGGCAAGGAGGAGCAAGTCACATCTCACGTGGATGGCAGCATGCAAAAAAGAGAGGGCTTGTGCAGGGAAACTCTGATTTTTAAAACCGTCAGACCTCATGAGACTCATTCACTATCAGGAGAACAGTGCAGGAAAGCTCTGACCCATAATTCAGTCACCTCCCACCAGGTTCCTCCCATGACATGTGGGAATTATGGGAGTTACAATTAAAGATGAGATTTGGGTGGGGACACAGCCAAAGCATATTACTGCTGTCAAGCAAAGCTGAGAGATTTAACTGGTAAAGAAACAAGCCCTTTTTAGATTCAGGCAGTTTAATACTGACAGCAATAGTAAGATTGGCAAAGATGCCAGTGCCCTGTGTCCATTTTCCCACCAGACAACACCAAAACAAAAGAGGCCAGGTGATAATGCAACATGGGTGATGGGAGCTCTGTTTCTGCAGAGCCGATGTCACACTAAGCAGTTTGATGGGATGCTGGGGGTGGGGTGGGGACAGGTGTAGCCTCTTTGCCTAATTGTCCCCTAGCACTGCCCTGTCGTTGCATAGGCTGCTGGAACCGTGAAGATTTGAACTTTGGAGCATCTCTTTGACCACCCATGAGAAACTCTTACAATAGCTGCAATGCAGTAATACCCAAACCCTATGAACTTGAATGTGGTTGGAGTTGGTGCATTAGACAGACATATAGATCCCTCTGAAAAGTTGCAGTCACAGACTTAGCACAGACTGGGGACTACCTTCCATTGTGAAGTCTCTTACTGGTGCAAGACACAAAACATTTGTTAAGAACATTCAAGGCCGGGCACAGTGGCTCACGCTTGTAATCCCAGCACTTTGGGAGGCCGAGGCAGGTGGATCACAAGGTCAGGAGATCCAGACCACAATGAAACCCCGTCTCTACTAAAAATACAAAAAATTAGCTGGGCGTGGTGGCGGGCGCCTGTAATCCCAGCTACTCGGAGAGGCTGAGGCAGGAGAATGGCGTGAACCCGGGAGGCAGAGCTTGCAGTGAGCCGAGATTGCTCCACTGCACTCCAGCCTGGGTGACAGAACAAAACTCCCTCTCAAAAAAAAAAAGAACATTCGGTAGTTGATCCTGTAGAGAAAACAATGGAATAGGAATCTACCAACATTTCATTTACAAACATATTTTAAGTAGGTGAGAGGCTTATATACAAGTCACATCCTTAGGACACAGAAAAAATCCTATTTTGACTCAGGAAGCCATAATCACTGTGAAAGGAGTCAGCCTCGGCAATTACTTTGCAGGACTGATGGTAAGTAAGTTATCTCCAAATGCTAATAAAGGGCAAGAAACAGGGGAATGCAGGCCAGGCGTGGTGGCACATGCCTGTAATCCCAGCACCTTGGGAGGCCGAGGCAGGGGGATCACCTGAGATCAGGAGTTCGAGACCAGCCTGGCCAACATGGAGAAACCCCGTCTCTACTAAAAATACAAAATTAGCCGGGCGTGGTGGCACATGCCTGTAATCCCAGCTACTAGGGAGGCTGAGGCAGGAGAATCGCTTGAACCTGGGAGGTGGAGGTTGCAGTGAGCCGAGATTGCACCATTGCACTCCAGCCTGGGCAACAAGAGCAAAACTCCGTCTCAAAAAAAAAAAAAAATGGGTTTACATAATTTTCCATTCCTTTTTCATCCTGATCACTTATCCAGGTAGCAGCCTAGAAAAGATCAATCTCTTTCTGGGGACAGCTGCATTTAATCACTAAATTAAGGTACCTCGCTAAGTTGTGTGTGTCAGAGGCATTTGAACCAGACCAACTCCATCTTGAATACGGACTGGTAAAATAAGGCTGAGACCTACTGGTCTGCATTCTCAGATGGTTAATGCATTCTAAGTCACAGGATGACATAGGAGGTCAGCACAAGATACAGCTCATAAAGACCTTGCTGATAAAACAGGCTGCAGTAAAGATGCTGGCTAAAACCCACCAAAACCAAGATGTGAGCGTGACCTCTGGTCGTCCTCACTGCTACACTCTCACCAGCACCATGACAGTTTACAAATGCCATGGCAACATCAGGAAGTTACCCTATATGGTCTAAAAAGGGGAAGCATAAATAATCCACCCCTTGTTTAGCATATCATCAAAAAACAACCACAAAAATGGGCAACCAGCAGCCCTTGGGGCTGCTCTGTCTATGGAGTAGCCATTCTTTTATTCCTTTACTTTCTTAATAAACTTGCTTTCCCTTTACAGACTCTCCCTGAATTCCTTCTTGCGCAAGATCCAACAACCCTCTCTTGGGGTCTGGATTGGGACCCCTTTCCTGTAACATGTATACCAGGAGAAAGGAAGTAGAGTCAAGGTATCAGTTCACTGTTGCAAACTGCATCTAATACCAAAAGCCAAACGCAAGAAGTTAGCAGCAGTAAGATGGCCCTGAGACAGGGTCCAGAGTCTGATCTCTCAGAACTGGGTGGAAGGGTCACACTTGCTGAAATGTGCCCTCCCACAGTGTGCAGCTTTAGCAGGAATCTCTACTTAGAAATGCAAATAGTCTCTGTAACAGAAACAAAGAGCCAATGAGCAGATCAATTTCAGATGGTCCCATCAGAAATAAGTCCTTTTCTGTAGGCAATTGTGACCCAGCTGGTCCAGCCAGCATCCATGATGTTTTCACAGCTTTGTCTTTCGAGTCAAATCTGCAACTGTACCAGAGCCTGAGTTTTGTTTTTTAAGCAGAGTAACTTTGTCAAATTTGCTTTGTCTTAGCTAGCTAATAGGCAAGCCAGCCCAGAAAACTTGTCAGTTACAAACTTTCTCTGAAAACAAAACAAAACTGGATGAGGTCTCTATCTTCTTTTATGTCCTTGGGAGCTTGACCTTGTAACCACGTGGTGGTACTTTCTTTTTTTTTTTTTTTTTTTGAAACAGAGTCTCACTCTGTCGCCCAGGCTGGAGTGCAGTGGCATGATCTCAGCTCACTGCAACCTCCGCTTCCCGGGTTCCAGTGATTCTCCAGCCTCAGCCTCCCGAGTAGCTGGGACTACAGGCACCCGCCACCACACCCGTCTAATTTTTTGTATTTTTAGTAAAGACGGGGTTTCACTGTGTTAGCCAGGATGGTCTCCATCTCCTGACCTCGTAATCCGTCCACCTTGGCCTCCCAAGTGCTGGGATTACAGATGTGAGCCACCACACCCAGCCCCAGGCTCATTCTTTGATCTATTTGATTTTAGGTGGTTTGATTTATAGGGACCCTGGGTAAGGAACATACTCCAAACTGTTGGTATTATCCTCCTGATAGTAATAATAATAGTCTCCCTGGTGCACTGTATTCTCCCAAAGGTTTTAAATCTTTACATGCAGCCATCTCTAGAATGTCAAATGGTCTCTGTTCAACTGGAATGACAAGAGCTGAAAGAAATGTGCAACCACGAGGACACAGTAACCTACAAACGACACACTGAGGCTGGAAACCCAAAATGATGGTAACGGAAAATGGCGCTAAGGCCCTAAATTCTGGTCACACTATCAGCTAAGTGAGAACCTGACCAGAAAGGGGTAATTTTTTTAAACAAAATTATGGAAGGCCATTGTTTTGGACTGAGCTCATGCGCTAGGCCCCAACAGACCAAACCAAACAAAAATGGAGTTGCTTGGCTGGGCGCGGTGGCTCATGCCTGTAATCCCAGCACTTTGGGAGGCCGAGGTGGGCGGATCACCTGAGGTCAGGAGTTCGAGACCAGCCTCAACATGGAGAAACCCCGTCTCTACTAAAAATACAAAAAAAAATTAGATGGGCATGGTGGTGCATGCCTGTAATCCCAGCTACTTGGGAGGCTGGGGCAGGAGAATTGCTCGAACCTGGGAGGCAGAGGGTGCAGTGAGCCAAGATCGTGCCATTGCACTCCAGCCTGGGCAACAAGAGCGAAACTCAGTCTCAAAAAAAAAAAAATGGAGTTGCTCGTGTTAAATGTGACATAAATTAAGACTTTAAGGAAACTCATAGATCCTAGAATAGACCAGGTTTTGTTTTTCTCCTGTAAACAGGACGTTCCCAGCATAAGAAATTACCCTCTACTGGGTCCTTGTTCCCACCTTGCAAAGCCCACAGTGTTCTGTTTCCCAGTGAGTTTCAATATCAAATAAGTACATTTATGATGGTGATAGTGACATCAATGACTGAAGTTTTGGTCAAGCTCTAAAAATTGAGAAAATGACCAAAAGGGGGTAATTGTTAAAGCGAACAAAAGATGGCCTGAGAAGGACTCTGTACCTCTGTATTTGAGTCTTTTTGGTCAAACTGCAACCTAACTAAATAGGTACACAATACTGAAAACTAAATTAGGAGTATTTGCCTGTAACAAGAGCTGAGTCTTGGCCCATCCCAACAGCCATACTTCAACCACTCCTACACTGCGGAGTGTTCAAACTGTGTTCAAGTAAGGCAAAAGCGGAGCTGTAACGAATCCACTTAAGGACCTCACCTCTGATTTCTATAGTCACTTCTCTTTTTTGTCTGTAAATTTGTTCTGACCATGAGGCATCCCTGGAGTCTCTCTGAATATCTGCTGTGATTCTGGGGGCTACCTGATTCATGAGTCATTCATTGCTCAATTAAATTATTATTATTATTACTTTTTTTTTTTTTTTGAGACAGAGTCTCACTCTGTCACCCAGGCTGGAGTGTAGTGGCACCATCTCGGCTCACTGCAAGCTCTGCCTCCCGGGTTCACGCCATTCTCTTGCCTCAGCCTCCCGTGTGGCTGGGACTAGGGGTGCCCGCCACCATGCCCAGCCAATTTTTTGTATTTTTAGTAGAGATGGGGTTTCACCATGTTAGCCAGGATGGTGTCAATCTCCTGACCTTGTGACCCTCCCGCCTTGGCCTCCGAAAGTGCTGGGATTACAGGCGTGAGCCACCACGCCCGGCTGCTCAATTAAATTATTTTAAATTTAATTCAGTTGAAGTTTTTCTAATAACAAGCCCATACTATAAAGTATCAAGTTTCAGCTTAGAATCACGTCCAGGAAATTAGGATCAGGATTCCAAAAAGCCCTGTTGCTTTTTCTTCGCAGAAGCAAAGCCAAAATGCTGCAAGGCCTGATGGCCATATTCCAAGTGCGATTGACAAGCCTTCTTTTTTTTTTTAAGACTGAGTCTCGCTTTGTTGCCCAGGCTGCAGTGCAGAGGCACAATCTCGGCCCACGGCAGCCTCCATTTCCTGGGTTCAAGCGATTCTCCTGCCTCAGCCTGCAGAGTAGTTCGGACTACAGGCGTGCGCCACCGCATCCGGCTAATTTTTGTATTTTTAGTAGAGATGAATTTTCGCCATGTTGGCCCGGCTGGTCTTGAACTCCTGACCTCAGGTGATCCGCCCGCATCTCCCTCCCAAAGTGCTGGGATTACAGGCATGAGCCACCGTGCCCGGCCTAAGGAAGGCTTTATTAAGCCTTTTTTATCTCGTCACTATTTAGGCCCAAAGTGATCCACTCAGAAATATGCACGTCTGGCTGGAAATCATTAGCTTTTATGGGTCAGACATCTGATTTTACAAGAGCTCATTAGCAACTAAAATCAGTTTTTTAAAACTCTAAAAGTATATTTCTATGTGGAGAGTGCCTCCTTTTTAATGTTATATCCTTTTTTCCAGAGGCTCCAACAGGCAAGACATACAGCATACGGGTTTTTTTTTTTTTTGGTTTTGAGACAGGGTTTCTGTCATCCAAGCTGGAGTGCAGTGGCGTGATCTTAGCTCACTGCAACCTCCGCCCCACTCCCCTGGGCTCAAGCAATCCTCCCACCAAAGGCTCCCAAGCAACTGGGACAACAGAAGCGTGCCAACACACCTGGCTAGTTTTTTGTATTTTTAGTAGAGATAGGGTTTCACCATGTTGCCCAGGCTGGTCTTGAACTCCTGTACCCAAGCATTCCACCTGCCTCAGCCTCCCAAAGTACTGGGATTGCAGGCATAAGCCACAACGTCTGGCCCTGTTTCTTCCATTTTTTCTTTTCTTCCTTTTTTTTTTTTTTTTGTGACGGAGTCTCGCTCTGTGCCCAGGCTGGAATGCAGTGGCGTGATCTCGGCTCAAGCAACCTCTGCTTCCTGGGTTCAAGCAGTTCTCTGCCTCAGCCTCCCGAGTAGCTGGGATTACACGCACCCACCACCTCACCCAGCTAATTTTTTGTATTTTTAGTAGAGGTGGGGTTTCACCATCTTGGCCAGGCTGATCTTGAACTCCTGACCTCGTGATCCACCCACCTCGGCCTCCCAAAGTACTGGGATTACAGGCATGAACCACCGCGCCCAGCCTTCTTCCTTTTTTTCATACAATTTTTTTCTGGCCACACATTAATGAGAACACTTTTTTTTGTTTTGTTTTGTTTTGTTTTGTTTTTTGAGATGGAGTCTCGCTCTGTCACCTAGGCTGGAGTGCGGTGGTACAATCTTGGCTCACTGCAACCTCTGTTTCCTGGGTTCAGGCAATTCTCCTGCCTCAGCCTCCTGAGTAGCTGGGATTACAGGCATGCACCACCATCACTGGCTAATTTTTGTATTTTTTAGTAGAGATGAGGTTTCACCATGTTGGTCAGGCTGGTCTCGAACTCCTGACCTCGTGATCCGCCCGCCTCGGCCTCCCAAAGTGCTGGTAATACAAGTGTGAGCCACTGAGCCCAGCCAAGAATACTTCGTTTTTTTGTTTGTTTTGTTTTTTTCCGAGACGGAGTCTTGCTTGCCCAGGCTGGAGTGCAGTGGTGCAATCTCAGCTCACTGCGACCTCTGCCTCCTGAGTTTAACCAATTCTCCTGCCTCAGCCTCCTGAGTAGTTGGGATTTCAGGCGCGTTCCACCACGCCCAGCTAATTTTTGTATTTTTAGTAGAGACAGAGTTTCACCATGTTGACCAGGCTGGTCTCAAACTCCTGACCTCGTGATCTGCCTGCCTTGGGCTCCCAAAGTGCTGGGATTATAGGCGTGAGCCACCACATCTGGCCAAGAATACTTGGTTTTTAATACTCAAAGAATTTAAATACGAACCCACCCACCAATGGCAAGAAGCAATTATTTATATATCCCACTAACACTTTTTCTTTGCAGCTGTCCCTGATTGGGATGTTTCCCATAGCATTCATAAAATTACAAGTGTATAACACTTTACATCAATTTTTATCTTACTTCTAGATGTAATAGCCACAAAACACAAAGCTACTTAAAAAAAAATCCCTCTGTATTTTTCTTTTTTTTTTTTTTTTTTTTTTTTTGAGACGGAGTCTCGCTCTCACCCAGGCTGCAGTGCAGTGGCGCTATCTTGGCTCACTGCAAGCTCCGCCTCCCAGGTTCACACCATTCTCCTGCCTCAGCCTCCCGAGTAGCTGGGACTACAGGCTCCTGCCACCATACCCATCTAATTTTTTTTTTGTATTTTAGTAGAGACAGGGTTTCATCGTGTTAGCCAGGATGGTCTCAATCTCCTGACCTCGTGATCTGCCTGCCTCGGCCTCCCAAAGTGCTGGGATTACAGGCATAAGCCACCGCGCCCGGCCTTTCCTTTTATTTATTTATTTAATGATACGAAGTTTCGCTCTTGTTGCCCAGGCTAGAGTGCAATGGTGCAATTTCGGCTCACTGCAACCTCTACCTCCCAGGTTCAAGCAATTCTCCTGCCTCAGCCTCCGAAGTAGCTGGGATTACAGGAGCCTACCACCACACCTGGCTAATTTTTGTATTTTTACAATACAGAGAGACGGGGTTTGTCCATGTTGGCCAGTCTGGTCTCGAACTTCTGACATCAAGTGATCCACCCACCTCAGCCTTCCAAAGTTCTGGGATTACAGGCAAGAGCCACCGTGCCCGGCCGTGTACTACCATCTTATATGTGTAAAGGACAGGCATGAGCCACTGCCCTGGCTGCAAATGGATATACTTCTAAATAATAGTCTAACTTTGAATATATTGAAGTACATTATGCTTTTTACAAATATTAAGAATCGGGCCAGGTGCAGTGGCTCATGCCTATAATCCCAGCACTTTGGGAGGTTGAGGCAGGAGGACCACATGAGGTCAGGAGTTTGAGACCAGCCTGGCCAACATGGCGAAATCCCGTCTCTACTAAAAATACAAAATTAGCCAGGCCTGGTGGAGTATGCCTGTAATCCCAGCTACTCAGGAGGCTGAGGGAGGAGAATTGCTTGAACCTGGGAGGCAAAGGTTGCAGTGCGCCCAGATTGAGCCATTGCACTTCAGCCTAGGAGACAGAGCAAGACTCCATCTCCAGAAAACCCCCCAAAACCCAAAAATGGATAAAAAGATTAAGGCAATTCTTTTAGTAGTGCAAACATGATTGTCAGTGATGAATGGCACCTTGGGAGGTAACCTTGGAGGAGGAGGAGGTATTGATGGGACCACCTGCCCAAGAGTTGAGGAAAGCAGTGTGGAGGGTGACCATGGTAGCCAAAGAGAAGGAGAGGAAGGCGAAGGTGTTTCCAAGGCAGGAGAGCACTGTGATCTTGAAGCATTCCCTGGTAAAAGTGGTTGAGGAGACAGCTTTAAGCTGGTGGTAGCCAGATGTGTCATCACTGACTTAGCTGACCAGAAGGACAGGGAAAGAGAACTTGCTGACAGTGGGACTGAGTGAGCAGTGTCAGGGGGACACAAACTATTACAGATTCTTGATCACATTGAGTCAGTCGAGAAAACCTTCAAAACATTTACACTTCAGACAAATAGAGAATCTCGGAAGTCTCTCTGAACCTATTCTGGTTTGAGGGGCTGACCATTTATTTTTATTTTTATTTATTTTTGAGACGCAGTCTTGCTCTGTCGCCCAGGCTGGAGTGCAGTGGCACGATCTCGGCTCACTGCAAGCTCCGCCTCCCAGGTTCACGCCATTCTCCTGCCTCAGCCTCCTGAGTTGCTGGGACTACAGGCGCCCGCCACCATGCCCGGCTAATTTTTTGTATTTTTAGTAGAGACGGGGTTTCACCGTGGTCTCGATCTCCTGACCTCGTGATCCGCCCGCCTCGGCCTCCCAAAGTGCTGGGATTACAAGCGTGAGCCACCGCGCCCGGCCTAATTTCACTCTATTTTTAGGAAAGGAAACCTAAATTAAAGGCTAGGCAGTAAATGTGTTTGCATTTGTAGAAAGGATCTTAGTCTAGCAGAAGGCATTGAGTAAATCCTAAAATTTAAATGTATCTTAGTCTCTTCGTGCTGCTACAACAGAATCCCACACACTGGATCATTCATAAAGAGAAATTTATTCACAGTTCTGGAGGCTGAGAAGTCCAATATCAAGGCACTGGCAGGTTTGGTAATTCTGATTCCAAGATGATGCCTTGAAGGTTGCATCCTTCGAAGGGGAGAAACACTTTGTTTCATATGGTGGGGATAGAAGGGCAAAAGAGATAGCGCAATCTCCCTCCACCAAGCTCTTTATGATGGCATTAATCTGTGAAAAGAAATTAAATTTTGGGACCCCAAACTCATTTAGCCAAAGAGAAAAGTCAAGCTGTGAACTGGGTCACGCAAACCTGCCTCCCGCTTTTGGTTCCTAAACAAGATGGCTACAAGATGAAAAGCTACATGCCTCCCCCATATTTTGCCCACAAGGAAATTCCTGGTGAGTTCTTAGAAGTTCACCATGGCAGCTGGGCGCAGTGGCTCACGCCTGTAATCCTAGCACTTTGGGAGGCCGAGGCGGGTGGATCACAAGGTCAAGAGATCGAGACCATCCTGGCTAACACGGTAAAACCCCATCTCTACTAAAAATGCAAAAAAAAATTAGCTGGGCATGGTGGCGGGCTCCTGTACTCCCAGCTACTCGGTAGGCTGAGGCAGGAGAATGGCGTGAACCTGGGAGGTGGAGCTTGCAGTGAGCCGAGATCATGCCACTGCACTCCAGCCTGGGCAACAGAATAAGGCTCCATCTCAAGAAAAAAAAAAAAAAAAAAAAGAAGTTCACCATGGCAATGCAATTTTTTTTTTTTTTTCTTGAGACTGGAGTGCAGTGGTGCGATCTCGGCTCACTGCAACCTCTGCCTCCTGGGTTCAAGCAATTCTTTGCCTCAGCCTCCCGAGTAGCTGGGACTACAGGTGCCTGTCACCACACCTAACTTTTCTTTTTTTTTTGTATCTTTAGTAGAGACTGGGTTTCACCACCTTGACCAGGTTGGTCTCAAACTCCCAACCTCAGGTGATCCACCCGCCTCAGCCTCCCAAAGTGCTGGGATTACAGGTGTGTGCCACCGCGCCCAGCCGACAATGCAAATTATAGCTTATCTTTACAGGTACGGTCACCCCAGCCCCCCAGACAAAAATGTGTAACTGATTGTTCCCCTACCCCATTTTGTCCGTATTATCTTATGTAAAATGCAGACTCCCCACATTTTTTTCCCTGCCTCTTTTATGTAAAAACTGTGTGCTTCTCAATATCCTGCCCTTTCCCCTTTAAATTTGGAACCCTCAAAATCATCTTTGGAGAAAGACCTGTCTCCTGGGCGCTTTCTTAACTTTGGCAAATAAATCTCCTAAAATGACTGACATTTGTCTCCTCATTTTCCTCGATTGACATCTGGTAATCAGGAAGGGATCCTAGATGGAAGTGGCCCAGCCTGGGGCAGTTCGCCTCTTGGTGCCTGGTATTGGCTTGGGCACCTTTTAGCCCAAACCGACAAGACAATTTGCCAAAGTCCAGGACCTGTTTTCTCCAGGAAACTCTGATCTTCCAGCATTTTTCAGCTGGGAGTCTGAGGTTTATTTGCTGTTTAAAAAAAAAAATTCCCTTTTTGTGGGAGTTTTTCCATTCGCTTCCACCAAAGAAGGCGAGTTGATCTGCTTCTGCATCAGTGGAGAGCGATCTCCAGCTTAGGCCCTATCACTAGGTAAGAAACTGGTTTGGGATTCTGTCTTGCAAATTCTTTTAAATGACTAAAATTAGCATGAACAACCAGCTGGTGTTAACTTCTGCTTACACTTAGAGGGCTCAGAAATAGTATAATTTGTGTCATCATTTTTAGTTGTGCTTAACTGTTTTGTTTCTGTCTTGGTCAAATCAGAAGGGGAACCCTAAATTACTGGGAACAAGGCCTCTGAAGTGGGAGGAAAACAGCCAACAAGAGGGAAAAAAATAAGAGAAAAGAAAAGATTTTTAACTACTAAAGGGGCTTTATTTACATAACAAGGCCACCTTTTTGCCAGCCAGACCAAACTGAAAGAGCAATGGCTGTATTTCTGAAATAACAGCATTTTGTCTTAGCTGAAATATGGTAATAAGATTTAAAAAAGGCCGGGCGTGGTGGTTCACACCTGTAATCCCAGCACTTTGGGTGGCCGAGGCAAGTGGATCACGAGGTCTGGAGTTCAAGACCAGCCTGACTAATATGGTGAAACCCTGTCACTACTAAAAATACAAAAATTAGCCGGGCGTGGTGGTGCGTGCCTGTAATCCCAGCTACGCAGGAGGCTGAGACAGAATTACTTGAACACGGGAGGTGGAGGTTGCAGTGAGCCAAGATCACGCCATTGCACTCCAGCCTGGGCAACAGAGACTCTGTCTCAAAAATAAAAAATAAAAAATAAAATTTTAAAGGCGCTCAATGGTTAAAAGTCAGCTTAATTAAAAAGTTAATATCCAAGATGTGTGTACGTGTGCATGTTTGTATTTGAAAGGCCTTCATGTTTTTGTTTTTTGTTTGTTTTTCTCTCCTAAGACCTTGTCTTTTTTTCTTCTCAGTTGACTGAATTCTGTTTTCACCTGATTTTTTGACTAAAACACTTATCGTAACAGAGGCTCCTCTTAGTTTTTTTTTGTTTTTTGTTTGGAGATGGAGTTTCACTCTTGTCACCGAGGCTGGAGTACGATGGCATGATCTCGGCTCACTGCAACCTCCGCCTCCCAGGTTTAATTGATTCTCCTGCCTCAGCCTCCTGAGTAGCTGGGTTTACAGGCACTCATCACCATGCCCAGCTAATTTTTGTACTTTTAGTAGAGACGGGGTTTCACCACGTTGACCAGGCTGGTCTCAAACTCCTGACCTCAGGTGATCCACCCGCCTTGGCCTCCCAAAGTTATGGGATTACAGGCACTCATCACCATGCCCAGCTAATTTTTGTACTTTTAGTAGAGACGGGGTTTCACCACGTTGACCAGGCTGGTCTCAAACTCCTGACCTCAGGTGATCCACCCGCCTTGGCCTCCCAAAGTTATGGGATTACAGGCCTGAGCCACTGCGCTCAGCCTACTCTTGGATTTTTAAGGAACAAAGAGACAGAGGCTCACCATGTTGGCCAGGCTGGTCTCGAACTCCTGACCTCATGTGATTGACCAGCCTCGGCCTCTCAAAGTGCTGGGATTACAATGTGGGCCATCACGCCTGGCCTAAAGTTAAATGATTTTATTTGGAAAAATCTTTGATAAATCTTTGTATTTTTCTATGGAAGCAGAGAGTTGTCACTTGAGTGAATAAATTATTTAGTTACAAAGGCCTGAAAACCAGGATGGTTGAGGTGGGTCATGCCCATAATCCCAGGATTTTGGGAGGCCCAGGTGGGAGGCTCACTTGAGGCCAGGAGTTCAAGACCAGCCTGGGCAACATAGCAAGACTCTGTCTCTGTAAAAAAATTTTAAAAATTGGCCAGGCATGGTGACTCCCGCCTATAATCCCAGCAATTTGGGAGGCCGAGGCAGACGGATTACCTTAAGTCAAGAGTTCGAGACCGGCCTGGCTAACATGGTGAAACCCCATCTCTACTAAAAATACAAAAATTAGCCAGGTGTGGTGGTGCATGCCTGTAGTCCCAGCTACTCAGGAGGCTGAGACAGGAGAATTGCTTGAACCCAGGAGGTGGAGGTTGCAGTGAGCCAGATCGCACCACTGCACTCCAGCCTGGGTGACAAAGCAAGATTCCATTTCAAAAATAAATACATAAAAATAAAAAATAAAATAAAAATAGCTAGGCATCGTGGAGTGCTTGTAGTCCCAGCCACTCAAGAGGCTGAGGCACGATTCCCTGAGCCCAAGAGCTCAAGGCTGCAGTGAACTATGATTGTGCCACTGCACTCCAGTCTGGGAGACAGAGTGAAATCCTGTCTCTAAGAAAAAAAAAGAAAGGCCTGAAAACCATTTTTTTTTTTTTTTTTTCTGAGGCACAGTCTCATTCTGTCACCTAGACTAGAGTGCAGTGGGCCGATTTCAGCTCACTGAAACCTCCACCTCCTGGATTCAAGTGATTCTCATGCCTCAGCCTCCTGAGTAGCTGGAATTACAGATGTGTGTCATCACACCCAGCTAATTTTTGTATTTTTAGTAGAGATGCGGTTTCACCATGTTGCCCAGGCTGGTCTTGAACTCCTGACCTCAAGTGATTAGCCCGCTTTGGCGTCCCAAAGTGCTAGGATTACAGGCATGAGACACTGTGCCCAGCCAATAATTAAAAATTTAAAAAAGCACACACACACACACACACAATAAAAACAGCCTGGAATGCTACGAGTGTATTATAGTTTATTGAAGTAAAAATTATATTTATGACATCATGAATAATTGTCTTACGACTCAGTGACAAGGCTTGAAATTTAAAAAAAGGAAAAAAGGGAACAATTGTCTGTTTGCCAGTCAATTAAAATACATACTGCTGGCTGGGCATGGTGGCCCATGCCTGTAATCCCAGCACTGTCAAACCAATGATCTATTTTTTTTGACAAATGATTTATTAATGAATCACATTCTCTAAAATATTCCAAATCAGAAAATGTTGTGTTAAATACTTGTCAAGTTTCACAAGGTGATTAAATATACAATTGTGGGGTCCCACTCAGAACACCAGAGTTAGTATAAAGATTATTTTATCACGCCTGTAATCCCAGCACTTTGGGAGGCCGAGGAGGGCGGATCACGAGGTCAGGAGATCGAGACCATCCTGGCTAACACGGTGAAACCCCGTCTCTACTAAAAATACAAAAAATTAGCCAGGCGAGGTGGTGGGCGCCTGTAGTCCCAGAAACTCGGGAGGCTGAGGCAGGAGAATGGCGTGAACCCCGGGGGGCGGAGCCTGCAGTGAGCCGAGATCGCGCCACTGCACTCCAGCCTGGGCGACAGCGAGACTAAGTCTCAAAAAAAAAAAAAAAAAAAAAAGATTATTTTAAGCTGAAGACATTTGAGATGGAACAGATGCAGAAAGAAGCTTCTTTGGGACTTCTCTTATTTGATTAATAGTAGACACTTCTGAGAAATGAGGAAGCCACCTGTTTGGGGTGGCTTCTACTCCCAGGGGAGAGATCAAGAATAAACCTACCATAAATCCCCTCTCTGGCAGTTTTATGACCCTGAAAAAGACCACTCACACCTATATAAGAAAGTCTGTGATAATGTTTGCATGTCTCCAATTTGTTCTTCTAAAGACACATTTGTCTTTTTTAGAGAAACCCATTTGTCCTTCCTATAGAAGTTCTTTTTTGGCTAGGCGCGTTGGCTCACGCATGTAATCCCAGCACTTTGGAAGGCTGAGGCAGGCAGATCACCTGAGGTCAGGAGTTCAAGACCAGCCTGACCAACATGGTGAAACCCTGTCTCTACCAAAAATACAAAAATTAACTGGGCATGGTGGCGGGCACCTGTAATCCCGGCTTCTTGGGAGATTGAAACAGGAGAATCGCTTGAACCTGGGAGGCAGAGGTTGCGGTGAGCCAATATTGCGCCACTGTACTCCAGCCTGAGCAACATAGTGAGACCCTTTCTCAAAAACAGAAAAAAGTCCAGGCCGGGCACGGTGGCTCATGCCTGTAATCCCACCACTTTGGGAGGCTGAGGCGGGAGGATCACAAGGTCAAGAGATTGAGACCATCCTGGCCAACTTGGTGAAACCCTGTCTCCACCAAAAATACAAAAATTAGCTGAGCGTGGTGGTGTGCACCTGTAATCCCAGCTACTCGGGAGGCTGAGGCAGGAGAATTGCTTGAACCTGGGAGGCAGAGGTTGGAGTGAGACAAGATGGCACCACTGCAGTCCATCCTGGTGACACAGTGAGACTCCGTATCAAAAACAAAAACAAAAACAAAAAATAAAAAAAAATTAGCAGGGAGTGGTGGTGCACGCCTGTAGTCCCAGCTACTTGGGGGGCTGAGGTGAGAGGATCACTTGAGCCTGGTCGAGGTTGAGGTTGCAGTGAGCTGTGTTTGTACCACTGCACTCCAACCTGGGCAACAAAGTGAGACCCTGTCTCCGAAAACAAAAATGTAGGTAAATACCATCATTTGTGACAAGATGGATGAATCTGGAAAACATTACGCTAAGTGAAATAAGCCAGGTACATAAAGACAAATACTACATGATCTTACTTATATGTGGAATCCAAACATGTCAAATTCATAGCAGCAGATAGTAGAATGATGGCTACCAGAAGCTGGGGAGAGTGGAGACGAGGAGAATGGGGAATTGTGAATCAAAGGGTGCAAAATTTCAGATAGACAGAAGGTTTTGAGATTTACTGCACAATAGAGTGACTATAGTCAATAATGATGTAGTTTCATCTAGCCATCTAAAATGGAGAGATGAATCGTTCTGCCTATACAAACAAGTTAGTTATCAGCGAGTGGTTGAGGTATGCTACTCATAAGATTTCAGGGTGTCCTCCAGCTGAAATCTCAATGTTCTCAGTATGAAAAACCTGAAATCAGATGCCTATGTAAGGGAAGTGCTATTCACCCAGTAAACCCAAAAAAACAAATGGAGAATGCTGGCTATTTTGCCTTTCTGACATTTTTTTGGGAATCTGCAAGAACCTCTCCTTTCCCTTCCCCCAATAAGGCCATTTAAGTGTGTGTTAAACAACTACAGCATACCAAATAAAAAGTTTGGCCAAAACCAACAACAACAACAAAATAATAATAACGATGTAGTTTCTCTTTCTTTTTTTTTTTTTTCCTGAGATGGAGTCTCGCTCTGTTGCCTAGGCTGGAGTGTAGTGGCGTGATCTCGGCTCACTGCAACCTGCGCCTCCCAGCTTCAAGCGATTCTCCTGCCTTGGCCCCCTGAGTAGCTGGGATTACAGGCGCCCGCCACCACGCCCGGCGAATTTTTGTATTTTTAGTGGAAAAGGGGTTTCACCATGTTGGCCAGGCTGTATGTAGAACTCCTGACCTCAGATGATTCACCCGCCTTGGCCTCCCAAAACGTGGGATTATAGGCATAAGCCATCACGCCCAGCCATAGTTTCTCTTTCAAAATAACTAAAAGAGTAAATTTCAAATATCTCACTATTAAAAATGATGGATCGGCCAGGTGCAGTTGCTCACGCCTGTAGTCCCAGCACTTTAGGAGACTGAGATGGGTGGATAGCTTGAGCCCAGGAGTTCCACACCAGACTGGGCAACATGGCGAAACTCCATCCCTACAAAAAAATTAAAAATTAGCCAGGCATGGTGGCACACACCTGTAGTCCCAGCTATGCGGGAGGCTGAGGTGGGAGGATCACTTGAGCCCTGGCAGTCGAGGCTGCACTGAGCCGAGATCACACCACTGCACTCCAGTCTGGGTGACAGAACAAGACCCTGTTTAAAAAAAAAAAAAAAAAAAGATAAAAAAAATTTTAAAAAGAGAGAGAGAGGGGTCCCACTCTGTTGCCCAGGCTGGTCTGAAGTGGTCCTCCTGCCCTAGCCTCCCAAAGTGCTAGGATTACAGGCATGAGCCACCATGCTGGGCTGTGAGACTCCTGTTTTTACAGAAAATTAAAAATTAGCCAGCATGGTAGCATGTACCTGTAGTTCCAGCTATTTGGGAGGTTGAGGAGGGAGGATTGCCCAGGCCCAGGAGGTCAAGGCTGCGGGGAGCTGAGATTGCACAAGTGCACTCCACCCTGGGCAACAAAGCAAGACCCTTCCCAAAAAATAAAATAAAAATAAAAATGAAGTGCTCGCTTCGGCAGCACATATACTAAAATTGGAACGACACAGAGAAGATTAGCATGGCCCCTGCGCAAGGATGACACGCAAATTCGTGAAGCGTTCCATATTTTGCCTGGCCACCCATCGTCTGGGATGTGAGGAGCGCCTCTACCCAGCCGCCCCGTCCGGGAAGTGAGGAGCCCCTCTGCCCGGCCGCCACCCCGTCTAGGAAGTGAGGAGCATCTCTGCCCGGCCGCCCCATCTGGGAAGAAGTGAGGAGCGCCTCTGCCCGGCCCCCGTCTGGGAAGAAGTGAGGAGCGCCTCTGCCCGGCCACCCGTCGTCTGGGAAGTGAGGAGCGCCTCTGCCCGGCCGCCCCGTCTGGGAAGTGAGGAGCGCCTCTGCGCGGCCGCCCCGTCTGGGAAGTGAGGGCCTCTGCGCGGCCGCCCCATCTGGGAAGTGAGCGCCTCTGCCGGCCGCCCCGTCTGAGAAGTGAGGAGCGCCTCTGCCCGGCCTCCCCGTCTGGGAAGTGAGGAGCGCCTCTGCGGGCCACCCCGTCTGGGAAGTGAGGAGCGCCTCTGCGCCGCCGCCCCTTCTGGGATGTGAGGAGTGCCTCTGCCCAGCCGCCCCGTCTGGGAAGTGAGGAGCGCCTCTGCCCAGCTGCCCCGTCTGGGAAGTGAGGAGCACCTCTGCCTGGCCGCCTCATCTGGGATGTGGGGAGCACCTCTGCCCGGCCGCCCCGTCTGGGAGGTCTACCACAGAGGCCAGAAGCAATGTGAGGGCTGGACGTGGTGTCTCACGCCTGTAGTCCCAGTACTCTGGGAGGCCGAGGAGGGTTGATCACTTGAGGCTAGGAGTTCAAGACCAGCCTGGCCAACATGGCGAAACATATGAAAAATACAACTGACAAACCAACCAACCAACCAAGCGACAACAAAACAGGTCTACCCTGGAGTCGTACTCTAATTTTTTCTATTTTCCTCCCTTTCTGATCCTTTATCCCAGTTTCTTTTTCTTCCTCTTCCTTCTCCTTCTTCTTTGTCAAATAGAGGATTGAGTTATTATCATTGATCCATACAAAGTCCTTCTCTCATTTATTTTCTTTAATTCCCACCCCCCATTTCTATTCCCCATCTTCCCATGGGCAACCTTCCTAATATGTTTGATATGCATCTTTTTGTTTGTATGTACTTTTAGAAAATGTTGTTTTGTGTGCAAAAAAAAAATTAAAAAAATAAAAATAAAAATAAAAATGAAAAATTGATTGGAGTCAGGCAAGGTGGCACATGCTTGTAATCCCAGCACTTTAGGTGGCTGAGGCAGGAAGATCCTTTGAGTTTGGGAATTTGAGACCAGCCTGGGCAGCATAGTGAGACCCTGTCTCTACAAAAATAAATTTTAAAAGTTAGCTGGCCATGATGCTGCAGGCCTATGGTCTCAGCTACTCGGGAGGCTGAGGCGGGAGGATTGCTTGAGGAGATCTAGGCTGTGGTGAGCCATGATTGTGCCACTGCAAAATCAGACCTGGTTTGATTCTATCTCAAATAAATAAAACAATTGCTGGCCAGGAGCGGTGGCTCACGCCTGTAATCCCAGCACTTTGGGAGGCCGAGGTAGGTGAATCACCTGAGGTCAGGAGTTCGAGACCAGCCTGGCCAACATGGTGAAACCCCATCTCTACTAAAAATACAAACTTAGCCAGGCCTGGTGGCGCATGCCTGTAATCCCAGCTACTTGGGAAGCTGAGGCAGGAGAATCGCTTGAACCCAGGAGGCGGAGGTTGCAGTCAGCCGAGATCGTGCCACTGCACTCCAGCCTGGGCAATAGAGTGAGACTCCGCCTCAAAATAAATACTAATAAATAAAATAAAATAATAATAATTGCTATTATGTTGATCCAAAGTCCTGTTTTGGCAGTATTATATGTCTTGTGATTAAAACAAAGTGAAAACCATAATTATTTTCTAAGCTGTGTTTCTTTGGGGAGTCAAATGGTCTTGAAATCTGGTGCGTAACAATAAAATCAATAAAAACAGTTCTTGGTATAGAAAACGTCAGGGTTAGTATCTCAGGACATATTTTCAGAAATGAACACTAGATGTCAGCTTTTAGGCAAGCTTTTCTGAGTCACTGACCCATTTTTCCCTCCTGACAAAACCGAAGCCAAGTCTTTTCTGAATGTAGAAACTTTCCTCCTCAGGGAACCCCACCTCCCCAGGGCTCTCCCACTGACACCCCTGATAGGGTAACAGTTGAGCTATTAAAATTAGCAGGAACTAAACTAGAAAGTGAAGCACCTATGGAGGTTTCTGGGGAGACATTAAATAAAAAAACAGAGAAACAAACAAAAAATCTAACCTACAATTCTCTCCCTCTATTGTACTTTACTATCATTTAAAAGAATAAACACAGGCTGGGTATGTCGGCTTATACCTGTAATCCCAGCAATTTGGGAAGCTGAGGCTGGAGGATCACTTGAAGCCAGGAATTCAAGACCAGCCTGGGCAACATGGCGAGACCCCATCTCTACAAAACAAAAAAATTAGGCAGGTGTTGTGTTGTGTGCCTGTAATCCCAGCTACTCAGGCGGCTAAGGCATGAGAATTGTTTGATCCCAGGAGGCAGAGGTTGCAGTGAGCCAAGATTGTGCCACTGCACTCCAGGCTAGGTGACAGAGCAAGACCGTCTCAAAAAAAAAAAAAAAATAATAATAATAATAAATACACGCCTGTAATCTCTGCACTTTGGGATGCCAAGGCGGGTGGATCACGAGGTCAAGAGATTGAGACCATCCTAGCCAAAATGGTGAAACCCCGTCTCTATAAAAATACAAAAATTAACTGGGTGTCGTGCGTGCACCTATAATCCCAGCTACTTGGAAGGCTGAGGCAGAAGAATTGCTTGTACCCAGGAGGTGGAGGTTGCAGTGAGCCAAGATAGCACCACTGCACTCCAGCCTGGCAACAGAGCAACTCTGTCTCAAAATAATAATAATAATAATAATAATAATAATAATAATAATAAGCCATGACTGGGCGTCGTGGCTCAAGCCTGTAATCCCAGCACTTTGGGAGGCTAAGGTGGGTGGATCACCTGAGGTCAGGAGTTCAAGACCAGCCTGACCAATATGGTGAAACCCTGTTTTTACTAAAAATACAAGAAATTAGCTGGGTGTGGTGGCGGGTGCCTGTAGTCCCAGCTACTCAAGAGGCTGAGACAGAAGAATTGCTTGAACCTGGGAGGAGGAGGTTGCAGTGAGCGAAGATCACATGACACTGCACTCCAGCCTGGGCAACAGAGCAAGACCCTGTCTCAAAAAAAAAAAAAAAAAAAAAAAGGCTAGGTGCAGTGGCTCACGCCTGTAACCCCAACACTTTAGGAAGGCAAGGGCAGGTGGATCACCTGAGGTCAGGAGTTCGAGACCAGCCTGACCAACACGGCTAAACCCCATCTCTACTAAGAATACAAAATTAGCCAAGCATTGTGGTGCATGCCTATAATCCCAGCTACTTGGGAGGCTAAGGCAGGAGAATTGCTTGAACCCAGGAGATGGAGGTTGCAGTGAACCGAGATCATGTCATTGCACTCCAGACTGGGCAACAAGAGCAAAACTCCGTCTCAATAAATAAATAAATAAATATTAAACACAAAAATAACTTCATCTTTGTAATGAAGAGTGTGGAGCATGGGGAGAAGGAAATCTTCCAGAACCAATTACAAAGACCTCATGTCGTGCATGCATGGTAACAGCAAGTTTTTTCAGCATTTGCTTTCTTTTCCCTTTTTTGTAAAAAAAAAACAAAAAACTCTACTCTGTGCCTATTTATGCCTTCAATAACTATTTATGAAGTATTTACAGGGTACAACTTAGTACATGTGTCTGTCTGTGGCACATGGTGGAAGCCTAGAAAACACATTTGGACAAGGTCAATCCCCTACCCTTGAGACCACTGCAGTCTCATGGGGGAAATAAGACAGTTACATAAAATGTCATAGTGTAAAGTACAGTTTCTGACATGCACATTTTTTGGTGGCACAGCACAAATTAAGTTTTTTTTTAAATTATTTATTTATTTATTTTTTGAGGCAGATTTTTGCTGTGTCACCCAGGCTAGAGTGCACTGGCACGATCTCAGCTCACTGCAACCTCCACCTCCCAGATTCAAGTGATTCTCATGCCTCAGCCACCCGAGTAGCTGGGATTACAGGCACCGCCACCATGCCTGGCTAATGCTTTTTGTATTAGCGACAGGGTTTCACCACGTTGGCCAGGCTGGTCTTGAACTCCTGACCTCAGGTGATCCACCCGCCTAGGCCTCCCAGAGTGTTGGGGTTACAGGCATGAACCACCGTGCCTGGACAGAAATTAAGTCTTACTAAGAGGCATTTTAGGCCGGGCGCAGTGGCTCACGCTTGCAATCCCAGCACTTTGGGAGGTCAAGGTGGGTGGATCACCTGAGGTCAGGATTTCGAGACCAGCCTGACCATTATGGCGAAATACTGTCTCTACTAAAAATACAAAAATTAGCCACGCTTGATGGCAGGCACCTATAATCCGAGCTACTCAGGAGGCTGAGGCTGGAGAACTGCTTGAACCTGGGAGGCGGAGGTTGCAGTGAGCCGAGATCACGCCACTGCACTCCAGCCTGGGCGACAGAGCGAGACTCCATCTCAGAAAAAAAAAAAAAAAAAAAAAAAAGAGGCATTTTACTATTTTATATTGGGTAAGCATGGAAAAGGAGGCAAACTAATTTATTTGAGCGTGTAGAGAAGAAAAAGCAAGTCTTCCTTACCCATCGTAAGGCTCATGGCTGAGACTTCTATAACAAAATACAGATTAACAAGAGAAAAGCATACAAATTTATGTAATATACGTTTTTTTTTCTGAGACGGAGTCTCGCTCTGTCGCCCAGGCTGGAGTGCAGTGGCGCAATCTCGGCTCACTGCAAGCTCCGCCTCCCGGGTTCACGCCATTCTCCTGCCTCAGCCTCTCTGAGTAGCTGGGACTACAGGCGCCCGCCACCACGCCCGGCTATTTTTTTGTATTTTTAGTAGAGACGGGGTTTCACCGTGGTCTAGATCTCCTGACCTCGTGATCCGCCCGCCTCGGCCTCCCAAAGTGCTGGGATTACAAGCGTGAGCCACCGCGCCCGGCCTATGTAATATAAGTTTTACATGATGGGGAGTCTTCCTAAGGAAGTGAAGACCCAAATAAAAGTGTGTGTACTTTTATGCATAGGTTTGAGAAAGTGGATAGTTGTGCAGAAGTATGATTGAACAAAGCGGGTATGATCTCACGGTAATAAATTGGGGGAATGAGATTAGCAAGACCTGTTTGTTCAGATTATTCTTGGCGTCCCTGTGTGACATTCCTTCCACCCTGATATAGGGCAGGACACCTGCCACATGAGGGTTTTCAAGAGACATAAGAGGACCTTCCTAGACTTTATGGCCTGCTTCAGAGAAGGGTGAGGGAGATGTGACAGTGGCCTTCCAGTATATGGTGTTTTCTCAACTTCCAAGGTGCTATGCTTGGGGGTTGAGTTTCCTATGCCGTATCAGTGCTTACAGTATGACAAGCAGCATGATGAGTGCTTTACAAAGCCTGCACTACATGTCAGGTAGTTTTTACTCATTTGTAAGATGAGCAATCTTCATTTTAGAAAGACTGACCAAAGGCCCATAGTCATACAGATAGACAGTAGAATCCGGAATTGAAACTAGTTTCCTAAGCTACAATGGAGTGAAGCAAAAAAAGGAACTAAAACTAACTAGGTCTAGGCTGGTAGGCTGGGTGCAGTGGCTCACGCCTGTAATCCCAACACTTTGGGAGGCCAAGGCAGGTGGATCACGAGGTCAGGAGATCGAGACCATCCTGGCTAACACGGTGAAACCCCGTCTCTACTAAAAATACAAAAAATTAGCCGGGTGTGGTGGCGGGCGCCTGTAGTCCCAGCTACTCTGGAGGCTGAGGCAGGAGAATCACTTGAACCCAGGAGGTGGAGCTTGCAGTGAGCCGAGATCGCGCCACTGCACTCCAGCCTGGGCGACAGAGCGAGACTCCATCTCAAAAAAAAAAAAAAAGATTTTGAAGCATATGTTTCAACAGAGCAGATGGAGAAAGTTATGTCAAATGTTTTGAGAGGAGGACATGGAATGCCAAACACAAGGATCTAAAAACAGTAGTAGTACTTTAATCCCACTGCCTTGGGACAGTGACGGAAATCAGGGACAAGAAAAAACACATTTCTTGAATTGGGCAGCTGAAAACCTAAAAAAATCACTACTAAGTCCATTTATTTGTGTGTGTACATTTATTTGTATTATTATTATTGAGACGGAGTTTCGCTCTTGTTGCCCAGGCTGGAGTGCAGTGGCTCTGTCTCGACTCACTGTAAGCTCCGTCTCCCGGGTTCAAGCAATTCTCCTGCCTCAGCCTCCCGAATAGCTGGGATTACAGGCATGCGCCACCACGCCCAACTAATTTTGTATTTTTAGTAGAGATGGGGTTACTCCATGTTGGTCAGGCTGGTCTCGAACTCCCAACCTCAGGCGATCCGCCCACCTTGGCCTCCGAAAGTGCTCGGTTTACAGGCGTGAGCCACTGCGCCCGGCCTGCATTATTATTTTTTAATGAGACGGGGGTCTCACTATGTTATCCAGGCTGGTCAGTAACTCCTGAGCTCAAGCAATCCTCCTGCCTCGGCCTCTCAAAGTGCCATTTATATTTTATATACTCTAAAGGACCATGGGGCAGATACAGTATAGGTGGAAAGTCAGCTTTGAGTTAAGCCTGTTGGAGATGTAACAATACCAGGCAGAAACCCAGAAAGATGGGGCGTAGGGCTGGGTGCAGTGGCTCACGCCTGTAATCCCAGCACTTTGGAAGGCCAAGGCAGGCGGATCACTTGAGACCAGGAGTTGTGACCAGCCTGGGCAACATGGCGAAACCCCTTCTCTACCAAAAATATAAAATTAGCAGGGCGCGTACCTGTAGTCCCAGCTACTCAGGAGGCTGAAGTGGGAGGATCGCTTAAGCCCGGAAGGCGGAGGTTATGGTGGGCCGAGATCGCGTCACTGCACTCCAGCCTGGGTGATAGAGTGAGCCCGCCTCAAAAACAACAAAAAAAAAGAAATGGAAGCGGTGTAGGACCGAAGGCGTCTGGGACGGAAGCTCACCTCCACGAAGGCCTAGGCAGAGAGGCACCGGCGACGTGTCTGCACCACGCGTCACCTGCACGCGCGGTCCACACTCCAGCGCCGGCTCTCGCGAGAGCCCCAAGCGCGGAACCGAATCTGCAGGCGCGCCACCCTTTGCCTGCGGCACCCTTCCTCCCGCTCTCAGGGTGATGGTCGCGATAGCTGCACCAGCAGATGAGGGCGAAAACCTCTTGTGCTGCCTCCCCGGGACGGCCAGTTCCTGGACCACGTTCTCCCCAAGAGCGCAAGAAGGGCAGACAGCCAGGCGCGCTTGGCTGGTCTCGGGAGGAAGTAGTGGCGGAAGTGGAATTTGGGAGACAATCCTGGAGTCGGTGTGCTACGCATGCGCCGAGGGAAGCTACCAGGCGGGTGGAGGCGGTGACCGTGCGCAGGAACCGGCGTCCCAGCGGCCTATAGTCTCGCGCGCAGAGCCGCGCGCTACGCGGCGATCACAGCACAGCCGAGCCGGAGTCCAGTCACGTGACCCGCTCGTGGCAGTCCGTGTAGTAGCATTTAGTGAGTCGGCGAACCTAGCGGGCTGCCGCCCCAGATCAGTTTCTCAGTCAGATTCCATTCCCTCCAGCCGCACCTGAACCGGCGTTTTCTTGCTCCCTGGGGATGGGGCCCGTAGCCCCCTTCTTCATAGAAGGGAAAGAGATTTGAGCAGGTGGAAGGAACAGGTGCCCAGGACGCTGTCCTGACGCCCACACGATGCGCTGAGACCTGAGCTTACCCTCGCGTGTCCCATCGTGCAGTGGTTCTGTCGCGGCCCTATGGGGACTCTGTCAGACGTGGACGTCACGAGGCGGCCTTGCCGGGCAGGGTATTGGGGGTACCGGCTGCACAGTTTAACTCCGCCTAGTAGTGACCGCGTCGTTTTGAGGTTTTCCTCAGTCCTGTGGCCCGAGACCTCTGCAGTCTCCCTCCCGCAATGGAGACGTCCTAGGAGGGTTTTCTGTTTCCATGTTTAGGGAAATGGGAAACCTACATAGTTTAGTAACAAATTCAAAGAGTAGTCCAAAGTCTTCCCACAAAGACGACTCCAAGCCACCATGGCTTCCCTGGCAAATTAAACGATATATAAGAGGAAAACGTAATTCCAGTCTTAAATAGTTCCAGAATAAAAGGGGGAAGGAAGATGAAAGCGGGTAACACTTTTAAACTTTTTAATGGCCTAGCATAACCCTGATAGGAAAACCTGACAAGAACAGCGAATGGAAGGAAAAGTGTATGCAAGTTTTGCTCATGAGTGTAGATGGAAAAATCTGTAAGCAAAATATTAGCAAAATCTAGTATTATGTGAAAGGAATAATACCATAGCCAAGTTAGGTGGTTTTTCGTTTTGTTTTGTTCTGTTTTGTGTTGTTTTTTTTTTTTGAGACGTTTTGTTCTGTTTTTTTTTTTTGAGACGTTTTGTTCTGTTTTTTTTTTTTGAAACCTCCACCTCCTGGGTTCAAGTGATCCTCCTGCCTCAGCCTCCCGAGTAGCTGGGATTACAGGCGTGCGTCACCACGCCCGGCTAAATTTTGTATTTTTAGTAGAGACGATGGGGGGGGGTTTCACCATATTGGCCAGGCTGGTCTGGAACTCCTGACCTCAAGTGATCCACCCGCCTGCCAAAATGGTGGGATTACAGGCGTGAGCCACCTCGTCCGGCCAAATTAGGTTGTTTTAACATTAGAAGACAAATTACTGTAATTGAAGATACTAATTAATGGAGAAAATATCATCTTAATAAATGTAGAATAAATTATTAAATTTAACACATTCATGATAAACACTCATGGAAAACCAGGAATAGAAGAGAAATTAATCTTATAGAGGGTATCTGCAAAACACATACACCAAACATCCTACTTAATGGTAAAGTATTGAAAGCGTTTAAGAACTTGGGGCCTTTAACTCTACAGAGTTTCCCACAGTTGTGACTTTGCTGATTCCATATACATAGACCATTTCAACATGTTTCTCTGTCCTATTTCCTGCTAATTGGTATGGTTGGATTATTTTATTCCTTGGAACATAGTAATCATAATTATTTTGTAATCTGTATTATGATAATTCCAGTGTCTGAATTTTTTTCAAGTTTTTTTTTTTTTGAGACAGAATCTCACTCTGTCACCCAGGCTAGAGTGCAGTGGTTTGATCTCAGCTCACTGCAACCTCCCTCTCCAAGGTTCAAGCAATTTTTGTGCCTTAGCCTCCTGAGTAGCTGGGACTACAGGTGTGTGCCACCATTCCTGGCTAATTTTTTGTTGTTGTTGTTGAGACGGAGTTTTGCTCTGTTGCCCATGCTGGAGTGGTGGAGTGCAATGGCGCAGTCTCGGCTAACTGCAACCTCTGCCTCCTGGGTTCAATTGATTCTCCTGCCTCTGCCTCTCAAGTAGCTGGGATTACAGGCGCCTGCCACTACATCTGGCTAATTTTTGTATATTTAGTAGAGATGAGGTTTCACCATGTTGGCCAGGCTGGTCTCAAACTCCTGACCTTAGGTGATCCACCCGCCTCGGTCTCCCAAAGTGCTGGGATTACAGGCATGAGCCACCACGCCCAGCCTTTTTCAAGTTTCTTTCTGATGTTTATGTTGTGTATCATCCATGGTGTCTTTTCATTGTGCCCAAGCTGGACTCAATCTCCTGGGACTCAAGAGATCCTCTTTAGCTTCTCTAGTAGCTGGGACTACAGGTGCATGCCAGTGCACCCATAGTGTCTTGTTTCCTTGTGTGTTTACTTTTTGTTCTTGAAAAAGTATTTGTGAGAAAAAGTACTTGTGGCTTCATTTGGAGAAGATCTTTGTTTGCTTCTGCTAGGTGCCTTGAAGCCCTTTCAGTCTGAGACTAGCTTTCATGGGTTGAAGTTATTTGGATCAAAGCAAATGCAGGTTACAAACCTGGACAAAAGCTGCCCAGTGACCACATCTACTCAAAGATGGGATTTTATTTATTTATTTATTTATTTATTGAGACAAAGTCTCACTCTGTTGCCCAATCTGGAGTGCAATGGTGCAGTCTCGGCTCACCGCAACCTCCCAGGTTCAAGCGATTCTGCTGCCTCAGCTTCCCGAATAGCTGGGACTACAGGCATGCACCACCATGCCCGGCTAATTTTTGTATTGTTAGTAGAGATGGGGTTTCACTAGTTGGCCGGGCTGGTCTTGAACTCCTGACCTCATGATCCACCCACCTCGGCCTCCTAAAGTGCTGGGATTACAGGCATGAGCCACTGCACCCGGCCAAAGATGGGATTTTAAAAATTTTGCTTTGCCTCCTCCCCACTCCCTTTATAGTCAATGCAAAAGCAACCTTTCCCAGTGTTCTGAGATGCTGGTCCACCTTCAGTCTTAGGGCATAGCCTATGGTGTCCCAACTTAATATGGGAAGGGTCACCTAGTAGCATTTTTACCATGGAAAGCCCTAGATGTTGGATGCTGTTTCCATGCCCTGTGAGGCTACTAAAAACAGAACTAGATGTTGCCTGACTAGCAAATATCCTCAGGGCAAGAGTAGCTTTTGTGCTTCTCTGTTCCATTTGCTTCTCTGGGTTCTCACCTTCTCTTAGCTTTTATCCTAATAATTTCTTAGTATCTTATCAGCAACTCGATGTTTTGGGAAATGTGCCTTATATTTTATTCAGTATCTTTGTTTTATTGTTTTGTTTTGTTTTGAGACGGAATCTCACTCTCTCACACAGTCTGGAGTGCAGTGGCGCAATCTCAGCTCACTGCAACCTCTGCCTCCCAGGTTTAAGTGATTATGCTGCCTCTACGTCCCGAGTAGCTGGGATTATAGGTGCCCGCCACCATGCCTGGCTAATTTTTGTATCTTCAGTAGATACGAGGTTTCACCGTGTTGGCCAGGCTGGTCCTAAATTCCCGACCTCAGGTGATCCGCTGGCCTTGGCCTCCCAAAATGCTTGGATTACAGGCGTGAGCCATTGTGCCCGGCCTGTTCAGCACCTTTAGTCATTATCAATGAGCACATTGGTTGAATAAACCAGCTCATCATAACTGGAAATAGATGTTTGACATTTCATTCATTTTCTTCAGTCTGTTTTTTTATATCTGAAGATACATTACTGAAGGCTAAGTTCCTATATCTTTTGTTTTTTTGAGATGGAGTCTCGCTCTGTGGCCCAGGCTGGAGGGCAGTGGCGCGATCTCAGCTCACTGCAACCTCCGCCTCTCTGGTTCAAGCGATTTTCCTGCCTCAGCCTCCTAAGTAGCTGGAATTACAGGCGCATGCCGCCACGCCCGGCTAATTTTTATATTTTTAATAGAGTCGGGGTTTCACCATGTTGGTCATTGAATTTTGATAGGGAGATAGCCAAAGTCAGACTGATTTTCCTTATCCTTTTTAGTTGACACATTCTTTTTATATCCATAGGCTGTTTTTTTCAGGGTCAGACTTGGAGAAGATTTACTGTAATTAGTCTCTTAGCTGTTGGGTCCCTCTCCCGCTAGCTAAGTAGGCAAAGAACAACCCCCAACTTCCAGGGAGAATGCAGGAAATCAGCTAATTTTTTTTGTTCTAGCTTTGTATGATTTAGTGTTCACATGTGCATATACACATAGATATGATTGACGATGCAATATGGGTAATTATGGACATTCATTATTTACCAGGTCCCCACTATGTGCCTTAAACTGTGCTGTGTGCTTGATTTATACCTTTGAACGTAAGTTCTTGGACTTATGAAGCAATTAAAGAGCTAGATTTTTGAGAATAATGAAGCCAATTAAAGAATAGTGAAGAACAATGAAGTCAATTAGTGAAGAATAATGAAGTCAATAATTAGTGAAGAATAATAGTGAAGAATAATGAAGTCAATTAAAGAGCTAGATTTTTGAGAATAATGAAGCAACCTGTTTTTTTCTTTTTAAGAGAGGGTCTGGTTCTGTTGCTCAGTCTGGAGTGCAGTGGTGCCAATCATGGCTCACTGCACCCTCAACCTCCTGGGCTCAAGTGACCCACCCGGGCCTCACAAAGTGATAGGTATGAGCCACCACACATGGCCAAGCAACTGTTATTTAATTAGAATTGTCATAAGTGCAGCCGTGACAAAGTACAGGGTGTTATAAAAGTATAAAACAGAAAGACATAACCTAATTTGGAAGATTTGGGTAGGTTTCAATGAATAAGTTACAAATTAATGAGAGAACTGAAGGAGGAACTGGCTAGGTGAAAAGTTGTGAAGTGAGCCTTGTGGGCAGAGGGAATGTAATGTGCAAAGGTCCTGAGATTGAACAGAGCTTGAAAACTTATAGGAATTGGAAAAATGTTAGTGCTGTTGCAGCATTCTGAGCAAAGAGATTTGCCAAGATGAGTCTGACCACATCATATAGGATTTTGTGGGCAATGTTAAAGAATTGTGACATTGGCTGGGCATGGTGGCTGATGCCTGTAATCCCAGCACTTTGGGAGGGCCAGGTGGGCAGTTCACCTGAGGTCAGGAGTCCGAGACTAGCCTGACCAATATGGTGAAACCCTGTCTCTACTAAAAATACAAAAAAATTAGCCAGGCATGGTGGCTCACGCCTGTAGTCCTAGCTACTCAGGAGGCTGAGACAGGAGAATTGCTTGAACCTGGGAGGCAGAGGTTGCAGTGAGCTGAGATCGCACCACTGCACTCCAGCCTGGGCGACAGAGCGAGACTCCGTCTCAAAAAAAAAAAAAAATTATACGGGTGTGGTGTTGTGTGCCTGTAGTCCCAGCTACTCCAGAGGCTGAGGTAGGAGGGTTGCTTGAGCCCTGGAGGCAGAGAATGTGGTGAGCCAGAATTGTATTGCTGTACTCCAGGCTGGGGAACAAAGCAAAGCCCTGTTTCAAAAAACAAAAACACAGAGAGAGGTTATTGGACTTTAGATTGATTGGAGCTTCGAGATTTTTGTTTTTTTTAGTTTTCTTTTCTTTACCCCTTAAAAAAAAACATACCATTGAGAGCAAGCTTATTTTAAAATTAGATTTTGTTTGTTTGTTTTTGTTTTTGTTTTTAGATGGAGTTTTGCTCTCGTCACCCAGGCTGGAGTGCAATGGTGCAATCTCAGCTCACTATAACCTCAGTCTCCGGGTTCGAGAGATTCTCCTGCCTCAGCCTCCCAAGTAGCTGGAATTATAGGCGCCTGCCACCAAGCCTGGCTAAATTTTTTTTTTTTTTTTGAGACAAAGTCGTGCTCTGTCGTCAGGCTGGAGTGCAGTGGTGTGATCTCCACTCACTGCAACCTCCGCCTCCCTGGTTCAAGTGATTCTCCTGCCTCAGCCTCCCGTGTAGATGGGATTACAGGCATCTGCCACCATGCCCAGCTAATTTTGTACTTTTAGTAGAGAGGGGGTTTCTCCATGTTGGTCAGGCTGGTCTCCAACTCCTGACCTCAGATGATCCACCCACCTCGGCCTCCCAAAGTGCTGGGATTACAGGCGTGAGCCACCGCACCCAGCTGCCACTACTTTCAATGTCAAAAAGCACAATTACTTTTGCACCGACTACACCTAGTATCTACTGTTTCTAACTTACATATCTAAAAGTCTTGGTTCAGGTCTCAGTGGTACAATTTATTCAATGACAATATGCAAAGGGTTTTGTGTTTCTGTAGTGCAGTGGTTCTCAAAGGACATTGTCAAAATCTCTAAGGAGATTAACCCAAGTTTGTGGGCTGTTTCTGGGATTTCCAAAATTTAACAGGCACTGGGGTACAGAAGAAAAAGCATGAAGGTTGAAGCTGATAGACATGGATACAAACCCTAATTCATCTCTCAGCTAGTTTCAAAACAGAAGCCAAGTTAAATTGTCTAGGCTTTATTTTCTCATCTTTAAAATGGGGAGAGAAATATTAACTGAGAGGGTTGTGGGGAGACCTGAATTAGAGTATGCCCATGGAGCAACTGGTGAATTGAAGGTGCTCAAGTCCACAGGTGTGTTCTTGCTCCCTCTAGTAACAAAACAGTGCAGTCGGCCTGCCACACTTGCAGTTTACATCCTAGATCCAACCAACTGCAGATCAAAAATGTTCAGAAAAAACAAAAAGCAATAATACAACAATAAAAATTATACAAATAAAAAAACCGTATAACAACCATTTAAATAGCACTTACATTGTATTAAGGTATTATAAATAACCTAGAGATTTAGAGTATTTGGAAGGATGTGCGTAGGTTACATACAAATTTAACACCATGATGCCCAGAGTACCAGGACTGACATGCACGGATACGCAGATTTGGATCCGGGGGAGAGGGGGGTGGACTGGGCTGTGTAAAGCCTTGCGGATCGCATTGCGTGCCAGCGCGGCAGCTGATACCAGCCGCCCCCGGCGGCCCGGCTGGGCGGGCCTCATGTCTCAGGCTGTGCAGACAAAAGGAACTCAACCATTAAGCAAAACATGGGAACTCAGTTTATATGAGTTACAATGAACACCTCAGTGACTCTCTTACGGAAGGCAATAACAGATGGCTTAGAAATTGTGGTTTCACCTCGAAGTCTGCACAGTGATTTAATGTGCCCAATTTGTTTGGATATGTTGAAGAACACCATGACTACAAAGGAGTCTTTACATCGTTTCCGTGCAGACTGCATCATCATAGCCTTTAGAAGTGGCAACAAAGAATGTCCTACCTGTCGGAAAAAAACTAGTTTCCAAAAGATCACCAAGGCCAGACCCAAACTTTGATGCATTCATCAGCAAAATTTATCCAAGTCGTGATGAGTATGAAGCTCATCAAGAGAGAGTATTAGCCAGGATCAGCAAGCACAATAATCAGCAAGCACTCAGTCATAGCATTAAGGAAGGACTGAAGATAACTGCAGCGAGGCAAGAAACAATAGATTGAAAATGGTAGTGGAGCAGAAGATAATGGTGACAATTCACACTGTAGTAATGCCTCCACATATAGCAATCATGAAGCAGGCCCTAGTAACAAATGAACTAAAACTGACGATTCTGGGCTTGAGCTTGATAATAACAATGCAGCAATGGAAATTGATCCAGTAATGGATGGCGCTAGTGAAATCGAATTAATATTCAGGCCTCATCCCACACTTATGGAAAAAGATGACAGTGCACAGACAAGATACATAAAGACTTCTGGTAACACCACTGTTGATCACTTATCCAAGTATCTGGCTGTGAGGTTAGCTTTAGAAGAACTTCGAAGCAAAGGCGAATCAAACCAGATGAACCTTGATACAGCCACTGAGAAGCAGTATACCACTTATATAGCAACAGCCAGGGGCCAGTTCACTGTATTAAATGGCTCTTTTTCTTTGGAATTGGTCAGTGAGAAATATTGGAAAGTGAACAAGCCCATGGAACTTTACTACGCACATACAAGGGAGCACAAATGAGCTTTTAAAAACCAATTCTGAGACTGAACTTCTTTATAGCCCATTTCTTTAATATTAAAGATGTACCAGCCAGGCACGGTGGCTCACGCCTGTAATCCCAGCACTTTGGGAGGCCGAGGCGGGCGGATCACAAGGTCAAGAGATCGAGACCACGGTGAAACCCCGTCTCTACTAAAAATACAAAAAATTAGCCAGGCACATTGGCAGGCGCCTGTAGTCCCAGCTACTCGAGAGGCTGAGGCAGGAGAATGGCGTGAACACAGGAGGTGGAGCTTGCAGTGAGCTGAGATCGTGCCACTGCACTCCAGCCTGGGTGACAGAGTGAGACTCCGTCTCAAAAAAAATAAAAATAAAAATAAAAATAAAGATGTACTGGCATTACTTTTATGGACAGATCTTGGATATGTTGTTCAGTTTTCTTTCTGAGCCAGACTCGTTTACGCTATTCAAATCTTTTCCCCTTAACTTAAGATTTCCTTTTTGGAAGGGACTGCAATTATTCAGTACTTTTTTCTTTCCTTTAAAAAAAAATACCTGAAGTTTCTTGTGTTTTTTTTTTTTTTCCCCACAAAGTGTGGTTTTGCTTGGAGCACCCTTTGACCCAGGAATTTTTCATAGTTTCTGTATTCTTAAAGATTCATTTGGCTGTCCTTTTCCCGCTCCCCTCAAAAGATTCTTAGTCATACAGAATGTTAAATATTATGTATTCCGACTTTTTTTCCCCCAGGGTCTCGTATATTCATAGTTTTCTATAAAAACTGTAGTACCTTTATGAAGACCCAAGGCTCAAATTTACTGTCCTTAAAAACAGTTCTCATAGGATTATTCTTTTCATGGTATTTCTTCCATAATATCTCATTTTAAAAAGAAGTTCTTTATGAACTTAGTGTCCATTGTCATGCGATTTTTTTTTTTTTTCATTTTTTTCCCCATAATTTTGGAATTTCTGGTCCTGGAAAAAATCAAACAAAATCTTAAGTTCCATGAGAACTTGGTTCATGAACAGATTTTGCTGAAGAAAGAAAAATTAAATTGGTAGTAAAATATAGTCTTCAAGTATTAAAAAAAAAATGCTCTTTGCTGAGGGAAAGCACTGGATTAGTTTGTTAGGGCGCATCTAATTTTTTAATGTGACCATTAGATGGCAGCATTCAGGCGGGATTTCCTGTATCAGACCAAACAGGCTTCTCCCCTCTCCCCACTTCTACCCAAAACACAAAAACAAGCTATCCCTCGGAGTGCCTCAGTTGGAACAGCAATTGAGGGACAGTGTTTGGGAACGCGATTGCCAAGGGCAAAACTGAAAGAATTCTACTAGGTAGAGGAGGGGAATAATAATAAGAGTTGATAGTATTTACATGCACTAGGCATTCACTGTTCTAAGCACTTTTATATATGGTAAAATAAAGTGTAGGTAAATAAATTAACAAAACTCCAGTCCACAAACCCCCGTCTGATATAGAGGGGAGCTATAAAATTTTTTTTTTGCTGTTACAGACAGGTCTCACTCTCACCCGTGCTGCAGTGCAGTGACGTGTGCTTGTAGCTCATTGCAGCCTCCAACTTTTGGGCTCAAGCAATCCTCTTTATTATAATAAAATACATAATATATATTTTATATTGTTAAATATAATATTTATATTATATATAAATATGACAAATACAATGCAATATTAACATAACATTTAATATAATTAAAATATAATATTTATATAGTTATAATGTAATAATAAGGCTGGGTGCAGTGGCTCATGCCTGTAATCCCAGCACTTTGGGAGGCCAAGGCCAACGTGGTGAAACCCCATCTCTACTAAAAATAGAAAAAATAGCTGGGTGTGGTGGCAGGCGCCTGTAATCCCAGCTACTCTGGAGGTTGAGGCAAGAGAATCAGTTGAACCCGGGAGGTGGAGGTTGCAGTGAGGTGAGATTGCGCCACAGCACTCCAGCCTGGGCGACAGAGCAAGACTCCATTTCAATAATAATAATAAAAATAAAATAAAATAAAAATAGCCATCATGGTGCCAGGCACCTATAGTCCCAGCTACTCAGGAGGCTGGGCAACCACCTTTGAGAAAAGGCTATCTAGTCACAAATGCTTTTTTTTTTTTAAAATAGAGACAGGGTTTTGCCATGTTGCCCAGACTTGTCTTAAACTCCTGGGCTCAACCCATCTGCCTGCTATGGCCTCCCCAAAGTGTTGGGATTACAGGCTTGAGCCACTGGGCCCGGCTTACAAGTATTATTATTATTTTTTTTTTGAGTTAGTGTTTTGCTCTTGTTGCCCAGGCTGGACTGCAGTGGCATGATCTAGGCTCACTGCAACCTCTGCCTCCCAGGTTCCAGCGATTTTCCTGCCCCAGCCTCCTGAGTAGCTGGGACTACAGGTGCATGCCACGACGCCCAGCTGATTTTTGTATTTTTAGTAGAGACAGGGTTTCACCATGTTGGCCAGGCTAGTCTCGACCTCCTGACCTCAGGTGGTCTGCCTGTCTCAGCCTCCCAAAATGTTGGGATTACAGGCGTGAGCCACCGCACCCGGCATGAAAGTGATCTTTGGAAACTGACTGAGTCTGTTCCTCTTCTTGGGAGCTGCTGTTTTTTTTTTTTTTTTTTTTTTTTTTTTTTTTTTTTTTTTTTTTTTTTGAGACAGAGCCTTGCTCTGTCACCCAGCTGGAGTGCAGTGGCATGATCTTGGCTCACTGCAGCCTCTGCCTCCACTTGGGAGCTCCTTATTGTTCCTCAGCGCTGACAGGGAGAAATCCTAGGCCAGGCCCAGTTCTTCTCCAACCCTGCTTCTGCCCTGGGAAAACCACTGCCTAGAACTGGAGAATCCTAATCCTCCGATGTCCACTGGTTCAGAGACCATGGAGCCTGAGAATTCTGACTGGATGTTGAGGAGCTTGAATGTCACGATGGATTAGCCCACTCAGATTGCAGGTGAGATCTCAGTCCCCAGGGCTGAGGTGGAGACGTAGCTTTGGAAATGACTGACCAGGTTCTGGTCCCAAATATCTCTTACTTCATCCCTGACCCTCACCAGACTCTGAGGTTAATCCACTAATCTGGTCTCCAAACGGGGGAAATACTTAGGCATCTTGTTTTCCTGCTTAGTACAGGGTAGGGGTGGCAATGGGACCTTGCTCCCTGGTTCCAAGAACTGGGATTTTGCCTGGAATGAGGCTCCTGCCTTTTACCTCAGTTTACTAAAATGGACACTCTATCATTCAGTGATCCCCCACCCAAATGATCTGCATTTCTGAGTGTTCCTCACTCCAGTGTCTCTAAGTCTCACTACCGGTTTCTCAAGTGTCTGGACCTTTCTTTGGAATTACTGCTTGCTAGAACCTCTGCCTAGAACAGCTTACAAGACAGAAAGAAAGATCACTTGACACCAAGTTCGGGCTGCCAGTTGTGAAAGATGTTCTCCCCACCCCACAGTGGATGTCACTAAAAGCCGAACCTCCCAGATTTCAACCTCCTGAAGGACCCCCACCCACACCGTTATGCAACCCTGTGAATTATAAGCTAGCCCTATGGCCCTCCCCAACTCACAGGCTCTCCAGGTCCCTCTGTGAGAGGCCCTACTCTCACCACCATCAGCTAGTCCCAGCCTAACAGAAGTGCCTCCATCATGTGTGTGCAAAGGTACCAAAATATGCCATCCCAAAATATGCTTCTTTGGCATGTGGATTATTTTAAGCTAAAGGCCACTGAAAACCAGCAGATGCAAGAAAAGTTCTAAAAGCAGGGAACAAGTTTTCCACTTGAAAAGGAAATTTACATTTATAAAGTATCATTGTAAAAGTTGCCTCCCTCTTCCTATAAGGAAGAGGAAGAGGCCAGGCATGGTGGCTCGTGCCTGTAATCCCAGCACTTTGGGAGGCCGAGGTGGGCGTATCACCGGAGGTCAGGAGTTCGAGACTAGCCTGACCAACATGGAGAAGCCCCATCTCTACTAAAAATACAAAATTAGCTGGGCATGGTGGCACATGTCTGTAATCCCAGCTACTCGGGAGGCTGAGGCAGGAGAATCGCTTGAAACTGGGAGGCAGAGGTTGTGGTGAGCTGAGATAGTGCCATTGCACTCCAGTCTGGGCCACAAGAGTGAAACACCCTCTAAAAAAAAAAAGGAAGAGGAAGGCTTTTTTTTTTTTTTTTTTTTTGAGACAGAGTCTTGCTCTGTCACCCAGGCTGGAGTGCAGTGGCACGATCTCGGCTCACTGCAAGCTCCACCTGCCAGGTTCACGCCATTCTCCTGCCTCAGGCTCCTGAGTAGCTGGGACTACAGGCGCCCACCATCACACCCGGCTAATTTTTTGTATTTTAGTGGACACGGGGTTTCAGTGTGTTAGCCAGGATGGTCTCGATCTCCTGACCTCATGATCTGCCCGCCTCGGCCTCCCAAAGTGCTGAGATTACGGGTGTGAGCCACCGCACCCAGCCAGAGGAAGACTCTTAACAAATCTTGTACATTGGAAAGGCACTGACTCAAATCTGCAGAACAAATCTTACTAAACAAGCATAGTTTACTATACTTTCACTGGTCATCACCCCACTACTTGCCTCCCCACTCCCAGAAACCCAAAACTCCTTTTCTTCTGTTTAGTCTGAAATGTTATATCAGTCCCAGTTCTAACCAGCCCTTTGGGTTACTCATATGGGTGTTTCTACGTATACATGCATGATGCACAAGTTAGTGAACTTCTGTTTGCTTTACTCATGCTAATCTGTCTTTTGCCAGACTAGTTTACAGGGACTCAGCTGGAGACCCTAAGATCAGTAAAGGAAAATTACTTCTTTTCTCCCATACATATGTTTCATCTTGACTCTACTTGGCCTTTTTCCTCTTCATTTTTTGTGAAGACTGTATGTGTCTGGGCTTCAATATATTCAAATGTATGGATGAGTTGTTCGTCTTCTTGCAGTATCTTTTTTTTTTTTTGAGATGGAGTCTTGCTATGTCGCCGAGGCTGGAATGCAATGGCACGATCTTGGCTCACTGCAACCTCCGTTTCCCGGTTTCGAGCAATTCTCCTGTCTCAGCCTCCTGAGTAGCTGAGATGAAGGACACCGGCCATCATGCCCTGCTAATTTTTTGTATTTTTGTAGAGACAGGGGTTTCACCATATTGGGCAGGCTGGTCTCGAACTCCTGACCTCACGTGATCCACCCACCTCGGCCTCCTAAAGGGTGGGATTACAGGTGTCAGCCACTGCGCCTGGCCATTGCAGTGTCTTTATATCCAATGCACTCACTTTCTAAAATGCATAGAGGATGTTCTATGTGCTATTCCAGAGGTCATTTTTGCAGAGATAATGGCATTTGAGATAAAACACCCATGGTTTGTTTGTTCTTTTCACAAGCTAGCCACTGAGTGACCTTTGGAATTGACTCTGATACCTGTTGGTGTAAAGCTCTGTCCAGGCAGTGCTGGATTACACCACCATGGCCAGCAATGCCAGGAAACTCCATGTGGAAGGGAAAGGCCTCTAGTGAGGTGACCCACTTAAGTGTATTGCCCAATGCCACAAGGGGGGTCAAAGTCTGACCATTCCGAAAACTTGTTCCTGTTCCCTTGAGCCACCGTGGGATTTCCTCCCATCTTTAATCACTGGCCATCATAAGCAGTGATTGGAATCGGGGGCTTCCCTTCCTTGTCATTCACTCTGTAGCCTTGCACAAATAGGCTGACCTGGGGGTAATTGTTACCTCAGAGGTCACAGGGATTTCCTGGGCACACATTCCATGGAGTCTTTTCCTGTTTCCCTTCCCTCTGACCTCACCGGGTTGTCTGGTCACAGTGTCCCCACTCCATTTATGACATTTTCTCCTCTTTGGTCTCCAGGACTCTATGCTGTCCTGCCTCCTCTCTCTCAAGACTTCTTTGCTTCCTTAAGGAGCTTTGCTCTCGCTCCTCAAATATAGGTGACCCTCAAGTTTTGGTTGGATCTGTGTGGTTGAATCTTTTCCCAAAGAGCCTGCTTGAACACTGTATGCTAACTCACTTCCCCTCACCCCACCCCTGGAGATAGCTCTGGAGCTCAGATCCCTCAACCTGACCTCTGACCTCCACCACACAGTAGCAACTGGCCTGCTCTTTCGTTTCCCTTCGGTGCTCCCACCAACCCCCAAGCTCACTTTTCTGGAGCTGGTCAGCTTCCTACACCCTGGACCCACTCTCTTCATGGACAGCCCTGTTTCCATTAAGGCGGCCAAAACCCTCCCATTTGTTAGACTCAAATCTCAGGAATGACCTTTGATCATTCACCTGTAAGTAGCAGTAAGGGTCTTCATTGCGTTTTACTAATATCAAGTAACTGTGTTTTGTTTTGTTTTGTTTTAGATGGAGTCTCACTCTGTTGCCTAGGCTGGAGTGCAGTGGCACTATCTTGGCTCACTGCAACCTCTGCCTCCCAGGTTCAAGCATTCTTCTGTCTCAGCCTCCTGAGTAGCTGGGACTACAGACGCTTGTCACCACGCCTGGCTGATTTTGGTATTTTTAGTAGAGACGAGGTTTCACCATCTTGGCCAAGCTGGTCTTGAACTCCTGACCCCAGGTGATCTGCCTGCCTCGGCCTCCCAAAGTGCTGGGATTACAGGCGTGAGCCACCGCGCCCGGCCAAGTAACTGGTTTTTGTTTGTTTGTTTACAAATAGGACTTTCTGTCACTACTAAAAGTCTGAATTTTAAACAGATACTTGAATTGGTGGTTCATATCTATCAGCTCATTCAACTTTAGCACCTGTCTTGTCCCCAGGAGCTTTTCCAGAACTACTGCTTTGACCATGAAGCTCAATGAATTTTCCCAATTCAAACTTGGGCCGCTTTTTTTTTTTTGAGATGGAGTCTTGCCCTGTCGCCCAGGCTGGAGTGCACTGGTGCTATCTCAGCTCACTGCAACCTCGGCCTCCCAGGTTCAAGCGATTCTCCTGCTTCAGCCTCCTGCGTAGCTGGGATTACAGGCGTGCCATCACACCTAGCTAATTTTTGTATTTTTAGTGAGATGGGGTTTCACCATGTTGGTCAGGCTGGTCTCAAAATCCTGACCTGGTAATCCGCCCGTCTCAGCCTCCCAAAGTGCTGGGATTACAGGTGTGAGCCACTGCGCCCCGCCTGCATTTTCAGTTTTCTAATCAGGACATCAGGGAGAGGATAAATAGACTGGTAAGCCTTTTCTTTGTCTTTTCCAATGCTATCTGGAATCAATTTACTGACCACCTTTTCAAGTCACTTTTCTACACCTCCCAGGTTATGTTTTCAGTCATCTCCTTGGCAGACTTGTTGGTATGAGTGTAAGAGGTCTTCTCTATCTGACTGGTTTTTTTTTTTTTTGAGATGGAGTCTTGCTCTCTTGCCCAGATTGGAGTGCAGTGGTGCGACCTTGGCTCACTGCAACCTCTGCCTCCTGCGTCAAGCAATTCTCCTGCCTCAGCCTCCCAAGTAGCTGGGATAACAGGTGGGTGCCAACACACCCAGCTAATTTTTTTTTTTTTTTTTTTTTTTTTTTTAGTAGAGACAGGGTTTCACCATGTTAGCCAGGCTGGTCTCGAACTCCTGACCTCAGGTGATCCGCCTGTCTCAGCCTCACAAAGTGCTGGGATTACAGGTGTGCGCCACAGCGCCCGGCCGACTGTTGTGTTTTTTACCAACACAGAATAGGCAAAGCAAATAGTAGTAGTCTTGGTAAGCAAGACATTGGTAGTCTTGACATTAACATGAGCTGCAATCATTGCCCTTTTTTCACCATGGAACACATTTTGTCACTGCCAAGATCCATGCCATGCAAGTTAGGCGTTTTTGCTCTGAACATCCTCAATAATAAGCTTGACTTTTCTAAATGCAACTTCATCATTCAGCAAGGCCCACTTCAAACAAATGACCCTTGAGCAAAGAGAGACAGTTTTCATTTCTTGAGTCCTGGTGACTAGTATTTCCCAATATTTCTTACATTGAACATAGCAGGTGCTTCCACAGCATACCAACCTTTCTTAGAAGATGGATCAAATACCTTCTTCTTGGCTCCCTTTTTGCTGCCTTTCATAAGGAGCTTGTTCTTGCCAACCACCAAGTCGCTGCCCAAAGAGCCAGAAAGGTGGAAATGCAACTCATATGAGAATTTAGGCATAGAGGGTAGGGTGTGCCATCTATGTGACCTCTCATGTAATATCTTCATTGTTAAATTTTTGTCTTTTGTAAGCCTTGCCTAACTAAGCAAGACCTTAAGAAATCTGGCTACAAACTCACAACGGTTCCTTTCAATATTTTTGTTTTAAAAAATTTTTCGGGAGTGTATTCCTCCACCAAGATCCCCTCCACCCACTAATATTAGGCTTAATTGTATATATTTTAAAACTTAATTTTGGCTGGGTGTGGTGGCTCATGCCTGTAATCCCAGCACGTTAGGAGGCGGAGGCGGGCAGATCACCTGAGGTCATGAGTTTGAGACCAGCCTGGCCAACATGTTGAAACCCCGTCTCTACTAAAAGTACAACATATAGCCGGGTGTGGTGGCGCGTGCCTGTAACCCCAGCTACTAGGGGGTGCTGACACATTATTGCTTGAACCCGGGAGACGGAGGTTGCAGTGAGCCAAGATCACACCACTGCATTCCAGCCTGGGCGACAGAGTGAGACTCCATCTCAAAAAAGAAAGCCCAACTTAATTTTATCTATTTTTTTTCTTTTTTTTGAGACGGAGGCTCGTCTCTGTCACCTAGGCTGGAGGGCAGTAGTGTGATCTCAGCTCATTGCAACCTCCGCCTCCCAGGTTCAAGCAATTCTCCTGTCTCAGCCTCCCGAGTAGCTGGGATTATAGGTGTGTGCCACCACTCGACTATTTTTTGGATTTTTAGTAGAGACGAGGTTTCGAACTCCTGATCTCAGGTAATCTGCCTGCCTTGGCCTCCCAAAGTGCTAGGATTACAGGCATGAGCCACCGTGCCTGGCCTATTTTTTTTTTTTTAAGAGACAGAGTGTCACTCTGTTGCCCAGGCTAGAGTGCAGTGGTACAATCATAGCTCACTGCACCCTTGAACCCCCGGTCTCAAGTGATCCCCCACCTCGGCTTCCCAAGTGGCTGAGACGACAGGTGCATGTCACCACGTCTTGCTAATTTTTTCTTTTTCTTTTCTTTTTTTTTTTGGGGATGGAGTCTCACTCTGTCACCCAGGCTGGAGTGCAGCGGTGCGATCTCGGCTCACTGCAAGCTCCACTTCGTGGGTTCACGCCATTCTCCTGCCTCAGCCTCCTGAGTAGGTGGGATTACAGGCGCCCGCCACCACGCCCGGCTAATTTTTTGTATTTTTAATAGAGACGGGGTTTCACCGTGTTAGCCAGGATGGTCTCGATCTCCTGACCTCGTGATCCACCCACCTCGGCCTCTCAAACTGCTGGGATTACAGGCGTGAGCCACTGCGCCTGGTCCTTTTCTTTTTCTTTTATTTTTTTGAGACGGAGTTTCACTGTTGATGCCCAGGCTGGAGTACAATGGCGCGATCTCGGCTCACTGCAATCTCCGCCTCCCAGGTTCACGCAATTCTCCTGCCTCAGCCTCCCGGGCAGCTGGGATTACAGGCACCCACCACCATGCCTGGCTATTTTTTGTATTTTTTAGTAGAGACAGGGTTTAGCCATGTTGACCAGGCTGGCCTTGACTTCCTGACCTCAGGCAATCCGCCCAATCTGCCCACCTTGGCCTCCCAAAGTAATAGGATTACAGGAATGAGCCACCGCACCAAGCCAATTTTTTCTTTTTTGTAGAGATGGGGTCTTGCTATATTGCCCAGGCTAGTCTCCAACTCCTGGTATCCAGCAGCTGTCCTGCCTCAGACTCTCTAAGTGCTAGGATTACAGGCATGAGCCACTATGCCTGATCAATCTCTCCTTTTTAAAATGATTGAATTATTAGCATTTAAGTGTATAACCATATTAACTTATTCTGACTTAAGAGAGTCCCAACTTTCTTCTCCTTGACCTATCTGTAAATACAGAGGCTAGGGAAGCGCGCGTGGCCGCCATGGCATGGAATGTGGTGTACCCCCTGTACCAGTTGGGTGGCCCACAACTTCGGGTGTTCCGAACCAACTTCTTCATTCAGCTGGTGCGGCCTGGTGTGACCCAGCCGAGGACACCGTGCAGTTCCGGATCCCCATGGAAATGACAAGAGTGGACCTCAGGAATTACCTCGAGAGCATCTATAACGTGCCCGTGGCTGCCGTGCGGACACGGGTGCAGCATGGCTCTAACAAGAGAAGAGATCACAGAAACGTGAGGATCAAAAAGCCGGACTACAAGGTCGCCTACGTGCAGCTGGCCCATGGACAGACCTTCACGTTCCCAGATCTGTTTCCCGAGAAAGACCGGAGCCCTGAAGGCAACGCTGCCGACGACCTCTACAGCATGCTCGAGGAGGAGAGGCAGCACAAGCAGAGCAGCGACCCGAGGCGGGGCGGCATCCCTAGCTGGTTCGGGCTGTGACGGGGTGGCCAGCAGGGACGCGCCCCAGGTGGGCAACTGTGGCAGAGCAGTCCCGACACCTAAATAAAAGTTCTGCTGCAGGGAAAAAAAAAAAAATACAGAGGCTAGAAAAGTACAACCCGAGGCCAGGTGTGGTGGCTCATGCTTGTAATCTGAGCACTTTGGGAGGCTGAGGTGGGCAGATCACCTGAGGTCAGGAGTTCCAGACCAGCCTGAGAAACCCCATCTCTACTACAAATACAAAATTAGCCAGGCGTGGTGGCACATGCCTGTAATCCTAGCTACTCTGGAAGCTGAGGCAGGAGAATCACTTGAACCCAGGAGGCGGAGGTTGCAGTGAGCTGAGATTGTGCCATTGCACTCCAGCCTGGGCAACAAGAGCAAAACTTTGTCTCAAAAAAAATAGAAAGAAAAGCAGAACCTCCCCGGCATATAGGTGTGTAAGTGGGTCTTTTTGAAAACCTGTGTAAAAGGATGCCTAGGTGCTGGCTTGTTTCTTCCTAATGGTCCAACCTCTAGGATTCGTGCTCAGCCTAGGGTTTGAGTGGCTGCTCCTGACCTGGATCTTACAGGAGGAATTTGCGGAGGTTACACAACTTGCTCAATACCTAGGGGACTGGCATCAAATCAGGTTGAGGCTGCCCATCCACGATATATAATATAAAGATATGTATCAGAGATTGGGGGTGGCTAAAGTACCTCCAATTCTCTTATTCTGTACCAGACATTACTCTGGATTTATAATACTCAGATCTTTTGAATGATATAGTTTTTGCCATTTGATATCTTGTGAGCATTTATTACAAGATTTCAGCCCAGTAAAAGACCAAAGAGGTCTTGATCTTATTGCATCATGTTGATTTACCCAAGTTAGGACATTGTGATAAAAGCAAATAAAAATAGCAGTCTCTTTAAATATTTGGGTTTGCAAAGACCAACACTCTGGTAGTATAAGAAGAAGAAAGGAAGGAAATGATGACTTATTCAAAACTCACAATGACTGTATTTTACAAATGAGAAACAGAGGCAGAATAAAGTTAAGTAATCTGCTACAACGTACATTTTCAGTAACTGGCAGTGCCGGGACTCATCCACGGGCATCTTGGTCAGGACTGAGATCCAGCTCCCATTCCCACAGCAAATTGCCGTTTACTTGGGGTAGCCCCCTTGGCTTGGCCAGGGCATGAATGTCTTCTGTGTGATTTTTTTTTTTCCATTAAAAAACACATTGGGCCAGGTGCAGTGGCTCACACCTGTCATCCCAGGCCTTTGGGAGGTCAAGGTGGGCTGACTGCTTGAGGCCAGGAGTTCGAGACCAGCCTGGGGAACATGGTGAAACTCCATCTCTACAAAAAATATAAAAAATAGCTGGGCATGGTGGTGAGCACCTGCAGTCCCAGCTTCCAGGTGGGGAGGGCAGGTGATGCTGAGGTGGGAGGATTGCTTGAGGCCGGGAAGGCAAGGTTGTGGTGAGCCAAGATCGCACCACTGCACTCCAGTTTGGGCAATGGAGCAAGACCCTGTCTCAAAACAAAACAAAACTAAAAAACCCATTGCATTAAAAAAAAGTTTTATTAAAAACAAAAACAACAACACACTTCAAAGCTGGCAGTGGTGGCATGTGCCTGTATTTCCAGTTACTTGGAAGGCTGAAATGGGAATATCTTTTGAGCTTAGGAGTCAGAGGCTACAATAAGCTATCATCATGTCACTGTACTCCAGCCTGGGTGACAGAGGGAGACCCTGTCTTTAAAACCACATAAAAAAATTGGTTGGGCTCGGTGGCTCACGCCTGTAATCCCAGCACTTTGGGAGGCCGAGGAGGGCAGATCACCTGAGGTCAGGAGTTTGAGACCAGCCTGGCCAACACAGTGAAACCCCATCTCTACTAAAATACAAAAACTAGCCAGGTGTGGTGGCATGGGCCTGTAGTCCCAGCTACTCAGGAGGCTGAGGCAGGAGAATCACTTGAAACTGGGAGGCGGAGGCTGCAGTGAGCCGAGATCGCACCACTGCACTCCAGCCTGGGCAACAGTATTTTTTTTGAGACACAGTCTCTCTCTATCACCCAGGCTGGAGTGCAATTGTGCGATCTCGGCTCACTGTAACCTTCGCCTCCCAGGTTCAAGTGATTCTTCTGCCTCAGCCTCTTGAGTAGTTGGGATTACAGGCGCCCACCACCATGCCCGGCTAATTTTTGTATTTTTAGTAGAAATGGAGTTTCACCATGTTGATTAGGCTGGTCTCGAACTCCAGGCCTCAGGTGATCCACCCGCCTTGGCCTCCCAAAGTGCTGGGATCACAGGCACGAGCCACCGGGCCCAGCGCTAAAAAAATTAAATATAAATAAAGTTTCAAGGAAAAGAGCTAGAACCAAAAAAAGAGTCTATTTTCTATTGGATCTATAGAAAGAGCAGCACCTATTATTTATGCAGTGAAACTTACAATTTGAATGAGACACTTCAGAGCCATGGGGTTGTGTTGTCACTGGCCAGCTGTGCATTAAAATCCTGATACACACACACACACACACACACAAAATAATTGCCAGGTGTGGAAGCAAATGCTCTATGCACATTGCCTGTGTGTCCTTAACAGTAAATTAGTGGCCTCTGGGCTTTGAATCAGTCTTTGGCTTTCTGTCCTTTCACAATCCTGTGCTGGTCAATGAGATACTTGAAGGCGGGTCCTCCTCTAGCGCATTTTCTCTACCACCTATGACCACAGTTACCTTTTCGAATCTGCCTTCCCTCTTTAATTGTAATAAATGAAGAAGTATCTACCTCATAAATTTGCTCTTCGGTAAATCCAAGGACTCTAGCTGGAACCTCACAGGGCCAGTTAAGAGCTGAGTGGATTTTCTGTTTAAAGGAAGTCATACTGAGTTAATGAGGCTTGGCATGGCAGTAATTGCTTTCAAAGGAGAAACTAGTTAACACAAATGTATCTTTAATTAGCTTATAGTTGGAAGTGATATTTTTGGACAGGGCCCCTGGTATCCCTCCATTCTCTCCTTCCCCACTTCACACTTAGCCAGCCAGGAAAGAATATTAAGGTACCAACCTTGCATCTAAATCCTTTATAATTCTGCTTCTCTTGGGAAAGAAAGTATCACCTGGGAGCCAGTCCTGCTTGGCTTTTATTAGGAATCTAGAATCTATATATGTCATATCTCATCTTTAGTAAAAGAATCTGAGAGGTCACAGCATGGCATTAAACCTAGTGCAATAACATTGACATTCATGGCCGGGCGCGGTGGCTCATGCTTGTAATCCCAGCACTTTGGGAGGCTGAGGTGGGCGGATGACGAGGTCAGGAGATCGAGACCACCGTGAAACCCCGTCTCTACTAAAAATACAAAAAATTAGCCGGGCGTGGTGGCGGGCGCCTGTAGTCCCAGCTACTCGGAGAGGCTGAGGCAGGAGAATGGCGTGAACCCGGGAGGCGGAGCTTGCAGTGAGCCGAGATTGCGCCACTGCACTCCAGCCTGGGCGACAGAGCGAGACTCTGTCTCAAAAAAAAAAAAAAAAAAAAAAAAATTGACATTCATATAGAAACTTCACTTCTGGCTGGGTGCGGTGGCTCACGCCTGTAATCCCAGCACTTTGGGAGGCTGAAGCAGGCAGATCACTTGAGCTAAGGAGTTTGAGACCAGCCTGGCCAACATGCTGAAATCCCGTCTCTACTAAAAATACGAAAATAAGGCCAGGTGCAGTGGCTCACACCTGTAATCCCAGCACTTAAGCGAGGCCAAGGCTGGCGGATCACCTGAGGTTGGGAGTTCGAGACCAGCCTGACTAACATGGAGAAACCCTGTCTCTACTAAAAATACAAAATTAGCTGGGTGTGGTGGCACATGCCTGTAATCCCAGCAACTTGGGAGGCTGAGGCAGGAGAATCACTTGAACCCGGGAGGCAGAGGTTGCGGTGAGCTGAGATCGCGTCATTGCACTCCAGCCTGAGCAACAAGAGCAAAACTCCGTCTCAAGAAATAAAAAATAAAATAAAAACACAAAAATTAGCTGGGTGTGGTAGTGTGTGCCTGTAATCCCAGCTACTAAGGAGACTGAGGCAGGAGAATCACTTAAACCCCAGAGGCAGAGGTTGCAGTGAGCCGAAATCACACCACTGCACTCCAGCCTGGGAGACAGAGCGAGACTCCATCTCAAAAAAATGAAAAAAAAAAAAAAAAAAAAAAAAAAAAAAAAAAAAAGAAGCTTCTTCACTTCTGCCTGGTGTCTCACACTCATTTAGGAGCACTCTTGGAAAAATAAAAAACGGTAATGTGACAGAAATTGTAGGGCTTGGAATCTACATGCCAAATCCTGACTTCCACCCCTCCTTCTTTGCTTTGTGGTCTCAGAATCTTGGGCAAGTCACATCACTTCTCTGGAATTTATTAACGTGTTTGAAAGTACTGGGCACATAGTAAGCCCTTTGTCAGTATTAGTTTCTTTCTGCCTATAATTGGGATCTGCAAGGAAACGCATGCTAAACTCAGGAACGGAGATTGGATTAAGTGTCCTTGTTGAGTGCTGTAGGGGAGGAAAAATAATTTTCTCTGGGCATTTCACAGTTCTTAGTTGGAATGAACCCCTGTAAACAAAAACCAGATGAATGAGAGAAAAACAGAAATTCATTAGCCTGAATATTTTATGTAGATAGGGGAGACATGCAGGGAAAAATGAGTAAATCTCCCAGAGTAAAAAAAAAATCTCAAAGAGGTGGCTTTGAATTCAGGCTTAAATACTTGAGACAAAGAAAGAAAGGTGTGGGTACAGTCCTGGGGCAGGTGGCCAGGAAAATCACCTAAAGGGTAAGGTTTGTTACACAGATTTAAGTTGATGGGCCGGGCACGATAGCTTATGCTTGTAATCCCAGCACCTTGAGAGGTCGAGGCGGCCGGATCACAAGGTCAGGAGATCAAGACCACGGTGAAACCCTGTCTCTACTAAAAATACAAAAAAATTAGCTGGGTGTGGTGGCGGGCACCTGTAGTCCCAGCTACTCGGAGAGGCTGAGGCGGGAGAATGGCGTGAACCTGGGAGGCGGAGCTTGCAGTGAGTTAAGACTGCGCCACTGTACTCCAGCCTGGGCGACAGAGTGAGTCTCCATCACACACACACACACAAAAAAAAACCACAGATTTAAGTTGATGCATTCTACATTGATTAATTTCTAGAGAGCGCTGTGGCCCATGGCAGTAATCCCTGCTACTCTGGAGGCTGAGGTGGGAGGATCTCTTGAGGCCAGGAGTTCAAGACTGGGCTGGGCAAGATGTTGAGATTTACCCCCACTACTACACAAAAGATGACATGGATCAACAGATGTTTTCTTCTAGCCATAAGACAATGACAATCTCTAATGAGATAAAATAGTGGTACATGAAAAGTATATGTATTTTTATAAGAAACTCATGTCAGCTAGCTGTATGGTAAAGTTAGGCTACTTTCTTTCTTCTAGATTCTCAGATACGTAAGAGCTCAACCTACAGACTCTCAGGTTATTAGAGTTTAAACGGTTCAATCCAACTATGCAGAGGGGATTTTTGAAACTTGTGCAGAAACTATCAGCTACTAGGAATTACTCCCCATATCATGGCTGCAATGAGCTTTAGATGTGTTCATTTGACATAACAGAGGAAATCCATCAGAGCTCAAGTAGGAAAACAGAAATCACTGGGTATTTCAAGCAGAGGGTTTGAACTGGGGAATCAGGTGTTTATAACAATGTTGAAGAACAGGAAGTCAAGGGAAGCTGCCAATGGCTTCCAAGTTTACAGTGTTGCTGTGGTGCTAAAAGTCAGTCAGTTGTGGCTGTCACACAAGAAAAAAAAAAACCCAGAACAAAAAAACAACTAAATTGACATTTCAACCGCAGCCCACAAAAGTGGGCCAGGACATGTATTCTGAGCCTAAACAGTTTGACTGTTGGGAAAAACACTCTTCCCTCTACACTTTTTTTTTTTTTTTTTTCAGATGGAGTTTTTCTCCGTAGCCCAGGCTGGAGTGTAGTGGCACGATCTTGGCTCACCGCGACCTCTGCCTCCCGGGTTCAAGCGACTCTTCTGCCTCAGCCTCCTGAGTAGCTGGGATTACAGGCGCCTGCCACTAAGCCTGGCTATTTTTTTGTATTTTTAGTAGAGACAGGGTTTGATGATGTTGGCCAGGCTGGTCTCCAGCTCCTGACCTCAGGTGATCCACCCACCTCGGCCTCCCAAAGTGTTGGGGTTACAGGTGTGAGCCACTGCGCCCAGCCTCTTTCCTGTATACTTTCACACAACACTTGTGACATCAGATGTGTGGGGGTTTTTACCACCACACCAAGCAATTCTATGGCAAACAACAATTGGGTGGCCTATAATTCACTTCAATTCTGATACTATCTAACTGGAGATAGTGTCAGATCCCACAGGTTAAGGGCTCAGTCCCACAAGCTGCCTCCACTTCAGATACCAAGTGCAAGTCCCACTTTCGACCTACTGGCTATAAATTGGGGGTCCCACGATCCTCTTCTAAGATTCAATAATTTGCTAGCATAACCCATATAACTCAGGAAAACATTGTATTATATTGACTGGTTTATTGCATAGGGTATTATAAAGGATAGGGATGAATAACTGGATGAAGAGGTACATAAAGCAAGGTCCAGAAGGACCCCAAGCACAGGACCATCTGTCCCTGTGTACTTGGGGTGCACCACCCTCTCATCACCTCCACCTGTTCAACAACGTGGAAGCTCATAAAATCTTGTCTTTCACGGTGTTTGTGGAGCTTAATTAAACTCTAGCTCCCTTCCCCTTCACTCTTTCCTGGAGGTTGGTGGGTGGGCTGAAAGTTTCGACCCTCTAATCACTTGGTTCTTCTGGTGACCAGCCCCATCTTGAGGCTATCTAAGGACAACCATCTTAAGCCACCTCATTAGCATAAACTCAGGTGTGATCAAAATAACAAAAGACACTCCCAGCACTCTGGAAATTCCAAGGGTTTTAGGAACTTTGTACCAGGAACCAGGTACAATATTTCTTATTATACCAGAATTCTCTTCTAGGCTAGAAGATTTAAATAAGAACCAGAGTGTCATAGTACTCAGAATCATATCAAGGGCCAGGTACCATGGCTTATGCCTGTAATCCCAGCACTTTAGGAGGCCCAAGCAGGAAGGTCACTTGAGGCCAGGAGTTCAAGACCAGGCTGGGCAACAAAGCAAGACCCCTGTCTCTACAAAAATAAAAAGCAAAATAAAATAAAAACAAAACCCAAAGAAACAAAAAACAAAATTCTATGAAAAACCAACTCAAATTGAATGAGAAAGAAGAACAGATGGAAATTTTAGAACTGAAAAATATAACACATAAATAATTAAAAATCAAAATCTATGACTGGGCTCAACAGTAGAATGGAAAGGACAGAGGAAGGAATCAGTGAAGGCATATGTAAAGCAATAGCAATTACCCAATCCGAACAACAGAGAGAAAACAGAAAAAAATGAAGAGATCTTCAGGGACATGTGGGACTATAACAAAAGATCTAACATTCATGCTACTGAAGTCTCAGAACAGAGGACAAAGAGGGCAAGGCTGAAAAAGTAATCAAGAAATAATGATTGAGGCTGGGTGCCGTAGCTCATACCTGTAATCCCAGCACTTTAGGAGGCCCAGGTGGGCAGACTGCTTGAGCCCAGGAGTTCAAGACCAGCCTCCGTCTCTAAGAAGAAAAAAAAAAAAAACAAAGACGAAAACTAGTCAGGTGTGGTGGCATGTACTTGTAGTCCCTGAAACTGGAGAGGCTGAGGTGGGAGGATTGCTTGAGCCCAGGAGTTTGAGGCTGCTGTGAGCCACAATCATACTACTGCACTTTAGCCTAGTGATGGAGCAAGACACCGTCTCTAATGTAAGAAAACAACAACAAGAACAACAAAAAAGGCCAGGCACAGTGGCTCACTCCTGTAATCCCAACGCTTTGGGAGGCCAAGGTGGGCAGATCACCTGAGGTCAGGAGTTTGAGACTAGCCTGGCCAACATGGTGAAACCCCATCTCTACTAAAAATCCAAAAATTAGGCATGGTAGTGCATGCCTGTAATCCCAGCTACTCTGGAAGCTGAGGCAGGAGACTCACTTGAACCCAGGAGGCGGAGGTTGCAGTGAGCCAAGTTCATGCCACTGCACTCCAGCCTGGGAGACAGAGTGAGACTTTGTCTCAAAAAAAAAAAAAAGAGAGAAGAAACAATGGTTGAAAATGTCTGAAATTTGGCAAAAAATCAATAAACCTACAGATTTAAAAGCTCTAAATGAACATTAGACAACATAAGCCTAATGAAATCCCTGCCAAGTCACATCACAGTCAAACTTGGCATGAACTTCAAAATCTTGAATACCAAAGGCAAGAAGAAAATCCTGAAAGCAGCAAAAGAGAAATTACATCTCTGGAGGTTAAACTATTTGAGTGACAACAGATTTCTCATTGAAACAATGGAGGCCAAAAGGAGGTGGCACAGTGTTTTTCAAGTGCTGAAAGAAAATAACTGTCAGCTCAGAATTCTATATCCCACAAAAATATCCTTCAATAATGAAGGGAAATTGAGTCATTCTCACTTGGTCGCCAACTTTAAAAAAAATGTCTAAAGGAATTTCTCTAGCCAGGTGAGGTGGCTCACGCCTGTAATCCCAGCACCTTGGGAGGCTGAGGTGGGCGGATTACCTGAGGTTGGAAGTTTGAGACCAGCCTGACCAACATGGAGAAACCCCGTCTCTACTAAAAATACAAAATTAGCTGGGCATGGTGGCACATGCCTGTAATCCCAGCTACTCAGGAGGCTGAGGCAGGCGAATTGCTTTAAGCTGGGAGGCAGAAGTTGCAGTGAGCCAAGATCATGCCATTGCACTCCCGCCTGGGCAACAAGAGTGAAACTGTCTCAAAAAAAAAAAGAAAGAAAGAAGTTTCTCTAGACAAAAAGCAAATGACAAAAGAAGGACTCTTGGAACATCAGAAAAGAATAAAAAACAATACGAGAAAAAGTAAAATACAATCAACTTTCCTTCTCTTGCATTTTCTAAATTATAGCAGTACCTCCTTATCCTTAAAAGATGCATTCCAAGATCCCTAGTCAATGCTTGAAACCTTTAATAGTACTAAATTCCATACATACTATTTTTGTTTTTCTTTTTATTAATTATTTTATTATTATACTTCAAGTTCTGGGATACATGTGCTGAACGTGCAGGTTTGTGACATAGGTATACATGTGCCATGATGGTTTGCTGCATCCATTAACCCGCCATCTAGGTTTTCTTTTCTTTTTTTTTTTGAGACGGAGTCTTGCTCTTATTGCCCAGGCTGGAGTGCAGTGGCATGGTCTTGGCTCACTGCAACCTCTGCCTCCCAGGTTCAAGAGATCTTCCTGCCTCAAGTCCCCTAGTAGCTGGGATTACAGACACATCACCACACCCGGCTAATTTTTGTATTTTCAATAGAGACGGGGTTTCATCATGTTGGCCAGGCAGGTCTTGAACTCCTGACCTCAGGTGATATACCCACCTCGGCCTCCTAAAGTGATGGGATTACATGCTGGGCCACCGAGCCCAGCCCCATCATCTAGTTTTTTTTTTTTTTTTTTTTTTGAGACGGAGTCTCACTCTGTTGCCCAGGCTGGAGTGCAATGGCACGATCTTGGCTCACTGCAAGCTCCACCTCCCAGGTTCACGCCATTCTCCTGCCTCAGCCTCCTGAGTAGCCAGGACTACAGATGCCTGCCACCACGACCAGCTGATTTTTTGTATTTTTAGTAGCGACGGGGTTTCACCATGTTAGCCAGGATGGTCTCGATCTCCTGACCTCGTGATCCACCCACCTCGGCCTCCCAAAATGCTGGGATTACAGGCGTGCCTATCATCTAGGTTTTAAGCCCTGCATGCATTAGGTATTTGTCCTCATTTTATCCCTCCCCTTGCCCCCACTCCCTAACAGACTCCAGTGTGTGATATTCCCCTCCCTGTGTCCATGTGTTCTCATTGTTCAACTCCCACTTATGACTGAGAACATGTGGTGTTTGGTTTTCAGTTCCTGCGTTAGTTTGCTGAGAAAGACGATTTCCAGTTTCATCCATGTCTCTGCAAAGGACATGAACTCATTCTTTTTTATGGCTGCATAATATTCCATGGTGTACATATTATTAAGTCAAGAACTTTCACCTTTTCACTTAAAGGAAGTGCTTTAAAGCTTCTCTGTGGCATATCCAAATTGCCAGCATCACTATTCTGAAATTTTGGGCCATTATTAAGTAAAACACAACACTGCAATATCCTGACGGTCAATCTGAGAATGGGACAACTGAGAAAGGTACGAAGTGACTGAGGGTGCACAGCATAAAGAGCATGGATACACTGGACGAAGGGATGAATCATCCCAGGCGCCATGGGGCAGGACAGTGTGAGATTTTGTCGTACTCCTTAGAACAGCATGTAGCTTAAAACTTATGAACTGTTGGCTGTGCACGGTGGCTCACGCCTGTAATCCCAGCACTTTGGGAGGCTGAGGCGGGTGGATCACCTGAAGTCAGGAGTTTGAGACCAGCCTGACCAACATGGAGAAGCCCTGTCTCTACTAAAAATACAAAATTAGCCGGGCATGGTGGCGCATGCCTGTAATGCCAGCCACTCAGGAGGCTGAGGCAGGAGAATCGCTTGAATCCGGGAGGCAGAGGTTGTGGTGAGCTGAGATCGCGCCACTGTACTCCAGCCTGGGCAACAAGAGTGAAACTCCGTCTCAAAAAAAAAAAACAACTTATGAACTGTTTATTTCTGGAATTTTCCATTTATGGTTTCAGAAGGTGGTTGACTGCAGGTAACTGAAACCATGAAAAGCAAAACCACAAATAAGGGGGGTCTACTGTGCTCTCTTCCTCAGGGGCAGTCTGTGTATTGCAGCACCTTCAGTTGTTACTATGAAAGCCCTGCTGGTGCTGTAGTAAGTTTTGGAAACAGGGTGTGTTCTATAATGTTCTGATTAAACATTGGTGTTTTCACAGCCCTCTGTCTTGGGCTATGAACTTCACAAGTGTTTTTCCAGTGATACAGTTCCTTTCTCTTCTGCCCTGTACTCTCTCTCTGGCTGCAGAGTTGCCAGTTGATTTCCTCTAAGCCCTGACCCCCGTTTATTCTGTTTTCTTTTGTTTTATTTTTCCTTCATTATGTAAGACAAGAAGGCTGGAGGAGGCTAGAGTAGGAGGCATTCCATTCCTCAGCTGGGATAAAGCTCTGGCAAAGTCCCTTCCTTTTGAGAGTAGGCTTTTGCTATGAAGAAAGCTCTGGACATCCCCCTCAAACCTGTCCACACTCAGCCTTCCTTAATTTATCAAACATATTACCATTTACGTGTTCCTACCACCATTTACGTGTTCCTACCTAATGTGTCAAAAAAAATTTATTGATTTTCAATTTGTTCATTTTTTTTTTCTTGGAGATAAAGTCTTGTTCTGTCGCCCAGGCTGGAGTGCAGTGGTGTGATCTCAGCTCACTGCAACCTCCACCTAGTAGCTGGGACTACAGGCACATGCCACCATGCCGAACTAATTTTTGTATTTTTAGTAGAGATGGGGTTTCACCATATTGGCCAGGCTGGTCTCGAACTCCTGACCTCAAGTGATCCACCCACCTTGGCCTCCCAAAGTGTTGGGATTACATGCGTGAGCCTAGCCTTTGTTTTTATTTATTTATTTTTAAGACAAGGTCTTGCTCTGTCACCCAAGCTGGAGTGCATTGTCAAAATCATAGCTCGCCGAAGCCTCAAAATCCTGGGCTGAAGTGCTCCTCCTGCCTCAGCCTCCTGTGTCCAGCCCAGAGTGGTTTTAGATATGTAGCGTTTACCATTATTTTAGAGTCCGGTTCTAGTAATCCACCCAATGCCTGGGTATTTTCGTTTCCTTAGTAAATGGCTACAGGTTATCTTTGGGGGAGTTCAGGAAGAAAATTTATAGTATATTCTCATAGCAGGGTAAGATCTTTTTTGAAGAGTCCTTTTTCAACATCCCCTTCATCTGGGTCTATGAATTCTCTGAAGTTAGGGAATTGGTTGAAAAGCTGGGTCTCTCAATTTTGGTGACTTCTATCAAGTTTTTGTTCACCAGATCAAGTTACATCTTTAGTAGTCTGCCCATCAATTTGTGAACACCAAAGATCCCCGTGGATCATCTGACGGGTTACCCCTCTAATCCACTGCCCATTATGACAACGTTGCTCATCTTTCTCCATTGACTAGTGCTGCCACTTGGTTTCTACCACTCCGGGATTCCATCATTAACATTAGAATCAAGGAGCCCATCTCAACAGTTCCATTGTGTACCTCCATCTTATACCTGTAGAGGACAGCAGCCACGGGACTTTTCTTTTCTTTTTTTTTTTTTTTGAGACAGAGTCTCCCTCTTTCGCCCAGGCTAGAGTGCAGTGGCGCTATCTTGGCTCACTGCAAGCTCTGCCTCCTGGGTTCACGCCATTCTCTCGCTTCAGCCTCCTGAGTAGCTGGGACTACAGGCGCCCGCCACCGCGCCTGGCTAATTTGTTGTATTTTTAGTAGAGACAGGGTTACATCGTGTTAGCCAGAATGGTCTCGATCTCCTGACCTCGTGATCTGCCTGCCTTCGCCTCCCAAAGTGCTGGGATTACAGGCATGAGCCACTGAGCCCAGCCCACACAGGACTTTTCAAAAACACTGGTGCTGCTCTTACCAGTGGACTTCTCAATACTCTGGTGGAGGGATTGTCCTCTGGTTTCTTCTGAGGGATGCACTTAAAGGGTGGAAGAGTGTGTTACTCATGACAAATCTACTTCAACATTCCTTTCTCACCAAGACTTAGATCCTTCTCTATTATTCCAAGGAAGTTCAAGGATTTTTTTTTTTTTTTGGGAGACAGTTCACCCAGGCTGGAGTGCAGTGGCACAATCATGACGCATTGCAGTCTCAACCTCCCAGACTCAAGCAACCCTCCTGCCTCAGCCTCCAGAATAGCTGGGACCACAGAGACGTGCCACCACACCCAGCTAGCTAATTTTTATATTTTTTGTAGAGACAGGAGTCTCATCATGTTGCTCAGGCTGGTCTGGAACTCCTGGGTTCAAGTGATCTACCCTCCCCAGCCTCCCAAAGTGCTGGGATTACAGGTGCAAGCCACTGTGCCTGGACAGAAGTCCTAGTATCTTAACCTAATTTAATGAAGGCACTGTTAAGTATGGTTTCATCAACCAACTCAGCAAACTAAAAAGCCACTCCTGGCTGATTGAGCTAACACACTGAATCCAGAATCTCTCGTACTACAAATAAATAAATAATTTCAACTTTATATTCCTTTTTGTCTGGTTTAGAATCCACTCCCATAGAAATCCTCTGGTGATAATGTATATTAGCAACATTTTGCAATTCTTTCCTTGTGTAAGCTTCTCCTCTGGTATCAAATGTTCTCTCATCTTCTTGGGGTATGGTAAGATCTGATTCTGGCTGTGGATCTGAAAGCAAAGAAGCATTGACATTCCATTGCAAGGTTAGTGCCTTTAGCGAAGTCATTACAGGATCTTCATGCAAGGTATTGCCAGTTTATGAAAGAGGGCAGGAGGAATGGGTTTACCTATCAAAGGAGACTCAGTGGGATTTGGGCTTTCAAGATAATAAAATTCATTCCAAGCTACAAAAATGTTCCCATTCCAAGTTCGAGGATTTCTTTCTTTCTTTCTTTTTTTGAAACAGAGTCTTGCTCTGTTGCCCAGGCTGGAGTGCAGTGTCTCAATCTTGGCTGACTGCAACCTCCGCCTCCCGGGTTCAAGCAATTCTCCTGCCTCAGCTTCCTGAGTAGCTGGGATTACAGGTGCCTGCCACCACGCCCAGCTAATGTTTGTATTTTTAGTAGAGATGGGGTTTCACCATGTTGCCCAGGCTGGTCTCGAACTCCTGACCTCAAGAGGTCCACTCACCTCGGCCTCCCAAAGTATTGGGATTACACGCGTGAGCCAATGCACCTGGCGATTTCTTTCTCATTTAAGAGATGGAGTCTTGCTGTTGCTCAAGATGGAATGCAGTGGTGTGATTACAGCTAGGACCACAGGTAGGTATCACAACACCTGGCTTTTTTTTTTGAGATGGATTCCCACTCTGTCACCCAGACTGGAGTGCAGTGGCGCGATCTGGGCTCACCACAACCTCCATCTCCCAAGTTCAAGCGATTCTCCTGCCTCAGCCTCCTGAGTAGCTGGGATTACAGGTGCCCGCCACCACGCCTGGCTAATGTGTGTATTTTTAGTAGAGATGAGGCTTCACCATGTTGGCCAGGCTGGTCTCAAACTCCTGACCTCAGGTGATCCACCCACCTCGGCCTCCCAAAGTGCTGTTATTACAGGCGTGAGCCACTGTGCCCAGCCCAGGCTAATTTTTAAATTTTTTGTAGAGACAGCCAGGCTATGCTGCCCAGGCTGGTCTCAAACTACTGGTCTCAAGCAATGCTTCTTCCTCAGCCTCCTGAAGTGCTGAGATTATAGGCCTGAGCCACCATGCCAAGCCTTTTTTTTTTTTTTTTTTTTTTTTTTTTTTTTTAATTTTAAATAGTCGGGACTCCTGGAGCAGTACTCCCAAGATCTCATGGATACCAAGGGTTTCCAATTAATTCCAAAATTTCACATATGGTCCAATTTCATCACAGTTCCCAAGAAGAAGTTCATCTGAATTTATGCCATATTATCCATAGCCAGAATTCAAAGCAATTCTGGAATCAGACAATTTGACACCTGTAAACTGTTCAAGTCTAGGGTCTGCATCAACTCCCCCCAACTTTTTTGGGATGGGGTCTTGCTGGGCTCCCCAGGCTGGTCTAGAACTCCTGGATTCAAGCAATCCTCCCACCTCAGCCTCCCGAGTGGCTACGACTATAGGCATGTGCCATCATGCTCAGCCCCATAAACAACTTCTATAGGTACAGCTCTGTGTAAAAAGACCACTGTCAAGTGCACATATATAAGTTCATTTATTCTTTTTTTTTTTTTTTTTTTTTTTTTAGACACAGTCTCACTCAGTCATCCAGGCTGGAGGGCAGTGGTTAACTCAGCTCACTGCAGCCTCCACCTCCCAGGTTCAAGCGATTCTCTGCCTCAGCCTCCCAAGTAGCTGGGACTACAGATGTGTGCCACCGCGCCTGGATAATTTTTGTACTTTTTGGTAGAGATGGGGTTTCACCACGTTGGCCAGGCTGGTCTCGAACTCTTGACCTCAGGTGATCCACCCAACTTGGCCTCCCAAAGTGCTAGGATTCCAGGTGTGAGCTACTGTGCCTGGCCCCTTTATTCATTTCAAGGGCTATGGTTCCCGAAATGTCACCAAGTTTGTTACATTATTGCCCACCAGATTCTAACAACATCAAATTGGGTTTCTTCATCCTCTTCTCTTTTTCTTTTCTTCTCTTTGCTTTTTTTCTTCTTAAGTCTTCTTTCTTTTAGACTTTACATAAAAACATTCTGATGAATGCCAGTTGCGGTGGCTCATGCCTGTAATCCCAGCACTTTGGGAGGCCGAGGCAGTCGGTTAGGAGTTCGAGACCAGCCTGGCCAACATGGTGAAAGCCCACCTCTACTAAAAATACAAACAGTAGCTGGGCATGGTGGCGGGTGCCTGTAATCCCAGCTACTCGGGAGGCTGAGGCAAGAGAATTGTTTGAACCCGGGAGGTGGAGGTTACAGTGAACTGAGACCGTGCCATTGCACTCCAGCCTGGGCAACAGAGTGAGACTCTGTCTCAAAAAAAAGTATTCTGATGAGACTTCTGAATAAGAAGGACTCAGGACAAAATACTTGTACTAGAGCAGAACAGGCAGGGGAGGAACAAAAGTGGAGGCAGGCCAGGTGCGGTGGCTCACGCCTGTAATCCCAGCACTTTGGGAGGCCGAGATGGGCGGATCACCTGAAGTCAGGAGTTTGAGACCAGCCTGACCAACGTGGAGAAACCCCGTCTCTACTAAAAATACGAAAAAATTAGCTGGGCGTGGTGACACATGTCTGTAATCCCAGCTACTCGGGAGGCTGAGGCAGGAGAATCGCTTGAACCTGGGAGGTAGAGGTTGTAGTCAGCCGAGATCTGGCCATTGCACTCCAGCCTGGGCAACAAGAGCGAAACTCAAAAAAAAAAAAAAAAAAAAAAAGGGAGGCAAAGGAAAAAACTCCCTGAAAGCTCATACAATGGCAGGGAGCGAATGTGTCTCTCAGGAGTCTCTTGCCTTTTTCACCCAAACATTAAGCCCTCCTCAATCTGCTTTTGGCTTCCATTATAGCCTTTGTTTGGGTTTTGTCAGGAAAACGAACAGTTTTGAAAAAGCACTATAACTGGGCTTCCTCTGGTCTCACACCACACTACAACAATCAACGCAGAAGATTTCCATGCTCTGGCTGGGCGTGGTGGCTCATGCCTATAATCCCAACACTTTTGGAGGCCAAGGTGGGCGGATCACTTGAGGTCAGGAGTTTGAGACCAGCCTGGCCAACGTGGGGAAACTCTGTCTCTACAAAAAAAAAAAAAAAATACAAAAATTAGTTGCGTGTGGTGGCCTGTCCCTGTAGTCCCTGCTACTCCGGAGGCTGAGGCAGGAGAATCGCTTGAAACTGTGAGGTGGAGGTCACAGTGAGCCCAGATCGCACCACTGCACTCCAGCCTGGGCAACAGACCAAGGCTCTGTCTCAATGGAAAAAAAAAAGAAGAAGATGACTTCCATGATCCCAAAATATATGGGGATTTCTCCCCACCAACAAGCAGTCGGTTCTGAGGCAGACACCAGCTGGGTGCACTCCACTTCAATTCTGACACTCTATCTAGGGATACCGCCAGATCCCAAGGGTTGAGGGCTCAGTCCCCAAGACACCAGCTGCAATTCTAGGCCTCCAGAACTTCTGATGGATCAGCTTCAAGCTGGGGTTTCCATGATCCCTTCTTTGGGTTTGATTAATTTGATAGAACAGCTCACAGAACTCAGGGAAACACTTATGTCTAGTGATTTTTTATAAAGGATATTACAAATAACACAGATGAAAAGATGCGCAGGGCGAGGTAGTTATGGAAGAAGGGGTGAGGACCTTCCATGGCCTCTTTGCATGTGCCATTTTGTGTGTATTCAGGTATGCAGAAGCTCTCTGAATCCTGTCCTCTTGCATTTTTGTGTGTGTGTTGTTTTTGTTTGAGACAGAGTCTCGCTCTGTTGCCCAGGCTGGAGTGCAGTGGCACCATCTTGGCTCACTGCAACCTCCACCTCCCAGGTTCAAGTGATTCTCCTGACTCAGCCTCTTGAGTAGCTGGGACTTCAGGTGCCCGCCACCACGCCCAGCTAATTTTTTGTATTTTTAGTAGAGACAGGGTTTCACCATGTTAGCCAGGGTGGTCTCGATCTCCTGACCTTGTGATCCGCCCGCCTTGGCCTCCCAAAGTGCTAGAATTACAGGCGTGAGCCATCGCGCCCCGCCAATTTTTGTATTTTTAGTAGAGATGGGATTTCACTCTGTTCGCCAGGCTGGTCTCAAACTCCTGACATCAAGTGATCCGCCCGCCTTGGCCTCCCGAAGTGCTGGGATTACAGGCGTGAGCCACCACGCCTGGCTCTTGGGTTTTTATAGAGGCTTTATTAGGAAGGCATGATTGATTAAGCATTGATCATTGACCCTCTGCCCTACCGAGAAGTTGAGGGTGGGGCTGAAAGTCCCAACTCCCTAATTATGTCTTTGTCTTTCCAGTGACCAGCCCTATTCTGAAGCTGTCAGTCACATTAGCATACAAAAAGGCAGGTGTCTGGAGATTCCCAAGACTTTAGGAGTTGTAGGCCAGGAAATGGGATGAATACCAGATACGTATTTCACAACATCACACACACAAATAAACAAAAAACACTCAATGCATTTCAAGCACCGGAGAATTAAATGTCAGGAATAGGTGCATACAAAACCACTGGAAGAACTGGAAGAGCAAAAACCAGGGAATACCAACGCTATCTTCAGGTCAACCACTAAAGCTCTAGTCTAGTACACAGAAATTCCTGCTGGGGAACTGCAAGACATTCCCATTGGTGGACACACCTTCCCAGCTATGTCAAGGTGGGGTGCTGGTAAGCAAGCACATCATGTCTGCAGCAGTCCATGCATCTGTCTGCTGCAGTCAGAAAATAAGAAAATAGTTTTTACCCTTGTTCCACTTCCCAATTCTCTCTCTCTCTCTCTCTCTTTTTTTTTTTTTTTTGAGGCACAGTCTTGCCCTATCACCCAGGCTGGAGTGCAGTGGTGCGCTCTCGGCTCACTGCAACCTCTGCCTCCCAGGTTCAAGCGATTCTCATGCCTTAGCTTCCTGAGTAGCTAGGACTACAAGCACGCCCACCAAACCTGGCTAAATTTTTTTTCGTATTTGTAGTAGAGATTGGGTTTCGCCATCTTGACCAAGCTGGTCTTGAACTCCTGTCCTCAAGTGACCCGCCCGGCTCGGCCTCCCAAAGTGCTGGGATTACAGGAGTGAGCCACCGCACCCGGCCCCAATTCTCATATACATATATGTGTGTATATATGCATATATTTTTTTTGGCAGAAGACAAATAACATCCATCACTGCGGAGCCAAAGGGACCTGGGAATTATTGTTCCCTGTCTTCCAGTCCCTCTGATACATAGAAAGAACACAGACAGGAATAGGAATAAATGCAGATTACCTCCTCCCTCCAATCTTTCCCCACGACCCCCACCATCTGGCACTGAGATCTCCCAACTTTTATGAAGGTTGTAATTTCAATTCCAAATGGCCGAAAAACTTTTCGGAGACATTCAGCCCGGCCCTCCTGGCTCACCACCCGCCTCCGCCTGCCACACAGACATTTTACCTACTGTTCTTTGTGGTGTATTTTCCTGCCCTCTTTTCTGTTAGGTAACTAGAGCACCCTAATGGTGCTGGTTCCAGGTTCTTCTTCCTCAATGCAAGCCCGCCAAAGGAAAAACCAATCAGAGAGAGGTGTTTTTCCCGCCTCGCTCTAAGCCCCACCCCAACCAATCACAAACATCCATGCAGCCCTCCTGGGCATAAAAGAAGCAAACCCCCCACCACTCTCTCTCTCTCTCTCCTGCACTGCCTATCCTGCTTCCTCCGATAAAGATCTCTTGGCCGAGCCGTTGCGCCGTGGTCTTAAGTCTGAGAGTCACTCTTTCATTGGCGTCGTGACTCGGATTGGGACTCCCTGCCTCCGGCGGGACCCCAATCCCCCTCAGACTCAGACCATGCCCCGGCCGGCCTTCGCCCAATTTCCTGTCCGCCATCCACCACTGGCTCCTGTTTGGTAAGTCCCCTTCCGTAGTCTGCCGCCTAGTCCTATACTGTGGTGACAGACTCCTGCTTCCCCTCCTCGACCCGCAGGGAACGGAGTTTTCTCCCTCTCCTCCTCGCCCCTCCAGCCTGAGCCTCCGCCCCGAACCTCCGCCCCGTGCCATACTGTTGGCTACATACAAAAATCTTGGTACCAAGTGGCTCACGGTCCCTCGGCCATGCTGTTGGCCCTTCAGTCCCTTCGCCTTGGTGACGACCAACCGAAGGCCCTGAACCTGATTACAGTGTTCGGCTAACTAGGGGACGCCCTCTTAGCCCTCACTGCCTCTCTGTCCATGGGAGGCTCCGCATCCCTGCCGGCCGACTCCCCCCTAAAATGCCTTCTAGACAATCTGGCTACCCTAGGCCTTGCCGCTGACCTCAAACCTAAATGCTTAATCAAATTCTGCACGCAAGATTGGCCAACCTACCCCTTAGACAACCAAAATGAATGGCCCCTTATGGGACCCTAGACCCTGAAATTCCCCAGGGCCCTTACAATGATTGTGCGCACGGGAGATTGGGCAGAGATCCCCCATGTTCCTAACTTCTCCTATTAGACGATAAGCCTCACCTCTTTCTGTCCCTGTTAACCCTAACCACAAGTGTCATGACTGGCCTCCACTCCAAAAGCCTTTCCCAACCCCCTCCCCTTCCTACTTCCGATTTTAACCCTGCTGACAAACCGCCGCCATATCACCATCCCCAACCTCGCCCCTCTGCCACCGCGCCTTCGCCAACAACCCCAGCCCTACCCATCGAAGCGCAGGCAGTCCCCGACCACAATCCTGGTTGCAATTATAACTCCCAAGACGGTGTCAAAGCCCGAGACCACTTTGCCACCTGTTTAATAACAGGTCTCCGGAAGGCAGCTCAAAAGGCAGTCAATTTTGATAAACTCCACAATATCAGACGCCATGCCTCTGTCCACCACTCACCGCCAACCCCCTGGACCCTGCTTTAAATGTGGGAACAAAGTTCATTGGGCTCGTGAGTGTCCTAATCCCAGGCCACCCAAAAGACCGTGCCCCAAGTGCCAACAATCCGGCCACTGGGCGACCGACTGCCCCAGCTCCCTCGGGGGAGATGGGCCAGACCCCGTCCTAAAGCCGATCTCATTAAGTTGGCAGCCTATGACTGATGGGGCCCTAGGACCTCTTCCCGACACACACCATCACCACGCAGGAGCCCAGGGTGCCTCTTGCAGTGAGTAGGCGTCTGGTCATTTCCCTCCTACTTCCTCGGTTCTGCAGGAGTATTAAGGCGCTGTCTCCACCTCTGGCCCTCCTATAGTCAAAGTAGGGGGCCACCCCATGCAGCCAAAGACCACCCCGCCCCTAACATGCTCTCATAAGTACCTGATCATGCCCCAGTGCCCCCCCTTCCTTTCCTCACACTTCCCGGCGTCTCCAGCGACATCTCTCAAGCCGCCGAAGACCTCCTTCAGCAGCTAGACTCCTCCTCTGCTTCCGTCTCAGTACAGCAATCCTGGCTCTTACTTCTACAGGAAGGAATCCAACTGTTAAACGCCTCTAATATCTCTCCCTCCAACTGCTTCCTATGTGCCAGCCTTAATAAACCGCTGCTTATTGCTGTTCCTGTCGCCCTCCCAAACACTACCAACACTTCTGATCATTCACCACCCCCCAACACCCCCTTAATATCCGGTGTTCCCCTCTTCAATACGTCCCAGGCTGTTAACCTGCTACACGGACTCCCCCGAATCCTTTTCCTTCTGCAGTACCTCCACCTCCTACCCTAACTCTTCCGCCCCCAATGGATACTTCTTCTGGTGTAACCACACTCTTTACAAAACAATCAATTCCTCCATCAATACCACCTGCTTCCCCGTCACACTCCTGCCACAACTTAATCTCCTCTCCCTTTCCGAAGGGACCACTGCCTTCAACCTTAACCACCCTCCCATGAATCAGGCCCCAAGAAGAAGACGGGCTGTCTTTATACCTGCCATCCTTGGCCTCTCCCTTGCAACCTCCCTTCTAGGCTCCGCTCTAGGGGCCACCTCCCTCGGATACAGAGTCTCGCAGGTTAATGAATTAAAGATACACCTAGAATCCACTATTGAACAAACTGCGCAGTCACTAGCCACCCTGCAACGACAAATCACCTCTTTAGCCGGAGTAGTCCTCCAAAACTGCAGAGCCCTAGACCTCCTGACAGCTGAAAAAGGAGGCACATGCATTTTCCTCCAAGAAAGCTGTTGTTACTTTACTAATGAGTCCCAGGTTGTCGAGATTAACATAAAAAATCTTAATGACATAAGACAAAAACTCCTCGAAACGAATACAGGCTTCTCACTTTGGGACACCCTAAAAATGCCTCTTTTAGCTTGGGTCCTACCATTTCTGGGGCTCCTCCTAGGAATAGCGGCCTTTTGTACCCTTCTCCCCTGCCTAATAAAGTTCATGCAACAACGAATCTCCTCCTTATCTAACCAGACTTTTAACCAGCTTCTCATCAGGCACTACCAACTCCTAGCAACCAAAGAAGACGACCAGGACTTACCTACCCATGGCCTCCACCTCCAGGACCTGTAATTTCTTAGATTTCCTCCAGGCCCTCCAAGAAGATATGTGGCTCATAGCAGATCCTTCCCTGCCATACGGATGGCTCGCGTCCATAGATGACCTCTACTTACAAGGGACATCTTTAGACTTCACACCCCGGGAAGTGTTCACCTTCAGCGCCGTCTTCCTTGGCCTCCTGCTATTGCTCTGCCCCTACAATCCTCCAATATCCCTTCCCAGACGCCCCCGTTCAGCAGGAAGTAGCCAGACGAACAGCGACTCCCACCTCCCCACTTCTTAAAAAACAAAAAAGGGAGGAATGTTAGGTAACTAGAGCACCCTAATGGCGCTGGTTCTGGGTTCTTCTTCCTCAATGCAAGCCCGCCAAAGGAAAAACCAATCAGCCACTAGTCTAAGTACAAGTAATGTTCTGATTACTTCTGTCCTCTCTTCCCCATATTAGAACAACTGGAATTTTAAAAATTCATTCTCTTGCTAAAACTGTCATGAGACAGCTGGAGATGGTACATTTACAAAAAATCCAGTTCTAGATGGCTAACTTTCAAAGCAAGACGACAGTGAAAAATGTTTATCTTAATATCCTTTGTACTTTTGCCGAGCGCAGTGGCTCACGCCTGTAATGGCGGATCACGAGGTCAGGAGATCAAGACCATCCTGCCTAACACGGTGAAACCCCGTCTCTACTAAAAATACAAAAAAAAAAAAAAAAAAAAAAAAATGGCCGGGCGTGGTGGCACGTGCCTGTACTCCCAGCTACTCAGGAGCCCGAGGCAGGACAATCGCTTGAACCCGGGAGGTGGTTACAGTGAGCCAAGATCCCGCCACCGCACTCCAGCCTGGGAGACAGAGCGAGATTCCGTCTCAAAAACAACAAAATATCGTTTGTAGTTTTACACACACACGTATATGTATATACAGTACACATATTTAAAAAAACTACATATACACACACACACTTTTTTTTTTTTCCTGAGTCTCTTTCTGTGGCCCACGTTGGAGTGCAGTGGTGCGATCACATCTCACTGCAGCCTGAAACTCCCGGACTCAAGCAATCCTCCCACCTCAGCCTCCAGAGCAGCTGGGACTTCAGGCTCACGCAACCACGCCCGACCAATTTTTGTATTTTTTGTAGAGGCAGGGTTTCACAATGTTGCCCAAGCTGGTCTCGAACTCCTGGGCTCAAGCCATCCTACCGCGTCGGTTTCCGAAAGTGTTGCGATTACAGGCGTGAGCCATAGCGTTACATATGGGGGGGGCGGAAGAGAGAGAAAGAGAGAGATAGAGAAGAAGAAGAAGGAGGAAGAAAGAAGAAAGAAAAGAAATATAGAGAGGGTGTTCAAATCTACTGTTCAAGTGCTTTCCATGTACATATAATCTCTTTTTAAAATCCCATCCAGCTCTGTTGAGATGAGAAAACTGAAGCTCTGAGAGGTTGAGTAACTTTATCGCGCTCCCGCAAAGATAAAAGAACCGCCATCTGCCCATATTAATTTCCCTGAGATGAAATGTGACAGGGAAAGATACCTCAAAATTAAGGAAATGGAGAGCTTCGAGAATCATCTTCCATCTCCGCCGAGTCCCCCAGGAACTTGGCCCGGAGTCTTTGGGCTGTCCCACCTGATCCTGCCCCAATGCGGCTCCACACCCTGGCAGGGGGCTTACGGAGCGTCCCGGCCCCCGGCACCAGCCAACGTCGGAGTGGGCAGGACTGGAGACGGCAGCCTTCGGTCCATGGGAAGCGAGACTCTACGGAAGGGCTGGGAAGAGGGTAGGGAGAGGGGGCGGGGGCGGGAACTGTTCCGCCCCCTCCCCTCTGTCTACTTTCATTGGCCAAGCTCTTCCTGGCCCCAACCCACCTCCCGCCTCCAGGGCGCCGCTTAAAGTGTGCGGAGCAGGTGCCTTGGGTGGAGCCACAACTTTGCTCGAGTGTCTTGGTTGAGCGCGGCGCCCATTCATTGCCCGCGAGCGTCCGTCCATCTGTCCCGCCGGCTGTCCAGCGAAAAGGGCTCCAGGCCGGACGCAGCCGCCACCCGGGGGACCGAGGCCAGGAGAGGGGCTGAGAGCGCGGCTGACCCTTGCGGGCCGGGACAGGGGACGGTGCCGCGGCCATGCAGTCCTGTGCCAGGGCGTGGGGGCTGCGCCTGGGCCGCGGGGTCGGGAGCGGCCGCCGCCTAGCTGGGGGATCGGGGTCGTGCTGGGCGCCGCGGGGCCGGGGCAGCAGCAGTGGCGGCGGGGACAGCGCCGCGGCTGGGGCCTCGCGCCTCCTGGAGCGCCTCCTGCCCAGACACGACGACTTCGCTCGGAGGCACATAGGCCCTGGGGACAAAGACCAGAGAGAGATGCTGCAGATCTTGGGGCTGGCGGTAAGGACCTCCACCCGGCCCTCCGCGGCCTCCCCTCCGCCCTGCCCGGGTTCTGCCTGCGCGGCCTCCCGACTCCTGCTTTGAGCTCTGCTGCGCTCCGCGTGGTCCCCGCACCCTGGGTTCCGGGCCGTGGCGTGGAAGCAAATTCGTGCCTTTGGTCCTCGTGCCTTCTTACTTCTTAACTGCTTACTTTCTCCTGCACCCAGTCTTCGTGCCTCAAAAGTGTACATTTTTAAACCACCCCCAGCCCAAGTGGCCCTGTGGATGGACCTTAAGTTTGCAAGAGGAGGAAGACCCCATGGTTAAGCGGGGGCTTACCGGTTAGCTCCGGTTGCAACTGAAATCCAACCCCGAGTGGCGGAATCTCCACCCCACTTAACGATTTTCTTTCCTCCAAGTCATTCTGGCTTGCTCAGAGTTTTCCTTTTCTCTTTAAAAAGAACCCTAATTAGGCGATTTAAATGAGGTTCCCACAAGCCTTTGTAGTCGCAAAACACAGAGGTGACTCTTTTAACTCAGAGGCACTTTCCTCTGCTTTTCGTTTTAATTTTAGAGCATTGATGAATTGATCGAGAAGACGGTCCCTGCCAACATCCGTTTGAAAAGACCCTTGAAAATGGAAGACCCTGTTTGTAAGTGGCCGGGAGGGCTCCCTTGGACTTAGATTTTTCTGGTCTTTTTGCCTATTGTGGTTCCCTGAAGATCCAGCTCTGGGGTTAGGATTGCTCAGGACTGGGAATGTGTGGATTAAAATAAAACAGTGGCGGGTGCCTCGGGAGCCGCGGGAAGGTGGGATATTTGGTTCTCGGAGCAGACAGTTTTGTGTTAGGAGGGAGTCGATGTTGTGCGGTTCTTGGTCTTTATCCTAGGGCCCCCTCGAGCTTCCCCTGCGTTTTGTAGCAGATTCCCCACTTCCTAGGCACCCTCTCACCGGCCAGGGTGCTCTCATACTTTGGGTTTGAGAGGTGTCATTACCTGCGCAGACCTGGATAGACTCAAAGGATCTAGGAATTGTCTAAGGTCGTGCAACTGGGGAAGTGACCAGACATCTGGCCTCCCTCCCCCACGCTTCTTTAGATCGCAGTAGCTTCCAATTGTTTTCTTACCTCACGTCCAAATTTTATTATTTACCAACTGAAAGACAGCAGTACTTTTCGAGTCCGAATGGTTTTTCTTTTCTTTGTTTTTTTTTTTTTTTTTTTTTTCGTTTTTTTTGAGACAGAGTCTCTGTCGCCCAGGCTGGAGTGCTGTGGCTTGATCTCGGCTCACTGCAGCCTCCGCCTCCCTGGTTCAAGCAATTCTCCTGCCTCAGCCTCTTGACTAGCGGGGATTACAGGGGCGCGCCACCACACCAGGCTCATTTTTATATTTTTAGTAGAGACAGGGTTTCTTCATTTTGGCCAGGCTGGTCTCGAACTCCTGAATTCAGGCAATCCATCCGCCTCGGCCTCCCAAAATGCTGGGATTACAGGCACGAGTCACTGCGCCCTACCTCGAATGGTTTTTCTAGAAAAAACACACAAATAAAATTTACATTTGGTTAAGAAAGTTCAGTTTAGTCATAGACTTTCTTAGAATTTGATTTTAGGTTTAAAATATTTTTAATGGTCCAAGATTGCTTTTCATGGGTATTTTTATGTGGGTATTTGACTTCCATGGGGTTGGGGGGACAATCCATAAGTCAAGTGCACAGGCAGAGTTCTTAAAAAAATCTCATCTGGTTATCTCACTTTCAATCATGGAGATACTTATCTCTTTTTCTTCTAGAGTCAAATGAAGAGAGAGCAGCTGTTTTATTTTGTTGCTATGATAGAAAGGATATAGTGTGCAGATGGCAAGCTTTATTTTGTTTGAAGGTGGACATTTGAGGTCTGGAGCCTATCTGCTTCAGGTTGGCTGCTCAGGCTGTGCTGAGGGCTGCTGCCTTTGTTGGTTTCAAATCTCATGGTCATTAGAGAAAACCTGCATGTTTTGTTGAATTGAACGAATTGAGATTTAGGGATGGCCGGAGGGAAGCCTTATCTATTTCCATTTTAGAAAACCAGAATCCTGGCTGGGCACGGTGGCTCATGCCTATAGTCTCAGCATTTTGGGAGGTCTAGGCAGGTGGATTGCTTGAGGCCAGCAGTTTGAAACCAGTTTGGGCAACATGGCGAGACCCCATCTCTACAAAAAATACAAAAATTAGCCGGGTGTGGTGGTGTGCGCCTGTAATCCCAGCTACTCTGGAGGCTAATGTGGGAGAAACACTTGAGCTGGGCAGTTGAGGTTGCAGTGAGCCAAGATGGCTCCACTGCACTTCAGCCTGAGTAACAGAGTGAGACCCTGTCTAAAAAAAAAAAAAAAAAAAAAGAAAATCAGAATCCTAATTCATTTGATGTGTGAAGAGTGAAGAGTTGTGTATCTTTAAAGCAGGGTATTTTAGGTGAATATTTGAACAAGTGAATCCCTTTCTGAGACTTTCAAAGTCAGGGAACGTTTAAGTTAGCTATTTTTATAATATATATACTCTAAAATAAAATGTTCTTTTCAGAGCATTAAAGCCTGGGAAACATGGCAAAATTGTGTATCCTTTTTTAGTTTAGTTCTTGGTTCCAGCTGAATAATTTGAACATCAAGGGATTCTGATTCTTCACTGTGGAAGTGGCTCCTGAAAAGTAATTTGCAACTTGAATATAAACTTTATTTTTTTATTTTTATTTTTATTTTTGAAATGGATTCTTGTTCTATTGCCCAGGCTGGAGTGCAGTGGCATGATCTCAACTCACTACAACCTCTGCCTCCCTGGTTCAAGCCATTCTCTTGCCTCAGCCTCCTGAGTAGCTGGGATTACAGATGTCCACCACCATGCCTGGCTAATTTTTTGTATTTTTAGTAGAGATGGGATTTCGCCATGTTGGCCAGGCTGGTCTTGAACTCCTGACCTCAAGTGATCCACCCACTTTGGCCTCCCAAAGTGCTGGGATTACAGGCATGAGCCACCATGCCCATGCCATATAAATTTTAAACCTAGCAGCTTCTGTGACATTTTGAGCTTGTTCCATCTAGTTTGGGATGATACACTCAGAAAATATTGCACAATCAGAAGTCCCCCCATTCCCTGAAATGGACCAGTTCTCCAACAAAGCTTGCTTCTTGGAATAGTGAGCTGGGGGTGTTGGGAGAGTGGAGGAGGATGCATCTGCAAAGGATGAATTTTGACTCTGAGGTGTGCACGTGTCATGGTGAATGAATATTCTCCAGGTGGGGAGAGCAAATTGGTGCATGTAAGCTCTGGTAGTAGCATTTCCATTTAATAGTGAAGCACCATTACTCAAACTTGGTTTCATGTGAATTCCTGTGTTCTAGTGTAGTCAGGGAGGAATTCTGGATTAAATATTTGTTTGCCATGTACAGAGAAAACTGTAGTGAGAGCTAGTTATAGGAGTGTTAAATGTCCTCATTGCAGAGTAAAGATTGTGATCAGTTTGGAAATACTTGGGTTACTTACTACACATAACTCAGTAATCTCAGACATTTACGTAGTGCTTACCATGTACTGGACACTCTTTAACGTGCTTTCGTGTATTAATGTATATTACAACCCTGTGAGGAAAATACCGTTAATACTTCTGTTTTAAAAATGAAGAAACCGTGATATTCAGATGATGCATGACTTGCCCAAGGTCATAGCTGGTAAGTGCTGGAGGCAGAATTCAAACCCAGGCAGCCCAGCTCTACTGTTCACACACCATCCACTACTTTGCTCTCTCTTCATTTTATCCTTTGCAAGGTCGTGGGTGTACAAAGTGGAAAACTTCTGTCCTGACTCACCTGGAATGTCCAGTTTACAGATGTACACAAACCCAGTTGCACTAGAATCACGCTGCCATATGCCAACTGCCCCAGCGGAAACACAGCAGCTTCCTGGCAGCACAGATGTGGGAACACTCAGGCCTGCTGCTAGGGCAAGGGAAGGGGTCATGGAAGAGCAATACTGAAGAATGAGCAGTGACGCTCTGCTAGATAAATCTGGAGGAGGCTGCTGCAGGTAGTGGGATTAACATGTATAGGACAGAATGGCCAGACAGAACCAGCGAAGGACGGGTGGTTCATCAGTCACAAAGGATGCTCCCCCTCTTCTTGGACAATTCAGGAAGTGCCTTGAAAAAATACTTTGATCATGAACTGGCTTGCTAAGTAAGTCATTATTTAGAGAAACAAGCGAAGCTATTCAGTTCAAAATCCTGTCCTGTTCAAGTGAATCCCCCATTCCCCATCCACACGCACTCAACAACAACGAAAGGACTAGAAGGATATGTGTCACTGGCAACACTGGTTTCTCTGAATGGTGCCCTTATTAGTGGTTTTAGTTTTCCTTTAATTACTTTGCAGTTTTGGAATTTTCTGCAGTGTAGGTATTCATTTTATAATTAATTCAAAGTTAAAAATTACTTTATGACCAAAGCCAGTTACTTTTAGCTATGGTATGCCTCACTGTGTAGTCTTTTCAGTGAATTCATCTCAAGGTAACTAGACTGAACTAGACTGAACTAATCTTAGATAAACTGCAGGGATTAAAGTTTACACAGAATTGCACATTGCTTGTGGAAAAGAGAGGAGAAACTAAACCCTCCAATGTTCACATTATTCAACTAGAGCTGAGGAGATGAGTTGTCAGAATGATGGACTTGTGCCACCTGAATGTTCCAGAGTGACTTCTACTAAATGGTTAAGGGAGGGCAGTGAGCGGAGGGAGGGAGCATTGTGTAATGCAGCTGCAGGTGTTGGCTTTGTCACCCTAGTTGGGTTGCTCACTCTCCTGAACTGACCCCAGGGGCAACTAGGCAGGGGCAGCTGTTCCCCAGGCCGAGGCCACGACTTGTCTTTAGCCAGATGATGCCCATTGCCAGGTCCTGCCTGTAGGCCCCGCAGTCTGTGACAAGGCTTTCCTTTGGCCATTCCTGACTCATTCAATTCCCAGCTTACGTGAATTATAATTTCTTCTTTAGGATGATTCCAATAAATTTCCATTAAATGACTGTAGCAGTAAAGACTAGCTAAATGAGAGAAACAAAGCCTATAATGAGCTTGCTGTATAGCAAGGGAGTCAGATTTGCATTTTGACAGAGGAGAGGAAAGCTTTATTGTGGAAAAAAGGGAAGCCTTTAGGTATGTTCTGATTGGAGGTTGTTTACAAGGGAAGCTGTCTGAGGGTTTACTAGAAGTCGGGCATCTGATGTGATTGGTTATGGGTACATATTTGGCTTAGCCTGGTTGGTCCTATGTTGGAAGTGGGGCAAAAATTAGGGAAGCTATCAGTTATTAATCAAGTGCTGGGCATTTGGGGCCAGTTGTTAGGGAAGTTATTGTTTGGTTTCCTGGATTGTCACTAGAGATAGCAATCTGGCTTTCTCTGTAAGACTAACTTGTAGCAGACTGGCTTCCTGGATTGTTTATTCTAAGTAAGCGGGTTAGTTTCCTGGACAGGTGTGGGTGAAAGTTCTGTTTTTAAATATGATCTGGTAATTGCCTATTTGTATATGTAGTCCCTCACAGCAGAATCTGTTTTGTCCTTGTATATATACTTTTTATGGTGAAAAGATATATATATATATATTTAGAATTAGGCAGCTGGACTCAGTTAAGATGATCCCAATTTTGTTGGCAACATCCAAAGCATCGTAATCAGGAGCCAGTTGAACATATGCCTTCTTCTCTCCATCAGGCCGAATCAGGGTGTTGACCTTGGCCACATCATTGTCATAGAGCTTCTTCACAGCCTGTTTAATCTGCTGCTTGTTGGCTTTGACATCCACAATGAACACAAGTGCGTTGTTGTCTGCTATCTTCTTCATGGCCAACTCAGTGGTCAGCGGAAACTTGATGATAGCATAGTGGTCAAGCTTGTTTCTCCTGGGGGCGCTCTTCCGAGGATATTTGGGCTGTCTCCAGAGTCGCAGCGTCTTGGGCCACCAGAAGGTGGGTGATGTGTGGATCTTCTTTTTTTTGTGGTTGTGGACACATTTCAACACTGCCTTCTTGGCCTTTGAAGGCTTTGCTTTGGCTTCGGCTTTAGGAGGGGCAGGAGCTTCCTTCTTCGCTTTCGGCGCCATCTTGTGAAAAAGCTCTATTTTTGTCATAAATTCTCAATAGGCAGATACTCAACTAATAACCTTGGACAGTCACCTTGTTGCCTAAATTGTTAAATGTTTACTGACTACTATTGAAAGACACTCTGAGGATACACATTTTTTTTTTTTTTTTCTGAGACAGAGTCTCGCTCTGTTGCCCAGGCTAGAGTGCAGTGGCACGGTTTTGGCTCACCACAACGTTTGCCTCCTGGGTTCAAGCGATTCTCCTGCCTCAGCCTTCTGAGTAGCTGAGACTACAGGCATGCACCACCAAGCCCAGCTAATTTTTATATTTTTAGTAGAGACGGGGTTTCACTATGTTGGTCAGGCTGGTCTCAAACTCCTGACCTCGTGATCTGCCTGCCTCGGCCTCCCAAAGTGCTGGGATTATAGGCGGGAGCCACCGCGCCCAGTGAGGATATACATTTGAATAAACATAGTCACTATCTCCAAGGAGCTTATATCTTACCTTCTTAATATAAATAGATCAGACAGACAGTTAAAAAGTTCCAGGTGCCATGAGAGCTGTGGGTAAAATGCCACGAGTGTTCAGAAATGATATGAAATGGGATGGAAAGACAGAGTTAAGGGTTGGAATATATCTTCTCAATGTAAAGAAGCAAAGATGAAGCTGGGAGCAGTGGCTCATGCCTATAATCCCAGCACTTTGGGAGGGCGAGGGAGGTGGATCATCTGAGGTCAGGAGTTCAAGACCAGCCTGACTAACATGGTGAAGCCCGTCTCTACTAAAAATACAGAAATTAGCTGGGCGTGGTGGCACATGCCTGTAATCCCAGCTACTTGGGACGCTGAGGCCGAGGCAGAAGAATCGCTTGAACCCAGGAGGTGGAGGCTGCAGTGAGCTAAGTCGTGCCATTGTACTCCAGCCTGGGCGACAGTGAGACTCTGTCTCAAAAAAAAAAAAAACTCAAGGAAAGGCAGTACCTTCAATGAGAAAAAGGAAATGGAAAAATGCAATGTGTAAGACGTAATTCGACAAGCACTTGAGTATTGTTGCAGGAGCATCCCTGATGGAATCTTAAATAATTATGCTATCAATTATTTGGGGGATATTCAAATAATTGTCGAAGTATATCATGGTAAAAGTGGAGGGGTGAAAATATTTGTTTTAAAAATGATGAGATTACAGGCTCACACCTGGAATCTCAGCACTTTGGGAGGCTAAGGTGGGTGGATTGGTTGAGCCGAGTAGTTCAAGACCAGCCTGGGCAACATCTTGTCTCTTTAAAAAAAAAAAAGTAAAAAAAAAATTTTTAATGTGTTGAGTCCTAAAATAAATTATGATCAGTTTTTCCTTTCTTATTAAAATTAGAATCCCAAACTAGAAATCTCAGTCTTGGCTGGGCATTGTGGCTCATGCCTGTAATCCTAGCACTTTGGGAGGCTGAGGCGGATGGATCACTTGAGGCCAGGAGTTCAGCATCAGCCTGGGCAACATGGCAAAACCCTGTCTCTACTAAAAATACAAAAATTAGCTGGCTGTGGTGGTGCATGCCTGTTGTCCCAGCTGCTCAGGAGGCTGAGGCAGGAGAATAGCTTGAACCTGGGAGGTGGAGGTTTCAGGGAAGAGAAGTTTGCAGTGAGCCGTGATTGTGCCACTGCACTCCAGCGTGGGCTACAGAATGAGACTTCATCTCAAAAAACAAAAACAAAACAAAATTAAAATTAAAAAACCCTCAATCTTGATAAATTTTCTTTTTTTTTTTTTTTCTTTTGAGAGAAGTCTCGCTCTTATCCCCCAGGTTTGAGTGCAATGGCTCGATCTCGGCTCACTGCAACCTCTGCCTCTCGGGTTCAAATGATTCTCCTGCCTCTGCCTCCCAAGTAGCTGGTATTAAGTCGCCTGCCACCACGCCTGTCTAATATTTGTATATTTTAGTAGAGACGGGGTTTCACCATTTTGGCCAGGCTGGTTTCGAACTCCTGACCTCAAGTGATCCGCCTGCCTCGGCCTTCCAAAGTGCTGGGATTTTCCAAAGTGCTGGGGTTACAGGCATGAGCCATTGTGCCCGGCCTTTTTTTTTTAAGAAAAGAACCAAAAAAACAGTTCTTCTCTGTCACCCAGGCTGAAGAGCAATGGCACGATCTCGGCTCACTGCAACCTCCGCCTCCTGGGTTCAAGCAGTTGTCCTGCCTCAGCCTCCCGAGTAGCTGGGATTACAGGCGCCCACCACCACACCCAGCTAATTTTTGTATTTTTAGTTGAGACGGGGTTTCACCATGTTGGTTAGGCTGGTCTTGAACTCCTGACCTCAAGTGATCTGCCCGTCTCAGCCTCCCACAGTGCTGGGATCACAGGCGTGAGCCACTGCGCCCAGCCTATTTTGGGTTTTTTAATTTTATTTTTGAGACGGGGTCTCACTCTGTTGCCCAGGCTGGAGTGCAGTGGTGTGATTACAGCTCACTGCAGCCTCGACCTCCTGGGTTCAAGTGATCTCGCACTTCAGCCTCCTGAGCAGCTGGGACTACAGGCGCATGCCATCATGCCCGAATAATTTTTGTATTTTTTCTAGAGACAATCTTACTGCGTTGCCCATGCTGGTCTCGAATTCCTGGGCTCAGGAAGAAAGCCTTCCGACTCTGCCTCCCAAAATACTAGGATCATAGGCGTGAGCCACCTTGCCCGACCAACTTTATTTTTTAGAGCAGTTTTACGTTCATGGCAAAACTGAGTGAAAGCTACAAAGATTTCTCATTAAACCCACTGCCCCCACACAAGCGTAGAGTCTCCCATTATCAGCATTGCCTACCAGGGCATTTGCTACAATTGAACCTACATTAATGCATCATTATCACCCAAAGTGTTGTTTTTTTTTTTTTTTTGAGACTGAGTCTCGCTATGCCACCCAGGCTGGAGTGCAGTGGCACGATCACGGATCACTGCAACCTCCGGCTCCTGGGTTCAAGCGATTCTCCTGCCTCAGCTTCCTGAGTAGGCGAGACTATAGGCATGAACCACCACGCCTGGCTAATTTTTGTATTTTTAGTAGAGACGGGGGTTTCACCCTGTTGGCCGGGCTGGTCTTGAACTCCTGACCTCAGATGAACTGCCCACCTTGGCCTCCCAAAATGCTGGGATTACAGGTGAGCCACTGCGCCTGGCCTCACCCAAAGTGAAGATAGTTTACGTTAGGATTCAGTCTTGGTGTTGTACATTCTAGGAGTTTAGAAAACTGTAGTATAACATCCATTCATTATTATCATTTTTATTTTAAAACATTTTATTTTTATTTAATTTTATTTATTTTCTTTGAGACAGTATCTTGCTATGTCACCCAGGCTCGACTACAGTGGCATGATCACAGCTCTGTGCAACCTCGACTTCCCCGGCTCAGGCAATCCTGTCATCTCAGCCTTCCAAGTAGCTTAGACCACAAGGAGGACCACCACACCCAGCTAATTTTTAAAATTTTTTTGTAGAGATGGGGGTCTCAATATGTTGCCCAGGCTGGTCTCAAGCTCCTGGGCTTAAATGATTCTCTCATTTTGGTCTCCCAACATGCTGGGATTATAAGTGTGAGCCACCATGCCCAAATCCTATTACTATTATTATTTAGAGACAGGGTCTTGCACTGTCACCCAGACTAGAGTGCAGCGGTATGACTATAACTCACTCTAACCTCAAAACATACTCAGTGCATCAAACTGAAATCAATTATACTGTATTATAAATATAGTGCTATTCTTGAGGACTATTACGGTGCATAGGACCATTTGCCCATACATAAAGTGCCCTAGACTACTCAGCTTTTGGTTTTTGGATTGGTGTTTGCTATCACCTTTGTTATCAGTGGGTTATTAAGCTACTATTGCCAAGTCTTCTACAGCTTCCTCCATCTGCTTCCATTCTGCACTTATTGAGAGTCAGCTGTAGAAGATAAGATACTGCTTTAGGCACTTGGTGTACAAAAGTCAGGAGGTAAAAGATGATAAAGATATCCCCAGCTATAGGTTATAACTTATAAGGAAATAGATATTGAATAGTTTAATGGGTCTGCAAATAGGATGGAGACTTAGTCTGAAGTTATGGCACGAGCAGAGGCATGGAAGTGTGGAAATACGTGGTTATTTCAGGGATGGTGAATAGACCATGTGGTTAGAAAGTTAGATTGCAGAGGGACATGAAAAACAAGGTATGGGGCCACAATATGGATGGCTCAGAGCCAAAAGGGATTTATTGTTCCCCCTCTAAGTAAAGGGTAGACAGGAAAAGTTACTATAGAAGGAAGTGGAAGGATTGATCCTGTGTTTTGCAGAGTGCCTCTGAGATCAGAGGCAGGGAAACCAACTGGGAGACTATTGGGGACTTTAGATGTGAGATGTAAATGTGCATTTAGTTCAGGTCCACCAGGAAGCAGACACCAAAATGATGTTACATACACAAGACATTTTTATTGGGGGTAGAAGCAGGAGAGGGCAGGGGAGCCTCCAAACTAATGCAGGTCTAACTTTGGTGGAAGGGGAGAGAAGTAGAATGAAGACTGGGTAGAAAGAGTCTTACGGTACAGATCTAAGAGAGTTTCCATCAGGCCCACATGGAGTCCTGGAGCTGCAGCTGCCCATGGGAGGAGTCTCATGTCTCCAGAGAATGAATGAGTCTGCATTAGTTTTCGGCAGAGCTTAGTCACTGGCTTTGGGCAGCCCAGGAGAAGCATGGCGGTTTTTTTTTTTTTTTGGAGACAGGGTCACCTAGGTCACTAGGCTCAAGTGCAGTGGTGCAATCTCGGTTCACTGCAACCTCTGCCTCCCAGGCTCAAGCAATCCTCCCTCCTCAGCCTCCCTAGTAGCTGGGACTGCTGGTGTGAGCTACCACGCCCGGCTAAATTTTGTATTTTTGTAGAGACGAAGTTTTGCCATGTTGCCCAGGCTGGTCTTGAACTCCGAGCTCAAGCAACCTGCCTGCCTCGGCCTCTCAAAGTGCTGGAATTAGAGGCGTGAGAAGCATGGTTTTGGGTTTGTTTTTTTTTCTTTTTGAGACAGAGTCTTACTCTGTTGCCCAGGCTGGAGTACAGTGGTGTGATCCCAGCTCACTGCAGCCTCCACCTCCCAGGTTCAAGATTCTCCCGCCTCAGCCTCCCAAGTAGCTGGGATTACACACCTAGCTCATTTTTGTATTTTAAGTAGAGATGGAGTTTTGCTGTGTTGGCCTGGCTGGTCTCGAACTCCTGACCTCAGGTGATCCACCCTCCTCGGCCTCCCAAGTGCTGGGATTACAGGTGTGAGCCACAGTGCCTGGCCAGAAGCATGGTTTCTGTACAGACACTGTGGTTGATCCAGAGAGGCAGGAGGTGAGGTTGTCAGTCAGTTTCCAGATGGGGTGGTGATGTTGATGTCATTCATTAACAGAGGGGGAACAGGGAGAAGAGGAAGGAGAGATTGGGTCTTACTTGAGCAGAACTGTGTTTGAGGTATTCGTGGAATACGCATTTGGAAAAGTTGAAGCAAGAGTTGGAAAGTAGAGTCTAGAGATGCAGAAAGAGAAGAGATGGAGTTGCAGATTTAGTAAGTTTTCTGAACAAATTCAAGAGACTTAGTGAAATTTCCCAGGGATGGAGAGTGGGGAAGAAAGCAAAAGCCAGGATACAGGGAAATAAAACATGCAGAAGGAGAGAGGCAGGGCAGTCTGAGATGAAGTCATCAGAGGCAGGAGGATATATTTTCAGGCAGGGAGTTGTGGACCCCTGTGTCGTATTCTGGACCTTTCTTAGGCAGAAGAGGGAAGAAAGTCTGCATAAAGACATTAGGATCCTCCAAGGTGGGAGGAGTTGAGGGGCTGCATTTCTGACGAGCTCTCTGTATGAGAGACAGGAAGGCTGAGACTGAGCACTAGGGAAAAGTGAATTTCAGAAGAGCTATTGTGAGCATCTGGGTGGCGAGGGCCCTTGATCAGCCTGCAGACAGGGTCTGCTGAGAGCATCCCGGTGGCGAGGACCCTCCATCGGCCTGCAGGCAGAGTCTGCTGAGAGCATCTGGGTCACGAGGACCCCGATCGGCCTGCAGACAGGGTCTGCTGAGAGCATCTGGGTGGCGAGAACCCTTAATTGGCCTGCAGGCAGGGTCCGCTGAGAGCATCTGGGTGGCGAGGACCCTTGATTGGCCTGCAGATAGGGTCTGCTGAGAGCATCTTGGTGGCGAGGACCCTCGATCGGCCTGCAGGGAGGGTCTGCTGAGATTGAATAGCGGGAATTTGTAAGGCCTGTTTGACTGTCCTCCACCCCACCATCAGTCAGTGACCTGGAGGCAGGAACAGAGAAATGTGGTGACTGAGTTCAGCCGAGGGGAGGACTTCAAGGTCCGCTAGTCAGCTCAGTGAGGTTGAGAGAGAGGTGGGGCAGTGCCACCCACATTCTGTCTGGAAGCTCAGTGACCCGCCTCAGGAGGCTGGGAGTGCGGGCCTGGGCTGCACCAGGGTGGGTGCTAGAGAACAGGAATGTGAGCCGCTGTGGGCAAATCTGTGTTGTGACTTCCATTCTTCGTGTCCTCTTCCCACCCCATCAAATAGCCTGCGCCTTGCTTAAACAAGTCTCAGTTTTACGATGTATGAATAACTTTGATCTCATTTTGACTCAAGTTTGCTTTACTTTTTGTAAGTCCAGAGTATTTATACAAAAATGCAAACTGAGAATTTTAGTAAGAATTCTCAATGCCTGTATCATCAACATACTAACTGACTGAACAATGAAGAAATAAAATTTTGGAAAGTCTGAAATTATTGTAGACACTGCATTATTTTATACAACTTTCTTAATAGCTACAGGTTTCCACTGATAAATGTTTCTCTGAGGCTCATGCATTGTGGGATGTAGTTGAACCAAATGTGAGAACAATTTGTGCATTGATTCGTCATCATGAGTCTGACGGGTGAGTTCCTGGGAATATTGAGCTAGCCGTATGTGAAAGTTTAGGTGAATTTTCATTACAACACATTGATTCACCTGTATTTTCTGAGCATTTCCTATAAGAGATTACAATTTACTTGGTGTGATTTTGGGTTGGAATGCAAATTTCTCCATATGACTTGTTTTTGAGGCAGGGTCTCACCCTGTCACTCAGGTTGGAGTGCAGTGGCATGATCATGGCTCACTGCAACCTCAACTTCCTGGGCCAAAGAGATCCTCCCACTTCAGCCTCCCGAGTAGCTGGACTACAGGCATGTGCCACCACATGGACTAATTTATTTCATTTTGTAGAGACGGGGGTCTTGCTGTGTTGCCTAGGCTGGTCTCAAACTCCTAGGTTCAAAACATCCTCCTCCCGTAGCCTCCCAGAGTGCTGGGATTACCGGCATGAGCCACCGTGCCCGGCCCATATGCCTTTGATCTATGAAAAATTATCTTTTTCTCAAGCATGATACATTGTTTGAGTTGGACTCTTAGGACCTAGCCTTCCCTTCTTGTTCTTGCTCTGTAGGCCATGACAATGTACCTCTGGGGCAGCAAAGAGGGAAAACAAATCCTCTGGGACTTGCACTGATTCTCATTTCAAACTCAGCATTTGGCCTGATTACATAGGTCAGCTGGTATTCCAGATAAATACAATGAATTGCAATGTTTCTCTGTACATTTCTTAACATTTGTAGATTAAATGAAAAGGGGCCTCCCACAGGAAGGAGTATGATCCAAGTTCGAAGAGTAAAATAACAGACATAGCATCCCTTGTCCCACTCCCCACTGTGAATGTTGTTTTGGTTTTGCTACAGCTGATAGGTTCTTGAAGCTGTGCATCTCTTGGGTGATCAGGAAAAGCTGCAGAGACTGCAGAGACCAGGGACCAAGGAGTCATCAGAAACACAGCTGGGACATGCCTCAACTCCTTTTGAGTGGAGATGTCCTGAAGAGGGCGGTAACCCCTGAGGGTCATAAAGGACTGAATGAGGCGTGGTATTAATTGGCTGAGCAAGAAGACAGAGAAGAGCCTGGCAGGATTAGAGCAAGGAGACTCAGAGCTCCATCTTGGGCCTGCATGCTGCTGCCCTGACCACATCCTCACACATGGCACGGCTCTGCCGGTCTACAAGGGTTTTAGGTTCAGTTTCCTCTGTACACTGTCCAGAGCGTATGGATTGACTTGGCTTCCTGGAATGATTCAACACATTCCGTGATGCAGCTGACTTTGGTAGTGAAACCCTCCTCTGCCCAGGGAGGAAACTTGACAAGTAATAGGGAGTTGGGTCTGTGGACTCGGTAAGTGGGCTTGAGCCAGGTGGCTATGGGGGAGAGAAAGGAGTGCTATAAATGACTGGGTGATGTTGGGGAAAGGCTCAGCATGCAGATGGAATTTGCATCCAAATTCTGACTTCTGTTCAGAAAGATGAGAAAGTCCTGCCATGCTGTCATTCATGGTCTGTTTATCTTGATTGACACCCCAGCCCCAGCCCATGGTTCCCTCGCAACTTTACAGCCAAGGATTAGGATGTTGGCAAGAACAGTCTGCCCAGGCAGTCTCTGTCCTCACATTCTGGCCCCAGCTTTCCCCTCACCCTCTAGCAGAGAAAGGCCTTTCTCAAACTGGTGACACTGGGCAAATTCAAATATGAGTGTGTTGGTTTTCAGTCCTGATGATTTCCTTCGAGACCTTTTCCTAGTGTCTTGCTAAGCACATGGAGGGCGAAGAGTGAGGGAGGCTCTGACGCGGTTAGTGGCTGCTGTGTGTGAGGTGCTGCTGGCCGGGCTCCCCAGAACATGGTCTGTGGATGGCCTGCCGATGCCCGGGACCGATGGGATATACACCCGTGTACCCATGTATTTTACAAGGAGGATTTCATTCTACATCCAACATTTTAATTTTATTTATTTATTTTTTTTCTCAGACGGAGTCTCACTCTGTCCCCCAAGCTGGAGTGCAGTGGCGCTATCTCAGCTCACTGCAAGCTCCGCCTCCCGGGTTCACACCATTCTCCTGCCTCAGCCTTCCAACATTTTAATTTTAATTTCAAATACACAATATAGGCACATTGTTCAAAACTCAAAAGCACAAAAAGATATACAGGGAGACCAGGCGGGGTGGCTCATGCCTGTAATCCCAGTATTTTGGGAGGCTGAGACTGGAAGATTGCTTGAGGCCAGGTGTTTGAAACCAGCCTGGGAAACATAGCGAGACCTTGTCTCTCTTAAAAAAAAAAAAAAAAAAAAAAAAAGATATATACTGAAAAGCAAGCCTCCTTCCCACATCTACTATCTTCTATTTATTATCAATTTCTTGTGAATCATTGCAAACATGTTCTGCTAATATATAAACATACGCATATATAATTATTTTTAAAATATAAATGATAACGTAATATTGTGTGTATGTGTATATATATATATATATATAGTGTAAAACTTTAGGTATAGCATTTTCAGATTGTCAAAGAAGCAAAAAGCAAAACCCGAATACATTTTCCCTTGTAATTGAGGCCAAAAGAAATTGTAGGGCTGTGTTTGGGGTAATGGGTTAAGGATGGGAAACAATGTGTGTATGTGTGTGTGTGTGTGTAGTTGTGGCAGGTATCTTGACTCATACAGATCGCCTGTCCATTTTAATGACATTTTTCCAGTTCTTGTGGAAATTCACATAAACAGGATATTAAATCCTAATCCTAGTAATGTATTGAAAATTTAACAGCTATTGGGGGGCCGAGGCGGGCAGATCACCTGAGGTCAGGAGTTCAAGACCAGCGTGTCCAATGTGGTGGAAGCCCGTCTCCACTAAAAATACAAAAATTAGCCAGGCAGGTGCCTCTAATCCCAGCTACTTGGGAGGCTGAGGCAGGAGAATCGCTTGAACCCAGGAGGCGGAGGTTGCAGTGAGCCAAGATCACGCCATTGCACTCCAACCTAGGCGACAGAGTAAGACTCCATCTCAAAAAAAAAAAAAAAAAAAAAAAAAAAACCCAAAGAAAATTTAACAGCAAAATCATCTTATTGCTATTGGAGAGTATTTATTTGATGCAATGGTTAGTGCAAAACTGTTGCTATTTTGGGCGCAGTGGCAAAGGAGTTGCTGTAGAAAGGCTCTTATGTAGAATGATGTAAAGAGGAAGCATTCATTCTAAATTCTGAGAAGCAGCAGCAGTGCAAGTTCTTACCTGCAGATTCTTAGGAAGTGATGCCTAGAGGACACTGAACTCTGTTCTTGGTACATTAGGACCAGGAGATTACGCAATGCTCTGAGGCAGAAGAATAAACAAGGTCAGAAGCAGGCATTTATTCTGCAAGAAAAGAACTTACTGTGTAGGTTCCTGAAGGATTGCCTGAATTCCTTCATGGCCGAGAGTGCAAAATAATGCGCAGCTGTTGGCTGTCCTGCATAGCCGTAGGCAAGGATCTGGAAGACGCCATCTTGTCTCCAAGTGTTTCTTTCTTTTTCTTTAGGCAGGGTCTCGCTCTGTCACCCAGGTGGGAGTGCATTGGCGCAATCACTGCTCACTGCAGCCTCCACCACCTGGGCTCAAGCAATCCTCCTGTCTCATTCTTTGATTTTTTTGTAGAGACGAGGTCTCACTATGTTGGTCAGGCTCGAACTCCTGGGCTCAAACAATCGTTCTGCCTCGGCCTCCCAAAGTGCTGGGATTACAGGCGTGAGCTACTGCCCCCAGCCTTCAAGCATTTCTTAATGGATGCCGCCTTTTCTCATTTGGTCCCTTTCCCCCCTGGTTAGTTTCATTGTAGTTCATGTTCAGGAATTAGGCTTGTGCACAGGAGCAAGCCGGTTTTGTCCAGTTGAAAGGAAAAGTGTGAGGAATGTGCTCTGCTATGAACTTTGCTCTGGGGGGAAAATCTAGTTTTCTTTTTCTCTTTTCCCATTTGCTGTCCAAGGTTTGGATGGCACAATCACCTTCTCAGAATGCTTCTTTTACTACTTAGGAGGAAAAGGCTGCCACTTTGGGATTTAAGGACCCCATACTGTTTCCTCTAGAAAGGGAGCTCTTTTCCATGGGAGAAGAGGTGTACAGTGGTAGGAATTGTGTGCTTAGTTAGGATTTGGGGTTTTATTTAGACATCATCATGTCCCTTAACTTGGACTTAGAGACTGGATTCTGTGAAGTTCAATTTCAGGTTGCTTCATCAGGTAGATCTCTGATCATGGACTTTTCTGTGTTCTCTCCTTTTCTCTGCATCTATTGCTGTCTTGACATCAAAGTAACTCAAACTCTGGGCTTCTAGGTACACTGGGTTGGTTCTCCTGCAGATCTGGCCAAAGTGATATGTCATGAGTGGGTATGAGAAATGGCAATCAGTGAACAAACATTTGAAACAATTCAGACACTCACTAGGCTGTATGTTTGGGGAATTCTTTTTACTATATGTGACTGTGGAAGCCTGAGGTCTTAGATTTTATCACAGTAAGAAGCAGCTTACCCCTCTGTTCATCAAGTCACAGACTGTCTTGGCTTCTAGCTGGGAAGTTTTTGTTGGGAAGTTTTGTAGTGTTGGGCAACGGATGAGTGAATGGAAAGAAGCATGACTAGGGGTCTACCCTTAATGGCTCAGAAATGTCCATTAACTTGTTGTATAGGGGACAGCTCCTTCTATTAACTCACTTTGTTCTCAACAGAAGGTAAAATTGGGCATAACTACCAGCTATCATGAGAACCAATCCAGGAAAACTAATTAGTCCCAAGCTGGATGGGGACAGAGTCCACAGGTGCTTGAGAAGTTTGGCTGGTCATATAGAGACTAGGGTATATATTTATTGCCTTAGAAACTTCTTTGTCCCATGTTTGACAGTTTTTATGCTTCTGGGTCTTACAGATAATTAATATTTTGTTCTTTATTTAAGCTAGTTTGCCGTCTTTTTTTTTTGAGATGGAGTCTCGCTCTGTCGCCCAGGCTGGAGTGCAGTGGCGCTATCCTGGCTCACTGCAAGCTCTGCCTCCCGGGTTCACACCATTCTCCTGCCTCAGCCTCCTGAGTAGCTGGGACTACAGGCGCGCACCACCACACCCGGCTAATTTTTTTGTATTTTTAGTAGAGACGGGGTTTCACCGTGTTAGCCAGGATGGTCTCTATCTCCTGACCTTGTGATCCACCTGCCTCAGCCTTTCAAAGTGCTGGGATTACAGGCGTGAGCCACTGCGCCCGGTCCTTTTCTTTTTCTTTTCTTTTATTTTTTTAAGACGGAGTTTCACTGTTGATGCCCAGGCTGGAGTACAATTTTCCTGTGAAAGGAAAATTCAAATCTCTCTTATACTTGAGAGTCTGGGGACTCCAGACATCACCATCCCCCATAGTAGCTCTGATGATTTTCACATTTGAATGAAACACTTGAAATTTTTAAAAGGCCAATTAGTATAAATGAAGAACAAAATAATTAATTATAAAGACCCATATAAGTGGTCAGTCTTGAAACACAGTGGCAGGCACCATCTTAGTTCTTGTGTTTCTTCTTCTGTCAAGTGAAAAAATAAACTACCACTTTTATCTTCCACAATACTCCCATTCAATTGAGCTGCTTCTTTGTATTTTTTATTTTTTATCTTTTATTTCAATCCTGCTCCTTCTGTAGTCATTTGAGCTTCTTGACTGGTCTCCTGGAGCTAATTGTCAGGACTGGGGTGGTGCCCCACCCCCTTCCTGGGATCCTAGCCTCCTCCTTCCTTTGGGTGAGATCCTATCTACTCCTTCCCAGGAGGTGGCCTCTGCTGCAGACCCATAAAACTTTAACCCTACCTTTCCTATCAGTGAGAATTAACATAACAGCTAGGGCTACTATTACAGGAATGGAAAATAAAACCATAGTAAAGAGACCTTCCAAAAGTCTGCAAGCAAAATCTAAACACATTTGAGCACCTCTCTATGGGGCGAGAACATAGATTTTTGATGAAGGCAGGCAGGGGGGTGGCCTTTTGTGTTCTCAGAGGGAAGCGATCTGGAGTTTGGTTTAGTTCAGGATTCTTCTCAGCTTCTAGTCCTGCGCTCCAGGGCTTCCATCACCTCCATGACTTTCCTGAATCTGAGTCCTTGAAGTGCATTTTTCAGAAAACTTGGATCCTACCCTTCCCCTTCCTTTGGGTGAGAGCCTATCTACTCCTTCCCAGGAGGTGGCCTCTGCTGCAGACCCGTAAAACTTTAACTCCACCTTTCCTATCAGTGGGAATTAACATAACAGCTAGGGCTACTATCATAGGAGTGGAAAATAAAACCATAGTAAAGAGACCTTCCAAAAGTCTACAGGCAAAATCAAAACAACACATTTGAGCACCTCTATATGGGGCGAGAGCTAGATTTTTGCTACAGTACCTAGTGAGGGACTGTAATTGTGGTTCTTGGCACAATAGCCAAATTCCTGTCTCTCTAATCCTATTTTGTTTCCTGGGGCTGGGTATGAGGAAGGAGAGTCCTGCACTGGAAGAATTACGTTAGCAGTTTCACTTACTGTGAGGACTGTTGGTTTAAATAACCCTTTTGGCTCCCACCAATGTCCATTTAGCTATTTCTAATTATTTCAACTACTATAATATTATTTTTCTCCAGGCACGCAGCCAATTAAAAGTCAGCCATTGAGTTGGTTCTCTCAGCCGTGCTGCTTGTGGAACAACATGACTGCAAGGCTATATTGCTTTCCTTTCCCATGCCAGGCCGTGTGAGTGGGAGAGCAATCACTGCAAATCTTTGGGCTGGATAACTGGCAGTGCTGGTTTGACCTCTGGCCGGGTCACTCTGAGGGATTGTGAGGGAGGCTGCTGCACCCCTCTGCACAGACTTCCAACACATCCCAGAACCGTAGCACCAGCTCTCTTAAGCCAGAGGATAATGTTAGTTAGTAAAGAGAATGATGCTATTGGGGTCGATTACTTCCACTGCTAGAATCTTAATGATGTGTAGGAAACCGTGTCTGGCAAAGTGCTGGAGTTCACCTGAGCCTTTTTTTTTTTTTTTTGGAGACAGTGTCTCGCTCTGTCGCCCAAGTTGGAGTGCAGTGGCGTGATCTCAGCTCACTGCAACCTCCGCCTCCCGGGTTCAAGCAATTCTCCTGCGTCAGTCTCCCAAGTAGCTGGGATTACGGGCACATGCCACCAGGCCCAGCTAATTTTTGTGTTTTTAGTAGAGACAGGGTTTCACCATGTTGGCCAGGCTGGTGTTGAACTCCTTGACCTCAAGTGATCCTCCTGCCTTGGCTTCCCAAAGTGCTGGGATTACAGGTGGGAACCACCGCGCCCAACCAACCTGAGCCTTTTTTAACTGGCCAGATGGGCCCAAGAGTATTACCGTGTCTCCTAAAAATGACTGATATAGTTTTTTTAATAGTTTCCTGTGGCTGCCATGTAATATAGTACCACAAACTAGGTGGCTTCAAACAACAGGAACCTGTTCACTCCAGTTCCGTAGTCAGAAATCAAGATGTTGGCAGGGTTGGCTCCTTTCTGAAAGCTCTGAAGGAGGATCAGTTCCCTGCCTCTCTCCCAGCTTCTGGGGGTTGCTAGCAGTCCGTGGCACTCCTTGGCCTGTGGATACATTGCTCCAGTCTCTGCTGCCATCATCATATGGCATTCTTCTTGCATGTGTGTCTGCGCGTTCCAATTTTGCTCTTCTTATAAGGACACCAATCATTGGATTAGGGCTGACCCTAATCCAGCATGATCTCATTTTAACTTGGTTACATCATTGGAGACCCTATTTTCAAGTAAGGTTGTATTCAGAGGTACCATGGGGTTAGGATTTCAAAGCATCATTTTTGGGAACACAATTCAACTCGTAACACTCCTCTTACCCATCTCTCTCCTGGACTATAGTGCTGGCCTCTTACTGTATCTCCCTGAGCCAGGGTCTCCGCTCAGTGACCTTTCCACACCATCAGTAGAACTATCTTACTATATTGTAAAAAGAATCATATTATCCAGCTTGATTTCCAAAGACTATGCTCAGTTTGACAGACAGAGCCCTTCACAGGCTGTTGTCATTGGAGAACTGGACCAATGCAGAAGAGGGACCTGTCCCCCCTGCACAGGATCATAATTGAAGCCGGACTTGCCTACAAGGCACTGCTAATTAATCTTTCCTCCTGCTGAGCGTCTGAATCATTCTGCCCCTAAGAAGATTATTTGGGAGGTGACTGGACTTTTTGCATGATTGTTCCTGGGGATGTTTTCCTTGCCTATCTTCTCAGATGTGGGTTTATTGCATTTTTACTTATTTCCTAAACTTTCAATGAAAGAAGGCAAGATCATCTTCCATAAGGTAGTTAGATTATATTACTCATGAGACTAACACCTTCAAGACTCTCTTTCCTTACTCTACTGTGGCAAAGTACCGTATCTCTTGTGAATTTATTTCCTGGGAAAGCATGTGGAGTGTGTGAGTGTGTGAGTGTGTGTGTGTATGTGTGTGTGTGTGGTGGAGGGTAAAAGTATTTTACTTGAGGATAAAGATTGATGCAAATAATATTCAGATAGAGTTCAATAGGGTTAAAACAATGTTAAGTGTCTTCCTTGCCAGTTTGCTGTCTTAGGTTTTGCTGTACCTACGTTTTTCTCTGATAGAGGAACAATAAAATAAATCAATTCCTAGGGTTAAGTGACTGAGTCCCCAAGAAGATCTTAAAGAAGACAGCCATTTGCCTAAGTAGTTAAATCCCAGTTAAATTTTAGTAGCATGATCTATCTCTATGCAGAGAGGTAAAGAAAGAACCATATGATGTCATTTGTATCTAAAAAGTACCCTTCAGTGGCAGGGTGCGGTGGCTCACGCCTGTAATCCCAGCAGTTTGGGAGGCCGAGGTGGGCGGATCGTGAGGTCAGGAGTTCGAGACCAGCCTAGCCAATATGGTGAAACCCCATCTCTACTAAAAATATAAAAATTAACCGGGTGTGGTGGTGTGAGACTGTAGTCGAAGCTACTTGGGAGGCTGAGGCAGAAGAATCGCTTGAACCTTGGAGGCAGAGTTTGCAGTGGGCCAAGATCGAGCCACTGCACTCCAGCCTGGGTGACAGAGCAAGACTCCCTCTCAAAAAAACAAAAAAGGACCCTTCAGTATAAGAGCTGTCCATGTAGCAGCTCTCAACTTAGTCCAGTGAGTTAAAGTGTGAGACTGAATTAGTGATCCTTTAATTTAAAGTCGTGTGACCTCGGCCAAGTGACTGTCTTCAATCCTCAGTGCCCTAGGCTGCGCGAAAAGCATATGGTACAATTCCTGGCAGAATAATGTTCAATAAATGTCAAATGCTATTATTATTTTGTGATTATACGAATGACCCGAGAAAGGGTCCCACCTGCATCCAAGTACGTTTATACTTCTTAGTTACCAAAGTGCGTTCATGAGAATGCTGGTAGAAACTGCATGAGGGTGCCGGGCGCGGTGGCTCACGCTTGTAATCCCAGCACTTTGGGAGGCCGAGGCGGGCGGATCACGAAGTCAGGAGATCGAGACCACGGTGAAACCCCGTCTCTACTAAAAATACAAAAAGTTAGCCGGGCGTGGTGGCGGGCAGCTGTAGTCCCAGCTACTCGGAGAGGCTGAGGCAGGATAATGGCGTGAACCCGGGAGGCGGAGCTTGCAGTGAGCCGAGATTGCGCCACTGCACTCCAGCCTGGGAGACAAGAGCAAGACTCCGTCTCAAAAAAAAAAAAAAAAAAAAACTGCATGAGGTGTTTTTTTTTCTTTCTTTTTTTTTTTTGAGACGGAGTCTCGCTCTTTCACCCAGGCTGGAGTGCAGCGGCGCAATCTCGGCTCACTGCAAGCTCCGCCTCCCGGGTTCACGCCATTCTCCTGCCTCAGCCTCCGGAGTAGCTGGGACTACAGGCGCCCGCCACCACGCCCGGCTAATTTTTTGTATTTTTAGTAGAGACGGGGTTTCACGGTGGTCTCGATCTCCTGACCTCGTGATCCGCCCCGCTCGGCCTCCCAAAGTGGTGGGATTACAAGCGTGAGCCACCGCGCCCGGCGTTTGTTTTTGTTCTTGTTTGAGATAGGGATCTCACTCTATCACTCAGGTTTGAGGGCAGCGGCGCCATCTTAGCTCACTACAATCTCCGCCTCCCAGGCTCATGTGATCCTTCCACCTCAGCCTCCCAAGAATCTGGGACCACAGGTGTGAACCACCACGCCTGGCTAATTTTTTGCCTTTTTTTGATAGAGACAGGGTTTCATCGTCTTGCCCAGGCTGGTCTTGAATTCCTGACCTCAGGTGATCTGCCCACCTCAGCCTCTCAAAGTGCTGGGATTGCAGGTGTGAGCCACTGTTCACAGCCCTGCATGAGGGTCTTTGATTACAACTGATATTTTCTGTTGTTGGGTGATGGCCTTTTTGTAAGTTGCCCTTTCGGTGACACAAAGGAGGAATGTGCAACTGAGTAGAACAATTTTAGAGAAAATGTAGATTATGTGTTAATTAGACTGAAGCCGTGCCTACTTCTAGAGAGTATAAGGCAGTTTAGAAGTAAAACACAGTATTTTACTGGGAGTAAGACAGAATTTTTATTTAGCGTATATACAGCAGAAATAGAAAGGGAACAGAAAAAGCCTGGAATGAGGCAAGTGTTAAAATGGGCAATTCTAGCAAACAGAACCGAATAAGGAACAGTCAAAACAATGATGAGGGGCCAACCTTGAGGAGAAATTGAGTGTTGTTTGGGGATTTTTTTTTTTTTTTTTGAGATGTTGCATACAGTACTTCGTGTTGGTTGGATGGATGACTCTTACATTTTCCATACAATTATTCTGTCATAAATACTCAAAATGAGGGATTTAAACTGTAATTAGAGCTCTTTTCTGAGACATCTTCTCTCTGTAACATTTCTCTTTTTCCCACAATCAGGTGAAAATGAAATCCTTGCAACTCTGCATGCCATTTCAAGCAAAAACCAGATCTGGAGATCGTATATTGGCATGGGCTATTATAACTGCTCAGTGCCACAGACGATTTTGCGGAACTTACTGGAGAACTCAGGATGGTAATGTATTTCTCGATTCAGGAACAGGACTACTGTGATTTGTGTAAATTCTCTCCATCCTCCATCGGTCCCCTTGCAGTCTCAGAGCCTCCACACTGACACCCACCTCCCAGTGCTGTCTCCAGCCTCCGGGAACCTACTGGGTTTCTCTGGATCGGGAAATGTTCGTGCTCAAATGTTGAGGAAATAGAAGTTTCTTCCCACTAAAATCTGGTAGGATGCTAAATTGTGGATCTGGTCATCTCTTCCTCTTCTGCAGCTTAATTTCTGTGCTGTATTTGAGTAAGATGTGAAACATGCAGGTGGGCAGATTCAGGCCTTTACTCCTCCTTGGAGACCCTGGGACATAGGCTGCTTCTGAGCTATCTCAGTGAGTCAGTGGTGGAGTCTGGGAGAGAATCTTGGTCCACTGTCTTCTGTCAGGATCCCCCCCGACCACCCTGCCCAGACGGAATCTTGCTGTGTATCCCAGTCTGGAGTGCAGTGGCATGATCTTGGCTCACTGCAACCTCTGCCTCCCAGGTTGAAGCAATTCTCCTGCCTCAGCCTCCCAAGTAGCTGGGATTACAGGCGCCCACCACCACACCCAGCTAATTTTTGTACTTTTAGTAGAGATGGGGTTTCACCATGTTGGCCAGGCTGGTCTCGAACTCCTGACCTCAGGTGATCCGCCCGCTTCGGCCTCTCAAAGTGCTGGGATTACAGGCGTGAGCCACCATGCCTGGCCCTTCTGTCAGGATTTTTAAGGGGGACAGATAATCATGTTCCCTTCCCCTCCCAGCCCCAAAATTTTTGATTCACAACTGAGTGACAAAAAGACATGGTGTTGGAGATCATAATATCAGCTTTATTGCTAGCACTTTCTAGAGAAAGAGAACATGTGCATTCTGTAGACAGGCTCTTCTAGAAAAGATAAGAGAGAGAGGCCTGAGCTATGCATGCTCAGTTACTTATTCCAGTCTCACCTCAACAGTTAGATAAGTCACTACTACTTCTTCTTCTTCTTTTTTTTTTTTTTCCTGAGACAGAGTCTCACTCTGTCGCCCAGGCTGGAGTGCAGTGGGACGATCTTGGTTCACTGCAACTTCTGCCCTCCGAGTTCAAGTGATTCTCCTGCCTCAGCCTCCTGAGTAGCTGGGATTACAGGCGCCTGCCACTGTGCCTGGCTAATTTTTTGCATTTTTAGTAGAGATGGGGTTTCACCATCTTGGCCAGGCTGGTCTTAAACTCCTGACCTCGTGATCCACCAACCTCGGCCTCCCAAAGGGCTGGGATTACAGGCATGAGCCACCGTGCCCAGCCAAGTCACTCCTACTTCTAGGGGTGTGTGTGTGTGTGTGTGTGTCCATCTGTGTCTGTCTCCTGTCCACTCTGGTCCTCACTGATTGTGTGGTGTGTGTGTGTGTCTGTCCATCCATGTCTGTGTCTCCTGCCCACTCCAGCCCTCACTGATAGAACAACACTGAAAGCATTTCTCCTGCATTTGAGAAAATACTTCTAGTCCACTTCCATGCTATTTTGTTGTTTTCCATTGCTGTTTGCTGTATGATGTAAAGAACCAAAAAGGCCAGGCGCGGTGGCTCACACCTGTAATCCCAGCACTTTGGGAGGTTGAGGCGGGTGGATCATCTGAGGTTGGGAGTTTGAGACCAGCCTGACCAACACGGAAAAACCCTGTCTCTACTAAAAACACAAAATTAGCTGGGCGTGGTGGTGCATGCCTGTAATCGCAGCTAGTTGGGAGGCTGAGGCAGGAGAATTGCTTGAACCTGGGAGGCGGAGGTTGTGGTGAGCCAAGATTGCAGCATTGCACTCCAGCCTGGGCAGTTCAGGAATCTGCCTCTGTTGTTCATTGGGAAATAATGTCTAACTGTGGAGGAGGAAAGGTGGGGACTCCTAGGCTCTTTTTTTCCCGTCTTTTTGGATTGGTGCCATTTTATACACCAGAAACACTGAGTTGAAATTTTATTTCAAATGATGAATTAGTCTTAAAAGGAAGACATCTTATTTGAAAATATAGGTGTCCACTTTTCATTTCCAGCATGGAAACAAATCAAACATAGATGGAGTATGATGATAATTCCTAGGTGATTTTTAAAAAATTAGTTTGTGGAAGAGGTAAGTTTAATTTCTAGCAGGATCATCATGACATGAGGACAGAGTAAGTTGTTGCCTCTGCAATTCAAAGTTTTCCTAGCAAGGGGCACAGATTGGCTTTCAGATTAACATAGGTAAAAACCAACTTTACTAAAGGGAATGCAGGCTTCACTAAATGGGAAATCATAAGTTGTACCAACAGCAGCTTTTGAAATACGCAAGTACATGCTCCCAATCAATGAGCGTTAACAACTTGATAAACACTTTGCATCTTTTTCTGCTTTTCCATCATTGCAAATGTAATCCTGGTGCGTGCATGTGCTTTGTCCTAGATGCAATTATTTTTATCATATCATTATAGGAGTCAGATCTCTCAGCACAATCATTCCTGTATTTCTGTCCCTGTACATAACTCTTGGTTTCAATATGCTCCACTTTATTAATAAGGGGACAGGAAAAGCAAAGAACTAGTTTCTCTGTAGCGTATGTGAATGCATTTGCATTGATGAAGGCTTCTTTTTCATTGTGGTATTGGTAAAAATTTGAATGGTAAACTCCAAGGTTAATTTCAAAAGAAAATGGCCTGTTTCTTTTCCCCCTTAAGAAAAGCCTCAAAAGTACATGAATGGGCTGCAGCATTCCATCCGTCTGAATACTGGCCAGCAGCCTTTGCTCTTGGTGGCCGTACAGAATATTCACCATATTGCTTTCTGGCTGTGGGCGGATGTTAATTTACCATAGGAGCAGCCAGTGTTTTGAGAAGGAGATGATGCTGTCCTGTACTTTTCATTTACTTTTTGGGTGCATTTTAAATACTGTTTCTTTCTATTCTCTGAAAGCTGATCTGAACCAGAGAGTGATATTACACCCCACTAGCACTGATAGGGAGGGCTGTACACATGTGGGTGGTAGATTTCACATTATCATCCTTCTGAATGGTTGCCATAGAGATGGAACCAACAAATTCCGGAGACGTGAGGGGAAAATAAATGGATGACATAGCCTCGAAAGAAAACAAACACTTGGGCTCTTGAAAGAAAATTTACATCAGGTCTAGAATTTATTTTACGGGGTTCACTATTCCAAATTTTCAACTACTGATAACATCAGAACATTTACATTTTCCTTGTAGCTATTTCTGTTTTGTATATTTTTGGCAGCAGGATTAAAATGAGAGAATCTCAGAAGTGTTTGTCTTGCAGACCCCCATGAACCCCTTTCCCAAATTCCAAAAGAAAGTCACAGCCAAAATGATAGAGAACACTAATTATTTTGGGTTAAATATTAATGCCATGTCGAATATATCAAGCATCCTATTTGAGCTGAACTAAATGCCTTCTTGGATGCGCAGATACCTTTTTATATGTTAAAATATATTTAGGAACAAACCAGTTGAGTTAGTCATTTGGAACATAGACATTATAGATCACAGGCACATTTTCTTAATCATTATGTTTTATCTAATTGAGTTAAACTCTTGTAAACATGATGGCAGGCATTGTGATAGCATTTTTCGCCTGAAATGAGGGTTATTTATTATCTCTCAAATCCGAGGCTCACTGTCCTTTAATAGATCATTGCTAAGAGCATTAATATCTGCTAAATTTCAGTAGTGCCAAAAACCTCTAGACTAATACAAGAAGTTTACATTTAAAAGGAGTGAGATTACATATTTGGCATCTTTGCAAGACAACCATTTTAAAGGTCTCTACCTTTAGCAGTGCTAAATAACATTAACCTCACCTTGGACTTATAAAAGGGTTGAGAGAGAAATATTACATAAGGGATGAAAAAGATGTAACTAATTTAAATAAATAGTTTTTAAGTGGAAATATGTAATAATATCTAAAGAGAATTCTGCAGAAGTCCTTTTAGGAAAGGTTTATCAGCATATGCTTTAAAAACTCTTTTGAAGATGAAAACGAAAAAAACTCCAACTTTTCAAGAGCCAGTGGGTCATTGAAAATACTGATCCTGAGCCAGGCATGGAGGCTTGTGCCTGTGGTCCCAGCTCCTTGGGAGGCTGAGGCAGGAAGATCACGTGAGTCCAGAAGTTTGAGGCTGTAGTGCCCAATCATCACACAGGTGAACAGCCACTGCACTCCAGCCTCGGTAGCATAGCACAGGGCTGTATACAAACAACAGAAAAGAAAATCCTGATTAGGCCAGGTGCGGTGGCTCACGTCTGTATCCCAGCACTTCGGGAGGCCAAGGTGGGCAGATCACTTGAGGTCAGGTGTTCGAGACCAGCCTGGCCAACATGGCGAAACCCTAGCTCTACAAAAAATACAAAAGAAATTAGCCAGGCATAGTGATGGGCACCTGTAATCTCAGATATTCAGGAGGCTGAAGCAGGAGCATCACTTGAACCCAGGAGGAGGAGACTGCAGTGAGTGGAGATTGCGCCACTGCACTCCAGCCTGGGTGATAGTGAGACTCCGTTTCAAAAAAAAAAAGAAAAGAAAATACTAGTTATATACTAAGTCTTTTTTTTTTTTTTTTTTTTTTAAAGACGGGGTCTCCATCTGTCACCTGGACTAGCGTATAGTGGTGCTCTAATAGCTCACTGTAAACTGGAACTCCTTGGCTCACGTAATCCTCCTGCCTCAGCCTCCTGAGTAGGTGGGACTTACAGGCCCCTCACCAGGCCAATTTTTTTTTTTTTTAAATTTTTAGTAGAGACAAGGTTTCTCTGTGTTGCCCAGGCTGATCTTGAACTACTTGCCCCAAGAGATTTTCCTCCCAAAGTGCTGACAGGTGTAAGCCACCACACCTGGCCTGTATACTGAGTCTTAAAACATATACAGACACATATAGACAGAAAGCTAGGGATTTTAAAAGTTTTGGAATGTCTTATGAATTCAAAATAACTTACAGATGCTAATTTATAGTTGCTATTATTCACTTGAATAACCTTTGGACAGTACATTAGTCTGATTTGAGCATTAAGAAAAATATCTCATATAGGTGATGTTATTTCCATTGAGAGCCAAGAGATAATTGGCTAGAGCGACGTTTAGTTATTTGTCCCAATTCACAAGTACACTCATGCCCTGTGTAGTGATATTTTGGTCAGTGACAGATTGTATATATGACAGTGGTCCCATAAAATTGTAATTCTGTATTTTTACTGTACCTTTTCTGTATTTAGAAACACAAATACTTAACCATTGTTTTACAATAGCCTATAGTATTCAGTATAGTAACATGCTGTACATGTTGGTAGCCTGGGAGTGATAGGCTATATCACGTAGCCTAGGTGTGTAGTAGGCTATACCTTCTAAGTACATGTAAGTACACTCTATGAAGTTCACACAACAATGACTAAACCACCTAATGATGTATTTCTCAGAACATATTTCTGTTAAGCCATGCATGACTGTAGAAACTTAGTAAGATTAAGGCTTGGCACAGTGGCTCACTCCTGTTATCCCAGCAATTTGTGAGGCTGAAGTGGAAGGATCACTTGAGCCCAGGAGTTTGAGACCAGCCTGGACAACATAGTGAAACCCTGTCTCTACAAAAAAAAAAAAAAAAAAAAAAAAAAAAAAAAAAAAAGATTGAAACCCAGGGCTTCAGCTGGGCATGGTGGCTCACACCTGTATTCCCAACATTTTGGGAGCCTGAGGTGGGTGGGTCGTTGAGCCCAGGAGTTTGAGACCAGCCTGGCCAACATGGTGAAACTCCATCCCTACAAAAACATATAAAAATTAGCTGGGCGTGGTGGTGCATGCCTGTAGTCCCAGCCACTCGGGAGGTTGAGGTGGGAGGATTGCTTGAGCCCAGGAGATGGAGGTTGCAGCGAGCCAAGATCAGGCGACTGCACTCCAGTCTCAATAAAACAAAACAAAAACCAAAACCCAGTGCTTCTTAATACTTAGTAGTTTTGAAGATGCAGGGATATCTGTGAATCACTGTGTTGTTTAAGAGAATGCAGACAGATATGCTCTTTCTGGAGAGGAACATGGCACTGTGCCCTGGGAGCCTTAGAACTAATTAGCAGGCTGGGCATGATAATTACACATGACTCACGCCTGTAATCCCAGCATTTTGGGAGGCCAGGGTGGGCGGATCACCTGAGATCAGGAGTTCGAGACCAGCCTGGCCAACATGGTGAAACCCTATCTCAACTAAAAATACAAAATTTAGCTGGATATGGTGTCATGCACCTGTAATCCCAGCTACTCAGGAGGCCGAGGCAGGAGAATGGCTTGAACCCAAGAGGTGGAGGTTGCACTGGGCCGAGATCGTGCCACTGCACTCCAGCCTGGGCAACAGAGCAAGACTGTATCTAAAAAAAAAAAAAAAATCCAAAAACAAGTTATCATATATAATTTGGAATTCTACTTCTCAGAATGTATCCTTAGACAAAGATAAGGATCTTAACTATTATGCTATTTCTAATATTTGAAATCAAAAGTAATATTCAACTGGAAGGAACTCGTTAAATAAATTAAGATTTACATGAAGAAATTATAACTTAAATAATTTATTTCATAAATTATTTAATACCATAAAGCAGTTAAAATCATGTTTTTGAATAGTATTTAAAGATGTTATGTTAGACATTGTTCATGGAATAACGTTAACTGAAAAAAGTTAAGATACAAAAACTTGTTTTATTTTTAGTAGAGACAGAGTCTCGCTATGTTGCCCAGGCTGGTCTCGAACTCCTGGTGCAAGTGATCCTCCCACCTTGGCCTTCCAAAGTGTTGGTATTACAGATGTGAGCCTCCACGCCTGGCCAGTACTACTTTTAGTATAAACAGATTATGATGTAGAAAAGAGATTGGAAAAAATGCATCTGAATGTTAACTGTAGTTATGTTAAAGTTTGGAAATTGAGTGATTTTATTTTCTCAATAGTTATCTGGGTTTTCCAACTTGTTACAAAGAACATATATAACATAATCATAAAAACGGTGGTAAATGTGTTCCTGACACATAAGAGATGGTTAATGAATGGTAGCTGGTTTCTTTAACATTTGGAACATACAATAAAAAGAAAATTTAGTGTTAATCATCTCACCTCCCAGAGAAAACCAGCTTACATTTCGGTTCATCTACTCTTTTTTTTTTTTTTTTTTAGACAGAGTCTCGCTCTGTCACCCAGGCTGGAGTGCAGTGGGTTGATCTCGGCTCACTGCAAGCTCCGCCTCCCAGGTTCACGCCATTCTCCTGCCTCAGCCTCCTGAGTTGCTGGGACTACAGGCGCCCGCCACCATGCCCGGCTAATTTTTTTTGTATTTTTAGTACAGACGGGGTTTCACCGTGTTAGCCAGGATGGTCTCGATCTCCTGACCTCGTGATCCGCTCGTCTCGGCCTCCCAAAGTGCTGGGATTACAGGCGTGAGCCACCACACCCGGGCATCTACTTGTTTTTACAAACTTATAAAAACGAGAACATTTTGTATTTTATGTATTTATTTTTTGAGACAGAGTCTCACTCCCATCACCCAGGCGGGAGTGCAGAGGCGTGATCATGGCTCATTGCAGCCTCAACCTATCCTCCAGCCTCATGGATTTTTTTTTTTGTTTTTTGAGACGGAGTCTCGCTCTGTCACCCAGGCTGGAGTGCAGTGGCATGATCTTGGCTCACTGCAACCTCCACCTTCCGATTTCAAGCGATTCCTGCCTCAGCGTCCCAAGTAGCTGGGACTACAAGCACGTGCCACCACGCCCGGCTAATTTTTGTATTTTTAGTAGAGACGGGGTTTCACCATATTGGCCAGGCTGGTCTCGAACTCCTGACCTCATGATCCGCCCGCCTCAGCCTCCCATTGTGCTGGGATTACTTACAGGCATGAGCCACTGCGCCTGGCTTGATTTTTTTGTAGAGGTGGGGTCTCATATGTTGCCCAGGCTGGTCTCGAATTCCTGGGCTCGAGTGATTGCCCACCTCAGCCTCCCAGAGTGCAAGGGTTACAGGTGTGAGCCACCGTGCCCAGCCTCCATCTACTTTTCTTTCATCTACTTTTCTTTCTTTTTTGAAAGCTTTGAAACCAACATCGTCTTATCTTTGACAGGGAGTGTGGTGGGGAGGTTGCCTTTCCAAGCAGTACAATATCGAGACTTTGAAATAATTTCCTGAGACTTGTATTGGGGTGTTGGTGTGTGGCTATGTGTATGTGTGTGTGTGTGTGTGAGAGAGAGAGAGAGAGAAAGAGTGTGTGAGAGAGAGAGTGTGTGAGAGTGTGTGTGTGTGAGTGAGTGTGTGTGTGTGTGTGTATGTGTGTATACAACAGAATGCAGTTTTGCTTGAACAGACTGGCTTAGCAACTGTAAATTAGTTTGCCAGATTCTAAGTGAGTGGTGAACTGGAATGAATGAGGCACACAATACATGGTGTAGGCAAATAGAAAGGGAAATCTGAACAGAAATGGGGTCATACACAAGGCATAGACAACAGGCAGGCAGTTGTGATCTTGAATCAGACAAGATCTACACACATGGCTTGACACCGTGAAGACAGATGTGGCACTACTCCAGCCAAGTGCTTAGATTGCTTGGCTAATAAAAACTTTCATTTTACTTGGAATCATTATTTATCGTGTAGAAACACATACACATGCAGGAATACACACATACAAGCTAGTCCATCTGATAAATAGCAAAGACTTCGTATATCCATAAAGACAGGCACAGGATATACAATAGGAAGAGAGAGAATAATGTTCCAAAGAATTCATCACAGCATAGAACACAACAGAAAAAACAAGCAGTGTCTGCTAAAAAGGAAATGATAATTAGACAATGTGAATATAATACTATGCATTCATTGAAAATGATGCTGTAAAAAATATTTGCTGATGTGGGAGATGTTCGTGATGTACTAATTTTTTTTTTTTTTTTTTGAGACGGAGTCTTGCTCTGTTGCCCAGGCTGGAGTACAGTGGTGTGATCTCAGCTCACTGCAACCTCCACCCCCTGGGTTCAAGCGATTCTCCTGGCTCAGCCTCCTGAGTAGCTGGGACTACAAGGTGCGTGCCACCATGCCTGGTTGATTTTTTGTATTTTTAGTAGAGACGGGTTTCACCCTGTTAGCCAGGATGGTCTCGATCTCCTGACCTCGTGAACTGCCCGCCTTGACCTCCCAAGTAAAATAGGTCAGGTGTGGTAGCTCTCGCCTGTAAGGATGAAGGAACTAAATTGGCTAACTCACATATCCAAAGCCACATTCTTGGCTAATAATTGAAGGAGATAAAGTTAGAATCCAGGTTTACGTTGCCTTCTAAACATTTCCATCCCGGAATTTCAATAGCCATAGAGTTAACTGCCATGGACTCTTAGTAACTGGATAATGAGAATTCTTAAGTAGACCTCTATTAATTTCTTAGCATGTAGAACTTCTCCTGGTTAACATAAAACAAATATCCAAATAAATAAATAAAATGTTTGAGTATTACATGTTAGATTCTTGGATGCTTTCCTATTGTAAAATGTGAATGAGGTCTTTTATCTAGGGGAAAGATAATAGCAAATGAAATTTCTGTTTATAATATTGTAGGTAGCCTCAAGTGCAGTGGCTCATGCCTATAATTCCAGCATGTTGGCAGGCCGAGGCAGGTGGATTGCTTGAGCTCAGGAGTTCAAGACCAGCTTGGGCAACACTACAAAACCCTGGCTGTACAAAGAATACAAAAATTAGCCGAGCGTGACGGCATGTGCTTGTTGTTCCAGCCACTTTGGAGACTTAGGCCAGAGGATCTCTTGAGCCTTGTACATTGAGGCTTAGTGAGCTGTGATCATGCTATTGCACTCCAGCCTGGGTGACAGAGCGAGACCCTGTCTCAAAAACAAACAAGCGAGACCCTGTCTCAAAAACAAACAAAAAACAAAAAAACAAGAAAACCAGAGAGATAGAAAAATAAGTACTGCTTATCCCCAAACAAAGGGTAATATTGTTACCATGATTTAATTCTAAACCTCTTTACAAAGGCCAAAAAGAAGCTTACTGATGTGTTATGTAATTCTCCTCAAGATAGGCAAATTATTTTCAGGTACTGAATTCTAAAATGATAGCATTTTGTGTGCTTCTCTAAACAGCAGAGTCAGTTTGGACAAGACCTTTTGTTTCCCTTGCAGGATCACCCAGTATACTCCATACCAGCCTGAGGTGTCTCAGGGGAGGCTGGAGAGTTTACTCAACTACCAGACCATGGTGTGTGACATCACAGGGCTGGACATGGCCAATGCATCCCTGCTGGATGAGGGGACTGCAGCCGCAGAGGCGCTGCAGCTGTGCTACAGGTGAGAGGCCTCCCAAAGTGCTGGGATTCCAGGTGTGGGCCACTTCGCCCGGCCTTGTTTTCTTTTTATAGTATATTACACTTGATCTTAGCCAAAAGGCCGAGAAGCGATATAGTATATTGGGAATATTACTTTAGTCAGCTTTCTAGAGTATGACTTTTTTAAAGAAACTGAAAAACTCAAGAGGTTCAAAAACCTAGAGGTTGGATATTTCCTCTCAGCGTCCTTCTTGGTGTCTCCACCTGGATTTTGGTTGGGGCTGGGGAAGATCAGACGGGAGGGCTAAGGTTGGCAGGCGAGGGGTAAAGACATCTGCACATTTGGTGAGGGGACTATTTTTGGGAGAAAGGACAGGGAACCGGTGCCAGGTCCCCCACTGGGAAGTGCTGGCATGGGGAAGCAGCCAAGCGCAGGCCTAGGGGCTGCGAGGGTGGCTCCAGGGGCCAGCAGGGTTGTTTGGGGGCCAGGGTGAGGTCTCAAGGCAAGGCAGTGAGGCTAGGGTGGAAAAGTGACCTTAAACAGCTGACTCGGCACCTAGCTTTGGGAGAGCAGAGGGCGGGAGCAGGGGAGAGGGAAGCTCAATTAGGAGAGGACTTTGGATAGATGTGGCTGGGGGTGGAGGTGAGGGTGCTTCAAGGGCAGGTGTGGGTCAGACATGAGGATCCCCCCCATAACACACACACACGACTGAGCACCCGGGAGCCTCTCCGTTGTTCCTAACCTTGGCAGCATAGCTGAGTGTAAAGGCGTGAGGGTCTCCGTTTGGTGGGGTTGTAAGAGGGTAGCGACAAAGGTCCTGGCACCGTGGTCAAGGGTGGATTCTCAGGCCCATAGAGTAGGACTTCTATTATCTCCATGGTACTTGCATGGAAGTGCCATAATTTATTTAATCTCTCATCTATTATACATATAGTTTATTTCCGTCTCTTACTGTTATTACTGTTATTAATAGTACTTCATGTGCATCCTTATAATAAATCTTTGTCAAAACTTCTGATTATTTCCTGAAGAGCCATTTCTAGAAGTGGACTTCTAGAAGAATCAGAATGGTTCTCCAGTTCTTCGCCTTCCCTCATTTGCCTTGCCAGTACATAGGAGTGTACCTTCCTGGTAGAATTCTCATGTAGATGGTCATCTGGTTGGGAAAGATGCACACATGCTTGCTGTGTCTTAGGTTTTGTGCCCCTAGCCCTGAATGCCCATGTAAGCCTCTTTTTTGGCTTATGCAGAGTTGGGGTGGGGAGTGAGCTCCATACTTGGTCAGCAGGTTTAGAGGCCTCTGGTGCATTCCAGACATAGGCCTTTCTGATTCCTGAGCAGCCGTTGGGGGTGGGTTCAGGTTCTCCCTTCTGTCAGGGACACACAGCAACAAAAGAGTGCCGTCCACCCGCCTCTCTGGTTATTACTCTCAGCTTTTCGCTAATTTTCATCTTCCCTCTTTTTTTAAAAATTGCTTTTTATCTTATTTCATTTATTTATTATTTATTTATTTATTTATTTATTTATTTATTTAAGACGGAGTCTTTCTCCGTGGCCCAAGCTGGAGTGCAGTGGCGCAATCTCTGCTCACTGAAAGCTCCGCTTCCTGGGTTCATGCCATTCTCCTGCCTCAGCCTTCCAAGTAGCTGGGACCACAGGCGCCCGCCACCGTGCCCGGCTAATTTTTTTTTTTTGTATTTTTAGTAGAGACGGGGTTTCAGCGTCGTCTCGATCTCCTGACCTCATGATCCGCCCGCCTTGGCCTCCCAAATTGCTGGGATTACAGGCGTGAGCCACTGCGCCCGGCCGAGTTAGTTTATTTATTTTAATTTTTTTTTTTTTTTTTTTTTGAGACGGAGTCTCACTCTGTCGTCCAGGCTGGAGTGCAGTGGCGCTATCTCGGCTCACTGCAAGCTCCGCCTCCTGGGTTCACGTCATTCTCCTGCCTCAGCCTCCCGAGTAGCTGGGACTACAGGTGCCTGCCACCACACCCGGCTAAGGTTTTTTTTTTGTATTTTTAGTAGAGATGGGGTTTCACTGTGTTAACCAGGAGGGTCTCGATCTCCTGACCTTGTGATCTGCCTGCCTCGGCCTCCCAAAGTGCTGGGATTACAGGCGTGAGCCACCGCTCCCAGCCCTCAATTATTTTTTTGAGGCAAGGTTTGACTTTGTCACCCAGGCTGGGGTGCACAATCTCAGCTCACTGCAGCCTTGACTTCCCCAGTTCAAGTAATCCTCTTACCTCATCCCCCCAAGCAGCTGGGACTATAGGCCCATGCCACCACCATGCCCAGCTAATTTTTGTATTTTTTATAGAGATAGGGTTTTGCCATGTTGCCCAGGCTGGTCTTGAATTCCTGAGCTCGAGCAATCCACCCACCTCAGCCTCCCAAAGTACAAGGATTACAGGCGTGAGCCACCATGACTGGCCAATTTTATTTTTTTAATACAAAAATTGGCTGGGCATGGTGGCACATGCCCGTAGTCCCAACTATGTGGGGGCGGGGTGCTGAGGTGGAAGGATCACTTGAGCCCGGGAGGTCAAGGTTGCAGTGAGCTGTGATGGCACCACTGCACTCCAGCCTGGGCGATAGACCGAGACCCTGTTCCCCCCCACCAAAAATAAAATAAAAATAAATAAATATACTGTTTTATTTATTAATTTATGTATGTATGTGTGTATGTATTTATTTATTTAAGACAGAGTCTCACTCTGTGGCCTAGGCTGGAGTGCAGTGATGCGATCTCGGCTCACTGCAACCTCTGCCTCCCGGGTTCAAGCAATTCTCCTGCCTCAGCCTTCCGAGTAGTGGGATTACAGGCGTGCACCACCATGTCTGGCTAAGTTTTGTAGTTTTAGTAGAGCTGTGGTTTTGCTATGTTGGCCAGGCCGGTCTTGAACTCCTGACCTCAGGTGATCCACGCATCTCGGCCTCCTGTAATGCTGGGATTACAGGCGTGAGCCACCGCACCTGTCCAGTTTACACTTGTATCTATCTAATCACTGTCCTTTGCTTTATTTTCTTTTTCCTCATGGTATATTTGAAACATTTTGAACCATTTTTTAAAAATTATTATTGAATAAACAGAGAAATTGAACCATCTTAAGACTGACTTTCTAAATGGGGTTAGAATGGGAACTGGATCTATGAGGAATGCTAATCAGTAAATGCTATTAGTTATTGATGACTCAGTTTTTAAAATTTTTTTTTTGAGACAGAGTTTTGCTCTTCTTGCGCAGGATGGAGTGCAGCAGTGGTGCAATCTTGGCTCACTGCAACTGCTGCCTCCCTGGTTCAAGCAATTCTCTGGCCTCAGCCTCCCAAGTAGCTGGGATTACAGGCATGCACCGGCTAATTTTGTATTTTTAGTAGAGACGAGGTTTTATCACGTTGGCCAGGCTGGTCTCGAACTCCTGACCTCAGGTAATCTGCCCACCTTGGCCTCCCAAAGTGCTGGGATTACAGGCGTGAGCCACCGCACCCGGCCTACTCAGTATTTTTTATACCATGCTTAGACTTACCCTCGGTACTATGTTTGCTTTGCATTCTTAGAAGATAGTCCTATTTATTTAATGTTCATGTTGGAATGTGCTTTTTCTTTTCAACAGACACAACAAGAGGAGGAAATTTTTTGTTGACCCCCGTTGCCACCCACAGACAATAGCTGTTGTCCGGACTCGAGCCAAGTAATTAATTTTATTCTTGTTTTAAACTCAGTATAATGTCATGTTCATCTCTGCGGTTTCTTTCTCTTTCTCACTTCCAAACTGATTGGAGGTGAATCTGAAACAGGGTTTTTTGCTGTTTAAATTGGGGTTAATGAGTTTTGCCTTACCTCTCACTTTCTCCTGGGGATCTGTCTGGTAAGTAAACTGTGTGAGAATTGAGTGGGGAAATACACAGTTGCCATTGCTTTATAGTAAGTTGTTGTGTTTTGTTTTCTTTTTTTTTTTTTTTTTTTTTTTTTTTGAGACAGAGTCGCGCTCTGTTGCCCAGGCTGGAGTGCAGCTGCGCGATCTCGGCTCACTGCAAGCTCCGCCTCCCGGGTTCACGCCATTCTCCTGCCTCAGCCTCCCGAGTAGCTGGGACTACAGGTGCCCGCCACCATGCCTGGCTAATTTTTTTTGTATTTTTAGTAGAGACAGAGTTTCACCGTGTTAGCCAGGATGGTCTTGATGTCCTGACCTCATGATCCGCCCACCTCGGCCTCCCAAAGTGCTGGGATTACAGGCTTGAGCCACTGTGCCCGGCCCGTTTTGTTTTCTTTTTGTAGAAAGAATAAAAATATTGTTTTGATCAGGTTTTGGAACGTTTGAAAAACAGAGAAAAATGGGACTCACATACAACTTAAGATTTTGTGTGTATTCCTTGCAAACGTAGTTTACAGAGGATGCGCAGAGTCCCTAGGTGAGATGCCATGTAGTTTAAAGTGTAGTACTTTTTTTTCGTGCTGTAATCAGGTAAAACAATCCTCACAACCACCACTATTTGTAGATATTTGCTTTCCCTTTGTAAAAGTTGAGCATTCTTCCTCCTACCCATACCACCATCCCTTCAGGGGGGGGGTTTCTGACATCTAATTGTCATTAGTTTCTTGAATCTAAGGAAATTCTTCCTCTTTGTCTTACTTATGGTTTTCCCTTCACTTAAGAGTGATCCCAGGTGAAAGAGGTGCTGGCTCTCTTGTTACAAATATTGGCTCATTAGCCCTAGGAAGCAATGCTCCTGGGCCTCTCTCAGGAGTGGATTGTGACAGGAAAGGGCAAAGGGGAGTCATAGGATAGAAGAGAGGAACAGAAGCAGAGCTGTTGGATGCGTTTGAGTTGCTGTGACGCAGTTGACACTGAAGTGCCTGGTGTGGGATGGGATGTGGGCAGGGGTGGGAGGCCACTGTGGGAGGGCACGAAAATGTATGCTGTCTTACTGAAGAAGAAATGTTAATTAATTTCCCTTATAAACCAAAAGCACGATTGTTCTTTGTTGTCTATCTTTCCAGATATACTGGAGTCCTCATTGAGCTGAAGTTACCCTGTGAAATGGACTTCAGTGGAAAAGATGTCAGTGGAGCATTGTTCCAGTACCCAGACACGGAGGGGAAGGTGGAAGACTTTACGGAACTCGTGGAGAGAGCACATCAGAGTGGGGTAGACATACCTTTCTTGTGGGGGTCCGTGGAGGTGTATCCCAACTTGTATCTGTCTACCTATCTCTCTCTCTGTCTTTTCATGTGCCTTAATTTCTTTACCATTATCACATGGAATGGTAAAACTCTCCTTCCTGCCTCCTTGCTGCTACTTTTTTCTGTTCCCGGATTCCTGGCACATGGTGGGCACTCAGTATGTATTTAATGAATGAATGAATGAATGAGCAATGGAGTTCACAGGATGTGAACACACTCTGCTCGTCTTCCTGTAGTTAAGATAATTTGCTACTCTCCCACTACTCTCAGGGAAAGGTAGCAACCTTGTTCCTTTTCTCTCATTTCCTTTCTAGAGCCTGGCCTGCTGTGCTACTGACCTTTTAGCTTTGTGCATCTTGAGGCCACCTGGAGAATTTGGGGTAGACATCGCCCTGGGCAGCTCACAGAGATTTGGAGTGCCACTGGGCTATGGGGGACCCCACGCAGCATTTTTTGCTGTCCGAGAAAGCTTGGTGAGAATGATGCCTGGAAGAATGGTGGGAGTAACAAGGTAAAGGGGCTCATGTTTCTCTACTTTTATTGTGATTATGATTTCCCTGATTTCTTCTGATCATAAATGTTGATTTCTATCTGAATTCAACTGGGCCATGTTGAGTCAATTAAGGAAATGCACAACATAGATTCAGAAGAACAATTCTGTTTGGGATATGAGCTAGTACTTCTCAAATACTATAAATTTGTAAATTTTTGAAAAATTTTGTGTATAATTTACAATATATTGAAGTCATATAATGCATGGAATTGTTGAAGCCTTGATGGAACAATTGATGGAAGCCTTGAAAGACTAAATATTTTAGGCATGTTTTGTGTCTAGACAGTTTCGTTCTCAAAAGCACTATGCCACATGGCTCTGTAAAGACAAATGCACTGAAAGACTACAAAGCACACACCGAGTTTGCTCTGCGTTCCTTCCTAGAGGCTTCCGCCACGTGGCCATTTGGGTAATTTCCAAATTTCCAAATGTACTTTCCTGATTGCTTCTCACTGGTGAAACTTCTCAGATTAAAAACGTAGATGTTTGGAAGTACTCTTAGTTCCTTAAAAAAAAAAAAAAAAAAAAGAAAAGAAAAAAAAGGGCTGGGTGCGGTGGCTCACACCTGTAATCCCAGCATTCTGGGAGGCTGAGTCAGGCAGATCACAAGGTCGGGAGTCCCAGACCAGCCTGGCCAATATGGCGAAACCCTGTCTTTACTAAAAATACAAAAATTAGCTGGGCGTGGTGGCGGGCGCCTGTAGTCCCAGCTACTCGGGAGGCTGAGGCAGGAGAATCACTTGAACCACGGAGGTGGAGGTTGCAGTGAGCCGACATCACGCTGCTGCACTCCAGTTTGGGCAACAGAGCAAGACTCCATCTCAAAAAAAAAAAAAAGGAAAAAAAAGGAGCAGGGGACATAGATGCATTCTAGGATTATTACTGGGGAAATTTAGAAAAAAAAAATTATCTTTTTGACCTTTGATAAAAGCCGGACTTTAACTTAAGTGAGTAGGCTGAATTAGTGAATGATGTGATGATAATGTGAAGTGTGTTTTTTAAAAATTTTATTTATTTATTTATTTATTTTGAGACCAAGTCTCACTCCGTCACCCAGCCTGGAGTGCAGTGGTGTAAACATGGCCACTGTGTCCAACTAATTTTTAAAATTTTTTGTAAAAACAGGGTTTCACCATATTGCTCAGGCTGGTCTTAGGGCTCAAGATCCGCCCACCTCAGCCTCCCAAAATGCTGGGATTACCAGGTGTAAGCCACCATGCCTGGCCCCTGTATACTTTAAATCATCTTATAACACCTAATGTTATGCAATAGTTGTTACACTGTATTGTTTTTAAAAATTTGTGTGATTTTTTTTTTTTTTTTTTTTTTTTTTGAGACGGAGTCTCACTCTGTCACCCAGGCTGGAGTGCAGTGGTACGATCTTGGCTCACTGCAACCTCCGCCTCCCAGGTTCAAGTGGTTCTCGAGCCTCAGCCTCCCAAGTAACTGGGATTACAGGTGCCTGTCACCATGTCTGGCTAATTTTTGTATTTTTATTTTTAGTAGAGATGGGGTTTCACCATGTTGGCGAGGCTGGTCTCAAACTCTGGACCTCAAGTGATCCGCCCACCTTGGCCCCCCAAAGTGCTGGGATTATAGACATGAGCCACCATGCCCGGCTCGTAAAATTTGTGTGATTTTTAATTATTGTGTTATTTTTTATTTTTTTGAATGTTTTCAGTCCGTGATTGGTGGAATCTGTGGTGCAGAATCCACAGAGAGCCAACTCTTTTAGATTTTGTCAGATATTTCCACTTTTCCTGTGTCTCCTAAGAAGTTCAGAGTGAAACTTAATCCTCCCAGTCACCATTATTATATTTGTCTGGGAAATTCCTGCAAAATCTTCTTTCAAAATTCCTAAACTTATTGCATATACCTTGGTGTCTCAGAGTACAGTCTAAAAATCAGTAATCCTGCTGGGCGCAGTGGCTCATGCCTGTAATCCCAGGACTTTGGGAGGCCAAGGCGGGCGGATCACCTGAGGCCAGGAGTTCAAGACCAGCCTGGCCAACATGGTGAAACCCTGTCTCTTCTAAAAATACAAAAATTAGCTGGGCGTGGTGTCAGGAGGCTGATGCAGGAGAATCGCTTGAAACTGGAAGGCAGAGGTTGCAGTGAGCCGAGATCGCGCCACTGCACTCCAGCCTGGGCGAAAGAACTAAACTCTCTCTCAAAAAAAAAAAAAAAGAAAAAAATCAGTAATCCTGTTTAGATGAGGAACATTTAGAAATTGTTTCTTTATGAACTTGCGCCCAAGTACATTTGCAGAATTCACTTCCAGCTGGGAAGGAAAGAAATAATTCTATTTATAGCATCGTCTAGTGCTGTGGTCATCTGTGCTAACTGGATGCCTTGTTCTTGGTGTAGAGACGCCACTGGGAAAGAAGTGTATCGTCTTGCTCTTCAAACCAGGGAGCAACACATTCGGAGAGACAAGGCTACCAGCAACATCTGTACAGCTCAGGTAAATCACACGTCTGACCTGACTACTGAATGCCTTGTGATATACAGAAATGAGCTACTCATTCATTCATTCATTTGTTCATTTATTCACTACCTCCTGAGCAGTGAGCACACCAGAAATGGCAAGATCTTATTGGTGTAGAAGGCTCGTTGTCTTATGAGAACCAAAATACAGTATTGGCTGGCTGCGGTGGCTCATGCCTGTTAATCCCAGCACTTTGTGAGGCCAAGGCAGGCAGATTGCTGGAGCCCAGGAGTTGGAAACCCGCCTGGGCGACATGGCGAAACACCGTTTCTATGAAAAATAAAATAAAATAAAATAAATTAGTCGGCAGTTGTGGTATGCTCCTGTAGTCCCAGGTGCTAGGGAGGCTCAGGTGGGAGGATCACCAGAATCTGGGAGGTTGAGGCTGCAGTGAGCCATGATTATGCCACTGCACTCCAGCCTGAGTGACAGAGGGAGACTCTGTCCCCAACTCCTGCCCCGACAAAAAAAGTAAAAAAAAAACACTATGTTTTACTGGTGTTCTTTATATGCACACCCTTTGCCTATGCTTTCTCTTCACCATGTTTTAATATTAAAAAAGTAAAAAGCATTATTAGTTTCATTTTACCCGTAATCACATCCTCAGATCCAGAACAGGCAAAGCATAAGAAAGGACAAAAGAGGCCACTCTTCACTTTTATATACACACTTAAAATATATGTAAATAGAAAGATGGATATCAGGGTCTCTAGTATTCTTGGCATTGGGCCAGGTTTGTTATGGGTGGCAGTTGAGACACCCTCTTTTAGGACTGAGAAGGAGCCTCTCCAGGATGGGGTTGAGGAAGGCAAAGCGAGGGCATTTGAGATAACTGTGCTTGAGGGGATGGTGGTAGTCATGAGGCACTCTTACTGGGAGATTATGACTGGCATTCTTTTTTTTGAGACAGAGTCTTACTCACTCGCCCAGGCTGGAGTGCAGTGGTGCAATCTTGCTACACTGCAACCTCTGCTGCCTGGTTTCAAGCAATTCTCCTGCCTCAGCCTCCTGAGTAACTGGGATTACAGGTGCCTGCCACAGCGCCAGGCTAGTTTTTGCATTTTTAGTAGAGACGGGGTTTCACCATCTTGGCCAGGTTGGTCTTGAACTCCTGCCCTCATGATCCACCCACCTCGGCCTCCCAAAGTGCTGGGATTACAGGCATGAGCCACTGCACCTGGCCATGTCTGTCATTCTTTAAAAGGATGGGATAAAGCAGGAAGAGCTTCCTGGGTTCTGACCAGGGTTCTGGGTTCTGCTCCTTGGAGTTGCTCCAGGGCTTAGGTCGAAGTGCTTGGGAAACCCAGCCAACCCCCAGGATCAGTTGGAGGCCCACTCCTGAGCACAGGATCCATTCTAAGTGCATCTCTTTTTTTTTTCTTCTTTAAGACAGAGTCTTGTTCCTGCGTCACCCAGGCTGGAATGGGGTGGCGCAATCTTGGCTCACTGCAACCTCTGCCTCCCGGGTTCAAGTGATTCTTGTGCCTCAGCCTCCTAAATAGCTGGAATTACAGGCCACCACACCCAGATAATTTTTGTGTTTTTAGTAGAGGCAGGTTTCATCATGTTGGTCAGGCTGGTCTCAAACTCCTGACCTCAAGTGATGGTCTTGCCTGGGCCTCCCAAAGTTTTGGGATTATAGGTGTGAGCCATGGCACCTGGCCTCTTTTTTTTTTTTCTTGAGACAGATTCTTGCTCTGTTGTCCATTCTGGAGTGCAGTGGCATGGCCATAGCTCACTGCAGCCTCAACCTTCAACCTTCAGGGCTCAAATTATTCTCAGCCTCCTAAGTAGCTGGGACAATGGTTACATTCCACCACGCCCAGCTAATTTTCAAAAAAATGTTTTGTAGAGATGAGGTCTCGCTTTATTGCTCAGGTTTGTCTCAAACTCCTGAGCTCAAGTGATCCTATCTTGGCCTCCCATAGTGCTAGGATTATAGGCATGAGCCACCGTGCCTGGCCATTGTATGCATCTCTTCTATGAAGTGTCAGAGAGAGATATCACAGATGCTTCAATGGGAGGTAGAGTGCTCTTTCGTCTCAGGGCTTTGGTGTCTAGAACCACCTCTGAAAAGCTTCTCCAGGAAGGCAGTGGGCAGTAAGATCTTATAGTTGGTTCTGCAGCCATGGGTCTTTGGAGCCATTTCCTCAGTTAGTCCTTTTGTATTATGTTTTGCCTCAGGAAGGTGCCACCTCTTTTCAAATAAGAGCTCTTCCAGTGTCATAGGAAGGAAAGCTAGTTGGCACAGGCTTTTCCTCTGTTGAACAGCAAGCTGATCTTTATTTATTTGTTTTTTTTGTTTTGTTTTGTTTTGTTTTGTTTTGTTTTTTTTTGAGGTGGAGTCTTGCTCTGTCACCCAGGCTGGCGTGCAGTCGCCCAATCTCAGCTCACTGCAACCTCCGCCTTCCAGTTTCCAGCGATTCTCTTGCCTCAGCCTCCTGAGTAGCTGGGATTACAGGCGCCTGCCATCATGCCCAGCTAATTTTTCTATTTTTAGTAGAGACAGGGTTTCACCATGTTGGACAGGCTGGTCTCGAACTCCTGACCTCATGATCTGCCCACCTCAGCCTCCCAAAGTGCTGGGATTACAGGCGTGAGCCACCGTGCCTGGCCACATGGTGATCTTTATATGATGGCCTCACTTTCTGTAGCTTACCCTCCATTTGTTGAATTCTCTGCTTACGTTTTCCCTTTCCGTGCTGCTGACTGCTCCTGTCTTGCTGTTTCTCCCCAAGTTCTTCCAGGTTTCCCTCTGATCATAAGTCCATTTAGGGCCTCAGTTTTCTGCTTCTAGGTTCATTTTCCAGGTGAACTTGGGCTATCTGCAGTGAACCAATTATTTTCCTGTTTCTTTCTTTCTTTCTTTTTTTTTTTTTTTTGAGATGGACTCTTTCTCTTGTTGCCCAGGCTGGAGTGCAATGGTGTGATCTTGGCTCACTGCAACCTCCGCCTCCCGGGTTCAAGTGATTCTCCCGCCTCAGCCTCTTGAGTAGCTGGGATTACAGGCACCCACCACTATGCCTGGCTAATATTTTTTGTGTTTTTAGTAGAGATGGGGTTTCACCATGCTGGCCAGGCTGGTCTCAAACTCCTGACCTCGTGATCCACCTGCTTTGGCCTCCCAAAGTGCTGGGATTACAGGTATGAGCCATTGTGCCCGGCCTTATGTTCCTGTTGCTTAATTTCTTCCAGTTCATGTATAGCTGATAATTTATTATTTAACTTGGGTTGAAAGGTATCTTTTCCAGCAATTGTTAAAATGTTTGCCCTGGAGATGGCCATACTCCAGCTTGTCTGATTTTCATCCTCTTCTTGTGATGATCTTCTAACTCTTTGCTGTCTATTTCACTGCATATGTGCCTTTTCATAGTTGATTGCATAAAAGAATTACTCATAACTCCAGTTTCACTCTTCGTAAGCATGCAAGTCTCCCTGTTTTGTTAGGAGATGACTGGTGTCTTTGAGTTGTTCCTTTTGTGCTGTAGGTCTTTGACCCCCGCCTTCTGTTGTAGCAGCTGTTCCACATTCTTCTCACTCTTGCTCTTCTCTCTTGTCACTGGGGCGGGTGGGGGGGTCCACTCTTAGTTTCGCATTGTGGATGGGGCATGACTCTTTTTTAATCTCTGAAAGTGTGTTAATGATTCTTTTTTAAATAAAATTTTCTGTAGGGAGTCTCTCTCAGCCTATTCTGGCTCAGCAGGCCCCATTCTAAAACAAAACTGAAAAAAACAGGGTGCAGTGGCTCACACCTGTAATCTCAACACTTTGGGAGGCCAAGGCAGGAGGATTGCTTGAGTTCAGGAGTTTAAATCCATCCCAGGCAACATAGTGAGACTCCTGTCTATATAAAAAAGTACAAAAATTAGCCAGGTGTTGTGGTGCACACCAGTATCCCAGCTACTCAGGAGGCTGAGTTGGTAGCAATGCTTGAGCCTGGGAGGTCCAGGCTGCAGTGAGCTGTGATCACGCCACTGCACTCCAACCTGGGTGACAGAACCAGACCCCACCTCTACAAAACAAAAAGGAAAAGAAACAATTTTTCTATAAGTTTGTGGCATTACTACAGATGTCTGAATTTTCATTATGTTCTGTTCTTTATATTCTCATTTCTTTTTTTTTTTGGAGATGAGTCTTGCTCCGTCGCCCAGGCTGGAGTGTAGTGGCGCCATCTCGCTCACTGCAAACTCCACCTCCCGGGTTCATGCCATTCTCCTGCCTCAGCCTCCCGTGTAGCTGGGGCTACAGGTGCCTGCCACCATGCCTGGCTAATTTATTGTATTTTTAGTAGATACAGGGTTTCACCGTGTTAGCCAGGATGGTCTCTATCTCCTGACCTCGTGATCCGCCTGCCTCAGCCTCCCAAAGTGCTGGGATTACAGGTGTGAGCCACCGTGCCTGTCCATATATTCTATTTCTTAGCTTCTACCACAATAAGCAGCTCTTTCATTAGCTTTTCTTATTTTTAATATAAAAATCTTTTTAAAATAGAGATGGGAGTCTTACTTTGTTGCCCAGGCTAGTCTTGATCTCCAGGCCTCAAGCGATCATCCTGCCTCAGCCTCCCAAAGTGTTGGGATCACTGGTGTGAGCCACTGCCTTCAGCCTGTTGGCTTTTCTAAAGTCAGGTGTAGTAAGGAATAATTTACACTTCATTAGCTTTTTTTATTGAGATGTAACTCACCATAAGTTTCACCAGTTGCAAGTATACAGCTCAATGGTTTTTACTCTATTTACAAGGCTGTGCAACTATCACCAGTATTTAATTTCAGAATATTTTTATTACCCCAAAAAGAAATTCTATTCCTATGAAGTAATCACTCCTCATCCCTCTCCCCTTCCTATAGTCCCTGGCAACTACTATTCTACTTTCTGTCTCACTGGATTTGCCTATTCTGAATATTTCATATAAATAGGATCATACAATGTGTGGCCTTTTGTACTGGCTTCTTTGCATAAGGCTTTCAAGGTTCATCCATATTGTAGCATGAATGTGTACTTAATTCTTTTTTTTTTTTTTTTTTTTTTTGAGACGGAGTCTCGCTGTGTCCCCCAGGTTGGAGTGCAGTAGCACGATCTCAGCTCACTGCAAGCTCCGCCTCCTGGGTTCACGCCATTCTCCTGCCTCAGCCTCCCAAGTAGCTGGGACTACAGGTGCCCGCCAACACGCCCGGCTAATTTTTTGTATTTTTAGTAGAAACGGGGTTTCACTGTGTTAGCCAAGAAGGTCTTGATCTCCTGACCTCATCATGATCCGCCCGTCTCAGCCTCCCAAAGTGCTGGGATTACAGGCGTGAGCCACTGCGCCCGGCCTCCTTAATTCTTTTCTATGGCTGGGTAATATCCCATTGTTTGGACATGCCACATTTTGTTTATCCATTCATCAATTGGTAAACAATTGGGGTGTTTCAAATGAGCCTGCTGTGAACATTTCTGTGTAAATTTTTGTGTGGATGTAATGTTTTCAGTTCTCTTGGGTATATTCCTAGCAGTGAAATTACTGGGTCATATAACTCTACATTTAACATTTTGAGGAACTTCCAGACATTTTTCAAAGTGGCTGCATTATTTTACTTTCCTACCAGCAGCATATGAATATTCTAATTTCTCCGTATTTTCACCAATGCTTGTTACTTCCTGTCCTTTGGTTATAGCCATCCTATTGGATGTGAAGTGATAATATCATTGTGGTTTTGTTTTGTATTTCCCTAATAACTAATGATTTTGAGCATTCATTAGCTTTTGATGCTTTTAAGTACCTTAATTATATTATTGTTATTTTATTTATTTATTTTACAGATGGCGTCTTGTTACGTTCTTCTTGCTGGTCTTGAACTCCTGGGCTAAAGCAATCCTCCCACCTTAGCCTCCCAAAGTCTTGGGATTATAGGCGTGAGCTGCCGATTCAAGCCCATTGTATTTTTAAATTTGTCCAATTTGTGAAAGAAATTGTCATTTTCTTGGTCTCTATTTTAATTTCTTGGTTCTTCTTTTGATATTCTAATGCCCTTTGAAATTTTTAAAAAGTGGTTTTATACTTCTCATCAATTTGTTGTTCAGCTGTGTGATATAGTTTCCTGATTATGGAAGGAATCATCTCTAGATTAAAAAGGGACATCAACCAACCTCTACAATATTGTGGTGGAGGCTTCCAGGGCATTCTGTGAATGTCAGGCCTGGGTTTCTGTTTCCCAGCAACACAGCCATGAGCATTTGGGCACAGTGTGTCATAGATTCTTTACCTCAGCCTCGCCCTCTCCACAGCTGTAAAGTGCTGTGGAGTTTCTGTATTTATTTCTGATTGTTATAAGGAGTCCACGAGAGTGTTTACACTTTGTCTAGGACTTTTAGTACAAGAATGTCTGTTTCCATGTTTTCTGATGTCTCTTTCTCCTCATTTACTTCCTTGTTTGCTGACTTCACCTTTGGAAGCTGTTTCTTATTTTGCATTGGCTCTATAGAGACTTCCTCTAGTAGTCTAGTAGAAAAAAAGATGTACCTAACAAAATGGACCCAGTATTGAACATCAACTGTATTTTGCAGAGACAGGGTTTCGTATTGTCAACTGGGCTGGAGTCCAGTGGCGCAATCATAGGTCACTGTAACCTCGAAATCCTGGGTTCAAGTGATCCATCTTGGCTTCTGGAGTCACTGGGACTACAGTTGCAAACCACCTCGCTCCCAGCTGAAGTGCGCATTTCCATTTTTGCCAGTCCTTTGCCACAAATTCTCCATTCAACTCTTGGTTGGCAGAAGTTCAGCCTCTAGTGTTTTATTTGAGTTCTTAGGAGAATTTTATTCCTGACGTTCTTGAATGTTTAAAAATTGCTTGTTCCTTTTTATTCTTGAAGAATTGCCTGGTTGAGTGTAAAATTCTCAGATCTCACTTTTTCTCCCTGAGGTCTTTACTGCTTCACTGTCTTCCAACATTAAATATTGCTTCTCAATGTCTGATGGTAGTGTGATCTTTGCCATTAAGGGTGACATGATTTTGCTGCATGGAAGAAGCCCTTTGTAATGGTCAAATGTGAAGGTTTAGTATAGTAATAACTCCAGGGTGTCTTGGATGATGGTTCCCTTCAGGTAGTCAGGCAGGTTATACATTAATTGTCCCCAACTATCAAAGAATGTAGGAAATCTGATCATTTTGTTTTGTCCCTGTCTTCAGTTTTGACATCCCAAGTCAAGTAATTACGCCCTCCCACTAATTGTCTTTCATCAAGTGATTCTTTAAATGTTCTTATCTTTTAGGCCCTCTTGGCGAATATGGCTGCCATGTTTGCAATCTACCATGGTTCCCATGGGCTGGAGCATATTGCTAGGAGGGTACATAATGCCACTTTGATTTTGTCAGAAGGTGAGTTGGTAATCTGTCTAAAACATTTGGGTGTAATAAAATTGATAAAGTTGAGTAAAATTGAAAATATTGCATGTCCAATACTATAAGCAAAATTAAAAGTCAAATGAGAAACCAGGAAAAATACTTTTGACATCTATGATTATTTTGTTGTTTGCTTTCTTTCTTTCTTCCTTTCTTTCTCTCTTTCTTTGTTTTTCTTTCCTTTTTCTTGCTTGCTTTCTTTCTTGCTTGCTCGCTTGCTTTCTTGTTTTCTTGCTTTCTTTCTTGCTTCTTGCTTGTTTGCTTGATGGAGTCTTGCTCTGTCTGTCTCCCAGGCTGGAGTGCAGTGGCACGATCTCAGCTCACTGTAACCTCCACCTCCCGGATTCATGTGATTGTCCTGCCTCAGCCTCCCGGGTAACTGGGATTAAGGTACACGCCACCACGTCTGGCTAATTTTTGTATTTTTGGTAGAGACAGGGCTTTGCCACGTTTTCCAGGCTGGTCTCGAATTCCTGACCTCAAGTGATCCGTCCACTTCGGCCTCAAAGCGCTGGGATTACAGGCGTGAGCCACCCTGTGTGGCCTAGACTGAGTGTTAATATTTTTTTCTCTTTTACTCCTGGCAAGCTGTGATATTTTTAATATATAGAACTCTTACTTTCCTACTGGCCCCAAACATAAGAAGGATGAACACCCTAATAGAAAAATAGGCAAAAGACATTAAATGTAATTTTAAAAGAAATAAGTATACAAATAAATGGCCAGTAGACATAGAAGTTTAGCCCCATTATTAATGAAAAAAATACAAAATAAAGCAATAAACTAGTATTTATCCCATTACATTGGCAATCAGAAGAATGCAGCTATGTGGTGAGCTGGACATGGTTACTCGTTTCTGTAATTTCAGCTACTCTGGAGGCTGAGCCAGGAGGATTACTTGAGGCCAGGAGTTCAAGACCAGTGTGGGCAAGACCGAGACCGCATCTCTATAAAAAAATTAAAATAGGCCAGGCACAGTGGCTCATGCCTGTAATCCTAGCACTTTGGGAGGCTGGGGGGGGTGGATCACTTGAGGTCAGGAGTTCAAGACCAGCCTGGCCAACATGGTGAAACCCTGTCTCTACTAAAAATACAAAAATCAACTGGGAGTGGTGGCACACTCCTGTAGTGCCAGCTACTCGGGAGGCTGAGGCAGGAAAATCGCTTGAACTTGGGAGGCAGAGGTTGCAGTGAGCCAAGATTGCTCCACTGTACTCCATCCTGGGCAACAGAGTGAGACACCATCTCTCAAAAAAAAAAAAAAAAAAAGGGTGATTAAATCATGGTGCATCCATATGTTTGACTATTGTACAGCCATTAAATATGATTTAAGATAGTGATCTATAGGAAAGCATAGATGAGACCAGGTGTTGTGGTTCACACCTATAATCCCATCATTTTGGGAGGCTGAGATGGGAGAATTGCTTGAGTCCCAGAGTTCAAGGCCAGCCTGGGCAACATGGCAAGATCACTGTCTTCAAAAAATTTAAAAAATTATTAGCCAGGTGTGGTGGCATGAGCCCTTGATCCCAGTTACTTGGGAGGCTGAGGTAAGGGGATTGCATGAGCTTGAGCCCAGGAGTTTGAGGATGCAATCAGCTATGATCACGCCACTGCATTCCAGCCTGGACAACAGAGTGAGACCCTATCTCTTAAAAAAAAAAAGGTATAATGAGAGATATATATATATATCTGTTATTACCTGCTTCCCCCATTTCTTGAGAAATAATACACCAAAATATAAGCAGTAAAGCAATTGTATGGTGATTTTCCTTACTCTTTTATATGTATTTCATAATTTTCTACAGCATAATAATAAACATGTTTAGTTTTTTAAAAAGCAATCACCAAAGCACTCCCCAGGACCAGCAAGAGTCTAATAGAATTTATCTCTTTATTATTCTGTGACATGTCAATGGCTGAGGAGCAGGTTTCTATATCAGAGATTGGGGGCTCTCCTATCTTGTGTAGGTCTCAAGCGAGCAGGGCATCAACTCCAGCATGACCTGTTCTTTGATACCTTGAAGATTCAGTGTGGCTGCTCAGTAAAGGAGGTCTTGGGCAGGGCCGCTCAGCGGCAGATCAATTTTCGGCTTTTTGAGGATGGCACAGTAAGTCAAATTTTCAGTATTTTTACCAGTTTTTCAAATTTTCACATCCTTTCTCATTAAAAGCTTTTCTCTTTGTTTTTAAAATATCAAAAGTAAAACTTTAGGCACAGTCCTATTTTTTCATAAACAAATGTTATTTACAATATGCAATACTGTGATCTTTTCAGTAAAGGATCATTCACCCTTTGCTTTCTTTTAGACTTAGTATTTTCATATGTGGGACTGAAATGCACATATTTTGCTCATAATACTCCTCTCTTCACAGTATGACTGACTTTAAGATAAAGGCTCTGATAACTGACATGCAGGTTAAGGGAAGAAAATCTCCCCAATCTCTGATAAGTAGGTTAAGGGAAGAAAAAGATAAGCATGTCTAGCTTCAGAAGGAGTGTCCTGCAGCCATGGAATGTTAAAGTTCAGAGGTGGCTGGCAAAACTCGAAGCCTTGTGAAGCCTGGGACTGATCTAGCCACCTTCCTCTAAGCCTTAGCTTGGATGTAATTGTACCCTGATATTTTGGAATGATGGGATTTTGTTTAGCGCCATCTCCCGTTTGACCTCTCTTGGGATTCCTCCAGTGATCTGGAGTTTAGAGTTGATGTTTTCCATTTTGTTTTTGTTTCTGTAGCTTGGTATTTCTCTTGATGAAACAGTCAATGAAAAAGATCTGGACGATTTGTTGTGGATCTTTGGTTGTGAGTCATCTGCAGTAAGTAAAATAAAAACATGCATTCGTCGTCATAACTATTGGAGGTGGTAGCAAAAGTAGCTTATCCCCTGAGTGTGGGGGAGAAGGGGCCCAAGTGTGACATTGGTAGCTTGTTGTTAAAATTATTCTGCTGACTGTCCCTTGCTAGTCACTGCTGACAGCTGGAGGTCACTGCTGCAGGGCTCCAGCCAGTATTATGCAGCCAGGCTAGTTGGAAAGATTGTTAATGGTGTTTCATTGAAAGTGCCTCTAGGCTGGGAATGGTGGCTTACGCCTGTAATCCCAGCACTTTGGGAGGTCAAGGGGGGCGCGGATCACCTGAGGTCAGGAGCTCGAGACCAGCCTGACCAACATGGAGAAACCCCGTCTCCACTAAAAATACAAAATTAGCCAGGCATGGTGGCGCATACCTGTAATCCCAGTTACTCAGGAGGCTGAGGTGGGAGAATCGCTTGAACCCAGGAGGCGGAGGTTGCAGTGAGCTGAGATCACGCCATTGCACTCTAGCCTGGGCAACAAGAGCAAAACTCCATCTCAAAAAAAAAAAGAAAAAGAAAAAAGAAAGAAACTGCCTCTAATACAAAGATGCAAGACATTGGTATCTTGGTTATGTCATTCATTGGAAAATTATGATATTCATTTAATACATATTTATTGAGGACCCAATATGTGTCAGGTGCTATGCTAGGCCCTGAGGACACAGTGGTGAATTAGACATGCTTCTTGTCCTCATGGTGCTTACAGTTTATTAGGGATTCAGACAAACAAGCTTAAGATTAGAATCCAGGTGAGTGATGTGTGAAGATGTTCTGGGAGCTCACAGGATGAGCTCCTTACCAAGAACATGAGCAGGAGTTATCTAGAACAAGATGGCACAATAGAGGGAAAGGAAGATGGGTCCGAGTGTTCTAGACACTGGAGAAAGCAGTCACAAAGGCCGGGAGAGGGAGTACATGAAAGCTATAAGTGGTTCAGCGTAATGAGTTGCTTTCTAAAATAATGAAGTAGCGGGGACAAGCGAGAGAAAAGTTACCATTCCATGGGATGAGAGTGAAAGAGAGCAGGCAGTAGCTACCTAGACCTGTGGCAAGGTGTTAATCACAACAGCCTACGCTGCCTGGTGTGTATTAATCAGTAAGTAAATATTTGTTAAATGGATAGATGAAAGGAAGTAGAAATACCTTCCAGAGTGCTGAGTGATGCTGTCTTGCTTATCTGTGCCCTCTTTGAGAGAGGACTTCAAAGGGTTATACCAGGTAACATTCATAAATCATCAAAGAAGCATCACAGTGTTCTCTTTTAAACCTCAATTAATAAACAGGACTGAGTTAGCTCCTTCTCTGTAGAACTCTGCACTAAATTTAATCACAGATATTTGGCTCATGCATTTGAGAAATGTTTCTGGAGCATCACTAAGGGGTCAGGAGGGCCATTGTTTTAGTTCATTTGCATTGGAGTACCTGAGATAAGTAATTTATAAATAAAAGGTTTATTTGGCTCCTGGTTCTGCAGGCTGTGCTGTGCAAGAAGCGTTTGCTTCTGGTGAGGGTTTCAGGAAGCTTCCTCTCATGAAGGAAGGGGAAGAGGAGCAGGCATCACATGGCGAAAGAAAAAGGAAGAGAGAGAGAGGAGGGAGGTGCCAGGCTCTTTTTAACAATCACTTCTCTTCAGTTCTCATGGGAACTAGTAGAGTGAGAACTCATTCATTACTGTGAAGATAGCACCAAGCCCATCTTCAACAACGGGGATCACATTTCACCCTGAGATATGGAGGGGACCAGTATTCAATCTGTATTAGTCATATTATTAGCCTGGCAACGAATGAGGATCAAGCCATGTATTAATTATATATTCTGGATATTCAACCCTTATCAGATATATGACTTACATATATTTTCTTCCATTCTGTGGGTAGTCTCTTAACTTTCTTGATAATGTTATTTAATGCACACACATTTCAAATTTTATAGAAATTCAATTTATCTAATTTTTTTGTGTGTTTATTGTTTATTCTTTTGGTGTCACATTTAAGAAACCATTGCCAGATCCAAGGTCATGCAGATTAGCCCCTATATTATCTTTTTTTTTTTGAGACGGAGTCTCACTCTGTTGCCCAGGCTGGAGTGCAGTGGCGCAATCTCGGCTCACTGCAAGCTCCGCCTCCCGGGTTCACGCCATTCTCCTGCCTCAGCCTCTCCGAGTAGCTGGGACTACAGGTGCCCGCCACCACGCCCGGCTAATTTTTTGTATTTTTAGTAGAGACGGGGTTTCACCGTGGTCTCGATCTCCTGACCTCGTGATCCGCCCGCCTCGGCCTCCCAAAGTGCTGGGATTACAAGCGTGAGCCACCGCGCCTGGCCTCCTTTTTTTTTTTAAGATGGAGTCTCGCTCTGTCGCCCAGGGTGGAGTGCAGTGGTGTGATCTCAGCTCACTGCAAGCTCCGCCTCCTGGGTTCACACCATTCTCCTGCCTCAGCCTCCCGAGTAGCTGGGACTACAGGCGCCCGCCAACACACCCAGCTGATTTTTTTGTATTTTTTTAGTAGAGACGGGGTTTCACCATGTTAGCCAGGATGGTCTCTATCTCCTGACCTTGTGATCCACCCACCTCGGCCTCCCAAAGTGCTGGGATTACAGGCGCCACCGCACCTGGCCTATTTTCTTCTAAGCTTTAGTAGTTTCAGCTTTTAAATTTACATCTTTGGCCAGGCCCAGTGGCCCATGACTGTAATCCCAGCACTTTGGGAAGCCAAAGCAGGTGGATTGCTTGAGCCCAGTAGTTTGTGACCAGCCTGGGCAGCATGGTGAAACCTCATCTCTAGAAAAATACAAAAATCAGCCAGGTGTGGTGGTATGCACCTGTAGCCCCAGCTACTCAGGAGACTGAGGTAGGAGGATTGAGCCCAGTAGGGCCGAGGCTACAGTGAGTTGAGATCGTGCCACTGCACTCCAGTCTGGGTGCTAGAGCAAAACCCTGCCTCAAAAAATAATATATAAATAAATAGATAAATAAGTAAAATTATATATTTGATCCATTTTGAGTGCTTTGTGGCCCAGCCACCCAGAAACCTGGATGTCCACATGTGGCTCCAGGCACAGGTCTGGCCCTGTCATCTCTGTGTTTCTCCTTCAGGAACTGGTTGCTGAAAGCATGGGAGAGGAGTGCAGAGGTATTCCAGGGTCTGTGTTCAAGAGGACCAGCCCATTCCTCACCCATCAAGTGTTCAACAGGTTTGTGTGTCTTGTGTGACTTCTGCGTTTTGTGCTTTGGTAATCAGCTAGGGAGCTCGGCAGAGTGCTGCTGCTGACTTTGCCTGCTGTGGCCTGGTTATTGTGGCTCAGTCGTGGCTCACAAGTATCTCATCCTCATAAGGATCCTGACTTGGGAAAAGCACACTTTGTTTCCTGGTGGCTCTGATCCCTTGGCACAGTCAGGAAGCAGGGATTTGGGATGAATAATTGCCAGGCTGAAGTTCACGCCCAAGAGCCCTATATCCTCTTCTTCCTAACCTTCAACTCATACCCACAGTCAGCTTCTTGTCCAAGACATCCTCTGAGGTTTGTGGGGGTCTGTGCCCTTCTCTCTGAGTGTAGTTGACATACTGTCCATGGCCAAAATTGATCTGCATTTTGAAAGTGGATTTTGGTGTGTCTTGTATTTCAGGAGGATGTGCATGGACTCATATCTACTTTTGGGGCCCCTAATTCTGTGTTTTGTGTTCACAGCTACCACTCCGAAACAAACATTGTCCGGTATATGAAGAAACTGGAAAATAAAGACATTTCCCTTGTTCACAGCATGATTCCACTGGTAGTTATTTGTGGCCTTTTTTCTCATTTCCAAGCTACCTCAATCCCACCTCTCTTGGTCCTACCTAATATGCTCCAAGAGCAACCAAGGGGTGGCCATGCTGGGAGAATGGAGGGTTGATTGATGGACTATAGAAAATCACTAATGTGATACATTTTGGATGTTCTTCTTAAAGGGATCCTGCACCATGAAACTGAACAGTTCGTCTGAACTCGCAGTAAGTAGCTCACTTCTATAAGTGGATATTCAGCAAGGGGCAGGGTTCTAGCTTCCACCTAAGCCCAGAACTAGTGAAATCTACTGGGACGGTGATTCTGTGATTGAAGAACTATTTTAATAATTCTTTACCTTGCTATTCAGCAATCTTGGGAGTAACCCTGTATTTCTCATGACTTCATCATTTAAATGTATGGGTAAACTTACTGTTTTTTAATAAAATTAATTAAATGTATGTGGCATTCATGCCTTTCTATCCTATCCGTCCCCCACCCCCATCCCCTTTTAAACCTGTCATATTAAAAGCTTTTTAAAAAAAATTGTTTATAGTTCTGAATCTCAGGTAGCATTAAGAACCTTAAGCCTTCTTTCTAGAAATCCATTCCTGTATCAGAAAGATAGGGATTCAAGTCAACGGAAGATTTGTGCAATTCGCTGTTGTGGTTGGCAAATATCTCTACTAGGCCAGGATCCATTTTAGCAAAGCTTTTTTTTTCTTTCTTTCATTTCTTAACATTTATTCTGATGTAACAAATCATATCAGACAAAAGAAATCATTTTATATCATGATAAGATTTCCCTCTCCATTTTTGTAGAAAAGAGAGTCAAGGTCTTGCTATGTTTGCCAGTCTAATCTCAGACTCCTGGCCTCAAGCAGTCCTCCTGCCTCGGCCTCCCAGAGTTCTGGAATTATAGGTGTGAACCACTGTACCTGGCCTACCCATTTACTTTTGTGTTTGTTTCTTGTTCTACTTAGTGAAGAAAGAGAACAATATATTGCTATATAAGAGTTTATGCCAACCATACCTGAAGCAACTCATTGTGTTTCATGGAAAGAAATCTATTTTGGGGGCTTTTTTTTCCCTGAAAAGTTAGCAAAGCATTGTATTTTTGTATAAGTTCCCTTTTTGGACAACTATGTCCCACTTTTAAATGAAGACAGTAATGGTACTTACCTTATAAGGTTGTGGTGGAACTTAAATAAATTAACATATGTATAGCGCTTAGAACAGTGCCTGGCACATAGCTTTTCTCATCATCATCATCATTATTATTAAAGCTATTATTGCTATTGCTATTATATATGCATTTTTGTTTTCTTTCTTTTCAGCCTATCACATGGAAAGAATTTGCAAACATCCACCCCTTTGTGCCTCTGGACCAAGCTCAAGGATATCAGCAGCTTTTCCGAGAGCTTGAGAAGGATTTGTGTGAACTCACAGGTTATGACCAGGTCTGTTTCCAGCCAAACAGGTAAGGGCATTTCTTTTCTTGTTGTTTCAGTAACCTATTGTTGTATAGCATACACCACAAAACTTAAAGGCTTAGAACAACAACTTGTTATTTGTGTTATTCTGTGACTTGCTAGACAGTTCCACTCCACTGGGGAGAGCATGGCTAGAAGGTGCATCATGTTCTCGCTCACGTAGCTGGTGAAGAGCTGTGGGCTGGGAGTGCATTTGAGGATGTTCACTAGGGCCATAGTTTTTCTCCATATGGGGCTTTCCTTGTAGTTCCTTGAGCTTCCTTGTTCCTTACAGCACAATGTCAGGGTTCAGAATGCTTGTTCCCAGATGAAGCATGCAGAAGCTGCAAATCTCTAATGGCCCAACCTCCTAAGTTACACTGCATCCCTTCCAGATTAGTCTATCTATTAAAGCAAATCACAAGGCGAGCCCAGATTGAATCGGGGAGGGGACAACACCTGGGTGTGAATGTTGGGAGATGTGGTTCATTGTGGGCTGTCTTTGGAAGCTAGCTTACTACACCTGTCAGTGACACAGCATAAGAAGAAGGATCAAGCACACATGCTGAATTCCAACAAGTGTCTCAGTTTAGCAGGGCCAGGAGAACCTGGATCCTGCTTTGGTAATGTCACTAACTTTGAAAGGTCCCTTCTCCTCTTCCAGCCTCAGTTTCTTTGTAAAGGAAAAACTTTGAAGAAGAACAGTGATTTTCAAAAGCAACAGCCTCCAGCAAAATCTCCTGGGCACTTGTTAAAAATAGAAATTCCAGGCCCCACTCCAGACGTACTGATCATAACCTCCAGGGGTTGAGACTAAGACTCTTTATTTTTATTTTTAAATTTGTTTTTGTTTTTATTTATTTATTTATTTATTTTTTGAGATGGAGTTTTGCTCTTGTTGCCCAGGCTGGAGTGCAATGGCGTGATCTTGGCTCACCACAACCTCCGCCTCCCGCATTCAAGTGATTCTCCTGCCTCAGCCTCCCGAGTAGCTGGGATTACAGGCATGCAGCTAATTTTGCATTTTTAGTAGAGATAGGGTTTCTCCATGTTGGTCAGTCTGGTCTCTAACTCCCAACCTCAGGTGATCCGCCTGGCTCGGCCTCCCAAAGTGCTGGGATTACAGGTGTGAGCCACCACGCCCGGCCTAGAATCTTTATTTTTAAGACAAAGCCAAGTGATTCTAATACACAGTCAATTTGGAATCCCCTGGATTTGTGGTCTCTCTGCCTTCATGATGACAGATGACAGATGGACAGATGATAGATAGATAGATAGATAGATAGATAGATACATAGATACATAGATAGATGAATGATAGATGGGCAGGAATGATGTTATCAGTGTGTGAGTTTACATTTTAGAATATCTTTAGAAAATTGAGTTATGGTATCTGCCCCTAGGTTCTCCACCTCCTACTGCTCAAAGTATAGTTCTCTACCAGCAGCCTCAGAGTTGACCCGTCTGGGAGCTGGTTAGTAATGCAAGATTTCTGTTTCAAGATGCCCTACCTTCTGTTTTGTAACATAGACTACACAGTAAAGCCATGTACTTTGTAAAAACAATATACCCTATAAAATACAAACCCTTTGGGAAGAGGGTATGTGGCAATGAAAGGACACAGTGCTCTCAATTGTGTCTTAAAGTCTCACTTCATAAATAGGTAGGAGCTGACAGCATGAAAGTCAAGCTTTAGTTTACCTTCGTTAGAACTTCATTACTCGTTTTTGTTTTGTTTTGTTCTAAGAGACGAACCTCAGTGAATTCTTAACCTTGAGTCGATGATAGTTATTAAATGTTGAAAATTAAGAAATTTCGCCCTCTAGTGACGGAATATAATCACATCTTCACTGTCATATTGGAGAGTGATTTTTGAAGGCTATTTTAATTCTGGTTATTAGCCCTTGCAATAAATTATGATCCCAGCCAGGATCCCAGAAGACTGACCTAAGAATCAGGAAATTTGTCTTCTTAAAGCAGTGGTTTACAACCTTGGCTAGGAATTAGATCCCATGGTGACTTTATAACATTCCCGATGCCCACATCACAATCCCAGATTGAATCATAATCTCAATGGAGAATGACTGGGGTGAGGGCAGGGACCCAGGCATGAGTATTTCTTTAAAGTTCCCTACATGATTCCAACTTGCAGCCAAGGTTGAGAACCAGTGTCTTAGACTATTTCTCCGCTGCTTTTCCCTACATACCTGGTGTTCTTTCTTTGTCCTAATTTTTCTCATTCGTATGATGGACAGTGAGACTCCACACCCTATCCCAATCTTGCAGAGCGTAAGAGATCTTCATCACGATGTCATTCCTGGCAATGATGTCTTCTCTAGTTCCTGAGATTCCCAGCTATACCATCCATTTCCAAGAGCTGATTTGAGCATGGTAGGGGCTTTGCACAATGTTTAGGCTTAGATAAAGGAATGAAGGATGTTTCAGGTCATGAGCAGAAGCTGCTGTGACAGATGGGAAAATGCCTTATTCTTTGTTGAGAAAGTACAAGGGCCATGCTTCTAGTGAGTAAAGCAATTTGATGTCTTAATTTGCAGAAAAAAGGAAGGGATACACCACATATTCTATATATATAAGTGATTTTTTTAAACCTTGTTTCAATCCTATTTTGGCTTATTTGTGCTAATCTCTGCACAAGTGGATGACAAATTCCTTGTCTTATAATTTTTCTGTGTCTACAACAGGGCTTACATATTGGCTAATTTGTCATGATTTACTGCTGGCTAGAGTCTAGTGAAATCTAGGGGACCTATATGCACTTCATGTTTTTTGTAAGAAGAAACACAGGTTTCTTGACTGCTCTGCACAGAGGGAGAATTTCGAATACCATGTCAGCCACTGACGTTATACTCAAAATAGCAGGTGCAGTCAGAGATGTCATCAAGGAATCATTTCCTGGTAATTTCATTTATACCTGACTAATTAGAGTCAGTCGGTGTGTCTGTAGAGTTCTGTAGTCATAAAAGTTTTGAATCTGAATGTTTCCTTTCCCTTTCATTATTGTGTGATATTTCAGATATAACCATGACATAATTTTTAGGAAGTAGCCTTAGTAGTATTTCACAACTCTAAAGTATTTTTTATTGTGGTAAAATACACATAACACAAAATCTACTGTTTTAAGTATTTTTAGGTGTACAGTTCAGAGGCATTAAGTATATCCACACTGTTGTACAGCCATCACCTTTATCCATCTGAGAGCTTTTTGATTTTCTCAAATTCAAGCTCAGGACCTGTTAAACAGTAACTCTTCATTTCCTCTTTCCCCTTTTCCGTGGCCCCTGGTGGCCTCCATTCTACTTTCTGGCTCCATGAATTTGACTACTTTAGGAACCTCGTATAAGTGGATCATACAATATTTGTCCTTTTGTGTCTGGCGTATTTCAGTTAGCGTAATGTCTTCAAGGTTCATCAATGTTGTGGCATGTGTCAGAATTTACTTCCTTTTTTCTTTTTTTTCAGACAGGTTCTCATTCTTTTGCCTAGGCTGGAGTGCAGTAGCAGGATCTTGGCTCACTGCAACCTTGGCCTCCCAGGCTCAAGCGATCTTCTTGCTTCAGCCTCCCACTTAGCTGAGACTACTGGCATGCACCACTATGCCTGGCGATTTTTAAAAGTTTTTGTAGAGACAGGTGTCTCGCTACATTGCCCAGGCTGGTGTGGAACTCCTGACCTGAAGTGATCCTCCTGCCTTGGCCTCCCAGAGTCCTGGGATTACAAGCATGATCTCCCGCATCTGGCCTACTTCCTTTTAAGGCGAATATTTCATTGCATATATATAGCACATTTTGTTTATCCATTTATCAATCGAGGGACACTTGAGTTGTTCCATCCTTTCGGCTGTACTGAATAATGCCACTTTACATTGATGTACAAGTATCTAGTTGAGTCCCTGCTTTCAGTTTTTATTTTGGTATATATTCAGAAGTGGAGTTGTTGGATATAGGGTAATGTTATGTTTAATTTTTTGAGGAATCGCCATACTGTCTTCTGCAGGGGTTGCACCATTTAACATTCCCACTAGCAGTGCACAAAGGTTCTGATTTCTCCACATCCCCCACCAACATTTGTTATTTTGTTTCCTCAAGTAACAGCAATTCTGATAGGTGCGAAGTGATATCTCATTGCGGTTTTGATGGACATCTCCCCAGTGATTAACAATGTTGAGCATCTTTTCATATGCTTACCATGCATTTGTACATCTTTGGAGAAACGTGTATTCAAGTCCTTTGCCCATTTTTTAATTGGGTTTCTTGGGAGATTTGTTGTTGAGTTATAGCAGTTCTTTTTTTTTTTTTTTTTTTTTTTGAGACGGGGTCTCGCTCTGTTACCCAGGCTGGAGTGCAGTGGCGTGATAACGGCTCACTGCAACCACCGCCCCCCAGGTTCACGCCATTCTCCTGCCTCAGCCTCCAGAGTACCTGGGACTACAGGCGCCCACCACCACACCCGGCTAACTTTTTGTATTTTTAGTAGAGACAGGGTGTGTCTCTGTGTTAGCCAGGATGGTTTCCATCTCCTGACCTCATGATCCACCCGCCTCGGCCTCCCAAAGTGCTGGGATTACAGGCATGAGACACCATGCCCAGCTTTTTTTTTTTTTTTTTTTTGAGACGACGTCTTGCTCTGTCGCCCAGGTTGGAGTGCAGTGGAACGATCTTGGCTAACTGCAACCTTCGCCTCCCAGGTTCAAGCACTTCTCCTGCCTCAGTCTCTCAAGTAGCTGGGATTACAGGTGCCCACTACCACACCTGACTAGTTTTTGTATTTTTAGTAGAGATGGGGTTTCACTATGTTGGCCAGGCTGGTCTCAAACTCCTGATCTCATGATCCTCCCGCCTCAGCCTCCCAAAGCGCTGGGATTACAGGCGTGAACACCACACCCAGCCTATATATTCTTAATTCCTTATCAGATATATGATTTGCAAACATTACCTCTCATTCCATGAATTTCCTTTTCACTGTTTACAGTGTTTTTTTGATGCACAAAGGTAACTCTAAATATACAATAAACATAAAGGATTTGCACCTTATCTAGCACAATGTCTGTGGCCTTCTCTCGTAAATATTATCTTTTGGTCAGCCTGGATAGTCTAAACTTTACCCACTCTTAGTCCATTTTTATGTACATTAAGTTTTTCATTCCTACTATTCATGATCTACCATGGTACAATTTAGATTTATATTCTGTATTTTCTGCGTTGACCTGACCAATGAGAGAGACATAGACCCTGACTGGAGAGGAGGGCTCTGCATTGGAAATGCTATGTTATTCACCCAAATACCAGTTGGCTCTGAATGCTGGTAACTGTCTGTCAGAGATGCCACTATGCCTCTGGTATGCTTGTGTCTTATTTGAGGTTTCCCAAAATCAGACCCTGAAGATGGCAGCCTGAATGGGTCCTGAATGGAGAAGTGGACGGACAGGCAGGTAGGATCAGGAAGTGTTATTGAGCAAATGGGCTTGCTGCCTGATGTGCACAGAAGCCAATAACTATGGCACCAGCTTTTGAGAAAGAAGGGCTTTATTTATTGCAAAACCAGCCCGCAAGGGGACAGGAGTCAGCTGAAATTTCTCTCCCCGATTTGGGGTCTGGGGCAAGTTTTAAGGGATCAGAAGGCAGGGAAAGGGATTTGGGAATGCTGGCTTGGCAAGGTCTAATTAGAGGGCTTCAGATTTGACAGCTTACAATAAGTATGCTGAGCCCTACATCTTCCAGGTCAGTAGACCCCTCACTTCTGAAGAAATTCTGGCATGCAGGGTCTGATTCTCTTCCGGTCTTGTTGGTTCTGAGGTGAGGAATCCCTGGTTCTGGGTGTTGTTAGAAGTCAAAGCTTTTTCGGCCGGGCGCGGTGGCTCACGCTTGTAATCCCAGCACTTTGGGAGGCCGAGGCGGGCGGATCACGAGGTCAGGAGATCGAGACCACGGTGAAACCGCGTCTCTACTAAAAATACAAAAAAATTAGCCGGGCGTGGTGGCAGGCGCCTGTAGTCCCAGCTACTCAGAGAGGCTGAGGCAGGAGAATGGCGTGAACCCGGGAGGCGGAGCTTGCAGTGAGCCGAGATTGCGCCACTGCACTCCAGCCTGGGTGACAGAGCGAGACTCCGTCTCAAAAAAAAAAAAAAAAAAAAAAAAAAAAAAAAAGAAGTCAAAGCTTTTTCTATTGCACATGCCCAGGCTACATGACTTACAACTCCGGACTCTGTTATAAGGTAACTCAACATTTTGTTATCAACAGAATAGGCCCAGTGTGGGCTGGTCCTGAGATTATAGAAGCAGAGGGCCTGCAGGAGTCAAGGAGCCCTAGGGTGAGGGTAAGAGTTCTTTGGGGCCTGAAGAGAACTTGGCTTATGGAGATCCACAATCCCTGAGAGGAAAGGCAGTTGTCTGAAAGAATGTTCCTGGGTCGAAGGTCTCTCTGGTCCTCAGGGTGCTTCAGGGGAAATGAAGAGTGGGGCCAGGTCTTCCGTAGTTCTGAGACTGTGTGGATTCTAGCCTTTGTAGGTGTAGATTCTCCCAGTGATGCTCCCACTGCCCCCAACAGAGGACTGACAGCTTGCAGACTGGTTCTGCTGCTGAAGATGTTGCAACAACCTGAACTCAGCCCTAAGGGTGAATGGAGGCATAGCCAGCAAAGGGAAAATAGCTGTGCACCTCACTGGACCCAGCAACAGAGAGGAAGCACAGGGAGAGTGCTCAGAACAGGTTGCCCAGGCACCCAGCATTATAGGCACTGGTGTGAGGCAAAGTCAACTAGTTATAGCAATACAACTTTGATCTCAGAGCTGGCTGACATTCAGTATTAAGTAAAAAGGACATTCTGGAACTAAAACCATGAGTTTTAATTTTGAACAACCAGGACTGGGCACGGTGGCTCACAATACCAGCACTTTGGGAGGCTGAGATAGGAGAATCACATAAGGCCAGGAGTTTGAGACCAGCCTGGGTGACATAGTAAGACCCCATCTACAAAAATAAAATAAAATTATCAAATAAATAATCAGGATGGAATACTCTTGAAAACAAAATTAGTGACTTGGAAAGTTACTTGGAGGAAATATTCCAAAACAAAAACCCAAAATAATACAGATTAAGGCTGTGAGGGAAAAGTTAAGGAAGTCAGAAGACAGATTCAGAAGACTCAGCATTTGGGGATGAGAACATGGAAGAGTTAATTAATATTCATCTGAGGAAGTGAGAAAAAAAATCATATAACCAAAATGATGGTAAAAAAGAAATGATTAAAGATAAAAGCTAGAATGAATGACCTAGAAGATAAAATAGTCACAAGGATTAATAAACACAAAAACTGATTATTTGAAAGATCCAGTGAAATCAGTTAACTCTTTTCTTGCCTAAGGAAAAAAATATATATACAAATAAGAAATGAGAAAGAACATACCCAGATATAGATAAAATCAAAAGAATTATAAAAGAATAGCATATGCTACCCTGCATCAACAAATTTAAAAACATAGAGAAATAAATGATTTCTTAACAAACATTTAGGAACTTAAGGGCTTGTTGAAAACAGATTAACAGAGGCTGATCACATGGAGTGAAACTAGAAATAACAGAAAGATGAGCAAAATTCACAAATATGTGGAAATTAAATAACACCCTCACAAATAACCAGTGGAACGAAGAGGAATCACAAGGAAAACTAGAAGGTACTTTGAAGCCAGGTGCAGTAGCTCATGCTTGTAATTGCAGCACTTTGGGAGGCTGAGGCAGGAGGATCACTTGAGCCCAGGAGTTCAAGACTAGCCTGGGCAACATAGCAAGGCCTCATCTCTCCAAAAAAATTAGCCTAGGATGGTGGCAAGCACCTGTGGTCCCAGCTACTCCGGGGGCTGAGGTGGGAGGATCACTTGAGTTCAGGAGGTTGAGGCTGCAGTGAGCCATGATCACGCCACTGCACTCCAGCCTAGACAACAGAGTGAGACTCTGTTTTTAAGAGAAGAAAAAAAGAGAGGAAGTACTTCCCAACGAATTAAAATGAAGATACAGCATATCCAACATCATGGGCTGTAGCTAAAACAGTGCTAACAGGAAAGTTTATAGCTGTAAATAACTACATTAAAAAAGAAGAAAGAGCTGGGTGCCATGGTTCATGCCTGTAATCCCAACACTTTGGGAGTCTGAGGTGGGAGGATCACTTGAGCCCAGGAGTTCAAGACCAGCCTCGGCAACCTAGTGGGACCCTGTTTCTACAAATTAAAAAATTAGGCCGGGTGTGGTGGCTCACGCTTGTAATCCCAGCACTTTGGGAGGCCGAGGTGGGTGGATCACGAGGTCAGGAGATCGAGACCACAGTGAAACCCCGTCTCTACTAAAAATACAAAAAAATTAGCCGGCGTGGTGGCAGGCCCCTGTGGTCCCAGCTACTCGGAGAGGCTGAGACAGGAGAATGGCGTGAACCCAGGAGGCGGAGCTTGCGGTGAGCCGAGATTGCGCCACTGCACTCCAGCCTGGGCGACAGAGCGAGACTCCATCTCAACAAAAAAAAAAAAAAAAAAAATTAGCCAGGCATTGTGGCATGCATCTGTGGTCCCAGCTGCTTGGGAGGCTGAAGTGGGGGGATCACTTACACCCAGAGGTCTAGGCTGCAGTGAGCCATGTTCACACCATTGCACCCCAGCCTGTGACAGAGCAAGATCCTGTCTTGAAAAAAAAAGAAGCCTGGAGCAAATAGTGAGACTTAGTCTCTACGAAAAGTTAAAAAAGTAGCTGGGCACAGCGGCGTGTTTCTGTGGTCCCAGCTACTCGAGAGGCCGGGGCCAGAGGATTGCTTGAGCCCAGGAGGTTGAGGCTGCAGTGAACTGTGATGGTGCCACTGCACTTCAGCCTGGTTGACCCTGTTTTAAAAAAAGTAAAAAGAAGAAAGATCTTAAACCAACCTAATCTTCCACCCTAAAACAACAGAGAAAGCAGTAAATTAAGCTCAAAGCAAGCAGAAGGAAGGAAAGAATCAGGATTCGAGCAAAAAAAATCAATAACATGGAGATGGGGAGCAGGAGAGGAGGGGAATTATAAGAAAATAAAATATAGTGAAATAAAATAAAATTTAGAACAACAGATGTTAGCTGCGTAAAACTGCATGTGTGTGTGTGTGCACAGGGGCATAGGTGTAAAGATGTATGAAAGGATGGGACTCAAACAGTTGTCTCTAGGTGGTAGAATATCAGGTGATTTTACTTTTTGTCCTTATGTTTTTAGATTATTTAAAATTTTTAAAGCCTTGATCATATGTTATGTAGTCAATTCAAAAAAGAGATACTTTTATGGTGGAGAACATGCATATTGTGAAACAACTAAATGCATAGTAAGTTGGTTATAGGCTCATTTGCACCTGGTTCTCCTGATCGCAGAGGGTTTCTCCATCAGCTGATGGAGATATCCATCAGCTGATGGATATGGGACAAAGTTGGCTTTGAAGCTTGCCCTGGGGCTGGAGGGAAAACATACCACCTCCATCTGCCTTAGCAGCACCTCCATCCTAATAAATACAGTGAGGAAGTCTCCCAAGGCTCCCAGTTCAAACTCTGCAGAATAGGATAATATTTAACATCAAGTGGACTCAGAATACAACTCTTTGGTTCTCAAATGACCAAGTAGCAGAATGAAATGTAACTTTCAGGCTTGCATCTGGATTTCTCTGCGTGTGGCCCTGCTGGCTCCGCCTCATCCTTGCTGCTGCGCCTTTCCATGCTGTCTTCTCATCCAGGGCATTTCTGTGTCATGCGCACAGAAGGCTTTTGTTCTTTCTGCACTCATTCCCTGCCCACATATATGCTGCAGCAGGGACCTCTTCGGTGAATTTTCTTTCTAAGAGAGAATTCATCAGCTCAAGGGAAAGGTTAAGATCTAGAAAATGTGAGGTTTTTGAAGGCTCTGTTATGTGGCTTCCTACCAAGTCACGTTGTAGGTTTCTCTCCTAGCAACAGAAAAGTGAATGAGATTTAATTCAGGAATAGACAGTAATATGGATCATAAAAAGGTTTTATAAGTTCTGTAGATTGAATGTTTGCATTCTGTGAAAATTCACCTATTGAAATCCTAACTCCAGGCCAGACGCGGTGGCTTATGCCTGTAATCCCAGCACTTTGGGAGGCTGAGGCAGGCGGATCACCTGAGGTCAGAAGTTTGAGACCAGCCTGGCCAATGTAGTGAAACTCCATCTCTGCTGCAAATACAAAAATTAGCCAGGTGTGGTGGCAGGTGCTTGTAATCCCAGCTACTCGGGAGGCTGAGGCAGGACAATTGCTTGAACCTGGGAGGCAGAGGGTGCAGTGAGCCAAGATCGCACCACTGCACCCCAGCCTGGGTGACAAGAACGAAACCCCATCTCAAAAAAAAAAAAAAAAAGAAGAAAAAAAAAAATTCTAACTCCAAGGTGATGGCATTAGGAGGTGGGAGCTTTGGCAGGTAATTAGGTCATGAGGGTTGTACGCTCCTGAATGGGATTAGTGCCATTATTTTAAGTAAGACCCCAGAGAGCTCCTTACCCCTTCCACCATGTGAGGACTCAGCAAGACCCCAGCCATCTATGAACCAGGAAGTGCACCCTCACTAGACACTAATGTCTGCTGGCTTCTAGGATCTTGGACATCTCAGCCTCTAGAACAATGGGAAATAGCTTTCTGTTGTTTATAAGCCCCCCGGTTTTTGGCATTTTGTTATAGCACCTGGATGGATTAAGACAATAACCATAAATTTTGTCAAGAAAACTTTGCTTGATGTAGCCAAGCCTTTACTGGTCTTCCTAGTTCCTTAGGACATTTTGACCCCAAGGGTGTTTGAAGGGCCTGAAAGAAAAAATGTCAAGAAGCTTATCCCTGTTTTCTTCTATTTATTTGTTCAACTCATAAACCCCGGGGAGGGTTTCCAGCTTGGTGTAGAAAACAGCCAAATAATATTTAATTACCTTTTCATTTCCCACTGAGCCCAGCGGGGCTTGCTTCAGCTTTTTCTCCATAACACTTTGCCACTCTTAAAATCCTTCAGCAGCTCATAAGTACATTCTAAGAATTGCTGGTTTAGAATTATGATGTGATGTTTAAGGCAGACAGAAAGAGTAATTAACACGTCCCATGGATATGTAAAGTGAAAGACAAGTTGAAATTATTATTAGCTCACTTGGCTTAAAAAATTGAGGAAGTTGTTTTGTCCTTAAAAACTGCAAACTGATTGTGAATGTAGACGGAGCTGGCCACTGCTTTTCCCAGAATCTCCTTCATGGGAAGATTCTTAAATTGAGGTGTGAACAGGATTCTCAATGGCTGTCAGAATTAATTGTGCATGAGAATCACCTGGAGGGCTTGTGCAATTACTAAGCCTCACCCTACAGTTTCTGATTCAGTAAGTCTGGAGTAGAGCCCCAGAATTTGCGTTTTTAACAAATTCCCAGATGATGCTGAGGCTGCTCGTTTGGCTGCCAGCCTGTGAAAACCACTGGGTTTACCAGAGGTTCTTGGACCTGGCTGCATGTTCGAATTACCTGGGGAGACTTTGAAGAACGCAGATGCCCTACCTACTGCACAAACCAATTACATCAGAATCTTCACTGAGGGTGGAGCCCATATGGGAGAGTTTTGGGGGGTTTTTTTTGCTTCTTTTGAGACGAAGTCTCACTCTGTCGCCCAGGCTGGAGTGCAGTGGCATGATCTCGGTTCACTGCAACCTCTGACTCCTGGATTCAAGCAATTTTCCTGCCTCAGCCTCCCAAGTAGTTAACTGGCACTACAGGTGCCCGCCACCACACCGGCTAAGAAGTGGGAGAGTTTTTAAGCAAAAAGCTCTCTAATTCTAATGTGCATCACCGGGTTGGAGAGCAATTTGGCCTGGAGGAACACCAAAGAGAGAGGTTTAGCAAGATGGATGTGGTTACCATGTGCATATCATAAATAATTTAGTGCAGGGAGGGTCAAAAGCCCGCTATTTGCCGTCTCCCTCCCCTCCCTTCCTGAGCTCATGGTTGACGTCGTTGATCATTTCTGGTAAGTTTTCCACCGAGCCTAGTGCAGCTTCAGAAATAGAGTGCTCTGGGGGCCAAATATGAGAGACCTGTAAGCCCTCTCTGATTTCCCAAAGAAACACTCAGAATGCCAGGAAGAAGAGAAAGCAGGGTGAGGGATGAGGAGAGCCGTCTTTGGGGAAATGTAAAGCAGTGAGAAGGAGCTCCTCTCTCCTAATTTCCTTAACTCTCAAGAGTGTATTTTGATTTTTGAAGTTTGTTAGACTTTAGGGCAGTGGTTCTAACACTGGACTGCACCCCAGAATTTCTGATTCAGTATTCCTGGAGTGGAGCTTACGAATTTGCATTTCTTTTTTTTTCTTTTCTTTTTTTTTTTTTTTTTGAGACGGAGTCTTGCTGTGTCGCCCAGGCTGGAGTGCAGTGGCATAATCTCAGCTCACTGCAACCTCCACCTCCCAGGTTCAAGCCATCTTTCTGCCTCGGCCTCCCAAGTAGCTGGAATTACAGGGGCCCACCACCACTCCCAGCTAATTTTTGAATTTTAGTAGAGACGGGGTTTCACTGTGTTGGCCAGGCTGGTCTTGAACTCCTGACCTCAGGTGATCTGCCTCCCAAAGTGCTGGCCTGAATTTGCATTTCTAACAAGTTCCCAGGTGATGTCAATGCTCTCTATTGTCTGGGGACTAGACTGAGCGTGAGAACCACTGCTCTGAGGCGCTCTTCTGATACCAGCTGATTTGTCTACGTTTTTTGACTAGATAGCAAAGGTTAATTATGGAACTAAACTTATGTCAAATTGATACAGATCGCTAAGAACATTACAGAATGACGTGTTGAGGGGTTTTGATTTTAAACCTGGGTAACGTTAGGGTACTTGAGACATGCAATACATGGAGTTTCAGTGGTTAAAATCATACCGTTTGCAAGGTATTTGTACTGTTAAATTGTTAGTCACCTGTTTTTTCCACCTGGAAGATAGGGCTCTGCACCCATTTTTCTCTTATTTTCTTGAGAGTGGTCCTCTGAAGGTGCCACGAACTGAAGTGGGTCATTTTGACAGTTGCTGTTAGGATCATTTTACTGCCATCATTTTTACCCTATCAGTTTCTCAGCTGATGTTTCACTTGCATCATTTTTGTTTCTCAAAGTAAAGGAGAGTTTGGATGAGGGGAGTCTGACATCAAAGATGTCCAACACCAAACCCTTACGTATCACAAGCAACTGTGAAATATTTCCTTCTGGGGGATGACACTGGGCAGGAGGGATGGGGGTTGCTTTTTTCTTCTTCTTGTTTTGCTTTGTAACCCTTCTGCACTGATGATGGATCTTTTTTTTTAAATCACATACATGTATTCTTTCATTTGTTTATTTTTTAAGATAGAGTCTTGCTCTGTTGCCCAGGCTGGAGTACAGTGGCACGATCTCAGCTCACTGCAGTGTCTGCCTGCCGGGCTCAAGCGATTCTTGTGTCTCAGCTTCCTGAGTAGCTGGGGTTACAGGTGTGTGCCACCACACCCAGCTAATTTTTGTATTTTTATTAGAGACAGGGTTTCTGCATGTTGGCCAGGCTGATCTTGAACTCCTGACCTCAGGTGATCCACTTGCTTCCACCTGCCTCAGCCTCCCAAAGTGCTGGGATTACAGCGATTCTTGTGTCTCAGCTTCCCGAGTAGCTGGGATTACAGGTGTGAGCCACAATGCCCAGCCCACATAAATGTATTCTATTATAAAAATTTTAAGTTCACCTGTGAAATAGGTAGCATTATGTCCACGTGACAGATGAGATCCAGAGGAATAATTTGCTTGGAGCCAGACAGCTTTGAAAAGGGCAGCAAATAAAAAACAACTTTGATATTAGAGGCGAGAGAAACTCGCGGGTGGCTGCAGGAAATATCTGTTTGTGAGATCTGCCTGGGAATGAGTGACTTTAACGTGATCTTGTTGTAGGAAACATTTAACAGTATGTGCCACCTAAGGGCTCCTGTTTGCAAACAACAGAAAATGGCTTGCGTTAACTTCAGCAGGAAAATAATTTACAGGGAAGTTATTGGGCAGTTCACAGAGTTGATGGGAAAGCCGGAAAATTAGACTTCAGCAGTGAGCAAGACCCAAGAAAGGCTGGCAGCAAAGAAGAAAATGGAGTCTCACCATGGAAAGAGTCACCATCCTCACTGTGGAAAATATTTAACTGTCCCATTCCTTCGGTCCGTCCATCCAGATTCATAATGTCCTGGCTGGAGTATTGCACAGGCTGTTTCACACCTCCATGTCTTATTAGTGTTTAGTGACTGGGAATGTCTAATCGTTTTTGCTTTCATAGGGGAGTGTAGGACCCTGTCTCTCCCATAGACTCACACAAAAGAGGGAATTCCCCCAGATAGTAAAGCCACTGAAAGGCTCTGCATTCCCACACACACCTCTAAACTCAGCACCAATGAAAACCCAGTGGATTTTCAACATCCTAATGTAACCCTCCTTCATACTTCTAAGCACACTGACAGCATGTCCACGTGTCATTTTCCCAGCATCATTTCCTGAATTGCATTTGTCCTTACTGTTCATTGGCTATGGTAATTTGCAGATACTTTCTCCCATTCTGTAGCTTGTCCTTGTATCCCTAATGGGAGCAAAAGTTTTTAATTATGATGGAGTTCAGTTTATCAATTTTTTTCTTTTATGAATTGTGCTTTGGGTTTCAAATCTACCCTAGATCCCAACAATTTTTATTCTGTTTTTTGTTTTTCCCAGAAATTTCGTAGTTTTATGTTTTACATTTAAGTCCATGATCCATTTACAGGTGATTTTTATATAAGCTGTGAGACTTACATTGTGCCTATGGATGCCTAAGTGTTTCAGTTCCATTTATTGAAAAGGCGATCTTTCCTCCATTGAATTACTTTTGCAACTTTGTCAAAAATAGTTGGGTATATTTGTGTGGATGTATTTCTGGATTCTGTATTCTATTCCATTGATCTATGTGTGATCTATGTGTACATAGGCTTGATTATTGTAGCTATCTATGATAGTCCCTACTTATTTGCAGTTTCAGTTACCCATGGTCAACTGGCTCAAAAATATTAAATGGAAAATTCGAGAAATAAGCAATTCATCCTAAGTTTTAAATTGTGCACCATTCTGAATAGTGTGATGAAACCTTGCAGCATCTTGTTCCATCCCACCTGGGATGTGAATCAGCCCTTTGTCCAGCATATTCACTGTGTATACGCTACCCACTCATCCGTCACTTAGTAGCTGCCTTGGTTATCAGATCAACTGCTATGTTATCACAGTGCTTGTTTTCAAGGAACCCTTATTTTATTTAGTAGTGTACCCAAAGCACAAGAGTAGTGATACTGATATGGTGTTATAATTGTCCTGTTTATTCTTAGTTATTGTTGTTAATCTCTAACTGTGCCTAATTTATAAGTTAGATTTTATCATAGGTATGTATGTATAGGAAAAATCATAGTATACCTGGGATTGGGTGCCATCCATGGTTTCAGGCACCCACTGGGTGTCCTGGAAGATATTTCCTGCAGATAAGAGGGGGCTACTGTTAATAAGCCTTGCCATCAGATAAACTGATTTGTGCCACTTTCTTTCTTTTTTTTTTTTTTAAAAAAAGTAGCTATTCCAGTTACTTTGCCTTTACATATGCATTTTAGAATAATCTTGCTTATGTCTACAAGAAAATCATTATTTTTGGGGAGGATGATGTATATTTTAGCTTCTAAATGTTACATTTTGTACAAAGGGCTGTATGCTAGATGCTATAGATATTATAGGTAGTTGAAGGGAACAAATTCACCTCGTATTTAAACTTACAATTTATCACTCATAAAATAAATATTTTTCATGAAAAATTATCATTTTAAATGTAATAAAATATTTTTTAAAAAACATACCCTGAGAAACTTTTTTTTTTGAGGCAGAGTTTTGCTCTTGTTGCCCAGGCTGGAGTGCAGTGGTGCGATCTCAGCTCACTGGAACCTCCACCTGCTTGGTTCAAGTGATTCTCTTGTCTCACCCTCCTGAGTAGCTAGGATTACAGGCACCTGCCACCACGCCCAGCTAATTTTGGTATGTTTAGTAGAGATGAGGTTTTGCCACGTTGGCCAGGTTGGTCTCGAACTCCTGACCTCAGGTGATCTGCCCGCCTCGGCCTCCCAAAGTGCTGGGATTACAGGCATGAGCCACCATGCCGGGTCAAGAAACTTCTTAAGTTCAAATATAAGTGAAATAGGTCCACTGCTTATAAATAACTTCAATGGGAACTTCACTGAAATCACACACTAAAGGCGGCCATCTGTGCACAAACTATAATGGTGTGTTAAAAACTATAAAATGATTTTTAGAATATTTAGGGAAAATTAAAACAAAAATAGATATGGTCAGTCTAGAAATTTGGTAATTCAAAAATATATAAATCTTAATTTCTTGGTACTATAATTTTTAAAACTTTAGAATCCACAGCGTGGTCTTTTCTTATGGCACATTTTTAACATCTTTTGACTTGTATAAAAATACAACATTCTATTTGAGAACACAAATACTGTTTTCTCCATATAATTACAATGTGATTCAACGGGAGTTTTGGTGACTGCTGGTGTTCACCATAAATTATTACTTTAGTGCATTCTGCAATCTTGCAAAATGGGTTTCATGTTACTTTTTGCATATATAAAAAGCATGCAGCTACAGTGACCCATCTCCAAATATTCCAAAGCAGTCACCATCTGAGAAATTGTTTATGGTGTCCGTAAAGTTAGCCACGATGTTCCCCCCTGCCCCCATGAGACTGAGTCTCACTCTGTCACCCAGGCTGGAGTGCAGTGGCGTGATCTTGGATCACTGCAGCCTCCACCTCCTTGCTTTAAGTGATTCTCCTGCCTCAGCCTCCCAAGTAGCTGGGATTACAGATGTGCACCACCACACCTGGCTAATTTTTGTATTTTTAGTAGAGACAGGGTTTTGCCACGTTGGCCAGGCTGGTCTTGATCGCAGGTAATCCACTCGCCTCGGCCTCCCAACGTGTTGTGGTTACAGGCATGCAGGCATGAGCCACTGTGCCTGGCCTGCAACATCCATTTCTTTTTGTTTGTTTGTTTGTTTGTTTTTGAGATGGAGTCTCACTCTGTCGCCAGGCTAGACTGCAGTGGTGCAATCTTGGCTTGCTGTAACCTCCAGCTCCCGGGTTCAAGTGATTCTCCCGCCTCAGCTCCCTGAGTAGCTGGGACTACAGGTGCCTGCCACCACGCCCAGCTAATTTTTGTACTTTTAGTAGAGACGGGGTTTCACCATATTATCCAGGCTGGTCTCGAACTCCTGACCTTGTGATCCACCCACCTCGGCCTCCCAAAGTGCTGGGATTACAGGCGTGAGCCACCATGCCCGGCCACGACATCCATTTCTAATTCTCAATATGCTTGGCTAGGGTTCTTAGTAAAGGGAAAGATAAATTAATTTTTAAAATTCTTAAAATTTGTTTTTTTTTTGAACTCCTGTTCTAACCTTGGCAAAAGAACTTTTAGCTCTTCTGAACTATCACCCTCACCCTATCTCTGCCATGTCATCTACAAATTTTTTTTTTTTTAAGTTAACATTGAGTATTTCTCCTGAACTTGCACACCTATGATGATACACTGATACTGAAAGGGCCTAGGTTATAGTCATCACAATACTGTTGAATTCCATCAGCTCCAACTATTTTCACCTTGTGGGTTCTTATACCTGTTTTTCAGTTGTTCTACTTTTTCTAGTCTATTGAATTTCTTTTGGATTCTTTGTAGAATGAATCTGAGTTTTGGAAGAAGTTGTCTGCTCAATTTCCCCATTCTGCATTAAACAGTAGCTCCTTAATCAGCCTGAGTAAATGCCATACACTGGAGGGTCTCATTTTTCTTTTCTTCTTTTTTTTCTTGAGGTGGAGTCTCACTCTGTGGCCCAGGCTGGAGTGCAGTGGCGTGATCTCGGATCACTGCAACCTCTGCCTCCCAGGTTCAAACGATTCTCCCACTTCAGCCTCCCAAGTAGTCTGGATTACAGGCATGCACCACCATGCCTGGCTAATTTTTTGTATGTTTAGTATAAACGGGGTTTCACCATGTTGGCCAGGCTGGTCTCGAACTCCTGACCTCAGGTGATCTGCCCACCTTGGCCTCCTAAAGTATTGGGATTACCGGTGTGAGCCACCATGCCTGGCATGGAGGACCTTGTTTTTCTAAGACAGTTTAAGCTGTGCTCACATAAACTTGGTGTTTCTGAAACTCCCCGTTCACTGGCCAGCCCTGCAGCTCCAGACCATTCACTACTTCATTTTAAACAGATGTCAGAAAAGCACTGACCTAGCCTCTCCTCCATATATAATAGTTTGCTGATGGTTGCTTAGTCTGGGTTATGTAGATAGCAATTATTTTTCATAAGACTTTTCTACCAACAGGTGGCACTAACAATTTGTTTTAATAATACCCCAGTAGTAATCCTTGTGTCACATTTCAATATATCATTTGCACTTTTTGAGTTGAAACATAGCTGATTTTATACATGTTTAAGGCCAAAGAGAGAGAGAGAGAGAAATCCAGCATTTCTGATCAAGTCTTTAGCATGTTGCCTTTCTCCTACACTATTGGCTCATAGCCAGTAATCTGCCTCTTCCTTCATTCCTAGTCTACACCTTGATTGGCCTTTCAAGAAAGTCAGATGAATAGAATTCATGAGAAAAACGTAGGGGTAAATATAAAATGTTTTTCTTGAGGTTCTTTACCGTAGGGGAAAGGATGACATTCATATTGATTGCCTGTGCTGGAGGAATTCAATTTTTAAAATATTTACTAAATACTTACTGGAGAACTACTACATGCAGAGTACTTCAATCTATCAAATATTCTTTATGTCAGTGTTCTTGGAATAGAGAATACAATTGTGAACAAGGTTGACAAGATTTTTGCCTTCAGGGAAGGCCTCTCTGAGGAAGTGACAAAGAGCTGGATTGGTGGCTTTGGGGAAGGCTTTGCAGAGAGTTGTAGCCAGTCGAAGAATGGGCAGGATTTGGCTGAGAAGCATTTGACCTGGATGATCTCACTACTCATCACATCTGCCCTGCGTGATGGGTACCATTACTATCCCCATTTTACACATCTCTCAGGCACATAGGCACAGGGAGATGAAGTTACTAGTGATGTGAGTGGTTTCCTGAAGCATGGCATATTCATTTTCTTGTCCTCAAAATAAAAAAACCTCAAATAGGCTAGGACTTGTTTTTCAGAAGCCAGGAAAACAGAAGAGCAGTCTTTGCCTTTCTTCTTGGAAGAGAGCGGAGAGAGCTGCAGCTGACTCAGTGCGGGTGATGAGGAACGGGGGTGACTCAGGTCTTGTAAGACAGGCTTGCTTTCTTCTTTTCTTTCTTTCTTTTTTTTAATTTTTTATTTTAGCTAAACCCCCCAGTTCTATCAATCAGACAAGAATTCTGCTATGAAAGAAAATCAGCATTTGCTCCCACAACTCTCCGTCCTTGGAGAGCTCAGTGTGCTCAGAAGAGCAGCACTGCTTGCAAAGGGAGCCTGTAGCTCTGGGAGGCAGGCTGACTCCACACCGAAGTCTTCATCTGTCACTGTTGGCCATTTGGCATGTAGCACTCTGACCTCAGTTTCTTTGTGTGCAAAATGGGGGTGATAGCATGGAGAACATATACATTTTTTAAAATTCTCACCTATTTTCTGTTGGTAACATTTTAAAAAGTTATTGTATTTTTAAATTTTCATTTGTTTAAAGTTTAAATTTTTGTTTCTTTTTTTAGTATTTAATTTTTGCCTTCAGCTTCTGCAGACATACATATTTTGAATGGGACTGATACATCTATTACTCATTTCCCTTCCCTTCCTGCACGGGGTACTGGGAACATTAAATAACAGTCTACGATTGAGTCAGCATTGCTCACTGGAATGTTAGTCATTGCATATGTCCTGAAAGTGGCGCCTTCCAGGACCGTTGAGGTGAGGATGGCCAGCCCCTAACAGCCATCTGCATCCGGGGCCGGGGAGAGCCGAACCTGAGACTGCCAGGAATGGTGTCACATTAAAAGTGCCTCATTCTTTTGGGGCTAATCAGGCTCTTGACTCGATATTTGGTGACACTAAGACATTATCAAGAGTGATGATTGGTTTTCACCTCATAGGTGTGCCTTCCTTGAACCTTGTTAAGATGTTGACACATTACCCATTTAAACGGGGAAAGAAAAGGGAAAAAAAAGGAAAAAATTGAAGTTCATTGTTCTAGGTGTGACAATTGTGTTTGTAGTTATTTATTTATTTTTTGAGACAGGATCTCACTCTGTCACCCAGGTTGGAGTGCAGTGGCACCATCTCGGCTTACGGCAGTCTCCGCCTCACAGACTCAAGTGATCCTTCCATGTCAGCCTCCCCAGTAGCTGGTACTACAGATGCATGCTATCGCACCAGGCTAATTTTTTGTACTTTTAGTGGAGATACTGTTCTACCATGTTGCCCAGGCTGGTCTTGAACTCCTGAGCTCAAATAATCTGCCCACATCAGCCTCCCAAAGTGCTAGGATTGTAGGCATGAGCCACTGCACCCGGCCTGTAGTTATATTTTTAAAAACAATACTTATCTTTGAAGGCTGCATATTGACATTTGAACTGATGATAGGATGTTTGAAGTTTGCTTCAAAATATATAGTTCAGCATGAAAGTGGTTAGTGAGGAATATAATTGGAAACAAGACTGACTGTAAACCAAATTGTTACAGCTGGCTGACACATACATGGTGGTTCCTTTTGTTCTTCACTGTATTTTGGTATAGTTTTGAAATTTTTCATAATAACAAAAGGCCATTTTCAATGCATGGTCCTGAGCAAGGGTATGAAAAGCTCCATCTTTGGGTAGGAGTGGTTGAGCTGTAGTGCAGCTGTTGCTTTGATTGTTTTGATTGTTCAAGACCTTTTGACTCTGGCAGAGCTCCTTGATGAGCTTCTCGCAGTGTCTGGACAATGACCATATGTCACGTGCTGGTGAACCCCTGGCCCAATAAATATTGAATGAGTTAATGACAGCCAGAAGACCTAACCGTGATGCTTTTCTTCTTGTCTTTGCAAGCGGAGCCCAGGGAGAATATGCTGGACTGGCCACTATCCGAGCCTACTTAAACCAGAAAGGAGAGGGGCACAGAACGGTGAGTATGGCAGGAGGTGGCGCCTGCTCACCATGGGGCACAGAGGTCCTGGCTCTCAGGGTCCCTTCTGTGGGACACTCCCTCCAAGCCTTCTTGGAAGCAGATGAGGGAACATATAGTCAAGAAACAAATTTCTGTGAACTAGCCATTATGATCCTTGCTTCCAAGACATCCCACTTGACCATTTTGAGGAAAAACATTCAGAGATAAAAGACTTTTGCTCAAACCCAGAATGCAAACATCAGCCAGTTGGCTGTGGAACTGCTCTCTAGGGAGCAGAGGGAGGAAGAGGGCAGGAATGTTGCCATTGCAAGCATCCTCTCCTTGGCTCAGCCCTGGCCCTGGGCCTGGATGAAGGGCAGAGACCATGCTTTAATTCTTCAGTAACCCCTGTTGTGCTGAAGCCCAGTTCTGGTCATGTGTATGCTCAAAAAATATTTGTTGAATAAATAAATTCTCCATTAGATGATTCTCAACTTCAAGTACCAAAAAAGGCGTAAAGCAGAGTTCACGGTCCTGCCTCATTGTTTGCTTTGGATATGAGAACCTGGTCTCCAGGATCCCAACCGCCTCTTGGGGACCACTGTGGGGACCAGCAGGTACTAATGGACACCACTCGCCCCTCCAGGGGCAGTGCCTGTAGCAGTGACCTAACTCAGGCCTCAGCTTGTGCCAGAGGAGGCCTGTGTTCCTGGTTCCTTCATTTTGATGGCCAGTGCTATGCTAGAGTTTGTACTGAGCTGTGGAGTGGAAGTCCTTAATAGGAGCATCCCCTAGGAGCTGAGAGCAGGGCAAAGGCATCTGCTGATACCAGAGAGTTGCAGGCAAAGGGTGTAGGGTGGCGCTCGCTGGCCAAGTAAGTAGGGTGGAGTGGTAGTGGCCCGATCTTAGTCCATTTCTGGTTTTATTACCACTGGAAGGTTACTTATGGCTAGTTGCCTGGAATTTGCAATAAAGAATGCCGAAAGTGTTTCACTTCCCTTTCATAACGGGAAAAGAAGGAACATTTTTTTCCCTCCTTCCCTTGTGTAGGTCATCTGATTCCACAGGTGTGTCTTTCCAGGCTTTCATCTTGGTTGGGGAATAGAATTTTTTAATTTTTAAAATTTTTTTTTTGAGATGAAGTCTCGCCCTGTCCCCCAGGCTGGAGTGCAATGGCCCAATCTCGGCTCACTGCAACCTCTGTCTCCTGCGTTCAAGTGATTCTCGTGCCTCAGCCTCCTGAGTAGCTGGGATTACAGGCATGCACCACCACGCCCAGCTAATTTTTGTATTTTTAGTAGAAACAGAGTTTCACCATGTTGATCAGGCTAGTCTCGAACTCCTGACCTCAGGTGATCCACCCCCGTTGACCTCTCAAAGTGCTGGGATTATAGACGTGAGCCACTGCGCCCGGCCCTTTTTTGTTTTTTTTTTTTTTTTTTTTCCTCTTCATAGCTCACTGCAGCCTTGAACTCCTGGGCTCAAGGAAGCCTCCCAAAGTGCTAGGGAGACCAGGATTACAGGCACGACCCTCTGCACCTGGCCCTGGAATTCTTGTCTAAAGATCTTTGAAAAACAGGCCATTTGTGAATTGAATAAATGATTAAACCCTGGTCAAGGACTGCTTGCCAGTCCAGAAAGAAGTGAAGTGGTCAATCAGACAGACAGAGACCCTGAAATTCCCCCACAGTTTGTTCATTTGTGGTTCTGAATTCTCAGCTTTCTAAAGAATGATTAGTTTAGAACTATAATTGCTCTTGGGACCTGAGAGTCTCGGCACTTTCACAGAATCAGAAAGGAAACTTTGGAGCTCCAGGTGTCCAGCCAGGAAAACAATGCCAGATTCTCTCCTGTCTGTTTTTCCCTCACGGCTTCCATGTTCTGGGGTCGTCTCTGGAGTTCCTCTTCATTAGTGTCTTTCACCACGAGGTGCCCAGGAGCCTGGGGATGCTGGAAAGGGGCAGCCTGTCTTGTGTGACATCTCCACCCCACTCCTCCACTGCTTAGCAGAGAGGCCGCAGAAAGCAGTGTTTGGAGAAGGCAGGTGACTAGCTAATGGCAAAGGGCCAGCTAAAATCCAGATTCTTTCCACGCAGTGATGCTTCCCACCCCTCGCCATTTCCCAAATTCCCCAATCTGACACCCGGAAGTAGCTGTGAATGTCCAGGAGCTGGGGACCAAACTGGAAAGGCCAAGGAGAAAGAATGAGAGGCCTTTGGGTTTGGCCTGGGCGGGGTTCTTCCGTGACTCGTGGATTCTTTCTGGTTCCTGTTCCCTCTCTTTGTGTTTTCCTGTCCTCCTTCCCTCCTCCACCCACTGTGTGTGATGTTTCTCTTGGCCCCATTGCCCATCCTGCCATCACTGAAGTGTCATGAGAGGCCATTTCATTCTTCAGGAGGGAGAGGGGCTGGGTGCTGCGCTTCAGGGACAGGGGGAAAGGGAGAGGCAGGGAAGCCCTCCAGCCACTGAGCTGGTAGAAATACAAAGCTCATAAGCCTGGAAATGTTGGCATCCTTCTGGATCAGAAATTTTAATTCGCTCGGGCATGGTGGCTCATGCCTGTAATTCCAGCACATTGTGGGAGGCTGAGGCAGGCAGATCACCTAAGGTCAGGAGTTCAAGACCAGCCTGGCCAACATAGCAAAACGCTGTCTCTACTAAAAACACAAAAATTAGCCAGGCATGGTGGTGCATGCCTGTAATCCCAGCTACTGAGGAGGCTGAGGCAGGAGAATCACTTGAATCCAGGAGGCAGAGGTTGCAGTGAGCTGAGATCACACCACTGCACTCCAACCTGGGCAACAGAGCGAGACTCCCTCTCAAAAAAAATTTTTTTTTTAAATTAAAGCAAACTTTCTTAGAGAAGAAAATGATTTAGTATTCACTAATCAGGGAAGATTTTTTCACATCACTGATGTCTGAGGCAGCTGCTCCCACACAATAGATTCTAATGGAATCCAGCAAAATATATCCTTCTTTTTTGAAAGGGAGTGTGGGGAAGTCATGTGCTACAGAAATGCCTGGGCTCCTGATGGGCCTTTTCTTTCAAGCTGCTTTTTGAAGTTATTTTCACATTTTCTCTTAGGTTAAATTTCAGAGGTTCCTAAAATGGAATGCCTAACTTCTTGATTTATGAGTTTACTTTGGGAGAATACAAATTTATTTAACAAACACTTATATGGCAGTTACCATGTACCAGGCTTGGCCTTTAACACTTTATAATTAATATTTCAATTTGTTAGTCAAATCCTGACGTATTCAGCAGAACTCCAGAACTTACAAAAAAATAAAAACTCTAAAGAAAAGCAATTAAGTTTGCTGTTCAGAGTCTGAGTTTCCTATACAAAGGGAAAACATTGATCAAAGGAAACAAATTATGTGTATATGTAAATCAACAAAGAAAGCTCAAAACCTGTATGGGAATATTTTTTTTTTCCCAACTGCCTGAGACAAAGTAGTGGCCTTTGGTTGTTAGATTTTACCAGTGGTAAGACATCAGTTTCCCTTGCACAGGAGATCTCCTTAACCCTTCCCTCATTCAACAAGTCTAAGGATGACCTTATGCCTATTCTATGCCACGCAGCACCCTGGGGAGTTTAGAAAACATAGCACCTCCCTAAATGGGCATCAATGCACCAAAAGCTGGATTTGCTTTGGATAAACCAAAACTTCAAATCTGGGTCCTGTTACTTCCACATCCCTCACAACAATACAATTTTTTTTCCCCCAAGAGAGAGTCTCGCTCTGTCACCCAGGCTGGAGTGCAGTGGCATGATCTTGGCTTATGGCAACCTCCGCCTCCCGGGTTCAAGTGATTCTCATGCCTCAGCCTCCCGAGTAGCTGGGACTATAGGCGTGCACCACCATGCCTGGCTATTTTTTGTATTTTTGGTAGAGACAGGGTTTCACCATGTTGGCCAGGCTGGTCTTGAGCTCCTGGCCTCAAGTGAACCGCCTGCCTCAGCCTCCCAAAGTGCTGGGATTACAGGCGTGAGCCACCTCGCCCAGCCAACGCTACAATTTTAAACTGAGGAAAAACTTAACATTATAAAGAATAATTAAAGTCCTCTAAATCCTCATAGAAAACCAGAAATGTCTGACAGCAACATATAAATGGGTCCTTGACAAAGCCACTGTGACTTCTCTTTCCATCGCTCCTTGTACCAGGATGTGTATTAGTTTCCTATGGCTGCTATGATAAATTGCTACATGCTTAGTGGCTTAAAACAACACACATTAATTTTCTTATAGTTGCAGAGGCCGGGTGTCAGAAATTGGTTTCACTGGGCTAAAGTCAAAGTGTTGATAGAGCTGATTCCTTCTGGGGGAGACAGGGGAGAATCTGTTTCCTTGCCTTTCCTGGCATCTGCAGGCCTCCTGCGTTCCTTGGCTCGAGCTTCCTGCTTCAGTCAGCACATCTCCTGCTCCCTCTGTGGTCCCATCTCCCTCTGCTTCCCTCTGATGAGGACACTTAAGAATATATTTAGGGCCCAGCCCAAAATCCAGAAAAATTTTTCCGTCTCAAGATCTTTCTTTATCTTAATCCCATTTGCAAGTCCCTCTTGCCGTATAAGGAAACACCCCCAGGTTCCGAGGATTAGGACAGGGATGTCTTTGGGAGCCCGTCATTCAGTGTGCCACAGGGTGGTTGATGTTTTTACATGTTTGTGTTTCAACAGAACTCACCTGATACGAATTCTTCATTTTGGCTTTCTATGAATATTTTATATTTATTTTTAATATACCCCTTTCTCCTTCTTATCAATATTCTGCCCTGAAGGGATCCTTCCATCCAACGTTTTTTTTGTAGACTAACAATACCTGTGAGAGAGGACAGTGCCTCCAGCTTGGGTCCTGAGAAATTAAAGAAAAAAATTAACTACAAAAGGGAAGCATTCAAACAAGAAAACGGATTTGAGGACAACGTGACATAACCAGTATGAGACCAACAGCTGTTCTAAAGGGGCACAAACCTTCTGACAGTAGAAGAGTGCAAAGTAGTCCATGTTTGCCTTTGGCTAATGTTTTCTTTTTGTACACGTGTATTTTTCTTAAGTAGACTCTTTTGCTGTTTTTGAGGAAAGAGCTGTAAGCTAAGATTTAACTTCATAGCCTATTTTCAATAATGCCTGTCCATTTCTCTGTGGGATACAATATAGGAGGATGATTTTCAGGGTAATCATGGCTTCTCTTTGATGCTTTTTGTTGGGGAAAACCTTGTGACTTACTTTCCCACTGGGACACATCATCAGTTCTACAAGAGCCTGTATCCACATGGTTGTTTGGAGGAAATGAAGGATGATTTGAGTCTGAGAATTCTAGCATTGCACCTACTGTCCAGCTTCCATAAAAATTCAGTGCAGCTGTAAGCTTTAACTTAGCTCAGCTCTTGAGGCACTTTCCCTTGATTTCCTTAACCTGAAGCTACATCCCCTTCTCCATGTTTCTGCTGCATCTCTGGACTCTAGACGGTCATTCACAGGCCACCATTGTTAGTGAGTGAGTTGTGTGAACCCAGGGTGAGGGATGATCATTTTTATTTTTACCTATTTTTTTTTTTTTTTGAGACGGAGTCTTGTTCTGTTGCCCAGGCTGGAGTGCAATGGCGCGATCTCGGCTCACTGCAACCTCCACTTCCCGGGTTCAAGCGATTCTTCTGTCTCAGCCTCCTGAGTAGCTGGGACTACAGGCATGCATCACCATGCCTGGCTAATTTTTGTATTTTTAATAGAGACAGCGTTTCGCCATGTTGGCCAAGCTGGTCTTGAACTCCTGACTTCAGCCTCCCGAAGTGTTGGGATTGCAGGCGTGAGCCACCATGCCCGGCCAGGTTGATTTTTTTTTTTTTTTTAAATATGGAGTTTCACTCTTGTCGCCCAGGCTGGAGTGCAGTGGCGCAATCTCGGCTCACTGCAACCTACACCTCCTGGTTTCTTTTTTTTTTTTTTTTTTTTTTTTTTTTTTTTTTTTTTTTTTTTTTTTTGAGGCGGAGTCTCGCTCTGCCGCCCAGGCTGGAGTGCAGTGGCGCGATCTCGGCTCACTGCAAGCTCCGCCTCCCGGGTTCACGCCATTCTCCTGCCTCAGCCTCTCCGAGTAGCTGGGACTACAGGCGCCCGCCACCACGCCCGGCTGATTTTTTTATATTTTTAGTAGAGACAGGGTTTCACCGTGGTCTCGATCTCCTGACCTCGTGATCCGCTCGCCTCGGCCTCCCAAAGTGCTGGGATTACAAGCGTGAGCCACCGCGCCCAGCCTACACCTCCTGGTTTCAACCAATTCTCCTGCCTCAGCCTCTCGAGTAACTGGGATTACAGATGCCTACCACCACACCCAGCTATTTTTTGTATTTTTACTAGAGATGGGGTTTCACCATGTTGGCCAGGCTGGTCTCGAACTCCTGACCTCAGGTGATCCACCCGCCTCGGCCTCTCAAAGTGCTGGGATTACATGCGCGAGCCACTGCACCTGGCCGGGTTGATCATTTTTAATGCTTAATTTATGGTTCTTATAGAAACTAATAATTTATTACAGAGTAAACATCCAATAAATATTGATATAATCGGTGCATTGGTACTGGGAAACCTTGGAATTACGTCTGTCATTATCATCTGTCCTGGATAAGCCAAGCAGAGCACTGAAGCTGTGATGTGGGCCCTGAGTCCTTGAGTTTAACTTCCAATCTCATGTTCTTCTAAGGTGCTTTCTGTGTATCCTAACTGAGACAAGGTTAGAATAAGCCCAGGCCTATTTTTAGTGTACTGGGATAAGAGAAGATTGTATTGATTTTCTGAGCATCTTTAGGGAACAATATTTAGGGATTCATATGGAAACTCTTTTTTTGGACATTGTTTTGCAATGACAAATAATTGAATTGTAGCAGATTTTAAAGCACTAGTGTTCAGCTTAAATAAAAACAGGTGGTGTCTAATTTGTGGTACAAGCATGTTGTAGTACTTTTCTCTCATTATTCATAGTCTGATGATGATTTTTCTCTTTCTTTGCTTTCTTACTATTCTGCAGGTTTGCCTTATTCCGAAATCAGCACATGGGACCAACCCAGCAAGTGCCCACATGGCAGGCATGAAGATACAGCCTGTGGAGGTGGATAAATATGGGAATATCGATGCAGTTCACCTCAAGGCCATGGTACTTGTCTTCTCCTTAGCAGATGGGAGAGGCCGGGGTGGGGAGCGGTGGTGGGGATCAGGGACTTGATGGATTATGTAAATGTCTTCTCTTGCATTCTAATGAAAAGTCTGCAGTTCTTCCTTTGACCCGAGTCTACTCTACCCCTCCCATCACCAACAGGGAGAAATCCCCGTTCTCTAATTCTAGCTTGTGTAAAAAACTGAGTGAATTATTCATGGTGGTAGTAAGAGTACTCCTTGCGGGACCTACCTGCCTCTTTCTGCCCAGTCTTCCCTCTCCTTCTCCCCTTCCCCACTTAATAATCAAAATGACAGTCATACTTACACTTAATCTTTGTGTCAGGAATTGTAACACAAATGTCAACTTTGCAAATATCCATGACTGTGCCAGCCCCATCGTGCTGAATTCCTGGCATCATGCAGCTTGGTTTCCACCAACCCCCACTCTCAACCTCCCAACCTCCAGGAAGAAGTTGCTTAGCAACCGTATCTGCTTCCCACCAGCGGACTGGCGGCTGCATCTTAAGCGGGAAGGAAATCATTGGAATAGCAATGTGATTTTGATGGTGGTGTTATTAGGCATGGTTGAACTCTGTGCAGTTGCCTTCTAAAGGAAGCTGAAAATCCACAATGCTGCACCTCTCTTCAATCCACCCCTACCTTTCCATTGCTCCACAAAGCTTTTTTCCACAAGTGTTCCAGGCCAGTAGTTGAAATTATTAAGTCCCTCCATTATAGTAATATAGGACGTGACTTACCTGGCCACCGCCATGTTTTCAAACATGCCTGCTCTGATATGCTGGCCAGGAAAACAAACAGGGACATGACTTTTATATATGCTTGCCTTCTGTAAAAGGAAAGAATGAAGAAGACTTTTATTTACAGAAACACTCCTTGTGGGAATTCTTTTTTTTTTTTTTTTTTTCAATTCCTGTTCTTTTTGTTTGTTTTGAGATGGAGTATCACCCTGTTGCCCAGGCTGGAGTGCAGTGGCGTGATCTCGGCTCACTGTAAACTCCGCCTCCCGGGTTCAAGCAATTCTCCTGCCTCAGCCTCCTGATTAGCTGGGACTACAGGCATGTGCCACCATGCCCAGCTAATTTTTTGTATTTTTGGTAGAGACAGGTTTCACCGTGTTGGCCAGGATAGTCTCAATCTCCTGACCTTGTGATCTGCCCCCCTCAGCCTCCCAAAGTGCTGAGATTACAGGCATGAGCTACCACACCTGGCCTCTGTTCTTTAGCTTTTTAAATGACAATAGTTGTACATAGTCATGGGGTACATAGTGATGTTTCTATACATAAAATGTATAGAGATCAGATCAGGGTAATCAGCATATCCATCATCTCAAGCATGTATCATTTCTTTGTATTGAGGGAACGTTCAGTATCCATTTCTAACTATTTGAAATTATATATTGTTAAAGATAGTCATCCTGCAGTGGTATAGAACTCTACAACTTACTTCCATCGAGCTGTAATTTGGGAATTTTAACTTCAACAGAAGGCAAGGGAAAGGAATGGATATGAGAAGATGAGCAGAGAGATTAACTATGAGAATGGACACACCTAGAACCACAAACATCTGAAATCATTATTGAGATGGCTTGAACCAAGGGAAAACCACCTTAGAGAGTTGGGCCCAAAATATCCAAAAATCTTGTGAATAGTCCTTTTGGTCTGGACCATAGAGACCTAGCCTGAAAGGATCTTATTATTTCTTTTTTCTTCTTTCTTTTTTTTTTTGACCTGGAGTCTCGCTCTGTTGTCCAAGCTGGAGTGCAGTGGTGTGATCTTGGCTCACTACAACCTCCACCTCACCGGTTCAAGCAATTGTCCCTGCCCAGCCTCCTAAGTAGCTGGGATTACAGGTACCCACCACCATGCCCGGCTAATTTTTGTATTTTTAGTGGCGACGGGGTTTCACCATGTTGGCCAGGCTGGTCTCGAACTCGTGACCTCAGGTGATCTGCCTGCCTCGACCTCCCAGGGTGCTGGGATTATGGGCATGAGCCACCACACCCAGCCAGGGTCTTATTATTTCTTTGGAATGATTTGTGAAGAGAGTAATGGCTGTGGTTTTTTTGTTGCTGTCATTGTACTTTGAGACAGTTCCAGGAAAGTAAAGACCGAGACTTCATCTGTCTTCATCCTTTAAAATAAAAGGTAAGGATTTGGCCAAGAAAGAAACATATCCTCCCTCCATGTCCTTCTCTACCCCTTTTCTTTCACAGGTGGATAAGCACAAGGAGAACCTAGCAGCCATCATGATTACATACCCATCCACCAATGGGGTGTTTGAAGAGAACATCAGTGACGTGTGTGACCTCATCCATCAGCATGGAGGACAGGTCTACCTAGACGGGGCGAATATGAACGCTCAGGTGGGAACTAGAGAGGCCCGCCCTTAGTTCCCACTGAGAAAATGGATGTGTGGAAAAAAAAAAATTCTGACTTCTTGAGAGGCCTCCTGCCTGAGGGAACTCAGACCCACGACCTGACCACTAGTGGTTGTTGATCTCTCATGGCCTTGGAAAGCCACTTATCCTGGCATCAGCTTTATCAGCTGCGAAATGGGGGCTCAAAGGGCCCAATCCTGATTACTTGGGGGACATAGGATCTATGTACTGTGAACCTCTGAAGAAATGCTGTTGGGAGCCCCTGCAGGAGAGGAGTCACACAATCTTTTTGAGACTCTTATTGGTGTTTGCTTTTTTTCTTTCTTTCTTTCTTTCTTTCTTTCTTTCTTTCTTTCTTTCTTTCTTTCTTTCTCTCTCTCTCTCTCTCTCTCTCTCTTTCTCCCTTCCTTCCTTCCTTCCTCCCTCCCTCCCTCCCTCTCTCTCTCTTTCATTCTTTCTTTCTTTCTTGTCGGAGTCTCACTCTGTCGCCAAGGCTGGAGTGCAGTGGTGCGATCTCTGCTCTCACTGCAACCTCCACCTCCTGGGTTCAAGCAATTCTCCTGCCACAGCCTCTCAAGTAGCTGGGACTACAGGTGCATGCTGCCACACCCAGCTAATTTTTTTTTTTTGTATTTTAGTAGAGACGGGGTTTCACTGTGTTGCCCAGGCTGGTCTTGAACTCCTGAGCTCAGGCAGTCCACCTGCCTCGGCTTCCCAAAGTGCTGGATTACAGGCGGCGTGATCCACCACGCCCGGCCTCTTTTTTTTTTTCCTACCATTTTAGACTCTTTGGTTCTGATTCATTTCACAAGTGTAATCCAGAGATTATCTATTGGTTCCGTAGCATAAATGAATTCTATATCTTTGGTCACCATCAAAATTAGTCCTAACACCCAAGTGGTGGGAAGGCTAGTGGGATATCATGCCTGGTATCTGGATCATCTCAGGAAAACTGCCAGCCTTGCTTTCCCTCTCTCAGTTTAGCCTCCTCCCTGGTGCCCCTGCAGCCCCTGCCATCATTGTGCCCAATGGGGCCGTTCGGTAACGTGCATCATACTAAAGCTGACCACGCAGGGGAAGGTAGCACTGCTCAGGGAAGAGTTGCCTATTTCAACAACATGGAGGTTCTACCCTTTCTTGTGTTAGAGACACTTCTCTTCCGTTGTGGTGTGGATAATTAGGAAGAGATTGTTTATTCAAATCCATATTTTTAAATCTAAATTGGGCTAAATGGTCAGTTGCTATTTCCATAGCAACCACAAGCACTCTGCCTATAGGATGCCAGGTTGTGACTACGGAACTGGGCCAGTATAGAGGACATTTCTGTGAACACCATGGATGTGGCTCTACCTGCTTTTCCCCTGAGGGGAGAAGGCAGCACCAGCCAGCCATGGCCTTCACACTGGAGGGTGTTTCCAAGCTCTTGACTTTTGCTTTTGGCCCTTGCCTTTGTGGTAGGTGGGAATCTGTCGCCCTGGAGACTTTGGGTCTGATGTCTCGCACCTAAATCTTCACAAGACCTTCTGCATTCCCCATGGAGGAGGTGGTCCTGGCATGGGGCCCATCGGAGTGTGAGTTCTGGGCTGCTGGTTTGAGGATGGCTTTGGAGACAGAATGAAGGAGTGGCCCTAAATAGACTGCTCATCCCATCAAAGTCTTCATGTGTTGAGGATACCCTCATTGGTGTAGTGCACTTGTAGGGGCTGGGGGAGGAGCAGTGAAATGGGTGCTTTTAGGGGATTTCCAAAGAAAAGCGTAATTAGATTTTATTAACCGTAACATCTGGCCTCACTGAGCTTCCAGTTGCACATAGACAGCAGGTTTATTAACAGAATAATGAATAGGGAACTTTACCTGAGCATATTATTGTAACTGGAATATCAGCACTAGAAAGTGCCTTTTGGACTTTTGGATTTCCAAGCATTTTTTTTTTTTCTTTTTTAAAATCAGCTAATGGTTCCATTGAAAGTGAATTAGATATAAGGTGTTGAGATAAGTAACACATAAGTAAGGAAGAAACAAACCTGGTTACTAGAAATAATTGGATGAAGCCAGAGTAGGACTGAAGGAATGTCTCTTAGCTGTGGATAACTTTTTACACTGAAATCAAATCATCTTGGGAAAATGATGATGAGAGCAGCTGTTTTCCTGAGCTGCTTCAGTCTCCCAAAAATATGCTAAAGAAGCCAGTTTTCAGACTTGCTGGAAGCTTGGCCTTCTTACTTGTTTCTTCTTTCTTGTTTTTTGTTTTTTTTTTCGCTACTGTTAAAGTGAAATTCATTTTGATGATGATTATTTCTAGTAAATGTGTGAGCTCCAGTGCTTCAGCTGTCAGGGAGGTGGGGAGAATGATGTTCATGTCAGCCCATGGGGCATCTTCTCATTAGCCCTTCCTATGTCCATCTTGGGAAAGTGTATAGGGGTGAGGGAATGGGGCTGGGAAGGGGAGGGAGGGACATGGAACTCCACTGTTTCATGGCTGCCTGCCTCTATCAAGTCCTCCACCACAGTTCTTGGGTGAGCCCTGGGACACTGATGGCTGGTGGACCTCCACCAGAGGAGGAAGGAAGGAAGGATCTGCCTCCCAGCAGGTGGAGAGTCCCTTCCACTGTCAGAGCTCCTCTGCTAAGAACAAGGCTTTCTGGGAGGGCACAGAACCTTCCCATTAGATTTAACTGAATTGTTTACATTTTCTGAATTTGCACTTAAAAAAAATACAGGAAGAAACATCTTGCCCCGTTTTTGCCCAATCATCCCATCATTTCACTAAAGCGGAATGAGGATGCCTGTCCTGTGGGAACCGTCAGTGCGGCCCCATGGGGCTCCAGTTCCATCTTGCCCATTTCCTGGGCTTATATCAAGGTGAGGCCTGGTAGTATGTGCAGGTGGGTGGGGGCGTCAGGTATGGGTGGGGACCGGATACTGCAGACTTCTTTCTTGGCTTAAAAACAAATAAATTCATGATCTGAGATGTGGTTCAAAGAATATTGCTGATGACCTGGGTGGAAGAAACCTTCCTAAAGAGATGAGCTAAAAATCATTTCATCTCTCCTTCATTACACTACTTCTTTTGGGTTCTCAGAGTGGGTTTAACATCAGAGAAACTGAAGCACCAGATATATTTTTCCAGACACAGCTAAGTTCCATGAGTCATATGGATGTTCTGGCCACGTCCTTTGGTTTCCTGCAGGATTTATATAGCCCCTTCCGAGTGAAAAGCAGTGCATGTACTAATTATTCCACTTTGCTGAGATCCTGCTATATATCTCACTTTGCTATATATTTCTTGGGTGGGGGCCAGAGGAGAAGATGAAAAGTAGCGGAAATTTGCTTCTCTGGTGGTTTCCCAGAGCTCTTTGGCCTTTAGGGCTTGTGGCGCTGTGCTCTCTATGTAATTAGTCAGAGTACAGGCTTCCTTCCTTTGTCTTATTCCAAATAACACCAGGGCCAGAGTTGATTTTCTACAGTTCTTGTTCGCACTGCCCTGCTCACCTCCTGGACTGACAAGACTGTGAATAGGGACACTTGTTTGGCTGCTAATTAGAGCAGTCTCCCCCAAGCAGTGCCCCTCTTTAAAGGAAGGGGGGCTCCCACTGAAACAAAACCCCCAAAATGCAGCTATGCCAATCATTCCAGAGGACATTGTGGAGCTGGCTGTTTATTTCTGGAACAGCATGGCATTTATGATTCTTCACGAAAAGTTTCTTAGAAGCCGGAACAATTCTGTACCTCAGAGACTAACACTTGCTTTTAAAAATGATACTCAAGTTGTTTTGCAAACAACACAAGCAATCAGAATAAAGGTCTGCTTCTCTGTAAGCAGAATCAAATTCCCACTTCCCTTTTGATTTCTGGGTTCTATAAGTCTGGGTTATTTGTATGAACATATTTGGGTTGGAGATGACTTCCCACATATAGGAAATAAGTGGCCCAAGGTTGGTTTGGCTACATGCCTGGAACACCAGCTGGTGCCTCAGTTTAAAAACTAAATAAATAAAATAGGGTTTAAGCTGCCCCCTCTGGCCTTGGGCCTTCTCTTATTTCAGGCTGTTGTTACTTATCCCCTGGACTGTAGCTTTAGCTGCTTCTCTCCCTGCTGCAATTCCACAGGCACACCTACAGGACTGCTAGACTCACCCTAAGCACCCACATATCTCTCCTGGCTTCCTGTTGCTTTACCTGGTTCTCAGTAGCCTGCACAAAATCCTTAGGGGATTCTTTCAGAATGCACATGCCTAGGCCCCATTCCAGGGAGAACCAAATTGAGCATATGTAGGGTTGGACTTAAGCCATCTGCGTTTTAAAAAAATCCCCCCATGAGACATAGGTTGAGAGCCAGTGGTTGGCTGGACAAAGTCGAAGTCCTTCCTAGAGAAGGTTCGGGCTTAAAAATGGAGTCACAATTCACCTTGCCCTGCATCCACTCCCAGATGACAGTCATGTGCCCTCCCCTTCCACGCCTTCATTTCTGCCATTCCTCTCACCTGGTATACCTTCCCGTTTCTCTTTCCCTATCCAAATTCTACTTATTTCTAAGTTTCTAGCCAAGTTCTGGCTTTAATCTAGGAACCTTTCTTTGACCAGCCTGGAACAATGTGGCCCCTTTTTACTTTGGACCCCCTTAATGATACCAAAGTACTACTGTTGTTTTATTTGGTGCTCTCTCATTCTCTTTACATTAGTTACGTATTTAATATATATGCCAACTCCATCACATGTGAGGTACTCTGGGAAGAAAGTAGGCCATCAGAATTGGTGCAGTCTTGATTTGAAGCTCTTTGCAGTGATGACATGTATCTTTTATGATCACAGGGACTCTTAACTACCAGGACAAGATTGAGCAGTTTTTAAACATAAGCAGCCTCTACTAGGGACAGTGGGAAAATAAACCATACAAAATTGCTTCCGTGGAGATATTGGCCCAGATCCCATCGGATTCCTGGCAATTATCAAGACCTCTCAAATTCATAGCAAACAAACAAAAAATCCCCAAACACATGTAATTTAAGAACAATTCTTTTCTCTCTTTAAATAACACAGTAGTCAGTAGTCAACTTGCCCTGTTGTAGGCTTTGCTACTACAATAAAGAACGTAAAACTACTATTAAAAGAAGAAAACAAAAATGTATTACAGGCTTAGAGGGATCTGACAGATGTCCTTGTTGGAATTTTCCACTCATCTCTACTCCAGAGTCATGGTGGGCTGCCTTCCTTTGTGGGTGGAATTTATCTGGGAGTGTCTTTTGCTTGGTGTCTTGACATTTGTGTTTGCCTGTTCAATGGCTAATGGCTCTTTTTCCCTCTGTTGCAGATGATGGGAGGCAAGGGCCTTAAACAAGCCACGGAAACTGCGATATTAAATGCCAACTACATGGCCAAGCGATTAGAAAAACACTACAGAATTCTTTTCAGGGGTGCAAGAGGCAAGTATCAACTTTAATCTATCATTACTTTGGTTTTTTTCTTGGCCAAACTAAATTTGACCTAGATGTGCTTTTCTGACATGGGCAAGAGATTTCTGTTTCTTAGCACATAGCAGAAAATAGTGTAGAGTTCTTGGAAATAACTCTGGTTTATTTTATTTTATTTTGTTATTTTTGAGATAAGAGTCTTGCTCTGTCACCCAGGCTGGAGTCCAGTGGCAGGATCTTGGCTCACTGCAACTTCTGCCTCCCGGGTTCCAGTGATTCTTCTGCCTCAGCCTCCCAAGTAGCTGGGACTACACATGTGCACCATCATGCCCGGCTAATTTTTATATTTTTAGTAGAGACGGGGTTTCACCATATTGGCCAGGCTGGTCTCGAACTCCTGACCTCAGGTGATCCACCTGTCTCAGCCTCCCAAAGTGCTGGGATTACAGGCGTGAGCCACCACGCCCAGCCATAACTCCACTTTAGTTAACTGTTTAGGGGCATTACTATATGCAGGTTTCTCCTAGGCTCCTAGTCTACACAGCAGCCCAGGTTAATAAAGATTCCACAACACTGAAATGTGTACATAAATACCATGAGCTAATTATTTACGAAGTGCTATGATATGCCTTGAAAGAGTAGAGTAACTCAGACTGGGTAGAGGCAGGATGGAATGGTTGAGAGCGCCTTCTCGCTGGAGCCATTTGAGATGGGCCTGGAAGCCAGCATAGCTGATGAGAGCCTGAGTAAGCAGAGACACAGGAGCAAACCAGAGAAAAGAAAGCTGTCTGGTCTGGAGTGAAGGATGGGTTAGGGGAGAGGGAGCAAATGACATTGAGGCTGGAAAGGTAGCGTGGGGCCTTGAAGGTCTGGAAAGGTCTTGTCACCCTTGAGCTGGACAATAGCCATTAAAGGTTTTTGAGCAGGGGACAGTAGGGATTCATGAAGAGACTGTTAACACTGTTAAGACAGCGGCAAGGGGGAAACATGCCTTAGAGGTAGCAAGGGGCTGGGGTGGTGGCTCACACCTGCAATCCTGTAATCACACCTGTGATTGAAGTTTAGCTAGCCTCTAGGGCTTACAATAGAGGGAATAATAGGCAGGGGAACAAAGTCACCCTGGAAGTGATGGGAGGGAACTAAAAACCAGGCATCCTTTTGCACATTGGGCTGTGGGCTCAGGACCAAATAGCTGAGTCTTGGAAGTGGTGAGGCCCCAGGAAAGAGTATTGAAGGTGAGAAGCCAGAACAAAACGCCTCAAGTAGATGGCTACATTAAGAGGGAGGCAGAAGTCGGGTGCCTGGTGAGGGGCATTCCACACTTGAGGCAGCTTTAGAACCCTGGCAGCGCTTGGCACAGTGCCTCTCCCTCAACACCTCTGCCTGGCCCTCCTGCTGCCGTGTGGCTCCACCTCCTCCCTGCAGCCTCCACTCCCTCCTCTTGCCCACCCCTGACCCCACCCCGGAGCAGCTGCTCTCCCACTTGGTATTGTCTGGCTCTGTCCCTCTGACTCCAGGGTCCAGGAGAGGGTGGAGGCTGCGCCTGCTTTGTTTCTCTGGCAGTCAACAGACAAATGCACGTGATGACGCATAATAAGGAGAGACACTGTAAAGAGCGGGTGGCTGATTTAATCTTACTTAAGTTTATTTAGATTTTTTCTACTTTTACTGAGGTATGATTGACATCTGATTTTAAATTATGAGTCTTAAAAGGAACCTTCGTCTGTAACAATTAGCAAGCCTTTGGTAGCCTTTGAAAGTAGTTTGGGCACAATGGTGAGGCAGACGCTGGATGAGGCAGATGCTGGAAATGGGCTGAGATGTGGGTGGAGGTCCGGAGGGAGAGGGGAGAAGCATTCCATGTTTGCAGGTAGTGAAGGAGGAGGGGGCTGCTTCAGTAGGATGTAGTTATATTTTCTTTTTAACTATGAAAACAACATCATTTTAAGCTGTGAGAAGGGAGAGTGAAGATACCTTTGAGAGAAAAACAGATGGGGGAACAGTCACCCTGGAAGGGAAAGGCTGGAACTGAGAACCAGGTACAAGTCCTTGCTGTGGGCCCAGAGTGAGAGCAGGACAGAGACTGGGACCTGGAGCTTGGATCAGAGAGACAGACGTCAGGAACCAGCCCACCCGCCTGCACCTGGGCAACTGTAACAAAGCGCTTATGGGACCTTGGTGTCTCTGGTCCAGGTGGAATGTACCTCTATAGCTGTGATCTTTAATTTAACGGCTGGTCTTACCTTATAAATCAGTATCCAAAGGGGTGGTTCCACAGTTTGAAAAAGAATAGGACCAAATAACCAGAAGTGCTGGTTAAAATGCTCCCCAGAGAGCAGAAAACACGGTTGTGGGCAACATGTCTCTAAGCAACACAATAAAATGCTTCTGTGAAGTGGGTACTAAAGAAGCGACAAGAGCTACTAATTAATTCAAATCTAGCTTAGCTCCTGCTCTGTGAAATGTATCCTGCTTGTGCATTGGCTTTAAGGAATAGCTTCAATATTTATTTTGTCAGATTACATAACTAATGTATATATGCTCAGCATGGACATTTTGGAAAATAATAAAGCATGACAAAGAAAATGTAAATGGTCCATGGTTCCATCAATCAGTTATAGCCATTACTAATATTTTCTGTATTTCTTCTCCTCTTTGTTTGTACAATTGATCATACTACAGATAGTTTTATTAGTTTGCTGTCCAGGCTGAAGTGCAGTGGTGCCATGGCAGCTCATTGCAATCTCCAGCTCCTGGGCTGAAGTAATCCTCCTAACTCATCCTCCCAAGTAGCTGGGACCACAGGCACACACCCCCCACACCTGGCTAATTTATTTATATATATATATATATATTTTTGTAGAGATGGGGTCTTGCTCTGTTGCCCAGGTTGGTCTTGAACTCCTCTGCTCTAGTGATCCTCCCACCTCGGCCTCCCAAAGTGCTGGGGTTATGGGTGTGAGCCACTGCACCCAGCCTACAAATACAGTTTTTAGCCTGTTTTTTAACTGTATATTATGAGCAGTTTCCCCTGTCACTAAATATTCTTTGAAAGTGGTGCTGTCAATTCCATTGTATAGATGTGCCATGATTTAACCAACTGTATAGTTTTTCTTCCCTTTGTTTGCATTTATTACAATGTGGCAATGAGTATCCTTTGCTTGAAATTTTGAAGAATTTTGCCTGATAATTTCCTTAGGAGAGAGTCATAGAAAAAAATTATTATCTCAGAGGATATAAATGCACTGAAGCTTTTGACACGTATGGCTTCAATTTTTTTCCCAGAGACTTTGTGCCAATTTATCTCACAGTGATAACATATGAGAGTGGCCATCACACGGGGGCCTAGTGAGGACTGAGAACTAGACAGAGAACAAGAAAACAATATATCATTGCCAATTTGATAGGTGAAAATGACCTTATTGTTTTAGTATATGTAGCCAGTGTGCTCAATGTTTCCCTAGTTCTTAGTGCCAGCCTTGTCCATCCAGGGTAACTGTGTTCCCCCATCTGTTCTGTCTACTTCACTCTCCTTCACAGCCAACTCTGATTTCACAGCTTAAAATCATGTTGTTTCCATATTTTAAAAAGATATATAACTGCATCCTGTTGGTTTTTTCCCTAATTGATTATTTGTTCATATTTTAAACTTCCTCACGTTTAATTTTATTTAGTAGCAGCCAGGTGCATTGGTTCACGCCTGTAATCCAAGCACTTTGGAAGGCTGAGGCGGGTTGTCTAAAAGTATGACACTTACATTTATATATAGTACCTAATACTTAATAGTGATAAAGACTATGCTGCTGACTTATGTATTTACTACATAATGCTTTTTATCATTATTATTATTGTTATTTTTGAGACAGAGTCTTGCTTGGTCACCCAGGCGGGAGTGCAGTGGTGCGATCTTGGCTCACTGCAATCTCCGCCTCCCAGGTTCAAGCGATTCTCCTGCCCAGCTTCCCCAGTAGCTGGGACTACAGGGGTTCATCACCACGCTCGGCTGATTTTTGTATTTTTGGTAGAGACAGGGTTTCACCATGTTGCCTGGGCTGGTTTCAAACTCCTGACCTCAGGTGATCCTCCCACCTTGGCCTCCCAAAATGCTGGGATTACAAGCGTGAGCCACTGCGTCTGGCTCCCATCATTATTTTAGAGTGTATTTCTTCTGCTGTAAAAAAAAATGTTAACTGTAAAACAGCTTTAGGGCGGTCCTTCAGGAGGTATTCCAGAAGAAGGCATTGTCATCACAGGAGATAGCAGCTCCGTGTGTGTTACTGTCCCTGAACACCTTCCAGAGGACAGGATATCGGAGGTGGGGCTGGGTGCTGTGGCTCATGGCTGCAATCTGAGCCATTTGGGAGGCCAAGGCGGGAGGGTTGCTTGAGCCCAGGAGTCTGAGACCAGCCTGGGAAATATCATGAGACCTGTCTCTTCCAAAAAAAAAAAAAAAAATTAACCACCGTGGTGGTGCACACCTGTAGTCCCAGCTACTTGGAAGGTTGAGGCAGGAGGATTGCTTGAGCCTGGGAAGTTGAGGCTGCAGTGATTTGTAATGGTGCCACTGCACTCCAGCCTAGGTGACAGAGGGAGACCGTGTCTCAAAAAAAAAAATGTGGAGGTGGAAGACAGTGATATTGAGCATCCTGAATCTGTAGGCCTAGACAAAGGTGTGTGTTTGTGTCTTAGTTTTTAACAAAAAAGTTCAAAAAGTAAAAAGAAAATATAGAAGAAAGCATATAGAATAAGGATATCAAGAAAGAAAATATTTTTGTACAGCTGTACAATGTATTTGTGTTTAAAGTGTTATTACAAAAGAGTCAGAAAGTTTTAAAAAATTTAGTTTATAAAGTAAAAAGTTATAGTAGGCCAGGCGTGTGGTGGCTCACACCTATAATCCCAGCACTTTGGGAGGCCAAGGCGGGCAGATCACTTGAGCTCGGGACTTCGAGACCAGCCGGGCCAACACGGTGAAACCCCGTCTCTACTAAAAATACAAAAATTAGCCAGGCGTGGTGGCGGGCACCTGTAATCCCAGCTACTCGGGAGGCTGAGGCAGGAGAATCACTTGAACCCAGGAATTGGAGGCTGCAGTGAGCCGAGATTGCGCCACTGCACTCCAGCCTGGGCAACAGATTGAGACTCTGTCTCAAAAAAAAAAAAAAACACAGTTACAGTAAGCTAAGGTTAATTTATTTTTGAAGAAAAAAGTGTTTTTAAATAAATTAACATAGCCTAAGTGTAGAGTGTTCACAAAGTCTATGGCAGTAGACAGGGACGTCCTAGACCTTCCCGTTCACTCACCACTCACTCACTGACTCACCCAGAGCAACTTCCAGTCCTGCAAGCTCCATTCACGGTAAGCGCCCTGCACAGATGTACCATGTTTTATGTTCTATGTCGTATTTTTGCTCTGTCTTTTCTATGTTGAGATACGTTTAGATACACAGATTCAGACCATTGCGTTACAATTGCCTACGGTATTCAGTACGGTAGGAGCAAGAGGCTGTACCATGTAGCCTAGGTATATATAGTAGACTTTACCAACCACTTTATGTAAGCACACCATGCTGTTTGCACAATGACAAAGTCACCTCACAACGCACTTCTCAGGACGTATTCCCTTCGTTAAGTAACGCGTGACTATATTCTGCTAGAATGAGGAAAGAAAGGAATTACCTCAGGTAAGATGATACTTTTTTTTTTTTTTCTTTTTTTTTGAGACAGAGTTTTGCTCTTGTTGCCCAGACTGGATTGCAATGGCGCAATCTCAGCTCACCTCAACCTCTGCCTCTCGGGTTCAAGCAATTCTCCCACCTCAGCTTCCTGAGTAGCTGGGATTACAGGCATGCACCACCATGCCTGGCTAACTTTGTATTTTTAGTAGAGACAGTGTTTCTCCTTGTTGGTCAGGCTGGTCTCAAACTACCGACCTCAGGTGGCCCGCCCACCTTGGCCTCCCAAAGTGCTGGGATTACAGGCATGAGCCACTGCCCCGGCAAGATGATAACATTTTAAAGGAAGAATTGCAAAAATCCACAGCTGTCTACTTTTGTGAGAGGCAAAGGTTTGATCTGAATGGAGTCCGCATTAGTAGGAGGAGATGACTTTGTTAGTATCCCAATGTTTTCTTTATGTTTTAATTTCTTATATGCCTATCCTTTTTTTTTTTTTTTTGAGACACAGTCTTGCTCTGTCACCCAGGCTAGAGTCCAGTGGTGCAATCTCGGCTCACTGCAACCCCCGCCTCCCGGGCTCAAGCAATTCTGTCTCAGCCTCCCACTATGAATACAGTGCCCACCACCGCACTCGGCTAATTTTTGTATTTTCAGTAGAGATGAGGTTTCGCCATGTTGGCCAGGCTTATCTTGAACTCTTGACCTCAGGTCATCTGCCTTTTTTTTTTTTTTTCCATCAGACAAACACCAACTTTGCCTGCAAATACCTGTCCTTGCGGAGGTTTCCAGGTGGCCCTTGCTGTATGGGTGGGCAGGGGCCTCAGGGGCTGGGCCCTCATGTCCTTGGCTCACGAGTGACCCTGCTCAGTCCCACTTACCTGACCTCATTCTCAGGAAAACCGCATTCTAGCTTGAACTACAGGGAAACAGCCAGGAGGTTTGATTCTGTTAGTCATGTTCTGTGGATTTCAGCTAAAAGGCTCGACCAAGCATTGATTGCCCAGCAGAGCTTTCCAGAGTAGTTACCTAGTGAGTTCCTTTGTTCCTCGGCAGCCACCTTGAGGATGGGGGATAAGTAAGGTCTGGTCCTTTCTCTCAAGGAGGGTTTTGAGAAGCCCTATTTTTCCACGGCACACTCCCATATTGTTCTTACCCTCAGAAGACAATCAACATATGGGGGTGGTGGTTCCCACTTAGCCACTCAACGTTTACCTTGCTTTTCCTTCATCCCACCCCCTCCTGTCCTCCTTGCCCGTTTCACGTGGTACCTTCTCAGCTATAGTCACTGTTAGATCCAGCAGAAACACCTACTCTGTGAACACTAAAACTTGGTGCTGAGTGGTTTATTCAGTTTCCACTTGATATCGCCCCAACATTGCCCTATAGCAGGTTTGTGTGTCCTAAAAGCTGCAAAGAACATCTTAGGATCTGGTTTGTGACAGCCATCAAGTTGAAATTTCATCCCTTTCAGGGCTCACATAGAGATGGAGGGAGATGCTGGAATTCCACAGCAGTTTCTATTTGAACGCAATAGAGTATGCATTTAGAAAATAACATCTGAACCTCATTTAGAAAATGGAGCTCTTCCTAAACCTCTTGGCTATGGTGGGGGCCCCTTCAGATGGCACTGTGGTATTAGCAGTGCTGTGTTGGGCTTGGCTTGATGGTGCCTTTCAGCTATTACTGAACCTCTGCTTGGAAGCCTCTCCTCTTGTCCTGCCAGCAAGAGTGCCTCCTCCCCCACTGTGTCCCTCCCCTCCTCCCCTCCCTGCTGTCTGGTGTCATTCTGAGCAGCGAGCTTCCATTAGCCTTCGTCCTCCAATCATTGCCACAATCAGGGCATTTTGTTTTGTTTAAGAGACGGTCTTGCTCTATTACCCAGGCTGGAGTGCAGTCACATTATCATAGCTCACTGCAGCCTCAATCTCCTGGGATCAAGCGATTCTCCCACCTCAGCCTCCCGAGTTGCTGGAACTACAGATGTCTGCCACACACCTGGCTAAGTTTTAAATATTTTGTAGGATAGGGTCTTGCCTTGTTGCCCAGGCTGGTCTCCAACTCCCAAGCTCAAGCAATCCTAAGCTGAGCATTTAAGAGTCCTGGTATTAATAGTTGATAAAAACTTAGTCTAATGATTTTCCCCTTGAACATTCCACTTACTGTTTCAGCATTTTTTTTCCTATGTTTACCTACCCATGAATAGGATTTTCTACTTTTTTTTTTTTTTTTTTTTTTTTTTTGAGAAAAGGTCTCACTCCATCACCCAGGCTGGAATGCAGTGATGTGAACTCGGCTCACTGCAGCCTTGACCTCCTGGGCTCAAATGATTCTCCCACCTCAGCCTTACACATAGCTGATACTACAGGCAGGCACAACTGCACCTAGCTAAGTTTTTGTGTTTTTTTTTTGTAGAAACAAGCTCTCACTATGCTGCCCAGGCTGGTCTCAAACTCCTAAGCTCAAGCGATCTTCCTGCCTCAGTCTCCTGAAATGCTGGGATTACAAGTGTGAGCTACCGTGCCTGGCTGGATTTTCTGCTTTTGAATCACACTCCTTACAATTTATTCTCCATTGTTAGAAAGCATGTTTTGGCTGGGCGCAGTAGCTCACGGCCTGTAATCCCAGCACTTTGGGAGGCTGAGGTGGGGGGATCACTTGAGCCCAGGAGTTTGAGACCAGCCTAGCTATAGTGAGACTCCATCTCTACAAAAAATATAAAAATTAGCTGGGCATGTGGTGCACACCTGTAGTCCCAGCTACTCTCAGGAGGCTGAACTGGGAGGATTGCTTGGGCCCAGGAGTTCAAGGCTGCAGTGAGCTGTGATGGCGATACTGCGTTCCAGCCTGAGTGACAGAGCGCTCAACCGTGTCTCAATTTCTTTTTTCCTTGAGACAGAGTCTCGCCCTGTCACCAGGCTGGAGTGCAGTGGCATGATCTTGGCCCACTGCAACCTCCGACTCCCGCGTTCAAGCAATTCTCCTGTCTAAGCCTCCCAAGTAGCTGGGACTACAGGCATGTGCCACCATGCCCAGCTAATTTTTATATTTTTAGTAGAGATGGGGTTTCACCACGTTGGCCAGGATGGTCTTGATTTCTTGACCTCATGATCCGCCCGCCTCGGCCTCACAAAGTGCTGGGATTACAGGCTTGAGCCACCGTGCCTGGCCCCTATCTCAATGTTCTTAAAGTTTTTTTACTTTTTTCTTCAAGCGTGGTTTAAAAATATGCAGTTTCAGTATATTCAGAGTCTTATGCTCTTTATAGTTGTATTTTCAAACAAAACCACTTCTTTTTTTTTTTTTTTTTTTTTTTGAGATGAAGTCTCGCTTTGTCTCCCAGGCTGGAGTGCAGTGGTGCCATCTCGGCTCACTGCAACCACCACCTCCCAGGTTCAAGCGATTCTCTCACTCAGTCTCCCGAGTAGCTGGATCTACAGGCACCCGCCCCTACACCTGGCTAATTTTTGTAATTTTTTTTTTCGTAGAGACAGGGTTTCACCATGTCGGCCAGGCTGGTTTTGAACTCCTGACCTCAAGTGATTTGCCTGCCTCAGCTTCCCAAAGTGCTGGGATTACAGGTGTGAGCCAATGAGCCCAGCCCCACCTCTTTGATATTTATTCATTCTATAAGAAGCAGAGCATTTCGTAGACTGTCTTCAGGGGCTATTAATTACTGGAGCTATTCTTCACAGGCTTGAGAAGTTATGCTTGCTCTGAGTCTCTGTGAGTGGATTCATTTTTGCTGAGAGTGAGGAAAGTGGGTTAAGAAGAAAGAGTACATCATTATCTCATGAGTAGATACTTTCCTGGAAGGAAATTCATCAGTTGGTGGACTGTGGAATTTGTGAAGCCCCGGAGGAATATTGGTCTATTTATTAGAACGCTGACTTAATGGTTTATTCCTGATGATGGTTGTGTGGTCAGTAGCTCATTCTGGGGAGCTACTGGCAGCCTGGACCTAGAGAAGAAGCCTGTTTATGAACTACAGGTCAAATATCCCTAATCTGAAAATCTAAAACTTTTTCTAAAAATTTGTATTTATTTTTTTGAGACAGGGTCTTGCTCCTATTACCCAGGCTGGAGTGCAGTCATGTGATCGTGGCTCACTGCAGCTGCGACTTCCCAGGCTCAGGTGATTCTATTTTTAGTAGGGATAGGGTTTTGCCATGTTGCCCTGGCTGGTCTGGAACTCCTGATCTAAAACGATCTGCCCACCTCAGCCTCCCAAAGTGCTGGGATTACCAGCATGAGTCACTGTGCCTGGCCTGAAAATCCAGAACTTTTGGGTGCCAACATGAGGCTCAAATAAAGATCTGCAATTTCAAATAAGGGATGTGTCATTGGTAGAACAAAGTGAACTGGGTCACACAGATTTTGGCCTCATTAACTCCTTGTTACTTATGGTACATTGTTTGATGTCGCGTATTTCTAATTCTTTGTTTGCAGCCTGAAACCACAACATCAAAAGGTCCTTCAAAGAAACATAAAATTCTATATGTGTCTTATGGATATATGTTTAATATATCCATATCTATATATACGCAAAAGTAATTATTTGATGTTGAGGGTAAAGTTGCTGAAAAGTGTCAATGGCTCTAGAAATATTTTGTATAAAAGGATCAGGACTATACGATGCGTTTAACTGTTGCAAGTAGATTTTATGTCCGCAGGATAGAAATAATCTCATCCCCAGACACCTCCGGTCATACGTTCCAGTAATGCCTCCCACCTGCCGTTAGCCATAATCAGCTTCACAGGTGTGTAGTGAGCTGAAGATAAGACACATCGGCCCAGTGTGCTAAACATTTTTATTTGTAGTAAGACTAAATGAAACCTTTATTGCCAATAATAAACTTACCCAGTGCCCATGGTTTATTGGTCCTCACTGATACACATAAAAAGCTGATGCACTTATTCATTAAATTACTTATTCATTTGTTTGGGTAGAACAATAAGCTGATGCTAATCATGGGCTGAAACAACTTTCCTGAACAGGTTATGTGGGTCATGAATTTATTTTGGACACAAGACCCTTCAAAAAGTCTGCAAATATTGAGGCTGTGGATGTGGCCAAGAGACTCCAGGATTATGGTAAGTGGCTTTTGACATTCATGCCGCCGCCCATGCTGGCTGTGGACCACTTCCTAAAGCACAAATGGAAAGTGCAGGCACCACAGTAAACTGATCTGGGGGATAAATGGGGAGCTCAGGGTTCTTGGCAACCTCCAAAATAATAGAGAAAAAAGTTTCCTTATCCTGCCCTTCAGAAGATATTAAAATATGCATCTTGAATCCATTAACAGCCAAGCAAAGTGTTTATGATTAAAATTAAAACCCCTTTGAGTTGCAGTGAGTGTAATGGTGAAGGAGACAGAGCAAGTAACTCATCGAAGTGGTAGAGACAAATGGCATTGGAGTTTCATAGCCACCTCCATCATGGCGTAGCTGTTTCAGCTGCTTCTAGAGATGAAGAAATAAGTGTAGTAGTTTTCACAAAGAAAATGCAACTTTTTTTGAAGCATTTTGAAAGACATGGACACTTTACCTGTGCATTAGTGGGTGTTCATTCACCTCAGCTCACTACATTTTCCTAGTGAACAACGTTATTAATATTATAATATTAAGATCATATTACTTTTTTGGGGGTTGGGGAGACAGAGTCTCACTTTGTCGCCCAGGCTGGAGTGCAGTGGTGTGATCTCGGCTCACTGTAACCTCCACCTCCCGGGTTCAAGTGATTCTCATGCCTCAGCCTCCCAAGTAGCTGGGACTACAGGTGCACACCACCATACCCAGCTATTTTTTAAATATTTTTAGTAGAGATAGGGTTTCACTATGTTGGCCAGGCTGGTCTCAGATTCCTGAGCTCAGGCAATCCACCCACCTCGGCCTCTGAAAGTGCTGGGATTACAGCTGTGAGCCAGCACACCCAGCCAATATTACTATTATAATAATATGAAAATAATAATAATATCAAGGATCTTTCAATTCTCAGAAAGGCTAAGTTGGGGAGAACGTTGCCATTCAATGGATATGGAGTCCTATCTGAGTTTTAATGACTTGTTTTGGGAAAAAAAGAAAAAAATCTTGACTACTGCATCATAATGGGAATCCCACACGTGTGACTCACTCCTGTCTCGAATGAATGATCTTATTATGCAGTTATGCTGATAATAGACAGGAAAGCCAGAGAAGGCTTCATTAATGAAATTACCAATCCCATCCTCAAGATCTTTGCTTGGCAACTCTTGTAACAGTAGAACTCCTTTCCCCTGACAGCCTCCCGGCTAGCGATTGGGTAATGGCCGACTCAGGATAACACACTCACTTTGTGGATGCCTTGCCTACTTCACACATCTAACTGCAACAGCATTTGCAAGGAGAGAGAGGAGGGGCTCACAGAGAGGTGGTAACTGAAGTTACCACCCAGTGTTTCTGAATCATGTTGTCTCCTGACCTCAATAGTATTTTGGTGATTGATAGAACCGTTTCCACACTTGTCCAAAAGCCCCAAATTGTCCAGGTGCCTGGCACATTGTAGGCATTCAACACATAGTGTTAATAAATGAGAGACCAAATGAATAGCTAAGTCAAAAAACAACATGACAACACAGTTTTCAGGTCTTAAGCATAACTGCTGAATGTGAATTTTTAAGGAAGAGAGCTAATAATCTGTATATTTAACATGCAGCTTCTGTATGAGTCTTTTCAGGCAATTTTGGGGCATACTGCCTTACACAGCAGTTCCAGGCTAATTATCAGACCAATTATCAGAATCACCTGGCATGTTTCATGACTCATAGATTTTTGGGCCCTACCTTGGACTTCCTGAATCAGGGTCCAGATGCAGGAATTTTTTTTGCAAGAACTTCTCAGGTGGTTCAAAATATGGGGACCACTACAGCAGGATATGTTGGAATGAATTTGCTCACACATGGAATTAAGGGCAGACATGATAGATAATCAGCTTGTTCTCTTAAAAAAAAAATCCCTGTCTGGTTTGAGTGACAAAGGTGTATGCATTTACCAAAACTCATTAAATGATACAGTTAGGATCTGTGCATTTCACTGTAAGTCTTATCACAAAAATAGGTGAACAGATATTGAATTGTAGTCATGATGTATATGCTGAAGGGTTTAAGAGTGAAGTGTACTAATGACCGCAGTGTACTTTGAAATGCATCAGAAAGTAAGACGGATGGCTGGAAGAGTAGATATATGATAAAGCAAACAACAGCATTGTGGAATCTAGGTGGTGGGTATATGGGTGCTCACCTACAGTCCTTTAAACTCATCTGGATGTTAGTGGTTTTTTTTTTTTTTAAATAGAGACAAGGTCTTACTCTGTCGCCCAGGCTGGAGTGCAGTGTTGTGATCTTGACTCACTGCAGGCTCACCTGCTGGATTCAAGTGATCCTCTCACCTCAGCTTTCTAAGTAGCTGAGACTACAGGCACATACCACCACACCCAGCTAATTTTTGTATTTTTTGTAGAGACGGGGTTTTGCCATGTTACCTAGGCAGGTCTCAAACTCCTGGGCTTAAGCAGTCCACTGGCCTTGGCCTCCCAAAGTGCTGGGATTATAGGTGTGTGAGCCACAGCACCTGGCCTGAACATTTTTCAATAAAATGTTGGTAGAGAATGTTTTAAATCATGCAGATGTGACTTTAAAGTACTCCATGTAATAATGATGCTCACCAGAATTTGACAACCACTGCACGTTGGGGCAAGACTAGTTCAGAGGTGTATCAACCTGGGAGTTGTTCTTCAGCTTTTAGAAGTTTCATAGGCCCGGTGTGGTGGCTCATGCCTGTTATCTCTGCATATTGGGAGGCAGAGACAGGCAGACTGCTTGAGCTTGGTAGCTGGAGACCGGCCTGGACAACATGGTGAAACCCTGTCTATGCAACAACAACAAAATTAGCCGGGCATGGTGGCATGCACCTGTAGTCTCAGCTACTTGGAAGGCTTAGGTGGGAGGATTACTTGAGCCCAGGAGGTTGAGGCTGCAGTGAGCCGTGAGTGTGCCAGTGCACTCTAGCCTGAGCGACAGAGCAAGACCCTGTCCCCTCCCCCCGAAAAAAAAGCTTTATAGAAAAAATACAAGAAATGGAAAACATTGTTTTTGATTTTTGTCCTGGAAATCTCTCTCTTGAGTATGTATCTTGTTGTATCACCTTACCTGTGAAAACCTTTGGAAGCAGAAACACACCGAGCCTGTGTTCAATGTAAAGGCAAAGGCTTTCCACATACTGGCCAAACTTCAGTTTCCTTATCATACAAAATGGGGACAATAAGATTTGCTCCAGGGTCCTTAACACTTGTTATCTCATTATTTAACTTTTGATAAGCTATAATATTTTTATTTCTCTTAATTGCACATAATACATGATAATTACTTAAAGATTCTAAAATACAATCAAAGTGAAATAAAAATCCCAGTCTCATTTTCTGGCCATATTTACAGTTAACATTTTATGTTTTCTTCAAGGCATCTTCCCTCATAAAATATACATACGTTATATAAGTACTTTGTCCTTTTATTTATATATAGAAATGGGATATCATTATGTGGCTTGCTTTTTTCACTTACTATTTTTGAATGTTTAGCCAGTTTGACACATTTACATAATTTTGAATGGTTGTCTATTTACTGTATGGGTGCTCTGTAAAATTTGCTTATCTGATCCCCAGTTGTTGGATATTAGGTTGTTTCCTAAATTTTTCTTCTATAAACAGCACTGAGATGAGTCCCCAAATACATACATTTGCAAATGTATCTGATGATTTTCTTAGGATAAAATATAAGAAGGGATAGGAACTTTTCTTCCAAACTAGGTAGGCCACTGACTTTCAGTGAGGCAAGTTCTCCTGTCTCCGTTTGCAGGATTTCACGCCCCTACCATGTCCTGGCCTGTGGCAGGGACCCTCATGGTTGAGCCCACTGAGTCGGAGGACAAGGCAGAGCTGGACAGATTCTGTGATGCCATGATCAGCATTCGGCAGGAAATTGCTGACATTGAGGAGGGCCGCATCGACCCCAGGGTCAATCCGCTGAAGGTGCGTAGGCCCTGGAACTTTGCTTGAAATGTTCCTTAAACTAGAAAATGATGTCTGGACAGTGTACCAGCAACTCCTGAACTCTCAACTGAGGATGATACTCTTCCCTAGAATAAGGTAATTCTTCTGAGAAGATGCAGTTGTTACTTTGAAGTTTGCATCGTCTTGAACAGCATAGCAGTTACTCAAGGATGATGTGGTTGTGGAAGCTGTCCACAACTGTCTAGTTGGAGAATTTGTAACATTCTGCATCTCTGTTTGATGTACTGTAGTGAGATTATGGCATAAATAAAATTTACATATTCACATCACAGACTCTGTACAAGCACACATTCTTATATTAGAGCAGTTATCTCTGAGAAAACTGGATTGACATTTGGACTGGATGTTACAATATTTATGCCCCATGTTGGGGAAAAGTTGGTTGGGCATTAATCTGCTGCTTCCAAAACATGTTAATTTTACATCTGGTCAGAGTCCTAAGTTTCTTGTTAGTCCAGATATTAAGCTGGCAGATCAGGAGTGGAGAATACCATGAAGGCTGTGGTTGTGTCTTCATGGCTATAAGCCAGAGAACAAGTCTGTTATGCCTGCAGCAGCTGGAGCAGGTTCCCAAACTGCCTACCTGTAGGAGATGGCAGGGACCAGTGACTTGCAGAAGGCAGGCACCTCTCTAGAGGTGAGTTCACAGAGTCATGGAGGCATACAAGATGATTATGCTTACCACCATTTATTTCTCTTTTCTCTCTGAAGACTCCTGCTTCTTTCAGGATTTAGGCAATTTTTTTAAATGGCAATAAACATTTCAAAGAGCATAATAGTGAATTATAACACAAGTGGATAATACTACTCATAGGATGATATCAGATTTTAAAATGAGCCAAATTATGCTATATGCTGTTTATTAACATATGCAGTAATAGTATAAAAGCATGATGAGAATGGTAAACACCAAATTCAGAAGAGTGGTTAGCACTGGGACAGGGATATACAGGCAACTCCAAATGTGTAGGTAATTTTTTCTAAAAGGTGAAGCAAATATGACAGAATGCTCATTAGACTTTGCTGGGTGGTAGATGTGATGATTATTACCGTAACGTTCTGATATTTAAAATATTTCACAATTACAAATCACATTGTACCCCGCTAAATTGAAAGAAAACAACAGCTTTCTCTGCCTGGGCTCCTGTCAGAAGCTTGACGGTTGAGGTGCAGGGTGGGAGGAGAAGAGAGTGTATTGCTCTGACCCCTCCTCTGTCCGTGTCTCTGTCTCAGATGTCTCCACATTCCCTGACCTGCGTTACATCTTCCCACTGGGACCGGCCTTATTCCAGAGAGGTGGCAGCATTCCCACTCGTAAGTTCTCTGAATCTGAATGTGCCAGCTGGGAAGGCACGGGCCAGCTCCTATCCTGGGGGGTGTATGCTCTTAGCCTCATTATAGAAACCGTATGTGGGGCACCTTGTGAAATAAGGGTCTTGAAAAGGAATGAGGAGCAAAGAAATTGGCTTTCGGAGGCGAGGTCACACAGTATCAACCGCAGATCTGGGAACCCATAGGGAACACAGTGGGGGAAAGCTGAATACGAGTCCTGCCCAGTGGACCAATGTGTTTCCCTCCACCGTGGGACAGGGAGATGGTGCCCAATACAACCTTCCTTTCCTTCCTGATTCTTGTATGGAGGAGAAGGTTCTGTGTAGTCTGTTTGAGTGAGGTAGGGAGAAGGCTCAAAATGTGCCAAATTATGCTATGTGCTGTTTATGGATCTGTGCAGTAATAGTATAAAAACATAATCAGAATGTAAATCCTGTATTCATTGGAGAGGAGGGCAAACAAATGATGCTTTTTTTTTTTGAGACGGAGTCTCACTCTGTCGCCCAGGCTGGAGTGCAGTGGCATGATCCCGGGTTCACGCCATTCTCCTACCTCAGCCTCCCGCTGGGACTACAGGCGCCTGCCACCATGCCTGGCTAATTTTTTGTATTTTTAGTAGAGACGGGGTTTCACCGTGTTAGCCAGGAAGGTCTTGATCTCCTGACCTTGTGATCCGCCCACCCAGGCCTCCCAAAGTGCTGGGATTACAGGCGTGAGCCATCGCGCCCAGCTGATGTTTTTTTAATCGTTCAAACTTTTATTTTAATGCACAGTATGAGAAATTAACTTTTTTTTTTTTTTTTTTTTTGAGATAGAGTTTCACTCTTGTTGCCCAGGCTGGAGTGCAATGGCACAATCTCTGCTCACCACAACCTCTGCCTCCCAGATTAAAGCGATTCTCCTACCTTAGCCTCCCAAGTAACTGGGATTACAGGCATGTGCCACCATGCCCGGCTAATTTTACATTTTTAGCGGAGGTGGGGTTTCTCCATGTCGGTCAGTCTGGTCTCGAACTCCTGACCTCAGAGGATCCGCCTGCCTTGGCCTCCCAAAGTGCTGGGATTAAAGGCATGAGCTACCGTGCCCGGCCGAGAAATTAGCTTTTAAATCAACTGAATTGTATGGAAAATGACATGGCAAATAAATTAGACCTATGTTAAAAGAGAAGGTCAGCTAAATATCCAGACTTAAGGATATAATGGGCACAGAAAAACATAGTTTCCAAAGTCTTCTTTAAGCAGTTGAAGTCTTTCACTTTGCTATAAACTGGTCCAGAGATCAGCAGCACATAGGGATGCTTAACAGGGGTGGTGATCAGGGACACGTCTCCTGGGAAATGCCTCTTTTTTTTAATGGTAATGTAGGGTTGGATTTTAGGTTCTCAAAATATTTGTTGGGCTGATGGTGTCTTAGGTTGTGGGAATAGCATTGCCACCTCCTTTTCCCTAAGAGAAACCTCTCAGAACATCTCACAGCATTTCCATCTTTTGTCCTTTGCAGCCCTTCGTGAAACCAGAGAACAAATTCTGGCCAACAATTGCCCGGATTGATGACATATATGGAGATCAGCACCTGGTTTGTACCTGCCCACCCATGGAAGTTTATGAGTCTCCATTTTCTGAACAAAAGAGGGCGTCTTCTTAGTCCTCTCTCCCTAAGTTTAAAGGACTGATTTGATGCCTCTCCCCAGAGCATTTGATAAGCAAGAAAGATTTCATCTCCCACCCCAGCCTCAAGTAGGAGTTTTATATACTGTGTATATCTCTGTAATCTCTGTCAAGGTAAATGTAAATACAGTAGCTGGAAGGAGTCGAAGCTGATGGTTGGAAGATGGATTTGCTTTGGTATTCTGCTTCCACGTTTGCTGGTTGCCTGGATTGGGAGCCATTTTGTGTTTTGCATAGAGTTTTAGGAACTTTAACTTTTAATGTGGCAAGTTTGCAGACTTTATAGAGGCTATCCTGGAGACTTAATAGACATATTTTTGTTCCAAAAGAGTCCATGTGGACTGTGCCATCTGTGGGAAATCCCAGGGCAAATGTTTACATTTTGTATACCCTGAAGAACTCTTTTTCCTCTAATATGCCTAATCTGTAATCACATTTCTGAGTGTTTTCCTCTTTTTCTGTGTGTTTTTTTTTTAATCTGCATTTATTAGTATTCTAATACAAGCATTTTGATTGGAAGAATGCCTTTCTCTTGGTCTACTTTATAGTTTTACCACCATTACACCCTAGATTCAGTGGGAGCTGAAGGGCAATAACACCCAACCCAATAGCCATTGTTGCATCATCAGTTTTGCCTTTGACTGGCTGAAGAAACAGTTGTCTTGGTCAACAGTGAAGGCCACTTTGGCCCTTTTTGTTGGAACTGAGTTAGGTTGCATGTAACTGTACTCCAGCTATGGAATTTCAATCAAATAGCAATTTATCTTTTCTCATTTAAGTCCAGAGGTAATAAGCCAAGCACTGGTGCTCCTTCAGTTTTCCCGCTCTGCCTTCCTTTGCATAAAGTTTTCATCCTCATGGTCTCAAGAAGGCTGTTGCATTTCCAGGCATCACATACCCATTCTAGTTAGGATTAAAAGGGAAGAGCAAAAGCCAGGCACAGTGGCTCATGCCTGTAATCCCAGCACTTTGGGAGGCTGAGGCGGGAGGATCACCTGACGTCAGGAGTTGGAGACCAACCTGGCCAACATGGTGAAACCCCATCTCTACTAAAAATACAAAAAATTAGCCAGGCATGGTGGTGCATACCTGTAGTCCCAGCTACTTGGGAGGCTGAGGTGGGAGAATTGCTTGAACCTGGGAGGCAGAGGTTGCAGTGAGCTGAGATTGCGCCACTGCACTCCAGCCTGGGCAACAGAGTGAGACCTTGCCTCAAAAAAAAAAAAAAAAAAAAAAAAAAAAAAGAGCAAAAGGCAGATTCCACCCAAATCTGCTTCTTTTGAAATGTTTTCCAATAGGTTCCACTCAGTAACTGCTGCAGCTTGCCAAAATTGGTTCAAATCTCACTCCCAGCTACAAGAAAGTGTGGGGAAGTCTGTTACCTGGGCATGTGACTGGCCCAAACAAAATCAGGAGTATGTTAATTTTTAAAAAGGTGGGGAGAATGGGTTTTAGGTTGGCAACTAGCATGCCTGCCACAAATGACTTCTTTGCCTTAGAAGTAGCAAATGCTCTAATCATGACTACTTGGTTCCTTGCATGGCGGCTTCCTCCAACATTACTCAGTATCCCTAGGCTTTAATGCTAGTGATCTGGACATAAGGTCTGGGTACTCTATTGAATTATCTGCAAGTATTCCACTTATTTTTATATTTGAAAAGTTTATACAACAATTTACTTTAGCCTAACAGAGCAGTAGAGAAGCGATGGGATTCATGGTTCCTTTTTTACACAGTAATTAAATGATATCTATTAAATAGTGCATCTCAGGTATCAGGCAATTTTTTTTTTTTTTTTTTTTTTTTTTTTTTTTTTTTTGAGACAGAGTCTCATTCTTAGAACCCAGGCTGGAGTACATTGGTGCAATCTCGGCTCACTGCAACCTCTGCCTCCCAGGTTCAAGTGATTCTCCTGCCTCAGTCTCCTGAGTAGCTGGGATTACAGGTGCCCACCACGAGGCCCAGCTAATTTGTGTATTTTTAGTAGAGACGGGGTTTTGCCATGTTGGCCAGGCTGGTCTCGAACTCCTAACCTCAGGCCTCCAATTCCTGACCTCAGCCTCTCAAAGTGCTGGGATTACAGGCATGAGTCACCATGCCCGGTTTGGTATTCTTTTAAGTGTTTGAAATATACTACCTCATTTGACCCTCACAATGTTCCACTCTTACACATGTGGAGAAGGGTATGAAGAGATGCCTAAAGTCCCACTACCAGCCAGTAAGAGGGAGGGGCAGAATTTGGACCCAGTCTTACTGGCTCCAGCACCTATCAGCCAAAACAGGATACCCTGCTGCCATGGCAACTGCAGACCTGGGGACTCTGCCCTTCCTGTGTTGGAAACCCTGCTTAGTGCAAGCTAGCCATCAGGGCCTGGGGCGGCCCCTTCTTAGGAAGGACAAGTGTATGACAGTAAATAATGGAAGCAAACAGCAATTCTTTTCTACTTACTTTACACAGTGTTTATAGTTGAGTGCCAAGGTTGTTTCCATGGCTATTATCCATTACTTGCCCCCAGAACATAGCAGAGCCAAACATAGGCGATTAAGAGTCAAGTGAATCACTTGTCCTTCACTATTAATCGCTCATGTATTACCTAACACTTGTGCCAGTCTTTCCCTGCCCCGGGTCTCATCCTGCAAGGCGCTGCCCCTTGGAGCCCTGTCCCCAGTCGCCTTGCTTTGCTAGTCATTCTCTGTATTTCATCCTAGCCATTCTCTGTATTTCATCATTTCAAAAATGCCTTCTTCACATCCCCATGAAATAGGCTTTCTCTGTTATCTTCTATCCTGGCCCTTGGTTTGTTTCCTCCTGTACCCTGGGCACAATTTGTTGTTGTTTTTTTTTTTTTTCAAACGGAGTCTTGATCTTTTGCCCAGGCTGGAGTGCAGTGGCGCGATCTTGGCTCACTGCAAGCTCCACCTCCCGGGTTCACGCCATTCTCCTGCCTCAGCCTCCCGAGTTGCTGGGACTACAGGCGCCCGCCACCAGGCCCAGCTAATTTTTTTGTATTTTTAGTAAAAGCGAGGTTTCACCATGTTAGCCAAGATGGTCTCGATCTCCTGACATCGTGATTCGCCCGCCTCGGCCTCCCAAAGTGCTGGGATTATAGGCATGAGCCACTGCGCCCGGCCCATAATTAATTTTTTAATGTTCACTCAGTTTTTGTCTCTTTGTTTTGGTCTCTCTAGCAGAGACCGTATCTTACCCATTGTTGGATTCTCAGTGCTGAGCCAGGGCCTTCCATGTAGTATGTGTTCAACAAATAAAAAGAAATATGGGCCAGGCGTGGTGATTCATGCCTGTAATCCCGGCACTTTGGGAGGCCAAGACCCGTGGATTGCCTGAGCTCAGGAGTTCAAAGACCAACCTTGCCAACATGGTGAAACCTCGTCTCCACTAAAAATACAAAAAAACTAGCCGGACATGGTGGTGTGTGCCTATAATCCCAGCTACTCAGGAGGCTGAGGCACAAGAATCGCTTGAACCCAGGAGGCAGAGTTTGCAGTGAGCCGAGATCACTCCACTGCACTCCAGCCTGGGTGACAGAGCAAGACTCTGTCTCAAAAAAAAAAAAAAAAGGAAAAAGGAAAAAAAGAAAAAAAGAAGAAATGTGGTGGGCTGGGCACAGTGGCTCACCCCTATCATCTCAGCACTTTGAGAGGCTGAGGTGGGTGGATCACTTGAGGTCAGGAGTTCAAGACCAGCCTGGCCAACATGGAGAAACCCTGTCTCTACTAAAAATATAAAAATTAGCTGGGTGTGGCGGCACGTGCCTGTAATCCCAGCTACTCAGGAGGCTGAGGCAGGAGATCAGTTGAACCTAGGAGGCCGAGGCTGCAGTGAGCTGAGATCAGCCAATGCACTCCAGCCTGGTGACAGAGCCAGACTCCATCTCAAAAAAAAAAAAAAAAAAAAAAAAAAAAAAAAAAAAATTGAATGATCTCAAAGAGGCACATTGCCATGGAAACTCGTATTTCCAATGTCTCCTGTGAGCAGTTCTGTTAAAGATATGTACAAAATGCCAGAGCTTGAAGATGGGGCCTCTGAAATGGCTTTATGTGGAGTGTGTCCCCTAAAATTTTTCTGTTTATCATGGAAAAATATACATAATACAAAACGTAGCACGTTAACCATTCTCAGGTATACAATGTATGAGTTAACTACGTTCACAATGTTGGGCAGAATGTGCCTTTTGAGCAGAGGTGGTTTTTTCAGTCAAGTGAAGCAGCGGGAGTGGAGAGGAGCAGTTTTAAGACTGGGAGCCTGAGGCCGTCATGCGCACCCATCCTATGAACTGGGTATCCCCTCTGCATCCTCACAGCCCTGGGCCCTAAGCCACTTCCACCTGGGACCCACCACAGGCCACTGAGCACAATCCTCACCTGGCAGCCTGGTGTGATAAAGAGCAAGAGCCCCGGCCCCATCTGAAAACCTGTGAGACCTATATGCTCCAGGAAACAGCCCAAACCCTGGCCAACATCTGACCAACAGCTCTGTCCCAGAGCCCTGCAAATCACTAAAAGGGCTCACGTTTCAGCTTCTAAACTGTTTGTCTCAGATGGATTCATGCACCCCGAAGTGGCACCTAAATCCTTTTTCTAAATGAGGGGCACTAGTTTTTTCATTGGAAACCTGATGCCCCTTATCCAGATAAAGGGTTGCCTCTCAACTTGCATTATTCACATTTCAGGGAACTTTCCATAATTCTAGGCCTTTAAGGGATAAGGCTGGACTTAGTCAACCTTGCATCTTTTATGCAAGTCTTACCATTTTAAGAGAAAGCCCCCTTTTCCCTGGCTTTGGCCAGGGATCCTACAGTTAGTCCCAGACGGGTGCTTTGGCCTTGAGCTCTGATCTGCTTGGCTCCTTGCTTCTGCCAGCACTGAGTCAAGGAAGTCTCTCCCCGACCCTCCACTCTTCCCCAACCAACTAGGCAGCAAGATTGCTGAACTGAGTGGACCACATGGGAGCCCAGATCTGAGACAAGATAGAGGGAAGGGAGTGAACATCCCAGGGATTAAAATGTCTGAGAGGTTGAAAATTGTGTTCAGAAGGCCAAGCGTGGTGGCTCACACCTGTAATCCCAGCACTTTGGGAGGCTGACGTGGGCGGATCACCTGAGGTCAGGAGTTTGAGACCAGCCTGGCCAACATGGTGAAACCCTATCTCTACTAAAAATACAAAAATCAGCTGGGTGTGGGGATGGGCACCTGTAATCCCAGCTACTTGGGAGGCTGAGGCAGGAGAATTGCTTGAACCTGGGAGGCAGAGGTTGCAGTGAGCCGAGATCACACCACTGTACTCCAGCCTGGACGACAGAGTGAAACTCCAACTCAATCAATCAATCAATCAATCAATCAATCAATAAGGAAAACTGTGTTCAGAGAGCAGCAGCCCCTGAGAGTAGGGCTGGTGGCAACATCCCTGGATCATTACAGTATCCCAGGATGGGAGGCTGAGGGGCTGGAGGACCACCTGCTATGGATGCGGGTCACTATCCCTCTATGTAAGATAAATGTAGAGCATGTTTGTGCGTGTGAATATTTTCTTTTCCTTACTGTGGCCTTTTTCTTCCTTCTCTTCTGTTCATAACATGTCATTCTCATCCTCTGCTGCTCTGAGTGTTTCATCATACCCTCTCCCTGCTTCTCCTCTAGTCCTGGTTTGGGCCTGCCTCCCAGCTGTTGCTTTTCACCTTGCCAAGCTCTCACTCCCCAGCCTTCGGACAGGTTCCTTTGGTCTGGAGCTTTTCCCACCACTCCCCACCTCCCATACATACAACTCCCTGGGGATGGAGATGAGTCTCTGGTATCTCTGTTACAATTCTGCCGTCAAATCATCCATACCAACGTTTGTTTGAGTATGTTGTGAATTTGGGGCAGGGGGTGATCTCTGATGCCTAGAACTGGAAAGGGTTTTCCATAAAAGCAGTACTGCTAAGTTATGGTTTAATAGGCTTTTGTAGGGTAATCTAGTATCCTACCCTTTTCCTCCATATCAAGCTTGTCCAACCCACAGCCCATGGTCTGCATGTGGCCCAGATGCTTTGAATGTGGCCCAAGATAAATTTGTAAACTTTCTTAAAACATTGTAAGATTTTGACTGGGTGTAGTGGCTCACACCTGTAATCCCAACACTTTGGGAGGCCAAGGCGGGCGGATCAGCTGAAGTCAGAAGTTCGAGACCAGCCTGGCCAACATGGTGAGACCCTGTCTCTACTAAAAATACAAAGCCGGGCTTGGTGGCACGTGCCTATAATCCCAACTACCAGGGAGGCTGAGTGGGGAGGATAGCTTGAAACTGGGAGTTGAGGCTGCAGTGAGCCAATATCGCACCACTGCACTCCAGCCTGGGTGATACAGCAAGACTATATCTCAAAAAAAAAAAAAAATTATAAGCTTTTTGCTTTTTTTTTTTTCTTTTAAGCTCATCAGCTATCATTAGTGTATGTTATGTGTGCCCAAGACAATTCTTCCAATGTGGCCCAGGGAAGCCAAAAGATTGGACACCCCTGCATATCACTGTTCCTATGGGAAGTATTTGTACAAATTCATACAAACAAAAGATTATTTCGTTTTCAACCTACATCAAGAAAAAGATCATGGCTTTCATTCTTTCACAAATTAACTTCTGGAACAAAGCTAGGGATTGCAATGCAATTTCTTCTGAATTCAGCAGAATCTATGGAGGACTGAAAAAAACCTACAAATTCCTTTTTAAGTGGAACTGCATGAAAGGAAACAACTCTGGTTGCTGTAAAGGTCTAGGGTTTTCAGAACTAACACGAGTGAAATCTTAGTGTGCTTTTCATCTGTTTGTTGCACTGTTGCATTTAGTTTAACCTCACTAGTAAAGCATTTGTACAGTTCTGGGTGTAACATTTTAAATGTCCTACAAAAGAGTTGTGAAGAACATTTGAAAAATCAAAACAAAAAACTCAGTGAGACTCAGAAGATTTAAGTGCATTAAATAACAACCAAAGTCATAAACTCCCAAAAAACAGGGTGGAATCCAACAGCTCCAGGAGTGAGGTCAGTCATCCTAAAAAAATGCAGACTTCCCCCACCGGTGCTGCCACTGGGAACTTGATCTAAAACTGCTACTTGCAGCAGAAGCAGCAAGCAGCCAAAGTTGAACTAGATGCAGATTCTTTCTTTAAAAGTCTGGCATAAAGAATGGGGAGGAAAAAAAAAAGATAACTTGCTTGTGTTCAAGACATTTCATCCAATATGAACTACAAAGGAATATCAATGTTATGCAAAATACAAAATCTAGATGTTTTTATCGGTTAAAAGAAGCTTACTGGTTATATGCATTCCAAAATACAACGAAGAAAATTCCATCCATGGACAAGGCCGCTGCTGTAGGCTATTACATAAACTTGCAAAGAGCAAAGGACTGAGTATAGTCTCCGGTATCAGACATGTTGGAGGGTGGGAATGGAGAGTTAGCTAGCTTCTTCTTTTTTTTTTTTTTTAATAAAGACTCTTATCAGCCAGGTTGGAGTATAGTGGCTCAATAAGGGCTCACTGCAGCCTTGACCTTCCTGGCTCAAGCGATCCTCCTGCCTCACCCTCACAAGTAGCTGAGACTACAGGCGCATGCCACCACGCCCAGCTAAGCTAATTTTTTTGAATTTTAGAAGAGATTAGGTCTTACTGTGTTGCCCAGGCTGGTCTCAAATTCCTGAGCTCAAGCAATCCTCCCGCCTTGGCCTCCCAAATTGCTGGGATTACAAGTGTAAGCTACTGCATCAGTCCAGCAACACTATTTCTGTATTTTGTCAAAAAGACAGCTGTTAGCTTGGGACAGTGTCTGCCATTCATAGAAGTGCTGTCAATCTCAAGCCTAATGCTACTAATCATGAGACTATTTTGGGAGAAGAGGCTGAAGGAAGGCGCTATAGTTAAGCAGGCTCAATATAGTCCTTAAGCAATTATTTCCCAGAAGTAAGTTGCATTTAAGATTAAAGCTCGGGGCTGGGCGCGGTGGCTCACGCCTGTAATCCCAGCACTTTGGGAGGCCGAGGTGGGCGGATCAAGAGGTCAGGAGATCGAGACCATCTTGGCTAACACAGTGAAACCCTTCTCTACTAAAAAAAAAAAATACAAAACATTAGCTGGGTGTGGTGGTGGGCGCCTGTAGTTCCAGCTACTCGGGAGGCTGAGGCAGGAGAGAACAGTGTGAACCTGGGAGGCAGAGGTTGCAGTGAGCCAAGATTGTGCCACTGCACTCCAGCCTGGGCAACAGAGTGAGACTCCATCTCAAAAAAAAAAAAAAAAAGAATGAGCTCAGCCAGGCACAGTGGCTTACACCTGTAATCCCAGCACTTTGGGAGGCTGAGGTGGGTGGGTCACTTGAGGTCAGGAGTTCGAGACCAGCATGGCCAACATGGTGAAACCCCGTCTCTACTAAAAATACCACACACACAAAAAGTAGCTGGGCGTGGTGGTGCACGCCTGTAGTCCCAGCTACTCAGGAGGCTGAGGCAGGAGACTCATTTGAACCCGGGAGGTGGAGATTGCAGTGAGCCAAGATTGCACTACTGCACTCCAGCCTGGGTTACAAGAGTGAGACTTGGTCCCCCACAAAAAAAAAAAAAGAAAAAGAAAAAAGCCCATGGTTATATAGATTATATAGATTCAATGCAATCCCCATCAAGCTACCAATGAATTTCTTCACAGAATTGGAAAAAACTACTTTCAAGTTCATATGGAACCAAAAAAGAGCGTGCATTGCCAAGACAATCCTAAGCCAAAAGAACAAAGCTGGAGGCATCACGCTACCTGACTTCAAACTATACTACAAGGCTACAGTAACCAAAACAGCATGGTACCGGTACCAAAACAGAGATATAGACCAATGGAACAGAACAGAGCCCTCAGAAATAATACCACACATCTACAACCATCTGATCTTTGACAAACCTGACAAAAATAAGAAATGGGGAAAGGATTCCCTATTTAACAAATGATGCTGGGAAAACTGGCTAGCCATATGTAGAAAGCTGAAACTGGATCCCTTCCTTACACCTTATACAAAAATTAATTCAAGATGGATTAAAGACTTACATGTTAGACCTAAAACCATAAAAACTCTAGAAGAAAACCTAGGCAATACCATTCAGGACATAGGCATGGGCAAGGACTTCATGTCTAAAACACCAAAAGCAATGGCAACAAAAGCCAAAATTGACAAATGGGATCTAATTAAACTAAAGAGCTTCTGCACAGCAAAAGAAACTACCATCAGAGTGAACAGGCAACCTACAGAATGGGAGAAAATTTTCACAACCTACTCATCTGACAAAGGGCTAATATCCAGGATCTACAATGAACTCAAACAAATTTACAAGAAAAAAACAAACAACCCCATCAAAAAGTGGGCGAAGGATATGAACAGACACTTCCCAAAAGAAGACATTTATGCAGCCAAAAGACACATGAAAAAATGCTCATCATCACTGGCCATCAGAGAAATGCAAATCAAAACCACAATGAGATACCATCTCACACCGGGTAGAACGGTGAACATTAAAAAGTCAGGAAACAACAGGTGCTGTAGAGGCTGTGGAGAAATAGGAACACTTTTACACTGTTGGTGGGACTGTAAACTAGTTCAACCATTGTGGAAGACAGTGTGGCAATTCCTCAAGGATCTAGAACTAGAAATACCATTTGACCCAGCAATCCCATTACTGGGTATGTACCCAAAGGATTATAAATCATGCTGCTATAAAGACACATGCACACGTATGTTTATTGCAGCACTATTCACAATAGCAAAGACTTGGAACCAACCCAAATGTCCATCAATGATAGACTGGATTAAGAAAATGTGGCACATATACACCATGGAATACTATGCAGCCATAAAAAAGGATGAGTTCATGTCCTTTGTAGGGACATGGATGAAGCTGGAAACCATCATTCTCAGCAAACTATCACCAAGGACAAAAAACCAAACACCGCATGTTCTCACTCATAGGTGGGAATTGAACAATGAGAACACTTGGACACAGGAAGGGGAACGTCACACACTGGGGCCTGTTGTGGGGTTGGGGGGGGAGTAGGGATGGCATTAGGAGATATACCTAATGAAAATGACGAGTTAATGGGTGCAGCACACCAACATGGCACATGTATACATACATAACAAACCTGCACGTTGTGCACATGTACCCTAGAACTTAATGTATAATAAAAAATAAAAATAAAAATAAATTTAAAAAAACATAATTTGGAAGGAAGTAAAACTAGTGTGAGCTACTTGTCTTAAACGTAAAGAGACAAAGCTTACCCATTAAAAGACTATCCTAAAGGATAAAGGTGAATGAAAAAAGAAGTTTAGAATACATACAATATATCATTTGTATATGTTTTCATTATAACACTTGAAATACCTACATTTTGTTTATTGAGACCTATACATAGGTGCATTAAGTACAAAAAAAGACTGAAAAGGTATCAAGAATTTTGCAGTAATGTCTTGGGTACGGACAGGAGTGGGAAGTGTGACTGAAAGTATGTCAGCTTCATTTGTATTATTTTATTCTTATTTTTGAGATGGAGTTTCGCTCTTGTCGCCCAAGCTGGAGTGCAGTGACGTGATCATCTCGGCTCACAGCAACCTCTGCCTCCTGAGTTCAAGCGATTCTCCTGCCTTGGCCTCTTGGGTGCCTGCCACCATGCCCGGCTAATTTTTGTATTTTTAGTAGAAAGAGGGTTTCACCATGTTTGTCAGGCTGGTCTCGAACTCTGACCTAAGGTGATCCACCCACTTCAGCCTCCCAAAGTGTTGGGATTACAGGCGTGAGCCACCGCACCTGGCCTTATTGTTTTATTTAAGAAATAAGTACTTAACAACGACCAATACTGAATAGTCTGCATGCTACAGTATTTGTCGTTTCCATCTTTTAAAAAGAAAAACCTCAATAAGCATAGAGCATAGCACAGATGTTACTTTCCTTCTTTGTCGCGTTGTTGGGAAGTCTGTCATATACTATAGACACATAGGTGTTTAATAAATATTATTTTTCTTAGGCCAGGTGCAGTGGCTCACGCCTGTAATCCCAGCACTTTGGGAGGCCGAGGCGGGTGGATCACGAGGTCAGGAGATCAAGACCATTCTGACCAACATGGTGAAACCCCATCTCTACTAAAAAATACAAAAAAACAGCTGGGTATGGTGGTGTGTACCTGTAGTCCCAGCTACTTAGGAGGCTGAGGCAGGATAATCACTGGAACCCCAGAGGCGAGGGTTGCAATGAGCCAAGATCGCGCCACGGCACTCCAGCCTCGGTGACAGAGTGAGACTCCATTTCAAAAATAAATAAATAAATAAATAAAATGAAATACCAGTTTTCTCTGAAATAGAGTTCATTTGTGGTAAAGTGTTATGGTTTCTTAGATTAAAAATCTGTCTTTGAAAGGCTGCTTTGGGCACTTCAAATTCCACGCAAGATGGAGCCAAGTATATTTCCACCCTATTCCTCTTGCTAATTATAAATAAAATCTAGGCACTCTCGGATATGTGGAATATCCTGGGAGTAAGCTTCCTGGGGTCTTTCCTATACTTACTTTTTGCCTTCTTTTGCTTTCTTTTGGCTTGGGTGCAATGGTCTACAACCAGAAAACATCAGTGGATACAGACAAAGAAAAAAGGCCAAATGAATGGGAAAAGGGGTAACCCTGCAGGAGAAAAAAACCTGCCTACTTCACATGAACACCATGGGAGAAAACCACACCCATTCTTCCTGGTCACTGGGTCTGGCCAAGACTGTGGAGTGGACCCTTGTAGACTATGCCTGCCCTGCACTGAGTGATTGGCTGCAAAAAGGCAGCACCCCATCCACCCCAAGTAGAGATTGAAGTGGGATTGAAGAGAAAAGGGAGCCAGAGAAATGGATTCTTTAAATCTTTGCCAGAAGTCTTGGGCAGACCCTCAAGTAGACTATGCATCACACTGACCATAATTCAACACAGCAAAATGAACTGTGAGTGGCTATAGTTCAGGTTTCAGATTGGCTTCTAGGTAACACCCAAGCGAGGCCGACTAGAAGAGCACTGCAAAGGCTTTGAAAACTAAATTTACATTGAAACCCAGCCCATAAAAGTGGGCCAGAACATGCACTCTGAATCTAAACTGCTGGATTTCCTTATAAAATAGAAGATTTAAATAGAAATCAGAGTCTCATAGTACTCACAATGTCCAGTACACAATGCAAAATTACTGATCCTATCAAGAAACAGGACAGTTTCAACTTGAAAGAACATTACAAAGACCCAAATGGAAATTTCAGAATAGAAAAATATACCATCACAAATAAAACACTTACTGGATGGGCTCAACAGAAGAATGTAGATGACAGATAAAAGAATCAGTGAACTCAATCACTAGAAATTACCCAATCTGAACAACAGAATATAAAGCAAATAAAAATGAACAGAATCTCAGAGGCTTTTGGGACAGTAATGAAATATTTAATATTCATGTCACTGGAGTTCCAGTAGAAGAGGAGAAGGAGTGGAGGGTTGAAACCATATTTAAAGAAGTAATGGCTAGAAACTTCCCAAATTTGACAGAAGATAAACATCTAGATTCAAGAAGCTGGTTGAACTCAAAACAGGATAAACATGAAAAAACTCATTCTCAAACACATCATAATCAAATTTCTGAAAACTAAAGACAAAAATTCTTGAAAGAAGCCAGAGAAGAGCAATGCATTATCCATAGGGGAAAAACAATATGAGTAACAGCAGATTTCTTGTCAGAAATCATTGAAGCCAGAAAGAAGTGGCAAGATATTTTCAAGTGCTAAACAAAATGCCAACCCAGGAAAGTGAAAATATCCCTTAGGAATGAAGGTGAAATAATGACATTCTTGTATGAAAGAAAACTAAGACAAGTTGTTACTCGCAGACCTGATCTAAAAGAATTACTAGAGTAAGTTCTTCAGGCAGAAAGGAAATAATAGAAAAAAACTTAGAAAATTAAGTTTGGAAAGCGCAATGGCAAGGGGAACCATCTGGGTATTAAACGATTCTTGTCCTTCACAGTTTAAAAAATTATGTTTGGGCCAGGCGCAGTGGCTTACGCCTATAATCCCAGCACTTTGGGAGGCCAAGCTGGGTGGATCACCTGAGGTCAGGAGTTCGAGACCAGCCTGGCCAATATGATGAAACCCTATCTCTACTAAAAATACAAAAAAACTTAGCTGTGCGTGGTGGTGGTGGGCACCTGTAATCCCAGCTACTTGGGAAGCTGTGGCAGGAGAATCGCTTGAACCCGGGAGGCAGAGTTTGTGGTGAGCCAAGATTGTGCCATTGCATTCCAGCCTGGGCGACAAGAGTGAAACTCAGTCTCAAAAAAATAAAATAAATTATGTTTGACACCAAAAGCATGATGCATAAAATAAGAAACTGATGAATCAGACTTCATCAAAATTAAAAGCTTTTTTCCGAAACACCCTACTAAGAGGATGAAAATGCAACTAACGTAACAACAACAAAAAATGCAACTAACAGCCTGGAAACAATATCTGCAAATCAACTATCTAACAAAAATATACGCTGGGGAACAGACAGTCTCTTCAATAAATGGTCCTGGGAAAACTGGATACCCATATGCAGAAGAATGAAACTAGACCCCTATCTCTCACTGTATACACAAATAAAATAAAAATGGATGAAAGACCTAAATCTAAGACCTCAAACTATACAACTACTACAAGGAAACATTGGGGAAACTCTCTAGGATATTGGTCTGGGCAAAAATTTATTGAGCAATACTCCACACAAACACAAACAACCAAAGCAAAAATGGACAGATGGGATCACATCAACTTAAAAAGCTTCTGCACAGCAAAGGGAACAATCAACAAAGTGAAGAGACAATCCACAGAATAGGAGAAAATATTTGCAAACTACCTATCTGACAAGGGATTAATTATCACAATATATAAGGAGCTCAAACAACTTTACAGAAAAAAAATCTAATCAATTAAAAATGGGTAAAAACTTGGAATAGACATTTCTTAAAAGAAGAGATACAAATGGCAAATAGGTATATGAAAAGGTGCTCAACATCACTGATCATCAGAGAAATGCAAATCAAAACTACTACGAGATATTATCTTACCCCAGTTAAAATGACTGTAATCCAAAAGACAGGCAATACAAATGCTGGTGAGGATGTGCGGAAAAAAGAACCCCTGTATACTGTTGATGGGAATGTAAATTAGTACAAACATTATGGAGAACAGTTTTGAGGTCCCTCAAAAAACTAAAAATATAACTACCACATGATCCAGCCATCCCACTGCTGGGTATATACCTGAAAGAAATTCAGTATATCAGAGATATCTGCACTCCTATGTTTGCTGCAGCACTGTCTACAATACCTAAGGTTTGGAAGCAACCTAAGTGTCCATCAACAGACGAATAGATAAGAAAATGTGGTACATATACACAATGGAGTACTATTCTGCCATAAAAAAGAATGATATCCAGTCATTTGAAACAACACAGATGAAACTGGAGATCATTATGTTAAGTGAAATAAACCAGGCACAGAAAGACAAACATCGCATGTTGTCACTTATTTGTGGGATCTAAAAATCAAAATAATTGAACCCATGGACAAAGAGAGTACAAGGATGATTACCAGAGTCTGGGAAAGGTAGTGGGGTCTGGTAGTGGGGAGGTGGAGATAGTTAATGGGTACAAAAAATTAGTTAGAAAGAATAAGGCCTTCTATTTGATAGCACAACATGGCAACTATAGTCAATAATAATTGTATATTTTAAAATAACTTAAATCGTATAATTGGATTGTTTATAAGTTGAAGAACAAATGCCTTGAGGGGATGGGTAACCCATTCCTTGTGATGTGCTTATTTCACATTGCATGCCTGTATCAAAACATCTCATGTACCCCATAAATATATACACCTACTATGTACCCACAAAAATTGAAAATTAAAAAAAAGTTAAATCTAACAAAAGACCAGGATTCAGAACATATAAGAAATTTTAAACCCAACAGTAAAAATCAATCCAATAAAACACGGGCAAAAGATTTGAAGAGACACTTCATGGATATGTAGGATGGCAACTAAACACATGAAGTGATGACTAAGTCATCAGCCATCAGGAGAATACAAAATAAAGCCATGATGAGATACTACTACACATCTATTAGTATGGCTAAAATAAAAATACTGACCATACTTAGTGTGGACAAAAATGCATGGCACTGGAATTCACACATTACTGATGGGAATGTAAAATGGTACAGCCACGCTGGGAAATGGTTTATTATAAAGCTAATAATATACTTATCATACCACCTAGAATTATGTCCACACAGAAGTCTGCACAGCAATATTTATCAGCTTTATTTATAACAGACAAAAACTAGAAACATCCCAAAAATCCTTCAAGGCATGAGCAGATGAATAAACTGGAATACTACTCAACAATAAGAAAGAAAGAAACTATTTGATATACGCAATAACTTAGATGGATGTCAAGGTTATCATGCTGTGGGGAAAAAAATCCAGTCTCAAAAAGTTACACACTATGAAATTCCACTTATATTTCATTCTTGAGATGACAAAATTATAGTGATGGTGAACAGAACAATGGTTGTCATGAGTTAGGGTTGGGGAAAGTTGTGACTAAAGGATAGCAGGAGAGAATTTTTTGATGATGGAACAGTCCATCTTCTATTATGGTGGTGGTTTATACCACTACCACCCTATGTATATATGTATACAATGAACTTATATATGTGATAAAATTCTATAAAACTATACGTACATACACCCAAAAATGAGTTCATATAAAAACTGGTGAAATTCAAGTAAGCTCTTACTTACTACTATTGTACCAGTGTCAATCTCCTGGTCTGGACAACCTACTATGATTACGTAAGATGCTATCCCTGAGGGAAACTGGGTGAAAAATACATAGAAATTCTCTGTACTATTTTTGCAGCTTCTTGTGAGTCTGTAATTACTTCAAAATTTAAAAAGAAAGGCTGGGTGTGGTGGCTCATGCCTGTAATCCCAGCACTTTGGGAGGCCAAGGCAGGTGGATCACCTGAGGTCAGGAGTTCGAGACGAGCCTGGCCAACATGGAAACTAAAAATATAAAACTTTAGCTCAGTGTGGTGCCACATGCCTGTAATCTCAGCTACTCGGGAGGCTGAGGCAGGAGAATCGCTTGAACCAGGGAGGTGGAGGTTGCAGTGAGCTGAGATCGCGCTATTGCATTCCAGCCTGGGCAACAGAGCAAGACTCTGTCTCAAAAAAAAAAAAAAAGAAAATTAAAGAGTTTTCAACATGAATTGGGGGGATTGTTCTTTATAGAAATGGAGTATTTTATAATAACTTACGGGTTTGGTAAGATCACATTTGTGACACTTTGTTAAATATCTGTGACCCAAATAAAAACATTATGTTGGGGGTGAGGGGTAATTTAGTAGTGGGTGGATATAAGCCCAAAAGGTCATCTAAGATTTACTGATTTCTTGAGTAGACATCAACTAGGTAAATTCAAACGATAAAGTATTTGAACAATCTAGTTCACAATCTTCCACACAAACAGATAAAGGGTAAATGTATGTTGGAAGTGAGGGGCACCTCAAAAATTTATCTTGGCATTTAGAAACTGGCAAAGATCTATTTTGAATCTCCTTCGAGTCAAAGAATTTCCATGCAAAATGCCCATGGGATTACTGTACTTTCTACAGTTACCATTTTCATCTATTAACTAGAGACTTCACTAGAGACTTATTTTAAATGCCTGTATTTTCTCCTAAAGAAAATCAATGAGTTAAAAAATTCTTGGCTATGGTAAGGAAACAATATTTCAGAAATAAAAGTGAATTCACGGTTATGTCATAAAAGATCTCAGCTGAGTAAAGAGGGTGATGTTATCCAATCTGGGGCACTTTAAGGAGGAAAAGCAAATGGTATTATTCATAATAATTTTGGAGCAACAAGTGCAAATTGGATCTTTCCTGGGCAAACTGGCACTCAGGGCCACCCTATCTGTATTAATAATCTTTTACTGCATAATAATTACCCCACGGCTTAATGGATTAAGACATCAACATTCATCATCTTTCTGTGTCAGGAATCCAGGAATGATTTAGTTGGGTACCTGTGGCTGAGGATCTCTCACAGGGTTGCAATAAATGGCTGAAGTCATCTCAAGGACCCTCTGGAGGCGAATCCACTTCCAAGCTCACTTCTGTGGTTTTTGGTAGGCTTCAGGACTGTTGGCCAGAGACCTCTGTTCTTTGCCACACGTGCCTTTCCATTTGGCAGCTCACAGCATGGCAGCTGGCTTCCCCTAGATTGAGAGAGAGGGTAGTCCAAGTAGGAAGCCACAGTATTTTTGTGACCTAACCTTGGAAGTGACATCTGATCACTTCTGCTGTATTTTGTTGTTTACAATACAATTTACATCCAGCCCACACTCAAGGGGAGGAGATTATACCAGGGCATGAAGAGCAAAAGGTAGGAAATCACTGGGGTCCATCTTAGAGGGTGCCTACTATATTACCAACCAATTTATAAATCGCTTAAGTCAATTGAGTTGGGTATTAAAGAATTAGCTCTAAAACACTGAAAATTTTAGATTCAATATTAAAAGGCCAATTAAATTCAATTCCAGGCCAGGCATGGTGGCTCATGTCTGTAATCCTAGCATTTCCGGAGGCTGAGGCAGGTGGATTGCTTGAGCTCAGGAGTTTGAGACAAGCCTGGGCAACATGGTGAAACCTCATCTCTATAAAAAATAAAAAAATTAGTGAGGTGTGGTTTCACATGCCTGTAGTCCCAGCTACTTGGGAGGTTGAGGCAGGAGGAATAGCTTGAGCCCAGTAGGTCAAGACTGCAGTGAGCCATGATCACGTCACTGTGACAGAGACCGTCTCAAGATAAAATATAGAATGAATTCAATTCCGTACCTGCAGTTAGGCTGAGGAAGTTAGGAATGTTTTTATCAGTCAGGATAGGCTAGGTCATGCTCTGCGAACAACTCAAAAACTTTAGGGTCTTGCATTTACATCTCTCTCATGTTGCATGTCCACCACAAGTTAGCTGGGTGCTCTGTACCATTCTTATTCTGAGATCTAAGCTGACAAAAAAGTCTCATCTGGACTGTTACTAGTCTCCATGGAAGAAGAAAGAAAACTCTGAAGGGCAAGGAAATGCCCTGCCTAGAAGTGGTGGTATATAGCATATCTGCTCACGACTAAATGGCTAACTCGTCACATGGCCCTATACAAACACAAGGAAGCCTGGAAGAACAATCCTAGCACGTGCACTTCTGAGCCGAAGATACCTGGCGAACAGTACAAATGCCTACCACAATCCACTCTCCTGTCACCAAGTACGCAACCTATTCTTGTCTCTCACAGTAGTTATACACCCTCTAGAGTGGTTTATAATTTTAAAAAACTGACAAAACCAAGTATTAGAGAGGATGTGGGGCAACCATAAATCTCACACACTGCTGGCAGGAATGTAAAATGGTATAAACCACTTTGAAATGTCATTTTTCTTAACAATTAGTGACATTGATGGGTTGTACGGTAAGTACATAATTTTGTAAGAGTTTTCCAAAGACTGACAATGGCTCACAGCAGCTTTGTAACAGCAAAACCCTGTAAACAATTCAAATATCCATCAGATAAATAAACCGTGGCATATCCATAAATATTACTCAGCAATACATTCAAATTTTGGCAGTATCTAATTGTTTCATCTGTTGCATCTTGTCTTCACAATCATGTTTACTTCCGAGAATTTTAATCTCAAATTACTCTTCACATGGCAGCCTGCTTTATTCTGTCAATGCAATGCAATTTCACAGTTGCAAATCTAGTCATGGAAGAGTAAGAAAACCATCTTCATCTTTTTCAATAGCAGTCACTTGGTCTGCCTGCATGGTCTATCCAGTGAAGGTATTACATCTTTTTTCTGTGTAGGATTATATTAAGCCAGGTTACTAAATATCACTTCCTTCAGGAATTGTGACAGTCTAGTTGCAGGGACCAGACAGAGTGGGCAAGCAAGGATAACTCCAATGTAAGCTCATGGTGAATGGGCCATCAAGCTCAATTCTTGCAATCAGGGCTGCCCTGAAGAATAGGGAAAGGTTTCGTTCTTAATAGGCAAATAGCAGCTATTGGGCATCAGAGCAGATGTCTACTCAGCTCTTCCAAGCAGGATCTATACTGAAATCCAAAGCTTTCAGTATATAGATAGGGCCCCTTTCTGTTAGCTGTTATAACAGGGTTATGAGAGTTATGGATGTTTAGATTGCCAGCTTCTGAGTTTGCCAGCTTCCAAAAGCTTACCAATGTACTCAAACACTAGCATGCACATATTTGTTGAGTGAACCATATTACCTAGAAGTGAGTAAAACTAGAAAAAAAAAGTTTAAATCCTGTCCAAATTAAAGTGATTACTTCATAGTAATCACTGTAACCTACCAAATGTAATAAATTCCAGTGAAAAAAGCTTCTTTCAAACTTAGGACTAAGAGACAACCAGGTATTATGTACCTCCTGAAGGACAACCACATCACCTACGAAAAAGTCTTACCCATCCCCCACCCCCAAGTCAAGTCTGAATCTGATCATGCTTTAATTCTAAACTACCAATTAACTGAAAATAAAGAGAAACATGTTGAACTACACCACAGGGTTCCATTGTCTATGTTCTGTCAGAAATGCTTCAGAACAAACAATCCAATTTCAACATACTAATTGCAAAGGGGAAGAGGGAAGAGGGGGAAGAAAGATTGAGGGGATGTATACAGATTAAAATATTCTTGAGATAGCAATTAATCACAATGTGAGGTCTTTATTTGGATCCTGATTCAGACAAACCAACTGAAAACAAAACAGCAATTTATGACATTTGAGACTATGGAAATTGGAACATTTACTAGATATTTGATGATGTAAAGAAACTGTTAATCTTTTAACATGTTTAAGAATAGTATTGTGGTTATGTGTCCTAAAAGTCCCCATTTTCTAGATACCAACTGAAATATTATGTAAAAGAACCTTGATGATTCAAAGGTTCAATAATTGCTTAGCTTTGGGCCATTCTTCACATCTGTGAATATGCTAAGCCATAATCAGCCTTCTTTCCAAGTCTATCATGTTATAGCTAGAGTTCAGACAATACAAAGCGGAACTGTGGGAATCAGCTATTTCGCTAATCAAAGTGGTAGAAATAAACCAGTTCAAGTAGCTGAAACTGGAAGGTATTTCCCACTCTTCATGCAGAAATGCGGCCAATACGAGAGGGGATATAGTATGAATGATGCAATTTAATGATTCATTTTCAATTTAAGAAGATCCTATTTAAATGCAATGCTTCAAAACAAAAATAATTCCAATGTTTAGCTCTGAGAGACAATAGTTCCAGGCATTTCCCACAACCTGATTTGGAATTTAGTTAAATTCAGGAAAAGCACTGAAACTAGTTGGCCATATATCCAAGAGTGAGGCCCTGCCTATATAGCAAACATCACCAGCTCTGGACACAAGACTGCCTAAGTTTATGGCACAGATCCACCTTTTGATTGTTGTATGACCTTTGGTCAAGTTACTTAACCTTTTTGCGCCACTAATATTCACCCATAAGATGGGGATAGCATTTGTTGTTGGTAGAATTCAATGAATACACATAATACGTACAAGTGACTAGTATAAAGTAAGTATTCAATGAACGATATTTATATGGCTGTGAACTTAGGGATGGAAGGATGGAAAGACTGGATCACATTAAAACTTTTCTCTGATGAAAACAGTGTAGTTTTTTTGGGGGGGGGTGTGACAGTCAACAAGGTCTTGCTCTGTCACCCAGGCTTAAGTGCAGTAGTGTTATCGCGGCTCACTACAGCCTCAATTTCCTGGGCTCAGGCAATCCTCCCACATTAGCCTCCCAAGTAGCTGGGACTACAGGCACACACCGCCACACCCTGCTAATTTTATTTTTTGAGAGACAGGGTCTTGTAATGCTGCCCAGGCTAGTCTTGACTTCCTGTGCTCAAGTAATCCTCCTACCTTGGCCTCCCACAGGGATTACAGGTATAAGCCACTGTGCCTGGCCTAGCAGTACAGTTTAGAGAACAGAACGTTTTAAAACATTCTTATGTCTGTGAAGTAAGTAGCACTGATTAGACTAAAACTGAACACAGGACAAACTACATAAAATGGTCACTAGATTACCATTTTAAATTCTTTTCCTATTAGAATAAACTTAAAAAAAAAAAAATACAAACTGAGGGCCGAGCGTGGTGGCTCACGCCTATAATCCCAGCCGAGGCAGGCGTATTACGAGGTCAGGAGATCAAGACCATCCTGGCTAACAGGGTGAAACCCTGTCTTTACTAAAAATACAAAAACAAAATTAGCTGGGCGTGGTGGCAGGCGCCTGTAGTCCCATCTACTCGGGAGGCTGAGGTGGGAGAATGGCGTGAACCCAGGAGATGGAGGAGCTTGCAGTGAGCCGAGATTGTGCCACTGCACTCCAGCCTGCACAACAGAGCAAGACTGTCTCAAAATGCCAAACAAACAAAAAAACTGAGGAAGAAATTTGTTCTGAGTGCTTAAGATTTCATTCTGGTTCTCATTACCAGTGCAAAGTAAAAAAAATGTTTCAATAGAGATGCACAATGAAAAACTCCAGAGATATAGGATCCTTTGAAACTGGTAACATAAGCCAGACAAGTGTAAAAAAGTAAAGCAAAACAAGGTGATTTTCTGATCATAAAATATTTATTAAGGTATACTTTAGGGAATATAGTGAATATAAAATTTAGGATCACAATATGAAGCAATTTCAAATCCTCTCAAAGGTCAGCACAGCCCTCAAAACTCTGCAGATGTAAAACCAGTGGTGAGACACTAAAAGCAGTTCGACTAGTACAGAAGTGGATTTTCATGAACATTTACAACTAGAGCATATGAATACCTCTTTTAAGTGCAAAACCACACCACATTACACTAATGCAGCAACAATGCATTCATTATTGTTCTCATTAGTCATTAGTAGTCAACTTGCATAAAACACCAGAAAAAAGCACAATGGAGTTCACAAAGTGGGCTAAAAAAATGAACCTGTCCTTGCAAAACACACATTGTAATGGAAGAAGAGACGTTAAAAAAGTATATGCACACTTTAGAAGCTGTGTTCATTCCAAGGATCTCAAGTGTCATTTCCTTTTCTGTAAAATCAAATTACAAGAACCAGGCACAACTAATATTTGGGAGGCAGTGTGTAGCTAAAATTTCATTTAACTAGTTATTCAATGATTTTTAAAATCCCCATAAATCTTTTCTGTCCTGAGGTAGTTGCAAAATAAATCATAACTTGGATATCAATTAGAGCTGAGGCTTTGACTTTTTACTCATTAAAACTAGTTGTTACAGGAACTACCTTTAGATATTTAAAAGACAGTTGAGAAATGGGCCTCTTACTACACACACAAGATGATGGCTATGTGGGAAAGAGGATTAGCTGCTTCAGAACGTGAGAGATACAGTCCACCATTTCTTCCACCCTCCCCACCCATTTTAGATTCTTTATTGTCCAAAAAGCCACCATGAACAACACAGTGAAAGCAGGCAGATCATCGTCCTTTACTGTAGCCAGGGAAGAAAAGGTCAAGTAGAGTCTGCAGAACCTCATTGGGAACCATGATGTAATTCTGGCCAAGATCATGTCGGCAAGCAGGGCAGGAGAAAACCTGTGCCTTAAAGGAGCGCTGTAGGCAATCCTATGGTAAAAACAAAAACATCCGATTTAATCTGAGCATAAAGCATGTAAGTACTCAGCAACTTATGCTTTTAAATAGGAACCAGAAACTGGTAATGAGAGAAATGTACAGAATGAACAAACATAAAGGCTTGAATCTGCACTATGGAAAAGGCTACAGTCATGGCTTTAGTTTCATCTCTGGCAGATATTGGGAGCCTTCAGGTAAATTATTTATGTAATTTGTGCATCAGTTTCCTCATCTACTAAAATGATGGAGTTAGAGATTACATATGGTTGCCACTAGCCTAATCTTTTGGGTTAGATTTTAACCCTGTCCTTTCTAAACAGAGCCCTAGAGGGGAAAAAAAAATCAGGATTCCCTTGGTTAGAAATGAATTTTATACTTCATCAAATCATTTAACATATAGTGAGTCTTCCAAAAATATACTTAGCAGCCAGGCATGGTGGCTCATGCCTGTTATCCCAGCACTCTGGGAGGCTGAGGCAGGTGGATCACCTTAGGTCAGGAGTTCAAGACTAACCTGGCCAACATGGTGAAACCGAGTCTCTACTAAAAAATACAAAAATTAGCTGGGCAGGGTGGTGCATGCTTGTACTCCCAGCTACTCCGCAGGCTGAGACAGGAGACTTGCTTGAACTGGGGAGGCAGAGGTTACAGTGAGCCCAGATCGCACCACTACACTCTACCCTGAATGACGGAGAGAGATTCCATCAAAAAAAAAAATAAATAAATAATACACACACACGCACACACATATATATATGTGTATATATATATATATTTAGCAGTACTAAATACATTGAATGTACAGTTAACTCAAGATCAGGCACAAACTCATATGTAGATTTGTTTCCATTTTATAAAAGAAACTGAAGTTCTGAAGTTAGGGCACATAATCACCACTGGGTAGAGCAAGATTCAAACCTTGGCTTGACTAAAATACAAACTTTCCTTTTACACCACACTGAAAACACAATATTCAATTCATCTGGGCATGATGCTGGATATAAACTGTTTTATATTATTTATTAATGAAAACACTCCAGTCTGCACTATAATATATAAAACATATAAGCTATTACAGACAAGAGCAATGACCTCTTACCTTCTTTCCCATTTCAGCCCCTCCTCAAAATTCCAAACATTGATAGAATACCTCAAACGACACATATTTGAATTATTATTACTATCTAATTAAAACATGCATTTACCACCAAGACGTAACTAAATGCTTCTTAACTAGAAGGTTCCACAACTATCCTGCTTCATGGAAAATGCTTCTTAGCATGCTAAAAACAGGTATAGAGATTAGTGTGCCTTCATGCCTAACAGGGAAAGTGAGGAAGGAATTCTACTTACTTTACAGACATTGTGGAAGCACTCAGTTGTCACAGGCTGGTAGACTAGCTCCTGACAGCAAACGCACATAAAAGATTGTTCCAATTTTTTCAGAAAATTCTAGAACAGTATCCAAGTATAAGGAAAGAAAAGTTAGCAGTTCATAATATGCTAATAAAATTCATCTATTGTATATTTCAAAACAGCTAGTAGAGAATAATTCAAGTGTTCCCAGCATAAAACATAAATGTTTGTATTGATGAACATTCCAATTATCCTGATTTGATTATTACATGTTATATGAATATATCAAACTTTCACATGTATCCCAAAATATATCCATCTATTATTTAGCAATAAAAATGTTTCAGTCACATTTAATGTCTTCTATTTAGAGGCCGGGAGTGGTGGCTCACGCCTGTAATCCCAGCACTTTGGGAGGCTGAGGCAGGAGGATCACAAGGGCAGGAGATTGACACCATCCTGGCTAATACAGTGAAACCCCGTCTCTACTAAAAATACAAAAAATTAGCCGGGCGTGGTGGCGTGCGCCTGTAGTCCCAGCTGCTGGGGAGGCTGAGGCAGGAGAATGGCGTGAACCAAGAAGGCCGAGCTTGCGGTGAGCCGAGATCGTGCCACTGCACTCCAGCCTGGGCGACATGGCGAGACTCTGTCTCAAAAAAAAAAAAAAAAAAAAAAAAAGTCTTCTATTTAAAAAAATCAAGTAGTCTTGATTGTGACTACCTGAGAAGAGCAAACTTACATAAAGAAACCCCATTCCATACACATTAGTTTTAAATCACAGTATGGCGTAGGAAAAGTTGCAAAGTCAATATATGATGTTAAAAAGTCAATGTCCCCCTAAACGTCATATTGCAGGGATAAACTATTTTTCACTTAAAAAATAAAAAAATCATGGGCAACTTCTCTCGAGGTCATTACATACTGACTGCCTTTTTTTCAAAAAGCTGTTCTGCACAGTATTCCAGTGTATGAACATGTATTATCTATTCAATCTTCTGCTGTTATAAAACTTGAATATCTGCCTTTAGGAGCTTAAAAAAAAAACACTAGGAAACAACTCTGTAGTATCTAATACCATAAACAAAACATTTATTTTCCTAGGATTATTCTGTGATATTTTACCTCAATCCTAAAATCCCATACCTTCCTGATGCTAATGTTTACATACAGTAGGATGAAATTATAAAAAGTAGAGCCACCTAATGTAAACATGATCAAATGGATACCCTGTATTCTTCAAAAGCCATTACTGGCTCCATTTCATCTTGGCTGGGTTTTTTTGTTTTTTTTTTTAAGCTAGAAGGAAAACTAGTTTTTTTCTAAATAGTCATAAAGATAATCCTTCAGTTATTTTAGGTAGTAAGGGAGTGCATTTCATATTTATTTTTTATATTAATATAAAAAGTAAGGCCAAGCATGGTGGTTCATGCCTGTAATCCCCGTACTTTGGGAGGCTGAGGCGGGTGGATCATTTGAGGTCAGGAGTGCTAGACCAACCTGGCCAACATGGCCAAACCCGTCTCTAGAAAAAATACAAGAAATGAGCCGGGCATGGTGGCAGGTGCCTGCAATCCCAGGTACTTGGGAGGTTGTGGCAGGAGAATCACTTGAACCCAGGAGGTGGAGGTTGCAGTGAGCTGAGATCATGCTACTGTACTCCAGCCTGGGAGACAGACCACAACTCCATCTCAAAAACAAACAAACAAAAAAACCTTACAAGTTTCAAATTTAAAAATTGAATGTCACATTTCAAAAGATGTCTCATATTAACTGATTTATGAACAAGGATCATTAAAGTCAAATGCATTACAGACAAAGTATTATAAAGACATTTTTAAAATATGGCAATTATGGGGAGATGCTGAAAACTTTCTACCAGGTACTCTCTCCCTAACAAACTCCTTTGTAAATGACCAATATTTAACCTGGTACTTCTATAGTTCCTATAATACGGGTATATCTAATACAGGTATTTTGAGTTACAGGTAGCTCCAATGTGCTAGGCACTCATCTACAGTGGTAATAAAAAGACAGTCTGTGCTCTCCTGGAACTTACCTTCCTACAGGAGAGTAAACAAACAAAAAACAGTTTCAGATAGTAACAACTGATGAAACAGAGCAAACTGACTCATGCCTATAAACCCTGCTACTTAGGAGGCTGAAGCGGGAGGACTGCCTGAGGCCAGGTGTTCGAGATCAGTCTGGGCAACATAGTAACCCCATCTGTTTGGATTTTTTAGACTAAATTTTAAAGAGTTGCTATTTTAGAAAGGGTAGTTTGGGAAGATCTTTCTGAGGAATCTATTTATACAGACTTAAAGGATATGAAAGAGTGAGATACATGAAAAGAGAATTCCAGTCAGAGAAACAGTACATATGTAAAGGCCCAGGGTTATCAAGATGTCGAGCGTGTTTAAATAAAACAGTGACCACTGCAGTCAAGCAATCTGGGCACAAGAGTACTAGTTTAAGAGGAGACTACAGATGTAGGTAGGGCTGCTGATCACAGGGCCTTTGGAAGGAGTTTGGACATAAATATATATACACATATGTATTTATTTAAAGTCACTGTTGGCTAACACCTGTTTTTTTCTGGTTTAATAAATGTGTTCCTGGCCTATCTGAAGAGAATGGGCATAAAACTTGTCCAGGGCAATAGTACATAACATCCAGAGTAATCACTAGCAGCAAGGTCACAATAATATGATCTAGGAAGGTCAGATTCTGTCCCAGTGGGATACTACCCATAGGGAAGACAACTTTCACATCACTCAGGTGGCTTTTTCCTCCATCTGTAATTGCTTCTTTCCCACCTACAGTGGAAACTCACCTCAGTTATCACTAACAAGCCCTATCTTTCCCAACCAGAGAATAATTAGGCTGATTAACAACTGCTTCCTGTATCTTAATTTCCTATAAGTGAAAATGAGTGTGACCTAACAAAGTCAGACTCTTCTTATGCCTGGGTGTCTTGGCTAAAATACAAGTAAACACTTCTCAAAGTGTAATCACTTTCCCCTGTCCTCTAAACATGTAAGCCTCATTTTGCCAAAGATAACTCAATGTATCACATTTGAGGAAGTAACAATTCCAATATAAATCCAAATATTTGATAAATTTCAGCATTTCTAAAAGTTTAAAAATCCTATTTAAAAAATTCTTCCTTAATAATAATCACTATCTCTCACAAAGGAAACTGTAGAGTTTTTGTGTTGCTGCTTTAAGTCTAGATAGAAAAGATATACAGACATAGGGGCATATCAACACTTTGGAGAGAAAGAAAACAGAAAAGTAATTGTATTATAAATGACAAGGGGTCAATATTTAATAGAAGATTCAAATTTATAAGTAAAATTAAAGACACAATAAGTGAAAAAAGAATGAAGAGATAGTTCATATTTGAAGCCTCCAACTTTAGGGATTTGATAAGAAAGGCTTGCTTGCAAAACACAGCTTAACACAAAACCCACACATTAATTAACCATGTGATTCCTTTTTACTTTAAAATTATGTGATTAAGAAAAAATGAAAATTTAAAAACAAAAAATACTTAATAGACAATCTGGTTAATTTTACCACTTAGTTTAACATGTAGCTTTTGAAAATTGTGCTGAACTGCTTAAGACTTATGCTGTTAGGTAACTTTGAACTGTAACAAAAACTTTCGTGGCGATTTTTAGATTAAACTGACCATGTTTCACAACTGAAAATTCTTCTGAGGAACAGTACCTCAAAGTAAAGTAACTTTGGGCATAGAGAAGTCAAAATCCAGCATCTAAGAGGTTTAAAGTAAATTTAGGTACATGTATATGTGTTGCCTCAGATTATTTCTGAAAGGTAGTGGCACTGGATTAGAAAACCGGGTAGAAGGATGAAGTTTTGACTGATGTGTGAAAAACATACTTCATGAGACAATTACTTATCATTTGTTAATATCAGAATGTTATTATTTAAAAAAATCTTCACATACTGGTCCTTCCACAAGATGTGCAAGCACTTCATCCCACAGCTTCTGGTTTTGACAATCTTCTCTGATGAGATGTTGCTGTTGAGGAGTTAGTTGAAAAGCCTCAACTGCTTCTGCTGAATCTGATGCTTTGTATACTTTGGAGGCGCTTGGACAGTCATCTAGATTTATTTTAAAAATTTATCAGCAGACTTACAAGTGGTTCTAAGCAGAACTATGAAACAAAAGAGTTAACTGGCACAAGTAATGTTTAGCAGAAAGATAACCAACATAAAACAGCATCTGATTTCCCCTAAAATTTAGGATACTGTTATTTCCTGCTATTTGGCTCTGACACTATTAAACAAAAGATTCATCTTCTACCATGCCCCCCCAGCCAAATCCTTTGCTTTCATTTCTTGTAAGTCTCTCAATTTATTTTCTTAATATTTCTCTTTATTAAAAAGTATGTTGGCTGGATGCAGTGGCTTCTGCCTGTAATCCTAGCACTGTAGGAGGCTGAGGCGGGAGGATCCCTTCTGCCCAGGAGTTCAAGACCAGCTTGGGCAACATGGAGACATCCCATCTTTACAAAAAATACAAAAATTAGCCAGGTGTGGTGGTGTACAGCCGTGGGCTACTTCGGAGGTTGAGGTAGGTGGATCGCTTGAGCCCAGGAGGTCAAGGCTACAGTGAGCCAAGATCTTTCCACTGCACTCCAGCCTGAGTGACAAGAGTGAGATCTTGTCTCAAAAAAAAAAAAAAAAAAAAAAAAAAAAAAAAAAAAAAAAAAAAAAGTATGTTGTTATGATTTATATTTTGCAATCATTACCTACCATCTGAAATTGGCCTTTTTGTGGTTCCCCTGGGCTGCTTCTTTGACTGTCCTTTAGTCTTCTTCCCTTCTTTATCTGAAGGGTAACCTGCTGGATACTGATGGGGGGAGGAGGGAGAGTACAATGCAGATTTAAGCTTCACAGAGAAGGGGGGTTTAGATCCCGGTGAGAAATTAAAAGGGAGGGGAAGACTACACTTTCTCCAACTGAAAAACTTTACATAAAAGAAATAGAATAGACGTTTAAAGGAAAAGAATTCAAAGCACAGACAACTCTTAAAATCCCAATTTATGTAGCTGTGACTACTAAGAGATTCCGTTTTATAATACACTGATCTGAAGTTTGAGATCTAAGAAAAATAAGTCTTCAGGAGTTGTGATTAGATTTCCTTAAAGTTTAAGGAAAGTAGAATACAGAAGTGAAGGTAAATGAGAACCAATCATAGAGCAAAACAGAATAGAAAGCAAACAGATTGGATCACAGTAAATTGTGGAGTTGATCTAAAAAAATATCAAAAACATTAAGGGTCAAACTTCTCATCTCCTAAAGTTAGGGGTAGGAGCTTTTAGAAGACCTAAAGCAACTAAATTACTAAATCCTCCACCAGCTAAGAGTTAGACTTGAAGTAATACATTCTATCTATCACCCTTATGTTCCAATGGCTACCTTCTTTGAGGGGGTGGGTGGGGTGGGAAGAGCATGCTTTGTAATAACAGTCATGCTTACAGCACCGTATGTTTCAGGCCTCAATGACTATTACTCATCATAGCAGATGGGCTCACATGCTTCTGCTCAGTTTCAAATATAACCTATCTATAACAATGCTCTCAACAGGGACAACTGAAAAATCTTCTGAAAGTGAATTTGACAAAGTTGTTTTTATATTAAAAAGAATTATTTTAGTAGTTGTTTTAGCAGCTGATGGTCTTATTTTCAACAATCAATTCTATGAGTTTAAAAAGACAACAAAAAGAGAAACAGACTTGCATTACAAGACACACACTCACCTGCCTGGGTGGTCAGACACTTGCCCATAGTTCAGCCCCTACACATGCAGTGTGGGCAGAGCCAGGGGAAATGATAAAGCTGGCAGTTTTTATGGGAAGCACAACAATGGGGAATGATGGGAGATGAACTCAAACCATGCTCTGAAGTCAGTGTCAGGGACAAATTCTAGGGTATACAGGCAGTGAAGGGATTAATGCAGCCATACCATCCACTACGCACACAGAATCAATGAAGTCTTTATGGGTTAACAGCTGAGCATGGGCAAAGGGGAAAAAAGACAAAGCACTAAAGGTGGTGGCAGGGCAGGGAAGCAGCTTTGCAGGGGAAGAGAGAAAAGGGGTGAGGAAAAGTGAGAAAGGGAGAAGGCAGACCACTCTTATAAAGCCACCTCCCCACCCTTCCCCTACCAGAGAGACACCCCCTGTGCCCTCTAGGATAAATGTCCTTTTCCAGGGCCTCCTATACCTAAATTTTATGAATCCCTTTCCCTCACACTTCAAGTCATTTCCAAATTGATTTGGAAATATTTTACTTTTAATTAACAAGTCCAGCTTTTCCCAAGCACAACCCTTGGTCCTACGGCAGTCTGACATCTAGGATACTACCTTTTCTCTTCTTTTCCTCTGTCTATTTGCATGATCTTATTCCTCACCCCTTATAGTCCACCAGTCAATTGCTGTGGGTTATATCCAGTGTTAAGGCATGTAGATAGTAGAGGTGTATATTTTTATGAACACACAGACAGCCTAGACGAATGTAATCTAACCTGTAAACGGAGACATAATCTCCTTGACCGTTCTATTCCTTCAGAGGTCCAAGGAGCAGGTTCAACATCATCTCTTCTTAAAAGATAGCGCCAAACCAAGAATCCATGGCTTGATGAAATCTCTGGCCAGTATTTCACCACCTAAATCACAATATTTCAGTGCCAGTTTGAGATTTAAAGTTTAGACTTATTCATCACATCAGTGGTATCAAAATAATCTTTGCCAGAAATGCCACTTCTGAATATACTGCTTTGCTATACGGATAGTAAGTCAAGAATATTCGCTAAAACAGTTTTGACCTTAATTCCTATTACAGTACTTCCCATATGAGGACTGCTATACATTTAATAGAGTAACAAGATTATGCTAATTAACAGAATTTGTATCGTAAAGATGGCAGCAAATGCCTCTTTTTAAACAAAGAACGCAAATCTATTATTATGTGCTCTGCTTTGAAAATCTATTACAACTAAAATCATTCAAAAAGTATATAAAAATCAAGTTATACAACAGCCAGTTACTTAAATAGCTTTATTATAGAGAACATACACTTACATTAAAAAAAAAAAAATCTTAACCCAACTCTGCCCTAGGAACTTGAAATAAGCCTTAAAAGTAAAGTGCTGAAGTTAAGAGTTTGCTTTATGCATCTGTTCAATTTCCAGAAAAAGTAGCAATATAAGATGGCTACTGTTTCCTCGAGCCCACCCACAGTAGTTTCTTGCAACAACCCTGCCTTGAAAGCCCAGGAAGAATGACAAACAAGATGTCATGCCAGATAGAGCACCTTATAAATGCCATCATATCTGTTGCCTTCTTCAGGAGCATATTTGCTGATCTTCCTCCCTTTAAAACTGCGTATCACTCTGACTGGCTTACCAGCTCTCCAATTCCGAGACTCTGCTCCAATTTTATCATCCAATGGAGCATCACAGTTTAGGGCCAATGCCCTAAAAAACAACAAAAAAGTCTTTATACCACGTAATTTTTCTTCAAGCATACAATCGAGTCATTAGCTCAATTAAAAGGTGAATTATACCTTACCTGATGGTTAAGAGTCTATGATTCTTTCCATATTATTCCAGATAATAGGATTATGCTTTCCCCCACCAGCAGAGAAGACAAATCAGTTTTCTGATGTCACCCCCAAGCCAGGGGATTGGTTCTCAGATAGCCTGTAGGGTTCTTCTGAAAGTAATAACATCTGTGCCACGTATAATAGAAAACAACTAGAAATACATGGAATTTTTCTTTAAATAACGTTTGTTGGGGGAAGGGAGAACGTTGGAAAACTAAAGCAAATGATTGTTTCAATAGTGATCTTTGTTAAGGGTGTGAGGTGAATTGCTGGAATAATGTAGAAAGAAATCCAGAAATATAAATTTGTGAGCAAGATACAAATGACCTTCCCAGGTCTACTTTCCACATTCCAGACAATAGAGAATCCTTAAAGTTTAAAAGATATTAAGAATAAGTGGTGTATCAGAATATTCTTTAAAGGTCTCCATAAAAAGATAAATTTCAATAAGCCTGAAGCATCCAAATGCCTGTGCTAACGACAATGAAGACTTCTGGCTGCTTGAGATCACTACATTTTACTGATAATGCATTAATGCATGGTCAAAGAGGAACACTGAATTGGAAGTAGTAACTGACTTAGCTGGAACTTACTTAGTATATACATTCACCTAATAGTAGTAAATCAATGAGCTTATTAGATGTTAGAAAACCTTACTCTTGGGAGAACCTAGTTGTACCAAAATCTGTATTTAAATTATTTTTAGTATTTTAAAATAACAATTTTAGAATCAGTTTAAAATTAGCATTTTCCTCTAGGACACCTACATCTTAAGTGAAAAGAAAACACTGAGAACACTTAAGGTTTAAAAAACAAAAAACACAACTATACCCAATCTGGTGAAAGCAGATACGACATAAAATACTTCTTCAGGGTTTAATTCTTTTTATGCAGGCTCAAGTTAAAAAAATAGACTTCAAGAATATGACTAACCTATTGAAAAGAAACATCTTGACCATAGTTATATTTTTAGTGAGTAAATAAACCTGAAAGTATTTTGTTTTAAAAAATAACTTATATAGCTGTGGTCAAAGAGTTGAAGCTTCCCAAGTTACCCTTTTTTTAATCTAAAAGGAAGATGCATTAAAATTCTGGAAGGTAGAAAAAAACACAGCCATCAACTCTAGGGCTAGTATTACGTCTTACTTACAGAATACCTATTGAGATATTATACCTATTTTATCTTAAAGAGCTAGGGTAAGTATTACCTTCATGTCACTGAATGGAATGCTTTAATGCTCACGGATACCTTCAGTCATAATTACTGCCACCACTAACTGGTACTGTCAACTCACTTCTGGCCTCAGGTAATTAGGCTATTCAAGTATATGAAAAGAGTCCAAGAGGATGAAACTGGGCAATACAGCAACAAAGCTCCTCCATTAATCTATCTGCCACTCAACCAGTCAGGTGCCTCTGACTGCCCTGATAAAAGATGGCCAGGTTACTTTGCTGCCCTCCTCAGTTTCTTAAAGTTGGAAGAGCTGGGAAGAAATAGGAATAAACTCAGCAGCAAGAAGGTGTCGAACTACCTCTTAGCAAAGAAGCAAAAATGAATTCAACCATACACTACTGGGGAAAGAGCATACTATGGGTCAGCGCAAAGGGCCTTTCACCTCAGTTTTCATGTTTGTAAGACATACAGGTACCTTTGCTCAAGCACTTTTACAATCACAAGGCGTATTCACAACTTAACGTATAAACTGACAGACGGGATGTTAAAGTCTCTCTGATAATTCAATTCTAAATTGTTTTCAGTTGATATTTCATTTTCACTATCTCCTCTTTACAGCAAACATGTTTCCTGCTTGTCAATTACTTTCTAATGAGACTGTAGCGGTACTTATCAGATTATCCAAAAGTGTGAAAGGAATCTAACATGTACATTACAATGGTGGATAGTTATGAAGGAAGTTCCTTTCAAGCAAAATTATCGATTATTAAAGGGAAAAATAATTTTCAGATTTGACAACTTGAAAGAGTCCTTTTGCAAATTTGAGATACATTTTCATTGACAACAACACATCAAAATATTTATTTTAAGACATTCTTCTTGAAGGACTGCTTTCTTGCTAGAAAAGAATAGCTAAGCTCCTGTGTCTCAAGAATGTTTTCACCAGCAAATCTGACCTGTCTCCTCTGCTGGTTCAGTAAAAATAATCCTACTGTCAGAAACAATATAGAACACATAAAAACAGAGATTCTATGTAAATTGATACACATGAAAGTCTTGAAATCATACTCGTATATTCTTTACATCACACAGTAATCAGAAATTAAGGGGACACTACTTAAAACTGAGTGATGTAGACTCAAAGTGAAAAACACTCAGTTTTATTCAATCGACGAAATACCCTTAATAACAGGATATAAAAACAGTTAACTTTATGAAACGTTCACAAAAATTTCAGTAGGACAAACTATAATGTGATTTTTGCTATCTGGTGGTCTGGGTTACTTATTAATATTGGTATTAGCATGCATTTATAAAATAAAACATTTTGAAATTAATAAATTTTCTGTACCCATGGGAGCTGAGATGTCATTAGTATTTCTATGGAATAAAGGTCAGCACACGGTGGCTCTTTTGTAATGTCTTAAGGGGATTTAGTTAGAAAAGATCACTTTTGTAACTAAATGAACATTCCCTTTAACAACTCTTAGAAGATATCTGATTAGCAGACATTCTAAAAGTACATTCAGTACAGATCTGATTAAGTTACCTTATGCTTCATTTATGTACATAAATGTGGCTCCCAAACATAACTTTATTTCACATTACTGAGTTTACTCTAAAAAGGAGTTTGTCACTTTTAGCTTTGACCAATGTAGTAGTAGACAAGCCACCTTATTCTCAATTTCACTTAAATTACACAGGCTCCTTTCCTTCAAAGTTGTTAACATTTTCAAATGCATACCACATGTATACATTAAGACTAGAAATTATGGCATTTAAAAAATAACGGTATAAAGATATGTTAGGATGCTGATAAACAATTACATAATCAGGCACTGGAATTTTAATTTCAGATCTTTAACTCCCAGTTTGAAATTCTCCTCTGCAATGTAAGTTACAATTTACAGTCCTATAATAAAACTTTTATTCAATGTTCAAATTCTAAACAGTGTTTACAATAGTACCTGTTCATGTTTGTTAATGTTTGATCAGCTGAAGGTGCACCAATTCTTTTATTACCAGCAAGATTTTTACCACCGCTTCCAGTGTATGTGAATTCATCACCTCGGTCCTGTCAGAGAAGATTTTCTTTATTAAGAAAGCTAAACCCAAGTATAATTTCATCAATTCTTATTTCAGAGTCAAAACATTTCATTAGGATGTTATGAGTTGACGTTTTCTCTTGAGGCATCTCCCAAAATAATGCAAAATTTAAATGCAATCTTGTGTGTAGTATACCTTCAAGTTATATAACTTGACCTAACACTTTCACTTTAAATTATACTTTTCAACATCTCCAAATATGGTTAGTCTCATGCTATATATGTAGTAAAATAATCAATAGAATGTTACAAACAAGGTAAGGTCTTATGGATTTAAATATTATATTTTATTCAATTCAATGTTAAAACTTAACAATACTAGCTTGTAGGTTCTTTATAGATAATACCACTTCAACAAACACTCCATAACCAAATTTCCAACTGACATCTACACCATACCTAAGTGTGCTGCCTCAAATTTCAAATTCTGGCATTGACAATAAATAAGTACTACAAAAGCAAGTTTACCTAAAAACTTCACATTAACTTTTTTTTTGAGACAGAGTCTTGCTCTGTCACCCAGGATGGAGTGCCGTGGCACGATCTTGGCTCACTGTAGCCTCTGCCTCCCAGTTTCAATCGCTTCTCCTGCCTCAGCCTCCCAAGCAGCTGGGATTACAGGAATCTGCCACTGCGCCTGTCTAGCTTTTGTATTTTTAGTAGAGATGGGGTTTTGTCATGTTGGCCATGTTGGTCTCGAACTCCCGGCCTCAAGTGATCCACCCGCCTTGGCCTCCCAAAGTGCTGGGATTACAGGCATGACCCACTGCGCCCTGGCTTTCATATTAAAATTCTAACAGCATAGTTAAGTTCCCTTTATTTCATATTCTGTGGGTTCACCCGTATCACACATTCGGGTAAAATAATCGCCTCCCATTAAGAAGAAATTTGGAAAAAATTTGAAAAATCTAAAAGTAATATAAAGTATCTACTAAATGTTAAAAAAAAAAAAAAAAAAAGGCCAAAAGATGTTATATACACTAGCTCTCCAATTACTTCTACAGCAGCTACAAATTTATATGGATATTATTGTCTCTATCTGATTCAGTACTGGAAACAAATTAAGAAAAGTAACTATCAGTGCACAATTAATTCTACTAATACTAGCAAAATAGTGATTCTTTAATGCAAGATCATTTTCATTAGTTTAGACAACTTAGACAATGATGTTTTGTGTCTACTAAATTCTTATGATAGAAGTCAATTATTTATACTTTGTTTTTCCCTTGGATTAAAAGCCACAACTAAACATCTCATAGTCTTAAAGTGTTATTGGTCCAAAACCCTTAAATTTACTTTCACCTTTTGTTAATCCGATATTAAGGTCTACATATTTTTTAAACAAGGTATTATGAAACTTAATCTTTAGTATGTATTCTATGAGAAGGAATTCTAATAAATACGTACATCTAGAACAGTTTAGAATACTTCTTAAACTGATCAAAACCAGTCTTCCACCCGGTATCTGGACAGACTCCACAATATTCATATTCATAACTCTGTCAACTTTTCAAGTTATTATGGGAGTGCCATAAAGAAAAAGTAATGGAAAGTAAGAGAGCATAGTAAGACAAATGTAAGCTAAATAGTATTTAAAACATTTCTGATTATTCTTCAAGCAGCAAATCAAGGAAACATGGCTAAAATTCTGTACCATTAACTCATTTGTACTTTAATCATTACATCAACAAAAACATTATATTATCACGAGGGAAAAAACTGTCAGACTGTAAGAACTCAACCATATTATTTCAGGCTATTTTTTCTATGCAAAGGCCAGGCGCGATGGTTCATGCCTGTAATCCCAGCACTGTGGGAGGCCAAAGCAGGAGGCCTGCTTGAGCCCAGGAGTTCAAGACCAGCCTGGGTGACATAGCGAGACCTTGTCTCTATTAAAAAATAAGAATAAAATATTTTTCCTAAGGAAAAATAATCAGCCTAAATTTGTTGCATCTTCTAGTCAATGATCCATTAAATTGTGCCTGGGAGGCAGTAGCCTAAACAAGTTCTGCTGCCTGGGAAGAGCTCACATAAAGCAGCTCTGTGTACACAAGGGACATAGCACTGCTCCAAAGTAACTCAGTTCTTCAGTTATTCCCAACGTCTATTATTCTCCCAAGCTGCTAAAGCAACTGCCTAAGACAACAAGCTGGATGCTCATATTCTTGCCATCATCAAGATCAGGTGGAAGACCTTTATCCCAAACTTCTCAGCCTCCTCCCTATAGACTATCAGATAAATAATTCCAAAGCACAACAAAGACAAACATTCCCCAAACTCCTTTAATGATTTAATTCAAGGTTGTCTAGACCATAGCCTCAAATTTTACCAGTTTCTCTCATAATAACCTTTACATCCCTGCAAAACTGTACCACTGCTAGTGGAACACACATCTACTACTGGGGGATTAGGTGGTGTTAGGAGAAGCATTTTACATATAATTCATTTAAACCTCACAGCAAGCCTTTAAGTACTATAAATCTTATTTTACAGATGTGGCAGAGGTTCAGTAAATCGCCTAAAATCACACAACTAGGAAAAGAGATGGCTCCACAACCAGGACACAAAACCAGACTCTGGCTTCCGAGTCTTCTCCTCAACACTGAGCAAACGACTTCCCAAGACAACTGAGAGAATGCAGATCATCTTTGTGCGTCCTCACTTCTCAAAAGAGGTCACCAAAATACAAGGCACTAAAACTGCATTTGATTAATTCTTAAGTTACTAGGCTAAAATATTAACTCAGTTATCAGCAGGTACGCAAGAGTATTACATCCGTTCATCCAGACAGAACAAAGATCACTGGCTTCATGAAATTTATACCAAATTCAAGAATTCAGGCAACTTTTTTTCTTAAATGTGAAAAGCTTATTCAGGTTTCCTTTTCCTAATCCTATAGATATACTTGCCTACGATAGAAAGATCAAAGAGTTGAAAACGCTTATAAAATATATAAACATTTCCAGACACATTTTAGCTGTCGATCAAGGCCTGTATGTCATCTTAGTCCTAAAATTTTTCTTCACATTATGTAATAGACTTAACTAAGACAATTAGCAGTTCATCAGTACTTAGCTTCACAAATGTTTTAACGTTTGACTAACTATATTCAAAAACATGGAAACAAGAAAATAAACTTCATATATTTAAGATAATATTCTTTTCTTTTTTTTAAAGACAGAGTCTCACTTTGTCATCCAGGCTGGAGTACAGTGATGTGATCTTGGCTCACCGCAACCTCTGCTTCCTGGGTTCAAGTGATTCTCCTGCCTCAGCCTCCCGAGTAGCTGGGATTACAGGCATGCACCACCACGCCTGGGTAATTTTTGTACTTTTAGTAGAGACAGGGTTTCATTATGTTGGCCAGGCTGGTCTCGAAGTCCTGACCTCAAGTGATCAGCCCACCTCGAACTCCGAAAGTGCTGAGATTACAGGCATGAGCCACTGTGACTGGCCTTATTTAATATTCTGCTACAGAGAATATAACTAACATTTGAGTCCGTGCTATGTGCAAAGGGCCACATAAATTATCTCATTTAATGTAATCATCTTCCCGACATAAAATACTATTTCTTATTTTTACAGATGGGGAAGCTGAGTTATCAGAGTTAAATAATTTGGCCCAAGTCTCAAATACAACAAATGTCAGAGACCAGATCAAATACAATTGCCCAGACACTAAAAACAAATGTTAAAGAGACTACATTTCTAGTTGGTTTATTTATAAAGCCTTTAAAAAATTCCAAGAGCTGACTGTAATAAACTATGTAACATCTTTTGCATTTCTGACAAATACATAAAGACATAGCTTCAAAATATGGATGCTAAAGAAGAATGCAAAGGATGAACCTAAATATTTCCATGTTCATTTACTTTGCCATGTTAATGTAAATGCACTGCCAAATCTGCCTTTCAGAAAGACAGCACGCTTTTCTATTTCTGTCTGAAAACATACTGTATTTTGTGTTCTCCCTCCATAACTACTCGAATTGATTCATCTTTGTAACAATTCATGAAAGCAAGTAAATACCTGAAGACCACATATCTCATAAACAGTAAAAAAACAAACAACCCAATTAGAAAACGGCCAAAAAACCTGAAGCGCTATACTACTAAAGAGGCTATACAGATGGCAAATAAGCAAACGAATCACGTCCAACAATAAGATATCACTACACACCTATCAGAATGGCTAAAACAAAAAACAGCAACAACAGCGAATGCTGGTGAGATGCAGAGAAACTGGATCACTCATATATTGCCGACAGGAACGTAAAATGGTATAGTCACTGGAGAAAACAGTTTGGCAGTTTCTTACAAAAACTGAACATGCAACTGCCACATGTGACCCAGGAATTGCACTTCTGGGGCATTTATTCCAAAGAAATAAAGACTTATGTTTACAAAAAACCTGTTCACAAATATTTACTGTAGCTTTATCTGTAATGGCTAAAAACTCAAAAGAACCCAGCTGTTCTTCCATGAGTAAATGATTAAATGAACTGTTGTACATGCACACCATGGACTAGTACTTGGCAATAAAAAGGAATGAACTATTGATACACGCCACAATCTCCAGAGAATCATGCTGAGTGGAAAAAGCCAATCCTGAAGGTTAATATATAGTATACTACATACTTCCATTTATAAAAATTCTTGAAGTGACAAAATTATAGGAATGAAGAAATGAGGTTGGGAGCAGTGGCTCACGCCTGTAATCCCAGCACTTTGGGAGGCTGAGGTGGGCGGGTCACTTGAGGTCAGGAGTTTGAGACCAGCCTGGCCAACATGGTGAAACCCCATCTATACTAAAAATACAAAAATTAGTCAGACATGGTGATGCATGCCTGTAGTCCCAGCTACTCGGAAAGCTGCGCCAGGAGAATCACTTGAACCTGGGAGGCAGAGGTTGCAGTGAGCCGAGATTGCATCACTGCCCTGTAGCCTGGGAAACAGAGTGAGATTCTATCTTTAAAAAAAAAAAAAAAAAAAAAAAAAAAAAAAAAAAAAAAAGGCTCGGCACGGTGGCTTATACCTGTAACCCCAGCATTTTGGGAAGCCGAGGTGGGCAGATCACCTGAGGCCAGGAGTTCCAGACTAGCCTGGCCAGTATGGAGAAACCTCATCTCTAGTAAAAACACAAAAATTAACCGGGCGCCTGTAATCCCAGCTATTCAGGAGGCTGGTTGCGGCAAGCTGAGATGGTGCCATTGCCCTCCAAGCTGGGCGACAAGGGCAAGATTCCACCTCAAAAAAAAAAAAAAGGAGAAAAGATTAGTGGTTGTCAGAGGTTAAGAAGTAAGAAGCAGTGGGGGGCTATGTCTGATAGGTGTAGCTATAAAAGGGCAACACAATAAGGGAAACTGTGGTAATATAAATGTTCAGCCCCTGACTGTACAGTGTGAATATCCTGGTTCTGATATTGTACTATATAGTTTTGCAAGATGTCACCACTGGGAGAAACTGGGTAGAGGGCACAGGATCCCCTTCCCGCCTTTTTTTTTTTAAAAGGAGATGGTCTCGCTCTCTGTCACCCAGGCTGGAGTGCTGCACTGGCATGATCATGGCTCACTACAGCCTCGACCTCCTAGGCTCAAGCAATCCTCCTGCCTCATCCTCCTGAGTAGCCAGGACTACAGGCACATGCCACCATACCCAGCTAATTTCTCTGTTTTTTTTTGGTAGGGACAGGACTTTGCCATGTTGCCCAGGCTGGTCTTGAACTCCTGAGCTCAAGAGATTCACCCACTTCAGCCTCTCAAAGTGCTGGGATTACAGGCATGAGCCACTGGACTCGGCCCTCTGTATTGTTTCTAATGCTACATGTGAATCTACAACTATCTCAAAATAGTAAGTTTAATTTTAAAAAATAAACTCTATAGATTTAACACGGGAACCAGTTTTTACTTTTTAAAAGAGAAAACTTAAAGAAGAATGACAAAAAAAGCTCTATAGAGGATGGGCACCGTGGCTCACGCCCATAATCCCAGCAGTTTGGGAAGCCAAGGTGGGCAGATCATCTGAGGTCAGGAGTTCGAGACCAACCTGGCCAACATGGCGAAACCCCAGCTCTACTAAAAACTGACTGGGTGTGGTGGCTCACACCTGTAATCCCAACATTTTGGGAGGCCAAGGCGGGAGGATCACCTGAGGTCAGGAGTTCGAGACCAGCCTGGCCATCGTGGTGAAACCCCATTTCTACTAAAAATACAAGAATTGGCCAGGCGCAGTGGTGCATACTTGTAATCCCAGCTACTCGGGAGGTGGAGGCAGGAGAATCGCTTGAACCTGGGAGGAGGAGATTGCAGTGAGCCGAGATTGAGCCATTGCATTCCAGCCTGGGGTGGCAAAAGCAAAACTCCGCCTCAAAAAATAAATACATAAAAATACAAAAATTAGCCAGGTGTGATGGCAGGCACCTGAAATCTCACATACTTGGGAGGCTGAGGCAGGAAAATCACTTGAACCCAAAGGCAGAGGTTGCAGGGAGCTGAGATCGCACCACTGCACTCCAGCCCAGGTGATATAGCGAGACTCCGTCTCAAAAAAAAAAAAAAAAAAAAAAAACAAGGAAAAAAATAAAAGCTCTATAGAGAATATGTTTTCCTTGTAATAATCACTTCACAAACACATGTAAGTCAAACCAATACATGTAAAGAATAAACACTGTCAAATGATTTACTTTCTAACTTGTATAAAACTGATTACTTCAACAAAAACTGCTAAAAAGACACAATAGTATTTGATGTATCCTAGGCAAAGCTATTGTATTTTACAAATGATCAAGGCAGGTACTAATGAGTAAGGTTGTATAATGACTTACGACTTCATCTGCAAATCCACCAGCCAGGACAAGGGAATAAGCCCCATCATTACTTCGACCATGAATTCCACCAACATGGGGTCTGTGAACACCTGCTTCGCTCACCTATAAAACAATTAAAGAGAGTTTCAAAATATCTCTGAACAGTTAAGATACATTTACAAAATGCTTTCATATATATTATTGGTACCTAAAGACCCAAGAAGTGAATCTCACAGAGTTCTATCTTTTGCTTTCTCATTTTAAATCTCCTCAAACATAACCTTTAGGTTCTGAGAATTCTAAAACTGATTGCGTAGAATTCTGAGTTGCACAATAACTAGTAAATAATTATCTTATGTCTATTGGAACTTCCAGCTCAACTCAGCTAAAAGAGGACTAGCAGCAGTCCATATCGTTTCTCTCTTATTTCTAGTCTTGGATAGTGGCCCTGTTGCCTACCTAGTTTGTGAAGTCAAAAATGCAGGAGTTATGTTAGCCCCATTCTTCTCCCTTATTATTCCTCAAACCCTTTTGGTTACAAGGATTGCTGATTTTACCTCCTAAATTTCTCAAATCCATCTTCTTTTACTTCCACTGTTCAGTCTTAGTTTGAGTCATGAATGCTTACAATAGTTCCTTTTTTTACTGCCTCTAGTTTTGCTCCTTCAAACCCAACCTATCTATCACAAACTGGATGATTCTTTTAAAAATAATTCTGCTTTTGACTTTCAACTGCTTAAAATATATTAAGTGGTCACACAGTATCAAACCCAAGTCAACATGATTTATTACTCTCTCTAAATATGGCTCCTATCTATTTTTCCTAGCCTTATCTGCAGCTTCTCCTTCAAGGAACATATATGCCTGAGCCAAAACTACTCAATGTTGCCCGAAAATGCTATCCGTTTCTACTTTAATCATTTCTACTTCAATGGATGACTGCTTTTCCCCTTGTATCTTCATTCCTGCCTCACTGAAACAAGTGTCACTTCTTTGTGAACTTCAAACTCCCTGAAAAAGGTATTGTAGTTCATCTGTTTGTCATACAATTGGTTTTTTTTTTTTTTTTTTTTTTTTTTTTTTTTTTTTTTTTTTTTTGGTAGAGACAGCGGTCTCACCATGTTGCCCAGGCTGGTCTGGAACTCCTGGGCTCAAGGAATCCTCCTGCCTCAGCCCCCAAGAGTGTTGGGATTACGGCATGAGCCACCACGCCTGGCCAATACAGTTGTTCTTAGCAGAGTAAAGGAAACTGAATTCAAGCTTGCACAATAATTTGGGGCGGGGGTGGAAAGGCACTTTAGAAGCTTTTAGAAGCCAACAAGAAGGTGATAGCAACAGAACCTGGAAAGGTTTTGGCTTTTGAAACAACTCAGCAGAAGGTACCATTTGATCTCCCCACCTCAACCCTGGCCAAAATAATCTGTTTTTCCTAAATATTCCCCATTTTCTAAATAGCAAATCGATCTCACTAGTTGCTCAGGAAAACAACCTCATAGTCATCTTAGACTATATAAAGAGGCTTTCAGAGTTTAGAAAATAAATACGTGACAGACAGGTATATGAAAAAAAGACGCAAAAAAATAAGGCAATTAGAAATACACAAAGTGTATTTTTACTATATTTATAGTATCATATTCAATTTATATACAGTATTTTATTGTATTTATAGATCCAAAGTCATAATAACCTAAACTTTGAATACTGGTTCAACCAAAATTATAATACAACTATTGCAAAGATAAGAGAACACAAAGAGTATTAAACTAAATGTTTCATCTTCCACAGAAAGAAGTTAATATGGCCGGGCAGGGTGGCTCACACCTGTAATCCTAGCACTTTGGGAGGCCAAGGCGGGTGGATCACCTGAGGTCGGGAGTTTGAGACCAGCCTGACCAACATGGAGAAACCCCATCTCTACTAAAAATACAAAATTAGCTGGGCATGGTGGCGCATGCCTGTAATCCCAGCTACTTGGGAGGCTGAGGCAGAAGAATTGCTTGAACCCAGGAGGCGGAGGTTGCGGTGAGCCGAGATTGTGCCACTGCACTCCAGCCTGGGCAACAACAGCAAAACTCCATCTCAAAAAAGAAAGAAAGAAGTGAATACAACTAAAAGATGAATTAAAAAAAAAAACAGTATAAATACATTACTTATTAATAGAAATAAGAAGGTAGGGCCAGGCACAGTGGCTCACACCTGTAATCCCAGTACTTTGGGAAACTAAGGCAGGAGGAATTGACCCCAGGGATTCAAGATCAGTCTGGGCAACATGGTGAAACCCCGACTCTACAAAAAAACACAAAAATCAGCTGGGTGTGGTGGTGTGTGCCTGTAGTCTCGGCTACTCTGGTGGCTCAGAGTAAAGGATAGCTTGAGCCCAGGAGGGGACTGTGATTATGGCACTGCATCCAGGAGGAAGGGGGAGGAGGGAAGAGGAGGAGGAGGAGGAGAAGCTGCTGCCATGCCTGCCACCACCACCGCCACAAAGCCTATAATCCCAGTGCTTTGGGAGGCCAAGGCTGGAGCACTGCTTTAGGCCAGGAGTCTGAGACTAGCCTGGGCAACATAGCATGACTCTGTCTCTACCAAAAAACAAAACAAAACAAAAAAACACAGCCAGGCATGGTGGTATACATCTTTACATCTTTAGTCCTAGCTAGGTGGAATGATCACTTGAGCCCAGAAGTCTGAAGTTACAGTGAGCTGTAACTGCTACTACACTCCAGCCTGGGTGATAGAGCAAGATGCTATCTCTTTAAAAAAAAAAAAAAAAAGAAAGAAAGAAATAAGAAGGTAAATGCATAGGATACAACTAAAATTTTAAAGTGGCTGCCTCTGAGAAACAGAAAATGATGATGAAGCCGGGCGCAGTGGCTCACTCCTATAATCCCAGCACTTTGTGAGGCTGAGATAGGCGGATCACCTGAGGTTGGGAGTTCGAGATCAGCCTGACCAACATGGACAAACCCTCTCTCTATTAAAAATACAAAATTAGCCAGGCGTGGTGGTGCATGCCTGTAATCCCAGTTACTTGGGAGGCTGAGGCAGGAGAATTGCTTGAACCCGGGAGGTGGAGGTTGTGGTGAGCCAAGATCGTGCCATTGCACTCCAGCCTGGGCAACAAGAGTGAAACTCTGCTCCAAACAAATAAAAAAAAGATGAAAAGTAGGGTGCGTTTTTAAAAAATAAATTATTTACTAGTATTTAATATATACATAGCTTTTTAAGCCATTTTTATGTATTACAGTTGGCCCACAGGTTCCACATCTGCCAAGTCAAAGAGAGTAGAAAACATTTGGGAAAAAAAAAATAGACAGCTGTGTCTGTACTGAATCTGTCCAGACTTTTTCTTGTCATGATTCCCCAAACAATATAGTGTTAACAACTATTTACACAGCATTTACACGCTATTAGGTATTATAGGTAATCTAGAGATGATTTAACGTATAAAGGAGGATGTGCATAGGTTATATGAAAATACCGCACCATTGTATAAAGGATTTTTTTTGTTTTTTTTTTTTTTTTTTTGAGACAGAGTCTCGCTCTGTCACCTAGGCTGGAGTGCAGTGGCACAATCTCGGCTCACTGCAACCTCTGCCTCCTGGGTTCAAGCAATTCTCCTGCCTCAGCCTCCTGAGTAGCTGGGATTATAGGCACTTGCCACCACACCCGTCTGATTTTTGTAATTTTAGTAGAGATGGGTCTCACCATGTTGGCAAGCCTGGTTTCCAACTCCTGGCCTCAAGCGATCTGGCTGCTGCGGCCTCCCAAAGTACTGGGATTACATGTGTGAGCCACCACACCAGCCTGAGCTTGTGTGCAATTTGAGCATCCACAGACTTTGGTGTCTATAGGGGATCTTGAACCAATCCCCCACAGATACCAAAGGATAAGTGTATGTTACCTAAATTTTATATTGTATTAAAGGTCTAAGTACCAGGGCCATTCAATATAAAAATTAAAGCTAGGCCGGGCGCAGTGGCTCATGCCTGTAATGGGAGGCCGAGGCAGGCGGATCACGAGGTTAGGAGATTGAGACCGTCCTGGCTAACACGGTGAAACTTTATCTCTACTAAAAATACAAAAAATTAGCCGGGCGTGGTGGCGGGCGCCTGTAGTCCCAGCTACTTGGGAGGCTGAGGCAGGAGAATGGCGTGAACCCGAGAGGCAGAGCTTGCAGTGAGCTGAGATCACACCACTGCACTCCAGCCTAGGCAACAGAGCAAGACTCCGTCTCAAAAAAAAATAAAAAAATAAAAAAATAAAAAAAATAAAGCCACTCTTAATGTTCAGAATCCTGGGTGTCTGTAATTGGAAACGGGAAATTATTTTATTCTCGGATTAGCTGGTACTTCCTCTGCCCAACGTCTTAGTTATTTGTTCAGGAGGATAAATCCCAAAAACAACACCTGAAACAAGCTTAGAGCTCCACGACATTCAATGAGAATTTGCCACACGATTCAAGTTTAATATTTCAAATGCTAAATTTTTGGCAAGAAAGGCTGTTTAGAAAGCTTAACAATAATGGTTACTACCATAACTATAACAGAACAGTAAAAACAAAGTGATAAAAATGCATAGCTAATGCCCAATTCTGTGACGTAGGTTCCTTTGTTAACCTCCAGGAAGAGTACACCCATCCTAAAAAATATATTTCATTCTAACAAGTGAATGTCATGTGTTAGGTTCACTTGCAATCAACAGACATTAACATTGCTATACTCTGATAGCCAATTTTCCCCTTTCAACTAAGCCAATGTTAAAACATACCTGAACTCTAAATCTCCAAGTTGATCCAACAGGAATACCAGGAATGGGTCCATAATGATTAGAAGGGACAATAGTACATTCTCTCGTACGACCAACACAAGCCATTCCCTACAAGACGCAAAACAAACTTTGAGAAATCAGTTATGTTAATTTTTAATGAAAGCCCTTAATTCTGAGATGTGAATAAAATAGGAATCCAACTGTTTATGTAATTTAAGTACTATTGATATTAACAAATTAATGATACTGTTTAATCTTTTATACCATTACTACTATTGGTATTAAAACATTATATAATATAACTTGCTATTAGGAAGAAAAGGGGAATTTCTTCTTTACCCTGCCCCAGTCTCTCCGGCTTTCAGTACTAGCTGACGGCATCTTTGCTTTCTTTTTACTCATCTTGAGTCTTTCACCAGCCTTTACAACTTCACTGGAATCAGTTTTACAAGAAGGACAATACCTTCAAAAGAAAAAACGAAGACATTTTCACAATACCATATTAAGGCTAGTAAGAGATTATTAGCCTTCCTAGGTAAGAGCAAGTTTTAAGATGTATTATTTGGTATACATTACAGAGCTTTAACTGGCATTAAAATACTAAACTTTTCAAAATATTTACATGGTTAGGCTGGCTTTAAAAATATCCTTGTCATTCCTTTAGATAACTTATAAATCCTCAAATTCAGTTCAAAACTCAAAGCTATGAGATTCAAAATGATACCATGAACTCTAAACTTATCACTAACCCTGATAATAGAAATTTGAAGTTCCTGTCATTAAAACAAAAGTAGCTAGATCTTCCTAGAACATTCAACTGTTTAACAGATACATCTCCCCATGTAAATTGGTTATTAGAATTCCCAGAGAAAAATGGTAGTTTATATAACAAGTATACAGGACTTCAAGGATGTTTGTTTATATTAACTTTATTGCTAGCTTCATTTTAACTCCTTATGCTTGTTTGTCCTTTAGCCTATTTGTAATTGATCCCCTACTGTAACTTGCATTTCATAAACTGCCTTGAATCTTTTCTAAAAAGCAAGGTATATGTCTACAGAATGAGATGAGGCTATTATGTCACCAAGCAAAGGACACTCTGGGAATACCCTAACAAAGATCTAATGGCTGCTGCCCAATTAATCTTAAATTTTTTTGCCCATACTTTCTATTTCACAATTATCTATTCTATATAGCTTTTAGAGCAAAGACGACTATGCCCACAAGTCAATCCAATTATGAGATACTTTGTTGAGCACTACAGGAGAGAAAAATTTAAATAATTCAGTCCCTGATCTTGAGCAAATTATGTTTGAGAAGGCACTAAATACTATGAATTAAAGTCCTTTCTAGTTGGGAAATCAGGAAGGCTTCCAAAAATAAACTGTCCTAAAGAAAAGCTATATTTTATCTGATGGGCTCATCTTTATAACTAACTTTATTAAAGATTCTGTGATTTAAAGCAAGGATTATCTCTCTGATGAGAAAATTAGTGCACAGGTTAAATATCCAGACAACATGATTTGGAGAAGCAGAAAAGATTTAAGGTTAAGGAGTTTCAGGTGAAGTGAAAGACCTTGATACGAATGTAGAGATATACTCCAGAGTAATACAAGACACTCTTCTAATTATATCATTCTAAAGTCATCTCTGGGACTGATTCACTCCTTCAACAGGTTTGTTCAGAACCTCCTATGTGCAAGGCACTATTTTCGTGCTGGGGATAAATGTTTGTGATAAAAATGTTTGTACATAGTAGTTAAGGAAAGCCAGAACATACGCGGAAAGAATTTCAGAAAGTGTTAAGTGGAAATACATCAGGATTATATGTGACAAGAGTGACTAGAAATAGTATGCTTCTTACAGTAAATAACCTAAGAAAAGCATTCCTGGCAAAGAAACAGTTAAGTGCAAAGGTCCTGAGGCATATAAAGAAATGGTATGCTTTGAGGAAGATAAAGGTGGGTAGAGACCAAGGTTAGTAAGTAAACAGGCTAGTGATAAGCAACCGAAGTTAGAGAGTAGACGTGGACCAGGTCATAAATGGTAAGGGCTTAGATTTTTTTTATTCTAAGGGAAATAGGAAGACATTAGAGGGTTTCAAACAGACGAATGATCTAATTCAGGCCTTTTTAAGCTCATTCTGCTGCTATGGGAGAACGGATAGCACATGGAAACAAAGAGTCTAGTTAGATATCTGTTACAGAAGTTCAAGGAAGAGATGGTAGTTTGGGCTGGGAGGTGAGAATGGAGAAATATTAAGAACTGTCAAAATCTACTGAGGTAGAGTATGTTAAAGAACAAAAGAGGAATTGAGGATGAAGTTTAGCTTTTTGGCATGAACAAGTAGATAAAATGATTAGTACTATTTAATGAAGACTAGGGGAGGAGCAGGATTTTAGAGAGTTTGTGGAAATCACGAACTCCATCTGGACTAATTTTGTGATGCCAGTCAACTAACCAATTGCATATAGAAATATAAAGCTCAGGGGAAATTAGATATGAAGACATAAATTCAGACTATTAGCTTGGTATTTAACATCTCATAATTGGACAAGATCATCTAGGGAACAAGCATAGTTCCCTAGCATAGAAAAGAAGGGGATAGTGCTTTGGCAGGGTTGGGGTGGGGTGCTCTGAAATCTGGTAGGTGAAGGGAACCCAACAAGAGACTAAGAAAGAAAGGCCAGTAAAGTAGGTAGAAAATCGGGATTACCTGATCTCAAATCTATAAAACAGAGTAACCAGCTAAGCAGTTGAGTAAGGAATGAGAACTGACCCTTAGGTTTAGACATAAAAAGTATCTGTGAACCTGACATAAGCAGATACAGTGGAAGCAAAGCCAGACTGGAGTGCTGAAGTATGAATAGGAGAGGAAATGGAAAACAATTAGTAGAGATAGCTCTTGAGAATCTTTGCCGTGAAAGAAGCAGAGAACGGGGTAGGCAGCCGGTGGGAGAAATGGGATCAAGGAAGGTCTGTGTGTATTTTGAAAATTCAAGAGATTCCAGAATGCTAATGAGAATGATCTAGTAATGGCAACTTGGGAGAGGAATAAACTGAAGAAGTGAATTTTCTGGAAAGACTATGGAACTGTGAGAGCAGGTAAAAGAGTCTGTATTTTAGAGAAGCAGGAATATGTCATCCGTTGAACAAGAAAGAAGGAAAATATGAGACTTCAGAGGAAACAGTTATTAGCGATGGTAAAATTCACAGTGTGATCATATGAGGTAATAGTAGGAGGTAAAAGGAAGAAGATATATCCTTTCCCCCTTTCTCTCACCTCTACACCCTGTCATAATACAGCAACTGCCTTCCCAACAGCTTAGGGAGAGATCAAAGGAACAACCTGTTTTTCACAGACACCAATTACCCACTTGTGACATCAGTTATTTCTGACTCAGTCGTCCGTCTTACTTAAAAACGCTCAACAGTAGCAATATGGCACATAGTTTTAAAAGAAAAAACCTCCTTAACACGGTATTAAAAGGTTCAGCTTTGGACACATTTTTCCCAGTCTCTTTTCTAATAACTTCTTTTTGTAGTTATCACCACGCCATAGGAGAATAGATTTTAGCAAGTATAATTGGAGCCTTCTTCAATGTATCAACATCACAGGATTAAATACAGTAATCCATATAAACCACTTTGTTAGTGTTTAGTAAATATTAAGTACTAATATAGAACATAACAAGGATATCTAACATGGTTAGGGGTAGAGGACCATCCATAAAGGATTACCAGAGGAAGCCACATTTAACTGAAAAGCTGAAGGATTAGTACCATCTTGAAGTTAAGCAAAGAGGATAATGTTTCCAAGATAAAAATATGTCAAGTATGACAACCTGAAAAAGAACATGGCTTACTTAAGGAGTTGAAAGATATTTAATCTGGCTACAGTGTAGAGTATTTGGGGAAATGAAAGAGGAAAGTGGTAAGAGATACAGCTGGAGAAGCAACTAAATATCACACAGGGTCCTCCTGTAAGGCAACATAAACCCTCTGAAGCAACAAAGCAACACAATCAGATTTGCATTTTTGAATGAACACAGAGTCTATTATCAGAGAAGAAACTGAAGGGATTAAAAAATGGAGCAAGAGATGGTTCAGAGGTTGTTACAGTAATTGAATAGAGCTATGAATGCTAAGTAACCACTGGTCATAACATTTTAAGCACTTTTAAATTATGTATCTTTAGAAATCTACTTTTGGTGGTTCAAATACATATTTCATGTTTAATTATTTACACAGGAAGAACAACAACAACAAAAACCTGATAATCATACCAGTATTCCTCTTCTGGGACTTTATCCAAAGGTGGATTCAGGCAGTAAATATGATAAGCCACATTACATTCATCACATAGAAGCTGCATGTTGGGTTCATGTTTCCCACCACATACACGACAGGAGCAAGAATGACATTTCTTTTCTGGGTCTCCACCACACAGGTCACATTCAGGGTCATTTCGCCCTATTAAGAACAAAATTATAGCAAGTCTAGTCTTAAAACATTTTTTATATCTATGAATCTCATAAAGAAAAGCCCATGGAAACAGCATTTTTTTTTTTTTTTTTGGAAATGGAGTTTTGCTCTTGTTACCCAGGCTGGAGTGCAATGGCGCAATCTTGGCTCACTGCAACCTCTGCCTCCCAGGTTCAAGCGATTCTCCCGCCTCAGCCTCCCAAGTAGCTGGGATTACAGGCATGCGCCACCATGCCTGGCTAATTTTTTTATTTCTTAGTAGAGATGGGGTTTCTCCATGTTGGTCAGGCTGGTCTCAAACTTCCAACCTCAGGTAGCTGCCTACCTCAGCCTCCCAAAGTGCTGGGAGATTACAGGTGTGAGCCACCGCACCCGGCCTTTTTTTTGAGATGGAGTCTCACTGTCACCCAGGCTGGAGTGCAATGGCGCAATCTTAGCTCACTGCAGCCCCTGCCTCCTGGGTTCAAGTAATTCTCCTGCCTCAGCCTCCAGAATAGCTGGGATTACAGGCACCTGCCACCACACCCAGCTAATTTTTGTACTTTTAGTAGAGATAGGGTTTCACCATGTTGGCCAGACTGGTCTGAAACTCCTGACCCCTCAGGTGTTTCACCCACCTTTGCCTCCCAAACTGCTGTCACCCAGCCAGCAAACAGCTTTTCTAATGAAAAGAAAGGAACCAAAAAGAATAATCAAGTGTGAGGTTTTAAGAATAAATGCCTGAGGCCGGGCGTGGTGGCTCACGCCTGTAATACCAGCACTTCAGGAGGCTGGGTTGGGCAGATCACGAGGTCAGGAGTTCGAGACCAACCTGGTCAACACAGTGAAACCCCGTCCCTACCAAAAATACAGAAGTCAGTCAGGTGTGGTGGCGGGCGCCTGTAATCCAAGCTACTTGAGAGGCTAAGGCAGGAGAATCGCCTGAACCCGGGAGGCAGAGGTTGCAGTGAGCTGAGATTGCGCCACTGCACTCCAGCCTGGGCAACAAGAGCAAAACTGTCTCAAAACAAAAAACAAACCAAAAAAGTCCCACCATGAATTAAAAGACTAGAATCTAATCCTATCTCTGTTACCAAATGTTTGACATCAAACAAGAAAAATCTATAAAATGAAGAGGTACAGCTGCATTCTAACCTTCTAATGTTTATATAAGCCTCATTTATTACCTTCCAGAAATTCAAGGCTCAATCAGCACTATAATTCTAAGGCTTTACTCGTGTAAAAATAAATCTCATAATAAACTAAACTTGGGTGGCTAACAAAATTACAGAAACAGGCTTATTCTTTGGACAGAATCTATAACAGAGGAAACAGCAGGAAACCCATCAACAGATAAAAAGACAATATGGTATATACATATACAATAAAATATTATTCTGCCATAAAAAATAATAGAATCCTTTCATTTACAACATGGATGAAACTCGAGAACATTATGTTAAGTGAAAGAAGCCAAGTACAGAAGGACAAATGTGACATGTTCTCTTTCATATGCGGGAGCCAAAAAAAATTCATCTTTTGCAGGTAGAGAATAGAATGATGATGGTTATCAGAGTCTGGGAAGGGAAGTGGGGCAGGGGATAAAGAAGGGTTGGCTATAGGGTGCAAAGATACAGTTAGACAGAAGGAATAAAATCTAGTATTCAGAAGCACGATAGGGGGACTACAGTTAACATTTACTGTATGTTTCAAAATCGCTAAAAGAATAGATTTGGAATGTTCCCAACACACACAAAAAATGATAAATGTTTGAGGTGATGAATATCCTGATTTCCCAGATTTGATCATTTACACACTGTATGCCTGTATCAAAATATCACATATACTCCTTAAATATCTACAACTATTATATATCCACAAATATTTTAAAAATAAAATAATAGCAATAAAATACCAAGATAATAGATTTCTTCAAAAATAACACTTTATCATTTAGGAAAAATTCATTAAAACAAAATGAATCTCAGATCAAAATTGTTGTCTTGAAAATAAATTTGTATGGTCTACAGTTTTATACTTCCTTCCAAGTTATTCACTGACCAGTAAAAATAAAGTTCAATCACGTACAACACATGTAGTCTAAGCCCAAAAACAAAAATCCATACTTAAAAACTTTCCATCTGCAAATGAAAGAGGATGGGCTCCAGGTCTCTCAATCTTGAAGATTTCATCTACAGATATTATCTTGCAGTCGTTTAATGTTCCTTCAGAACCCCTGTTTAAAAAAGGAAGAAAGGTTAACTTCTGCCAGCAAAATCTAACGTATATACAAATAATAATTAAAAGTCAGTTTGGAATCTCACTGAAATCTGCCTATTTATAAATTGAGATTAGAGCTATTCCAATCATTCTGAACTATTGTTTTCAATAGTAGGAAAAGTCCATAGTGATTAGTTAACATTCATAGTGTAATACGAGAAAAAAAATACAGACTTCATTAGATTATCTGATAAGAAGTAGCTATCTTGTAAATTTAAAGACTAGATAAAATGGCACTCTGTCAATTAAAATGAAAGATTTAAATAACTTCGTGTTCAAGCTGTGCAATATTAAACCTTTCTATCAAGAAATAAGGTATGTTTTCTGTTTGTTTTGTCCTTTGGTAGAATTTTAACATTTCTTTTATGTAAGCAATATATTTTCATATACTTTTGTGAAAATGTAATTACATGGGATAATTCTCTAACAATTTATTTAAAAAATCTACAAAAAATAAATTTCCAATAAATATGATTTCTAGGCAAAAATAAGATGCTCTTTTCATAAAGTCTTTCAAATACTAAACCATACTTGTCAGACTCAATTCATATTTGTTTGTATATACTTCTTCAAAGTTTCCTACTATGGGTGTGGATTTGTACATTTCTCCATTTATTTATTCGTTTGTTTATATTATTTATTGAGATGGAGTCTCGCTCTGTCACCAGGCTGGAGTGCAGTGGTGCAATCTCGGCTCACTGTAGCCTCCACCTCCTGTATTCAGGCAATTCTCCTGCCTCAGCCTACCAAGTAGCTGGGATTACAGGCCTGCGCCACCATACCCGGCTAGTTTTTGTATTTTTAGTAGAGACAGGGTTTCACCATGTTGGCTGGGCTCGTCTCGAACTCCTGACCTCAGGTGACCTGCCCGCCTCGGCCTCCCAAAGTCCTGGGATTACAGGCATGAGTTACCACACCTGGCCTATTTATCCTTTTAATCTGTTGGCTTTTGCTTTATTAGGTAAAGATTTAAGAAGCCTAAATCTTATTGAATATCTTATCTCTAGTAACGCATTCTGAATCGAAAGTTTACTTTCTTTTGGTTAGCACTTGCTTGAAGACTTTTTCCATCCTTCCACCTTTTCTTTAAAAACTTTCAATGTGAAACATATACAAATGCAGAAAACTGCATAAATGCATAGCTTAACCAATTATCAACATGCACATCCTTTGTGACCACCAATGACAGAAGACAGAGTATCAACTACCTCAGAAACCCTCACCTTGTCCCCTCACAATGACAACTTCATGTCCTCCCAAGTTATATTTACCTTATTTTTTTCATCATGTCACTTGTCTACCTCCCTAAAACAGTTTTGCCTGTGTTTGAAAAGTCTCTAATCTATAAATTCACATGCCATCTCTTTCCTCCTTGAAATCTGTTAACAATTCCAACCATTTGTCCTACAGTGTTTCTTACAGTGTTGATTTTTGATATTTGCATTCCCAAAGTACGGTTTAAACAGTTTTTTCTGTCATTCATATTTCTTGTACATTGGTAGTTGATCTGGAGTGTAGGTCAAAAAACTTTAAAAATAAAGTTTTATTAGAACTTAGTTATGCCATCTGATTTTTGTATTATCTATGGCTGGTTTCATGCTGTAACAGGGGAGTTAAGTAGTTGTGACAGACCATCTGGCCCCCAAGTTAAACTATTTACTATCTGGCTCTTTACAGAAGAAAAATATTGCCAACTCCTGGGCTAAAGACTCAATCTCAATCAGATTAAGGTTCATTTTCTTGGTAAGATAATTTCATGGGTCTATTTCCATCAGGAAGCACCTATTTATTTGTCTCTTTTCCTCTCCTGACGGCAGCTACTAATGCTCAATGCCTACATTAATTCTTTGGGGATTAGAAAATGTTGATATTCCCATTCTATCATTCCCTTCTCATCTCATTTACTTGGCACAATTTTATAGAGAAATGACCTCATTAACTAGTTGGTGACCCAGTAGTATAGCTCATATAACAAAGATAAAATGCTGACTTAGCAGTTTTAAAAATAAATCATTCTCTAACAAGTTCCATACTGACAAGTTTTTGTGTTACTATGGACTCATGGATTTAAATATATTTGGTATGTCTCAACCCACTTTATTTTTCTTATCAATGTTCAAATTGTCTCATCTTTGACCAATGGGAGCTTCCAGTTGACTCCCAAATCCTTCTGACGAGAACTTAGCAGACTTTGTGGGATTCCTCATTTGCATGACAAGATATTCCACGTTCATCTTGCACATTTTCTGCCCCCAGGCAGGAGTTTCTTTCAGTGGGAAAGGTATTTCGAGACCACAGTTAGGCACTAGGAAAGCTTATTGCAACTGGGTTGACTACTGTTTGTACCCTATACATTTTAAACATACACATTAATATACAGAAACACAAAACATCTCATGAGTTCATGCTAATATTTTATATTCAAATTCAGGGCTAAAGGATATTTACTTTTTAAAAAAATTATGTGTCTTTTTTTCCTTTTCCCCCCAACCAGAAAATTCCTAGTTCTTAAGGATACCAAAATCACAATATTACAAATACTCCTTTGCTTTATCCCACATTACATGCAAGACATTGTTGCCAGCTGTCAATTACTGAAAACACTTTAAATTTTTTGCATTATTTCCCTTCTATTTTTTAGTTATAATATAGCTAACTGTGTCAGGTCACAGAGCCAGTACATACTACACTTTCTCCTTTATGTTCAGTTAGTCCTGGTTCTAAATGTAAAAATATTTTAAATGTTTAGCACAACTCTATTTCAAATTATCTTCAGTCATCTTGATTGTTTGAACCTCATTCTCCTGAAGATTCCTTAGGAAGCGTTCATGAGAACAATACTCCCCCAATTTTGGAAGTTAATGACAGTTTGTCTATAGCTGTTATACTAAAGGCTAGTTTGGCTAGACTTAAAATCCTTGGCTCTCCTTTACTTGACTAATGTTTTTCTGGAATGTTTTCCTTGCAAGCATGTGATACTGTTTCTTATTTTCTCTCTTCTAACTTCGTACAGAATTTAACATCGATCCTTTCGCTTATTTTCATTAGATCAATTTCCTGAACCCTTTAAAGGGTCTAACTTCACTTTTTGCTAGCAGCTATAGAGTATACATTTCTTGCAGAAACAGTCAAAATTCTGGAGACTAAAATCTAATCTGATAGAAGGCCAATCAGTGGCGGTCTGGGACCACTGCTACAGATGGTGGCGGTGACTGTAATGGGACCCAAGGTAACTTTTGGGGGTGATGAAAACATTCTGTGTTTTGATTAGTGGTGACATGCGTATATCCATTTGTCAATGTTCACAGTATTTAAGATACACTTAAGGATAAGTACATATTACTGAATGTAAGTTATACCTCAAAAACAACTTTAAAAAGACAGCATGGAAGCTTACTTACTGAAATCTTTTGGCTCTATTCTCCTCCCCTATTTCTAACTAGACCCCTTTTTCCTCTGTCTCTATTCTCCTGGTCCTACTTAGTTTGGAACCTATTCCTACCAGTTTCTTCTCAATATGGAGCTTTAGTCCTGGAATGGAGCTTTAACCAACCTATTTAAAGAGTTTGAAAAGTACTCTAGCCCCTTCAGATTTTACTGCAAACTGCTTGTACTTACTCATATGGGGGTGGGTTAGGAATCTGGGAGTAGCTCAGCAGGGTAGTTCTGGCTTAAGATCTTTCATGAGATTGCAGTTAAGCCATTGGCCAGGGGTGCAGTCTCATTTAAAGGCTCTACTCAGGGAAAATAAAAAAGCTGCCTAGATAGCCTCATCACACGCAGCTGGCTTCCCTCAGAGGGAGTGATCCAAAAGGGCGCACCCAAAACGGAAGCTGGTATCTTTTTAAAACCTCATCTTGAAGTGGTATAGCATCACTTAACACCATATCCTATTGGTCACAAAAAGCCACCCTAGTAAAATATGGCTGAAAACCACATGATGGTGAGTATTAGTAAGCAGGAATCACTTGGGTTACCTTAAAAGATGGCTACCATAGCTGCTATTTTCAAATTAGTTTGCTGAGCTAATTCATTATTTGGAATTCTCGGGCCCAACGCACATTTCTCTTGCATAGCCACTGATACTACACAGGTCTTGAAGCTTTCCACTGTTTATCCCAGCAGCTATTTGGGGGTTATGATATCATACCACCCTGTTTCATTGTAGATGTTGTCCATGAGTTTGTGAATCAGATAATTTAGTAATATTTTGCTCTATATTACCAGGACATTTAAGGGGATTTGAAAAATCTCTGCTGTTGTCATCTTCTTACAATCCCAACCATCCATCTCTTTTCAACTTCTGTGACTTTATATTTAAGGAGTCTTTCTTAAGAGTACCATATGGATTTTTTATTGTAATCTAGTTTGTTGATGGTTGTCTTGAAATGCTTGACTCACACACAGTTAATATAAGGGCTGATATAGCTGGGTTTGTTTCTGCCATTTTACTGTATGTTTTCTACTTTATCTGCTTCTTTTAGTCACAATTGCCTTATTTTGGATTAGACTAATATTTATTTTTTCATTTTCAATGTGTTAATTTGTTAAAAATCCTTTATTTTTAGTAGTTGCACTAGAGATTGGGTTGTGCAAACCTGATATAATCTATTTTAAATTTTACTTTCACTACTTCCCCAATGATGCCAGAATCTCACGACTTCATTTACCAACCCCATCTTCTGCATTATTGTTGTCACGCATTTTTTCTATGTATATTTTAAAGTTCACTATTTAAAAAAAAAAATTATTTATACTTACTCATACATTTACCCTTTCCCTGCTCTTAATTCTGTCCCATATTTCCATGTTTCCATCTGGAATCTCCTTCCTCCCACTTAAGTAACTCCCTTTATTATTTCTCTTAGTGCCTGTCTGTTGATGGTGAATTCTTTCAGGTTTTGTTTGATAGTATTTTTATTTTGGCTTTATTTTTGACAGGTATCTTCATTAAAAATGTATTTTAAGTTGGGAAATTTTTTTTTTTTTTTTTTTTTTTCAGATGGAGCCTTGCTCTGTCACCCAGGCACAATCTCAGCTCACTGCAACCCCCACCTCCCAGGATCAAGCAGTTCTCCTGCTTCAGTCTCACAAATAGCTGGGGTTACAGGTGCGCGCTACCACGCATGGCTAATTTTTTTATTTTTAGTAGAGACAGGGTTTTGCCATGTTGGCCAGGCTGGTCTTCAATTCCTGACCTCAAGTGATCTGCCCACCTTGGCCTTCCAAAATGCTGGGATTATATAGGCGTGAGCCACCGCGCCCGGCTGGGAATGTTTTTAAATTAGTATTTTCACATGCCATTCTACTGTTTCCTAGGTTAAATTGCTTCTAATGAAAACTTGGTCATCTTCCCTGTGTTTTTATGTTTAGTTTTTAGCATTCTTATTTGTGATATACCACTGTGCATTTTCTTTATATTTATCCTGCTTAGAGTTTACAGAACTTCTCTGACCTGAACTGATATCTTTAATCGGTTTTGGAAATTTTGGGCTATTATATTTTCAAATACTGTTTTCACTCTACTCTCTTCTTTAGGAATTCCAAATATAAATACACACACACACACACACACACACACCTTTCCCCAAGTCCTATGTGTCTAACACTCTTGTGTTTTCCATGTTTCAGTATGGGTTTTTATTGACTTATCTTCTGGTTTCCTAATCCTATCTTCTGCTGTGTCTTGTTATTTTTTTACGTTTTTTTATTTTTTTTGAGACGGAGTCTCGCTCTGTCGCCAGGCTGGAGTGCAGTGGCGCAATGTCAGCTCACTGCAACCTCTGCCTCCCGGGTTCAAGTGATTCTCCTGCCTCAGCCTCCTGAGTAGCTGGGACTACAGGCACCTGCCACCACGCCCGGCTAGGTTTTGTACTTTCAGTAGAGATGGGGTTTCACTATGTTGGCCAGGATAGTCTTGATCTCTTGACCTCATGATCCACCTCCCTCGGCCTCCCAAAGTGCTGGGATTACAGGCGTGTGCCACCGCGCCTGGCCCTTATTTGTTATTAAATCAATTTAACGAGGTCTTAAGAAACTATAATTCTGAGTTCTAGAATCTCCATATAATTATTTTGTGAATTCCAATTCTCAGCTGAAATTCACCATGTTTTCAGCATATTAATCACAGTTAAAGTTTATCTGATAACTTGAATTATCAAGATCACCTATGGGTCTATTCCTATAATTGGTATTCCTTCTGTTTTCTGATTATGTGGCACCGTCTTTTGGCAGAATGGCATTTTTGGCTCCATCATGGAGCCAAAAGCTTCAGATATTATCTTTTGTAAAGGAAAGTTCAACCTTTCTACTGCTGGAGAGATACTGTGGTGGTTTCACATTTAATCAGCATCTATGCTGAGTCAAGGCTGGTTTACAGTCTTTAAGATTTAGTCTACCTGTATGCCTTAGCCATCCAGTTTTCAAACTAAAAGACCCACATATTCTGTGGAGCCATTACACTAGTTATCCTAAAATCTAGTGTATGCCTTCGAAGACTGCTGAAAATGCCACTTTTTACTACATTTCCAGCCTCTTGTCCAGCAGAAGTCCAGTATTCAACCAAAGCCCAAAGGTGAAAGCAAGCCGTATGCTTGAGGCATCCCAAATATCTGCCAAAAGCTCTGCTGATTTCTCTTTCCATCCTACTCCTAGCTGCTCTGAACTAGATTTTACGCTGCATCCAGAATTAGCAGATTCCCCAGGGGCAAAACACAACTACAAAGCTACCTGCCTTCTGAGATTCTTACATCTCCAGAGACATACCTGCAGTGGTTCTCTTTGATTCTCTGGTGCATTCAAAGAGATAACTATTTGATCCGGCTATTCCAGTTGTTTTAGCTAAAAGCACTAATCTACTGCCAGCTGTCCCACCCTACCTGGAAACAGATGCTTTCCATGTACTACTTTAAGTGATTCAATAAATGTCACAAATTCAAGGCCAAAGCCACTTTTTCACTTATTTACCATTTTTGTTAAAGGCTTATCAAGACACTCCTTATGCACAAAACTAAACGCCATTGATCATAATAAAAACAAGCATATAATCAATTCATTCCCCAAGAAATATCCTATTTCACTTAATCTAATAGGCCGATAATTGTAAAACAGTTTATGTGCTACTAAAAAAGCAACTAGACTGAAATCAGGCAGTCTAAGAATTCTCAAATAAAGCTGGGACACCAAATGGTAATTAGCAACTATAAGACACATTATGTAATTTCAAGTAAGAAAAAAAGACTGTGATGAGGTGTCTAAGGAACACCTTCAACCCGTTCTCACAGTTAAAGTGAGAAATAAACCACCTTGCAGATAAAGAAACATTCTTGTTTCAATACTGCCACTGGGTATAAGGAAAAAAAAGCATCCTCCAAGAATTAAGTGATAAGCTAGGATTCAGTCCAGTTCAGAGGCCTGAATTCATGCTACCTATGTGGTCTAAAAAGGCTCAAGCAGAGAATTTAAGTTAAAGTTAAATGGCACTCCCAAGTGACTAGTAAACAAGCAAATTCAAATCTTTGAAAGAATTCAACTTCTGTCAGCCCAACAGCAAATTTAAGATACATTTTTATTTCAGAGATGTTAAAATACAAAAAAAAAAAAAACCTATTCTCTCGGTATCTATGAAATACCATACTGAAAATCTATTGTAATCAGTGCTTAGAACAGCGCCTGGCACACAATAGCAAACAAAACAAAGCATTAACATTCCAATGGTATGACAGGCAGAACAATGGGCCCCAAAGAGGTTCATGTCCTAATTCCAGGAACCTATAAATATGTTATCTCATATGGCAAAAAAGACTTTGCACATAAAAAACCTTGAAATGGGATGATTATCCACGCAGATCCAATGTAATCACAGGAGAAGGGGAGGCAGAGGAGAGAACATAAAGGGGATGTATCCACAAAAAGAACTGTCAAACAGATGCAACATTGTTGGCTTTGAAGGTGGAGAAAGCAGGTAACAAGCTAAGGCATGTGGGAGGCCTCTGAAATATGGTAAAGGCAAGAAAATGGGTTCTCCCTTAGAGTCTACAAAACTGAATCATACCCCTGCTAACAATGATTTTTGCCTAGTGAAATCCAAATCTATTTAAGATTTCTAACCTCCAAACTGTACTACGATTTATTGTTTAAGCTACTGTGTTTGTGGTAATTTGTTGTAGCAGCAATAGGAAACTAATACAAATGGGGTGATAATAAATAAAATAAAGAACTCAGAACTCAGAAAAAGTCAGAGTAAGGGAGCATTTAAGTAGCTTATGTCTGGTATGTATGTGATTTTAAAAAGGGTGATCAAGAAAGGTAACTCTGAAGATACTTTTGAGCAGAGAACTGAAATAAGAGACAGAGTAAGCCAAATGAGTATCTGTGTAGGAGGGAACATCAAGTACAAAGGCCCCAAGGCAGGAGCATGTTTGCGAGATCGAGCAACACAAGGAGGCCAGCATGGCTGAAGCACAGTGACCAGTGACTTATAACTTGATATGCATATTAAGTATATATTCTGTAAGAAGGCATGTTCAATAAGAAGTATATCATTATAGAAATTTCTTAAGTATGAAAAAAATTTAGTAAATAAATACAACTCCGTAAAAATGACACTGAACCTAAAATGTATCTATAGCTTTTTCTTTTTTTTATTCTTTTTTTTTGAGATAGAGTCTCACTCTGTCACCCAGGCTGGAGTACAGTGGCATGATCTCTGCTCACTACAACCTCAGCCTCCTGGGTTAAAGCAATTCTCCTGCCTCAGCCTCCCAAGGACTTGGAATTACAGAGGCATGCACCAGCATGCCCAGCTAACATTTTTATATTTTTAGTAGAGATGGCATTTCACCACGTTGCCCAGGCTGGTCTAGAACTCCTGACCTCAGGTGATCCGCCCGCCTCAGCCTCCCAAAGTGCTGGGATTACAGGCGTGAGCCACCACACCTGGCCATAATTTTTATAGTTTTAGTAGAATGGGGTTTCACCCTGTTGGCCAGGCTGGTCTTGAACTCCTGACCTCAACTGATCTGCCCGCCTCAGCCTCCCAAAGTGCTAGGATTACAGGCACAAGCCACCATGCTTGGCCTTTATCTGTAGTTTTTAATAAGGTAAATTAATTTTCTTCCTATAGGATTCAAATACTACTTTACTTATAAATATCTAAATCAGCATAACTTCACATGGTAGTAAATATTATATTACAATAGTAATGAACAAATTATTTTAAAAATGTTTTTGAATCCCAACCTTGTTCTCAATTTTTTTCAAAGCTAAAATAAATAGAAAATGACAACATGAAAATAGAATTTGATAACTAGAATTAGACAGTTCAAGCATATGTACTTTTTGGTACTCACAAATTAAAAACAGAAACAAGCATGAACTTTAACTCCAAGTTCCCTTATCAAATCTCCAAGGCAGATTAAAAATCATGTCCTCTATTTGCTTCTTCCTTTGCACCTTCAATACAATAGAGAGGATCAAAGCTGAAGGTTAGTTCTTTGTAAAAGTCTAATAAAACTGATAAACCTCTGGTGAGAATGGTCAAAAAGTCACAAACTAAATTCAGAAATAAAAAACATCGTAACAGATTAACACATTAAAAAGATGTGGGTACCAAAAAAATTTATGACAACAGATTTTAAAATTTAGATGCAATGGATAAATTCCTAGAAAATTAAATTCTAGTTCAAGAAATAGAAAAACACGAATAGTCCTCTGATCATTACAGAAACCGAATCGACCATAAAAGAACTTTCCCACAAAGAAAACTCAGCCCCAGATGACTTTATTGAGAAGTTCTACCAAACATTCAAAACAAGGACACAAAACTCTACCATAAGAAAGAAAAAGAAGATTCCAAATTATTTTGTGAAACTAGCATAAATCCATGAAGGACAGTGAGATAGGAAAATTAACATGCAAATTTCACGCATTGATACAAATGTAAAAATCCTACACAAAACACTGTAAAACCCAATCTAGGAGAGCGTATCTACAAAATTCCTATTATCAAACATGTAGTTATTGATGAAATTTTGTATGGAAAATTGGAAAGCAGGTGAAAAAGATGCCTGTTATCACTACTTATTTTCAACAATGTAATTCAGGGCCCAACTGGTGAATAAGGACAAGAGGAAGAAATCAAAAGTAAAGAAAAAGACAAAACAAAAATGTAATAATTCACAGGTGATTATAATTCCAAACATTTTGAAACAATCTACATGTAAATTAAAATTAGTAAATCTGGTAAAACTACTGAATCCAAGATCAAAGGATACTTGTATTCCTATATGCCAGAAAGAGAAAAGATGACTGGAAAATTCAAATGGAAGTACACAGAGCTAAGAACATATAAAACCTACTTGAAGAACAAGGCAGGATCATGTGCTCTGTTGTATTATGAAAGTGTGGAACTGATATAAAGATACACAAAAAACAGACCCATGGTACAGAATAGAGAAGTCAGAAGGATTCACCAAATATAAGATTCTTGATATGACAGAGGTGATACTGAAGATCAATGGGAGGGAAATGGGCTTTTCAATAAACAGTGCTAAGAAAAATGTTTATTCATATGTATTGAGTTAAATTAGACCCTTACCTCACACTGTACACAAAAATCTACTCCAAGTCAATTAAAGACCTAAAGAAAGGCAAAACCACAAAGCTTTTAGAAGGTAATAAAAGAGTTTCTTTAAGAAAGACACAGAAAGTACAAGCATAAAGGAAAAAAAACTTTCTTGAACTTTGATAACCTCAACTGCATTAAAATTAAGAAAACTACTATTCAAACATCGTAAGGAGAAAAAGACAAGCCAGAGAATTAGAAAAGGTATTTTTGCGACATATAACTGAAATAGTCTAGTCTCCATAATTAGAACTCCTAAAAATGAATCAGACACATTATTTAATTAACAACAAAAAAAGTCACCAAATTGGAACCAGGTCCTCACAAAAGATATATCCAACTTGTCAGTAAAAATACGAAAAGATTCTCGACCCCATTAGGAGTCAGAGAATTGCAAATCAAAGCCAAAATGAAATACTATTACATACCCACCTGATTAGTGGAAACTGAAGTCTGAAAAAACTAAGCATGGATGAGAAAACTAACAACAGGAACTCTCATACTGTTGCAGAACTGTAACCTGGTGCAGACACTTGGTTCTATCTACTCAAGTTGAAGATGCACAGGTTCTACAACCTAGTAATTTTAATCCTAAGCAAGATACATCCTACAGAAACTAATGCACACAAGTGCCAGGATATAGGTATAGGTACAAGAACGTGATGGCAGCACTGTTTCTAACAGCCCCAAAATGCCTATCAACAGCAGAATGCATTTGTTCTTTCAACCTGTTATTTATCCATTCTTACCAGTGAGGATGAAAGATTTCTAATCATTAAAAAAAAAAAAATTTTCTCCAGACACGGTGGCTCATACGTATAATCCTAGCACTTTGGTAGACTGAGGCAGGCCGACTGACTGAGCTCAGGGGTTCGAAACCAGCCTGGACAACAAGGTGAAACCCTGTCTCTACTAAAATACAAAAAATGAGGTGGGCGTGGTGGCGTGCGCCTGTAGTTGCAGCTACTCTGGTGGCTGGGGCAGGAGAACTGCTTGAATCCAGGAGGCGGAGGTTGCAGTGAGCTGGGATCGTGCCACTGCTATACAGCCTGGGCAACAGAGCGAGACCCCATCTCCCAAAAAAAAAAAAAAATTTCTATCCATAAGCCACACTGGCTCCTTTTTAGCTATTTTGTGTTCCTAGTAAAAACTTTAATGACAAAGAATAATACTTTACATTTTATTGTACTGTTGGGATAGCTATCACATCACCATTCTCTTTATCAAGCCGGTATTTGCCTATCTATAATTTCCACTCAAGTCTTTTTTTTATTGAGACGAAGTTTCACTCTTGTTGCCCAGGCTGGAGTGCAATGGCATGACCTCAGCTCACAGCAACCTGCGCCTCCCAGGTTCAAGTGATTCTCCTGCCTCAGCCTTTCAAGTAGCTGGGATTACAGGCATGCAACATCGCACCCAGCTAATTTTTTATTTTTTAGTGGAGACAGGGTTTCACTAGTTGGTCGGACTGGTCTCGATCTCCTGACCTCAGGTGATCCACCCACCCTGGCCTCCCAAAGTGCTGGGATTACAGGCGTGAGCCACTGCACCTGGCCCACTCAGTCCTCAGTCTTAGTTCCACTTTTTTTTTTTTTTTTTTTTTTTGAGACAGAGTCTCTCTCTTTCGCCCAGGCTGGAGTGCAGTGGTGCGGTCTTGGCTCACTGCAAGCTCCGCCTCCCGGGTTCACACCATTCTCCTGCCTCAGCCTCCCGAGTAGCTGGGACTACAGGCGCCCGCCACTGCGCCCGGCTAATTTTTGTATTTTTTAGTGGAGACGGGGTTTCACCGTGTTAGCCAGGATGGCCTCGATCTCCTGACCTCGTGATCCACCCGCCTCGGCCTCCCAAAGTGCTGGGATTACAGGCCTGAGCCACCGCTCCCGGCCCTTAGTTCCACTTCTAAAGCCAGTGTGTTCCCACTCTTAACTATACCTCAGGATCACTTGGGAAAACTTTTTTTTTTAGACGGAGTCTCGCTCTGTAGCCCAGGCTGGAGTGCAATGGCATGATCTCAGCTTACTGCAACCTCCGCCTCCTGGGTTCAAGTGATTCTTCTGCCTCAGCCTCCTATGTAGCTGGGACTACAGGCACGTGCCACCACGCCCAGCTAATTTTTGTATTTTTAGTAGAGATGGGGTTTCACCATATTGGCCAGGCTGGTCTCGAACTCCTGACCTCATGATCTGCCCGCCTTGGTCTCCCAAAGTGCTGGGATTACAGGCATGAGCCACTGCACCCGGCCAGGAAATCTTTTTTTAATAGCAAGCTTTTTTAGCTCAATGCTATGTGTGCTGTTATCCTATTGTGTACACACGCTTTCTACTTCCAACACTCAAGTAGGTTATAAGGCTCCTGACATAGCCAGTTTATTTAGGGGCTTTCTCTTTCTTCATGGTTTGCATCCAAATCCGGGTTTCAAGTTGTTTAGAAGTCTGTGACTGAGCTATACCCTTAGTCTAGCAATAGAATCACACTTTCGTTTGTAAGAAGTTCTGAAATCTGTTCTCTAAAATGTTAAGTTTTCAACACCTCGCATCTTTTTTTTTTTTTTTTTTAAATCTCAGGAGTCAGCAAACTTTTCCCATGAAGAGCCAGAAAGTAAGTAGTTTTGGCTTTGCAGGCTAGATGGTCTCAGTTGCAATCATTCAACAATACTGTTGAACACAAAAATAGCCACAGATAATACATAAATCAATGGCCATTGTTGTGTTCCAATGATACTTTACAAAAATAGACAGCTAGTGGGCTATAAGCTTGCCTATCCTCGCTTTAGATTTTTAATCATTGTTCTAAGATTTGTCACCTTGTATCACTAATCCAGTTAATCAGAACTTGACACGAATATTCATTTAGCTGTTTTTCTTGTTTTTTTTAAAAAAACACAAAAATTGTCAAGGTTATTCTAAAACCCTCAGTGCTCAATACAACAAATCTAACAATTTATTCTAAAGAAAAGAAATGCACAAAAATGCATATAAAAGGATGTTTATGTAATTACTGATAATAAAGAACTGGAAACGATTAACAGAGATTTTATTTATTAAAAAGGAAATTAGTGACTATTCAGCAAATTATTCAGAAGCAGCAGACACAGAAAAAGAGTGACAATGTTTTACAAAGTATAAAAAAGTAACTCAAATAATGCCTAGTACTTTATCACTTTGGGAAACATCTGAACGTATTTCTTAAAAAATTAATGAGAGAGAGCTGGGCGCAGTGGCTCATGCCTGTAATCCCAACACTTTGGGAGGCAGCGGCGGGTACATCACTTGAGGGCAGGAGTCGAGACCATCCTGGCTAACACGGTGAAACCCCGTCTCCACTAAAAAATACAAAAATTAGCCGGGCGCGGTGGCGGGCGCCTGTAGTCCCAGCTGCTCAGGAGGCTGAGGCAGGAGAATGGCGTGAACCCAGGAGGCAGAGCTTGCAGTGAGCCGAGATCGCGCCACTGCACTCCAGCCTGGGTGACAGAACAAGAGAGGAGAGAGAGGAAGGGGGGGGAGGGGGAGAGGGAGAGGGAGGGGGAGGGGGAGAGGGAGAGGGAGAGGGAGAGGGAGAGGGAGAGGGAGAGGGAGAGAGAGGCAGAAAAGAAAAGAAGAAAATAAAAGAAAGAAATGATAGAAATATCTGAATGATTTGATTCAGGTGACATTTTGCATTCTGAATTCTCTTCATTAAGTTTAAATTCTGTAAGTTGAAAAATTACTATGAAGGAAAATTTCAGCTAGTCTTAGAAGTCCAGCAGACAGCTGGTTAAGTAGTCATCCACTGCTATTACATCAACACAGATCCTCGTAGCAATTAGAGTTATTTAAATGTTTTATATATTGTTTTGTTCAATCTATAAGAATCCTACGAGGAAGTAAGAATTTCTGTAATAAAACACTCAGTTATTTCCAACATTCTTCCAAACAGTATCTTCAACCTTAAAGTTGAAGATCTAAGCCATTCTTAACTTTTAAAAATTCTTAAGAATTTATAAAAATATTCTCCTTCAGTATGGAAATTTCCATCTTTTATGGACTCCGTCTTTTTTTTACTAAGGTACACGTGCTTAATACCTAAAAATACATTCCTTGATCAATTCAGTAATTAAACAGAACCAGTGAAGACAATCTTACCCCAGGAAAATTTTCACACGAAGTTCTTTTTTGGTCCTTGAGATTGTCTTCAATGTGGTAATTTCTGCATCAAACCAGAATCCTCTTTGTCCAGGACTTTCTACATTATAATTAACCATTACCACATCACCAACATTTAGTTCATTCCATTTCAAAATGGTTCTAGCTCGTGGTCTAAGATCCTTGACATTCATTTCTAGAGTACCGCTTTCTGGGTATCTGAGGAGAGAGAAAACCATATGGCTTATGATTACCAAAGACAACTAAAGTTTTATGCAATGTACAGAAAAATCTAATTTGCTGAGTTAATCATCTAAGAGAAAGAGTAAAATAGGTTGCAATGTCCTTAAATAGCAGGTGTTACTTCATGCTGGTTTCTCACCTGTACTGTGATACCTACAGTGTAGTTTCTGTAAGTATGAGCATGAACCCTCTTCCCCATTCCCACTAGGCCTTGGAGATGTGGATCTCTTCATGGCTTGCAGGTTGTCAGGCAAGTAACTGCTCAGCTCACATTCAAGAACCACAATCATCTACTTTGAGGGAGCTATATACTATTTTTCTAGAATAAGCTATATGTAGTGTATCTATTCAGTCACGTATTACTGTTATAATCTAGATATTCGCAAGGAGAGACTGAATATTTGTAATGGCACTTAAATGATATACACTCATGATTTGACTTCCCAGAGCAAAACAATTCTTGTTAAAGTCTTATTAAGACATTCACTGCTAGCTGGGAAAGTAGGGGACTGGGGAGGGTGATAAAAACACAAGCTCTTGCTCTGCATATTTTTAACCCAAGTTTTGTTTTGGTTTCTGAGACAAGGTCTCACTCTGTCACCTAGGCTGCAGTCCAGTGACATGATAATAGCTCACTGTAGCCTCAAACTAATGGGCTCAAGAAATCCCCAAGCCTGAGCTGCCTGAGTAGCTGGTACTACAGGCATGTGCCACCACACCCAGCTAATATGTTTTTCTTTTGTAGAAGCAGGGTCTTACTATGTTCATGAGGCTGGTTTTGAACTCCTGTCCTCAAGCAAACCCCTGTCTTGGCCTCCCAAAGTACTGGGATTACCAGCGGCATGAGCCACCATGTCAAGCCTCAAGTTTTTTTGAGATGGAGTCTTACTCTGTCAGCCAGGCTGGAGTGCAGTGGTGCGATCTCAGCTCACCACCACCTCCACCTCCTGGGTTCAAGTGATTCTCCTGCCTCAGTCTCCTAAGTAGCTGGGATTACAGGCATGTGCCACCACTCCTGGTTAATTTTTGAATTTTTAGTAGAGACGGGGTTTTGCCACATTGGCCAGGCTGGTCTCGAACTCCTGACCTCAGGTGATTCACTTGCCTCAGTCTCACAAAGTGCTAGGATTACAGGCATAAGCCACCGCACCCGGCCCCAAGTTTAAGTTTTAATAGGACTAGATGATGGCCTCTTTCTGATCTTTGTACAAGTTCTTCAAGTTCTGCCATTTGCAATACTTTTAAGAACATGAACCTAGCATATTCCAATAGCCTCCATTTTCCCTGAAAGAGAAAGGAAAGATTCCAGTTTCTTTCTTTTTTTTTCTTAAATGTAAGTTCTTGGATACCTGTGCAGAACGTGCAGGTTTGTTACCTTGGTATACATACGCCATGGTAATTTGCTGCACCCATCAACCCGTCATATACATTAGGTATTTCTCCTAATGCTATCCTTCCCCTAGCCCCCCACCCTCCAACAGGCCCCGCTGTGTTATGTTCCCCTCCCTGTGTCCATGGGTTCTCATTGTTCAACTTCCATTTATCAGTGAGAACATGCGGTGTTTGGTTTTCTGTTCCTGTGTTAGTTTGCTGAGAATGATGGTTTCCAGCTTCATCTATGTCCCTGCAAAGGACAGGAACTCATCCTTTTTTATGGCTGCATACTATTCCGTGGTGTGTATGTGCCACATTTTCTTTATCCAGTCTATCATTGACGGGCATTTGGGTTGGTTCCAAGTCTTTGCTATTGTGAACAGTGCTGCAATAAACACACGTGTGCATGTGTCTTTATAGTAGAATGATTTATAATCCTTTGGGTATATACCACCCAGTAATGTGATTGCTGGGTCAAATGGTATTTCTGGTTCTAGATCCTTGAGGAATTGTCCTCCACAATGGTTGAACTAATTTACACTCCCACCAACAGTATAAAAGCGTTCCTATTTCTCCACATCCTCTCCAGCGTTAAAAGAACTAGAGAAGCAAGAGCAAACGCATTCAAAAGCTAGCAGAAGACAAGAAATAAGTAAGATGAGAACAGAACTGAAGGAGATAGAGACATGAAAAACCCTTCAAAAAAAAAAAAACAACAATCCAGGAGCTAGTTTTTTGAAAAGAACAGCAAAACAGACCGCCAGCCAGACTAATAAAGAAAAGAGAGAAGAACCAAATAGACACAATAAAAAATGATAAACGGGATATCACCACCAATCCCACAGAAATACAAACTACCATCAGAGAATACTATAAACACCTCTACACAAATAAACTAGAAAATCTAGAAGAAATGTATAAATTCCTGGACACATACACCCTCCTAAGACTAAACCAGGAAGAAGTCGAATCCCTAAATAGACCAATAACAAGTTCCGAAATTGAGGCAGTAATTTATAGCCTACCAACCAAAAAAAGCCTAGGACCAGACGGATTCACAGCTGAATTCTACCAGAGGTACAAAGAGGAGGTGGGTACCATTTCTTCTGAAACTATTCCCAACAATAGGAAAAGAGGGACTCCTCCCTAACTCATTTTATGAGGCCAACATCATCCTGATACCAAAACCTGGCAGAGACACAACAAAAAAAGAAATATCCCTATGAATATTGATGCGAAAATCCTCAGTAAAATACTGGCAAACTCAATATCCCTATGAACATTGATGCGAAAATCCTCAATAAAATACTGGCAAACCGAATCCAGCAGCATATATCAAAAAGCTTATCCGCCATGATCAAAGTCGGCTTCATCCCTGGGAAGCAAGGCTGGTTCAACATATGCAAATCAATAAACATAATCCATCACATAAACAGAACCAATGACAAAAATCACATGATTATCTTAACAGACGCAGAAAAGGCCTTCTACAAAATTCAACCCCTTCATGCTAAAAACTCTCAATAAACTAGGTTTTGATGGAATGTATCTCAAAATAATAAGAGCTATTTATGACCAACCCATAGCCAATATCATACTGAATGGGCAAAAACTGGAAACATTCCCTTTGAAAACTGGCACAAGACAAGACAAGGATGCCCTCTCTCACCATTCCTATTCAACACAGTATTGGCCAGGGCAATCAGGCAAGAGAAAAGAAAGTATTCAAACAGGAAAAGAGGAAGTCAAATTGTCTCTGATTGCAGATGACATGATTGTGTATTTAGAAAACCCCATCATCTCAGCCCCAAATCTCCTCAAGCTGATAGGCAACTTCAGCAAAGTCTCAGGATACAAAATCAATGTGCAAAAATCACAAGGATTCCTATACACCAATAACAGAAAAACAGAGCCAAATCATGAGTGAACTCCCATTCACAATTGCTACAAAGAGAATAAAATACCTGGGAATACAACTTACAAGGGATGGGAAAGACCTCACCAAGGAGAAATACAAACCACTGCTCAAGGAAACGAGAGGACACAAACAAATGGAACAACATTCCATGCTCGTGGATAGGAATAATCAGTATTGTGAAAATGCCCATACTTCCCAAAGTAATTTATAGACTCAATGCTGTCCCCATCAAACTGCCATTGACTTTCTTCACAGAATTATAAAAAACTACTTTAAATTTCATATGGAACTAAAAAAGAGGCCGTACAGCCAAGAGTATCCTAAGCAAAAAGAACAAAGCTGGTGGCATCATGCTACCTGACTTCAAATTATACAAGGCTACAGTAACCAAAACAGCATGGTACTGGTACCAAAACAGACATATAGACCAATGGAACTGAACAGAGGTCTCAGAAATAATGCCACACATCTTCAACCATCTGATCTTTGACAATCCTGACAAAAACAAGAAATGGGGAAAGGATTCCCTATTTAATAAATGGCATTGGGAAAACTGGCTAGCCATATGTAGAAAACTGAAACTGGACCCTTTCCTTACACCTTAAATAAAAATTAACTCAAGATGAATTAAAGACTTAAACGTAAGACCTAAAACCATAAAAACCCTAGAAGAAAACCTAAGCAATACCATGCCGGATAAAGGCATGGGCAAAGACTCCATATCCAAAACACCAAAAGCAATGGCAACAGAAGCCAAAACTGACAAATGGGATCTCATTAAACTAAAGAGCTTCTGCACAGCAAAAGAAACTATCATCAGAGTGAACAGGCAATCTACAGAATGGGAGAACATTTTTGCAATCTATCCATCTGACAAAGGGCTAATATCCAGAATCTACAAAGAACTTAAACAAATTTACCAGAAAAAAACAAACCACCCCATCGAAAAGTGGGCAAAGGATATGAACAGACAGTTCTCAAAAGGAGACATTTATAAGGCCAACAAACATATGAAAAAAAGCTCATCATCACTGGTCATTAGAGAAATGCAAATCAAAACCACACTGAGATACCATATCACGCCAGTCAGAATGGCGATCATTAAAAAGTCAGGAAAAAACAGATTCTAGTTTTTATATGTAGCCAGCTCTCTAGAAACATTTTAAAAAGAAAAAAGCCAAGAAATTTCATCAGAAAGTAAAATCATGTAAAGATTCTAGCAGTACCTTGGCTGTACGTGTATTTCCTAATAGTAAGTATTACAAACCTAACCTGACCTGCACCTAAAGCTTTATAAGGTTCTTCAATTTTATGTATTTTTATTTATTGTTTTTAGAGACAGGGTCTCATCTATCACCCAGGCTGGAGTGCAGTGGTGTGATCATGCTCACTGCAGCCTTGGCCTCCCAGGCTCAAGCAATCCTCTTACCTCAGCCTCCCAAGAAGCGGGGGCTACAGATGCATGCCACTACGCCTGGCTAGTTTTAAAACTTTTTGTGGAGACAGGGTCTCACCATGTTGCCCAGGCTGGTCTCAGACTCCTGGGCTCAAGCAATTCTCCTATCTTGGCCTCCCAAAGTGCTCGGATTACAGGCATAAACAATCATGCTGAGCCAGGTTCTTCAATTTTAGGCCTAACTTCCTGATATCATCAGACCAAAGAAATCAGTAACAGTCCACACAGGCTTCTATAAAATTAAGACCTGCTGCTCCTCAAGTATGTTCATTGCGGCACTATTCACAGTAGCAAAGACTTGGAACCAACCCAAATGTCCATCAATGAGAGACTGAATTAAGAAAATGTGGCACATATACACCATGGAATACTATGCAGCCATAAAAAAGGATGAGTTCATGTCTTTTGTAGGGACATGGATGAAGCTGGAAACCATCATTCTCAGCAAACTATCCCAAGGACAAAAAACCAAACACGGCATGCTCTCACTCATAGGTGGGAATTGAACAATGAGAACACTTGGACACAGGAAGGGAAACATCACACACCCAGGCCTGTTGTGGGGTGGAGAGAGGGGGGAGGGATAGCATTAGGAGATACACCTAATGTAAATGACAAGTTAATGGGTGCAGCACACCAACATGGCACACGTATGCATACGTAACAAACTAGCTCGTTGTGCACATGTACCCTAGAACTTAAAAGTATAAAAAAACAAACAAAAAAAAACACTGCTGCTCCTATGTATTGCTAGGTAGTAGAGGGACAAAGAAATGAGTAACATCTGGTTCTTACTCTTAAAAAGCTCAACCTCTCAAAGGTAGGCCAGGCTACTACAGCAGTGGTTCTCAAAGTATGGTCTCCAGATCAGCAGCATCAACATCATCTGGAAATCCAAATTCTTGGGCTCCATCTCAGACCCTTAGTCAGAAATTCTGGAAATGAGGTCCAGCAATCCACATTTACAAATGCCCTCAGTGATTCCAATGCATGCTCAAGTTTAAAAACCCACTATGCCATAGAAATATAGGAATTAGTATTTATGATATTAAATATCATATCCCAGTGAGGCAGCATTAAAAAGGTAGAAACTAAGGGAAGAAATATTGAACTGTTACCCAACTAAGAGTGGCCTGCTCAAAACCAAAGTGGGCCTGAAGTTAGAAGCAGCTAGCTCTGGCTCTGCCAAATCAAACAAGGACTACGTAAGCTCAGGACTCTAATAGTGTACCTAATTCATTTAGATTAAATAGATATTAATCCTGTGTGGGATCTTACAGTAGGTGATGGGGGCGGGGGGGGGGGCAGTTTTAACTCTAAGAAAAGCCACTCTGCGTTCACACAGTTCTGACATAGGAAAGAGAAGGTACTTGATGCTGAATCAAAGATAAGCTTTTGGAACTCATTCTATGCCTTAAGTCCATGAAGAAATCGACACACTCTTGCCACAACAGATCTAATACTTAGCCTAAATGTCCCTGCCAGCCTCAATCATCATCTTTCCTAATTCAAACCATTTTTAATGAATTTCCTTCAACTCATGTGACAAGGTTTTGGATCCTTGTATCAATCCTGGTGTCTTCACTCAAAAGATGTTCTATTTTCAGCCTGCCTAGGTTTAGATTCCCAATTTAGCTTCTCCCTCAACTTCCCACCAACCCCTCAACTTAGCTTCTGGCCACTGTGTATACTTGGGAAAGTTACCAAACCTTTTGGACTATATTTCTAATCTGTAAAATGTACCTAATGATAACTGTATCTCATATGGTGGTTTTGAGAACTAAAATGAGAAGTCTTTTAAATCACTTAGAACAGTACACAATGGGGGTAAGTAAATGTCAGTTAGTATTTTTATATTATGCAGAAATAATCTTAAAGGAACCTGACAAGCACAAAATTATGTCTATGGTTCTACTCTTCTCCATTTCAATCCTCACTTTTTTTTTTTTGAGACAGAGTCTTACTCTGTTGCCCAGGTTGGAGTGCGATGGCATGATCTTAGCTCAGTGTAACCTCCGCCTCCCGGGTTCAAGTGATTCTCCTGCCTCAGCCTCCCAAGTAACTGGGACTACAAGCTCCTGCCACCACTCCTGGTTGGTTTTTTGTATTTTTAGTAGAGACGGGATTTCACCATGTTAGCCAGGATGGTGTCTCAATCTCCTGACCTCGTGATCCGTCCGCCTCGGCCAATCCCATTTTTTAATGGTCAAACCTAAATTTAAAGTCTGTAGCCCAACATCTGATATTTATACACTCATGTTGTTTCACAATGGTTTGGTCAGAAAAATAACAAACATTTTTCTCAATCTATAAAATGAGGTTAAACTACATCTTTTAGTGCTTTTCTAATTCTACAGTTGTAAATTCATTTCCTGCCTCAATATTCTTAAGTCCATGTAAGACAGAACCTGTTCTATTTCATATGATATTCCTTTCTCAGCTATAAAGTGAAATTATTTGGACAACATCATTATCATCATTCTGTATGTTTTTAATAACATTGTAAAAAGCATATTTAAGTGGCAAAAGAACCACCTCCATTAACCTAACTTTGTCAAAATTAAATACCCAGAATGGAAAAGATTTTGAACTAAGTAGAGAACCTCAATAAAGTTTTAAATTCCCTTGCTGTGGAGACAGGGCACCACAGCAAGGGAATTTAAGCTATTCCTACACCAAAACTAAATTTGTACAAACTCAGGAGAGAATTATGTAGTGGATTATATATATTCTATCTGTACTCATACACATACATAGTTAAGTCTGTAAAAGATAAGTCATGAAAATGAAGCATACATTTTTAAATTCTAGCCAAGGAGACGGTAAGTCAATTGCTAGGGGAAAAAAAAAAAAAAACAAAAACAAAAACAGAAAAGGAACATAAAACTACTCTTAAAGTCGGGAACCTATTATGCGCTCAAATATTACCTAATATTTTCCTGGGCATCTTCAGCTACACATATTTTAAAATATACAGTGATAACTCTAAAGCTCCACTCTCGCCCAAACTTTTCAGATTCATATAACCATCTACACCCCGAACTGAAATGTCCCAGAAGCACCTCAAATGCAAAGCATCCAAAATGGAATCCCCCTACCCCATAATCTGCTGGTGCTCAGTATTCTCTGAGAAAAACCCTTCATGCTCTTAGAAGTGTAAGAGTTATCTCCAATTTATCTTATATTGCCTTTATCCAGTTACTTAGTCCCACTTATGATAATCTGTTAATAATTGTTTAATGTAACTCTATCTCCTTACTTAAAATCTACCTTTCTCAGACTAGGCCCAACACATTTCCCCATCTTTAGGATCACACCTTTCAATCCATATCATACTTCTACCAAAATGAAGATTCTAAGACACAGACCTACTTAAAATATTTTATGAAGTTTGATTACAATTTGTTGACAGGCTATGGGAAAACAAGTACTCTCATATATTGCTGACAAATACAAAGTGGTATTTTCCCCGCTTAGAGGGGAATCCGTTAATTACCAGAAACACTGTCTATACATTTACTTTCTGACCCAGGAATTCCATCTCTAGGACTCTATCCTGGACATAAATAAAATCCTGATGAAAAGATACACAAGGCTATTTACAGCTGCACTATTTGTAACAGGTCTAAAAACAATCAAACGTCCATAACAGAAACCCTTAAGATAACACGATACAGGTACATAATAGAATATTGTGCTCCTATAAAAAAGAAATAAGAAACATATACTATGAAGTGATCTCCAGGATATACAAACTTAAAAAAAATAAGGTGCAAACAGTACGTGTAGTTTCTATTTTCTATCTAGTGTATATACGTATAAATACACATATATACATTAGATATGGGTATACGGCGTATATACAAATGCATATATACACAATATACTTTTATTAAAACAGAAGCATAAACCAAACTAACAAATATTGTTACTTAAAAGACAAGGTGGGAGGCTGAGGCAAGAGAATCGCTTGAACCCAGGGAGGCAGAGACTGCAGTGAGCCCAGATTGTGCCACTGCACTCCAGCCTGGTGACAGACCGAGACTCTGTCTCCAAACAGACAAACAAACAAACAAAAAAACTAGGTAAGAAACAGGATAGAAGGAATCAGGATGGAAGCTCAATTTCTCTTAGTATATTTTGTTTTGGAGATTTAACTACAGAACTATGTAATGTGTCACATAATTAGAAACACAGTAACAAAATGTGAGAAATCCCTAAAAACCAAAAGCAAAATGAACGAAACTACGAAACTAGTAGCCTAACACCACCAGGATAAACAATTACAAGTTATGTGAAAGCGCACCAAGTTCACTAGACAGCCCAAATGATATATTTCCTAAAGACAAAAAAAAAACAAAACACGTAACTTTTCAGTAGTCCTATTGTTTGCAATATGAGAGTATTGTTAGTCTGAAACTACCATGAGTAGGATAAAGCAAATCAGTGATATCATTAGGAACTGATTTTCAGGTTAAGAGAAAATAAATATAAAACCAGAGGTTAAGTTATAACCCTTTCCTCCTCTAAATTTAACTGGAAATATCAATATTCACCCATGGTACATTTAAGTATTTCCTAGTTCTTTTCCAATGAAAAGACCTAGAAACATGACCAAACACATATGAGCAGCACAGACTACGTGCTCTAAATACCATTTCCAATTCAAAATAACTGGGATTCCTAGACATGGCTGAACCCAGGGCTAGAACATTCTGTTATACCTGAACACAAAGAAACATTCAAAAACTATTATGTCACTTTAAACTTGAAGGATCTTCCACAGGCTAAAGACGAGACAATCTAAGCATTAAAGTAACAACTGGGATAGGTTAAAAATAGGTGTTAAAAGGCACTGGAAGTTCATAATAATACTTGAAAGTATCAACCTCACTGGTCAACCTTTGAAGGATTCTAGGGAATTACAATACAAGCTGGTAACAAATTTTGAGTGTATCTGGCTGACAACACCTGAATCTTACCACAGAAGAGTATTATGTGTCTCCTGACCATGCCATAGTTAAACAAACACTGTCTCCCAAGTAGTCTTATCTAATAGAGTTTAAATCAAATCAAACTTTAGATGTACGTATCAGCTTCTCAGGAAACTAACACGTAACAGAAGAATGCATCAAATATCACTACAGGAATGCGATCAGTAAAATCCAGACTGAGAAAATTGTACAAGACAAATGACACAGTTTATTTAAATAAATAGGGGGGGAAAAGGGGAAGAAATCTGTAGATCGAGACTTACCAACTAAATGTAATGGGTGGGGTTTGTTTTTGATCCTTATTTGAACAACCTAAGTACATTTTTAAATAGATAATTAAGCAACTGTGAACACTGATTGGTTACTGATGTTAAGGAATCATTGGGAATTTTATGTGACATTTGTTGTTACACTTTGTGTATCAGCGTTTCCAAGTCCATTCCCAGGTTCAATGATGTAGTAGAACTCACAGGACTCCTCTACACATTACAGCATGAAGCTATACCCATGGCTGAGTTAATATAGTCAAAAAACAAACAACAATGAAAAGCAAAATCAGCAAAGGGAAAAGGCACATGAGGTGCCCAGAGGAAACCAGACACAAGCTCTCTAAGAGTCATCTCCTAGTAGAGTCACACAGGGCATGCTTAATGCCTCCAACAACCAACTGTGACAACACATGGGAAATAGTCTGCTAGGGCAGATTAGAGCATTCAAGGTAATTAGGGGCTGATAATAGGTACTGCCTACTACATATGGGAATTCCAGACTCCCAGAAGCAAGTGTTCAGCATAAACCATACTGTTTGCAAAAACAGTTTAGGCACAGAGAACTATTTTTAATCAGAAAATAATGGGAATGTTCCTGAAATCGAAGGTTTCCAAACAGCAGGCCAGGGCCAACCCATATAAGCTGACCATTTTAGGGATACCAGTCTCAGATCTGATGTTAACTCTTTTCCGCAATCTCTAAAAAGAATCCTTTTAAAGCCATTTTGTCCGTTGGATACTCTGGCAAACAGCAAGATGAAGGTAACACCTATGAAAGATAGGGAAAGAAAGGAGAACTAGGCAGTAAAAGCCCTTAGACCATGATGCTGGTCTATCATTTTGAAAGAAGGAAGGGGCAGGAAAAGCCTGAGTGTTGTTCAACTCTGACAACATCTTGGCCAGCCTAATGGTAAGCTCAGGTGTGAAATTAACATTGGGCAGAAATTGCCAAATCTAGAAGCACTGTCACACTTGGTCACTGGCTGAGGGAGGCCAAGAAAGAGCATAGCTTTGCTTCAAACACTGGCAGAGTTAGAAAGTGCTGTACTTGAAGACGATAAGCTAACTGCACTACTTGCAGCTGGTCAGTAAAGGTCTTTCTTTAGACCTTTACTTCTTAGGATCCACAGTTTCTAGGGCCACATATGAGGCCATTTGCAATGGAAATCATGTAAGGTTCAGGACTTGCTTCAAAATAACACAGTGGTGCTCAAAGGTGCTGCTAAAGGTAAGACAAAATTGGCTATGAGTCGATAATGGTTAAAGCAAGGTGATGGGCTCATCATATTGCTGTTCTGCAGTGTTTAAAGATTTCCATAATAAACACAAATGCTACGCAATTGAAACTCCAAACACTGGCTGAACACAAAAGACTCTTCCTATTTTTTGAAGTGTTTCCTCATGTGTACAAACTTTAAAAGGTGACATTCAAGGCTTACAATGAAGACAAGTAGTCTGTCTGCTGCCACAACCTACCACATTCCTAACTCCTGTTACTCAAGAGGCAAAAACTTTCCATTCTTATCTTATTTACCTCCAAGTTTTCAAACAGCATGCTTTGTATTTTTTGTTGTTAAACTGTTACTCTTATCCACCAAATACAGTTCACTTGTCTCTATCCTCCTCTTATAATTACTAACACATGGCACTGCATTAAGTAAATGTGCACATATAACAACCCTTAGGACAGTTTGGCATTATTCTATCCCCATTTTACAGACGAAGCATAAAAGTTATTTATTTGGACGGTAATAAAAACAGAGATGTTATTCAAACTGATCATCTGGCTCTAGACTCCATAGACTTAACAGAGGTTGACAAATTTTTTCTTCTTCTTAAACATATTATAGAAACTACGTAGTTTGTAAAAATCAATATTTTTTACATGTTAACTAAATAGTATTCACAGATAAGTAATGAAGTATGCTTTAATTACATTTCCTTCCTTCCACAACTGTGTTTTCCTTGAGTATCTGGTTGCTCTTTTTGGTTGTTACTATGTACCTATCATTAATTTATCCACATTCCTACACAGTTGTAAAACTGTTCAGACATCTTAGGTACTCTGTCTTTTTGCAACTTTGAAACATTTCTTCTAGAGCCTCCGTCAAATTCCAATCTGGACATTTTGCTTTGTCCAGATTGTAGGCGTTGTAGGCTTTACGCCTGGTCCACAGCTTTCATGCTAGCATCTCCTTCCATTACCTCCTATATTGAATCCTATTTCCTGGAGAGTGTGTCTTCTTTCTTGTTTTAAACACTAGGTAGGGTTAAAAGTGGTTAAACTGTTCTTTAATAAAAATTAACCAATCCTCTTGTTTTTAGTTCTATTCCACATGCCTTCCTCCAAAGTACCTAGTGAATTCAAGGCCTGAGCCTTTGCCAAAGTTCCCCAACACCAATTTGCTTGCTTTGTTTGTTGGCTTCTCGTCCATAGGTTTCAGTTTTCTCTGGCCTGCTAAACTAGGCGATGTTAATTAGTGTTGTGCCTTCCAAAATTTTATTGCCTTCTCTTGTGTTTTGATTTCTGTGCTTGTTTTTTGTCCTCAGGGGTTTATGGATTTATTATTTTACCGTCTTCTAGGATGGTTTAGGAAGGAGTAGAAAGAAACATGTATCTTAACCTGCCATGTTTAACTGGAAATCTTTATTTACCTTTAGTTTCATTTCTTCTCACTCACTATACGCTTTCTATACTCCAGCCATATTAATCTACTCTCAGGTAGCCCCATATTTTCTGCCTCTTTATCCTTGTATACTGCTGTTCTCCTTCAGGAACTAAAATATCTCCTCTACCTTTGTACTCTCAAAGCTAGGTATGCATATTTCCATCGTACTGTAAAACAGCAATTTTTCATTGAGGAGCAAGTATCATGTTCAAAATATAGAGTGTTTGGGAGAGACCAGGCCTACAAATGTCTGGAAACATGTCCAACTTACTAAATAGAAAAATGTGCTTTTATATAAAAAGCTATTAATCAAATATATAACAAAGTATGTCATCTATTTTGCTAATAGTAAAAACAACATAATTACGTTAAAAAATATGTATGCTGGCTGGGCGCAGTGGCTCACACCTGTAATCCCAGCACTTTGGGAGGCGGAGGCGGGCGGATTACAAGGTCAGGAGATCAAGACCACCCTGGCTAACACGGTGAAACCCCGTCTCTACTAAAAATGCACAAAAATTAGCTGAGTGTGGCAGCAGGCATCTGTGGTCCCAGCTACTTGGGAGGCTGAGGCAGGAAAATGGCGTGAACCCAGGAGGCGGAGCTTGCAGTGAGCCGAGATTGCGCCACTGCACTCCAGCCTGGGTGACAGAGCGAGACTCTGTCTCAAAACAAAAAGTATGCCAAAAATAAAACTTCTAAGTATTATTTGTTTGTCTATTTATTTTTTGAGACGGAGTTTCACTCTGTCACCCGGGCTGGAGTGCAGTGGCGCGATTTCAGCTCACTGTAATCTCCACTTCTTGGGTTCAAGTGATTCTCCTGCCTCAGTCTCCCAAGTAGCTAGGACTATAGGCGTGCACCACCACGCCAAGCAAATTTTCGTACAGAGACGGGGTTTCACCACGTTGGCCAGGCTGGTCTCAAACACCTGTCCCCAAGGGATCCACCCACCTTGGCCTCCCAAACTGCTGGGATTACAGGAATAAGCCACCGTGCCCAGCTCTAAGTATTATTTAAGAGTATGTAGACTGGGGCTGAGGAAGACAAATCACTTCAGCCCAGGAGTTTGAGACCAGCCTGGGCAACATGGTGAAACCCTGCTTCTACTAAAAATTAAAAAAAATTAGGCCAGGCATGGTGGCTCACGCCTGTAATCCCAACACTTTGGGAGGCTGAGGCAGGTGGATCACTTGAGGCCATGAGTTCGAGACCAGCCTGGCCAACATGTTAAAACCCTGTCTCTACTAAAAACTAGCCAAGTGTGGTTGCACACGCCTGTAATCCCAGCTACCTGGGAGGCTGAGGTATGAGAATCACTTGAACCTGGGAGGCAGAGGTTGCAGTGAGGCAAGATCGAGCCACTGCACTTCAGCCTGGTGACAGAGCAAGACCGTCTCAGAGCCAAGATGGCCGAATAGGAACAGCTCCGATCTATAGCTCCCAGCATGAACGACGCAGAAGACAGGTGACTTCTGCATTTCCAAATGAGGTACCGGGTTCATCTCACTGGGGAGTGCCAGACAGTAGGTGCAGGACAGTGGGTGCAGCGCACCGTGCGGGAGCCGAAGCAGGGCAAGACATCTCCTCACCCGGGAAGTGCAAGGGGTAAGGGAATTCCCTTTGCTAGCCAAGGGAAGGGGTGACAGATGGCACCTGGAAAATCGGGTCACTCTCACCCTAATACTGCGCTTTTCCAACGGGCTTAAAAAACGGCACACCAGGAGATTACATCCTGCACCTGCCTAGGAGGGTCCTACGCCCACGGAGTCTCGCTCATTGCAAGCACAGCAGTCTGAGATCAAACTGCAAGACTGCAGCGAGGCTGGGAGAAGGGCGCCCTCCATTGTGGAGTTAGTTGTTTGATTAGGTAAACAAAGTGACTGGGAAGCTCGAACTGGGTGGAGCCCACCATAGCTCAAGGAGGCCTGCCTGCCTCTGTAGGTTCCACCTCTGGGGGCAGGGCACAAACAAACAAAAAGACAGCAGTAACCTCTGCAGACTTAAATGTCCCCGTCTGACAGCTTTGAAAGAGTAGTGGTTCTCCCAGCACACAGCTGGAGATCTGAGAATGGGCAGACTGCCTCCTCAAGTGGTTCCCTGACCCGTGAGTAGCCTAACTAGGAAGCACCCCTCAGTAGGGGTGGACTGACACCTCACACGGCCAAGTACTCCTCTGAGACAAAACTTCCGGAGGAATGATCAGGCAGCAGCATCTGCAGCTCATCAATATCCGCCGTTCTGCAGCCACCGCTGCTGATACCCAGGCAAATAGGGTCTGGAGTGGACCTCCAGCAAACTCCAACAGACCAGCAGCTGAGGGTCCTGTCTGTTAGAAGGAAAACTAACAAACAGAAAGGACATCCACATCAGAAACCCATCTGTACATCACCATCATCAGAGACCAAAGGTAGATAAAACCATAAAGATGGGGAAAAAAACAGAGCAGAAAAACTGTAAACTCTAAAGATCAGAGCGCCTCTCCTCCTCCAAAGAATGCAGCTCCTCACCAGCAACGGAACAAAGCCGGACGGAGAATGACTGACGAGTTGAGAGAAGAAGGCTTCAGATGATCAAATTACTCCGAGCTACAGGAGGAAATTCGAATCAATGGGAAAGAAGTTAAAAGCTTTGAAAAAAACTTAGACAAATGGATAACTAGAATAACCAATGCAGAGAAGTCCTTAAAGGACCTGATGGAGCTGAAAACCAAGGCAGGAGAGCTACGTGACGAATGCAAAAGCCTCAACTTCTGCATTCAGTTGATCTCATGCAGCCAATGTGATCAACTGGAAGAAAGGGTATCAGTGATGGAAGACGAAATGAATGGAATGAAGCGAAAAGAGAAGTTTAGAGAAAAAAGAATAAAAAGAAACAAACAAAGCCTCCAAGAAATATGGGACTATGTGAAAAGACCAAATCTACATCTGATTGGTGGACCAGAAAGTGACAGGGAGAATGGAACCAAGTTGGAAAACACTCTGCAGGATATTATCCAGGAGAACTTCCCCAATCTAGCAAGGCAGGCCAACATTCAAATTCAGGAAATACAGAGAACGCCACAAAGATGCTCCTCGAGAAGAGCAACTCCAAGACACATAATTGTCAGATTCACCAAAACTGACATGAAGGAAAAAATATTAGGGGCAGCCAGAGAGAAAGGTCGGGTTACCCACAAAGGGAAGCCCATCAGACTAACAGCTGATCTCTCAGCAGAAACTCTACAAGCCAGAAGAGAGTAGGGGGCAAATATTCAACATTCTTAAAGAAAAGAATTTTCAACCCAGAATCTCATATCCAGCCAAACTAGGCTTCATAAATAAAGGAGAAATAAAATCCTTTAAAGACAAGCAAATGCTGAGAGATTCTGTCACCACCAGGCCTGCCTTACAAGAGCTCCTGAAGGAAGCACTAAACATGGAAAGGAACAACCAGTACCAGCCACTGCAAAAACATGCCAAATTGTAAAGACCATCAAGGCTAGGAAGAAACTGCATCAACTAATGAGCAAAATAACCAGCTAACATCATAATGACAGGATCAAATTCATACATAACAATATTAACTTTAAATGTAAATGGGCTAAATGCTCCAATTAAAAGACACAGACTGGCAAATTGGATGAAGAGTCAAGATCCATCAGTGTGCTGTATTCAGGAAACCCATCTCACGTGCAGAGATGCACATAGGCTCAAAATAAAGGGATGGAGGAAGATCTATCAAGCAAATGGAAAACAAAAAAAGGCAGGGGTTGCAATCCTAGTCTCTGATAAAACAGACTTTAAACTAACAAAGATCAAAAGAGACAAAGAAGGCCATTACATAATGGTAAAGGGATCAATTCAACAAGAAGAGCTAACTATCCTAAATATATATGCACCCAACACAGGAGCACCCAGATTCATAAAGCAAGTCTTGAATGACCTACAAAGAGACTTAGACTCCCACACAATAATAATGGGAGACTTTAACGTCCCACTGTCAACATTAGACAGATCAACGAGACAGAAAGTTAACAAGGATACCCAGGAATTGAACTCAGCTCTGCACCAAGCGGACCTAATAGACATCTACAGAACTCTCCACCCCAAATCAACAGAATATACATTCTTTTCAGCACCACACCACACCTACTCCAAAAGTGACCACACAGCTGGAAGTAGAGCACTCCTCAGCAAACGTAAAAGAACAGAAATTATAACAAACTGTCTCTCAGACCACAGTGCAATCAAACTAGAACTCAGGATTAAGAAATTCACTCAAAACCACTCAACTACATGGAAACTGAAGAACCTGCTCCGGAGTGACTACTGGGTACATAATGAAGTGAAGGCAGAAATAAAGATGTTCTTTGAAACCAATGAGAACAAAGACACAACATACCAGAATCTCTGGGACACATTCAAAGCAGTGTGTAGAGGGAAATTTATAGCACTAAATGCCCACAAGAGAAAGCAGGAAAGATCTAAAATTGATACCCTAACATCACAATTAAAAGAACTAGAAAAGCAAGAGCAAACACATGCAAAAGCTAGCAGAAGGCAAGAAAAAACTAAGACCAGAGCAGAACGAAGGAAACAGAGACACAAAAAAACCTTCAAAAAATTAATGAATCCAGGAGCTGGTTTGAAAAGATCAACAAAATTGATAGACTGCTAGCAAAACTAATAAAGAAGAAAAGAGAGAAGAATCAAATAGATGCAATAAAAAATGATAAAGGGGATATCACCACCGATCCCACAGAAATACAAATGACCATCAGAGAATACTATAAACACCTCTATGCATAAACTAGAATGCAATATAAACTAGAAAAATCTAGAAGAAATGGATAAATTCCTCGACACATACATCCTCCCAAGACTAAACCAGGAAGAAGTTGAATCTCTGAATAGACCAGTAACAGGCTCTGAAATTGAGGCAATAATCAATAGCTTACCAACCAAAAAAAGTCCAGGACCAGATGGATTCACAGCCAAATTCTACCAGAGGTACAAAGAGGAGCTGGTACCATTCCTTCGGAAACTACTCCAATCAATAGAAAAAGAGGGAATCCTCCCTAACTCATTTTATGAGGCTAGCATCATCCTGATACCAAAGCCTGGCAGAGACACAACCAAAAAAGAGAATTTTAGACCAATATCCTTGTCGAACATCGATGCAAAAATCCTCAATAAAATACTGGCAAACCGAATCCAGCAGCACATCAAAAAGCTTATCCACCACGATCAAGCAGGTTTCATCCCTGGGATGCAAGGCTGGTTCAGCATACGCAAATCAATAAATGTAATCCATCACATAAATAGAACCAAAGACAAAAACACATGATTATCTCAACAGATGCAGAAAAGGCCTTTGACAAAATTCAACAACCCTTCATGCTAAAAACTCTCAGTAAATTAGGTACTGATGGGATGTATCTCAAAATAATAAGAGCTATCTATGACAAACCCACAGCCAATATCATGCTGAATGGACAAAACTGGAAGCACTCCCTTTGAAAACTGGCACAAGACAGGGATGCCCTCTCTCACCACTCCTATTCAACATAGTGTTGGAAGTTCTGGCCAGGGCAATGAGGCAGGAGAAGGAAATAAAGGGTATTCAATTAGGAAAAGAGGAAGTCAAATTGTCCCTGTCTGCAGGTGACATGATTGTATATCTAGAAAACCCCATCGTCTCAGCCCCAAATCTCCTCAAGGTGATAAGCAACTTCAGAAAAGTCTTAGGATACAAAATCAATGTACAAAAATCACAAGCATTCTTATACACCAATAACAGACAAACAGAGAGCCAAGTCATGAGTGAACTCCCATTCACAATTGCTTCAAAGAGAATAAAATACCTAGGAATCCAACTTACAAGGGATGTGAAGGACCTCTTCAAGGAGAACTAGAAACCACTGCTCAATGAAATAAAAGAGGATACAAACAAATGGAAGAACATTCCATGCTCATGGGTAGGAAGAATCAATATCGTGAAAATGGCCATACTGCCCAAGGTAATTTATAGATTCAATGCCATCTCCATTAAGCTATCAATGACTTTCTTCACAGAATTGGAAAAAACTACTTTAAAGTTCATATGGAACCAAAAAAGAGCCCGCATCGCCAAGTCAATCCTAAGCCAAAAGAACAAAGCTGGAGGCATCACACTACCTGACTTCAAACTATACTACAAGGCTACAGTAACCAAAACAGCATGGTACTGGTACCAAAACAGAGATATAGACCAATGGAACAGAACAGAGCCCTCAGAAATAATACCACACATCTACAACCATCTGATCTTTGACAAACCTGACAAAAACAAGCAATGGGGAAAGGATTCCCTATTTAATAAATGGTGCTGGGAAAACTGGCTAGCCACATGTGGAAAGCTGAAACTGGATCCCTTCCTTACACCTTATACAAAAATTCATTCAAGATGGATTAAAGACTTACATGTTAGACCTAAAACCATAAAAACCCTAGAAGAAAACCTAGGCAATACCATTCAGGACATAGGCATGGGCAAGGACTTCATGTCTACAACACCAAAAGCAATGGCAACAAAAGCCAAAATTGACAAATGGGATCTCATTAAACTAAAGAGCTTCTGCACAGCAAAAGAAACTACCATCAGAGTGAACAGGCAACCTACAGAATGGGAGAAAATGTTTGCAACCTACTCACATCTGACAAAGGGCTAATAGCCAGAATCTACAATGAACTCAAACAAATTTACAAGAAAAAAACAAATAACCCCATCAAAAAGTGGGCAAAGGATATGAACAGACACTTCTCAAAAGAAGACATTTATGGAGCCAAAAAACAGATGAAAAAATGCTCATCATCACTGGCCATTAGAGAAATGAAAATCAAAACCACAATGAGATTACCATCTCACACCAGTTAAAATGGCGATCATTAAAAAGTCAGGAAACAACAGGTGCTGGAGAGGATGTGCAGAAATAGGAACACTTTTACACTGTTGGTGGGACTGTAAACTAGTTCAACCATTGTGGAAGTCAGTGTGGCCATTCCTCAGGGATCTAGAACTAGAAATACCATTTGACCCAGCCATCCCATTACTGGGTATATACCCAAAGGATTATAAATCATGCTGCTATAAAGACACATGCACACGTATGTTTATAGCGGCACTATTCACAACAGGAAAGACTTGGAACCAACCTAAATGTCCAACAACGACAGACTGCATTAAGAAAATGTGGCACATATACACCATGGAATACTATGCAGCCATAAAAAATGATGAGTTCATGTCCTTTGTAGGGACATGGATGAAACTGGAAACCATCATTCTTGGCAAACTATCGCAGGGACAGAGAGCCAGGTGCCGCACGTTCTCACTCATGGGTGGGAATTGAATGATAAGAACCCATGGACACAGGAAGGGGAACATCACACTCCGGGGACTGTTGTGGGGTGGGGGGAGGGGGGAGGGATAGCATTAGGAGATATACCTAATGCTAAATGATGAGTTAATGGGTGCAGCACACCAACATGGCACATGTATACATATGTAACAAACCTGCACGCTGTGCACATGTACCCTAAAACTTAAAGTATAATAATAAAATAAAAAAAAATTCAAAACCCCATACTTAAAATGTTTGCATTGTAAAATATCTAAGCCAACCACTCTTCCAGAGCATGAGCTCTGCCTTGTGGAATAATAGGAAACTCAGTAACTGCTGAAGAAATCCATTTTCGGCATCACATGCCTGAGATTCATTCAGTTTCTCCTTATGTTGACCAGAACTCTCTCCACACAGTAAACTTACAATGGCTTATAGTCAGAAGACCTGGGGTTGCATTCTGTCTCACGATAGCATGAGAAGAAGTTAGCTCAAGGCAAGTAACTAAAGCCTCTTTAATTCAATATCTTCAACCATAAGATAGAAAAAATACCACCTGACAGATTTGGAATGATAAAATAATGCATGCCAAAATGCATTGTCCCTTGTAAAAGTGTTTTGTCACCCTTAAAAAGAATAGTAACAGTTTGAGGTCTGGGAAAAATATATGGAAAATAACTCAAACTTAGTATGCTAGTGATTTCTTATGTTTAATTATTTTAAATTTATTTTAAAAGCATATCTTTTTGCTCGATTTGCTACTAGTCTCCTCAGAAGATGCCTAACCCATTGCCTACTATAGAGTAAATACAGTCATCACTGCATGAGGACACTTTGGCCTATGACAGACCACACTATACAATGGTGTCCCCATAAGATGATAATGAAGCTGAAAATTTTGTTTTAATTAACTTTTATTTTAGGTTCAAGACTACATGTGCAGGTTGTTATATACGTAAACTCATGTCATGGGGGTTTGTTGTATAGATTATTTCATCAACCAGATACTAAGCCTAGTACCCAACAGCTATTTTTTTCTGATCCTGTCCCTCCTCCCACCCTCTACCCTCAAATAGGCCCCAGGGTCTGTTGTTCCCCTTCTTTGTGTCCATGTGTTCTCATCATTTGGCTCCCACTTATGGGTGAGAATAGGCAGTGTTTGGTTTTCTGTTCCTGTGTTGGTTTGGTAAGGATATAATGGAGCTGAAAAATTCTTATCAACAAGTGACACTGTAACCATCCTAAGGTTGTAGCACAACACATTACTCTTGTTTGTGGTGATGCTGGTGTAAACAAACCTGCTGTGCTGCCACCCATAGAAAAGTATAGCATATACAAGTATGTACTGCACATAATACTCAATAATGATAATAAATGTCTGTTACTATTTTATGTATTTACTATACCATACTTCTTTTTTTTTATTATTTTATTTATTTATTTTTTGGTCATAGAGTCTCACTCTATCTCCCAGGCTGCAGTGCAATGGCACAACCTTGGCTCACCAAAACCTCCACCTGCCGGGCTCAAGCAGTTCTGCCTCAGCCTCCTGAGTAGCTGGGACTACAGCTGCACGCCACCACGCCTGGCTAATTTTTTTTATCTTTTGCAGAGATTGGTTTCGCCATGTTGCCCAGGCTGGTCTCCAACTCCTGAGCTCAGGTGATCTGCCTGCCTCAGCCTCCCAAAGTGCTGCGATTACAGATGTGAGCCACTGTGCCCAGCCTACTATGCCATACATTTTATCATTATTTTAGAGTGTACTCTTCTACTTAGTAAAAAAAAAAAAAAAAAAAAACTTAACTGTAAAACAACCTAAGGCAGGTCCTTCCGGAGGTATTCCAGAAGAAGGCATTGCTAACATAGGAGGTGACAGCTCCGTGTGTGTTACTGTCCCTGAAGACCTTCCAGTGGGACAAGACGTGGAGGTGGAAGACAGGGATAGTGATGACCCTGACCCTATGTAGGCCCAGGGTAATGTGTGTGTTTGTGTCTTATTCTTTAATTAAAATGTTTAAAAATAAAAAAAACAAAAATAAAAAAGACGGTCTCAAAAAAAAAAAATTATCCCGGCGAGGTGACGTATGCCTGTAGTCCCAGTTACTTAGGAGGCTAAGGCAGGAGAATCACCCAAGCCAGGGAAGTCGAGGCAGCAGTGAGCCGAGATCATGCCACTGCATTCCTGCCTGGGTGACAGGAGTGAGGCTATCTCAAAAAAAGGAAAAAAAAGAAGGGTGGCGGTGGGGCGGGGGGGGAGTATTTACCAAAACAACCAGTCTTTATTAATTAGTAAATGTAAAGCAAAAAGTTTTATCCCATATCCCATTATCACCAGGTTATTTTCAATATTATTAGAAGAAAGAGCTAGGACCAGTGGCTAATGCCTGTAAGCCCAGCACTTTGGGAGGCCAAGGGGGAAGGATTGCTTGAGCCCACGAGTTCGAGATCAGTCTAGGCAACACAGGGAGATCCTGTCTCTACAAAAAGAAAAATTTTTTAAATTAGCCAGTTATGGTGGCATGCACCTGTGATCCCAGCTACTTAGGAGGCTGAGGTAGGAGGATCACTTGAACCCAGGAGGTCAAGGTTGCAGTGAGCTGTGGTTGTGCCACTGCACTCCAACCTGTGTGACACAGTAAGACCCTGTCTCAAAAATAAAGAGACTAGGCGTGGTGGCTCACCTCTGCTAATTCCAGGACTTTGGGAGGCCGAGGCAGGCGGATCACTTGAGGTCAGGAGTCCTAGACCAGCCTGGCCAACATGGTGAAATCCCGTCTCTATTAAAAGTACAAAATTAGCTGAATGTGGTGGAACAGCCCTGTAATCCGTTACTCAGGAGGCTGAAAAGCAGGAGAATCACTTGAACCTGGGAGGTGGAGGTTGCAGTGGGTCAAGATGATACCACTGCACTCCAGCCTGGGAGACAGAGCAAGACTCCATCAATCAATCAATCAATACATAAATAACACAGGTCAAATAGTTATTTACAGATGAGGAAATTAAAAGCTGAAAAATTTAAGAGAAAACAAAAACCTTAACAATAAACTGAAGACCTGGAATTCAAACCCAATTTTTTTTTTTTTTTTTTTTAATAGAGATAGGGTTTTGCTATGTAGTCCAAGCTGGCCTCAAATTCCTGAGCTCAAACGATCCTCCCACCTCGGTCTCCCAAAGTGCTAGGATTACAGGCGTGAGCCACCGTGACCGGCCTCAACCCAAATTCTAAATCTAGTGCCTAAACTATATAGCCTGTGACAGAACCACTGCTCCGTATACTTAATGGCCAGCGTGGTACCTCTTTGAAAAGCAGATTCCTAGGCTGGACTTGGTGGCTCATGCCTGTAATCCCAGCACTTTGGGAGGCCGGGGCAGGTCAATCACCTAAGGTCAGGAGTTCAAAACCAGCCTGGCCAACATGGTGAAACCCTGTCTCTACTAAAAATACAAAAATTAGCTGGGCGTGGTAGTGGGTGCCTGTAATCCCAGCTACTTGGGAGGCAGAGGCAGGAGAAATCACTTGAACCCTGGAGGGGGAGGATGCAGTGAGCTGAGATTATGCCATTGTATTCCAGCCTAGGCAACAAGAGCCAAGACTCAGTCTAAACAAAAAAAAAAGTGGATTCCTAGGCCCTACCCAAGGCCCACACAATGAGGAAGCAGGGAGAGAGGGTCCCCTCAGGAATCTGTTTCTAAAAACACATTACATGGGTGAAAATGTAGTGTTTCTGACCATCTTTGAGAAACATAAATGTAAAGGGACGATATATAAGTTTGAAGAGGTGAAATCAACTGGTATCTGTAAAGTTCTTTTTCTAAGTACTAAGTGATCTTGTAACACATGAGCAATGAGAAGATCAAATGCATATCTAACTTCTTCCTCCTTTTGATTACCATCCACTCAGGAGCCTACAAGTCATAGACAGTTAGAGGAAATACTCTAAGTCTTTGGTAAAGACACCAATAACAACCAAGAAGCAATAGAGCAGACAGGTTATTTTACCAGGGTTCTGAAATGAAACAACTCATTCTAGTTCCCTGTACTCAAGACTGACATGACACTTAATTCAAGAAAAATCTAATCTCTCTCCCATCAAAACCTAGAAATAATTACATTTGACACTGTTAAAAACATTTTTGGAACTCTTAGAAAAAGATCACTACATTAATATACTCAAGAAAATCAGTTCTGTTACTTTTTGGAAAAACTACTTTCATCTAAAAATACCACTTGATTTTATTCAGAATTGGCTCACTGACTTCTATTTGCAGTAGCCATAATTAAGGCTACTCAAAATCATGTACCACAGACTGAGAATAGCTCCAGAAATCTTAAAGAATGCTGGGAGCAAAGACAACATATTTTAAGACGTTTGCCAGATGAGTTTTTAATTATAGCCTAGCCTAAGTTACCCACAAAATTCTAAGTGATGCTGTAACATTTCATTTGATTTCAATCCCATGGTAAAGCCTTGACACTGTATTAAAAGTAGCAGTTGAACCTATTTGGTTTAAGCAACCCTTTTAATACTAAAGAGTATGTGTTCTCCACAGAAACACATTCAGGTGTTTATGGACAAGTAAAAGAACTTCTCTGGTTTATAGTATCTGTTCTGTGAAAGCATTCTGACTAGAGAGAGAAACACAAATTTTTAAGTTATTTAAACAAACTGATATGCTATAGATAGATGGTGTTTTACAATAGTTTTTTTTTAAAGCATACTTCTCTTAAAATGAGAGGTTGTATGCTAGAGTAGTTGCAAGCATGTGCTTTTTGGAATCTGCCTACTACTTACTAGCTCTCTAACACTGAGCAAGTTACTTCTTTAAACCTCAGTTATTCCCACTTTACACATAAGAAAATATCTACTTCACTCAGTTTCTATGAAGATTACATGAGATAATCCAGGTAAAGTATTTGTATACTGCTTGGCACACTGTGTTATTTTAATAAGAGAATTATTGGATTAAGCTACTTTAATTTGGGCTTCACTATGAAAAGGCTCTTGGCGATCATCTGCCCACAGTTAAAGACGGGGCAACCTGCCTAGCCAAAGGTAATTGTTCATTCTTAAGATGAGATAAAGACATATTAACTTTCATAAGAATTTTCCTTCTCTACATACACACTTCCTTGTTCAAACTACTAGGTGTTTTCTAGCTTACTTTTATTCTTATAGAAATCAGCTAAAAGTTATAACCCGAGACTCTAAATTAGACCACTAAGTTAAATAAAGGAATAAAAGGAAAAGCAAGTCACTAACAAGAATATTTTCCTTACACTTACCTTTTTAACTGAACTGTAAGACTGACTAACAGTACATGTTAAATCCTTGGTTTTAAGAGGATAAAGAGAACAGGTGTTAGTGTGGTAATTATGGCCTAAAAATTAAAGCCTAGATCATATCATTATGAACTTCGTGCCATGCCAGGCACAGTGGCTCAGGCCTGTACTCCCAGGACTTTAGGAGGCCGAGGTGAAAGGATCGCTTGAGCCTAGAGTTCGAGACCAGCCTGGGCAACAAAGTGAGACCCCATCTCTATCCCTCCCCATCCCCAAAAAAATCAAAAATTAACTGGTCACAGTGGTGTGCACCTGTGGTCCCAGCTACATGAGAGGCTGAGGCAGGAGGATCACTTCAGCCCAGGAAGTCGAGGCTGCAGTGAGCCATGTTTCTACCACTGCATTTCAACCAGGGTGATGGAACAAGACCCTGTCTCCAAAAAACAAAAACAAAAACAAAAAACAAACCTTATGCCATGTTTAGAGAACTTCTGAACTGATTGAAAATTTATGGGTTGATTATTCTGTAATGACTAGAGACTGAGCTGCTTCATCCACTGGTAACATTTCAAGGAAAAGCATTGTACAATCAGGGAAGAATGTGACATCTAGTTCAATCCCATCTCCCATTCAGGAAGCTTGTCTTAGAAGGACTGACTGGAGGTGGTGGCTCACCCCTGTAATCCCAGCACTTTGGGAGGCTGAGGCTGGTGGATCACTTGAGGTCAGGCGTTTGAGACCGGCCTGGACAACATGGTGAAACCCTGTCTCTATTAAAAACACCAAAACTAGCCAGACATGGTGCCAGGCACCTGTAATCTCAGCTACTCGACAGGCTAAGGCATGAGAATTGCCTGAACCCAGGAGGCAGAGGTTGCAGTGGGCCAAGATCGTGCCACTGCACTCCAGCCTGGGCAACAGAGCAAGAAAAACCTTAGGTCTCAGAACAGTCAACTATTACACAGTATTTCCCCCACTCAAGAATTTAACAGACAAATTTCCCCATAAATACATTATGGACTTTAATTTCTATGAAAAATTAATATGGGTAAAGACTGTATAGTGGAGAAATGGTCCCTCATTTAAAGTCAACTACAGATCATTTAGCTTGAATGAAATATAATTTTAGAAGACTTAGTTCCAACAATTTTGCCTATAAGGAAACAAAATGGAAAAAAAAAAACAGCCACAAACCACCTAGACATACTAAAATAGGAATGAATGCTCAGATTCTTCAGGTATTGCATATCATCTTCGGTCTTTAAAACATATTTAGTTAAACTGTCATATATCAACTCCTTTCCCCCATACTGCTATTTGTCAGCAGTTGCCTGACAGTAATGGATAAGGCTGGGTCAAAAGGAATTTATCAATGATTTGTTCTCAAACTTGAGTATGCATCAGAGTCACTCAAAGGACTTATTAGAACACATATTGCTCAGCCAACCCCAGGACTGATTCATCATATGTCTGGAGTGAGCCCAGGAATTTGCATTTCTTTTGTTTTTAATTCTGCCTTTTTTGGGGGGGGGGGCCGGGGGGCGTAGAGGTTCTCACCATGTCACCTAAGCTGGAATGCAATGGCACAATCTTCACTCACTGCAACCTCCACCTCCTGGTCTCAAGCCATCCTCCCACTTCAGCCTCCTGAGTAGGTGGGACTACAGGTGCACACCACCATAGCTGGCTGAGTTTTTTTTTGTAGAGACCGGGTTTTGCCATGTTGCCTAGGCTGGTCTCGAACTCCTGGGCTCAAGTGATCCGCCTGCCTTGGCCTCCCAAAGTGGTAGGGTTACAGGTATGAGCCACTGCACAGGCCAAGAATTTGCATTTCTAACACACGATGCTGATGCTCCTGGCCAAGGACCATATTTTGGAATCAACGGACTATAAGGCAGTGGTTCTCAACCATGGCTAGACATTAGAATCATAGGGAATTATTATCACAGGGAATGAAATAGAATCATAGGGAATGATTAGAATCATTAGAACTTTTGAAGACATCAATGCCAGGGAGAGGGAAGGGGGCTCCCTCAGAAGGATTATACTAGAAATTCTGTGCGGAGAGGTCTTGTGCACCGATTATTTTGAAAACTTCCTAGACAATGTGTAGCCAGGGTTGAGGAACACTAGTCTAAGTAATTAAAATGAATCTAAATAAAATCCACTAAAAGCAGATGCTTCTCATACATAAAAGCAGGATAAAGATTTTAACATTTGTCTGCTGATAAAGCAGCCAAATGATGAGTACAGATAAAATTTGTCAGGATAGCCTAAGTTGTTGACATACCTATGATTTAACTCAATAGAAGTTGCATGTGTGCTTTTTGCTTTAAATCCCAGGCAAAGTCTAAAGCAAGTCTTCAGGTCATACTTGCAATTAAATATTTATATAAAATGTTGACCTCTGAAGGCAACATACAAGTTGGCTACTATCAATTACATGTACCATGTCTGTGCTGAATCACAATATTGCATATTGGTTAACTCTTGGGCTCTGGAGTCAGACAGTTTAATAGATGTGACCCTTGGCTAATTATATAATTAATCCTTGGTTTCCTCATACAAGATTTAATGTAGCTAACATTATAGTCATGCTAAAGATTACGTAGCATCTCTTTAAGAAGTTATGCTCAGAGTCCGGCACATAAGACAACATTCTCTAAAATATCGTAAGCTATGCCACAGATATTATTAAAAACACTAATGGAATGACTGCCCTTCAAGACCACTACTTCCCTCAGTCAACATCCTGACTCTTCATCAATAGCTTCAGGGTCTCTACTTGCAAGACTGCTGTCAGCTTTGGGAATTTAGATGTTTAGGGCCCTTAAAAATGTTAATCTTAACTTTTAATATCTTAACTACAGAGAGGATAATCGGTGGGAATACGCAACATTGAGGAAGCTATACAACTGAACAGTACACACTTACTAAAATGAAACAAGAAAATTTGATGTTTTCTCCCTTTTTTCTATTAACCACTCAATGATTTATAATTGCCTCTACTACCTTAACATTTTGCTTAAGTCCGCCTCCCTTTTCTGTTCAAAATACCACTAGAAACAAGAGTTTTCATCCAAGTATAGTCTCTCTCCAGTAACCAGGGTTTGGGTAACAGGAGGTAGTTCTCACAGCCAAGTTGTATGTACCCACTAAAGGAGTGGTTTTAAAAATGACTTAAGAATTCCTTGAAATCTAAATCTCTAGAGTTTAAATCTAGTAATTCTACTGTCAAAGTTCTCCCTGAGTACTGATTAGGTTGAGTTCTACTAAAACAAGGGTAAGGACAGACAAGTGACATAGAACAGCAATCCAGAAGAAAACTTATAAATATCTATCTACTTTGTACATGATGTGAACCCAATGTTTGCTTTGCACTATCTGCATAAAGGTGTGAACCACAAAGTTGACAGCTTAATGTAGGCCTTAAGGCTGACAATCGAATATTCACAAGAAACCTTCAACAATTCAGGAAGGGTGTGGTGGCTCACGCCTGTAATCCCAAAACTGAGGCGGGTGGATCACTCGAGGTCAGGAGTTCAAGACCAACCTGGCCAACATGGCGAAACTCCATCTCTACTAAAAACACAAAAATTAGCCAGGCAGGGTGGTGCACGTCTGTGTCTTAGGAGGCTGAGACAGGAGAATTGTTTGAACCCGGGAGACAGATGTTGCGGTGAGTCAAGATCACACCACAGCACTCCAGCCCGGGCCATAGAGCAGGGCTGTCTCAAAGAAACAAACAAAAAACAATTCAGCCTATGTTCACCAAGAAATCTATAGAAAAGGACCATTTACAAGCACCTAGTAAAACTCAGATTTTAAAACATTTCAAATCTCTTAACGTAACCTGTTTTTCATGAACTTAGTGTTTGTATCTATAATTTTTGAAGGAAAAATGGAGATAAATTAGGAAACAAATTATTTGTTATATTTTAGAATTACATCCTCTACTGTATCTTAAATTTTTTTGGTTTGGTGTTTGAAACTCCTCTACCTAAGAAGAAACATCATAAATCTATAATGGCTATCATTCCTCATAGACTAAAAATTGTTTTTAACTCTGCTCTGACTGGAGTAGAAGTTGAAAATGCAAGAGAATATCTATTTATCTTGACCTAATTCAGCAACCAATTCTGTTTTAATGAAGCTTCATTTCAAAGACTGATAATCTGGTCTAGTAATCTATTATGTAGATTACTATAAAAAATAGCTTTTAAACAGCTCCATTTTAACTGACAAACATTGCATACCCCAGAATAATTCCAGAGGCAGGTTTCTTTTATCTCATGTACAATACATCTCCCTGCTTTTGCTAAATGACAGCTTGTTCAAACTACACTGCTACACTCAGAGGTTTGGAGATACAATTGTGCACAGGTTTGCCAAATAATGCTTATCACTCTAGGAGAAAAATGAAAAAGTAGTTCTTTCAGAGAAATACCATAAAGCCATAAATGCAATGGGATGGTAACCTATAAGTACTTAAAGCCTGTTTAGTTAAAGTACAAAAATGTGACTTTGAGAGACACTGGCTTAGAGGTAAAAATGACATGCTGTCATTAGAGGTCATCTAATACAATTACTAACTTCATAGATTCTCTTTGCAGTGCATCATCTCCAATAAGTCTTCCCGTCTATGGTTGAAAATGGCCAATGCTAGTTTACTGGCTACTTCTCAAGGCAGACCATTCTCCACCTTCAGAGAGATTTGACTGGTAGGAAGTTTAGGTTATCCTGAAACTTCCCTTCTGTGTTATACAGAACTTCCTTCTAAGAGCTTTTAAAATACGGGTACTATCATAATCCAGGTCTTTCAAGCTAAGTATTTAGTTTTTTTGGCTACTCTTCACTGTAGTTTTACATTTTGAGTCCTACTCTGAACATGCACCAGGTCCTGACGGTATTGTTTTTAAGGCATGGGGATTGGAGGACAATATTCTTAGTAGGGAATAGCCAGCCCAGTACAACAGCAGCATCATCTGGTTTGTACTAGGTATCTTACTTCTAATGAAACTAGCTGGGTGCGGTGGCTCACACCTGTAATCTCGCACTTTGGGAGGCCAAGGTGGGTGGATCACTTGAGATCAGGAATTCAAGACCACCTTGGCCAACATGGTGAAACCCAGTTTCAACTAAAAATACAAACATTAGCCAGGTGTGGTGGTGCATGCCTATAATCCTAGCTTCTTGGGAGGCTGAGGCACGAGAATTGCTTGAAACCAGGAAGTGGAGGTTGCAGTGAGCTGAGATCGCACCACTGCACTCCAGCCTGGGCCACAGTCCAAGACTCTGTCTCAAAAATAAATAAATAAAGTAAAACAGGTTTACAGCATAACTATATGACAACCACATTCTATCGACTCACTTGGAGCTTACTACTCAATAAAAAATCTGGCCAGGTGCAGTGGCTCATACCTGTAATCCCAGCACTTTGGGAGGCTGAGGTAGGTGGATCACCTGAGGTCCGGAGTTCAAGACCAGCCTGACCAACATGGTGAAACCCCGTATCTACTAAAGAAACAAAAGTTAGCCAGGCGTGGTGGCGGGCACCTGTAATCCCAGGTACTCATGAGGCTGAGGCAGGAGAATCGCTTGAACCTGCAAGGCAGAGGTTGCAGTGAGCTGAGATCATGCCACTGCACTCCAGCCTGAGCAACAGAGTGAGACTTTGTCTAAAAAATAATAATAATAAAACAAAACATCTGTTTATTACTACTGTTAGGCTACATCAGCTTTCTTCAATGCATCCTCCATTCAAAGAAGAACTTGTTGGATGACTTACTGAAATCAACATGTACTTCATTATATTTTATAATTCATTTTTCTAATGATCATGAAGAACGAAACTTTAACAAGCTTCGTATCACATCCATATCGCGCTCATAATGATTCTTTTATCCAGGAGCTTATTTATTTTATACATCTCATATTTTATATAGTCCTTTCCTCTTTTTAAAGAGGTGACATTTACCTGTTACTAAGCTTCTGTTATCTTTCATTTTTCAAAGAAAGTTCAGATATCGTATCTTTTAAGTTGCCAGCATTGAAACATTTAATTCCATCACGTAAAATTATTTAGGGCAGGCAATTTTAGTCTTTTCACACATGTTGGATTTAGATTCCCCTTTACTTAACATTCATTCTAACTGACAAAAAAAGCAGCTAAATATATGCTAAGGTACTGTGTTTTGTGCTCTAAGATAACCAAACTGAAGTGTAGGTCCTATCCATTGGATAGTCTTACTTCAAAAGCAACTTTAAGAGCCCCTAAAACTGTAAAATTTAATAAGCCTTAGTTCACTATTTAAAGTCCCTTATTCTATGTCTATGTTGTGTCATTCTGCATAATATTATTTGCCAAACAATAACTCCCATTGGCCAGAATCAGATTCAAGGTAGTAGTTTTCCTAATTATTTCTCCCCTTTCCACAACAAAACTTAAGAACTTAAAACATTCTACTTATTTATCTCTTGTGACACAGCATTTATAAACCCAGAGACCACTTACTATTAATACACCAACTTCAACCCCTTTCTATCCCAGCCTCAGTTCAGTTCTGGCCAATCCCAGATCTAAACACTCAGATAATCGTTGGTACTATTACCATCTACCATGTCAAGTAAGCAGTGTTGGCAGCTTAGCCACAACCACAATAAGTACCAGAAAAGTAAAGATTAAAGGGATCTACTTTTGATTCATTTCCAGATATCCTGGAAATCTGAATACTGAAGTGTTGTTATACTGTTTTGTGGTATGAAAAATAATAACCATTCTAGGATTTTGAACTAATACTTGGTAAGAATTTGGTAGCATAATATTTTCCATACATATTAATGTATTACTTGATTAGTGACCTAAGGTCATTTAGTATGTTTAATATACGAAATCTGTCCCAACAGTAACTTTCGTACTACAATTTTTTAAATGGGTAAAGACAATAGTTTACTGTCAGAATCTAAACCCTCAAGACAATTTCTTAATACCACTTCCATCCTAACCGTTTAAAACCTATTTTGGGCCGGTCGTGGTGGCTCAGGCCTGTAATCCCAGCATTTTGGGAAGCCAAGGTGGGTGGATCACTTGAGGTCAGGAGTTTGAGACCAGCCTGGCCAACATAGTGAAACCCTGTCTCTACTAAAAAATAGAAGAATTAGCCTGGCGTGGTACCAGGCACCTGTAGCCCCCAGTTACTCAGGAGGCTGAGGTAGGAGAATCGCTTCAACCTGAAAGGTGGAAGTTGCACTGAGCCAAGATCGCACCACTGCACTCCAGCCTGGGTGACAGAGCAAGACTCTGTCTCTAAATAAATAAATAAATACATAAATCCTATTTTCTTGGGGAAGTGCGATTGGGGAGTGACTGATAATCAATATGAGATTTCTTTTTGGGGGGGGGTTGTTCTAAAATTAGTTTGTGGTAGTACGTCAAAAACAACGAATTATACTCTTTAAACAGGTAAACTGTACATGAACTATCTCAATAAAAAGCTGTTAAAAAAAATTTAACACTGGGCACAGTGGCGCACGCCTTTAATCCCAGCACTTAGGAAAGCTGAGGCGGGAGGATCACTTGACTCCAGGAGTTCAACACCAGCCTAGACAATATAGTGAGACCACATCTCTACAAAAAAATTAGCCAACCAGGTGTGGTGGCTTACACCTGTAATCCCAGCACTTTGGAAGGCTGAGGCGGGCAGAGCACCTGAGATCAGGAGTTCGAGACCAGCCTGGCCAACATGGTGAAACCCTATGTCTAGTAAAAATACAAAAATTAGCCAGGCATGGTGGTGCGCGCCTCTAATGCTAGTTACTCGGGAGGCTGAGGCAAGAAACTAGCTTGAACCTGGGGAGGTGGAGGTTGCAGTGAGCAGAGACTGCGCCACTGTACTTCCAGCCTGAGTGACAGAGTGAGAATCTGTCTCAAAACTAAAATTAAAAAAAAATTAGCCAAGCATGGTAATACATATGCCTGTATTCTCAGCTACTTGGGAGGCTAAGGTGGGAAGATCGCTTGAGCCCAGGAGGCGGAGATTGCAGCAAGCCAGGATCACATCACTGTACTCCAGCATGTGCAACAAAGTGAGACTCGGTCCTCACCCCCCACCCCCCCCAAAACATACACATATAGATGTCACTCTAATACTATTACACTACATATTATAAAATACAGTTTCCAAAATACTGTTAAAATACATATCAAAATACCTAATAGAGGCCAGGCACAGTGGCTCACCCCTGTAATCCCAGCACTTTGGGAGGCCAAGCAGGGCAGATCACTTGAGGTCAGGTGTTTGAGACCAGTATGGGCAACATGGTGAAACCCCATCTCTACTAAAAATACAAGAATTAACCAGGCGTGGTGATATGCACCTGTAATCCCAGCTACTTGGGAGGCTGAGGAAGGAGAATCACTTGAACCCAGGAGGCTGAGGTTGCAGTGAGGTGAGATCGTGCCATTCAGCACTCCAACTTGGGCGACAGAGAGAGACCGTCTCAAAAAAAGCCCACCTAATAGAGAAAAAGACAAACAGAAACCCATACACCCTAAATTAAGCCAGTATTATGATACTAAAAAATAAACCACTTAAGAACCAGAGATAATTGAGAGCTAAAAGGCCCTTATTTATTAGAGTTCAACCACCAAAACCAAAAAGTAACAAATGAACATAACCTCTAAAGGATTTCTTCAGAAAGCCTATTTAAAATAATCTTGAAATAGAAGGCTTTGGTTTCTACAAATGAAAATATGAATAAAGTCCTCAATAGCTTGAGCACTTACTCATCATACTGGATACGGTAAATAACGTCTTCATCAGCAGCAACAGAGTCTGAATTAGACGTAGAGGGTACACTGTCCAATTTATTTGTGTTCTCTTTGGATTTATGCTTTATATTTCCATTAGTCCTTTTACAAGAACTGCCATTCTTCAGTGGAGTTTTGCCACGGGACTGTCCATCAGAAGCTCTAGTAACACTATGTATGTGTGCTTCAAACCAAGCACCAAGGCCGACATCTCTGGCATCCACCAATTCATTTACCTAAAAAAAGTTTAAAATTAGTTAATGAAGCTTAATTCTGTCTACTGCTTCAAAAACCTTAATATAACTCAAGTTATTTGTAGGTTATCATGGTAAACAATATTTGCAGCTACTCATGTTTAAAGTGGTTAATAAGATTAGATCAAAACTATTCTGATTTGTGCTATCTTAAATCTATTGACTAAGATGAAAACTAACTTTCTTCCTGATTTCCTTCAATGAAATAGGTGTTTTCTTTACACCTTACTGACGTATACACTAGACTTTTGAAAATATAATTCCTTTGCACCTAAGAGTCATTCTTGCAAGTCATCCAGTAAGAATGACACTAATGAAAAGCCAGGACTTTAAGCTAATATGACTAATCTGTTCCATTAATTTCTTCATAATCCGAAAGATAACTTACAGTCCAACCAGAAAACGTAAAGTATTAAAAAGAAAACAAAACTTGAAAATGAGAGAATTATGCACAATAAAAAAAAAGAGTCTAATGAACCCATCTATACAAAATGGTGAAGTTCGATCACTAGTTAGTAACTCACTAGGCAAATTCATTTATCTACCACCTCAAAGAACAAAGATAAAATATAAAAATGAACAGGGATGTAAGACACAAAATGGATGTAGTCAAGTCCAGTGGCTGATCCACAACTAACCTATGCAATCTGACAAAAGGAAGGAGTATTAAAAAACGGGTGTATCAGAGAATTAAGAGTTATGAAATGAAAAGTTTAAAAAAAAAATCCTCTCCTTTTAAACACTGTTTAAAAGATCAGGCCAGGCATGGTGGCTCACACTGTAATCCCAGCACTTTGGGAGGCCAAGGCAGGAGCGGATCACTTGAGGTCAAGACCAGCCTGGCCAACATGGTGAAACTCCGTCTCTACTAAAAATACAAAAATTAGCCAGGCATGGTGGAGCATGCTTGTAATCCCAGCTATTCAGGAGGCTAAGGCAGGAGAATCACTTGAACCTGGGAGGTGGAGGTTGCAGTGAGCGGAGATTGTGCCAGTGCACTCCAGTTTGGGCAACATAGCGAGACTCTGTCTCAAAAAGAAAAAAAAAAAAAATGGTCAGAGCCCTTTCAGGACAATAACCAAGAGAAATTCCTTCAACTTTCTTTTTAAGCCCTTAAAAAAAAAAAAAAAAAAAAAAAAAAAAAAAAAAAAAAAAAAAAAAAAAAAAAAAAAAAAAAAAAAAAATTAAAAACGAAAACATCTGAGAAATTAACTTCCTCTAGGTTAAAGCTAATGAAATGTAAGGTTAGGATTTGAAGACATCTTGACTTTGAAGCTTATGTTCTTGCCATCATATCATGAACCTTGATATAAATGACAAGACAGGTATACAGGAACTTCAAAGGTAAGTAAGGAACTTAGAAATAAGTTACTGAAAATATAAAAAGGTTTCAAACCACAAACTGACAGAGGGTAGAAAGAATACAGACAAAACAAAAACTATCAACTGTCACAACCAGAAGAGGTACATTTGACCAAAGGCAGTGTATGTAATGAACATGGTAGCAATGAAATAGCTTGAAAGATATAAGGTTTAATATTACACAAGAATGAACAGTTTAGGAAAAAATAAAAACCTAAGAGCCAACCATGCTGGGTATGACAAACAATCAGAGATGGAGCATGTTACACATTACATAAATTAATTCATGTATTAAATAAACATAGGCTCATTTCTCCCATACTAGTCACTGACAAATTTAAAGACATTTAGTCTCTTGTAGACAACACAGTAAAAATGAAAATAATCAATGTTAAGGTCCATCATACTTGGAGAATAAACTGAGGTTACTACTCTGTCGCAGCAAGCCAAAATGTAAGTTTCATATATTACTATAAAAATATTGCATAGCAGAGAATGTAGCATATAGTTGGTACTAAAATGGTAACAGCAAAAACACATTAAGCTGTATGAACCTTACTAAGGAACACGAGGTGGCACAAATGAAGTACTGAATTTGCCTATCAAATGTAAGATACTAGCAGGCAGATCTAATAGCTGGCTACCTTAACATCTAACAATAAACTAAAGTTAACAGAAACCTAAATCAACCTCAAAATACTGCCATTGCTTGAACATCAACACACAGAACATCACAGCTCACAATGGTAGGGCATCCTTTGAATATAGTAAACCTAGATTTACAACTGGACACAAGAGTTTTTTATTTTATTTTTTAAAGACAGGCTATCTGCAGCGCAGGCTGGATGCAGTGGTGTGATCACAGCTCACCGCACCCTCCTACTCCTGAACTCAAACTCCTGAGCAGCTAGGACTACGGGTACATGCCACCACACCTAGCTAATGTTACTTCTTATAGAGACAGAGTTTGCTATGTTGCCCAGGCTGGTTTTGAACTCCTGGCCTCAAACAATCCTCTTTCCTTGGTCTTTCAGAGTGCTGAGATTACATGCACAAGGCACCCTGCCTGGCCAAAAAAAAGAATTATCCTACTAAGTATAGTAAGTATCCTACTAAGTATTGCTGTGAGTAAGCACTCACAGAAATGCATATAAACTGGGTGGGGACAGAAATGCTCTTAAATTCAAAACTTTCTGCACATTAAGTCAGGCAAAATTTGAATAGGCCAAGACGCATGCAAGATGTTAAAGCTGTGCTATAAAGCCTGGATTTTAAAGGCAGTTCAGAGGAAAAATACTTAGGCCTGTATGATTAATATGAACACAGAAGATCCTGCCATGGTAACTAAGTAATCTAGTACAAATTAAGAACTGAAGTAATTAGCTAAAGGAGTAGCAAAATAGCAGACAACACAACAAAAGAGGAAAACAGAATTTACCTATGTGGGAGCATCTGAATTGTACTCATGAGATTTTAATCTACTGATGTAACTAAGTGACAACATGGAGAAGCCAATGCCACTGAAAGAAGAATTACTCATTTCCCGAGAGAAGGAGAGCACTAGGTTTGGTCAGGAGGCAGAGGGTACTGGGGAAAATTAGGGCCCAGAGCCTTTATTGTGTTTTCCATGGGAAAGGCAAGGCAGGGGAAACAAGATGGCTAGTTTGAATAATGTCAGTGGGCTTTGGATTGTAGGGGTGGTCTCCAGTTGTTTGGTACCCGGCCCTGGGTGATCAGGGCGGAATATTGGCTTGGTGTTTAAGAGTTAGATAAGGCAGGTAGTTAAGTGCATGGACTCAGGATTAGATGTTTTTATATGAAAGGCAGGCTCACTGATCAGCTGTTTACTGTCTCTAGGAATAAGCTAGCCCTAGGAAGAAGGGCAGTCTCTCCTCAGCCAGTAAGGCCCCCAAAGATGTCAAAACATCATAAAATATACAATTATTTTTAAAAGATTAATATGGGGAGGAGTTGAACTAAAAAGCTAAAAAACATTTAAGCCAACCACATAATTCTACACTTAAGAGCTGCATTTATTCACATCAAAGATATAGCCACATTAAGGGCCAGGCACCGTGGCTCACACCTATTATCCCAGCAGTTTAGGAGGCCAGGGCGGGTGGATCACCTGAGGTCAGGAGTTCAAGACCAGCCTGGCAAACATGGCGAAACCCTGTCTCCACTAAAAGTACAAAATTAGCCGGGCATGGTGGTATGCACCTGTAATCCCAGCTACTTGGGAGGCTGAGGCAGGACAATCACTTGAACCCAGGAGGTGGAGGTTGTAATGAGCCAAGATTGTGCCATTGCACTCCAGGGCAAAAAGAGTAAAACTCCATTTCAAAAAAAAAAAAAAGCCACATTTAAAGAAAAAGTTTCCCCTGTCCAAATATTTAATATTTTTAAAACCTGAAGTATGGGAGGCAAAGGGCAATCATTAAAAAAAGAAAATACCAACAGCAAATATTTGATGGTTTTACAATATGCTAGGTACCATCTGTTCTGCAGAAAACACTCCAGCTCTGCAGGTAAACCTAGGTTCAAGTTCTTCATCTATCACCCACTAGGTGTAACCATGAACAAGTTACTTAATTTGTCCCAGTATCTTGCAGTGTATTTGAAATAAAGTGAGAAAATTCACGTAACGTGCCAACCCAGCAAGCATATAGTACACACAAATGAAACTGTCTCCTTACTAAGTACATACGTTCAATGTTAAGACTCATTAAAACTCAGAGTATAGCCCGGGTGCAGTGGCTCATGCCTGTAATCCCAGTACTTTGGGAGGCCAAGGCAGGTGGAGCACCTGAGGTCAGGAGTTCGAGACCAGTCTGGCCCACATGGCAAAACCCCCATCTCTACTAAAAAACACAAAAATTAGCCAGGCGTGGATCCCACCACTACACTCCAGCCTGCATGACAGTGCAAGACTCTGTCTAAAAAAAACAAAAACAAACAAAAACACAAAACCTCAGAGTACAGTCTTATTACCATACTGTTAGTAAACATTAACAGATTACCATTACATACTTTACCTCCTCTAATTATAATACAAAATAATTCCCATTTTCTAATGAGGTCTAGACATGAAATACATTTGCTTAAGAGATACACAGGTAAAAAATGTGGGAGTTAAGCTGAGAATACAGGTTCTGCAACTCTGAAAATCGTTCTCTCACTGTACCACCTTCCTTTTTTTTTTCTCTAGAGACAGAGTCTTGCTCTGTTGCCCAGGCTGGAGTGCAGTGGTGCGATGTTGGCTCACTGCGACCTCTGCCTCCCAGGTACAAGCAATTCTCCTGCTTCAGCCTCCTGAGTAGCTGGGATTACAGGCATCCACCACCACAGTGGCTAACCTTTTATTATTTTAGCAGAGATGGGGTTTCGCCATGTTGGCCAGGCTGGTCTTGAATTCCTGACCTCAAGTGATCCACTTGTCCTCCACCTCCCAAAGTGCTGGGATTACAGGCATGAGCCACCACACTCGGCCCCATCTTTCTTTAATCACAAATTTTAAAATGCAGGGCTGGGTGTGATGGCTCACACTGTAATCCCAGCACTTTGGAAGGAAGTGGCAGGAGGACTGTTCGAACCCAGGAGTTCAAGACCAGCCTGGACAACATAGTGAAACCCTGTCTCTACAAAAAACTGAAAATTAGCTGGGTATGGTGGCACAGACCTGTAGCCCCAGTTACTCAGGAAGCCGAGGCAGCAGGATCGCTTAAGCCCAGAAGGTTGGGGCTGCAGTAAGCTATGATCATGCCACTGCACTCCAGCCAAGTGACAGAATGAGATCGTTCAAAAAAAAAAAAGGCAAAAGCAATATGGTTCCATTTACATAAAGTTCAGAAACCAGAAAATTAGGCATTAGGGTTGCATAAATAAGTTAAAGATTATTAATAGGTTGTTAAAGGTTAATATTAATAAGAAAGTTAGTAAAGAACAAAGAAATGATTACCACAGTCTGGGTAGCAGTTACAACTAGGGAAGAGGGAGTTATAATCAGGAGGAGGCACCTGGTAAGTTCCTGGGAGTATTGTTATTCTATTTCATAACTTCGATGGTGTTTATAGACAGTGATCGTACTCTTTGTATTGTCTAATACATTTCATAATCAAAAAGGTTAAACATCAAGAACTGTACTGTGGACAAAATAAATAATATAATAAGATATCAATGATAATTCTCCTCTTTCCAGTACTTTCTATTATACAATGAGCATAAGAAAACATGTAAGAAGTTTAACAGTGCCACATGCTCAGCTAAACTGTAAAGGCTTACCACCACCATTCTAAACAGTCATCATTTAGGCCAGGATGACAGCCATTTGAAAGAAAGATCTTTCTGGCATCATAAAAAGCTTCCATACACAAAAACCAAAATTAAAACCAACTTAGGTTCGAACATCCATCTTGCTTCAGAAAATTAGTTCCCAATCTAGACCCAGTGTGATTCAATTTATGTTAAATGCACATACAATGTGAATGGATGGACCCAGCCTCTGTACAATCTTTCATAGGCTCTCCATATGTAGTAGTGGTATCTAGTTTCTTACAATAACATATGAAAATATCTGAAACTGGTTAAATATTGCTCAGAGTTATTAAATAGAGCAAAATAATGATATTGGGCAATACATAACTTCAGATTAAAGTTTCTCTTTTTTTTGAGATGGGGTCTTGCTACGTTGCCCAGGCAGGAGTGCAGTGGCATGGTCTAAGCTCACTGAAACCTCCGCCTCCTGAGTTCAAGTGATTCTCCCGTCTCAGCCTCCCAAGTAGCTGGGATTAATCGTACACCACCATAGCTGGCTAACTGTTGTATTTTTAGTAGAGACAGAGTTTCGCCATGTTGGCCAGGATGGTTGCAAATGCCTGACCTCAGGTGCTCTGCCTGCCTCGACCTCCCAAAGTGCTGGGATTACAGGTGTGAGCCACTGTGCCTGGCCTAAAATTTCATCTTAACATATTGTTTAAATGTTTACCTATGCCAGTTTTGAATAAAATTAATTTGAAAATTCATCTTTTGTACCTGCTTATCATGACGTTCAAAGAATATTTCAGTCAGAAGGAAAAGTCCAAAAATGTTTGCTCATCCATAAAGCAATTTCAACTATAGAAAGCTCTACATGTATAAAAAAAATATATTTACCAAGTGGCATAACCAAGAATTCAAGACAAAAGCAATACAACGCCCAATTTTTAAGTGACTTATAATCAACTTAAAAGTTTTCATATATTAACTACTCAGACTTGCACTATGGGAAATACAAAAACCCAATGCAAATTTAAAACAAACCAACTCAGGCCAGGCACAGTGGCTCAAGCCTGTAATCCTAGCACTTTGCGAGGCCGAGGCGGGTGATCACCTGAAGTCAGGAGTTCAAGACCAGCCTAGCCAACATGGTGAAATCTCCTCTCTACTGAAAGTACAAAAATTAGCCGGGCATGGTGGCGGGTGCCTGTAATTCCAGCTACTCAAGAGGCCGAAGCAGGAGAATCGCTTGAACCCAGGAGGCAGAGGTAGCAGTGAGCTGAGATGGCTCACTGCACTCCAGCCTGGGCAACAGAGTGAGATTCCATCTCAGAAATAAAATAAAATAAAAATAAAGCAAATCATTTCAAAAGTAGCAGCTTCTAAATGGTTTTCAGTTTAGTCAACAAGTCAGTATGTGATAAAAATTCTGTGAAGGCAGAATACCGATTACAAACATATGCTAGATATCCAACTATTTATGGAATGAACTATCCAGAAATATGTACTTCTATATCTGAAAAAAATAAAGGCACCAGTCAAAATTTCAAATACCTATGACAATTACTAAGGTTCATCCCCCAAAAAGTAAATAAATCTACAGTAGCTTCAACTAAGATTAAACACAGCTCTAAATTTATTATTGTATGAACAGCAACCTTCTGAGAATTTAATTACTAGATTCCAATGTGCTCCTAAATGGGGAAAGGGAGCCTTAATGTAAAATTTACTTGCTAATTTGTATAACCAAGCAGCAGCTGAACTGAAATTTGAAACCAGGTCTCCTGGCAAAGCTCAGGTCTTTAACATCTATACTACATAGTAATAGGAAACAGAAGAGACGTCAAATAGAGTTTAAATTCTGTAGTTCATAGCCAAAGCACTAACACTGAAAATAAAAAGCAAAGATCTGCTGAGAGAAGTAATTTCTTGTAATGTTCTTCCGAATTAGATTGGGGAGGGAAGAGGAAGGAATAGTGGGGTACCGAGAAGTTTGCTAAACAGAAATTTAAGTTGACCTGAACTGCTGAACCCTTGATTAATCTCAGATGTGCAGATACATAAACTGGCCCTCCTTTGAAAGCAAATTCATCCTGTCACTGCCAAAACAATCAATTCAAAAGCAGCAGCTTCTAAACTCTGGTCAAAGATGAAAAGTAATAATGTAAGCTTAATATACAGATAGTTACATAAATATTCATAGATGTATATATACACAGGTTAGTACAAATATGTATTATTTCCTTGCTGTCTGTTGAAGGCTCTAAAAGCAATGACACACCAATAGTAAAAAGCATACCTACAGCCAAGATCTTGGTTTTATTTTTTTTAATTTATTTACTTTGAGACGAAGTCTCACTCACCCAGGCTGGAGTGCAGTGGCGCGATCTTGGCTCACCGTAACCTCCGCTTCCTGGGTTCAAGTGACACTCCTGCCTCAGCTTCCCGAGTAGCTGGGATTACAGGAATGTGCCACAAGGCCCGGCTAAATTTTTTTTTTTTTTTTTTTTTTTAATGTTCAGCAGAGATGGGGTTTCACCATGTTCACCAGGCTGACCTCAAACTCCTGACCTGCAGTGATCCACCCTCCTCGGCCTCCCAAAGTGCTGGGATTACAGGTATGAGCCACTGCGCCTGGCCCCTATCATTTGACAATTAAAGGAACCAGGGAACCTTGGAGAAATGGTTGATTCTAGGACTGAAGCAGGAAATATACAAGATGTACCTGAAGCATGCTGTAGTGCCAAAAAGTAAGATAATGTTTAAGAAAAACGAAACACTCACCATAATGGGGGTATGTCAAAGGGACATAGCCATCAAATAAACGAGTTTCTAATGGCCAAAAGTGGAACAATTTGAGCATGAGTCCATACTGATGTAAATGTCTGAATAAATACACCTCCCATGTTGAATAATTTTAACTAGTTTTTTGTAGATACTCTGCCCTCAAGGCAGTGAAGTACATTAACTTCCCACTCCTTAAGTGTGGACATGACTTTCTCTCAAACAGTACAGTATGGAAAGGAGGTGTAGGAGTAGTTTAACAGTGGAGACACTTGACAAACACTACCCCAGCCAGATGATTAAGGTTCACATCAGTGTTAATGTTACTACTGATGTAAAACCTAAGTTATACTTAGCAAATAGAATACGGATAGTATGTGCCCTATATACGTGATGAAAATACCTCTGCGGTCTTCCTCCCCAAAACAAACCCAGACAAATAAGGAAAATAAATGAATCCTAATAGGTGGAGATTTTACAAAATACCTGACCAGAGCTCCTCAAAATGGTCACGGTAATTGGAAAAAAAAAAAAAAGTTCCCGAGAAATCGTCATAGTCAATGTCAAAGGAGATTTAAAAACTACACACAGTATAGTATCCTAGTGGGATTCTGGAACAAAAAGAGGACATGAGGTAAAAGCTAAGAAAATATGGGTCATTAATTTCAACAAATACACCATACTAACTTAAGATGTTAAGAGGGAAAACTAGGTGTGGGATATATGGGAACTCTCTTTACTATCTTCAATTTTGCTGTAAATCTAAAACTGTTCTAAAATAAGTTTATTTTAAAAGTAATGACAGAGGTGGTAACACAAATAAAAAAGTAATAATGTAAAAAATGTATTAAGTATTGGTATTTAAAAGGTGGATGAAATCAGAGTAATATAGAAAAAAATGGCAAGTTGGCTTTCAGTGCTAAAAATTCTCTTAATTGTGACCACTACATAGCACTGTTTTATGTCTTAACTTATTCCCAGATTTTACCTTGTTATTGCAAATTTTCTTCCTGTTCTAATTGACGTATTAATTCCTTGAGCTGTCAGTAGCTCAATGTTAACTTTGAAGATAGCCACTTTAGTGATTGCTCATAACTTTCTAAAACATTTTCTCAGCTCTCCCAGGTATCCATAGGCTGTAACTTGGCCTTCTCTAATATTTACACTTTATTTTGTTCTTCTGCCTAATTGCATTATCTAGTACTTCCAGAAAGATGTCAAATAAGGAAGCATGAATGGCTTCCTTGTCTGGCTTCTGTCTTTAAAGGGAATACCGGTATAGAACATGGTTTAAAATATTAACCTATTCTGTCTATTCCTCTTATCAAGAGTTCCTTTTTTTTTTTTTTTTTTTTCATACAGAGTCTCACTGTGTCGCCCAGGCTGGAGTGCAGTGGCGCGATCTTGGCTCACTGCAACCTCCGCCCTCCAAGTTCAAGCAATTCTCCTGCCTCAGCCTCCCGAGTAGCTGGGATTACAGACACCTGCCATCGCGTCCAGCTAATTTTTTGTATTTTTAGTAGAGACGGGGGTTTCACCATCTTGGCCAGGCTGGTCTTGAACTCCTGACCTCATGATCTGCCAGCCTCGGCCTCCCAAAGTGTTGGGATTACAGGCGTGAGCCACCACGCCCGGCCAAGACTTTTCTTTAAAAAACAAACAAACAAACAAACAAACAAAAAAAAACAGAAAACATCACAAATGACTCAAATTTGTATTTAAATGCAGAAAACATTTTAAATTAATGTGTTTTCTTTGGCTTATTAGTACAATGAATTATACTGAAACATTTTATAATAATGAACTGTCCCCACATCCTGACAAACCATATTTGCTTAAAGTAATTTATTTTTAATAAGCAGACATAATTTTTTAAAGCAAGTTAAATCAGCGAATACAGCCACAATTCTATTTGCTGACTAGAACTTAGGTTTTATGTCAATGTTAGTGAAGCTGATGTGCTTTTTGTCATGTTTTAGTATCAGTATTAAACTCAATTTATAAAGCAATAAGAAGCTTTCCTTCTTTATGTTGTAGGTCAGTTTAGGTAACATCATAATGATCTACTCCTCATAGGTTTAAAACCATTCAGCTACCCAAGCCTGGTACTTTCTTTGGAAACATGGTTCTATCTCTTCTTAATCTTTCTATATACATATGTAGATCTGTTGGCATTTTTCCCATATATCCAAAATTATCTCCATTTGAATAATCTTGAATAGTTTACTTCGTCTATCAGTTTTTTGGTCTTAAATGCTTTGAAAAACAGTATAGGTGCCCATTTATCCCAACTGGTAAGAATTAAGAAGTTACAAAGATAGGAAAGGATAAAGCAAAACTGCCATTTGATTATTTCTACACAATTTATTAGATTTGAAAAGGTTGCTGGTTACAAAAGTCAAATAAATCAATTTCATTTCTATGTATCAGCAAACAGATTACTATTTTAGAAGATAACCACATATAATAATTGCATCAAAAACAAAGCTACCAGAAATAAAGCAAAATATTAAATATGTAAAGAGAGAACTAATTAAGATGTCAAACATCTAAGTTAGCCGGGCACGGTGGCTCACGCCTGTATCCCAGCACTTTGGGAGGCCGAGCAGGAAGATCACTTGACCCCAGCAGGTCAAGGCTACAGCGAGCCGTGTTCACGTCACTGCACTACAGCCTGGGTGACAGAGCGAGACCCTGTCTCAAAAAAACAAAACAAAAAAAAGAAAAGATCTAAGTTAATGGAGAAGTCTTTTAACGTTCATGAATTAAAAGACTCAACATTGTAAAGATGTCGATTCTCCAAGCTGATCTATAGATGCAATCTCCATAGAATCCCATCAGATTTGTAGAGCTTTACATGCTATTTCTACAGTTTTTGTAGCAAATATTAAAAGCCAAGAGACCCTGAAAGAGAAAAGAAATTGGGGAGATAGGAGAAAGGGAGATCAAAACAGTCTATAAGGCTACAGTACTCCGAACTGTAATCCCAGCACTTTGGGAGGCCGAGGAGGGCAGACGACGAGGTCAGGAGTTTGAGACCAGCCTGACCAACATGGTGAAATCCCGTCTCTACTAGAAATACAAAAATCAGCCGGGCATAGTGGTACACGCCTGTAATCCCACTACTTAGGAGGCAGAGGCAAGAGAATAGGAACACAGATAGACAAACAGACCAATGGAACCAAGTATAGTAGTTTGGTGGTACCCTGTGGGTGAACAACTAGCACTTCTACTCCTGGGTAGAAATTCTTGAACATATGCACCAGGATAACAGAAGGTTCAAAACAGCACTGTTTAAAACAGTTGAAACTGGAAACAGCCCAGATATCTATGAATTATGGATTAAATATACTGTGGTATGTTAATAAAATGGAATGACATAATAGTGAAAAGGAATAAAACACAGCTATATGCAGACAATCTTTCAATGCTGAGAAAAAGTAGAATTCCATTATATAAAATTCAAATATAGACAAAACATACTGCCTAGAGAAATATACGTAAGTAGCAAAAATAAAGAAAAATAAAATGAGTATAAAAGAACAAGCAGTTTACCTCTTAGGGAGACAGAGGGAGAAGTGTTCTGATAGGGACACACACGAGGCTTTAAATAGGTATTTAAGGCCGGGTGAGGTGGCTCACCCCCATAATCCCAGCACTTTGGGGAGGCTGAGGCGGGCGGATCACCTGAGGTCAGGAGTTTGAGACTAGCCTGGCCTACATGGTGAAACCCTGTCTCTACTAAAAATACAAAAATTAGCCGGGTGTGGTGGTGCACGCCTGTAATCCCAGCTACCCAGGAGACTGAGGCAGGAGATTTGCTTGAACCTGGGAGGCAGAGGTTATAGCGAGCCAAGATTGCGTGCGCCACTGCACTCCAGCCTGGGTGACAGAGCAAGCCTCCGTATCAAAAACAAACAAACAAACAAAAAAGTATTTTAAATCAATCTACTTCTTAACCTTGGTGCAATTACACAAGTATTTCCTTTATAGCTCTTTAAAGTGTACACATACATCTTGTACATTTGTCTACGTATTTCCTATCAATTTTTAAAAGACTACTTTTAAAAGTTATATTAACATTCCAATCTTTATTTTCAAATGGCAATCAATGTTTACTTATTCAAAACATCCTGAACAGAAAAGAAATTTACTTGTATTCTCACAACAGTAAGTCTGAAGAAAACAACATACCTTATATATTCCAAAGCCAGGATCAATAAGACGGGCACGAGCTGATGTAGATGGCTGATTGGAAGGTCCTACCCTCGGGGCTTTCTTTACTTTAGGTGGACTATTAGAACACGGTTTAGCCTCAATCTGTGTAGATGTGCCAGGAAGATGATCAGGGTCTGGGCGAACTAGCAGCTGAATTATATCATTCAGTCCAACATCGTAGTCAAATAAGGTATATCCATTTTCCAACTAGAAAATAAAGAAAGAATAGTGAAATGCGTCTCTAAAATATATCTTACTACATTTTTAGTTGCTCAAATGTCCTAGCCAAACTTAAAATCCATAGCACTACAATTTATAGAGATTTTAAAACCATTCTTATTACTTAATGGCCTCTGATGTCAGTGTCTTCTCTGGACCCCAATACATTCTCTTTTTTTTTTTTTTTTTGTGACGGAGTCTTACTCTGTCGCCCAGGCTGGAGGGCAGTAGTGCAATCTTGGCTCACTGCAAGCTCCACCTCCCAGGTTCACGCCATTCTCCTGCCTCAGCCTCCCTGGAGTAGCTGGGACTACAGGTGCCCGTCATCCTGCCCGGCTAATTTTTTTTTTTCTATTTTTAGTAGAGACGGGGTTTCACTGTGTTTGCCAGGATGGTCTTGATCTCCTGACCTCCTGATCCACCCGCTCAGCCTCCCAAAGTGCTGGGATTACAGGCGTGAGCCACCGCGCCCGGCCATAAATTCTTAATAATTACTCCATATTCACTACAGAGAACACTGCTAGCCATTAAAACAAAAAAAAATGGGCCGGGCACGGTGCCTCACGCCTGTAATCCCAGTACTTTGGGAGGCCGAAAAGGGCAGACGACGAGGTCAGGAGTTCGAGACCAGCCTGACCAACATGGTGAAGCCCCGTCTCTACTAGAAATACAAATATTAGCCGGGCGTGGTGGTATGCACCTGTAATCCCACTACTCAGGAGGCAGAGGCAAGAGAATCTCTTGAACTCCACAAGGGGAGGTTGCAGTGAGCTGAGATTGCGCCACTGCACTCCAGCCTGGGCAACAGAGCGAGACTCTGTCAAAAAAAAAAAAAAAAAAAAAAAGGTGGGGGAGGGGGCTGGGCTCCGTGCCTCACATCTGTAATCCCAACATTTTGGGAAGTCAAGGTGGGAGGATCACTTGAGCCCAGGACCTCCAGACCAGTCTGGGTAACCCCATCTCTACAAAAAATAAAAATAAATAAAGTAAAAAATTTAGCCGGGTATGATTGCACATGCCTGTGGTTCCAGCTACTCAGGAGGCTGAGGTGGGAGATCACTTTAGCCCAGGAGGTCATGGCTACAGTAAGCCATGATCATGCTATTGCACTCATGTCTGGGCAACAGAGTGAGACCCTGTCTCAAAATAAATAAATAAATAAATAAATCAATCAATCAATCAATCAATCAATCCATCCCAAAATGTTTCACTGTGGCTGTGACCTTATGACCTACACAGAAAAACTCTAAACTAGATTTAATTTCTCATCAAGTTTTATTTTTAATCAGTGCTTGAATCAACTTCAAGAAATGTGAATTTTCAAAGTTGTTTTATGACCTTATTTTTCATAGAGATTAAGTCATCGGCTCAGTGATTCACAGTTTTAAAAAACACATTAAGCCAAATATTTTATCTCTCTAAAGCATTATCAGTAGGTTTTTATTAAGTCAAGCAGAAAAAAAGCCAAGAAGAATAATTCTAATTCTTGCTCATGTTACTCCACTTGCCTGAAGTTCTCTAATTCTATCCATCTGCAAGAATTATCAAGTTTTATCAACAAGTCTTCCAGAAAGAATAGTGAATAAATTATTTGCAACCCACCCATATTTTGGTAAGGGTTACAGGTTCAAATCCTAATCCATGGTACTTGAGAATGTGACCTTATTTGGAAACAGAGTCTTTTAAAGAGGTAATCAGGAAATAAATTTAACAAAAGAAATGTAAAACCTACTGTTATGGGCTAAATTGCGTCCCTGCCAAAATTTTTTTGTTAAAGTCCTAACCCCCAGTACCTCAGAATGTGACTTCCTTTTGAGATAGGGTCTTTAGAGAGGTAATTAAGTTAAAACAAAGTCATTAGGGCCCTAATCCAATATGGCTAGTGTCCTCATAATAAGGGGACATTTGGAAAGATGCAGCAGGAAGACAATGTGAAGACACAGGAAAAACGCAGCCATGTGACTGGAGTGATGTACCTAATATAAGCCAAGAAAGAAAATTTCTGGCAAAGTGTAAAGGGTTCTCCCCCTAGAGCTATCAGAGGATGGCCCTGTTGACACCTTGCTAGACCTCTAGAACTGTGAGGACAGTAAATTTCTATTGTTTTAAGCCACCCAGGTTTTGATACATTAGTACAACAGCCCTAGGAAATTAAGTCTCCATTTTGTTTCTTTATAAAGTTCAGTTGGCGATTTCACTATGATACAGTGAAACAAGAAAACTAAAATCCTTTCAGGCCAGAACTATCACTTTCCTAGAAACATAATCAATTTTTAAATTGCTTATTTTCTACTCTTCATATGTATTACTTTTCAACATTCACAACTCTAACACAGTAACACCATATTTGAGAAGTCAACCAAACGGAAATAAAAGTATGTCCTGAATTTAAAACTTTCAATCTACTAGATCAGTAACTTGAATTCAGGTGGTCCAAGAACCCAATAAGCACAATCTCAAACACTACAGTTATTCAACATTTGTCAAGTAGAACAAGGGATCAAGAATTTCACAAGTTTCCCAGTCAGGGAATTAAATTATGTACTACCTCACAAGTTAGCATGCTTATTCTAAATAAGCCTAAGTAGTATTCCAAGTCAGTAAGCAAATAAGCCCTGATAAGGATACGGATGTGAATGTTGCTTCCTTGATTAAAAAAAAAGGAACACCCTCTAGTCTTGAACTCCTGTGGAGGGACAAGAAAAACCAAAAAACTCAAGGAGCGAACACTGCATTCACACCATCATTTTGACATTCTCCAACACCCCCACAAAAAAACCCAAACAAAATACCTTACTAATTCTGGAGGAGCTCAAAAAGCATAACATACAACTGACAAACATTATGACTATTTTTAAATGGAAGTGCTTAAAGATAATAAAAAAAAAAACTCTAACAGTATAAAACATGCAAATTAACCAGTAGGACATTTCCAAAAATGAAGATAGCAGTTAAAGTGATAAAACTGCTGGAAATTGAAGGAATATTTTTCCACTTAGGTTTGAGGGACCAGAGTCTGAGGGACGTTGAGGGCATTTCTACAGTCAACTCCTGGTTAGTTTCTGCTGAATGATGGTCAGGAGTAAATACAAACTGTTTCAAGTGGTGCTTTTTAAAATTTGATTTGACAGGAAAAAATGTCGTAAGAGCACATGTCTAACCAAATGTCTAAGCATATCAAGGCATGAGGCCTTATAATAAGTTACATCCACAGTCACATATAACCACCTCTCCTCACGCTTGCTATGACAGGCTTTTTAAACCCAGATTTATCCACTCCTTCCCTAATTCGTAGGTACTCCTCCAGTCTTCCTACAATAGTGACCATTTATCTACCGCAATAACAAGTTCCACACAACTCTATTCCACAAAGCTTCACATATTATGAAGAGCTGTGAAGTGTTGAGATGATTTACTTGAAAAGTACTGAAGTTCTTCCATATTTAATGAAAGCGAAGATTGAAAGTTATCTCTGACACTCAAATTATGCTCTAAGTAGGGAAAAAACGAAGCGGTCATTTAGAAATTACAAACATCTGTGAGTCAGAAGCATGTAACTTAGGTCCATCAATGTCTCAAAAGTAAATGTTTGAGAACTGCCATACTCGAAGATGGAGATGCAGGATTTACAATACTTAAGAAGCAAAAATGGTTAGGATTTTTTGTCAGACCACTCTTGAAATCTTACTGAGTTGAAAGAGGAAACTCCAGGTAACAAGAGTAACTGCAACAATGATGCAAGGGAATACTAGAAAGCAAATGCCAAGTGGAAGTGGCTGAGAGGGCAGGGGGAAGTCATTCGCAAGCAACTACTGACTAGGGATGCCAGTGAAGGGCATAAGTTAATAACTTTCACGTAGCCATCACATATTATAAATGTGTATTATATATGTTATATACATCATATATAATATATACATAGATATTCCTTTAAATAGGCAAGTACTTTTATATTCTGTGCGAAAACCAAGGTGGAGAGGCAACTTTTTTCAACTATGGTTCATGCCCCACATTGTTATCTATTTCAAGACCACCTCTATAGTGGTAAGGAGTGAAAGAATGACAGGAGACAGAATCCTTTGAAATAGGAAAAGCTGTGGATTCTCAAAAGACTTAGAGATCCACCAACATAATAACTCTTCCTTAAAAAGACCCAATCCCCCGCGTGCCTCAAACTTAACTTCCCAGATAAGAATGTTCACAGCATGTTATCCTACTCTAACCAAAACTTATAGCCCTGAATTGCAGGTCTCCATTTTGACCCTCAAATGTGGAGTCAAGGCTGGGCACGGTAGCTTACACCTGTAATTCCAGTACTTTGGGAAGCCGAGGTGGGCGGATCACCTGAGGTCCTGACCTAGATAGAGACCATCCTGTCCAACATGGTGAAACCCTGCCTCTACTAAAATACAAAAAGTTAGCCGGGAGTGGTGGCGCAGGCCTGTAATCCCAGCTATTTGGGAGACTGCGGCAGGAGAATCGCTTGAACCCCGGAAGCGGAGGTTGCAGTGACCTGAGATCGCGCCACTCCAGCCTGGCGACAGGGCAAGACTCCGGCTCAAAAAAAAAAAAAAAAAAAAAACAAAAACAACAAAAAAAGCGGAGGCAATTAACACTGTCTTCTCCAACTTCACTTACATACAGATCACCTGGAGATCTTGTTAAAATACAGATTCTGCTTCAGTAGGTCAGCTTCAGTGTCTGGCGTGAGGATTCCAGGTAAAGCTAACGCTGCTGGTCCTGAGAATCCAGGGACCATACTTTGAATAGTAAGAGACTAGTGGGAGACTATCTTTCAACATTCATTTTCTAAACTCTGGTGTTATCAGAATCTCCCGTGGGGTCTTGTTAAATTCAACTACTTGCAGTTCTGGGGTGAGCTGAACATCTATAATATCCACAAGCAATTCTGATACATACCAAAGATTAAAAGCTGCAACCTAACATACGAATGGAGTATGGGGGGCGGGTACCGCTTAAATAAAAATAAATGTATTGTCTACAATTTATGACATTTTTCACTACGTGGCAGTAAAGCATTTTGAAGTAGGGATACCTTTTTCCAGTGAGGACATGGTATTTTACAGGATGGGGACTTTCTGTGATGCCAATCCAGTAGCTACCTGCTACAGGCTGGCTAACTCATCTGTGGAGCTCCAAAGACCACGAAAGATAACACTCATTGCCATAGCTACTTGTCAGCTCATAAGGAAGTGAACACACAGGTGGTACGAATGACCTTCCTTTTCTGTCTCCAAGTTAATGGCTGGCACCAAAGGTCTATTCCTCTTCCCTACTGGTTTATCACTGGGCTGAAGAAATCAAAGTAGGGAATTACCCACTAGGACCCTGGAAGAGGAAGTACAACGGTTATCCTCAGTTTTCCCTGGAATCTGGAATGAGCTTCCTGGTTACTGAAAGTCTACTTTGTTGCCTTGAATTTAACCCAATCCGATATGTGATAATTATTTTAGTATATTTGATAATAAAGATTTTAGGGGTGTTGTCCAGGAACATCCTTAATTTCTATCTCTGGTGCTGAAATCACCAGCGTCCTAGGAATTCATGTACTATTTGTCCCCAGCTAGAAAATAAAATGCATCAGACGGTTACATGCTTTTTCACTTATGATCAAAAGGAAACCGTATCAGCCACTTGAGGCACAGCAAAGCAAATCTATGTAGTATTTAACGAGTATACGATTATTTCAAAAGCAAAGCTTACAACTAAATACCTGTTTTTACAAGTCAAACACTAAGGAGTCGGTACAAAACTGGCTGCAAACACAAATCAAAGGTGCTATAACATTATTTTAAAGAGAGAAAGAAAGGGGGAAAAAAAAGGTCTCTCCTTCCCGAAGTGTAATTTGTTACTATGAAATTTCTGGACAGTCTTCGAAGACTAAGCCTGTGAAGGGGAGGAAAATATTCCTTTTAAGTAGTTTGCAACTGGAGGCTACTTCTACCAAATCAAAGAGCTACACTTATTTCAAACCACAGGATTGGAGGCAAACTGTGTGGTCTATCAACTCAGGATGCCAACTTTTTAGTGTATTAACAACAACATGAAGACAAAGAAAAATATGATGGGTCTGAGTGGGTAGGGATCTAGATTATAAGAGACTTGTGGAATAGGAAAAAAACTTAGACTGGCCAGACCATAAAAATACCAGAGATGCCCACAGACAGCCTTCAAGTATGCACTGCTGGCTATGCTGCAATGCTGTGCTAAAAGCGTGAACGAGATGAGTATTAGAAGGCGAGAAGTAAGAAAACCAAGAGTCTTATACTCGCTTTCACTTCGGGAATAAAACCCCTGGCCTATATAGGGCATTCGTATACCCGGCCCCCGGTTAAACCAACAGTTTCTTCATGCCCAGGTCTCTAACCTCCCTCGAGACATTCCAAACCTAGGAGAGGCGGCGAGGGAGAGGAACCATAAGTTCTGGAAACCCTTCGAATCTTCAGTTTGCGCGAATCCTACCACACTCAGAAAGCAGAGATAGGGTTCTTCTTCTTGAGAGCTCAATGCCCGAGTTTCCCCTGTTTGAGAGCCCAAGACGCGGAAGAGCCACGGAAGCGAGGCGAACGCTCAGCCGGGTCAGCCAGCTCTCCGGGTCTCCCGCGCGGTGGCATGGCCGCCAGAACCCTCTGCCCTCCCCGCCCTCTGGGGGCCCCAGGCCCCGCCAAGCGCGGGAAGCGAGGAACCTGGGCGCCCAGTGCCTACGGCCGCTGTCCTACCAAAAACAAACGGCGAAATATTTGCGCTCCGGACGCCCTCACTTCTGACCCCGCGCGGCGCACCTCCAGTTGGGACTGGCAGGGACCCACTCCCCACCATCCGGCGGGACTGGGCCCCGCACCCTGCGCCTCGCGGGGGCTGCCCACCCGCAGCGGAGCCAGGTGAGCCCTGCGCGCGCGGCGCACCGAGCCCTCGGACCTGCGAGTCCAGAGGAGCCCAGCTGTTCCGGCCCCCGGCTTCGCGAGGGGCGCGACGGGCGCGCCTCACCTGCTTGCCCCGGTAGAAGAGGCGCTGGCATTCGGGCCGCACGTCGAACAGCGCCCACACCCGCTCGCGCAGCTCCTCAATCGTGGCTTTGCGAGACACGTCCTCAATGGTGCACGTCTTGGAGCCATCAATGGTGCGAACCTGGATCCACATCTTGGCGCCTAGAGAGGAACCGGTCCCCTTTGTCTCCCCCTGAGCTCTGGGCGCCGCGCCCCGCCCGGCCCGCGCCGCTTCCCCTGCGGCTCGGGCCCTCCGCGGCAGGCGGGCGAGCGCGCGCACTGGACCGACCGGACGCCGGGCCCGACAGGCGGCGACGACTCTCAGCCCGCGCGCCCTACTAGCCGACTTCAGGAGAGACGACCGGAACCACTCTGAGGCGCTGCCGCAGACACCGCCTCAAAAATAAGAAGAGGCCATGTCTGCGCCGCGCAGAGTGTTTACTTATAGAGCTGGAGCTCCCACATGGAGGTCACGGCGCCAAGCCGGATCTCGCGAGATCCACGCCTGGCTCCGCCTTAAAGAGGAAGCGGCCCGGGAGACGGTTACAGACCCGAGGGAACGAAAATGGGCAGGCGCAGAGAGGGCGGGTCGGAGGGGCGGGGCTACCAAAAGCCGTTACTTGCCCCACCGCCTGCACCTGGCCACTGGGCACGCCCTCTAGCCTTTGGGTTTCGGACGGTTGAGCGGCTACTCACATCGGTTGCCGTTTTGAGGCCTCGTTTCAGGGCTGAGGGGGCGGGTGCCTCCTCAGGCTTAGCGGATATGGTTCTTTGGTCTCAAAAACACACCAAAAATAAGAAACCCTGGCGTGCACGTGTATAATCGTGGAAAGGGGGCGCGGGCGGGTGCGGCCTAAACTTCTGAGGAAGAACTGAAGGAAATGTGCGCGCTCCACCGCGCTCAGTAGGAAAGCTCCCGCCACGCGCCTGGCGGGTCGGATCGCCCGGGAAAGGCCCCGGGGGCCCTCCTGCTTCGCGAACACGTTTCCCGCCTGGCCGCAATGCTGCTTTCGCGCGGAAACGCACTTCCGAGGGTTTCCCGTCGCCTGGCGGAGGCGGCAGGTCCAGGCCCATCCTCAGGCCGCGGGTCCCGCTGGGATCGCCCTCTCTGGCCTGCAGCGCTCCCAGCCGGCCCTCCGGCCTTGGAGAAGCCGGGGCAGCTGCCCGAAAGGCCGCTCTCTAACTCCGGACATTTCTGTTCGTAGACCTTCCGCGTTAGGGGTGTCTTTGGCCTAAGGGTTGCGGGTTTGCGGGAAACAGTTTTAAATAATGCAGAGCTACGCGCCTCCGAAGAAAGAACTCCAAAGACCCTACTAGGATTAAACTCTCAGAAGTAGGCCCAACGCAGCGCTACCTAACAGGGCTTCCCCCACCCCCCACCCCGCCTTCTTAATCCTTCCCTACAGCTGGGGAGTCGGGGTGGGGGTGAGTGGGTATGTATGTATGTATGTATGTATGTATTTATTTATTTATTTTGAGACGGAATCCCGCTCTGTCGCCCAGGCTGGAGTGCAGTGGCGCGATCTCGGCTCACTGCAAGCTCCGCCTCCCGGGTTCACGCCATTCTCCTGCCTCAGCCTCCCTGGGGTAGCTGGGACTACAGGCGCCTGCCACCGCGCCCGCCTAATTTTTTGTATTTTTAGTAGAGTCGGGGTTTCACCGTGTTTGCCAGGATAGTCTCGATTTCCTGACCTCGTGATCCACCCGCCTCCCAAAGTGCTGGGATTACAGGCGTGAGCCACCGCGCCCGGCCGAGTGGGTTTATTTTAAATGAAAGTATGTCTTCGCAAGAAGGGAGAGAGGATATAAAGGTAAACAAAACAAGACAACTTGGACTTCATATTTGCCAAAATTGGTAACTTAAATATTCAGATAGGTGCTAATTATTCCCATAAAGGTACAGTACCATTTTTTTTTGTAATAAACTAATCAACAGCTAAAATAATTACAAGCACAGACAAGTCCAGTAGTATATCATGAAAAAGAAGAGAAAGGCCGGGCGCAGTGGCTCAGGCCTGTAATCTCAGAGCTTTGGGAGGCCGAGGTGGGCGGATCACTTGAGGTCAGGAGTTCCAGACCAGCCTGGCCAACATGGTGAAACCCCATCTCTACTAAAAATCTTAAAAAACTAGCTGAGCATGGTGGCAGGTGCCTGTAGTCCCAGCTACTCGGGAAGCTGAGGCAGGAGAATTGCTTGAACCCGGGAGGCGGAGGCTGCAGTGAGCCGAGATCACGCCACTGCACTACAGCCTGGGCTATAGAGTGAGACTCCATCTCAAAAAAAAAGAGAGGAAAAAAAGATGGCCCAACACAGGAGAGACAGAAAAAATTAACTGCACATACATATTTTGGGTTTCTGCCCCTGTGAAAATTTCAGTCACCTAGAACCTCTAAATATAATTCACTTGTCTGCCCCTATTTTAATTAAAGCAAATATTGAGTATTTATTACATATGTAAATGAGATGATATTTAGGTTGGTGCAAAAGTGATTGCGGTTTTGCCATTACTTTCGATGGCAAAAACCACAATTACATTTGCACCAACCAAATCTACCTAAAGCACACTTACTACCTACCCCAATAAGGCGAAACTATTTATTATAAGGTTATGCTATTTACTATTATAAAGTTATTCTATGGCTTTGTGGAGTTACGTTAGGATTTTTTTTTTAGTTACCTCTCACAAAACAAATTACAATATAGTTGAGATAAGATTTAATAAAAATAAGATATTAAAGAATAACTTAGTACTAAACACTGATGTTGGCGCAAACCATGATTAGAGATGAGAGAAGGAGAACTAGAATGATTAAGAAAAGGGGAACTAGAATGATCTGGAAGCTTAAAGATAACTGTACAACTTGACACGAGTTATGTGATACGTGGTAGTAGGAGGCAGCATTTAAATGTTCAGTTCATGGATTGAGATAGACCGGAATCGTAATCCCAGTTTTACTGCTTGCTTAAAATGTGATCTTGTACAAATTACATCCTCAATTTCCTCAATGTAAAATGGTTCTCGAAATAACCTAATGGTTGTAAAGTTGTTTGCATACTATCCCTTAGTAGTACACAATAAATTATTTTAGTGCTGTTGTTATGGAGAAGATTTAGATAAACAGAGTATGCCCAAAGAGGAAAGAGTGCTTAAACAAAGACAAAAAAACGTGCATTTTTTACAGGTCAGAAGAGACTGCAAATCAGAGAATGGTTGACTAAATAGAAAAGGGCAGTGTGTGAAAATTAGCATTCAAAGCGGATGATTTTTGTGGGCCCCAGGGAAAAATTAAGATTTTTAAGGAGTAGATGGATGTAATTAAATATGCATTTGAAATAATAGCAGAAGGAATCTGGACAGATGCCTTAGGAAAAAAGTAAGGAAGAGGGAGATGGGGGGAGAACTTATTGTCAGAAAGTTTACGGAGGAAGCAATTATGTCAGTTTTGGTGAAATTATTGGTGGTAAGTAGGAGAAGAGAGGATGTATTCCAGAGTATTCTAGAAAATTGAGCCTATAAAACTTGTAGGGTTGTGGATATAAAGGATGAGGAAAATGGAATGTTGAGAACAGTTCCCAAGTTTCTAGCTTAGGAGATTTAAATTGATGGCTTGGGCAGATGGTGATGCTCTGAACTCGAAGAGGAGGCAAGTCGTGAAAATACAATGAGTTCCAAGTAAGCTTTGTTGCTTTTGAAATGCATCCAAAATATAGCATCTGTCTAGCTGGAGATGTCTAACTGACCACTGGAAATAGAAGTTTGAAGTATTGAAGAGAAATAGGAAAGTTCTTAAAGAGGGACTTTGTAAGACCTGTACACACACTTATGAGATTTATCTTTCTTAATGTGGTGGGGCTTTAATGGTGAACTGCGGGGGTGGGGAGGGGATAAGACGACTGTCTCAAAATTAGGTATCTACTGAGACTGTATAGGATTTGTGTATAGATCCCAAACGATCTATATTGTTAAGCACAGAGTTTAGAGATGTAAGACTCAAAAATGATGTATTTGTCCTGCAGACCAAATGAATTACGTCTGGAAACATAAATTTACATATGCAGTAGGCGACTTAGGGTATACACAGATAATTGCAAGTAACGATTCTATATGTAACAAAATACACCCTTCCTGTGTTTCTCCATGTAGTACTGTGTACTGTTTTCTCTCTTTGCCTACAGTACTGTTGTGTGCTTAGGCATCTGCCCAGTTGTAAAAACAAAATAGTTCTCTGACAAAAACCGCAATATTAGACAGTTGTTTTTTGTTTGTTTGTTTGTTTTTGAGATGGAATCTCACTCTGTTGCCCAGGCTGGAGTGCAGTGGTGCAATCTCGGCTCACTGCAACCTGCGCCTCCCAGGTTCAAGCGATTCTTGTGCCTCAGCATCCCACGTAGCTGGATTATAAGCACGCACCACCACGCCTGGCAAATTTTTCTATTTTTAGTAGAGACAGCGTTTCAACATGTTGGCCAGGCTGGTCTGGAACTCCTGGCCCCCAAGGATCCACTTGGCTCAGCCTCTCAAAGTATTGGGATTACAGGAGTGAGCCACCGTGCTCAGCCAAGACAGTTTTGGCATATCATACCTTACTACCAAGTGTGTAGCTGAAACCATTTGGATATGAACAGGGAAAAATAAAGAGAAATTATTTACATGGATGAAAAGCAAATACTAAAGTTTGTACCATCAGTCATGATCCAATATTTGTTCAAGTCAAGAGGCAAAACAGAAAAAGGCTGATTGTAGAACAAATTCCAGAATCTTATACTTCAGAATGTCTTGTTTCTTAACTACTGTCTCAAAGCCAGTAACTTATTTTTAAAGAATAAATTACAACTTATCCTCTGAAGCTATGATTAATACCTTTTCATCTGCCCTTTTATGTTGGATGTCTTCCTTTTTCTCCTCCAGGGCCACTCTTTACCTGTTTGCAGTCCTAGAGTCCAAGAATAGGAAGAATATAGAGGCAGTACCCTCAAGCTTCCAATTGAGGTTGACCAATGGGGAGGGAGCACAGACAAAAACCTGCAGGATGCGAAGAGAATGAGATCAGGATATTCCCGTGGCTTTCTCCCTGCAAGACCAAGTCAGGCTGTCTCTTGCCTTCACATGATGTCACTTGTCCTCTTCAGGTGATCTGCTCCACATGACTCACTCTTCCATGTTCTGGTAACCTATCTTTCCCTCCCCTGTTGCTTTGGGTTCAGGGGTTGTAACATATTTGCAGTTGCTAGTCCTAGATGCATGCATATTCTTTCCATTCCCTAGATCTTGTTCCATACTCTTATCATTGGTCCCATGGGGCAGGGAAACCATTAAATTCTCTTAACTGGAGGGTTTGGATTATAGTCTCTAGTGCTGTTTTAGAAAGGACTACATGTTACAAGAAATGCACTAGCATTTCCATTGGCTAAAAAGCACCTAATATGGTTGCTCATTACTTAAATTAGTCATATTTTAAAAGGTGTGCTCTTTCTTTTTAATAGAATCACGTATTTTTACTACGAAAATCTACTTTAGAGCTCGTTCTGGTCTAACCTTCTCTTTAACAAATGGTGAAATGATTTGCACAAGGACATGTAACCAATGAAAGAGTGTGAAAGTTTAAACCTCTAGTCTCCTTCCTCCCTGGCCAGTGTTCTTTAGCTTTCAATTGACCCTCTTGTTTCTCTGGAGGCTTCCCCTTGAACTTTGTCCAAATAACTTTGAACTTTGTCCAAAGAATAAACTTCTTTTCTGCAGTGAGTGACCCTGGTTCTTTGGACAATCCAATAGCTCAGGTAGGAGTGGGGACCTGGGATTCTCACTAAAGACTTGCAGTGTATCCCCATTTTCAATCTTATGCCTTCCTCTGCCTTCTGCAATTTGTCATTCCCATTGCCGAACGTTTCTGAGGGTCTTTGAATCAATTAGCTCATTTCTTATACTGACGACAGTGTTTAACAAGATTTAGGAGGGCTGGGCGCCAGTGGCTTACACCTGTAATCCCAGCACTTTGGGAGGCCAAGGTGGGAGGACTACTTGAGGTCAGGAGTTCAAGACCAGCCTGGCTAACGTGGTGAAACGCCATCTCCACTAAAAATACAAAAATTAGCCAGCCATGTTGGTGCGTGCCTGTAATCCCAGCTACTCATGCCTGTAATCCCAGCTGAGGCAGGAGAATCACTTGAACCCAGGAGACAGAGGTTGCAGTCAACTGAGATCCTGCCACTGCACTGCAGCCTGAGCAACAGAGCGAGACTCTTCCTCAAAAAAAAAAAAAAAAAAAAATTAGACTGATCCTGTACTAACCCCCAGCAGACCAAACCAAACCAGCATTGAGTCATCTGTGCTAAGTGCCACATAATAAAACTGAACTTTGAAAGGGGCTAGTTTTCAAATAAATAAATAAATAAACCAGGAAATTCATAGCAACACTGCCACCAATCAGAGGGGCCCCAGTTTACCTGAGCCTGCATGATAAGAAAGTTCACTCTAGGCCGGGTATGGTGGCTCACGTCTGTAATCTCAGCACTTTGGGAGGCCAAGGCAAGCAGATCACCTGAGGTCAGGAGTTCAGGACCAGCCTGGCCAACATGGTCAAACTCTGTCTGTACTAAAAATACAAAAATTAGCTGGATGTGGTGGCATACGCCTGTTGTCCCAGCTACTTGGGAGGCTAAGGCAAGAGAATCGCTTGAACCCGGGAGGTGAAGGTTGCAGTGAGCCAAAATCATGCCACTGCACTCCAGCCTGGGCAACAGAGCCAGACTCTGTCTCAAAAAAGAAAAAAACAGTTTACTCTGTTTTAACCCTATGAGGAAAGTAACTTTGAAATGGTCAATCTGCTTTCTGCTTTCTTCAGCCCTTTGCCTATAAAGCCAACCCACTCTGCTCAGCTTGGAAGAACACCCATTCTATTTTATAGAATGAGATGTCACCCAATTCCAGAATCACAAAAGAAAGACAATTAGATCTTTAAATTTGTTGTAATTTTGTGTGTGACATCATTTAGGGTTCAACATCCTAATGATGGGGTTAACTTAAGGTTCAACTTCCAGTTAGGTTGTCACATGCAACTTACTTTGCAAAAAAAATTTAGAGATTTATAATAAAAGTACTTTACTATCTCTAACAGTTTCTGTGGAACAGGGATTCAGAAATGGCTCAGTTTAAAAGCCTGAATCTGGCTCAAGGTCTCTCATGCCAGTATCATCAGATGGGGCCAGAACTAGAAGAACAAGGACACAGATAGTTAGGAACTAGCTAGGTCTCTCTCTCTCTCTCTCTTTTCCACCCAGCCCCCCGTCTCTCTCTCTCTCTCTCTCTCTCTCTGTCTCTCCTCTTTCCTCTCTCCTCTCTCTCTTCCTTTCTTTAAGAAGTCTCAGGATCTCTCCATGTGGTCTCTCTCTGTGGGCTAGTTTGGACACTCTCACAGAATTGCCACCTCAGGGGCAGTCAGACTGCTTACATGGTGGTTGAAGACATCAAAGAAGGGTGAGAATTCTAGTGAGCAAAGTGGAAGTTGTATGACTTTGTATGGCTTAGCTTTGAAAGTCACATAGTGTAATTTCTTTTGTTTGTTTGTTTGTTTTGTTGTTGTTGTTGTTTGTCTGTTTTGAGACAGGGTCTCACTCTGATGCCCAGGCTGGAGTGCAGTGGCGTGATCTCAGCTCACTGCAACTCCGCCTCCTAGGTTCAAGCGATTCTCCTGCCTCAGCCTCCCGAGTAGCTGCGATTACAGGCACACCACCATGTCTGGCTAATTTTTGTATTTTTAGTAGAGACGGGGCTTCACCATGTTGGCCAGGCTGGTCTTGAACTCCTGACCTCAAGTGATCTGCCTGCCTTGGCCTCCCAAAGTGCTGGGATTACAGGCATGAGCCACCACGCCTGGCCACAGTGTCATTTCTATCACATTCTTTTGATCAAAACATTCACAAAAGCACACTCAGTTTCAAGGGGAGTAAATAGAAACCCCACATCTCAGTGGGAGTAGTGTCAAAGTCACTTTGTAAGAAGAGCACATGGGATGGAAGATATTATTGCAGCCAGTTTTGGAAAATAGAATCCGTTGCACAACTCTTCTATCTAATTTTTCCATCCCTTTTTAGTGCAACTACAGAGTTTTAAAATTATGAAATATGGGCCAGGCATGGTGGCTCATGTCTATAATCCCAGCACTTTGGGAGATAGAGGTGGGAGGATTGCTTGAGCCCAGGAGTTTGAGACCAGTCTGTGCAACCTACAGAGACCATGTGTCTACAAAAAATTTTTTTAATTATTCAGATGCAGTAGTGCACATCTATAGTCCCAGCTACTTGGGAGATTGAAGCAGGAGGATCGTTTGAGCTCAGGAGCTTGTGGCTGCAGTAAGCCATGATTGTTCCACTACATTCCAGCCTGGGTAACAGAGCAAGACCCCATCTCTGTAAAAAAATTATGAAATATATTAGCCATATTTTAAAAGGTAGAGAGAATAATATAGTAAACACTCTTGTATTCACCACCTTGCTTTAGAAGTATTTCAAATAGTTAAAACCCCTCTCTGCTTACATTCCCTTTTCTCTCTTCCAAAGAGATAAACATTGTCTTGAATTGGGGATTTATTATTGTCATGTGCATCTTTATACTTTTAGTATGTGTATGTGTATTTCTAAACAATAATAAATTTGGATGTCTTTTTAAAGTTTACATAACATGACTTTTTTATAACTTTAAAACTTGCTTTTTTAAAATCAGTATTAGTTTTCTGGGATCTGTTCGTGTTGATGTGTAGCTGTAGTACAAACTTTTCCTAAAAGGGTCAGAGGGTAAATATGTCAGATTTTGAAGGCAGATGATCTGTATTGCAACTACTTCATCCTACAGTTCTACAAAAGCAGCTCCACTCAGTATATAAATGAATGGATAAAACTTAGTTCTGACAAAACTTTTTTTACAAAAATAGGTAGCAGAGTATAGAATGTGGCCTGTGGGCCACAGTTTGCTGACCCTAGTTCCATGGCATTCATTTTTACTAATCTACCATATTCCATTGTTTAAGTGTACCATAATGTAATCATTCTCTCTTCTCTCTCTCTCTGTCTCTCTCCCTCTCTCTCTCTTTAGAGACAAAGTCTTGCTCTGTGGCCAGGGTGGAGTGCAGTGGCACGTTTCTAGCTCACTGCAACCTCAAGCTCCTGGGCTCAAGTGATACTCCCACCTTAGCCTCCGAAGTAGCGAGGACTACAGGCACATGCCACCTTGCCTACATTTTTTTTTTTTTTTTGGTAGAGATGAAATCTGGCTATGTTGCCCAGGCTGGTCTGGAACTTTTGGGCTCAAGCCGTCCTCCCGCTCCACCCTCCCAAAGTGCTGGGATTATAGGCATGAGCCACCATGCCCAGCCAATCATTCTCTTTTTGATGTATATTCAGGTTGTTTCTATTTTTTACTCTTACAAACAATGTTCTAAACATTCTTGTACATTCCACTGTGTGCAGAGTTTCTCTGGGGTAGAGATCAACAAGTAATCCGTAGGCTTTTCATCTTCTAAGGATATGTTAGTGTCTTGTTTCTGTTCTTTTGGATTACATTAAAAATTCCTTTACTATCATTTAAATGAGGTTTTTGAGCAAGAGTTGAGTTAATCTAGCATATTTTTCATATTATTTAATTTTTTTATTTCTCTTAATTATTGAGTTCACAGTAGATCATCTTTAGTGCAATAAACATTAGGTTGAAACTAATGACTGTTGCTTTTGGGTTTTGTTTGGTTAGCTGTTTTGTTTTGTTTGAGATATGATTTCACTATGTGGCCCAGGCTGGAGTGCAGTAGTGTGATCAGGACTGACTGCAGCCTCAACCTCCTGGATTCAGGTGATCCTCCTGCCTCAGCCTCCCAATTAACTGAGACTACAAGTGCACACATCATACCCAGCTAATTTTTTTGATTTTTATTAGAGATGAGTTCTCTCCATGTTGCCCAGGCTAGTCTCCATCTCCTGAGCTCAAGCAATCCTTCCACCTCAGTCTCCCAAAGTGTTGGGATTACAAGCATGAGCCACTGTGCCCAGCTGACTATTGATTTGGCAAACTTAATGAGTCCATCTTGCTCCCAATTGCACTGTCATTATAAGCAGTACTTTCACTTTTTCTATTTTCTACTAAGTGGTATAAGGTAATATATACAAAATGCAACAAATTATCCAAGTAATTATCCAAACAAATTCTATTATAATACAATAAAATGATGATATTAGTAAAGCTAAACTGTTTGGCAGGCAGGCAAGGATTTCAGGGTTTTGACAAAAATGCATTTTTAAAAAGGCGGGCAGAATTTTCCTTGCTCTCGTTGATACTCAAATGCTTTCTCAAACTCCTCAAGTTTTTTTTTTTTTTGAGATGGAGTCTTGCTATTTCACCTAGGCTGGAGTGCAGTGGCACAATCTTGCATCACTGCAGCCTCTGCCTCCCAGGTTCAAGTGATTCTCCTGCCTCAGCGTCCCGAGTAGCTGGGACTACAGGTGTGTGCCACTGCTCCCCGGTAATTTTTGTATTTTTAGTAGAGATGGGGTTTCGCCATGTTGGCCAAGGTGGTCTCAAACTCCTGACCTCAAATGATTCACCTGCCTCGGCCTCCCAAAGTGCTGGGATTACATGTGTGAGCCACCAAACCCAGCCTCAAATGCTTTCCTGTATAAATTGCAATATAGTTTATAACCCGTCAAACTTGTCTCCATACACATCTCGGGATCTTCTGGCAGAGTATTTCTTACCCCAGATAATCTGTCAGTGCACCATGTGGGTCTAGCCTAGACTTATTCACACAGTGACTGGATAGGGTTCTAAGAGAGCCAGTGGAAGCCTACAGGGCCTCTTGAGGTCCAAGACTGGAAATGGCACAGGATCACCTCAACAGATTTTATTGGCTAAAGCAAGTCACAAGGCCAGCCCAGATTCAAGGAGAGGGAAAATTGATTCTTCCTCTTGATAGGTGGAGCTGCAAAGTCTCATTGCAAAGGAGTGTGTATATTGGGAGGGGAATAATTATGGTCATCTTTTTTTTTTTTTTTTTGAGACAGAGTCTTGCTCTGTTGCCCAGGCTGGAGTGCAATGGCGTGATCTTGGCTCACTGCAGCCTCCTCCTCCAGGGTTCAAGCGATTCTTCTGCCTCTGCCTCCTGAGTAGCTGGTATTACAGGCATGCACCACCACATTTGGTTAATTTTGCATTTTTTTTTTTTTCTGAGACAGTGTCTTGTTCTGTCGCCCAGGTTGGAGTGCAGTGGCTTGATCTCAGCTCACTGCAAGCTCTGCCTCCCAGGTTCATGCCAATCTCCTGCCTCAGTGTCCTGAGTAGCTGGGACTACAGACAGGCGCCCACCACCACGACCGGCTAATTTTTTGTATTTTTAGTAGAGACAAGGTTTCACTGTGTTAGCCAGGATGGTCTCGATCTCCTGACCTCATGATCTGCCCGCCTCGGCCTCCCAAAGTGCTGGGATTACAGGTGTGAGCCACTGTGCCCAGCCTGGTCATCTTTATAATTAATCTAAAACACCATCTCTTCCTAACCCTAATTATAATAGATTAATAGATTACCCATTGATAACCTTTTATATCTTTGGTAACATCTTGTCCTCTATTTTTCATAATCTTTCAATCCCTCAGTGTACCACAGATTATTGTTGTAAGTATGTTTCATACGTCGCTGGTTCAGGCTGAATTTTCTTTTTGGCTGATACCGATGACCAATTAATGCTGGTAAACTTTGATCTACCTTAAGCTTTGTGACTCAGTATAATGTTTTCTAAGCCTAGCTAAGGGAAAATTATATACTTTCTTGAGTGCCTCCTCAGAATATATCGTAGTGAAAGACATTAAGGGTTATTGTTTTGATTGTTTAAAATTAATAGTAATTGCTATGAATAGCAATTCATAAAAATTGCTTTTAAAAAATCACAATACAGTTGATCCTTGAACAACACAGGTTTGAACTGTGTTAGTTCACTTATATGCAGATTTCTTTTTCAATCTAACACAGATAAAAAATACAGTATTGGAGGGACTTGAAATCCATTTATATGGAGGACTGACTTCAAATATGCACAGGGCCTACAGTGGGATTTGAGCATGTGCAGATTTTGGTATACATGGGAGTCCTGGAACCAATACCCTGTAAACCCAGGGATGACTGTATTTAGTTTCTTAAAATGTGTCACAAATAAGTACAATTTTAATAATATGGGTGAACAACAACCTAACTAAAAATAGGCTCAGTGGGAGAGAGGCAGAGAAAAAATAGGCACAGGCCCTTCACAAAAGAGGACATCTAAATGGCCTCCACACCTACGAAAAGATCCTAAATATCACTATCAAAGAAATGTATGTCCCGCTAGAATGTACTAATGATTAGAAGGCTGATAATATTGAGTGTTAGCAAGAATATAGAGCATCTGGGCCTTTCATATATTGCTGGTGGAATGTGAGTTGATTAAACCAAGTTAGAAACCTGCTGGGTAGTTTCTATATACCTATTCTAGGAACAATTCTACTCGTAGCTATATATGCAATAGAAATTAGTGCATATGTCCAATAAAATATGTACAAGAATATTTGTAATAGATTTAGTTGTAATTGGCCCAAATTGAAAACCACCTAAATGTCTACAAATACGAGAATGGATGAGCAAATTATAGTATATTTACATAATGGAATACTACATAGCAACGAAAAAGAATGAACTACTGATACACACCACAGCATGAATTAATCTCTAAATCATTACACTGAGTAAAAAAAGCACATTCTGTATGATTAACTTCATGTAAAGTTCAAAAATATGCAAACTTAATTCATAGTGTTAGAAGTAAAAACTTTGGGTAGTGGAGAAATTGGTCGTATTAACTGGGAAAGGTGCAAAGGAACCTTCTAGATGATCATAGTATTCTATATTATGACCTGGGTAGTGACCACAGGGTGGTTTATATATATAAACATTTATTGAACTATACACCTATGATTTGTTCACTTTAATGTATGCATATTAAATGTTTACACATGCCTAAATTCACATAATTATATAGATGTTCTTGTTAGAAAAATGGGACTTTTTATTTTTATCTATTGGTGGTATAAATGAAAGCATAAATTCTATTCCTGGACTCAAGATTGACCTGTATAGAGATATTAAAAAGGAAAGGATTTCTTCCTCCTCTTTCACAGTTTAATTAGGGTGAAAATCCAGCATAAGAATTTGATGTGGAGGCTGGGGGCAGTGGCTCACGCCTGTAATCCCAGCACTTCAGGAGGCCTAGGCAGGTGGATTACTGAGGTCAGGAGCTCGAGACCAGCCTGGCCAACATGGAGAAACCCATCTCTATTAAAAATACAAAAATTACCTGGGAGTGGTGGCACATACCTGTAGTCCCAGCTACTCGGGAGGCTGAGGTGGGAGAATGGCTTGAACATGGGAGATGGAGGTTGCAGTGAGCCGAAATCATGCCTCTGCACTCCAGCCTGGGGACAGAGTGAGACTATGCCTCAAAAAAAAAAAAAAAAAAAAAAAATTAATGTGGCCAAAGGTAAAGAAAAGCTACATTTATAATCTTCTATAGGTTCTGCAGCTAAGGATATTGATGAGAGATTGGTTAGTTGTTCTGATTTTTGAAAGATATGGTACTGTGCATGCATGCACATGCAGGCATGTATGTATGTATATGCACACATATATGGGTATGTCTGAATTCGTGAACATGTGTGCTATGCATACATGTGTGATGCATGTGCGTGCATGCACATGTGTTTTCTACTAGATTTACACAGGAGTAAGGAGGCATAACTTCACTCTAAACTAGCAAATATTTTGGGAAAGTGTGCATACTTTGAGTCTCCCAAAATTGAACAATTCTGCTGAAGCTTCTGTGTACTATCTTTCCAGACACGATGAAAATTTAGGGAAATGTTTAGCTTCAGGTGAATTGCCCTAGGGTGTGATGGGGCACAGGGCACAGAGTCTAGGACAAGTACATCACTCCTGTGTTAGGGAATAGGATATTCCTAAAGTGACAAAGTGTAGAATCTCACTGAAAAGGGTAAAGAAGAAGCTGTCTGTGCAGAGTGAACTTTGAAACAATGTGGGAGCAAGTCTAGGAACTGTGGTGCTCACCCTAGGAGACCCATATGAAAGGCTAATTTCTTTTCCTTTGGACCCATAGCACCATTTCTGTGCTTTTCTTTAATTTTTTTTTCTCAGTTGGGCTTTTTTTTTTTTTTTTTTTTTTCCAAGACAGAGTCTTGCTATGTTGCCTAGGCTACTCTTGAACTCCTGGACTCAAGCCAGGAATTTAGCCTCAGCCTCCAGCCTCAGCCTCCCCAGTAGCTGGAATTATAGGCACATGCCACCACACCTAGTTCTATGCTTTTCTTACACTATAATTCACTCTAGCTTTTTCCCAATTCTTCAGGAAACTGTTAGCCATTCTTCAACCTCATGTTAGTCCTGTTACAGGTGCAGTGGGCAGAGAATTGAGAGACAGGCTGTAAACAGCAGAGCAGCCTGACCTGCTCCACGTCTCTCCCTAAACCAATGTAACTGGAACCACATGATTCAGACAGGGAAGCTGGTGATTCTAAAATTTACAAGGCCCCCCAGGAGTGAAATAAGCTGAACTCCATTCCAAAGAGGTGGTTAGGAGCTATGTGAACACAGACTGCTGCAGCACTGACAAATGCAGGACTGGATGGAGATGAAACCCTTGAGGTGAGACAAGGGTAGGGAAAGTAGAGGAGAGTGAGCTTGACTTACAATGTGGTTTAGGTTCTTCAATGAAGAGTCTAAAGGGGCATGTGAAAGAGAAGATAGAAAATAATGAGACCTACTGGAGTGTGTGTGTGTGTGTGTGTGTGTGTGTATTGAAAATATCTGATGTGTGCAATTTTTAAAAGCCAAAATAAAGAGCCAGAATGCGTTTTCATTTAGCTTTCTGAGACTGAGATTGGCGGGTGTAAACTGAAACAAGATACAACTTTTTTTAAAAGAGGGGATTATACCTAACATATATTCCTTGAGGATTTCAATTATTCTGAAATTCATAGAGCAGTGGAAGGAAAGTCATAGGTTAGGAAATGAATATGGTTGAAATTGGCACATATCAATAACTTTATATAAAAATCAGCAAATATGCTAAATGAATTTTAATTATCAAAAGGTCAAAAGACAGAGTGAATGTAATTGAGGCAGTGAATGTGCCATTGTCAGATTTTGTATTCAAGAACTTCAGAAAAATGACTTTCACCACAATTATGAAAATATTGATAAACAATTTTTGTATGTCCCATTTTTTTTTTCATTTTTTTTTGTTTTGGAAAGGGTCTTGCTGTGTTACCCAGGCTGGAGTGCAGTGGTGCAATCACAGCTAACTGCAGGCTTGACTGCTCAGGCTCAAGCGATTCTCCTACCTCAGCCTCCTGAGAAGCTGCAACTACAGGTGTGCACCACCATGTCCAGCTAATTTTTTTTTTATTTTAGTAGAGATGAGGTCTTGCTATGTTGCCCAAGCTGGTCCTTAACTCTTGGGTGCAAGGAATCCTCTTGCCTTGGCCTCCCAAAGTGCTGGTATTACAGGTGTGAGCCACCGCACTTGACGGTTCCATAGTTTTAGAAAGTTAGTAGACATAGAAAAGAGACCCCTGACTGTCTCCATCAAAGAAGAAAGTCTAGTTAGGCCAATACTAGATATAATAGCAGTGCATAGAGGAAATAGAATTCCTCTAATTTCCTTGTATCTTTTCTGGATCAGTTCCAGTCCATAGTGACTAGGATGATGGCTCTGAAGAGGGCTCAGTTCTGGAGCAGTCAACTCAACCATGGTGTCGTCATTAAAGCATCCAGACCCGTGGTCATTCTACTTTCTATTGTGTATAGAACCAGTTTATTATAGTCTTCAGTTAATTACTTTCTGTTGTATCACTTGTAAGAAGTTCGTTAGTTTTTTCTCTTTCTTTCTTTCTTCTTTCTCTTTCTTTCTTTCTTTTCTTTTCTTTCTTTTCTTTCTTTTTCTTTCTTTCCTTCTATCTTTCATCTTTCCCTTCCTCCCTTCCTTTCTCCCTTCTTCCCTTCCCTCCCTCCCTTTCTTTTTTTTTTTGACATGGAGGCTCACTCTGTCCCCTAGGCTGGAATGCAATGGCAGGATCTCAGCTCACTGGAGTCTCCACCCCCGGGTTCAAGCAGTCCTCCCGCCTCAGCCTCTTGAGTAGTTGGGACTACAGGCATGTGCCACCATGCCTGGATAATTTTTGTATTTTTAGCAGAGATGGGGTTTTGCCATGTTGGCCAGGCTGGTCTCAAACTCCTGACCTCAGGTGATCCACCCGTCTCAGCCTCCCAAAGTGCTGGGATTACAGGTGTGAGCCACAGTGCCCAGCCAGAAGTGTTTCTTTCTATTCTCATTGGCAGGCATTTATCTATGGCTTTAAAATATTGGTGATTTAAATGCTTCAGACATTGTATTGGCTTGCTAGGGTTACCACAACAAAATACCACAAACTGAAGGTGGTTAATGAGAGAATTTCAAGTTCACAAGTGTAGCATTACCTCATTGGCCTTTCTAGCTGCCTACTTCATGGACAAAAATTAGATTCCTGTTTGTGGATAGGAAATAAAGGAGAAAAATAGGGAAGTTCAGGAGTCTTCAAGACTGAAGAAAGCCTTTAAGAATGAAGCCAGGCAGTCCTGAAATGGAGTAGCTTAACAGCAGAAATTTATTTTCTTATAGTTCTGGAGGCTGAAAGTCCAAGATCAAGGCATCAGCAGGTTGGTTGTCTCCTGAGTCCTCTGTCCTTGGCTTGCAGATAGATGGCTGCTTGCTTTCTGTGTCCTCACACGGCCTTTTCTCTGTGTATGTGCATCCTCGGTGTCTCTCCCTCTTCTTCTAACAACACCAGTCAAATTGGATTAGGGCCACACCCCTATGTCCTCACTTAACCTTGTTACCTCATTAAAGATCCTCTCTCCAAATATAGTCACACTGAGGGTTAGGACTTCAACATAATGAATTTGGGTCTGAGGGCACGATTCAGTCCACAATTGATGTCTAACTCCATTTCAGGACTGCCTGACTTCATTCTTAAAGGCTTTCTTCAGTCTTGAAGACTCCTGAACTTCCCTATTTTTCTCCTTTATTTCCTATCCACAAACAGGAATCTAATTTTTGTCCATGAAGTAGGCAGCTAGAAAGGCCAATGAGGTAATGCTACACTCGTGAACTTGAAATTCTCCCATTAACCACCTTCCTTTTAAGATTACAACTTACTCCCAATTATAAAGAGCAAAATACCTTAAATAAAGGATGAATTACTATTAGGAAAAACCCCTGGAACAAATTTAGGGATTTAAAAATTACTTCAGCCGGATAGATACTCAGATGGCTAAAAACTGAATGAATTGTAGCCAAATGTTGAATATTGAGCTTAGAAAATTCGGTCAACTTATCTAAAATAGAAATAAGATCATTGGCAAATAACAAAAAAACAACTGAATAGAAAGCTGACCCTGTGAGAAAGAATGCTGATCTACTGATCTTTTTACTTTACAAGTTAAAAAATCTAGATGTGATTATTTTCAAAGCTCTTTTTTTAATGGTTCATATTAAATCCTAAATTGGTAAAAAATTTTGCTTTTTGGAAGGCCAAAGAGGGAGGATCACTTGAGCCCAGGAGTTCAAGACCAGTCTTGGCACCATAGTGAAACTGCCCTCTTCTTTACAAAAAAATTTTTAAATTAGCTAGGCAAAGTGGCGCATGCCTGTAGTCCCACCTACTTGAGAGTCTGAGGTCATTATTGCTTGAGCCTGGGAGGTCAAGACTGTGGTGAGCAGTGGTCATGCCACTGCACCCCAGCCTGAGTGACAGTGAGACCTTGTCTCAAACAAACAAACAAAAAAAAACAAGAGAGATTTTGCTTTCTAAAGCTAGGTAGTTAAGATTCAATATTTTCCTTGAAAAAACAAAGGACCCAATAATTCAAATGAATACATTCTAAAAGTGTGCAGTGAGAAAACAAATATGCAGTGCACACAAAACTCAAAGACAAACAGTGTGCTGAGATAAATTGTTTTGAAAGATGATTGTTGTTCTGACTTGGCTTTCCTGCTTTATAAATAAACACAGTATAGAGGCAAGAGAAGAACCTGTGGCTGTTCACTCTGCAGATCTGAAGTGCTTCTTGTGTGCTGGCAAGTTTTGGTGTGCTTGCTCTCAGATAATTCTTCCTCTTTTTAAAAATTCCAAACCCATCATCAGAGTTTCAAATATGATATTATGATCACTTAAAGTTATAGATATAGAAGGCATTCTTAATTTAATTTTCAACATTCAAGTCAGAAAAATTTACAATCTGTTCTTTTTCCCCAGCAACTATAACCGCAGAGTTTATCCATTGTAAATATCTTAATTTTCTTTGAAAATCCAGGTAACATATCTTTATTGCTTTTGCTCTATAATGTGTTCTGGGGAAAATAAATCTTTATATACGTGTATGCCTCACCTTAATATTCTCCGGAACAAAGAATATTTCTCCCCTTTTCCCCCTGCCCAACTCCGTCTCCCCCCCGACACTTTCTCAGACATTTTTCTATGTGTGTATAGCTTTCACTTAACACTTAACAAAATACATTTTCTTCTCATTATATGTAAACCTATTTTAATCTTTTTGATGGCTCTGCATAATATTCCATTATAATACACTTCAATTGATGGACATTTTAGGAAGCTTTTAGATTTTTGCTACTATAATCAGTGCCAACGTGAGCGCACACGCACACACACACACATCTATATTTATGAACATAAATGATTATTTTCTTAGAATAAATTCCTAGATGTACATGTTTTTTTGTTTTGTTTTTTGAAACAGAGTCTCACTCTGTTGCCCAGACTGGAATGCAGTGGTGTGATCTCAGCTCACTGCAACCTCTGCCTTCTAGGCTCAAGCGATTCTCCTGCCCCAGCCTCTCAAGTAGCTGGGATTACAGACGCCTGCCACCATGCCCAGCTAATTTTTGTATTTTCAGTAGAGACAGGGTTTCACCATGTTGGCCAGGCTTGTCTTGAACTCCTGCCCTCAAACGATCCACTGGCCTCAGCCTCCCAAAGTGCCAAGATTACAGGTGTGAGCCACCATGCCCGGCCTAGATGTACATCTAATTATTGAATTAAAGAACATGAATATTTTGACCCAAAGAATAGAAGCTCACTTAACCAAAGAGACAGAAGCTGGTAAACGGCCTGTTAATCAAAACAGCTGGCTAAATAGAGAAATATAATATAATATTTTATAAATATATATAAAACATTCTATTTTAACTTAAAAATATTTATTAAAAATATAAATATACAGTGGCCCATCTTTATAATCTCAACACATTGGGAGGCTGAGGTGGGAGGCTAGCTTGAGCCCAGGAGTTCAAGACCAGCCTGAGCAACATAATGAAACTCAGTCTTTACTACATAAATAAATAAATAAATAAAATTAGCATGGCATGGTGGCATGCACCTGTAGACCCAGCTACCTAAGAGGCTAAGATGGGAGGATCTCTTGATTTTGGGAGGTCGAGGCTGCAGTGAGCAATGGTTGAGCCACTCCCTGGGTGACAGAGCAAGACCTTCTTTTTCTCCCTCTGTCTCTCTCTCTCTCTGTACACACACACACACACGCACATTCACTCACTAAAATTAGGTGAAATAAAAAATAGTGTTTAATTTTTGTGGGGACATAGTAGGTGTATATATTTATGGGGTACCTGAGATATTTTGATACAGGAGTACAATGCATAATAATCACATCAGGGTAAATGGGGTATCCATCACCTCAAGCATTAATCCTTTCTTTGTGTTACAAACAATCCAATTGTACATTTTAGTTTTTGTTGTTGTTTTGTTTTGTTTTGAGATGAAATCTCACTGTGTCACCCAGGCTGGAAGGCAATGGTGCAATCATGGCTCACTGCAACCTCCGCCTCCTGGGTTCAGGCAGTTTTTGTGCCTCAGCCTCCTGAGTAGCTGGGATTACAGGTGTGCACCACCATGCTCGGCTAATTTTTGTATTTTTAGTAGTGATAGGGTTTCCAAGTTGGCCAGGCTGGTCTCAAACTCCTGACCTCAAGTGATCTGCCCGTCCCAGCCTCCCAAACTGCTGGGATTATAGGTGTTCGCCACTGTGCCTGGCCACTTTAGTTATTTTTAAATGATCAACAAATTATTGTTGACTGTAGTCATCCTGTTGTGCTATCAAATACTTGATCTTATTCATTCTATCGAACTATGTTGTTACACCGATTAACCATCCACTCTTCTCCCCCCCACTACCCTTCCCAGCCTCTGGTAACCATCATTCTATTCTCTATCTCCACGTGTTCAATTGTCTTAGCTTTTAGCTCCCGAGAATAAGTGATAACATCAAAGTTTGTCTTTCTGTGGTTGATTTATTTCACTTAAAATAATGACCTCCAGCTTCATCTATGTTGCTGCAAATGGCAGGATCTTGTTCTTTTCTGTGGCTGAGTTGAATAGTACTCCATTATATATATGTACTACATTTCCTTTATCCATTCATATGTTGGTGGACACTTAGATTGCTTCCAAATCTTAGCTATTGTGAATAGTGCTTCAAGAAACATGACAATGCAGACATTTCTTCCATATACTAATCTTCTTTCTTTTGGGTATATGCCTAGAAGTGGAATTGCTGGATCATGTGGTAGCTCTATTTTTAGTTTTATGAGGAATTTCCAAACTGTTCTTCAAAGTGGTTTTACTAATTCACATCACCACCAACAGTGTACAAGCGTTCCCTATTTTCCACATCCTTGCCAGCCTTTGTTATTTCCTGTCTTTTGGATAAAAGCCATTTTAACGGGTGAGATGATATCTCATTGTAGTTTTGAATTACATTTCTCTGAGGAACAATGATGTTGAGCACCTTTTCATATACTGGTTTGCCATTTATATGTCTTCTTTTGAGAACTGTCTATTCAGATCTTTTGCCCATTTTAATTGGCTTATTAGATTTTTACCTACAGAGTTGTTTGAGCTCCTTTGATATTCTGGTTACTAATCCTTTGTTAGATGGATAGTTTGCAAATATTTTCTCCCATTCTGTGGGTTGTCTCTTCACTTTGTTGACTCTCCTTGCTGTGCAGAAGCTTTTTAACTTGATGTGATCCTATTTGTCCATTTTTGCTTTGGTTGCCTATGCTTGTGGGGTATTACTCAAGAAATCTTTGCTCACTCCAATGTCCTGTAGTTTCTCCAATATTTTGTTTTAGTAGTTTTATAGTTTGAGGTCTTAGATTTATGTCTTTAATCCAGTTTTATTTGACTTCTTGTATACGATGTGAGATAGGAGTCTAGTTTCATGCTTTTGCATATGGGTATCTAGTTTTCCTAGCACCATTTATTAAAGAGATTGTCGTTTCCCTGATGTATGTTCTTGGCACCTTCATCGAAAATGAGTTTACTGTAGATATATGAATTTGTTTCTGGGTTCTCTATTCTGTTGCATTGGCCTATGTGGCTGTTTTTATGCCAGTACCATGCTGTTTTGGTTACTACAGCTTTGTAGTATAATTTGAAGTCAGACAATGTAATCCTTTCAGTTTTGTTCTTTTTGCTCAGGATAGTCTTGGCTATTCTGGTCGTTTTGTGGTTCCATATAAAATTTAGGATTGTTTTTTCTATTTCTGTGAAGAATGTCATTGATATTTTCATAGAGAGTGTACTGAATCTGTAGAATGCTTTAGGTAGTATAGACATTTTAACAATATCGATTCTTCCAACCCATGAATATGGAATATCTTTCCATTTTTTTGTGTCCTCTTCAATTTCTTTCATCAATGTTTGATAGTTTTTATTGTAGAGAACTTTCACTTCTTTGGTTAATTCCTAGGTATTTAATTTTATTCGTAGCTATTGTAAATGACATTACTTTCTTGATTTCTTTCCCAGATGGTTCACTGTTGTCATATAGAAATGCTACTGATTTTTGTATGTTGATTTTGTATCCTGAAACTTTACTGAATTTATTTATCAGTTCTAATAGGTTTTTGGTAGAGGCTTTAGGTTTTTCCAAATGTAATATACCATTTGCAGACAAGGATAATTTGACTTCTTCTTTTGCAGTTTGAATGCCCTTTATTTATTTCTCTTGTTTGATTGCTCTAGGTAGGACTTCCAGTACTATGTCAAATAATAGTGGTGAAAGTGGGCATCCTTGTCATGTTCCAGATCTTAGAGGAAAGGTTTTCAGTTTTTCCCCATTCAGTATAATACTCACTGTGAGTCTGTCATATATGGCTTTGATTATGTTGAGGTAGTTTCATTCTAGGCCCAGCTGTTTGAAGGTTTTTATCATGAAGGGATGTTGAATTTTATCAAGTGCTTTTTCAGCATTGATTTAAATGATCGTATAGATTTTGTCCTTCATTCTGTTGCTATGCTGTATCACATTGATTGATTTACATATGTTAAGCTATCCTTGCATTCCTGGGATTAAATCCCACTTGGTGGTGATGAATGTTCTTTATATTTATTTACATATTTTTTTGAGACAGGGTCTCACTCTTTTGTCCAGGCTGAAGTGCCATGGTGCAAACATAGCTCATTTCAGCTTTGACCTCCCAAGCATAAGCAACCCTGCCACCTCAGCCTCCCAAGCAGCTGAGAACAGGCATGCACCATCATGCCTAGATGAGTTTTTATTTTTGTAAAGACAGGGTCCCTACAAAACTAGGCTGATCTCAAACACCTAGACTAAAGCAATCCTCCCATCTTGGCCTCCCAAAGGTGGGATTAGAGGCAGGAGCCACCGCATCTGGCTTGAATATTCTTTTTAATGTGTTGTTGAATTTGGTTTCTTAGTATTTTGTTGAGGATTTTTGCATCAATGTTCATCAAGGATCTTGGCCTGTAGTTATCTTTTTTTAAAAAAATGTGTCTTTGTCTAGTTATGGTATCAGGGTATTACTGGCCTCATAGAATGAGTTTGGAAGTATTCCCTCCTCCTCTATTTTTTAAAAGTAGTTTGAGTAGGATTGGTACTTACCAAACATCTTTAAATGTTTAGTAAAATTCAGCGGTGAAGCTATTGGATACTGGGCTGTAGTTTGCTGGGAGAATTTTTATTACAGCTTTGATGTCATTTCTTGTTATGGGTCTGTTCAGATTTTGGATTTCTTCATGGTTCAATTTTGGTAGGTTATACATGTCTAGATATTTATCCATTTCTTCTAGATTTTCCAATGTATTGATATATTGTTGCTCATAGTAGCCACTAAGGATACTTTCAATTTCTGTGGCATCAGCGGGAGAAAAGCATGTCTCCTTTTTCATCTGTGATTTTATTTATTTGACTCTTCTCTCTTTTTTCAGTTAGTCTGGCTAAAGTTTTGTTGATTTTGTTCACTTTTTCAGAAAACTAACTTTTCAATTTATTGATTTTTATATTGTTTTCTTCATTTCAGTTTCATTCATTTCTGCTCTGATCCTTATTCTTTTCTTTCTTCTAGTAATTTTGGGTTTGGTTTGCTATTGCTTTTGTTTTTCTTTAAGATGCATCATTAGGTTGTTTATTTGAAGTTTTTCTTCTTTTTTGCTGTTGGCACTTCTTATAAAGTTTTCTATTTGTACTGTTTTGGCTCTTTCCCATAGGTTTGGTATATTTTGTTTTCATTATCATTTGTTTCAAGAAATGTTTAAATTTTCTTCTTAATTTCTTCATTGACCCACTGGTCATTCAGGAGCATATTGTTTCATTTGCATATGTTTGTATAGTTTCCAAAATTCCTTGTTATTGATTTCTAGTTTTATTTTATTGTTGTCAGAGAGGATTCTTAATTTCTTTTTTTTTAATTTTTAAGACTTGTTTTGTGGCGTAACATATGGCCTATCCTTGACAGTATTCCATGTGCTGAACAGAATAATGTATATTTTGCAGCCATTGGATGAAATGCTCTGGAATTACCTATTAGGTCCATTTGGTCTACAGCACAGTTTAAATCTGATGTTTCTTTGTTGATTTTCTGTCAGGATGATCTGTCCAATGTTGTAAGTTAGGTGTTGAGGTCTCCAGCTATTATCATATTGGGGTCTATCTATCTCTTTTTTTTTTTTTTTTTTGAGATGGAGTTTTGCTCTTTTTGCCCAGGCTGGAGTGCAATGGTGCGATCTCGGCTCACTGCAACCTCTGCCTCCCGGGTTCAAGCGATTCTCCTCCCTCAGACTCTGGAGTAGCTGGGTTACAGGCATGTACCACCATGCCTGGCTAATTTTGTATTTTTTAGTAGAGACAGGGTTTCTCCATGTTGGCCAGGCTGGTCTTGAACTCTCGACCTCAGGTGATCCACCCGCCTTGGCTTCCCAAAGTGCTGGAATTACAGGCATGAGCCACCGCGCCCAGCCTAGGTCTATCTCTTTAGCTCTAATAATATTTGCTTTATATATCTGGGTGCTCCAGTATTGGGTACATGTATATTTACAACTGCTATATCCTCTTGCTGAGTTGAGCCCTTTATTATTATATAATGACCTTCTTTGTCTCTTTCTATAGTTTTTGTCTTGAAATTTAATTTGTCTGATATAAGTATAGCTACTTCTGCTTCTTTTTTGGTTTCCATTTGCATGTTGCAGAATACTATAACATGTAATTGTGGTGTGTAAACTACTTATATGTTTCTTGAGTAGAAAGACTAAAAGATGAACCAGTCTATGTGTGTCTTTAGGCAACAGACTGTTGGGTCTTTTTTTTTCCTCTCTGTCTCTTTTCCTTTTTGAGACAGGGTCTCACTTTGTCACCCAGGCTGGAGTGCAGTAGTGCGAACATGGTTCACTGCAGCCATGACCTCCTGTGCTCAAGAGATCCTCTCACCTCAGCCTCCCGAGTAGCTGGGACTACAAGCACTTGCCGCCATGCCCAGCTAATTTTTAGTACTTTTTTTGCAAAAACAGGGTTTTGTCATGTTACACAGGCTGGTCTTGAACTCCTGAGCTTAAGCAATCCATCTGCCTTGGCCTCCCAAAGTGCTGGAATTATAGGCATGAGCCTCTGAGCCCAGCCTCTATGTCTTTTTATTGGAGAGTTTGGTCCATTTATATTCAATGTTATTGACAGGTAAGGACTTACTCCTGCCATTTTTTTCCTAGTTGTTTTATAGTCTTTCTTCTTTTCTTCCTTTCTGTCTTCCTTTTAGTGAAGGTGATTTTCTCTAGTTGTATGCTTTAATTTCTTGCTGCTAATTTTTTCTGTGTATGTTCTATGTTTCTTGATTTAAGGTTATCATGAGACTTACACATGAGACAGCCAGGTGGGAGGGACAACTTGGAGAAACTCCAACCAGCTTGTCTGCTGGGGTGGAGCCTCGGGAGGTTCACGCCATTTTCAGCGAGAAGGAGGCTGACCCCTCCTCTTCCTGTGTGGAACCTGAGATTCAAACAGCGGGTGGGAAGCACTCTAACAGGGACTCTGTTTTAGCAAGAGTCCCTGTTTCCTCCTTTTCTTCCTTTTCACCCAATAAAACCCTGCTTTACTCACCCCTCAGTCTGTGAGCCTAAATTTCTGTGGCTGTGGGACAGACAAGGACCCCACCCATAGCTGAACTAAGGAAAAGTCCTGCAATAACTTGGCGCCCAATGTGGGGCTCAAGAAGTGGTGAGTAAAATGGGAACTCAAAACCTGTCCTGTTGTTTCTAAGCCTTTTCATCCTCAGACTTTTGAGGGTGGGGGAAACCATGCCTCCACCTCTCATCACTCCCAGGTATTTTCATGGCCTTTTCCTTCCTTTTTCGGGACTGACTGGTGAGCAGCAGCTACCCTCCACCCCCCAACTCCCTGCTGGGCTTGAACATATGGCCCAAGGCACTGAGGGTAGCTGGCTGGCATTTTCTGCCATGAACCATTGGAGCCTTCCCCTTCTCTGGCCAAGAGATTCAGCAACATCAGAAAATAAACTTTTCTCCCTGGTGGAGAAACCACTTCCATAAGAATAAGAGGTTCTTCCCTGGCAGTTTTAAAGTATTTTTTTCTTTCCTCTTCTCTATCCCATCCACAAGTTAACTTTTAAAATTTATTTTTTTTTCTTTTAGAATATATTTTGTTAGGCTAGTCCACCCAACTGTCACTGTTTATATTTTCTGCAAAGTTTTGTTTATGAAATCAAGCCTCCATCTTGTTTTACATTCTGAGGGCATGGCTTATAACTTTGGTGACAAGGCTTTGTTTAGCAATCCCGTCTTAGGGAATGAGTTTCTTTCTGGTTTGATATCTGCATGTTTTCCTAGTGCTGTCTCTTAAAGGGCCCCACCCAGTGCCTGGGTTTTCTTCTGCCTGTCTGTGTGTGTACTGTGTGTGATGTTTGTAAAAAGGGCTCTAATTAATTTGGCCTAAAGAAAGACAAGCACTTAGATCTAATATTGTTTAAAGAGAAGTTAAAAGCTGTGGTACCTTTCAGTTCACATGAGTTTAATCTTTTCTTTCTTTCTTTCTTTCTTTCTTTCTTTCTTTCTTTCTTTCTTTCTTTCTTTCTTTTTTTTGATGGAGTCTCGCTCTGTCACCAAGGCTGTAGTGCAGTGGCATGATCTCAGCTCACTGCAAGCTCCGCCTTCATGCCATTCTCCTGCCTTAGCCTCCCAAGCAGCTGGGACTACAGGTGCCCACCATCACGCTTGGCTAATTTTTTGTCTTTTTAGTTGAGACGGGGTTTCACAGTGTTGGCCAGGATGGTCTCGATCTCCTGACCTCGTGATCTGCCTGCCTCAGCCTCCCAAAGTACTGGAATTACAGGCATGAGCCAGACTTTAATCTTTAAGAAAATGTTCACATGACTTTAAGGAATAAAAATAGCACTAAAGACTATTGGTAAAATGCAGGTCAGATACAAGGTTTGCTAAGTGTTTTGAGATTACAAATTGCCTTTTGGGTTTTGAGAATTATCTGACTTGCTGGCTTCACAACTGGTAAGGCCTGGGGACATGTGGAACTAACCATGTCCTTAACTAAGAAGGCTAACCTTGGCTGTAGTTAGCACATGATTAAGGCAACTTACCAAGTTTTACCTTAAAGTTAAAAATTGCTAGGAGTTAATTGGAGCTACTGGAAATAGATTTACATTTAAGGTGTGTAAGAACAGTAAAATGTGTTTTTTAGTAAATGATTATAAGAAGGCATGGAAATATAAACTTTTGCCTAGGGTTAAAGGATTGTTTTGAGTTAAATTAGGAAAAAGTTGAAGGTTCAGAGAAGTGGTGGAAGAATTGTGGAAATCTTGCAGAAGAGGTTCTTTGTGGAACATATTGTCTAAATTCAAAAACGGGCATTATCTGGTTTTTCTGTAAATTGAGCATTGAAATAAAAGCATAACAAGGTTTTCCTAAGGCACTAATCTGCTCTATGGCAAAATTTATAAAGGGTTATAAAAGGTTTATGCTTCTTTAAAATTTCTGAGTCATCATTTTGGCAAAATAAATAACTTATAGTAGTCTGGAATTCTACTTCATAATACCAAGTGTTTTAAACCTCGAACATTTAACAGCCTTCCCAAAATAAAACTTCAGTTACAAAATAGTCTTCCCTGACACCTGGCTTTTTGAATACATCAGAGGGTCCTTGAAGTGTCCAGAAAAGAGACATAAACAGGATTATTTGACATGTCTAGGTACATGGGATTGCCAAAATGATGCCAAATCTTCTTTAGGTTATATCTTGGTGAATAATGCTAATATATCTTCCAAAATTGTATGGGATTTCTAAAATTCGAATGTCTGAATATATGCTATTGATCATAATTAAGGTTTTTATGTTAAGTTATTGTAAGCCATGGAGACAACCAAACTTCTTGGTCAATTTTGTTTCTCACTGTAACTATGCTGGATATTCTCCTTTTCACAGACAATTTTTGTCTTGTTTTAATCCTTTTTTTCTTTATATATATATATATTTTTTATTATACTTTAAGTTCTAGGGTACATGTGCACAATGTGCAGGTTTGTTACATATGTATACATGTGCCATGTTGGTGTGCTGCACCCATTAACTCATCATTTACATTAGGTATATCTCCTAATATTATCCCACCCTCCTCCCCTGACCCCACAACAGGCCTTGGTGTGTGATGTTCCACTTCCTGTGTCCAAGTGTTCTTATTGTTCAGTTCCCACCTATGAGTGAGAACATGTGGTGTTTGGTTTTTGTCCTTCGAGAGTTTCCTGAGAATGATGGTTTCCAGCTTCATCCATGTCCCTACAAAAGACATGAACTCATCCTTTTTTATGGCTGCATAGTATTCCATGGTGTATACGTGCCACATTTTCTTAATCCAGTCTATCATTGATGGACATTTGGGTTGGTTCCAAGTCTTTGCTATTGTGAATAGTGCCACAATAAACATACGTGTGCATGTGTCTTCATAGCAGCATGATTTATAATCCTTTGGGTATATACCCAGTAATGGGATTGCTGGGTCAAATGGTATTTCTAGTTCTAGATCTCTGAGGAATCACCACACTGATTTCCGCAATGCTTGAACTAGTTTACAGTCCCACCAACAGTGTAAAAGTGTTCCTATTTCTCCACATCCTCTCCAGCACCTGTTGTTTCCTGACTTTTTAATGATCAACATTCTAACTGGTGTGAGATGATATCTCATTGTGGTTTTGATTTGCATTTCTCTGATGACCAGTGATGATGAGCATTTTTTCATGTGTCTTTTGGCTGCATAAATATCTTCTTTTTAGAAGTATCCGTTCATATCCTTCACCCACTTGTTAATGGGGTTCTTTGTTTTTTTCTTGTAAGTTTGTTTGAGTTCTTTGTAGATTCTGGATATTAGCCATTTGTCAGATGAGTAGATTGCAAAAATTTTCTCCCATTCTGTAGGTTGCCTGTTCACTCTGATGGTAGTTTCTTTTGCTGTGCAGAAGCTCTTTAGTTTAATTAGATCCCATTTGTCAATTTTGGCTTTTGTTGCCATTGCTTTTGGTGTTTTAGTCGTGAATCCTTGCCCATGCCTATGTCCTGAATGGTATTGCCTAGGTTTTCTTCTAGGGTTTTCATGGTTTTAGGTCTAACATGTAAGTCTTTAATCCACCTTGAATGAATTTTTGTATAAGGTGTAAGGAAGGGATCCAGTTTCAGCTTTCTACATATGGCTAGCCAGTTTTCCCAGCACCATTTGTTAAACAGGGAATCCCTTCCCCATTTCTTGTTTTTGTCAGGTTCATCTAAGATCAGATGGTTGTAGATGTTTGGTATTATTTCTGAGGGCTGTGTTCTGTTCCGTTGGTCTATATCTCTGTTTTGGTACCAGTACCATGCTGTTTTGGTTACTGTAGCCTTGTAGTATAGTTTGAAGTCAGGTAGTGTGATGCCTCCAGCTTTGCTCTTTTGGCTTAGGATTGACTGGGCAATGCGGGCTCTTTTTTGGTTCCATATGAACTTGAAAGTAGTTTTTGTGAATTCTGTGAAGAAAGTCATTGGTAGCTTGATGGGGATGGCATTGAATCTATAAATTACCTTGGGCAGTATGGCCATTTTCACGATACTGATTTTTCCTGTCCATGAGCATGGAATGTTCTTCCATTTGTTTGTATCCTCTTTTATTTCATTGAGCAGTGGTTTGTAGTTCTCCTTGAAGAGGTCCTTCACATCCCTTGTAAGTTGCGTTCCTAGGTATTTTATTTTCTTTGAAGCAATTGTGAATGGGAGTTCACTCATGATTTGGCTCTCTGTCTGTTATTGATGTAAGGGAATGCTTGTGATTTTTGCACATTGATTTTGTATCCTGAGACTGCTGAAGTTGCTTATCAGCTTAAGGAGATTTTGTGCTGAGACAATGGGGTTTTCTAGATATACAATCATGTCATCTGCAGACAGGGACAATTTGACTTCCTCTTTTCCTAATTGAATACCCTTTATTTCTTTCTCCTGCCTGATTTCCCTGGCCAGAACTTCCAACACTATGTTGAATAGGAGTGGTGAGAGAGGGCATTCCTGTCTTGTGCCAGTTTTCAAAGGGAATGCTTCCAGTTTTTGCCCATTCAGTATGATAATGGCTGTGGGTTTGTCATAAATAGCTCTTATTATTTTGAGATATGTCCCATCAATACCTAATTTATTGAGAGTTTTTAGCACGAAGAGCTGTTGAATTTTCTTGAAGGCCTTTTCTGCATCTATTGAGATAATCATGTGGTTTTTGTCTTTGGTTCTGTTTCTATGATGTTACATTTATTGATTTTCGCATGTTGAACCAGCCTTGCATCCCAGGGATGAAGCCCACTTGATCATGGTGGATAAGCTTTTTGATGTGCTGCTGGATTCCATTTGCGAGTATTTTATTGAGGATTTTCGCATTGATGTACATCAGGGATATTGGTTTAAAATTCTCTTTTTTTTGTGTGTGTCTCTGCCAGGCTTTGTTATCAGGATGATGCTGGCCTCATAAAATGAGTTAGGGAGGATTCCCTCTTTTTCTACTGATTGGAATAGTTTCAGAAGGAATGGTACCAGCTCCTCTTTGTACCTCTGGTAGAATTCGGCTGTGAATCAGTGTGGTCCTGGACTTTTTTTGGTTGGTAGGCTATTAATTATTGCCTCAATTTCAGAGCCTGTTATTGGTCTATTCAGGGATTCAACTTCTTCCTGGTTTAGTCTTGGGAGGGTGTATGTGTCAAGGAATTTATCCGTTTCTTCTAGATTTTCCAGTTTATTTGCATAGAGGTGTTTATAGTATTCTCTGATGGTAGTTTGTATTTCTGTGGGATCAGTGGTGATATCCCCTTTATCATTTTTTATTGCATCTATTTGATTCTTCTCTCTTTTCTTCTTTATTAGTCTTGCTAGCAGTCTATCAATTTTGTTGATCTCTTCAAAAAACCAGCTCCTGGATTTGTTGATTTTTTGAAGGGTTTTTTATGTCTCTATTTCCTTCAGTTCTGCTCTTATCTTAGTTATTTCTTGCCTTTTGCTAACTTTTGAATGTGTTTGCTCTTGATTCTCTAGTTCTTTTAATTGTGATGTTTGGATGTCAATTTTAGATCTTTCCTGCTTTCTCTTGTGGGCATTTAGTGCTATAAATTTCCCTCTACACACTGCTTTAAATGTGTCCCAGAGATTCTGGTATGTTGTGTCTTTGTTCTCATTGATTTCACAGAACATCTTTATTTCTGCCTTCATTTCGTTATGTACCCAGTAGTCATTCAGGAGCGGGTTGTTCAGTTTCCATGTAGTTGTGTGGTTTTGAGTGAGTTTCTTAATCCTGAGTTCTAGTTTGATTGCACTGTGGTCTGAGAGACAGTTTGTTATAATTTCTGTTCTTTTACATTTGCTGAGGAGTGCTTTACTTCCAACTATGTGGTCAATTTTGGAATAGATGCTGTGTGGTGCTGAGAAGAATGTATATTCTGTTGATTTGGGGTTGGGAGTTCTGTAGATGTCTATTAGGTCCGCTTGGTGCTGAGCTGAATTCAATTCCTGGATATCCTTGTTGACTTTCTGTCTCATTGATCTGTTTAATGTTGACAGTGGGGTGTTAAAGTCTCCAATTATTGTCGTGTGGGAGTCTAAGTCTCTTTGTAGGTCTCTAAGGACTTGCTTTATGAATCTGGGTGCTCCTGTATTGGGTGCATATATATTTAGGATAGTTAGCTCTTCTTGTTGAATTGATGCCTTTACCATTACGTAATGACCTTCTTTGTCTCTGGATCTTTGTTGATTTAAAGTCTGTTTTATCAGAGACTAGGATTGCAACCTCTGCCTTTTTTTGTTTTCCATTTGCTTGGTAGATCTTCGTCTATCCCTTTATTTTGAGCCTATGTGTGTCTCTGCACATGAGATGGTTCTCATGAGTACAGCTCATTGATGGGTCTTGACCCTTTACCCAATTTGCCAGTCTGTGTCTTTTAATTGGCGCATTTAGCCCATTTACATTTAAGGTTAATAATGTTATGTGTGAATTGGATCCTGTCATTATGATGTTAGCTGGTTATCTTGCTCGTTAGTTGATGCAGTTTCTTCCTAGCATTGATGGTCTTTACAAATTGGCATGATTTTGCAGTGGCTGGTACCAGTTTTTCCTTTCCATGTTTAGTGCTTTCTTCAGGAGCTCTTCTAAGGCAGGCCTGGTGGTGACAAAATCTCTCAGCATTTGCTTGTCTGTAAAGGATTTTATTTCTCCTTCACTTATGAAGCTTAGTTTGGTTGGATATGAATTCTGGGTTGAAAATTCTTTTCTTTAAGAATGTTGAATATTGGCCCCTACTCTCTTCTGGCTTGTAGAGTTTCTGCCGAGAGATCAGTTGTTAGTCTGATCAGCTTCCCTTTATGGGCAACCCGACCTTTCTCTCTGGCTGCCCTTAACATTTTTTCCTTCAACTTTGGTGAATCTGACAATTATGTGACTTGGAGTTGCTCTTCTTGAGGAGTATCTTTGTGGCGTTCTCTGTATTTCCTGAATTTGAATGTTGCCCTGCCTTGCTGGGTTGGGGAAGTTCTCCTGATTAATATCCTGCAGAGTGTTTACCAACTTGGTTCCATTCTCCCCGTCACTTTCAGGTACACCAATCAGACATAGATTTGGTCTTTTCACATAGTCGCATATTTCTTGGAGGTTTTGTTCATTTCTTTTTAGTCTTTTTTCTCTAAACTTCTCACTTCATTTCATTCATTTGATCTTCATTCACTGATATCCTTTCTTCCAGTTGATCGTCGAATTGGCTACTGAAGCTTGTGCATTCATCACGTAGTTCTTGTGCTATGGTTTTCAGCTCCATCAGGTCTTTTAAGGACTTCTCTGCATTGGTTATTCTAGTTAGCCATTCATCTAATCTTTTTTCAAGGTTTTTGACTTCTTTACGATGGGTTCAAACTTCCTCCTTTAGCTCGGAGAAGTTTGATCATCTGAAGCCTTCTTCTCTTAACTCGTCAAAGTCATTCTCCATCCAGCTTTGTTCCATTGCTGGTGAGGAGCTGCATTCCTTTGGAGAAGGAGAGGTGCTCTGATTTTTAGAATTTTGCTTTTCTGTTCTGTTTTTTCCCCTCTTTGTGGCTTTATCTACCTTTGGTCTTTGATGATGGTGATGTACAGATGGGATTTTGGTGTGTATGTCCTTTCTGTTTCTTAGTTTACCTTCTAGCCGTCAGGACCCTCAGCTTCAGGTGTGTTGGAGTTTGCTGGAGGTCCACTCCAGACCCTGTTTGCCTGGGTATCAGCAGCGGAGGCTGCAGAACAGCGAATATTGCTGAACAGCAAATGTTGCTATCTAATCGTTCCTCTGGAGGTTTCATCTCAGAGGGGTACCCGGCCCTGTGAGGTGTCAGTCTGCCCCTACTGGGGGGTGCCTCCCAGACAGGCTACTTGGGGTTTAGGGACCCACTTGAGGAGGCAGTCTGCCCGTTCTCAGATCTCAAGCTGCGTGCTGGGAGAACCACTACTCTCTTGAAAGCTGTCAGACAGGGAAGTTTAAGTCTGCAGAAGTTTCTGCTGCCTTTTGTTCAGCTATGCCCTGCCCCCAGAGGTGTAGTCTATGGTGGCAGGCAGGACTCCTTGAGCTGCAGTGGGCTCCACCCAGTTCGAGCTTCCCAGGTGCTTTGTTTACCTACTCAGCCTCAGCAATGGTGGGCGCCCCTCCCCCAGCCTCACTGCTGCCTTGCAGTTTGATCTCAGACTGCTGTGCTAGCAATGAGTGAGGCTCTGTGGGCATGGGACCCTCCAAGCCAGGTGCAGGATGTAATCTCCTGGTGTGCCATTTGCTAAGACCATTGGAAAAGCACAGTATTAGGGTAGGAGTGACCTGATTTTCCAGGTGCCATCTGTCAGAGCTTTGCTTGGCTATGAAAGGGAATTCCCTGACCCCTTGCGCTTCCTGGGTGAGGCGATGCTTCACCCTGCTTCAGCTCACACTCGGTGCACTGCACTCACTGTCCTGCACCCACTGTCCAACAAGCCCCAGTGACATGAACCCGGTACCTCAGTTGGAAATGCAGAAATCACCTGTCTTCTGTGTCGCTCACGCTGGGAGCTGTAGACTGGAGCTGTTCCTATTCAGCCATCTTGTAGAAAAATCTTTTAATCCTTTTGAAAGATGGTTTATAATAAGCTATAGAACTTTAACAGGTGCTCTCACATACAGGCTTCTGATAACTTTAGAGATTGTAACATTGGAATAAAGGAAAATGTATGGGACTCATAAAGAGCAGAAGTGTTCATGAATATCAAGGAAAATAAGATTTATCTAAATGGACTAACTCAGGAAGCTGAAGCAAACCTTTTTTCTTTTTTTGTTTTTTTGAGATGGAGTCTTGCTCTGTTATTGAGGCTGGAGTGCAGTGGTGGGATCTCAGCTCACTGCAACGTCCACCTCCCAGGTTCAAGTGATTCTTCTCCCTCAGCCTCCTGAGTAGCTGAGAGTACAGACTTGTGCCACCACGCCTGGCTACATTTTGTATTTTTAGTAGAAATGAGGTTCTCCCTGTTGGCCAGGCTGGTCTCAAATTCCTGACCTCAAGTGACCTGCCTGCCTGGGCCTCCCAAAGTGCTGGGATTACACTTGAGAGCCACTGCACCCAGCCTTAAGCAATTTTTTTTTTTACTTTTGCTTGAAATATTACTGATCCTTGTTTTGTTTTTCAGAGTCAAGGAAACTTATTTTGAACTATTTATGGCCTTTAATAATTAAGTAAGCTATACAATCCTGTGATCAAAATTTGGAGCATGTTTGTTTCTCTCTGCCTGGTTCCTCTAGAATTTGGAAACTATCTGTGAGTATTCTTATGGCAATATAGTTGTTTGCATCAGTGCAATAAGAATTCATTTTTCTTTTGCAGCAGAAAACAATTGGAGAAAGTGGTTATTTTACCAAGGCTTTGACTGGAAGGGTTTGCTTCTCTTTAAGGAGTCAATCTCAACTTGCAGAGCCAATAAAAGCTCAGTGGGGAAACTGGCCTCATGCCTTTGTCTATCCAGTCCCTATACAGGGTTCCCGACCTGTGGTCAGTAAAGAATGTCACTTTCTAACAGGTTCAGGAGCTCCAAGTTTATTTTGGGACCTTAAGAGGAAAGGATCACCCAACTCACAGGTGTTTGAGGATACAAACCCATGGTTGGGCTCAACTTTAAAAAGTATTATCTGAGATTACTTGTAGAGGAAATTTCCATCAAAGCCACTCCAAAAGGCCTATGTAGAAATAATTATTCTTGCCACACCTTATGCAAATAATCAGGCGAAGTATAAGACTAAGGTCTGTTTTGAAAACCATTCAGTCGTATGATGATTTTTTAACAAAAATGAGGGCTGGAGAGACAGAAATCATGTTTCAAAACTTATCATACATTTATCATTAAATTCTAAACTCATTACTTGTTTTTAAACCCTGCTTGCCCCTGTGAACCAACCAGCAATCCCTGGCTGCAGCTCAAAAAGAACAAAAGGGATGAGTAATGTTAAAATCTGAATCAGTATTCTAGTTGAGCAATTATCCTGCAAATCCTGCAAGGTGATGGGAATAAATAGGATACCTAACACTCGGAGCTTTCGTTTTTGGGAAAGTAAGACCAAGGGAGCTAACCAAAGTGAAACACCATGCACCCAAATCTTAGCAAGCATAACTATAGCCACCAGTTATCTGGGTGTGTCACAAGACATTCTTTCCTGTCCATTGTTGGAGGAGGACTTAGTTCCACAGTTTCATCTTAGCATTTGGTTTATGACAAGGAGTCCTTGCGACCCCCCAAGACATATTTTTGTTCCAAACTCAATTCCAAGCTTTGGGTCAAAGCCCTACGAAAGAAAACTGGATCTAATGTATCCAGAGCCAAATGACAACAGAGGTTAAAAGGCACAGCGCAGGTGAGCATGGCTGATTCCTGCCAATGAAGCTAAGCCCAAGCTTCCTGTTTCATGGATAAAGGCCACATTAATATCCATGGCATAAATAAGGTCTAGGGAACTCCAAGGCTACTGATAGTAGGGTGAATAGAGGCATACATGAGATTGGATAATTACTATTCTCTAGGCACCTCCTGCTTTATGGGTGCAAGCTGCTTTGGCACTCATGGTGGGACCTGCCAAGGTCACCAGGATTCAGGGATGCAAGGATGGAAGAGGGAAAGAGGATGCTCTTCCTTCCCTCCCTCATGTACCTTGGGTATCTGCTAGGAAGAGAAGGAAACCAGGGATACCTGCTTCCCTCTTTCTAGATGGGTAGCCATTCATCTTCAGTCTGTACCTCTTTTGAATGCATCCTGAACCCTGAGACTCCTTTAAAAAAAGCCTTCTTTTTTTCCTTTCTCCTCCTCTGTCCTCTTTTCACAGATAGGCAATTGTGCCTCCAGGACACTCATCTCAGATGCATCCTCCAAACTGGAAAAAGTTAATTTCCCAAACCTTAAACTGGTTGGCTTAGGATTGGGCTCAGGGGAAGAGAACCCAGAAGCCCAACATGCCAGCGAAAGGGTAAAGTTTCTCTGCCAGTCAGGCTTTTGGCCTCCCTCTCTCTGCAAACTGGTAAAAGGCCACAGAATCCTTACCCCTCCTCTTGTTTCATTTTATACATGTTTTCTAATAACCTGGTTTGTCTATTCTTGCCTTCAGGCCATCAAACTCCAAACAGTCATGCAACCGCAGCCTCTGACGATGGCCCCTTCTGCTGGGAACCCTTAAATAGGCCTCTGAGGGAACTTTGATTGCTGTTTCCCCAAAACAGTGCCCTCTGTCACCAGGAAGCAGTTAAGATCAGTCTTTGTCCTATCCTTAATCTAATGGCAGTTAGATGTACTTCTTTAGAGAGGGGAATGAGACAGCCAGGTGGGAGGGGTTCCCTGGAGAAACTCCAACCAACCTGTCCACTGGGTGGAGGCTTCAGACCTCATGCAAGTCCAAAATCCAATAGGGCGGTCATAAAACCTTAAAGTTCCAAAATGATCTCGTCTGACTCCATGTCTCACATCTAGGGCATGCTGATGCAAGAAGTGGGTTCTCACAGCCTTGGGTGGGTCCACCCCTGTGGCTTTGCAGGGCACAGCCCCCTTCCCAGCTCCTTCCACAAGCTGGCATTGAGTGTCTGTGACTTTTCCAGGCACACAATGCAAGCTGTTGGTGGACCTACCATTCTGTGATCTGGAGGATGATGGTCCTCTTCTGATAGCTCCACCAGGCAGTGCCCCGATGGGGACTCTGGGGGCTCTGACCCCGCATTTCCCTTCTGTACTGCCCTGGCAGAGGTTGTCCATGAGGGCCCCACCCTTGCAGCAAACTTCTGCCTGGACATCCAGGTGTTTCCATACTTCCTCTGAAATCCAGGTGGAGGTTCCCAAACCTCAATTTTTGACTTCTGTGCAACTGCAGAGTCAACACCATGTGGAGGCTGCCAAGGCTTGGGGCTTGCACCCTCTGAAGCCATGGCCTGAGTGCTGTACCTTGGCCCCTTTTAGCTACAGCTGGAGCAGCTGGGACACAGGGCATCAAGACTCTAGGCTACACACAGCAGGAGGCCCTGGGCCTAGCCCAGAAAACCATTTTTTCCTTCTAGGCTAGTGGGCCTCTGTTAAATTTATCCAACAGGGCTAGGTGCAGTGGCTCACACCTGTAATCCCAGTATTTTGGGAGGCTGAGGCAGGTGAGTCACTTGAGCCCAGGGGTTTGAGACCCACCTGGGCAACATGGCAAAACCTCCTCTCTACAAAAAAAATACAAAAATTAGCTGAGAATGGTGGCACCCACTTGTAGTCCCAGCTACTTGGGAGGCTGAGGTGGGAGGATCGCTTGAGTCCAGGAGGCAGAGGATACAGTGAGCTGGGATCATACCACTGGGCACTAGCCTAGGTGACAGGGTGAGACCCTGTCTCAAAATAAAGAAGGAAATAAATTTATCTGATAGGATTCTGAATTCCTTCTCTGCGTTATCTTGAATTTCACTGAATTTCTTTAACACAGCCATTTTGAATTCTCTCTCTGAAAGGTCACATATCTCTGTCTCTCCATAATTGGTCCCTGGTGACTTATTTAGTTCATTTGGTGAGGTCATGTTTTCCTACATGGTCTTGATTCTTGTGGATGTTTGTCAGTGTCTGGGCATTAAGGAGTTAAGTATTCATTGTAGTCTTCACAGTCTGGGCTTGTTGTACCCACCCTTCTTGGGAAGGCTTTCCAGATGTTCAAAGGGACTCGGGTGTTGTGATTTAAGCTTTTGCCTATGGCAGCCATATCTGCATTAGGGGGCACCCCAAGCCCAGTATTGCTGTTGCTTTTGTAAGCTCATAGAGGTACCATATTGGTGGACTTGGATAAGATCCAGAAGAATTCTCTGGATTACCAGGCATAAGACTCTTGTTGTCTTCCCTTACTTTCTCCCACACAAACAGAGTCTCTCTTTCTGTGCTGAGCTGCTTAGAGCTAGGGGAGGGGTGACACAAGCACCACTGTGGCCCCCAGCATTGAGATTGTGCTGGGTCAGACCTGAAGCCAGCATAGCACTGGGTCTTGCTCAAGGTCTCTGGTAACCACTGCCTAGCTATACTGCCTATGTTCACTCATGGCACTAGGGCTTTTCAATCAGCAGGTAGTAAAGCCAGCCAGGACTTTGTCTTCCCTTCAGGGCAGCAAGCTCCTCCCCAGCCCCAGTCAGGTCCAGAAATGCCATCTGGGAGACAGGGCCCAGAGTTTGAAACCCAAGAAATCCACCTGGTGCTCTATCCCATTGTGGCTAAGCTGGCACTGAAACAACAAGACAAAGTCCTTCCCACTCTTCCCTCCTCTTTCCACAGGCATAGGAGCCTCTCCTTGCATCCATCATCACCCCAGGCCCATGGGGAGTAGTGCCAGGGTGCTACTGATGTCCACTTAAGGCCCGAGGGCTCTTCAGTCAGCTTGTAGTGAATGCTGCCAAGCCTGGGACTCACCCTTTAGGGCAGTGGGCTCCCCTTTGGCTCAAGGTAAGTCCAGAAATGCCATCCAAAAACCAAGTCCTGGAATCAGGGACCCTAAGAGCCTGCTTGGTGCTCTACCCCATGGAGGCCAAGTTAGTACCTAAGCTACAAGACAAAGTTCTCTTTACTCTTCACTTCCCCTTTCTCAGGCAAGAGCCTCTCCCCATAGCCACCACAGCTAGGAATGTGCTGCATCACACCTGAAGCCAGCACATCTCTGAGTCTTACCCAAGGCCCATGGGGAGTACTGCCTGGATATTGCTGCTGATTATTCAGGGATCAAGGGCTCTTTGGTCAGCAAGTGATGAATCCTGCCAGAACTGGGCCCTTCCCTTCAAGTCACTGAGTTCCCTTCTGGCCCAGTGTGTGTCTAGAAATATAATCTGGTAGCTAGAGCCTGAAATAGGGGTATCAGGACTCTGCCCAGTGCCCTATCCTACTGTGTCTTAGCTGGTATCCAAGATGTAAGACAAAGTCCTCTTTACCCTTCCCTCTTCTCTCCTCAAATGGAGGAAGGAATATCTCCTGGATCTGCAAGCTGTGCTGCCTGAGGTTGAGGGAGGGGTGGTGCAAGCACTCCCTTGGTCACTGTGGCTGGTGTCTTACCAGGTTGCTTGTCCCCCAAATCCAATGGTTCCAAGCCCAGCATAGCACCAAGACTTGCCCAGTAATTGCAATCCTTGTGGCCTAATAAACTTGAAACTGCCTTTCAAGTTTGTTTAGGACCCTGGAGCACTTTACTGTGGCAGCAAGGCTTGCCATAACTTAGGTTCCAATCACTGGGATGGGTGATTCCCCTCTTGGTATGTCTGGCCTAAATGCTCCACTGCAGATATCAGCTAAGTTCTGCCAAGCGTTGCTTTCCACTGTGACAGGGCAGCACTGAGTTCCAGTGCAAAACTGTACTCCCCCTCCCTTAAGTGTACAGATTCTCTCCATGCCACACAGCTGCTGCCCTGGGATGGGGGAGTGGTGGCTCTGGAAATTCAAGACTGTCTTTCCTAACCTCCTCAGTCCCTCTTTCAGTGATACGAAGTTAAAACCAGGTATTGTGATCACTCATGTGATTTTGGCTCTTATGAAGATGCTTTTTTGTATGGATAGTTGTTTGATTTGGTGTTCCTGTGGAGAGGATGATTGGTGGAGGCTTCTGTCCAGCTGTCTTGCTCTGCCTCCTCCTCATTTAAATGAAATTTTAGTGCCAAGGAATTTATTGTTGACAATGGGTTCCCTGATTACAATGGTCTATGTAATCATTCCTGGATAAATGACATCTACAATAAACTGTCTAAGATTTTTACTTTTTCTGTTTTTAAGGCAGAGCAAGAACTGCAAAAATTTATAAAGCAATCTGAGTATAGAGTTATTCAAAATTGCTACTCCTCCCCCAATCTTTTACTCCTGATTTGACATCATTTCTATATGTGTAATTTGCCTTTAGAATCTGTCCAAAGTATTCAAATTTCTTTTCCCTGAAACAACTCTTTTTCTTTTATTTGACATAATATTATAAATCAATCAGCACAAAAGTTTTTAAAAGACACACACAACTGACCCTTAGTTAGCAGATGATTCACAATTTCAAGAGCAGATGAAAGAGTAGCCTATTGCCATTAAGAACTTGATGGGCCATGGCCAGCAGTGGGTTTTATAGAGGGAAAAGAGTGTCAGTTTATCTGGTGACTTGGGTAACTTAGAGTTGCTTGAGAGTGTCTACTAAACTGCCTTCCAGGAGAGTTTTATTGATTTGCAAGAATCACTTAGAGAGCTTTGTTAAAAATATGTAGATTATTGACACACCATACTAACAGATTCTGATTTGGGGCAAGTCCAAAATGTCTGCAAAAAAGCACACCAGGCATTTCTTAAGTAGATGACTAGTAAAAATGTTTAACTCAAGAATGAGATACTATGATTCTTATTTGTCCACAGTCTTCTAATCATTTGGTTATAATAACAAAGTAACCCATCTAGCTAATTCCTTTTCTTTATGCAACCTATTATTCCCAATCTATTATTTCTAGATAAATGACTCTCAGGAAAAGAATTCTCTTGGCCCATGTTTTCTGGTGATAGTGATTTTGACAATCTCATGTTTAGATTTCTTAAAACAATTGAAGCTAGAGGTTTGAAAAGTCTAAAAGCATCTTAGCAGTAGAGGTATATCCTCTGAGGCACACCATGTAGGTTTTTCACAAAGTTGGATTAGAATTTGGAGGTAACTCAGCTAATTCAGATTCTTGACTATAATATTAAACAATTTCTGAGTAGCAGGCTCCTCTTAGTTGTAACGCAAAGTCACTTTGCCATTAAACTGAATTTAAATAAACCTAAAGCAGGTAGACTGAGGGTCTCCCTCCCTCCCTCCCTTGCTCCCTCCCTCCCTTCCTTCCTTCCTTCTCTCTTTCTCTATCTTTCTCTTTCTCTTTATGATGAGGTCTCACTTTGTCACCCAGGCTGAAGTGCAGTGGCATGATATTGGCTCACTGCAACCTCCACCTCCCAGGGTCAGGTGATCCTCCCACCTCAGCCTCCCAAGTAGCTGGGATTAGAGGCACATGCCACCATGTCTGGCTAATTTTTCTGTTTTTTGTAGGACAGGGTTTCGCCATGTTGCCCAGACTGGTCTCAAACTCCTGAGCTCAAGGGATCTGCTTGTCTCAGCCTCTGAAAGTGCTGGGATTATAAGTGTGAGCTACCACACCCGGCCCAGGAGTTTGTTTTCTAAAAATCACATATCTAGTAAGTCAATAATGCTAAAACTTGAATTTGTAACAAGTAGGAGGTGATGCCTGTTATCCCCTAAATAACAACAAACACCCATTTCTCTTTGGACAGTGGAAAACCAGAGCTAATTTACTAACTCCTTTAGAGGTTCAGTGGCTTCATCCATCTTGACTAAACTGTAGTGTAGCTATCCAGTGCTTTGCAGAGAAGAGTGGGAGATATTTATCAGCTTTTCTTGCTATTTTGTAAAGGTTGAGGGAATGGTACCCAGCTGCAAAGGAAGATGCTTTTCTTACTGAGGTGAAGGTTTTTTGAACTTTCCTTTCCAAACCAGGGCCCTAGGACACTGAGTTGGCCTGAAGAGCCAGGGCTGGCCTGCTAGAGTCAATGAATGTTAGCAAGATAATGCCCAGGGGTTGAAATCTGAAGAGAGCATCTGTGGCTCTAGAAGGCCAAAGTAGGAGTCACAGAAGGCCTGACTCCATCTGTGAATCAGGCAGGGAACTGTTAAATGCCCCAGCCTACTCACAGAAGTGTGAGACAAAATACATGAACACGAGTCAGAAAATCCAGGGCTCCACTAAACAGGAAATTTGGTGAGAGAATCACCTGGGAAAACAAAGAGTTGTTATCAGAGGATCTCTTGGTGAAGTTTGACAGAAAAGAGAACTAATGTTTATTGATATTATCTTATATATATCTCATTGAACATAATCATCATTTCTCCAGAAGTTAAAAAATGCTTGAAGTAAAAGGCCAGAGAAAGTTAGTAAGTAATAAGTAGGTAAATGAATGAATGAATGAATAAATGAGTGAAAGGCAGTAAAGGTACTAGCTTTATAAGGCTCACTTTTGAATCTATGGTATTGTATGATGGTATGGAATATTCTAGACAAGAGAATTGGCTGATGCCTGATAGTGATATGTATCAGACACTATACAGCCCTTAGTTCATGGATGTCCTGACAAAGACTCTATTTGACCAAACTCGGGCTCTTCTTGACTAAGCCTCAACCTTGGCCTATAAGAGTTGCAGACACTCAGTATAAATGATTTCTTTCATCTCCCTTCCCACCTCCCCCCACAGCCTCCTGCCACCCAAACTCACACTAAGAGAACTGAACAAACCCTAGCATAGTTTGTAGCTCAAGGTCTTATCCTGGGATGACCTGCAGCCCTCTCCTTCCTTTTAAGTTTCTACTTGGGAAAGCTCAAGGCTGCCAAAAGAATTTGTTTCAGTCAACACCTGAAGATAGGGGAGCAATCTCCTAGTCTCTGTGGGAGGGTAGGAGCCTAACTTAGATAAGCACCAGTTAGCAAACCCACATGGCTTAATCACATTGACCAAACCCCCAACCCACTTTTTGTAATTTCTCACTTCCCTGACTGCTCAAGCCCCAGCTCATTTCTCCTCCTTACTCCCTCATTCTTCCTTTAAAACACCAGTGACTTCTACATGGACTGAAGTTGAGCTCTGATTACACTGGACTCTCTTCCCTACTGCAGTAATTACTGAGTAGAATCTGACTTTAGTTTCTTTAACTAGTGTGTCCAGGTTTGTTTCTCTTTGACAGTTTTTATAAGTTTGTATGGCTCTAGTTGTGAGATGTCATTTTCCCCTCACTTGTGCTAGGTTATGTGCCTTTACAGCTCCATCTAACCCTGTGGGTTCCATGGTTCTTGGCTGCTAATGGCAGGAACTTTAGACCCCTGTCTGATCCATCTGGAACTAAGGGATGCCCAGAGAGAACACGGAAGTACAGAGGCATTATGCCATATGGGACAAACTTGACTAAAGAGAGATAGGAGTCAGAAAGGAGAAGCAGATAAATTGTCCACCTTCTTTTCCCTGACAGATGATTTCAAGACACAGGACTCATGTGGTCTTTCTTGAAAGATCCCATGACATTAAGCGATTAGTTTTGTACCTTGTAAAGCTGTGGTCAGCTTAGTAATACATTCCTTTGTGTTTGCCCTTTCTCCTTCCCTGCCCTACTCTTTAATTAATTAACTAATTTATTTATTTATTTTCAAGACAGAGTCTCACTCTGTCGCCCAGGCTGGAGTGCAGTGGTGCGATCTCTGCTCACTGCAACCCCTGTCTCCCAGGTTCACGTGATTCTCCTGCCTTAGCCTCCCAAGTAGCTGGGAGGTGACTGCCACTGCACCCAGCTAATTTCTGTATTTTTAGTAGAGACAGGGTTTCACCATGTTGACCAGGCTGGTCTTGAACCTCTGATCTCAGGTGATCCACCTGCCTCAGCCTCCCAAAGTGCTGGGATTACAGGCGTGAGCCACCATGCCCGGCCTATTTTTTATTTTTATTTTTATTTTGAGACAGAGTCTTGCTCTGTTGCCCAGGCTGGAGTGTAGTGGTGGGATCTCAGCTCACTGCAGCCTCTATCTCCTGGGATCAAGTAATTCTCCTGCCTCAGCCTCCCGAGCAGCTGGGACTACAGGTATGCACCACCATGCCCAGCTAGTTTTTGTATTTTTAGTAGAGACAGGGTTTCATCGTGTTGGGCAGGCTGGTCTAAAACTCCTGGCCTCAAGTGATCCACCCGCCTCAGCCTCCCAAAGTGTGAGGATTACAGGCGTGAGCCATCATACTCGGCCTTTTTTTTAAAAGACAGCATCTCTCTCTGTCACCTAGGCTGGAGCACAGTGGCATGAGCACAGCTCACTGCAGCCTCAAACTTACGGGCTCAGGCAATCCTCTCACCTCAGTCTCCTGAGTACCTAGGACCACAGGTACATGCTACCATACCCAGCTAATTTTTTTTTGAGACGGTGTCTCGCACTGTCACCCAGGCTGGAGTGCAGTAGTGCGATCTCTGCTCACTTCAACCTCTCCCTCTTGGGTTTAAGTGATTCTCCTGCCTCAGCCTTCTGAGTAGTTGGGATTACAGGCACCCACCACCATGCCCGGCTAATTTTTTGTATTTTTATTAGAGACAGGGTTTCACTATGTTGGCCAGGCTGGTCTCGAAACTCCTGACCTTGTGATCTGCCTGCCTCGGCCTCCCAAAGTGCTGGGATTACAGGCATGAGCCACTGCGCCTGGCCAATTTTTAAATTTTCTATATAGACAGTGTCTCACTATGTTGCCAAGGCTGGGCTCAAGTGATCCTCCTGCCTCGGCCTCCCAAAGTGCTGGTATTACAGGCGTGAGCCGCCACACTCAGGCTATTCCTCTTTTTCCCTCACTCTTTCTTCCCTGCACCCTCTAATAAAATATCAGCATAAAAGCTTTGCCTCAGGCTTTGTTTCTTTTTAGGGAACTAAGGCTAAGAAAATGAATTCTAGTGTTTGCCCAAAAAAACAAACTCTCAGGATGGAATTTCAATTGCCTATTGACTAAAGGCAATGGAGACCCCACTGCTAGTGGCAAGTGGAGCCATAATAACCTCTTGCAGTGGGATCACAATTTATGCAGCTTTTGCTTGTGGTTTATTGGGAGGAGGTACAAGGCAGAAGGAGAGGCATTGGGAGATCAGCATGTGGAAAATTGTAATTATAAGGCTGTATGGGTGGCTAATTCTGGTGTCAGTGCCACTCTTAGAGAATGGTAGGCTCAGGAAAGCTAATTGTGAACTTAAGGGATCCTCTAAAAACCAGAGGTCTCAATAGCAGTAGGGCCTCAGGGTAGAACAAATAGAAAATCAGATCCAGATTCTAATTATAAGGACGTTAGAGATGTAAAGGAAATTAAATTTGTAGCTTCAATGAATATACTATATTATAGTCTGGTCCCAGATGGTGAAGAGGGCACAAACACTTGCGATGAGGCTATCTGAATGGATAAACCTAAGAATCCTGAACTGAAAATTCACCTGAAGTTTCTGGGCCAATGCAATCCATCTGCTCCGCTTTGCTAAAGGATAACTGCTTCCCCCTGCCTAGAGACTATGCAAGAATCTCACCTGAAGCAGGTGCCTAACAAGATGATAGTTGCTTGCCTCACAAGCTGCCACCACCACACCTGACTGCTTCCAGGCCAATAACCAGGATTGTACTTCAGCATAGCCCGAGAGGGAAGGTACAGTCCTTGCTCAGGGAAAAAATAGCTTACTTATCAAACAAATGGCTGAATTTGACCATTATATACAAGCAGGAAACCCAGCAACATGTGTAGGAGTTGATTTTGAGGATATCACGTTGGGGGAAAAAGATAAAGATGAATAGGAGAGAATTCACTGGTTATGGGATCTTCTCTCATGACTCGGGATTCAATGTTCTGGGACCTAGGGCTGGTCTAAATATACTATTAGGTTGGCTCCTTGAAGCTTGGACATGATAATGCCCTGAGGTATGTGAGTAAAGTTGTCAGACATCTTGGCATTATATTGAGTAAAAGGGACATATGAATCAAAGATGTAGGAACTTTAGAATGGATATATCTGAGAACCCATTATTAACTGTCTTCTCTGGAAGGAGCCAGAGAAAATTCGTATTTCCAAAACAATGGGAGATATACTAATATTGGGTATATTCCTTTCTTTAGGAAGCTTGCTGGTACATGTTCTCTGCAGTTCATGGAATCAGGCTGCCTAATATCAATGGGGATGATGGGATTCCAGAATGATAGAGACCAGTGGCAGGACTTAATTCTCACAGGTGGGATGGACATAATTATTGTAATGGGCATCAAAGTCAGGGTGGTAATTAGAGTGTTTTGACCTACATGGATATGTGGCAATTTTAGGGGCAAGATAAATGGATAACTGACCAGGTTGTTGCCTGATTTGTATGACAAAAGAGAATTGAAAGCTGGAAAGTAGAAAGCTGACATCAGTACTGCTATGGAAAAATCACCCAGTCCCAAGAACTAAATTGATTTATAGGCCTAGAGTCAGTCCATTGACTCAAGAGGAAATCCTCCCCTTGAAGAAGAACCTGGTAATGCCACCAAATATTTTTGTGATCCTTCCCTAAAAGGACCAGTGGCCATTTATCAGAGTAACTGTGCCAGAGGGAAGGGGAATATCCAGGGTTTTAAAATCTGTGAGATATAAAGCCTAAGCTGGTACTTATATTAGGAGATCCTGAATGCCATTCTGGTCCTCTAGTTACAATAGGAGTTATGGTGGTCAGATGATAAATGGAGTCTTAGCCCCAATTCACTTCACAGTAGAATTAGTGAGTAGTTATTTTCCTAGTCCTTGAATATATAAATGGAAAGAGTATCAAGTGGAACAGATATCAGACCCCTCACATGAGTTCCCTGCACTGTGTAGAAAAGCCAAGTAGAAGTGTCAGAAACTGACTATACCTTCACCCTCAGTCAAGAATGTAAATTAAAACCATATCTTAACCCAGAAAATATTGCAGGAATTAGCACCACTAACAGACTTGAAGAATGTATGCCTGTAGGAGAGGGGTAGGGTGGTCCTCATCCCATTCCCTTTCAATTCTTGCCACTTCTCTTAAAACCAGATGGATCATAGCAGATGATGGTGAGCCCCCATATGCCCAGTCTGGTGGTGGTTCCACTCATGGCCGGGGGTAGGATATGATTATGATTATGATTATTGCTTTTGGAGACGGAGTTTTGCTCTTGTCGCCCAGGCTGGAGTGCAATGGTGCAATCTTGGCTTACTGCAACCTCCACCTCCCGGGTTCAAGTGATTCTCCTGCTTCAGCCTCCCCAGTAGCTGGGATTACAGGCACCCACCACCACACCCGGCTAAGTTTTGTATTTTTAGTAGAGACGGGGTTTCACCATGTTGGCCAGGCTGGTCTCGAACTGCTAACCTCAAATGATCCACCTGCCTCAGCCTCCCAAAGTGCTGGGATTACAGGCGTGAACTACTGCGCCTGGCAGATATGATTATCTTTACAGAAGCACATCAATTTATCCTTTAGGATTTATGCAGGATCAGTTTATTAATGCTTTTTTTCTAATTTCCATTAGTAGGAGGAATCAAATCAATTTGCCTTTACAGGTCAGGCAGGCACAGCATGAATTTAATGTCCCTTGGGGGAAATTTTGCCAACGGGAGAAAGGAGATGGGAAAAAGCTGGTAGATAAATTCCTTGCCCTTCAAAGATTCCAAGAGGCTTGGGTACGGTGGCTGACGCCTGTAATCCCAGCACTTTGGGAGGCCAAGGCAGGTGGATCACTTGAGGTCAGGAGTTCGAGACCAGCCTGGCCAACATGATGAAACCCTGTCTCCACTAAAAATATAAAAATTAGCCAGGCGTGGTGGCTCGCGCCTGTAATCCCAACTACTCGGGAGGCTGAGGCAGGAGAATTGCTTGAATCCGAGAGGTGGAGGCAGAGGTTGCAGTGAGCTGAGATCACACCACTGCACTCCAGCCTGGGCAACACAGTGAGACTCCATCTCAATAAAAAACAGAGCAAAACAAACAAAACAAAACCAAAAAACCCCACAGAGATTCCAAGGGGCAGGAATTCCAACTAGCCTCTCTGGAGATAGCCCACATTACCAAGAAACTTGTTAGATCTCTTTCACAGGTGTGGCCAGCTCAGTAAACACACAATCAATCTTGTGTTACTATTTTCTCCTTTCCTGCATCACCTGTCTTTCCCCCTCACTCTTGCCTCTCTGGGACTGAATCGCTAACAAAGAATTAGCGCAAAGTTTGCTTCATGTTCTGTTTTCCAAGAAATCTGAGCTAAGAAAATGGCCATCACTCTCGCCTTACCCAACCAGGTAATTATGTAGATAATTATGTAGATAAGCAGAAGTGAGTTTTGAAATACAGTTTCTCCCCGCTATTTCTATGAAAATTAATAGAATGAAGTAAAAATCAAAGATTGCATTTAAAAGTTAACAGCAGGTGGCATTTAGAAATACTTGCACAACAGAAATATGAACTCTATTTTCCTCTGGAATAACTAGCCAGATGTCTTAGCTTATAAATTGACTTACTATTCCTTAATAAAATTAACATTACTTGGAGGTGTAGAGGCTTTGAATAGCCATGTAGCAGCTGATAACTTTTATTTACATTTATCATGTAATATGTATCAGCAAGCCAGTGTTCATGAGCAGTTCTTTTTAAGACAGCAAGTACTAAATATTTAAAATCTCTGCACCAGAATCCAAATATGATTGGCATTCTGATTTGGAAAATATTTTAAGGAGACAGTTTCTACCATTAACGATAAAAGTTGGGTTGTAGCATTAGTTTAGCAGCCAACCTGTGAAATGCTGAGTTTAATCCTCAAACCTCTGAGGTGCTGGGCATATTTGGAAGACCTGGAGCAAGTTCCTGGCTTTTCAAAGAAAAAGGCAAGAATTAAAGGCCTCTTGGGGAAGACAAGCTCTGAGGTTCCCAGGCTTTCTGGTTTAACAAAGCTTTGGCGTACCTTCAGGGCACAGCTGAAGGTACAGCTTTTAATTTAACTCTATTTTTCTGAGCAGAACTAACTAACCATGTTGAGTAATTTTATTTCTTTGTTTAATTGTCATTTTCCATTTCACTGTATTCCATGATATGCCGTGTAACAGAGTCTAGAGATGTACATACCAGTGAGCGTGGTCTCCACAGGGGGTTGGACCTAGGCAAGAGGGTTTGCAGGCCCTAGGAGCATTTTTGAGGCTACTTGGGCAGAGCATTCTGTGGTCCCAGGAATCCCAAGTGTGATCTGGAAGTGTGGGAGGTATTGGGTCCTGCTAGGCGTGTCCCTTGGCATGTAGACCTCACCCTACAGTGAAGGAGTATGCAGAAAGAAATTCAGCAAGATGGGAACCTATAAAGTTCGGGACTCAGGGCAGGTCCTGGATTTAGAGGTGGTACCAGAGCTTGGCACAAAAAGGGAACAAAAAGACTGTTGAGGCTGGATAAAACTAAGCATGGGAAGCTTGGTAATAAGATAAAATTGATGAGCCAAACCTTGAAGACCATGAGAAGGTGTTTGGATTTTTGTTTGGTTGGGATGGTTGTCTGCCAGTCAGACGGCACTTACGGCTGCAGACCCTTAAGTGGGAGCTGACTTGGGATCTTGTCTGAATTTATCTTCAAAGCTTTGAGACGAGACCTCTGCAAAAAGAGCTTGAGATTTTAGCTAGTATGTGGTTAAGTAGAGGTTAAAGTAGGCCATAGTATAAAGATGTAGCCAAAGTGATATCACAGCCCAGAGGAAGGAGCTTTTCTATTATATGACTCACTGATGCACAGACTTGGGCCTAGAACTGGAAACAGTACCTGTTCCAGCTAACCCAAGAGCTGGGCAGGAGGTAGAAGCCTGCACACTTTGCTATGAGGCTGACAAATCTGGCTGAGTATCTTTTTGTGTTTCATGATGGCTTCGCCTTACTTACAAACACCCTGAGATATTTTACAGCAATGCCCTTGGATGGCTTCATTTGCCTCTTACCTTTTTATAAACTGAATCCAGTTTGTCTGACATTTCAATCTCTGGCATTTGGGTTACATATTAGTTCTCTGTCTTGCCAGCTTTCAAATGTAGCCTTCTCTAATGGATTCTGACTTACTTGGCCTTTCTGACCTCCTGATGCCACATAGCAAATACTGTTCCACTTCTGTCCCCTTGGAAAGTAACTTCTACCCTAGCTAGAACAACCTCTGCCTCTCAGCAAGGCGAAATTGAATATTTTGTTATGGGCCACTGAATTCAGAGAAATCTGCTTGATTGCCCTGGCAACAAGGCAATGGTCTGCTTTTTTTTTTTTTTTTTTAAATCCTTTTTTTTATACCTTTTTTTTTTCCCTGAACCTAGGGAATAAGATATTACAGGAGGAAAATTCAGACCCCCGAGGACAGGCTTCTGCTGGGTCCACCCAATCAGTTGAGGTTGGGATGGAGATACAGCTGGGGCTAGCAGCTGCTGTGGGAAGCCAAGTCTACCTCTATTCACCAATCCAGAGGAATTTAGAGGCAATTCAGCAAAAACTCTCTGAAATCAAACAGTCATAATGATTTACGAATATCCAGAGCTTTGGTTGGGAATGGGCAAGGGCATTGGTGGGTGCAAACTGATTATGTTTCCAACACGTTGTACTTTACGAGACATGCAGGGTGACGGTCCTGCTCCTGAAGCCCCACAGTCATTTTTAGGGGGTAAATCAAGGTCCACCCACAAGAACTGATAGGCATTGCTCATCTACCAGGAGGAAGGGTTAAAACCTCCACAGCTTTTTCAGCTATCCTGGGGGAAGTGAGAGGGACTAATACAAACTTTCACAGTCCAGCCACAGCCTCAAGAAAGGATTATGCAATGAGCTGGCTCAGGTCACCAGGCCTGAGCCTCCCAGTATTAACAAGCTTCTGTGCAAGGCTAGAGGTGAGACTGGCACACAACCATGCCTCTTCTTTTTCTTTGGTGGTAGCAGAGTAGTGTGTATGTGAGTGTCCATTTGTTTCTGCCTGTCTCCCTATCCTTAAGCAGGCCATCTATATTCCTACAAGATATAATGCCTGTTCTTGATGCAGACTGCATTATTCATACTCTACTTCTAAAAGATGCTTGCTTCAAGAATATCTATTGCACAAAAAGTGTATATTATTTTAATTTTAGAGGTTTTTTTAACTGGTGATAATATTCAAGAGTGCCTTCCTTTAGCAAATGGCCTCTTCCTTATAGAGAAAACCTTTGGAAATGCTTTGCATGTGATGTTGCATTATACAGAAGCCCGTGGGCAATCTTTGGTCATAATGGCTAATGTTTAATAGTGGCAGCAGCACTTCTGCCATTTGGGAGGCAACAGAGTAGCTAAGAACTTGGCTCTGAGTCAGGTGGACCTGGATTCAAATGTCTGCGATGCCATTTATAAGTCATGAAGACTCAGGCAAGTTCCTTAACATCTGCCTTGATTTTCTCATTTGTAAAATGGGAGTATTCCTTTCTCAAAGGGCTTTACTGAGAATTAGAGAAGATAATATATGTGCAGTCCTTGGCACATAGCAAGTACTCAAATGCATGATATAGACATTTACTGGACTCTATCACTGTCCTTACACTTATTAATAATCTTTAAATATCTGCAGAACATAGGTGCAGTGGCTGTAAGCCAAGCTACTTGAGAGGCTGAGGTGGGAGGATAGCTTAAGCCCAGGAGTTCAAGTCCAGCCTGAGCAATACAGTGAGGCCTTAATTTCTAAAAAAACAAAAAAAGTGCAAGGCATTTCTTACATGTGAAAATGTTTGTTACTGAAGTGTCATCTGAAAAAGCCTGTTTCATCTCTTGCTGTTTTCAAAAAATGATGTAGTTTCTTTTTTTTCAGAAAAACTTACAGCGTGGAAGTATTCTCATGTACTAGAAATTGATTGCATTGTTTTGCTAAGGGCCTCCCAAAAAGGATAAATATGATTTGGTGGCTAGCTTGCATATAAACAATGAGCTAGAGCTCACTTAGTAATGGCATCTTTTCAGGGTTAACTAGACTTTCAGCTTCACTGAGAAGACTGCATGAGTCATTTTCTCTCTGTCTCATGTGCTCTTTCACACAGTTATGCTAAAGCAGCTAAAATGCAGTTTAATAATTTGAATTGAGACAAACTTAACTCTCTGAACTTCAGTAAAGAAGTGTATTTGTATCAGATATGCTTTAGTTTTCATGATCAAAAAGCCCAAAGAAGCTAAAATTAAACTTCCTTCCGATTTTTACTCATTCCTTTACATTTCTAAGCAAGTGAGACTCAAAATCATTGCTTTGATTCTATAGGAATCAGTGAATGTGCCAGCCAGAGGCCTCAGAATTCTTTAAAACCTGACCAGAAGGAAGGGAACGTATTTCTTGATCTCCAGAATGATCAAAAGGCAATATGAAAAGCTCTCAAGCAAAAAGGACATAAAATTATTCCTTGTCTTATGAATCTAACAGGTCCAAAAGATGTCAATGCATCTTTCGCCCTCATTTGAGGGTTACACAAGCGGTCCCCATGTCAGAATGGCAGAATTCCAGCGGTTCGTTTGCAGAAGTGTTATGTGGGACTCAGGATGCGTTCTCCATAGTAACCATATTATGCCTGCCTGTTGGTTAGCTAGGTTTAATCCATAATCCTCTGAAGTACAGTTCCGGAATTATAGGACTTGACCACCTCATGAAGAGTACTTTTTTTTTTTTTTTGAGATGGAGTCTTGCTCTGTCACCAAGGCTGGAGTGCAGTGGCACGATCTTGGCTCTCTGCAACCTCCATCTCCTGGGTTCAAGAAATTCTCCTGCCTCAGCCTCCCCAGTAGCTGAGATTACAGGTGTGTACCACCATGCCTAGCTAATTTTTGTATTTTTAGAAGAGACGGGGTTTCACCATGTTAGCCAGGCTGGTCTTGAACTCCTGACGTTGTGATCCGCCCACCTCGGCCTCCCAAACTGCTGGGATTACAGGCTTGAGCCACTGTGCCTGGCCCATGAAGAATATTTTTACAGGAATATGTGTGGGACCAGCTAAGGATGCCAGGCATGGGGGAATCTTCCTTTCCCCAACTTCCCTCACTTCTGAGCCTTTGTAGCCTAGGGCAGAAAATTCTCCCTACAAGATGATTGGGAGGAAGATAATGAGATGTGGAGCTGGAGGCCTTCAGAGTTTGGGAGCTGGAGGATGCCACCTCGTGAGAAGCTGTGAGTATTTCTTGATCAGCTTCAGCAGCTCCTGGCTCACTTCCTTTCTTTTCATCTGCTGACCCTCAAAATTGATCCTCTTGCTTCTCCCTTCACTGCCACAAACAACCTCTTCCTTGAGAGAAGCAGTTTTCTCTTCTCATTTTAGATCAGAATAGAGTCCCCTCTACTTGTCTGGCTTGGAAGTAAATACATGGATTTAGTCCCATACTCTATGGAGTTAAAAAATTTCCCTGACCCTTTTCTTGTATTGCAAATTATTTCTACAGGTAAGGTTTAAGCCCTCACTAATGGCAAATATTTTTCAACTTAAGGAACTGGTGTAAAATTCATCCACATTTCAGGGGAAATCCTAGATTTAGGCTTTCATAAACATTTCTTCAAGAGTTGTGGATGATGGTAGTATGGGGGTGAAGAGCATGACAATGAAGTTTGTGTAGTGCAGAATAGTGTAAAATGACCATGTGAGTAGCACCTCCTCGTGTTGAAGAAGAGGTATGAGTGTGGGAGGTTGCTGGAAGAAGGGGTGTATTACAGATGTTCTTTTTATTCCTTTTCACTAAATCCCTTCCTGCAGGGGCAGGAGCCTGGGATGCAGGGTTGGGCTGCTCAGAGACTGCTGGGTAAAGTAATTCAAGAGACAGTACCTAGGAGTAAAAACCACAACTAAGATGCCATCAAAAGGGACCATGGAGAGAGGTGAAATTCAAGTGGCAAAGAGATGGACAGTGGGGGAAGGTTGGCCCAAGCAAGAGATTTCCAGTGGAGTCTGAAGAGACTCCTTGAGCTGTCACCTGGAAGAGCACGCTAAGGATTTTCTCTTCTAAAACTCTGAAGTTCTAGACGGGAAGGAAACTTTTTTTCTTTTCTTTTAGAGATGTGGTGTCACTCTGACACCCAGGCTGGAATGCAGTGGTGCAATCATAACCCACTGAAGCCTCGAACTTGAACTGAGGCTCAAGCAATCCTCCCACCTCAGCCTTCCTGGTAGCTGGGACCACAGGCATGTGCCACCATACCCAGCTAATTTTTGTTTTTTGTAGAGACAGGGTCTTGCTATGTTGCCCAGGCTGGTTTTCAGCTCCTGGGCTTAAGCAGTTGTTCTGCCTCAGCTTCCCAAAGCACTGGAATTATAGGCATGAGCCACTATGCTCAGGCAGAAGGAAACTTTTGAAGGAGCTGAGTAGACTTGCCTATCTTTCCTTAGATCACCATCAATCCTGCCTGGGCTAAGGTCAAAAGAGTGTCAGAACAGAATACTTTAAAGCATTCTGGAGGCAACACCTGAGCAGGTGAGGTGAGCAGAGGATTAAGAGCCAGGAGGCTGGCGGGGCGTGGTGGCTCGTGCCTGTAATCCCAGCACTTTGGGAGGCCGAGGCGGATGGATCACGAGGTCAGGAGATCGAGACCATCCTGGCTAACACGGTGAAACCCTGTCTCTACTAAAAATACAAAAAATTAGCCGGGCATGGTGGCAGGCGCCTGTAGTCCTAGCTACTCGGGAGGCTGAGGCAGGAGGGCGTGAACCTGGGAGGTGGAGGTTGCAGTAAGCCGAGACTGCCACTGCACTCCAGCCTGGGTGACAGAGCGAGACTCCGTCTCAAAAAAAGAAAGAAAGAAAGAAAGAAAAGCCACGAGGCTTAACAACCAGGTCTATGGCAGAATTAGTCTTTGGCTTCCTTCATGCCCTTCAGTTTTTAGCGTCTTAAGATGCCTTCTTGGTTTGGATCAATTTGCCTTTCTGACTCCAGCTACCCTGATCTTTTGTTGAAGCTGTAATTTGTCATCATGCTTACACCATTTCTAAGCATAAGCCAGGTCCCTCTTCTTGGCTCAGCCCTGCCTCCTTCCTGTCCCATGGAGTTTGGTCTGAGGAAGACTCAGTCAATTCCTGAGCTTTCTTTCTTCTTGTCGTTTATTTATTGATCACTTGCTGTGTGCCAGATACTGCACTGAATGCTGGAGATTAGGGATTCAACATATAAATTTGGGGAGGGACATAATTTATTCCATACAGATGTGAGGGAATTAGCTATATGGATATCTGAAGGAAGAACATTTATTTTAATCACATGCAAAAATAATTAGAACCTCCATTGCTTTTCAGACAAGGCCCAGGTCAATTAGTTGGTTGGAGGGTCAGGTGTTATAAATATGCCATATAATGGAAAAGGAGGGTGGTGGTCTAGATTCAGAATCCTTGTTAAAACCCCAGTTCTGCCACTTATTAGCAGTGTGTTTTTGGGAAAGTTACTTTACCTCATAGGGAAGGAAAAATATCTTTCCTTCTACCTATTTTAGGTTCTTGGCTAAGGTCCCTGTAACAACAGGCAGATTAATAAGAGAAAAGCCTGCAAATTTATTTAATGTAAGTTTTACATGACTTGGAGACTTCATACAGAAATAAAAATCTGAAGAAACCATTAAACCTGACGGTTGTTTGTGGGTTTTTTTTTAATGCTAGGTTTGATGAAGAGTGGGTAGTTGTGGAGAAATATGACAGGCAAAAAGGGTGTGATCTAACGGTAATAAACTGGGGGAAACTTAGCAAGTCCTTGGAATCTTAACAAGTCAGATTCTTCTCTGTGACCCTTTATCTTCAGAGATAAAGATGTTCCTCTCTCCCAGGCATAGGAAGATACTTCTCACATGAGGGTCTTATAAACTGCTTCAGGGGAAGGTCAGAAAATCCTTCCTAGGTTTTATGACCTGCTCGATGGGAGAAGAGAGGAAGGTGGGGAAGGTGGGACTTGCCTTCCTCCTTCTGCTGTTTTCTCAAATTTCTTTCTTTTCTTTCCTTTTTCTTTTTTTTTTTTTTAAAGGGATAGGGTTTCACTCTGTTGCCCAGGCTGTAATGCAATGGTGTGATCATAGCTCACTGCACCCTTGAAACCCTGGGCTCAAGCAACCTTCTTCCTGCCTCAGCCTCCTGAGTACCTGGGATTACAGGTAGGTGCCACCATGTCCAGATTGTTTTCTCAAATTTCTTCAGCTTAAAATGTTCACAATGCCGAGGTGCCATATTTTCGGGGTAGCATGTCCTGAACCCCATCAATTTCTTTGAGTCTTGGTTTCTTAATCTGTAAAATAGGAATAATTAAAAACCTATCTTAAAGAGCTACAATAAGGATTAAATGCATTAAGGCATGAAAAACATTAGAATAGTTCCTCGTCCATAGTAAGTGGCATATAAATGCCAGCTTTTATTTTTATAAATATGTTTGCCTCCTTGACAAATATACATATTGCAAATTAGCCAATCTTTGGTGACCCCAAACATGTGAGTTGCCTATCTTCTTCTATAAGATTCTGATGGGCTTATCAGGCTTTCTTAGACAGCAAGAAGGTCAGAGATCAAGGGGCAAACTAAGTCAGAAAAAATCTGTTAGGAAAAGATAAGAGGCATTTGGTGGGAATACCTGGTTTAAATACCAAGTTTTAAGGGCCACAGGTAGGCTCAAAATTTGGGCTGTAGAGAGCCAAAGGTTTGGAGTCAGACAGAAGTAAGGACTTTAGAGGGAGAAAAAAGGTTCAGCCTGACAGCAGGCCAGGAATAAATGAGGTGTCCACAATGACGGTTGCGAAGGTGCACCCCTTTCTCAGCTCCTCAATCAACCCCATCAGGAGGCTACATGAAAGGCTCTGGTGAGAGTAGAGGTATGTAAATAGGCTGGTAGATAGTTATGCTGGGTCTTAAGCTTGCAATGGATATATGGATGTTTATTATGTTATCATTTAATTTACTTCCTCCCCAATGTGAACATAAACTGCATGATGAAAGTTGTTTTTTTTTTTTAAGAGACAGGGACTTGCTCTGACCCTGTCTGGAGTGCAGTGGTGTGACTGTAACTAACTCACTGTAATCTCAAACTCCTGGGTTTAAACCATCCCTCTGCCTCAACCACCTAATTAACTAGGACTCAAGGCGTGCGCCACAGCACCTGACTAATTAAAAGAAATTTTTTTGGCTGGGTGCAGTGGCTCACACCTGTGGCCAAGGTGGGTGGATCACCTGAGGTCAGGAGTTCCAGACCAGCCTGGCCAACACGGTGAAAGCCCCATCTCTGCTAAGAACACAAAAATTAGCCAGGTGTGGTAGCTCGTGCCTGTAATCCCAGCTACTCTAGGGGTTGAGGCAGGAGAATTACTTGAACTCAGGAGGCAGAGGTTGCAGTGAGCGGAGATTGTGCCACTGCACTCCAGGCTGGGTGACAGAGCAAGACGGGGTCTTGCTATGTTGCTGAGGCTAGTCTTGAACTCCTGTCCTCAAGTCATCCTCCTGCCTTGGCCTCCCAAAGTGCTGGGATTAAAGGCATGAGCCACCACACTGCCTAAAACAGAATTTTGTTCTGTTTTGCTCCCTGCTGTATCCCTAGCACCTAAAGAGTACCTGACACATGGTAAAAATGCAACAAATATTTGTTGGGTGAACAAATAAACTTTTTCATAAAACAACAACAATATGCTATGAACATAGGCTCTTCCTCCTGGTCAGGGTGGTAGTGTTTCCCTAGCTTTCCCACTGGTTCCCAAGACTGCCCTTCTGATCCATAACTTTCTAGTGAGAACAGGTACCAGAGTTTTGACAACAGTGACCCTAAATCCAGAACCCAGTTAATGAGATACTCAGGTTCCCCTCACAGGGTTGTTAAGGGAGATTGAAGTGGCATAGGGTTAATAATATGGTCTGGGTGAGCTGAGGGCACCAGAAAACTGAGAGAGTAGATATACATGAAGATGTGCAGGGAGAATCAGAAGACAAGGTATTGCTGATTTCTATTACCTTAACCTTGGTGACTCTTCTCATTTCTGGCAGGGATATGAGATTTAACAAGTAGAGAGGGTTTCTGTGGTAGATAAGTTCATGACCTGATTCATATTCCCTTATTTGGAATTGTATCCTGTCCCTAATCCTGGCTAAGGTGTGAGTCTAGGTGGTCACCCAACTCTCTGCACCTTTCTTAAAGGAAATGCTTCCAGTCTTTCGTCACTGAGTCTTTGCTGTGAGTTTGTCATATGTGGCTTTTATTATGTTGAAGTTGTTTCCTTTTGTTCCTAATTTGTTGAGTGTTTTTTTATCATGAAAGGGTACTGAATTTTGTCAAATGCTTTTTTTTGCTTCAATTGAGATGATCATGTTTTTTTTTTGCCTCCATTCTGTTAATGTGGTATTTATATTGATTGTTTCTATGTTGAACCGTCCTTGCATTTCAAGATTAAACCCCACTTGATCATGAAACAAAATCTTTTCTACTATCCTGCTAAATTCAGTTTGCTAACATTTTATTGAGGATTTTTGCATCAATATTTATAAGGGATATTGGTCTGCAGTTTTCTTTTCTTGTAGTGATTTCTTGCTTTGATTTTAGGGCAATGCTAGCCTCACAGAATGAGTTGCAAAGTGTTCCCTCCTGTTCAATTTTTCTGTGAAAAGTTTGAGATGGGTTGGTATTAATTCTGTAAATGTTTGGCAGAATTCACCAGTGAAGCCATCAGTCTTGGGCTTTTCTTTGTTGGGAAATTGTTTTCATTACTGATTCAATCTCAACACTAGTTGTAGGTCTATCCAGATTTTTTATTTATTAATGACCCAGTCTTGGTAGATTTTGTGTTTCTTTGAATTTGTCCATTTCATCCAGTTTCTCCATTTTGCTTATGTAGTCTGTTATAATCATTTTTACTTTTGTAAAATCTATGGAAATGTCTCCATTTTCATTTCTGATTTCAATAACTTGAGTCTTCTGTGTTTTTTCCCCATCTAGCTAAAGGCTTGTCACTTTTGTTGATCTTTCAAAAAAATCAGTTTTGGTTTCATTAATTTTCGCTATTGTTTTTTCTATTCTCTGCCATTTATCTCTGCTCTGGTCTCTATTATTTCCTTCCATTAGCTTCGTGTTGAGTTTGTATTTCTTTTTTCTAGTTTCTTAAGTTGTGAGGTTATATTGTATAAAAAATTTGATATCTTTTTCATTTTTTTGTTGTAGGCATTTATAGCTATAAATTCCAACGGAGGACTGCTTTTGTGGCATCCTGTAAGTTTTGGTATATTGTGTTTTGGTTTTCATTTGTTGATAAGTATTTTCTAATATACTTTGTGATGTCATTTTAGCTCATTGATTATATAAGAGTATGTTGTTTAAATTCTACAAATTTAAGAATTTTCTAGTTTTACTTCTGTTATTAATGTCTAAGTTTATTCTGTTGTGGTTGGAGAAGATATTTTTTATGAACTCTATCTTTTTTTTAAATTTTTTATGAAATGAAGTCTTGCTCTGTTGCCCAGGCTGGAGTGCAGTGGCACGATCTTGGCTCGCTGCAAGCCCTACCTCCTGGGTTCATGCCATTCTCTTGCCTCAGCCTCCCGAATAGCTGGGACTACAGGCGCCCGCCACCAGGCCGGCTAATTTTTTGTGTTTTTAGTAGAGATGGGGTTTCACCGTGTTAGCCAAGATGGACTTGATCTCCTGACCTTGTGATCCGCCCACCTTGGCCTCCCAAAGTGCTGGGATTACAGGTGTGAGCCACTGCACCCGGCCTATGACCTCTATCTTTTAAAATCGATTGAGACTTAACTTGTGGCCCAATATATGATCTATCCTGGGAAATGCCCCATGTGCATTTGGGAAGAATGTATATGCTGCTGTTGTTGGGTAGAGTGTTCTGTATATGTCTGTTAGATCTAGTTGGTTTATTTTGTTAAGTCCTCTATTTCATTGCTTATCTTCTGTCTGGTTGTTCTTTTATTTACAGTGGGGTATTTAAGTCTCCAACTATTATTGTAGAACTATCTATTTCTCCCTTTCATGCTGTCAGTTTTTGCTTCATGTATTTTGGTGGTCTGTCATTAGGTGAGTAAATGTTTATGATTTTATATTTTCTTTCTATATTGACTCTTTTATTAATGTATAATGTCCTTTCTCTCTTATGAGCTTTTTTGATTTACAGTCTATTTTGTCTGATATTAGTATAGCAACCCCTGCTCTCTTTTTATTACTATTTGCATGGAATATCTTTTTCCATCTTTTCACTTTCAATCTGTTTGTTTTTGAATCTAAATTGAGTCTCTTACAGATGGCATATAGTTAGGTTACACATGTTTTACTTTTATTGTTATTTTTAACTGATAGCTGATAATTGTACATACTTACAGGATACATTGTGATATTTTGATACACGTATACAATATGTAGTGCTCAAACCAGGGTAATTAGCATATCTACAATCATAAACATTTATCATTTCTTTGTGTTGAAAACATTTGAAATCAATTCTTCTAGCTATTTAAAAATATACAATAGGCCAGGCATGGTGGCTCACGCCTGTAATCCCAGCACTTTGGGAGGCTGAGGCAGGTGGATCACGAGGTCAGGAGATTGAGACCATCCTGGCTAGCACAGTGAAACCCCATCTCTACTGAAAATACAAAAAAATTATCCAGGTGTGGTGGCGGGGGCCTGTAGTTCCAGCTACTTGGGAGGCTGAGGCAGGAGAATGATGTGAACCTGGGATGCGGAGCTTACAGTGAGCCGAGATCGTGCCACTGCACTCCAGCCTGGCTGACACAGTGAGACTTCATCTCAAAAAAAAAAAAAAAATATATATATATATATTTTTTTTATTGTGTGTATATATATATACACAATAAATTGTTATAGTCATTGTATAATGCTACAGAACATTAGAATTTATTATTCTTTTCTAGCTGTACCTTTGTATCTGTTAATGAACCTTTGTCTATCCTTCCCTCGCACCTATCTTTCTCTGCTTCCAGTAACCAATATTCTACTCTCTCCTTCTATAAGATCAACTTTTTTAGCTTCCACATATGAGTGATAACATGTCACATTTATATTTCTGGGCTTAGCTTATTTTATTTAACAGAATGCTATCCCATCCAAACTCATTCATATTGCCATGAAAGAAAGAATTTGGTTCTTTTTTTTCTGGCTAAATAGTATCTCATTGTGTATATATACCATATTTTCATTATCCATTCATCTGTTGGTAGACACCTATGTTGATACAATAACTTGGCTATTGTGAATAGTGCTGCAGTAAACCTGGAAGTGCAGATATCTTTTCGACATACTAATTTTGTTTCCTTTGGATATGTACCCAGTAGTGGGGTTGCTAGATCATATGGTAGTTCTATTTTTAGTTTTTTGATGATAGTTTATACTGTTTTCCATATAACTATACTAATCTACATTCCCACCAACAGTGTAAAAGAGTTCTCCTTATTCTGAATCCTCACCAGCATTTAAAAAAATTAATAGTCATTCAAATTGGGATGAGATGATATTTCATTTTGGTTTTATTTGTATTTACCTGATGATTGGTGATGTTAAACATGTTTTTCACATACCTGTGGGCAATTTGTATGTCTCCTTTTGATAAATGTCTATTTGGTTCATTTTACCAGTTAAAAATTGGTTTATTTGGTATTTTTGCTGCTGACTTGTTTTAGTTCCTTGTATTTTCTGGATATCAATCCCTTGTCAGATGACTAGTTTGTAAATATTTTCTCCAAGTTTTCTGTGTGTTGTCTCTTCACTTTGATGATTGTTTCTGTTGCTATGTTAGTTCGATATAATGCGATTCGTCTATTTTCTCTTCATTACTTGTACTTTTGAGGTCTTCAACATGAAATAGTTGCTCAGACCAATGTCTGAAGTATTTCCCCTATATTTTATTCTAATAGTTTCATAGTTTCCGATCATAAGTCTTTAATCCATTTTGAGTTGATTTTTGTACATGGTGAGAGATGGGGGTCTGGTTTTCTTTTTCTTTTTTTTGAGACAGTTTCTCACTATGTCACTCAGGCTGGAGTGCAGTGGCATGATCTCAGCTCACTGCAACCTCTGCCTCCCAGGCTCAGGCAATCTTCCCACCTCAGCCTCCTGAGTAGCTGGGATTACAGACTTGTGCCACCACATCTGGCTAATTTTTTATATTTTTTGTAGAGAAAGGGTTTCACCATGTTGCTCAGGCTGGTTGTACTTCTGGGCTCAAGTGATCTGCTTGCCCTGGCCTCCCAAAGTGTTGGGACTACAGGTGCGAGCCATCAATGCCTGGCCTGGTTTTATTGTTCTCTTTATGGATATCCAGTTTTCCCAGCACGATTTATTGACAAGACTGTTCCTTTCTCTATCAGTGTTTTTGGTTTCTTTGTCAAAAATCAATCGGCAGGCTGGGCATGGTGGCTTACACCTGTAATCCCAGCACTTTGGGAGGCCAACACAAGAGGATTGCTTGAGGTCAGGAGTTGGAGACCAGCTTGGTCCACATAGCAAAACCTTATCTCTGTAAAAGAAAAAAAAGCCAACAAAAAATTAGCTAGCTATGGTGGCCTATGCCTGTAATCCAGCTACTCAGGAGGTTGGGTGGGAGGATCATTTGAGCCCAGGGGTTCAAGTCTGCAGTGAGCTATGATCCTGCCACTGCACTCCAGCCTGGGTAATAGAGTGAGACCTTGACTCGAAAAGAAAAGATAAAGAAAAAGAAAAAAAATTAGTTGGCTTTAAATACATGGATTTATTTCTGGGTTTTCTATTCCGTTCCATTGGTCTATGTGTCTGTTCTTTTGTCAGTACCATCCTATTTTGGTTATTATAGCTTTATAGTGTATTTTGAAGTCTGGTTGTGTGATGCCTCCAGGTTTGTTCATTTTTTCTTTTTCATTCAGATAGGGTCTTGCTATATTGCCCAGGCAGGTCTCAAACCCCTGGCCTCAAGCAATCCTCCTGCCTCAGCCTCCCAAAGCACTGGGATTACAGGTTTGAGCCACTATACCTGGTTCCAACTTTATTCTTTTTGCTCAGGATTGCTTTGGCTATTCAGGATCTTCTGTGGTTCCATGCATATTTTAGTTTTTTTTTTCTATTTTTAAAAAGAAGGAGTGTCTCTTCACTTTTGGTGTCCTCTTCAATTTCTTTCACTGTGCTTTATAGTTCCTCTTACAAAGATTTTTACCTCCTCAGTTAAAGTTTTTTAGGTATTTTTTGGTAGTGATTGTAATTGGGATTGCTTTTTTGATTTCTTTTTCTGATAGTTCTCTGTTGGTGTATAGAGACATTACTGATTTTTTAATGTTGATTCTGTATCTTGCAAATTTACTGAATTTGTTGATCAGTTCTAAGAGTTTTTTTGGTGGTGCTTTTAGGTTTCTTTACACATAAGTTCATGTTGTCTGCAAACAAGAACAATTTGACTTCTTCCTTTCCAATTTGGATGTGATTTATTTCTTTATTTTGACTAATTGCCCTGACTCAGGCTTCCAGTATTATGTCTAGTAAAAGTGGTGAAAACAGGAACCCTTGTGTTATTCCTGATCTTAGGGGAAAGGCTTTTAATTTTTCCCAATTAGGTGTGATGTTAGCTTTGGGTTTGCCATATATGGCCTTTATTATCTTGAGGTCTGTTTCTCCTATACCAAGTTTGTTGCGGGTTTTTATCATAAAGTGATGTTGAATTTTATCAAATGCTTTTTCAGCATCTATCGAAATGATTTATATGGTTTTTGTTCTTGGTTCTGTTAATCTGATGTATCACGTTTATTGATTTCCATATGTTGAATTATCCTTGCATCCATTGGATAAATCTCCCTTGATCATAGTGAATTATCTTTTTAATGTGCTACTAGATTTGGTTTGCTAGTATTTTGTTGAGGATTTTTACATCCATCTTCATCAGGGATATTGGCCTATAGTTTTCTTTTTTTTAAGTTATTGTCTAGTTATGGTATCAAGGCAATGCTGGCCTCATAGAATGAGTTTGGAAGAATTCTATCCTCCTCAATTTTCTGAAAGACTTTGAGAAGAATTGTTAATTCTTCATTAAATGTTTGGTAGAGTTCAGCAGTGAAGACACTGGGTCCTGGGCTTTTCTTTGATAGGAGACTTTTTATTTCTGTGGTATGAGTTGTAATGTCTCCTTTTTTTGTTTCTAATTTTTATTATTTGGATCTTTTCTCTTTTCTTGATTAGCCTAACTTGTGGAGCTTTACTGATTTTATCTTTTTTAAAAAACCAGCTTTTTGTTTCATTGACACTTTTTTTTTGTCTCAGTTTTATCTGTGATTTGATCTTACTTCTTTCCTTCTAATTTTAGGTTTAGTTTGTTCTCACTTTTCTAGTTGTTGAAATGCACTGCTATGTTGCTTATTTGAAAGCTTTCTGTTTTTGATGTAGGCATTTATTGCTATAAATTTACTTCTTAATACTGCTTTTTCTGCATCTTATAGCTCTTGGTATGTTGTTTCTATTTTAATTTGTTTCAAAAAATTTTTAAATTTCCTTCTTAATTTTTTTATTGACCCATTAATTATTCAGGAACATGCTGCTTAATTTCCATGTATTGGTACGATTTCAAGTTTCTCTTTTTATTAATTTCTATTTATACTCCATTATGATCAGAAAAGATACTTAATATGATTTAAATTCTTTTAAATATATCGAGACTTGTTTTATAGTCTAACATGTAATCTATCCTGGAGAATGGTCTGTATGCTGATGAAAATAATTTGTATTCTGCAGCTGTTGGTTTAAATGTTCTGTAAATGTCTGTTAGACATTGGTCTACGGTACAGCTTAAATTCAATGTTTCTTTGCTGATTTTCTAGACGATCTGTTCAACTCTGAGAGTGGGGTGCTGAAGTCTCCAATTATTATTGTGTTGGAGTCTATCTCTCTCCTTAGATCTGATAATATTTGCTTTATATATCTAGGTGCTCCAGTATTCGGTGCAGGTACATTTAGAATTGTTATATACTCCTCTTGCTGGATTGATCCCATTATCATTATATAATGACCCTCTTTATTATATCAGGTCAGCCCTAACACAACTGCTCAGCTTGATCCAGGGTATCGATTCTTTAGGGGGCAATATGCCGCTTCACCTCAGGCCTGGTTGTGTGTGATTGTTCTGGGCAGCCCAGGTGCTATTTCCCTGGAATGCAAGGTACCGCTTCAGATTAGGTACTGGGGTCACGACTACTCTGGGCAGCCAAGGCACCGTTTCCTGAAATGCAGAGCACTGATTCAACTTAGGCACTGGGGAGGTATGACTGACATGCCTTGCCAAGGTATCATTTTCCCAGGAAGCAGAGTACTACTTTAGCTCCAGCCCAAGGGGGCAGTGGTAGGGGTAGGTAGAGTGGCTCCACCTCTGCTTGGTTCTGTGGAGAAGGGTATAACAGCAGCTTGCATCTTGGCTTGAGTGTGTCAGGCCACTGGGATGGGGTAGTTTAGTGGTGGCTTAGCCTCAAAGATGAAAGGGAGCCTTGGCTACTCAACCCCAGAGCAAGACACACTCCAGCCATAGTACCAACACTAAGACGGTATAGTGCAGTAGCTGTGTGAGCCACAGTGTCTGCTCCTTCTCTGGGAAGAACACAGCTATGTGGACTCCAGGAAGTTCCCTTAGCTGGGTTTAGTGTCTCTGAGGACTCCAGAGGACTCCATTGGTGAGGTCTGTAGGTGTCCAAGGAGTTGATGGGGGCTGCTGGGAACTTCTTGCTTTATTTCCTCACTGTAGGAAGAAGTTCCTCCTTATTCCCAGCTGATTCCAGTTGGGGAATGAGATGGTTCAGTCCTGGCATTTTCTTGTATTCTTTATATGGCCATCCCAAGTTTCTGTTATTCCTCTGGTGTACTTCTGCTCTCTCTCTCCACTGTTTTTGTAAAAATATAGCATATTTGTTGTTCTGGCTGTCTTTGTGAGGAGAACAAGCACTAGGGCTTCTACTGAGCCATCTTGCTTAGATCATGTTTTTTTTTATTATTATACTTTAAGTTCTAGGCAACATGTGCACAACGTGCAGGTTTGTTACATATGTATACATGGGCCATGTTGGTGTGCTGCACTCATGAACTCGTCATTTACATTAGGTATATCTCCTAATGCTATCCCTCCCCCTTCAGCCCACCCCACTACAGTCCCCGCTGTGTGATGTTCCCCACTCTGTGTCAAAGTGTTCTCATTGTTCATTTCCCACCTATAAGTGAGAACATGCAGTGTTTGGTTGTCTGTCCTTGTGACAGTTTGCTCAGAATGATGGTTTCCAGCTTCATCCATGTCCCTACAAAGGACATGAACTCATCCTTTTTTATGGCTGCATAGTATTCCATGGTGTATATGTGCCACATTTTCTTAATTAAGTCTATCATTGATGGACATTTGGGTTGGTTCCAAGTCTTTGCTATTGTGAATAGTGCCGCAATAAACATACATGTGCATGTGTCTTTATAGCAGCATGATTTATAATCCTTTGGGTATATGTCCAGTAATGGGATGGCTGGGTTAAATGGTATTTCTAGTTCTAGATCCTTGAGGAATTGCCACACTGTCTTCCACAATGGATGACCTAGTTTACAGTCCCACCAACAGTGTAAAAGCATTCCTATTTCTCCACAGCCTCTACAGCACCTGTTGTTTCCTGACTTTTTAATGTTCACCATTCTACCCGGTGTGAGATGGTATCTCATTGTGGCTTTGATTTGCGTTTCTCTGATGGCCAGTGATGGTGAGCATTTTTTCATGTGTCCATTGGCTGCATAAATGTCTTCTTTTGAGAAATGTCTGTTCATATGCTTTGCCCACTTTTTGATGGGGTTGTTTGAGTTTTTCTTGTAAATTTGTTTAAGTTCTTTGTAGATTCTGGATATTAGCCCTTTGTCAGATGGGTAGATTGTAAAAATTTTCTCCCATTCTGTAGGTTGCCTGTTCACTCTGATGGTAGCTTCTTTTGCTGTGCAGAATCTCTTTGGTATAATTAGATCCCATTTGTCAATTTTGGCTTTTGTTGCCATTGCTTTTGGTGTTTTAGTCATGAAGTCCTTGCCCATGCCTATGTCCTGAATGGTATTGCCTAGGTTTTCTTCTATGGTATTTATGGTTTCAGTTCTAACATGTAAGTCTTTAATCCATCTTGAATGAATTTTTGTATAAGGTGTAAGGAAGGGATCCAGTTTCAGCTTTCTACATATAGCTAGCCAGTTTTCCTAGCACCATTTATTAAATAGGGAATCCTTTCCCCATTTCTTGTTTTTTGTCAGGTTTGTCAAAGATCAGATGGTTGTAGATGTGTGGTATTATTTCTGAGGGCTCTATTCTGTTCCATTGGCCTATATCTCTGTTGTGGTACCAGTACCATGCTGTTTTGCTTACTATAGCCTTGTAGTATAGTTTGAAGTCAGGTAGCGTGATGCCTCCAGCTTTGTTCTTTGGCTTAGGATTGACTTGGCAATGCGGGCTCTTTTTTGGTTCCATATGAACTTTAAAGTAGTTTTTTCCAATTCTGTGAAGAAAGTCATTGGTAACTTGATGAGGATGGCATTGAATCTATAAATTACCTTGGTCAGTATGGCCATTTTCATGATATTGATTCTTCCTATCCATGAGCATGGAATGTTCTTCCATTTGTTTGTGTCCTCTTTTATTTCATTGAGCAGTGGTTTGTAGTTCTCCTTGAAGAGGTCCTTTGCATCCCTTTTAAGTTGGATTCCTAGGTATTTTATTTTCTTTGAAGCAATTGTGAATGGGAGTTCACTCATTATTTGGCTCTCTGTTTGTCTCTTATTGATGTATAGGAATGCTTGTGATTTTTGCACATTGATTTTGTATCCTGAGACTTTGCTGAAGTTGCTTATCAGCTTAAGGAGATTTTGGGCTGAGACAATGGGGTTTTCTAAATAAACAACCATGTCATCTGCAAACAGGGACAATCTGAGTTCCTCTTTTCCTAATTGAATATCCTTTATTTCTTTCTCCTGCCTGATTGCCCTGGCCAGAACTTCCAACACTATGTTGAATAGGAGTAGTGAGGGAGCGTATCCCTGTCTTGTGCCAGTTTTCAAAGGGAATGCTTCCAGTTTTTGCCCACTCGATATGATACTGGCTGTGAGTTTGTCATAAATAGCTCTTATTATTTTGAGATATGTCCCATCAATACCTAGTTGATTGAGAGTTTTTAGCATGAAGGGCTATTGAATTTTGTCAAAGGCTTTTTCTGCATCTATTGAGATAATCATGTTGTTTTTGTCTTTGGTTCTGTTTATATGATGGATTAAATTTATGGATTTGCATATGTTGAACCAGCCTTGCATCCCAGGGATGAAGCCAACTGGATCATGGTGGATAAGCTTTTTGATGTGCTGCTGGATTTGGTTTGCCAGTATTTTATTGAGGATTTTTGCATCGATGTTCATCAGGGATTTTGGTCTAAAATTCTCTTTTTTTGTTGTGTCTCTGCCAGGCTTTGGTATCAGGTTGATGTTGGCCTCATAAAATGAATCAGGGAGGATTCCCTCTTTTTCTATTGATTGGAATAGTTTCACAAGGAATGGTACCAGCTCCTCTTTGTACCTCTGGTGAATTTGGCTTTGAATCCATCTGGTCCTGGACTTTTTTTGGTTGCTAGGATATTAATTATTGCCTCAATTTCACAACCTGTTATTGGTCTATTCAGGGATTCAACTTCTTCCTGGTTTAGTCTTAGGAGGGTGTATGTGTCCAGGAATTTATCCATTTCTTCTACATATTCTAGTTTATTTGCGTAGAGGTGTTTATGGTATTCTCTGATGGTAGTTTGTATTTCTGTGGGATCAGTGGTGATAACCCCTTTATCTTTTTTTTTTTTTTTTTTTTTTTTTTGAGACGGAGTCTCACTCTGTCGCCCAGGTTGGAGTGCAGTGGCGCAATCTCGGCTCACTGCAAGCTCCGCCTCCCGGGTTCACGCCATTCTCCTGCCTCAGCCTCTCCGAGTAGCTGGGACTACAGGCGCCCGCCACCACGCCCGGTATCATTTTTTATTGCATCTATTTGATTCTTCTCTCTTTTCTTCTTTATTAGTCTTGCTAGCAGTCTATTAATTTTGTTGATCTCTCAAAAAACCAGCTCCTGGATTCGTTGATTTTTTGAAGGGTTTTTTTGTGTCTCTATTTCCTTCAGTTCTGCTCTGATCTTAGTTATTTCTTGCCTTCTGCTAGCTTTTGAATGTGTTTGCTCTTGCTTCTCTAGTTCTTTTAATTGTGATGTTAGTGTGTCAATTTTAGATCTTTCCTGCTTTCTCTTGTGGGCATTTAGTGCTATAAATTTCCCTCTACACACTGCTTTAAATGTGTCCCAGAGATTCTGGTATGTTGTGTCTTTGTTCTCGTTGGTTTCAAAGAACATCTTTATTTCTGCCTTCATTTTGTTATGTACCCAGTAGTCATTCAGGAGCGGGTTGTTCAGTTTCCATGTAGTTGTGTGGTTTTGAGTGAGTTTCTTAATCCTGAGTTCTAGTTTGATTGCACTGTGGTCTGAGAGACAGTTTGTTTTTATTTCTGTTGTTTAACATTTGATGAGGAGTGCTTTACTTCTAACTGTGGTCGGTTTTGGAATACGTGTGATGTGGTGCTGAGAAGAATGTACATTCTGTAGATCTGGGATGGAGAGTTCTGTAGATGTCTATTAGGTCTGCTTGGTGCAGAGCTGAGTTCAATTCCTGGATATCCTTCTTAATTTTCTGTCTCATTGATCTGTTTAATGTTGACAGTGGGGTGTTAAAGTCTCCCATTATTATTTGTGTGGGAGTCTAAGTCTCTTTGTAGGTCTCTAAGGACTTGCTTTATGAATCTGGGTGCTCCTGTATTAGATGCATATATATTTAGGATAGTTAGCTCTTCTTGTTGAATTGATCCCTTTACCATTATGTAATGGCCTTCTTTGTCTCTTTGGATCTTTGTTGATTTAAAGTCTGTTTTATCAGAGACTAGGATTGCAACCCCTGCTTTTTTCTGTTTTCCATTTGGTTGGTAGATCTTCCTCCATCCCTTTATTTTGAGCCTATGTCTGTCTGTGCACGTGTGATGGGTCTCCTGAATACAGCACACTGATGGGTCTTGACTCTTTATCCAATTTGCCAGTCTGTGTCTTTTAATTGGAGCATTTAGCCCATTTACATTTAAGGTTAATATTGTTATGTGTGAATTTGATCCTGTCATTATGATGTTAGCTGGTTATTTTGCTTGTTAGTTGATGTAGTTTCTTCCTAGCATTGATGGTCTTTACAGTCTGGCTTGTTTTTGCAGTGGCTGGTAACAGTTGTTCCTTTCCATGTTTACTGCTTCCTTCAGGAGCTCTTGTAGGGCAGGCCTGGTGGTGACAAAATCTCTCAGCATTTGCTTGTCTGTAAAGTATTTTATTTCTCCTTCACTTATGAAGCTTAGTTTGGCTGGATATGAAATTCTGAGTTGAAAATTCTTTTCTTTAAGAATGTTGAATATTGGCCCCCACTCTCTTCCGGCTTGTAGAGTTTCCGCCGAGAGATCAGCTGTTAGTCTGATGGGCTTCCCTTTGTGGGTAACCCACCTTTCTCTCTGGCTGCCCTTAACATTTTTTCCTTCATTTCAACTTTGGTGAATCTGACAATTATGTGTCTTGGAGTTGCTCTTCTCGAGGAGTATCTTTGTGGCGTTCTCTGTATTTCCTGAATTTGAATGTTGGCCTGCCTTGCTAGGTTGGGGAAGTTCTCCTGGATAATATCCTGCAGAATATTTTCCAACTTGGTTCCATTCTCCCCTGTCACTTTCAGGTACAGCAATCAGACGTAGATTTGGTCTTTTCACATAGTCCCATATTTATCAGAGGCTGTATTTGTTTCTTTTTACTCTTTTTTCTCTAAACTTCTCTTCTCACTTCATTTAATTCATTTGATCTTCAATCACTGATACCCTTTCTTCCCCTTGATCAAATCAGCTTCTGAAGCTTGTGCATGCATCAGGTATTTCTTGTGCCATGGTTTTCAGCTCCATCAGGTCATTTAAGGACTTCTCTACACTGTTTATTCTAGTTAACCATTCGTCCAATCTTTTTTCAAGGTTTTTAGCTTCTTTGAGATGGGTTCGAACATCCTTCTTTAGCTCGGAGAAGTTTGTTATTACCAATCTTCTGAAGCCTTCTTCTCTCAACTCGTCAAAGTCATTCTCCATCCAGCTTTGTTCCGTTCCTGGGGAGGAGCTGTGTTCCTTTGGAGGAGAAGAGGGGCTCTGATTTTTAGAATTTTCAGCTTTCCTGTTCTGGTTTCTCCCTATCTTTGTGGTTTTATCTACCTTTAGTCTTTGATGATGGTGACGTACAGATGGGGTTTTGGTGTGAATGTCCTTTCTGTTTGTTAGTTTTCCTTCTAACAGTCAGGACCTTCCACTGCAGGTATGTTGGAATTTGCTGCTGGTCTACTCCAGACCCTGTTTGCCTGGGTATCACCAGTGGAGGCTGCAGAACTGCAAATATTGCAAAACAGCAGATGTTGCTGCCTGATCCTTCCTCTAGAAGCTTCGTCTCAGAGGGGCACCCGACTGTATGAGGTGTCAGTCAGCCCCTACTGGGAGATGTCTCCTAGTTAGGCTACTCAGGGGTCAGGGACCCACTTGAGGAGGCAGTCTGTCAGTTCTCAGATCTCAGACTCTGTGCTGGGAGAACCACTACTCTCTTCAAAGCTGTCAGGGACGTTTAAATCTGCAGAAGTTTTTGCTGCTTTTTGTTCAGCTATGCCCTGCCCCCAGAGGTGGAGTCTACAGAGGCAGGCAGGCCTCCTTGAGCTGCGGTGGGCTCCACCCAGTTGGAGCTTCCTGTCCACTTTGTTTAGCTACTCAGACCTCAGCAATGGCGAACACCCCTCCCCCAGCCTCGCTGCTGCCTTGCAGTTCGATCTCAGACTGTTGTGCTAGCAGTGATTGAGGCTCTGTGGGCGCCTGACCCTCAGAGCCAGGTGTGGGATATAATCTCCTGGTGTGCCATTTGCTAAGACCGTTGGAAAAGTGCAGTATTAGGGTGGGAGTGTCCCGATTTTCCAGTTACAGTCTGTCATGACTTCCCTTAGGTAGGAAACGGAATTCCCAGACCCTTGGGCTTCCCGGGTGAGGCGATGCCCCGCCCTGCTCTGTGGGCTGCACTCACTGTCTGACAAGCCCCAGTGAGATGAACCTGGTACCTCAGTTGGAAATGCAGAAATCACCCGTCTTCGGTGTTGCTCACGCTGGGAGCTGCAGACTGGAGCTGTTCCTATTCGGCCATCTTGGAACCTCTCTAGATCATGTATTTTTATGCATTCTGGCAATCCGTGTCTTTTGATTAGAGAGTTTATTCCATTTACATTTAAAGTAATTACTGATAAGGAGGAATTTAATTCTGTCATTTTGCTGCATGTTTTTTATATGCCATGCATCTTATTTGCCTTTTGTTTCCTACATTATTGTTTTCTTTTTTGGTTAATTTTTATAGTGAAATATTTAAATTCCTTTCTCGTTTTCTTCTGTGTACATTCTACAGCTATTTTCTTTAAGGTTGCCATGGGGATTACATTTGATATTTAAAGTTATAACACTCTAGAGTGGGCGCAGTGGCTCACATCTGCAATCCCAGCACTTTGGGAGGCTGAGGCTGGTGGACTGCAAGGTCAGGAGATCGAGACCATCCTGGCTAACACGGTGAAACCCCGTCTCTACTAAAAATACAAAAACAAAATTAGCCGGGCATGGTGGTGGGCACCTGTAGTCCCAGCTACTCAGGATGCTGAGGCAAAAGAATGGCGTGAACCTGGGAGGCAGAGCTTGCATTGAGCCAAGATCGTGCCACTGTACTCCAGCCTGGGCAACAGAGCGAGACTCCGTCTCAAAAAACAAACAAAAAAACAAAACAAAAAGTTATAACACTCTAATTTGAACTTACACCATCTTAACTTCAGTAACACACAAAATCTTTGCTCCTTTATAGCTCTGCCCTCACCTCTTTTGATTGTTAATGTCACAAGATTACACTATTATACATTATGAGTCCAAAAATGTAAATGAATGCTTTCTTTAAATGTATTCATTTACATTTTGCATTTAAATGAATTTATGTATTTAAATGAATGTATGTATTTAAATGAATATTTCTTTAAATGTAAATTTTCATTTCAACTTTGGTGAATCTGACAATTATGTGTCTTGGAGTTGCTCTTCTCGAGGAGTATTCTCGCAAATTTTGTAGGAAATAAAATTTGGAGTTACAAAGCAAAGTTACAATAATGCTAACTTTTAGATTAATATGTTTTTAAATGTATTAATCTCTTAAATTGTATAGAAAACAAAAAGTGGAGTTACAAACCATTGTTCCAGTAACACTAGCTTTTATAATTGCCTCTATATTTACCTTTATTAATGTCTTTATTTCTTCATGTGGCTATGAGTTACAGCCACAGGTCTAGTGGTACTGAGCTGACTCAGCTTTTGTTTATCTGGAAATGTCTTAATTTCTCCCTCGCTTTTAAAGGACAATTTTGCCAAATATTGGATTCTTGGACAACAGTTTTGCTTTTTGTACTTTTAGCATTTTGAATATATTGATCCACTGCTTTCTGGCCTCACAGTTTTTGTTGAAAAATCTGCTGATGATCTCTTTGAGTATCTCTTGTGTGTGATGAATTGCTTTTCTCGTTCTGATTTCAAGATTCTTTCTTTGTCTTTGTCTTTCTTTTTTTATTTTATTTTATTTTATTATTATTATGCTTTAAGTTTTAGGGTACATGTGCACAATGTGCAGGTTTGTTACATATGTATGCATTTGCCATGTTGGTGTGCTGCACCCATTAACTCATCATTTAGCATTAGGTATATCAGCCTAATGCTATCCCTCCCCTCTCCCCCCACCCCACAACAGTCCTTGGGGTGTGATGTTCCCCTTCCTGTGTCCATGTGTTCTCATTGTTCAATTCCCACCTGTGAGTGAGAACATGCGGTGTTTGGTTTTTTGTCCTTGCGATATTTTGCTGAGAATGATGGTTTCCAGTTTCATCCATGTCCCTACAAAGGACATGAACTCATCATTTTTTATGGCTGCATAGTATTCCATGGTGTATATGTGCCACATTTTCTTAATCCAGTCTATCATTGTTGGACATTTGGGTTGGTTCCAAGTCTTTGCTATTGTGAATAGTGCCACAATAAACATACGTGTGCATGTGTCTTTATAGCAGCATGATTTATAATCCTTTGGGTATATACCCAGTAATGGGATGGCTGGGTCAAATGGTATTTCTAGTTCTAGATCCCTGAGGAATCACCACACTGACTTCCACAATGGTTGAACTAGTTTACAGTCCCACCAAGAGTGTAAAAGTGTTCCTATTTCTCCACATCCTCTCCAGCACCTGTTGTTTCCTGACTTTTTAATGATGGCCATTCTAACTGGCGTGAGATGGTATCTCATTGTGGTTTTGATTTGCATTTCTCTGCTGGCCAGTAATGATGAGCATTTTTTCATGTGTTTTTTGGCTGCATAGATGTCTTCTTTTGAGAAATGTCTGTTCATATCCTTCGCCCACTTTTCGATGGGGTTGTTTGTTTTTTTCTCGTAAATTTGTTTGAGTTCATTGTAGATTCTGGATATTAGCCCTTTGTCAGATGAGTAGGTTGCAAAAATTTTCTCCCATTCTGTAGGTTGCCTGTTCACTCTGATGGTAGTTTCTTTTGCTGTGCAGAAGCTCTTTAGTTTAATTAGATCCCATTTGTCAATTTTGGCTTTTGTTGCCATTGCTATTGGTGTTTTATACATGAAGTCCTTGCCCATGCCTATGTCCTGAATGGTATTGCCTAGGTTTTCTTCTACGGTATTTATGGTTTCAGGTCTAACATGTAAGTCTTTAATCCATCTTGAATGAATTTTTGTATAAGGTGTAAGGAAGGGATCCAGTTTCAGCTTTCTACATATGGCTAGCCAGTTTTCCCAGCACCATTTATTAAATAGGGAATCCTTTCCCCATTTCTTGTTTTTTTTCAGATTTGTCGAAGATCAGATGGTTGTAGATATGCGGCATTATTTCTGAGGGCTCTGTTCTGTTCCATTGGTCTGTAGCTCTGGGGAAAGTTGTAGGGATGTCTAATTCCTTTACAAGATTATCAACCAGTGTTTTTAGTCCCACTTTTGTACCACTGCCCTTCTCCCTTTCATTTCTAGAGACACCTGTTGCTGCTAGTTCTTGAGCTTTTTGGTGATTATGCAGTATGATTTGCTTTAATTCTTTACTTTCTCCACTACCAGCTCAAATTTCTTATGTCTTCCAAGTAGGTTGCTACTCTTCCATCTACTTTTTAGCTTCCTCATTTTTGTTGTGGTTGTCTCTTCTCCTAATCTCTTTGTCCTTACAGATCATGCCTTAAAAGTATATAATTCCCTCTACTTCATTTTAATGATCTTATTGGAGGATGTGGACATACATTCTTGTGTTCAATCTTCCGTCTTTAACAGGAAGACCTGAGTTGAAACTGTTTTAATGGGGCTTGTTAGGTTGGTAAATACTACAGATGTCTCATAGACCTGGAAAGATATAAAGAATTGCTATGTAGACCAGAAAGCCTCCAGGTTGCCTCAGATTAGTGTGAGAAAGACCTCTTTATTGATAAAAATTCTTTCCATGACCTCTTGGAATATCTCTGCACTCATATTTATAAAGGTATTAAATCGTTGGGTTGCTTATGCAAAAATATTTGTGAATTTGTTCATTTGCATGCAATCGAACGAATCAGACAGGCACACATATATCCACAATGTAGGTTAAGCCTCTCAGGAACATAGCAAAATATTGAATAACTGTTGATGCATGAGCATTAGCAACCAGAATGGACAGTGGCTGGAGCAGGGTCCAAGAGGCCTTCTGCTGGGTCACATGATATCCCTTTATATGCTAGACCATCTCAGGAGGGACTAAGAGGTGGCAGGGTAAGGAAAGGAGGACACTTTGAGGACTTAGTAGAGCTGCTGTTTGCCAAGTAGTAAAGAAGTATTTTTATATTTTATAGTAGGTATGGCCATAATGGTATGTATAAGTAATTATCAGTCTTTTCTCTTTTGCTTCAACTATGTTGCCCTTATATGAATTATTTTCCCTTTCTAGCATGCTCTACATGTTGTCTGTCACTGTATTATTTCCTCTGCTCAGAGTCTTTCCCAGCTTTCTACAGATGATGATTCCCATCTATGGACTCAAGCCTTCACCAATTCCTCAGGCAGTCCTGAAGATGGTGGCAGTCTAATCAGTAACACCAGCAACGTGATGCGTGCTTTCCAAAAAGAGCTCAGGCTGCATAGGTAATCTCTGAGTTGTAGGTTTCCCTTCCGTCCCTCAATCTTGGCTTTATGTATAGAGTAGCCTTTGGCCTCAGTTTTCCTCCCCAGTATCTGTACCTCTGATATTTTTTGGTGCCTCCTACTTCCTTTGATTCCCCTCTTCCCCAGTCACTTCCTGTAGTATTGCTGCAAGTGGACACACATAGCCTAGAGTCATGATATAGCTACCTATGTGGCTTTAGTTACACCTGTCACCTCAGCTCTGCTATCCATTCCTGGATTGCATTCCTTTAGCGTTGATGTTTCCCCAATCCATGGCAAAGCTTTGCTGTGCCCTTTGGATGCTGTGTTATACACTGTTTAGCTGCTTCCTTGGGACTATTGCATACTTTGTATTGGATGAATTATCTAAAAAAGTCAGTGTTCTGTTAGCAAAGATGGAAGGCAGAGTGGCTCACAGGTTATCTACCAAACAGCTTTTGGCATATCACCTACTGATATTGGAAGTTCCCAACTAGAAGGGCCCTGGAGAATATCTAATGACAGAGCTCACAGTGGGAAGTGTTACTCAGATACTCAGAGCTTCCAATTAGCTTTTTAGCCCCTCACTGTTAAATATGAGAAGGCAACCAAAGATTATCAGACATTTGAGGAAGGCTTTATATACAAAAGAAAGAAAACAAAACATACAAACATAAAAAATAATTTGGAAAAGACAAAGACAATGTAGGGAGAAGAATAACAATTTTAAATTATTAATATTCTTAGAGACATGCGGGAACATATAATAATGAAAAAAGAGAACACTATAAAAGAGTATTTACAGAATAAAAAGGAGGTCTTGGAAACTAAACATGTGATCACAAAAGCAATAAACTCAATAGAAGGATTAGGCAATAAAGTTGAAGACATCTCTGATGATAGAGCAAAAAATAAAGGAAATGAAATATAAGAGTGAAAAGAAAAAAATTAAGGCATTCTAGGAGGTCTAACACTTGAGGTTCCAAAAACAAATGGGGAAATAGAGCTGAAAAAACTGTCAGTGTAATAATTCAAGAAAATTCCCTGGAACTAAAAGAATCCATTTCAACCTAAGTTTGTAAGGTACATCACTGTGAAATTTCAGAACTCAGGAAACAAAGAGAAGATACTATAAATTCCTAGAGAAAAAGAGAGGTTTTCCTTTTTAAAAAGGTCAAATACAACAGGTGAGGAATCAGAATGGCCTCAGATTTTTCAAAAGCAGTAGTAGAATCTAGGAGGCAATGGAGCAATGCCTTTAAAATTTAACCTAGAATTTTGTACCCAGCCAAATTATCAATCAAATGTGAAGGCAGAATAAAGACATCTTAAGACATGCAAAGTTTCATAGTTTACCTACCATGTAGACCTTTTCATACTCAGAAAGTTACTGGAGGATATGCTCCACCAAAACAAGGAAGAGGGAGACTTAGGGTACATGAAACGGGTGACACAGATGGGACCAAAGGAATTCCCAGGATTAATGATGTAGACTGTAGGATGAGGGTAATGCACTAAGGCATTGAAGGCAACTAGTCCAGATTGGAGCATTTCAGAAGACTCTGGCAAAGGCTTCTTTAAGAAGATGTAATTGATAGAATACATGATACATATGAATGTGTTAAACAGAGATTTAGGCTGCTCGCAAAGAGGTTAATTCAAATTCAAGCCAGAGAGAAAGCTGAAAGTGGATACAGACCTGCAGACTAGTTTAAGCAGGGCAGGAGATGTCAGCATAGGAGAGATACCACCTAATAACAGGAAGGAGATTCCTTTGTTTCAAGAGCCAGATGGAATATATGATCTTACTGGGCATTTATTGATATTGATATTTGGTTTCTCTATTCATCCTCATTTAAGAAAGAAGTTACCTCTAATGTCAAGGATATTACAATTACGGTTTTATCTTTTTTTAGACAGAGTTTCGCTCTTGTTGCCCAGCATGGAGTGCAATGGCACGATTTTGGCTCACTGCAACCTCCGCCTCCCAGGTTCAAGTGATTCTCCTGCCTCAGCTTCCCAAGTAGCTGGGATTACAGGCATGCACCACCATGCCAGGCTAATTTTGTATTTTTAGTACAGATGGGGTTTTGCCATGTTGGCCAGGATGGTTTTGAACGGTTTTATTTTCAGTTTCCATTAGCACCAAAAACATCAACACCTTAGGCCTCAAATCTTAAAATTGTGTTATTTCTGTCCAGGCAGTTTCCCCCAAACAGACTCAGTTTCCCTGAAATACTGTGACATCAGTGACAGGAGTTATGTAACAGGTGAACATTCAGGAAACAATAATATCTGCCTTGGTGACTGTAGGTAGCTAGTGGAATCTTTGCTGCAATTGCCAAGTTAGAGAAGCATTACGATAGTCTTGTTTTAGCATGCTACCAGATTTAAGTTGGTCTTTTTATGTGTCTGTTTATTTTAGGGTTGACTTGCTTATTTTCTTATATCAGGGTCTTCATAGTGATAACAACCATTTATGTTTCTCCACCTGCAATCACTTCATTTAATTCAGAACCTTCAACAACTATATGGAGATTTGTGGTCTTCTCCCTCCCCCTCTTGACTTCCCCTCCTGTGGTTTGCTCTGAGCTTTCCTACATAGGCAGAATGGTGTTAGGGCCCTTACTTTCTTGAAAAGAAAGAGAACAGATTCCAGGTTTTAAAAGACTGTTCACTAGGCATAGTGGCTCACACCTGTACTCCCAGCACTTTGGAAGGCTGAGGGAGGAGGATTGCTTGAACTGGGGAAGTCAATATTACAGTGAGCCAGGATTGCACCACTGCATTCCAGGCTGGACAACAGCCTTTTTCTTTTCTTTTTTTTTTTTTTTTTAAAGAAAAAGAAAGAAATCCTGGCTGCAGCTGCTTTGCATTTACTGATTGACTATTTCATGCCCACTATTTATACAGCAGTGCTTCTTAAAGTTTAAAGTACATACAATTCACCTGTGAGAATTTTGTTGAAATGCAGATGATTCCAATTCTGGGGTAGAATTTGAGAGTCTATTTCTAACAATCTCCCAGGCAATGCTGCTGCTGCTGGTGTATGGACCGCACTTTGAGTAGCAAGGATTAAGACCACAAATACTCAAAAGTATTAAGAAATTTGGGAGAAAAAGTATATGGGCTTTGTTTATAAGTATCAAGGATGATTATGTGGAAAGGAACAATGGCTACCTACTATCTGTTCAGTATAGCTTAATGTCTTAAAAATCATATTTTATTTCAGATAATATATTAGCTACTGTAGATCTTAGACCTGGAAATTACTGGCACTTCAGTTGGCCTAATTCTCCTTAGATACTAGAGGTCTGTCCTGAGCTAGCAATGTACAAGTATATTCTTTTAGGAGTAAAGAGTAGAGAAAGGACAGAGATAGCAGAGAGAATGTTAAGATGGAGATAGATCAACAATATTACCTGCCAAGAGCTCAAACTCAAATTTCACAAGGTTTAGGGCACATAAGAATCAGCTAGGGTACTTGAAAACAGTGCAGATCACTAGGCTGTATACTTAGAGACCCTAATTTGGTAGGTCTGGTAGTGGGAGAGGGGAGGCAAGGATATGTATTTTAAAGAAGCACCCCAAGGGAATATGAGGCAGTTGGTCCCTGGACCATGATTTGAGAAACATTGCATTAGAAAGACTGGTGAGTCTCTGTAGGAAGAAAAGAAAAAACATATAATCACAACCAGGCAAATATTTCCATCTATTTTTATTGGAGTCCTTTTCAGTTATAGGAGAGAAATAAAAGATATCACCCCTGGTCAGCAGACAGTTCTAGGTTATATCTAACTATAAATTAGGCAGCTATAAACTCTGTATGAGCACTCTGAGGCAGAACTGATGTCCACAATTCATAGCAACATGGAATGTTAGAGCTGATAGGAACCATAGAGGCTTTCCAACTCTTTTAGCTGTGACCAATAGTAAGGGATGTACTCTGATTTTTTTGTTCTGTTTAAATTTAAAAAAATCTGGTCATGATCTATTATATTGATTTTAGCTAGTATGTTATAATTTACTACTTCAGAAACACCAGTCTAGTGCAGTCACTTCATTTAACAAATAAGAAACAAGCTTCAAGAGGTAAAATGACGTGTCCAAAAATCACACAGCTGTGAATAGTAGATCTCAGAGCTAGAAGTCAAATCTGAGGCTTTTAGTCCAATAGCCTGTCCACCATGGTCTACTATATATCTAAGTGTTTGTTTTGTTGATCTTAGACTGTTTTTTCTCAGGACAAAGTGGTTTATTTGTATCTACTAGATTGCCTATCTAGCTGAAACATTTTGAAGAGTACAAATGTCTTTTCACTAAATGAACCACTAGATGGTAGTGTAAACTCTTCTGATGGTGGACTGTTCAATTGAGCCAAGGTGAATTCTGGTTTGTGTATTTGCACATTTATCTTATAATGCTGTAGACTGCTATTCTCTATGTATAAGCTGAGCTTTATGCCCATCTTGAAGAAACTGTTTTACATTATTTTACAAGCAGGATACATTTTGTTATTTGGTATATCTTTTTTCATTTTTGTGAAAGAGAGATTTAGAAAAACAAACAAGTCTTAGTGCAGTGGCTCACACCTGTAATCCCAGCACTTTAAGAGGCCGAGGCAGGAGGATCACTTGAGTCCAGGAGCTCAAGACCAACTTGGGCAAGAATAGGGAGATCCCTGTCTCTACAAAAAATTAAAAACAAACAGGCCGGGCACAGTGGCTCACACTTGTAATCCCAGCACTTTGGGAGGCCAAGACAGGTGGGTCACCTAAGGTCAGGAGTTCGAGATTAGCCTGGCCAACATGGTGAAACCCTGTCTCTACTAAAAATACAAAAATTATCTGGGCATGGTGGCGGGCGCCTGTAATCCCAGCGACTTGGGAGGCTGAGGCAGGAGAATCTCTTTAACCCAGGAGGCGGAGGTTGCAGTGAGCCAAGATTGCACCACTGCACTCCAGCCTGGGTGACACAGCGAGACTCTGTCTCAAAATAAACAATAAATAACTAACTAAATAAAAATAAAAACAAACAAACACATATGTTCCCAATATCCCCCAAAGAGCCCTCTTGTTTTGTATTCGACAAATTTTTCTTTTCCAGATTCTTATTTTATAGGACTTTAAATAGTTAATTTCTAGTGTTTCTATTATTCGAGGTTGAAAACTAAACTTCTTTTAGTATAGAAAATCTATGTGGGCCCTTTCAGGTTTGAAATAAGCAAACAAAAACTCCAAACAACTTTATATTTATCATCTCCTAAGAAACGCTCTACTTTATAAGATTTGTTTTCTTTAGTTACAGCAAGGTTGGCGGCATAATCTATGCATGTACTAGGAGCTTTTGAGGAAGGTGAATATGAACACAATGCTACTTGCAGGGGCTTCAGCGTCAGTCAGGTAGGCTGAAGAGTTGAACCCTTCCTCACAGCTTAAACCTGAAGAAAAAGAAGGAATCAGATGGGTTGTCCTTGACACATACTCCTTTTATCCCTTTTTCCCTCCTCTTACTCAAGTTCTCCTTTTGTACAAAAAAGAAAAGTGGATTCAAGGACATAGGAAAGAGGAAAGGATAAAACATGTGATAGTTTGGCCAGGCGCAGTGGCTCATGCCTGTAATCCCAGCACTTTGGGAAGCCAAGGCAGGTGTATCCCTTGAGCTCAGGAGTTCAAGACCTGCCTCCGCAACATAGTGAAACCCTGTCTCTGCAAAAAATACAAAAATTAGCCAGGCATGGTGGTGCATGTCTGTAGTCCCAGCTACTAAGGAGACTGAGGAGGGAGGATTGCTTGAGCTTGGGAGGTCAAAGCTGCAGTGAGTCATGAGTGTGCTACTGCTCTCCAGCCTAGGAACAGAGCAAGACCTTGTCCAAAAAAAAAAAAAAGATGGTTAAATTTATGTGTCAATTTGGCTGGGCCACAAAGCCCAGATATTTGGTCAAATATTATTCTAGATGTTTCTGTGGGGCTGTTTTTGAATGAGATTAACATTTAAATTGGTGGAGTTTGAGTTAAGCAAATTGCCCTTCATAATGGGGGTGGGCCTCATTCAATCAGTTGAAGGCTCTAATAGAACAAAGACTGATTGAGCAAGAAAGAACTCTGCCAGCAGACTGCCTTTGGTCTCTAATTGCAATTCTTACCTAAGTCTGCAGCCTGCTAGTCTATCTCATCCAATTTTGGACTCACTAAGCCTCCATAATCACATGAGCCAATTTCTTAAAATAACCCTCCCTTTCTCTCTATCACATCTTGTTGGTTCTGTTTGTCTGGAGACCCTTGACTAATACACAAAGTAAAAGGCTAGGTAAGCTAGGGGACTTCAAAATGATTAACCTAGCTTACAAATGAAAAATGGAATGAAAACAAATAGAAAAATAATTAGTACACTGCTATTCTTCCCTCTGTCCCTTTCCCACAACTGCCACTTCTCTGAAGCCTTGACAAATGCAGGGACTAATTCTGTTTTCTGCACTGTTGTATCCATGTTGTTCACTGTAATTTTTGCCATATCCTAGGCTCTTGTAAGTATTTTTTGGCTGGATAAATGAATTGTTAGGAGTCTTAATTGTAGAACTGGGGGAAGGACTCATGCTAGTGTCACAGGAGCGTGAAATTCAATGCAATTCTGATCAAAGTCTCAATTGTGTATTTAAGCCCGAAGAGCTAATTTTAAAATTCATATGTAAATGCCAAAGATCAAGAATGGACAAGCCATTTTTGAAGAAATACAGGTTGGGGGCTTGCTATACTGGAATCCTGGATATTAGGATTTATAAAGCTATGTGTTCAAAGATAGAAAAATAGACTAATGGAATAGAATATAGAGTAAGAAATAAATCTTTGCATATATAGAAACTTAAAGCAAATCAGCGGAGAAAGAGTAGATGTTTGAATAAATGATGCCAAGGAAGTTGACTATCCATTCATGTGGTAAAAATGAATTCTAGGTGCATTGATTTATTTTTTAATTAAAAAAATTTTTTTGAGACTGAGTCTTGTTCTGTCGCCCAGGCTAGAGTGCAGTGGCGCACTCTCGGCTCACTGTAACCTCCGCCTCCTGGATTCAAGCGATTCTCCTGCCTCAGCCTCCCGAGTAGCTGGAATTACAGGCGCCTGCCACCACGCCTGGCTAACTTTTGTAGTTTTAGTAGAGTTGGGGTTTCACCATGTTGGCCAGGCTGGTCTCAAACTCCTGACCTCAAGTGATCCACCTGCCTCAGCCTCCTGAAGTGATGGTATTATGGGTGTGAGCCACTGCACCCCTTGTAGGTGCATTAAGATTTAAATGTGAAAGACAAAATTATGAAATTGTTAGCAATGATATAGAAAAATGTCTTAATGACTTGAAGTAGGAGAGAATTTCTTAAATAAGAGAAAAAAGGCAAACCATAAAGGAAAAGATTCATAAATTCAACTCTATTAAGAATTTTTATTTACCAAAAGACAGCAAAGAGAATGAAAACACAGGCACAAACTGGGAAAAGACATTTACAATTGATATAACTGACAAAAGGTCAGTACCCAGGATATACACATAACTTTTATATATCTTTTTCTAAGATTCAATAGAAAATGGGCAAAATCTTGAATAGGCATTTCATAGTAGAGGAAAGGAGAATAGCCAATTAACCTATTAAAATATTCTACCTCATTAGTAATTAAGGAAATGCAAATTAAAGCCATAATATAATACCATGTTACCCCACCCATGAGACTGGCAAAAATTAAATCTAACAATAAATAGTGTTGGTGAGAAGATGAAGCAAGAGGAACACATATACTTTGAGTGGGAATATAAACTGGTATAACCACTTTGGAAAAAATGTGGCATAAAAATGCTTATACCAACCATGATTCAGCAGTCCCACCCCTAGAGAAACACTTGCACATTTGCACTGAGAGACATGTGAAGGAAGTGCAGGAATGTTCATAGCAGTGCAGTTTGTAATAGCAAGAAATGGAAACCAACTCAAATGTTTATTGACAGGTATAAGCCTCCCTGTTCATGAACAAGGAGGAAGGATGTTATGACTATCCCAACTGTTATATAGTTCATGAACAGTGTCTGCCATTTCATCTAACAGGAAAATTCAAAATAAATTATTTCTTAAACTCAAGAAATATTAACATGGTTTATTATGTTCCTTCTTTTTCCTTCCACTTTAAAAATAATTCACAAGCCTTTAGGGATAAAGAGTACAGTGTCAACAACTGGCTATAAAAGAGGAAGAATTTGCTGAATTGAATCTCTGCATTTTGGCAAGTCTAGAATGGGAGTATACATGAAAAGATTTTTAAAGGCAATTTCAAGACTGACTTTGAAATCAGTTTGTCAGTCTCTAACTTGCATACCTACTCCATCTTCCTTTTGAAGCTGACTTACACCCTAGCAAAATGAGAACACAAAGGCCATGTGGAGGGTGTGGTCAGTTGTTTCTGCAATGGTAACAGGCTAATGCCTGAGAGGACTACCTTTCCCTCATAGCTGAGCCTACTTCAGTAATTAATGAATAGAGCAGCAGTTGTAGGACTTGTTCATTTATCATGCATCACATCATAACAGCTTTTCTAGTGAAGGCAGCAGTGTCAGGGTGAATATTTTCTCCATGCAGCTCACATATTTAAGAGTGCCCTTAAGAAAACCTAATTTTATACACATCGTTAAAAGAATTGAATCTTACTCATCTTTCTTTATTTATGCTCCAGATAGAAGCTATATTTCTATGTTTTTTAAAAGAAAGAAAGAAAATTTTGGGGGGAAACAGGGAGACAGGGAAGGGGAGGAGAGTCATGTTTCATAGTCTAAAGAAAGAAAATATTAGAGACATTTTAGGTTGTTATATTATGCAAAACAATAAGCCCCAACCAAACAGTGAAATATTGGAGGGGTCAGACACACTTGGCTTCTAAACCATTGTGCTTTGGAATGCTGAGCAGCAGATTCTTTTTTTTTATTTTATTATTATTATACTTTAAGTTTTAGGGTACATGTGCACAACGTGCAGGTTTGTTATATATGTATACATGTGCCATGTTGTTGTACTACACACATTAACTCATCATTTAGCATTAGGTATATCTCCTAATGCTATCCCTCCCCCCTCCCTCCACCCCACAACAGTCCCTGGTGTGTGATGTTCCCCTTCCTGTGTCCATGTGTTCTCATTGTTCAATTCCCACCTATGAGTGAGAACATGTGGTGTTTGGTTTTTTGTTTGTGTGATAGTTTGCTGAGAATGATGGTTTCCAGTTTCATCCATGTCCCTACAAAGGACATGAACTCATCATTTTTTATGGCTGCATAGTATTCCATGGTGTATATGTGCCAAATTTTCTTAATCCAGTCTATCATTGTTGGACATTTGGGTTGGTTCCAAGTCTTTGCTATTGTGAATAGTGCCTCAATAAACATATGTGTGCGTGTGTCTTTACAGCAGCATGATTTATAATCCTTTGGGTATATACCCAATAATGGGATGGCTGGGTCAAATGGTATTTCTAGTTCTAGACCCCTGAGGAATCGCCACACTGACTTCCACAATGGTTGAACTAGTTTACGGTCCCACCAAGAGTGTAAAAGTGTTCCTATTTCTCCACATCCTCTCCAGCACCTGTTGTTTCCTGACTTTTTAATGATCGCCATTCTAACTGGTGTGAGATGGTATCTCATTGTGGTTTTGATTTGCATTTCTCTGATGGCCAGTGATAATGAGCATTTTTTCATGTGTTTTTTGGCTGCATAAATGTCTTCTTTTGAGAAGTGTCTGTTCATATCCTTTGCCCACTTTTTGATGGGGTTGTTTTTTTCTTGTAAATTTGTTTGAGTTCATTGTAGATTCTGGATATTAGCCCTTTGTCAGATGAGTAGGTTGCAAAAATTTTCTCCCATTCTGTAGGTTGCCTGTTCACTCTGATGGTAGTTTCTTTTGCTGTGCAGAAGCTCTTTAGTTTAATTAGATCCCATTTGTCAATTTTGGCTTTTGTTGCCATTGCTTTTGCTGTTCTAGACATGAAGTCCTTGCCCATGCCTATGTCCTGAATGGTATTGCCTAGGTTTTCTTCTATGGTTTTTATGGTTTTAGGTCTAACATTTAAGTCTTTAATCCATCTTGAATGAATTTTTGTATAAGGTGTAAGGAAGGGATCTAGTTTCAGCTTTCTACATATGGCTAGCCAGTTTTCCCAGCACCATTTATTAAATAGGGAATCCTTTCCCCATTGCTTGTTTTTGTCAGGTTTGTTAAAGATCAGATAGTTGTAGATATGTGGCATTATTTCTGAGGGCTCTGTTCTGTTCCATTGGTCTATATCTCTGTTTTGGTACCAGTACCATGCTGTTTTGGTTACTGTAGCCTTGTAGTATAGTTTGAAGTCAGGTAGTGTGATGCCTCCAGCTTTGTTCTTTTGGCTTAGGATTGACTTGGCGATGCGGGCTCTTTTTTGGTTCCATATGAACTTTAAAGTAGTTTTTTCCAATTCTGTGAAGAAAGTCATTGGTAGCTTGATGGAGATGGCATTGAATCTATAAATTACCTTGAGGAGTATGGCCATTTTCACGATATTGATTCTTCCTACCCATGAGCATGGAATGTTCTTCCATTTGTTTGTATCCTCTTTTATTTCATTGAGCAGTGGTTTGTAGTTCTCCTTGAAGAGGTCCTTCACATCCCTTATAAGTTGGATTCCTAGGTATTTTATTCTCTTTGAAGCAATTGTGAATGGGAGTTCACTCATGATTTGGCTCTCTGTTTTTCTGTTATTGGTGTATAAGAATGCTTGTGATTTTTGCACATTGATTTTTATCCTGAGACTTTGCTGAAGTTGCTTGCCATCAGCTTAAGGAGATTTTGGGCTGAGACAGTGGGGTTTTCTAGATATACAGTCGTGTCATCTGCAAACAGGGACAATTTGACTTCCTCTTTTCCTAATTGAATGCCCCTTATTTCCTTCTCCTGCCTGATTGCCCTGGCCAGAACTTCCAACACTATGTTGAATAGGAGTGGTGAGAGAGGGTATCCCTGTCTTGTGCCAGTTTTCAAAGGGAATGCTTCCAGTTTTTGTCCATTCAGTATGATATTGGCTGTGGGTTTGTCATAGATAGCTCTTATTATTTTGAGATATGTCCCATCAATACCTAATTTATTGAGAGTTTTTAGCATGAAGGGCTGTTGAATTTTGTCACAGGCCTTTTCTGCTTCTCTTGAGATAATCGTGTTGTTTTTGTCTTTGGTTCTGTTTATATGCTGGATTACGTTTATTGATTTTCATATGTGGAACGAGCCTTGCATCTCAGAGATGAAGCCCACTTGATCATGGTGGATAAGTTTTGGTGTGCTGCTGGATTCGGTTTGCCAGTATTTTATTGAGGATTTTTGCATCAATGTTCATCAGGGATATTGGTCTAAAATTCTCTTTTTTTGTTTTGTCTCTGCCAGGCTTTGTTATCAGGATGATGCTGGCCTCATAAAATGAGTTAGGGAGGATTCCCTCTTTTTCTATTGATTGGAATAGTTTCAGAAGGAGTGGTACCAGCTCCTCCTTGTACTTCTGGTAGAATTCAGCTGTGAATCCATCTGGTCCTGGACTTTTTTGGTTGGTAAGCTATTAATTATTGCCTCAATTTCAGAGCCTGTTATTGGTCTATTCAGAGATTGAACTTCTTCCTGGTTTAGTCTTGGGAGGGTGTATGTGTCGAGGAATTTATCCATTTCTTCTAGATTTTCTAGTTTATTTGCATAGAGGTGTTTATAGTATTCTTGATGGTAGTTTGTATTTCTGTGGGATCAGTGGTGATATCCCCTTTATCATTTTTTACTGCATCTATTTGTTTCTTCTCTCTTTTCTTCTTTATTAGTCTTTCTAGCAGTCTATCAATTTTGTTGACCTTTCCAAAAAACCAGCTCCTGGATTCATGGGTTTTTTGAAGGGTTTTTTGTGTCTCTATTTCCTTCAGTTCTGCTCTGATCTTGGTTATTTCTTGCCTTCTGCCAGCTTCTGAATGTGTTTGCTCTTGCTTCTCTAGTTCTTTTAATTGTGATGTTAGGGTATCAATGTTAGATCTTTCCTGCTTTCTCTTGTGGGCATTTAGTGCTATAAATTTCCCTCTACACACTGCTTTGAATGTGTCCCAGAGATTCTGGTATGTTGTGTCTTTGTTCTTATTGGTTTCAAAGAACATCTTTATTTCTGCCTTCATTTTGTTATGTACCCAGTAGTCATTCAGGAGCAGGTTGTTCAATTTCCATGTAGTTGGGTGGTTTTGAGTGAGTTTCTTAATCCTGAGTTCTAGTTTGATTGCACTGTGGTCTGAGAGACAGTTTGTTATAATTTCTGTTCTTTTACCTTTGCTGAGGAGTGCTTTACTTCCAGCTATGTGGTCAGTTTTGGAATAGGTGTGGTGTGGTGCTGAGAAGAATGTATATTCTGTTGATTTCGGTTGCAGAGTTCTGTAGATGTCTATTAGGTCCGCTTGGTGCAGAGCTGAGTTCAATTCCTGGATATCCTTCTTAACTTTCTGTCTCGTTGATCTGTCTAATGTTGACAGTGGGGTGTTAAAGTCTCCAATTATTAATGTGTGGCAGTCTAAGTCTCTTTGTAGGTCACTAGGGACTTGCTTTGTGAATCTGGGTGCTCCTGTATTGGGTGTATATATATTTAGGATAGTTAGCTCTTCTACCTGAATTGATCCCTTTACCATTATGTAATGGCCTTCTTTGTCTCTTTGGATCTTTGTTGTTTTAAAGTCTGTTTTATCAGAGACTAGGATTGCAACCCCTGCCTTTTTTTGTTTTCCATTTGCTTGGTAGATCTTCCTCCATTCCTTTATTTTGAGCCTATGTTTGTCTCTGCATGTGCGATGGGTCTCCTGAATACAGCACACTGATGGGTCTTGACTCTTTATCCAATTTGCCAGTCTGTGTCTTTTAATTGGAGCATTTAGCCCATTTACATTTAAGGTTAATATTGTTATGTGTGAATTTGATCCTGTCATTATGATGTTAGCTGGTTATTTTGCTTGTTAGTTGATGTAGTTTCTTCCTAGCATGGAAGGTCTTTACAATTTGGCATGTTTTTGCAGTGGCTGGTTCCGGTTGTTCCTTTCCGTGTTTAGTGCTTCCTTCAGGAGCTCTTGTAGGGCAGGCCTGGTGGTGACAAAATCTCTCAGCATTTGCTTGTCTGTAAAGGATTTTATTTCTCCTTCACTTATGAAGCTTTGTTTGGCTGGATATGAAATTCTGGGTTGAAAATTCTTTTCTTTAAGAATGTTGAATATTGGCCCCCACTCTCTTCTGGCTTGTAGAGTTTCTGCCGAGAGATCTGCGGTTAGTCTGATGGGCTTCCCTTTGTGGGTAACCCGACCTTTCTCTCTGGCTGCCCTTAACATTTTTTCCTTCATGTCAACTTTGGTGAATCTGACAATTATGTGTCTTGGAGTTGCTCTTCTCGACGAGCATCTTTGTGGCATTCTCTGTATTTCCTGAATTTGAATGTTGGCCTGCCTTGCTAAATTGGGGAAGTTCTCCTGGATAATATCTTGCAGAGTGTTTTCCAACTTGGTTCCATTCTCCCCGTCACTTTCACGTACAGCAATCAGACGTAGATTTGGTGTTTTCACATAGTCCCATATTTCTTGGAGGCTTTGTTCATTTCTTTTTATTCTTTTTTCTCTAAATTTCTCTTCTTGCTTCATTTCATTCATTTCATCTTCCATTACTGATACCCTTTCTTCCAGTTGATCGCATCGGCTACTGAGGCTTGTGCATGTGTCACATAGTTCTCCTGCCGTGGTTTTCAGCTCCATCAGGTCCTTTAAGGACTTCTCTGCATTGGTTATTCTAGTTAGCCATTTGTCTAATTTTTTTTTCAGGGTTTTTAACTTCTTTGCCATTGGTTCAAACTTCCTCCTTTAGCTCGGGGTACTTTGATCTTCTGAAGACTTCTTCTCTCAACTCATCAAAGTCATTCTCTGTCCAGCTTTGTTCTGTTGCTGGTGAGGAACTGTGTTCCTTTGGAGGAGGAGAGGTGCTCTGATTTTTAGAGTTTCCAGTTTTTCTGCTCTGTTTTTTTCCCATCTTTGTGGTTTTATCTACCTTTGGTCTTTGATGATGGTGACATACAGATGGGTTGTTGGTGTGGATGTCCTTTCTGTTTGTTAGTTTTCCTTCTAACAGTCGGGACCCTCAGCTGCAGGTCTGGTGGAGTTTGCTGGAGGTCCACTCCAGACCCTGTTTGCCTGGGTATCAGCAGTGGTGGCTGCAGAGCAGTGGATATTGGTGAACTGCAGATGCTGCTGCCTGATCGTTCCTCTGGAAGTTTTGTCTCAGAGGAGTACCCAGCCGTGTGAGGTGTCAGTCCGCCCCTGCTGGGGGGTGCCTCACAGTTAGGCTACTCAGGGGTCAGGAACCCACTTGAGGAGGCAGTCTGCCTGTTCTCAGATCTCAAGCTGCTTGCTGGGAGAACCACTACTCTCCTGAAAGCTGTCAGACAGGGACGTTTAAGTCTGCAGAGGTTACTGCTGCCTTTTCTTTGTCTGTGCCCTGCCCCCAGAGGTGGATCTTACAGAGGCAGGCAGGCCTCTTTGAGCTGTGGTGGGTTCCACCCAGTTCGAGCTTCCAGGCTGCTTTGTTTACCTACTCAAGCCTAGGCAATGGCAGGTGCCCCTCCCCCAGCCTCGCTACCTCCTTTCAGTTTGATCTCAGACTGCTGTGCTAGCAATGAGTGAGGCTCCGTGGGCGTAGGAACCTTAGAGCCAGGTGTGGGATATAATCTTCTGGTGTGCCGTTTATTAAGCCCATTGGAAAAGCACAGTATTAGGGTGGGAGTGACCCGATTTTCCAGGTGCTGTCTGTCACCCCTTTCTTTGACTAGGAAAGGGAGTTCTCCCCCTTGTGCTTCCCAGGTGAGGCGATGCCTCGCACTGCTTTGGCTCGCACATGGTGCACTGCACCTACTGTCCTGCTCCCACTGTCTGGCACTCCCCAGTGAGATGAACCTGGTACCTCAGTTGGAAATACAGAAATCACCCATCTTCTCCGTTGCTCACACTGGGAGCTGTAGACTGGAGCTGTTCCTATTCAGCCATCTTGGCTCCACCTCCCAGCAGATTCTTAAGTTATTAAAATTTTTAAAATTATGATTTAATTAAGTTATTAAAATATTTCAAAGTATGATTTCATTGTTTCAGAATGGTTAAAATATGAATAGGAATGGGAGATTTGGCTGGTCTTTGTCCCTGGTTCTTGGAAAGGACCTCCAATATCTTGGAAATTTCCTGAGTGATGGATTGAATTAAGAAGCAATGGAATGTAATCCCAGCATTTTGGGAGGCCAAGGCAGGTGGATCACCTGAGGTCAGGAGTTGGAGACCAGCCTGGCCAACATGGCGAAACCCGTTTCTACTAAAAATACAAAAATTAGCCAGTCGTGGTGGTGTGTACCTGTAATCCCTGCTACTTGGGAGGCTGAGGCAAGAGAATTGCTTGAACCTGGGAGGCAGTGGTTGCAGTGAGCTGAGATCGTGCCACTGTACTCCAGCCTGGGTAACAGAGTGAGACCCTGTCATAAGATAAATAAATACATAAATAAAATAAATAAGAATGGCAATATCAGAGGGCTACAAATAGCAGGACATATAATGGAAGAGCTTATTGCTAATATAATTGTTTGATCAATTAGCAAAATTGGGTAGAAGTTAGGGTGCTGTAAAATAATAAAAAAAAATTTGGGGTTGCTTGCACACAGCTTCTAAAACCCTTAGAATCTCTCGAGTCCTAAGAGTATTGGCCAGGCACGGTGGCTCACACCTGTAATCCCAGCACCTTGGGAGGCGGAGGTGGGCAGATCACGAGGTCAAGAGATCGAGACCATCCTGGCCAACATGGTGAAATTCCGTCTCTACTAAAAATACAAAAATTAGCCAGGTGTGATGGTGGACACCTGTAATCCCAGCTACTGAGGAGGCTGAGGCAGGAGAATCACTTGGAGGCAGGAGAATCACTTGAACTCAGGAGGCAGAGGTTGCAGTGAGCTGAGATCACGCCACTGCACTCCAGCGTGGTGACAGAGAGAGACTCCGTCTCAAAAAAAGATAATAATAATAAAATAAAAAGTGTCTTTTAGGCATATGGAGTGGTATAATGGATATTGGAGATTCAGAAAGAGGAAGGATAGGGGAAGTGAGGGAGAAAAATCACCATTTGGGTACAATGTACACTACTGGGGTGATGTGTACACTAAAAGCCCAGACTTCACCACTCTACAATTGATCTGTGCAGCCAAAACCAGATGTACTCCTAAAGCCATTCAAATAAAAAGTTTAAAAAATAAAGGAAATGAGACATAATGTAAGCAAAAAACGTAGTTATCATGTGTTCAAAAAAGGAAGTTCCCCCACTACTTCTGGGGAAAGGAGAGGGACTGGAGATTGAGTTAGTCACCAATGGCCAATGACTTCCTCAGTCATGCCTATGTGATGAAACCTCCATAAAACCCTCTAAATGATGGGGGTCTAAGAGCTTCCAGGTTAGTGAACACATCGAAGTGCTGGGAGCATGGCACTCCCAGAGAGGGTATAGAAGCTCTGCACCCTTTTCCCCATACCTTGCCCTATGCCTTTGACTGTTTTCATGCCGTTCTCCTGCCTCAGCCTCCCGAGTAGCTGGGACTACAGGCGCCCGCTCCCAGGCCCAGCTAATTTTTTGTATTTTTAGTAGAGACAGGGTTTCTCTGTGTTAGCCAGGATGGTCTTGATCTGCTGACTTCGTGGTCCACCTGCCTTGGCCTCCCAAAGTGCTGGGATTACAGGTGCAAGCCACCATGCCTGGCCTGCGTTGGCCATTTCTGGGCAGCCTCAGACATGACACTGGCACAAGGTGTCCGCCTGTTTGATGACCATGTTCTCTACCCACCCCCTTTCTTCATTTATTGTGTTTTTTCTCTCACAGAGATTAAAATGCACATTGCAAAATAGAGCCAGGCTGGCATGGTGGCTCACACCTATAATCCCAGCACTTTGGGAGGCTGAGGTGGGGGGATTGCTTGAGTTTAGTTCAAGACCAGCCCATCATGAGACCCGTGCCTCTGTAAATTAAAAAAATTAGCCAGGCCTGGTGGCATGCACTTGTAGTCCCGGCTACTTAGGAGGCTGAGGTGGGAGGATTGCTTGAGCCCAGGAGGTGGAGGCTGTAGTAAGCCTTGATCATGCCACTGCACTCCAGCCTAGATGACAGTGTGAGACCCTATCTCTTAAAAAAAAAATTCAAACTTTACAAAACTGTGTTTAAAAGGAAAATTCCACAGCAGTGCTCCCCTCTGGAGCAAGCTGCTTTAAAGTCTGATTTTGTTGTTTTCCCCATACCTTGCCTAATGCCTTTGACTGTTTCTGAGCTGTGTCCTTTATAATAAACTGGTAAGAGCAACTAAAGTGTTTTCCTGAGTTCTTTGAGGCATTCTAGCAAATTATGGAACTTGAAGAGGGGTTTGTGTGAACCCCTGAACTCGTGACTTGTGTCCGGAAGTGGGGGTAGTTTTGTGGGACTGAACCCTTAAGCCTGTGGAGTCTGATGCTACCTCTGGGTAGTTAGTGTCAGAATTGAAGTGAATTGTGGGACATTCATTTGGTATCTGGAGAGTTGGAGAACTGGTTGGTTTGAGAAACCGCCCCCACCCCACATTTGGTGTCAGAAGCATTGTGAGTAAAAATAGTTCAGATGCAGTTTGTGCCCATGGGGTAGAGAGAAGCTGTTTGATCCACATGAGACATATATTTGGAACTTTGGCCTCATTGGTCCCCCTTAACCAGAGCTGACAGTCTTCTTATAAGGTAAGGGCCCTCAACAATAATAGGGAAGCAAGAAAAGTCATCTGTGATGTTAATGTGTCATATTGAAAAAAGAGGGGCTGAAAGGTGAACTAAGCATTTATCTGATTTTTTTTTTTTTTTGAAACAGAGTCTCACTCTGTTGCCCAGGCTGGAATGCAGTGATATGATCTTGGAGCCTCCACCTCCCAGGTTCAAGTGATTCTCCTGTCTCAGCCTCCCGAGTAGCCAGACTTACAGGCATGAGCCACCATGCCTGGCTAATTTTTGTATTTTTAGTAGAGATGGGATTTTGCCATGTTGGCCAGACTGGTCTTGAACTCCTAATCTCAAGCGATCCACTTGCCTTGGCCTCCCAAAGTGCTGGGATTACAGGCATGAGCCACTGTGCCTGACCACACACTAAGCCTTTATCTGATTTCACTTGAGTGTATTATAGAGTACTGCTTTGCTCTAAGGAAAATATGAAAAGATAATTAATATTCAAACCCACATATTTATTAGCCTAGCATGCTAAAAATATGTGAGCTGTGGGTCCTAGGTGCCTCAGGACAGCTGATTACAGGGACACTCCTCACAGAAGGAGGGGAAAGAAGAAAATGCACAGGGACTCTTAGGAAGATAAGTTGGGCTGGAGGTCAGAGACTGACCCAGGGATCATCCATGAGTGTCAGTCACCTATCCTGGATACATGTGTAAATTTCTGATCTCTACCTGAGTTGGAGGCTGCTTTAAAGTTGTCTCAAATGGATTCCTCTCCAGGAGAGATGCCTGCTGAGAACTCAAAAGAACGTTCCTGATAGTTTCTTTTTTTGTTTTTTTGTTTTTGTTTTTGTTTTTGTTTTGAGACGGAGTCTCGCTCTGTCACCCAGGCTGGAGCGCAGTGGCGCAATCTCGGCTCACTGCAAGCTCCGCCTCCCGGGTTCACGCCATTCTCCTGCCTCAGCCTCTCCGAGTAGCTGGGACTACAGGCCCCCGCCACCACGCCCGGCTAATTTTTTTGTATTTGTAGTAGAGACGGGGTTTCACCGTGGTCTCGATCTCCTGACCTCGTGATCCGCCCGCCTCAGCCTTCCAAAATGCTGGGATTACAAGCGTTAGCCACCGCGCCCGGCCCGTTCCTGATAATTTCTAAAAGATTCGATCCTTAAAACTTGTTTCCAAGCAGACTTGAAGCTGATTTTTGAGTCAGAGGCCTTAAAAGTGTCATATACAAGTGGCATCATTTTAAGTCCAAAGTGAAACACTTGATTTGCATAAGCTAGTTTATTAACTAAAGCTGTTTTCTTATGTTACAGTATTTCAGCACATTTCATTCAACATAAAAAGAATATTAAATGTCCCTGGTTGTGGAAGAGTGTTTATTTTTCTCAAAATTATCTAGCATTTTGCTTACAGTGCTTTGAATATTTGACTTAAAATTATTATTGATGTTGAATTGTAGGGTTCTGATTTAGGTCTTGATTCATATACATTTAAAGGAGGTTGGTAACCCCCTCATGGTAGAGTGAAGGGAGAAAAGGGCCAAGAGGACAAAGTACCACTGATAAAGAAGAGATTGTCAAATAGATGCATTCCTAGTCATGAATTACGCTTTTCCAAACATTTTTAAAGCAATGCCTTTGTGTCAACTCAACCCTTCTTCCCCATTTCTTGTCATAGAATGTAGCATGGCCGTAGGTGAAAAAGCTGATCATTAAAGTATGAAGCCATGAATTATAAGCATTTTGCCATGATGCCCTTTTATACTTATGTTTTTAAAAGTACTAACCAACATATAGGAGTTTAGAATAGTGAAGATATAATTTGATTAAGTTATAGGTAAACAGAAAGGATAATCTTAGGCTCAGAATTTCTAATATGAGTACATGAGTTTACTTTATAAACTGGTATAGGTTATGTAATTAGCCCATAAGTTACTTAAAGGACGAGGGGACCTAATTTTTGTCAGTTTTCAGTTACATTGGTGCCATTCAGGAGTCCAGCTGTTTACAGGAAATATGTACTTAGCAGAGTAGTATTTTTCCTTGAAAAAAATTTGAATTCAGCCTAAATACAGAATGAATATGAATAGCTTGTGAAAAGGGTTAGAGAACAACAATATTCCTATAGTTTCTGTATTAATGCAGTAGAGACAGAGGTTCCTGACGCAAAAAGAAAACCACAAGTAAAGACTGTCAAATTAGAGCTTTAGAATATGACTTGAAAAAGTAGGGATGGGCAAAACAGCATAGGAAAATATTTTTTCTTAATGAAGATGGACAGTGTTTTCTTGTTTTAGTAATGCACTGCTGCTACCTGGAAGATGTCTAACTTCATTTTCTACAACTCTTGTGTGATTTGGCCATTGTCATTAAGATGCATTGATTTTATTTATGAGGTATATAACTTTAAATATCTAAATGCTGTATTAAGTGACTTGTTTCAAAGGAATAAATAAAGTGAAAACAAAAACAAAAAAGAACGTTCCAACTATAGTTATATATAGTGTAATGGTTCCTGGTCAGGGTGGATGGGATTCAGAAACTCTTAAAGGTAAAGAAAGAAAATAGCAGTAGTGATCTGAATGTTAAACTGGGGCTCTGGTGTACTTTATTCCAGGGGCCAGAGCTGGACCATTTTCAAAGATGAAACTCAACCAAGCTGTTTAATGCTTCCTTCATATGTTTGGAAAAGTAATAAAAGGTATGATTGACCCCCAGGCCACTAGAAAATTAGCTGCTCACTCTGGGGTCAGTCTGACCTTCAGGGAAACTTTTATAATTGGAACTTGGCTATGTTTTTCCAACATAGACTTAAATCAGACCCTTCCAGAAAAGAATGATTCAAGGAATTGTTGCTATATAGTCATCGGCTGGAGTGAGGATAGATTTATTTTGTTCACATATTACTGTGTTCATTCAACAGATAATTTTTGAGTACCTACCATATTTTTACATTCTGCTGGAGCTAGGGCTAAAATGGTGAACATGACTGATGTGATGCCTGCTCTCACAGAGAAATAAACAATTATAATACCATCTAAGAAGAGTAAAGGAAGCATATTGCCAGGCAGTATACAGGAGAGGTATTCAACCAGACTAGAGAGGTAGTGAAGATGATCAGGATACTTGTGTGTGTGTGTGTGTATGTGTGTGTATACTTTTTAAAAAAAATTAGTGACTAATCTTTTTTTTTTTTACTGTCTCCATAGTTTTGCCTTTTCCAGAATGTCATATGGTTAGAATCATATGGTATATATGGTATATAGCCTTTTCAGATTGGCTGCTGCTTTTTTCTTGCTTTCTCTCTCTCTTTCTTTTCTTTTCTTTTTTTTTTTTTGAGATGGAGTCTCGCTCTGTCACCCAGGCTGAAGTGCAATGGCGTGATCTTGGCTCACTGCAACCTCTGCCTCTTGGGTTCAAGCGATTCTCCTGCCTCAGACTCTGGAGTAGCTGGGATTACAGGTGCCTGTTACCACGCCCGGGTAATTTTTTTGTATTTTTAGTAGAGACAGGGTTTCACCATGTTGGCCAGGCTGGTCTTGAACTCCTGACCTCAAGTGATCCACCCGCTTTGGCCTCCCAAAGTGCTGGGATTACAGATGTGAACCACCGCACCCAGCCCAGATTGGCTTTTTACTTATTAATATGCATTTAAGTTGCTTCCACATCTTTTTGGGGCATGATAGCTGCTTTCCTTTTAGTTCTGAATAATATTCTATTGTCTGGATGTACCAAAGTGTATTTACCCATTCATCTACTGAAGGGCTTCTTGGTTGCTTTCAAGTTTTGGCAATTATGAATAAAGCTGCTATAAACATCTGTGCAGGTTTTTGCGGGGGCTAAAGTTTCAACTGGCTTTATATTTTATGTCTAGTTTCCTAATCCATTTGGAGTTTATTCTTGTATGCCATGTGAGATATGAATCTAATTTTATCTTTTTCTAATGGTTACTTAGTTCTCCCAGGATAACTATTAAAAAGCCCATCTTTGCCTTAATGATTTGAGGTGTCACCTTTATCAGATCTGAATTTCCAAATGCCCTCAAGTCTATTCTGAGCTTTCTATTGTATTCAGTTGGTTTATTTGTATATTCATGTGCCAGAACCACACTATTTTTGTTATAGAGACTTCATAGTATGTTGTAGCATCTGCTCTACATACTATGCAGTTAGATATTATTATTTATTAGTTATTATTATTTATTTGCTCTCTTTTGCTTTTTGTATTCTCCTGGCTAATTTTTTATATTTGTTTTTCCATATAAGTTGTAGTTTTTTTTTTTTTCTTTTTTTTTGAGAAGGAGTCTTGCTCTCTCACCCAGGCTGGAGTGCAGTGGGATGATCTCGGCTTACTGCAACCTCTGTTTCCTGGATTCAAGCGATTCTCATGCCTCAGCCTCCTGAGTAGCTGGGACTACAGGTGTATGCCACCATGCCTGGCTAATTTTTTTTTTTTGAGACGGAGTCTCACTCTGTCACCCAGGCTGGAGTGCAGTGGCGTGATCTCGGCTCACTGCAAGCTCCTCCTCCTGGGTTCACGCCATTCTCCTGCCTCGGCCTCCCAAGTAGCTGGGACTACAGGCACCCGCCACCACGCCCAGATAATTTTTTTTTTTTGGTATTTTTAGTAGAGATGGGGTTTCACCAACTTAGCCAGGATGGTCTTGATCTCTTGACCTTGTGATCCGCCTGCCTCGGCCTCCCAAAGTGCTGGGATTACAGGCATGAGCCACCACGCCCAGCCCACATCTGGATAATTTTTGTATTTTTAGTAGAGATGAGGTTTTACTATGTTGGCCAGGCTGGTCCTGAACTCCTGACCTCAGGTGATCCGCCTGCCTTGGACTCCCAAAATGCTGGGATTACATGTGTGAGCTACCATGCCTGGCTAAGTTGTAGTTTTAACTTGTCTGATACCATAAAAAAGCTTATTGTTATTTTTATTGAGATTTTATTGAACTTATAAATTAAACTAGGAAGAACTGACAATTTAATATTTAGTTTATTATCCAAGAACAGGCAATGTCTATTTGTTCAAGTCTACTTTGGTGTCTTTTGAAAGTATTTAAAAAATTTTCCTCACATAGGTTTCACACATCTCATGCTAAGCTTATTAAATATTTAGTTTTCTTTGTTGTCATCACAAGTAGTATTTTCTCTAACTGGTTGTTTGTGTATATGAAGGCTGTTGATTTTTGTTAATTTTATATTCTGCTACCTTATTATATTTTTAAATGCTTAAGTTAGTTTTATTATACTTGAGGGTCATCCAGGGATACTGTCTTTCATTGGAATGTAGAAATGATTTTACTTCTTCTTTACCCATTCTTATGCTCCTAAGTAATTTCTCTTGTCTAACTGCATTGACCAATATCCCTAATTAAGTATTGAATAGTAATCGAGATAGTGGGCATGCTGGTCTCTTTTCTGATCTTAATGGAAATGCTTCTAGTCTTTCCCAATTAAATAAAATATCGGTTCTAGGGTAGATAGATATGGATTTTAGGTATATATGATGTACTTTAGGTTTAGGTACCAGTGCCACTTGCTTTATAAAGGGAATTGGGATGTTTTGCTTGTTTCTTAATGCTCTGGAACAATTTATAGAACATTGGGACTATCTGCTCTTTGAAGGCTTACCAAGCCTTCCCTGGAAAACCATGCGGGCTTGATAGTTTTTGTGTAAGGAGCAATTCTTACTTTCTCTATGTTTTTTCTATGGAAACTGGTTTGTTTAAGCTAATTATAATTTGGTAATCTGTATTTCTCCGGGAAATTATCCACTCCATCTAGTTTTTGAAATTTATTTGCTTAGAGGCATACAACAAAATAGTATCTTATAATTTTTAAAATTTCTTCTTTCAATAGTTATTTTCCCTATGTCATTTCTTATTTTGCTGATTTGTGATTTCTTTTTTTTTCTGTATCACATTAGTTGGTGGCTTGTATATTTTCTTAGTTCTTTCAAAAACCCAGGATTTTAATTTATTAATTAGGTCTACTGTAATTTTCTATTCCCTTCCTCATTAATTTCTGCTTTTATCTGTATTAGTTCCTTCCTTGTGCTTTTTTTTTTTTTTTTTTTTGAGACAGAGTCTCACTCTGTTGCCTAGGCTGGAGTGTATGGCATGACCTCGGCTCACTGCAACCTCCACCTCCTGGGTTCGAGTGATTCTCATGTCTCAGCCTCCCGAATGGCTGGGATTACAGGCGCCCACCAGCACACCTGGCTAATTTCTGTACTTTTAATAGAGATGGGGTTTTGCCATGTTGGCCAGGCTGGTTTCAAACTCCTGACCTCAAGTGCTCTGTCTGCCTCAGCCTCCCAAAGTGTTGGGATTACAGGCGTGAGCCACTGTGCCTGGACTCTTTTTGTGCTTTATCTTGGCTTATTTGATTGTTCTTTTTTTTTTTTTAACCTGAAATTTTAATTCATTTATCTTCAATCATTTATCTTTACTGATTAAAAGTATTTACTGTGCAAAGATTCTTTCCTTGATAAAATTCTAGTTAGATTCCTTTCAGCTGTTTTTTCAAGTAGGCATTATCTTTAGGTATGTCCTCAGGAAGAATCCTGCTAACTCAGCTTAGCTAGAATCCCCCGCCCTCAATATTTGACTACCCTTGAATATATGATCAAATTCCTCATTCTCCACCATCTCCCAGGTAATACCTGATTACCTTGGCCTGCCGTTAGCAAGATTCTTTTTAGGTCAGTTTAGCAAGGATTACTCTACTCTCTCAGTAATTTTCTGTCTACTGACCTCCACTTACTCCCAACTCTGCTCTTTGACTATAAATTCCCCCTTTTCCTTATTCTTTTTGGAGCTGGGCCCAATCAGTTTCCTGTACTTCAAAACCCACTATAGTAGTCCCTGTAACTATTGCAATAGTCCTGAATAAATTCTGCTTTACTGTTTTAACAAATGTCATGGGTAACTTTTTTTTCTTAACAGCTGCTATGGATTTTCCTCTGGTGGCTGTTATTATGTATCCCATAGATTCTGATATGTAGTTGTTTTCATTATCATTGTTTGAATATTGTATAGTTTCAGTTGTATTTCTTCTTTCACCCAGAGTTGTTTAATAGTAGAAGATTTTAATATTTCCAGGTGGAAAGACCTTTCTGATTTTATTTTTGTAAGTATTTTCTAGTTTTATCGTATTGTGATCAGGGAGTGTTGTTTGTAGTATTTCTACATTATGAAAATTAGTAGTATTTTCTTTGTGATCTAATATATGACCAGTATTTGTGTTACATAAGTTCTTGAAAAGTTGTATTCTCTATTTTCAGGTATAGAGTTCAACATAACTCTAAAAGATATATGTTATTACATGTATTGTTTGGATTGGCTATCTGCTTACTTTTAGTGTCTACTTGTTTTGTGCTGAGAGTTAATATATTAAAATATTCTATTATTAACATGTTTCTAAGTCTCCTTGCAGCTCATGTAGATTTTGTTTCATAAAGTTGGTTTCTGTAGTATCTAATGCATAAATATTCTTGTTATATCTTTATCATGAATTACAGCATTTGGCATTAAAAATTATAGATTTGTTAATTTTCCTCTTGTTCATTTTTGTAGTATTGAGTGTTTTGCAAGATTCTTAATCTAATAATGCCCTGTCCTGTCAATATAGGGCAGAAGTGGATTTTTCTCTACTGTGTTTTGGAGTTGGGGAAGGATGTGAATCCTTAGGCTATGGTTAATGCTGAGTGTCAACTTGATTGGATTGAAAGATACAAAGTATTGATCCTGGATGTGTCTGTGAGGGTGTTGCCAAAGGAGATGAACATTTGAGTCAGTGGACTGGGAAAAGCAGACCCACCCTTAATCTGGGTGGGTACAATCTAATCAGCTGCCAGCACAGCTAGAATATAAAGCAGGCAGAAAAATGTGAAAAGAGAGACTGGCCTAGCCCCCCAGCCTAGATCTTTCTCCTATGTTGGATCCTTCCTGCTCTCGAACGTCAGACTCCAGGTTATTCAGTTTTGGAACTCGGACAGGCTCTCCTTGCTCCTCAGCCTGCAGATGGCCTATTGTGGGACCTTGTGGTTGTGTGAGTTAATACTTAATAAATTAACTCCCCTTTTTATGTTTATCTATTCCATTAGTTCTGTCCCTCTGGAGAACCCTGACTAATACAGAATTTGGTACCAGGAGTGGTTCTTGAGGAACAGCATATAAAGGATGGAGTTCTTTCCTTGGTTTTGGGTTTCTGGAGTTGGCTGCTTGATATGATTAGACCCCAAAATGCTAAAGACTCTACTTCTAATATTATAGAGAACACGGATAGTCCTTGGCGTGAACAGTTTAGAGAGTTATGCAAAATAAATATATTTGACTTTCCTGATTCATCACTCATGAGAGGCAAGGAGTTTAGTGACTATACATAATATCTTTGACCATATATGGAGAACCAAGGAACATAATGAAGCTGATTGGTTGCTCTTAACTTTAGTGGACAAAGTGATGAAAGAAAATGAACTCAGGGATTCCGTCTCCTGGTTTCAGAAGCAGTTACTGAGCCTCAAATCTGCTAAGATTCCTCTGCGTGAAAATCTTATCTCCTGTAGAGAAAGAGCTCAAATTGTGGAAAAACATACAAGCTATTATTGTGCAAGTGGCTGACCTGCAATGAAAGGTGCATGCACAGCCTCACCAGGTGTCTACTGTTAAAGTGAGGGCATTGATTGGAAAAGAGTGGGAGCCTGCAACTTGGAATGGGGATGTGTAGGAGGACCCTGATGAAGCTGGGGACACTGAGTTAGTAAACTCTGATGAACCTTTTTTGCCAGAAGAAACACCTTCCCCATCCCCAGTAGTGGCAACATCCCCTCCCCAACCCCTGCTGCAATCAGCCTTTCTACCTTTGTCTGAGGAGATAAACCTTGTGCTGCCTGAGGCAACAGTGATGGCCTCCCTTGAGGCACTTACCAGGCAATATAATATTGATTCTCCTCAGGAGCCGCCCCCCAACACCCCTGTTTGCTTCTAGACCTGCAACTAGACTAAAGTTGCAGTGGGCCTCTAGAGGTGAAGTTGGGAATGTGACTCATGAGAAGGTGTGCTACACTAGAAAAAGAACTGCTTGAGTTTTCTAATTTATATAAACAGAAATCTGGAAAACAGGCATCAGAATGGATATTAAGGGTGTGGGATAATGATGGAGGGAACATATAGTTGGATTAGAATGAATTTATTGATTTGGGCCCACTAAGTAGGGACTCTGCATTTAATGTTGCAGCTTGGGGAGTTAAAAAAGGTTCTGATAGTTTATTTGCTTGGTTAGCTGAAATATGGATTAAAAGATGGCCCACTGTGAATGGACTGGAAATGCCTAATCTTCCTTGGTTTAATGTAGAGGAAGGGATCCAAAGGCTTAGGGAGATTCAGATGGTGGAATGGATTGGTCACTTTAGACATATTCATCCCAGCTGGGAGGGTCCAGAAGATATACCCTTGACCAATACCCTTTGAAATAGATTTGTGAGGGCAGTGCATGCATCTTTGAAGAGCTCTGTAATTGCTCTTGTCTGTATGTCAGATCTAACAGTGGGGACCGCAGTCACTCAACTACAAAATTTAAATACAGTGGGAATAATTGAATCCTGAGGTGGCAGGGTCCAAGTCCCAGCGCTCAACTGTCAAAGGCAAGCTGGGCATAGCTACTGTAATGGACAGCAGAGGCAAAGTGGCAATCAGAATAGTCTGAGTGCTGTAGGGCTCTGGCATTGGCTAATCACAGTGTTTCTAGAAGTGAAATTGATAGGAAGCCTATTGCATTCCTACTGAATTTATACAAGCAGAAAACTTCTAGATTGAATGGACAAATGAATAATTTGAATTATAAAAGCAGAGAATCGCAGCCCCTCAGTCAATTTCCAGACTTGAGCCAGTTTACAGACCCAGAACCCCTTGAATGAAGGTGAGGCTGGGTCCCCTTGAGGAAGGACCCCACTACATTACCAACAATTTATGCAGTGAACCTTTCTCCCAACCTTCCCCAAGGAGACCTCTGGCCTTTTGTCAGGGTAACTGCAAGGCCAGCAATATGCCTTTACTGTCCTACCTCAGGGGTATATCAACTCTCTGGCTTTGTGTCGTAATCTTATTCAGAGAGACCTTGATTGCTTTTTGCTTCTGTGAGATATCACACTGGTCCATTACATTGATGATATTATGCTGATTGGATCCAGTGAGCAAGAAGTAGCAAACACTGGATTTATTAGTGAGACATTTGAGTGCAAGAGGATGGGAAATAAATCCAACTAAAATGAGGGGAACTTCTAGTTCAGTAAAGTTTCTAGGGGTCCAGTGGTGTGGGGCCTGTCGAGATATTCCTTCTAAGGTGAATGTTAAGTTGCTGCATTTGGCCCATCTTACAACACCTAGTGGGCCTCTTTGGATTTTGGAGGCAGCACATTCCTCATTTGGGTGTGTTACTCTGGCCCATTTATCGAGTGACCCATAAGGCTGCCAGTTTTGAGTGGGATCCAGAACAGAAGAAGGCTCTGCAACAGGTCCAGGCTGCTGTGCAAGCTGCTCTGCCACTTGGGCCATATGACCCAGCAGATCCAATGGTGCTTGAGGTTTCAGTGGCATGTAGAGCTGTTGTTTGGAGCCTTTGGCAGGCACCCCTCGGTGAATCACAGTGAGTGCTATCACTAGGATTTTGGAGCAAGGCCCTGCCATCTTCTGCAAGTAACTACTCTCCTTTTGAGAGACAGCTTTTCACCTGTTACTGGGCTTTGGTGGAAACTGAAAATTTGACTATGGGTCATTAAGTTACCGTGCAACCTGAACTGCCTGCCATGTTATGAGTGCTTTGTAACCCATCTAGCGTAAGGTGGGTCGTGCACAACAGCATTGCATCATCAAATGGAAGTGGTATATATGTGATAGGGCTCAAGCAGGTCTAGGCTGACCTGGCTACAGCCACTGCTGAGTGCCCAATTTGCCAGCAGCAGAGACCAACACTTAGCCCTCGATGTGGCACCATTCCTTGGGGTGACCCACGTGGTGGCAGGTTGTTTAGATTAGACCTCTTCCATCATGGAAAAGACAGAGGTTTGTCCTCACTGGAATAGACACTTACTTCGGATAGGGGTTTGCCTGCCCTGAATGCAATGCTTCTGCCAAGACTACCATCTGTAGACTCACAGAATGCCTTATCCACTATCATGGTATTCCACACAGCATTGTCTCTGACCAAGGCACTCACTTTATGGCTAAAGAACTGTAGCAGTGTGCTCATGCTTACCGTGTTCCCCATCATCCTGAAGCAACTGGATTGATAGAATGGTGGAATGCCTTTTGAAGTCACAGTTACAATGCCAAGTGGGTGACAGTACTTCGCAGGGCTGGGGCAAGGTTCTCCAGAAAGCCATGTATGCTCTGAGTCAGCATCCAATATATGGTACTGTTTATCCCATAGCCAGGATTCAAGGGTCCAGGAATCAAGGGGTGGAAGTGGAAGTGGCACCACCTACCATCACCCTTAGTGATCCACTAGCAAAATATTTGCTTCCTGTTCCCATGACATTACGTTCTGCTGGCCTAGAGGTCTTAGTTCCAGAGGGAGGAAAGCTGCCAGTAGGCGACACAACAATGATTCATTAAACTGGAAGTTAAGATTGCCACCTGGACACTTTGGGTTCCTTCTACCTTTAAGTCAACAGGCTAAGGAGAAGGGAGTTACAGTGTTGGCTGGGGTGATTTACCCAGACTGTCAAGATGAAATCAGTCTACTACTGCACAATGGGGGTAACAAAGAGTATGCATGGAATACAGGAGATCCATTATGGTGTCTCTTAGTATTACCATGCCCTGTGGTTTAGGTCAATGCGAAACTACAGCAGCCCAATCCAGGCAGGAGTGCAAATGACCCAGACTCTTCAGGAATGAAGGTTTGGGTTACTCCACAAGGAAAAAACACATGACCTGCTGAGGTGCTTGCTGAAGGCAAAGGGAATACAGAATGGGTGGTAGAAGAAGGTAGTCATCAGTACCAGCTATGACCACATGACCAGCTGCAGAAATGGGGACTGTAATTATCATGAGTATTTCCTCCTTCTTTTGTTAAAAACATGTTTGTACATGTACACACTTGTATTAAGAAAATATCTTCATTTTATTTCCTTTCTCCTTTATCATGTGACATAAGACTTATTGACTTCACATCAGCATTTAAGTGTTGTTAACTTTATATAATAGTATTTGGGTTGGGGATTGGTGTGTTTCTGGTTGTATGTAAGATAGCTGTGTTAGGTGAGGTGTAGTTATGACCTCATTATTGTCTTTATTCGAAGATTATGTATGATCTCAGGAGATGTGTATGTGTTGAAGTTGACAAGGGGTGGACTTGTGATGGTTAATATTGAGTAATAACTTGATTGGATTTAAGGATACAAATATTGATATTGAGTGTGTCTGTGAGGGTGTTACCAAAGGAGATTAACATTTGAGTCAGTGGGCTGGGAAAGGCAGACTCACCCTTAATCTGGGTGGGCACAACCTAATCAGCTGCCAGCACAGCTAGAATATAAGCAGGTAGAAACATGTGAAAAGAGAGACTGGCCTAGCCTCCCAGCCTACATCTGTCCCATGCTGGATGCTTCCTGTCCTTGAACATCGGACTCAGTTCTTCAGTTTTGGAACTCGGACTGGCTCTCCTTGTTCCTCAGCCTGCAGATGGCCTATTGAGGGACCTTTTGATTGTGTGAGTTAATACTTAATACACGTCCCTTCATATATATATATATATATATATATATATATATATATATATATAGTATATATATATATATAGTAGTGACTTAAGTGTATTAAGTATTAACTCACACTATACACACACACACACACACACACATTCCATTTGTTCTGTCCCTATAGAGAACGCTAATACACCATATAAATAAAATTAGAGAAGAACAAGGAGACATTAAAACTGATACTGTAGAAAGTCAAAGGATCATTAGTGGCTACTATGAGCAACTATATGTCAATTAATGGAAAATCAAGAAGCAATGGATAAATTCCTAGACACATACAACCTGCCAAGATTGAACCATGAAGAAATTAAAAAGCTGAACAGATCAATAACAAGTAACAAGATTAAAGGAATAATAAAATGTCTCCCAGCAAAGAAAACCTGGAATCTAATAGCTTCACAGCTGAATTTACCAAACATTTAAAGAACTAATACCAATTCTACTCAAACTATTCCAAAAAATAGAAGCAGAGGGAATACTTCCAAACTTATTCTACAAGGCCAGTATTACCCTGATATCAAAACCAGACAAAGACACATCAAAAAAAAGAAAATTACAGACCAATGTCCCTGATGAATATTGATGCAATAATCCTACAATAAAATAGTAGCAAACTGAATTCAGTAACACATTAAAAAGATCATTCATCATGACTAAGTGGGATTTATCCTAGATAAGCAAGGATGGTTTAACATATGCAAATCAATCAGTGTGATACAGCATATCAACAGAATGAAGGACAAAAACCGTGCAATTATTTCAATGGATGCTGAAAATGCATTGATAAAATTTGACATCTCTTCAGGATAAAAACCCTCAAAACCTGGGTACAGAAGGAACATACCTTAGCATAATAAAAGCCATATATGACAGACCCAAAACTAGTATCATACTGAGTGGGGAAAACTGAAAACCTATTCTCTAAGATCTGGAACATGACAAGGATGCCCACTTCCACCACTTTTACTCAACATGGTACTGGAAGTCCTAGCTAGAGCAGTCAGACAAAAGAAAAAAAATGAAGGGCATCCAAATTGAAAAAGAAGTCAAATTATCCTTGTTTGCAGATCATATAATCTTATTTTTGGAAAAATCTGAAGACTCCACCAAAAAAACTGATGAACAAATTCAGTAAAGTTGCAGGACACAAAATCAACATACAAAAATCAGTAGCATTTTTATATGCCAAGAGTGAACAATGTAAGAAAAAACAATGGAGCAATCCCATTTACAATAGCTGCAAAAAAAACAAATACCTAGGAATTAATCAAAGAAGTAAGAGGTTTCTACAATGAAAACTATCAAATATTGATGAAAAAATTGAAAAGGACCTTAAAATTGGAAAGAGATTCCATATTCATGGATATGAAGGACCAATATTGGTAAAATGTCCATACTATCCCAAGCAATCTACAGATTCAGTGCAATCTCTATCAAAATAACAATGACATTCTTCACAGAAATAGAAAAAACAATACTAAAATTTATACAGAACCACAAAAGACCCAGAATAGCCAAAGCTATTCTACACGAAAAGAACAAAACTGGAGGAATCACATTATCTGCCTTCAATTTATACTACAGAGCTGTAGTAACCAAAACAGCATGGTACTGGCATAAAAAACAGACACATAGACCAGCAGAACAGAATAGAGAAGCCAGAAATAAACCTATACATCTACAGTGAACTCATTTTCGATGAAGGTACCAATAACATATTTAATACATTGGGGAAAGGACAGTCTTTTCAATAAATGGTACTGAGAAAACTGGATACCTGTATGCATAAAATGAAGTAGACCCTATCTCTCATTATATACAAAAATAAAAATGGATTAAGACTTAAGTCTAAGACCTCAAACTATGGAACTACTAAAAGAAAACATTGGAGAAACTCTCTGGGACATTGGAGTGGGGAAAGATTTCTTGAGTAATATCCCACAAGCACAGGCAACCAAAGCAAAAATGGACAAATAGGATCACATCAGGTTAAGCTTCCGCACAGCAAAGGAAACAATCAACAAAGTGAAGAGACAATCCACAGAATGGGAGAAAATATTAGCAAACCATCCATCTAAAAAGGGATTAATAAATAGGATATCTAAGGAGCTCAAACAACTCTGTTGGTAAAAAATCTAATAATCTGACCAAAAAAAGGGAAAAATATCTGAATAGACATTTCTCAAAAGAAGATATACAAATGGCAAATAGGTATATGAAAAGGTGCGCAACAGCATTGATCATCAGAGAAATGCAAATCAAAACTACAACGAGATATCTTGCCCCAGTTCAAATGACTTTTATCCAAAAGTCAGGCAATAACAACTACTGGTAAGGACGTGTAGAAAAAGGGACCCTCATACACTGTTGGTGGAATATAAAGTAGTACAACCACTGTGAAGAACAGTTTGGAGGTTCCTGAAAAAGCTGAAAATAGAGCTACCGTGTGATCCAGCAATCCCACTCCTAGTTATATGCTCAGGAGAAAGGAAATTGATACATTGAAGAGATATTTGCACTTCCATGTTTATTGCAGCCCTATTCACAATAGCCAAGATTTGGAAGCAACCTAAGTGTCCATCAACAGATGAATGGATAAATAAAATGTAGCATATATACACAATGGAATATTATTTAACCATAAAAAAGAATGAGATTCTGTCATTTGCAACAACATGGATGGAACTGGAGGTCATTACCTTAAGTGAAATAAGCCAGGCACACAAAGGCAAACTTTGCAGGTTCTCACTTATTTGTGGGAGATAAAAATTAAAAACAATTGAACTCATGGGGAAAGAGAGTAGAATAGAATGATGGTTATCAGATACTGGGAAGAGTAATGGGACTGGGAGAGTTGGGGAGGAGGTAGGGATGGTTAATAGGTACAAGAAAATAGAAAGAATGAATAATACCTAGTATTTGCTAGCACAACAGGGTGACTGTAGTAAAAAGTAATTTGATTGTACATTCAAAAATAACTAAAAAGAGTATAATTGGTTTGTAACACAAAAGATAAATGCTCGAGGTGATAGATACCCCGCTTACCCTGATGTGATTATTATTATTATTATTGCATGCTTGTATCAAAATCATGTAGCCCATAAATATACATACCTACTATGTACCCACAAAAATTAAAAATATAATTTTTTTAAAAAACAAAAGCATCTGTAAGGAGGACGGTTGTTTTAGGAAAGAGTTCAGTCTACTGTGGTCTTATTCACTAGAATTTAACTGACACGTTATAAACCTTTGGCTTATAAAGGAGCCTTTGTTTTTGAGCATGAGAATGGAAGCTGTGATGGCTATGTCTGGCAGATTGTCAGTATCTTCTCAGTTTTGGCAAGTTGCTTTGTTAGAATTTTAGATTGGCCAAGTCCTAGTATTGTAAAAAAAAAAAACCCAACCAAACAAATAAGGGATGAAGAGTAATGGCTAAAGAGGTTTCCTAGTTGAGAGAGTTTTTTTTTTTTTGAGACTGAGTCTCGCTCTGTCTCCCAGGCTGGAGTGCAGTGGCGCAATCTCGGCTCACTGCAAGCTCCGCCTCCCGTGTTCACGCTATTCTCCCGCCTCAGCCTACCGAGTAGCTGGGACTACAGGCGCCCGCCACCAAGCCCGGCTAATTTTTTTTGTATTTTTAGTAGAGATGGGGTTTCACCCTGTTAGCCAGGATGGTCTCAATCTCCTGACCTCGTGATCCGCCTGCCTCGGCCTCCCAAAGTGCTGGGATTACAGGCGTGAGCCACCGCGTCTGGCCAAGAGAGTTCTTTTTTTTTAAAATGACCTTGTTCAGTAGCTTCACTGGCTAGTTTGATATTTGGGTAAAGTAGCTATTAACTAATGTGAGGATTGGGGCAGAGAACAAAGGGGCAAAAGAAGATACAAGACAACAAGAGAGAGGAGGGAGTTAAGCTGGTTTGCTGCCTTTCCTGGCTTGCCTCTGCCCTGACTTCTAAGTCCAGGAACAAAAATTCATGGAGGAAGTAGGGGTTAAAAATCTCTGGGAGGCTATGATAGAGCTCAGGATTGTGCTTTTCTCAGAGGCCCCATGGTGCATGACTACGGGAGCCATTCACATGAATCAGTGCAAGGATGTGTGCATAAGTAGTCTGTATATCTCGTTAAAATGCTGATTTTGTATGACTGAGATGAGGTGTGAAATTTTCCATTCTTTTCTTTTCTTTCTTTTCTTTTTTTTTTTTTTTTTGAGACAGGGTCTTGTTCTGCCACCCAGGCCGGAGTGCAGTGGCACAATCACAGCTCACTGCAGCCTTGACCTCCCCAGGCTTGAGCGATCCTCCCACCTCAGCTGGCACTACCAGCACGGGCCACCACACCCACTAGTTTTTTAAATTTTTTGTAGAGATGGGGTTTCTCCATGTTGTCCAGGCTTGTCTTGAACTCCTGGGCTCAAGCGATTTGCCTGCCTCAGCCGCCCAGAGTGCTGGGATTATAGGTGTGAGCCACCGCACCCGGCTGAAATTCTCCATTTCTAACTTGCTCCCAGGTGAATGAGAATGTTGCATGTCTAAGAACCATATTTTAAATAGCAAGTTTCCAAGGAAATTATGCATATTAATCCTCAAAACAATCTTATAATGTAGTAGTCACTGTAGTATTTCTAATTTATACACAAGAAAGTGAGATTAAATCACTAGCCTAGTTCACCCAACTAAGTAAGGAACAAAGCCAGGATTTAAACTCAGGTAGTCTGCATCTATCATCTACATTTACAAATATATATATATAAATTAATAAAATTTATTTTTTGGAGCAGTTTTAGGCTTATAGAAAAATTGAGTGGAAAGTAGAGAGAATTCCCACCTATACTGTTTCCTATCTCCCCACAGCTTCCTTTATAATTAGCATCTTGCATTGGTGTGTTACGTTTTTTATAATTGATGAATCAGTATTGGTACATTGTTATTAACTACAGTCCATAGTCATCAATAATGATAATAAACAAACTGTTGTACTTGTTTATGTATGTACCATACTAGGTTTTTTATTATTTTAGTGTACTTGTTCTATTTGTTTTTTGTTTGTTTTTCAGCTTAATAAAAGTTTATTTTCACAATGCTACTTTACAATCCTCATTTGTTTCTCTCAAAAAGATCTCTTTTTTAAAAAAAGGCTTTAGAATGCCACACCATGTTTAAAATCTTGTAAGCTATTTTTGAAATCTAACTTAAATTCTGACAATGATAAAATGTTTGCCAGCCAATCAAAGTCCCAAACTAATTAACATTCAAAGTAAAAAAAGAATCATCATTGGGATCTCATTATATTTTGATAGCTGTAAAGGCTGATTGACTGCTGTCATTAATAGTGTTAGTGTCATAAGCAAATAATATTACTTACATTCTAGAAAAAGAAATAAGCATATTTGTCTTGTACATCTTATACACTGAGGTATAAAACCGTGTTTTACCAACTTTTTTAATTAATGTACCAAATAATTTCTTCCACAATGGCAACTGTGGTAAAAACCCCCATAGCATTAGCCAACCTGCTGGCATGTTCTGTGGTCTTCTAATTAATATAGCGCACAGACATTTATAAGCTACACAGCCACAGTAATTTACAAGTAACTAATAAATATTTAAATGTTGGGAACATAACAAAACTACATTCTAAATAGTTTACTTCCCCTTTTTCCTTATATGATTACTTTTATATTCATTCTTCCTACTCATTTTTTCACTAGACTCTATTAAATTCAAGATTTAAATATGGCTAAGCATAAGACAAAAGAGATGAGTGTCAACAGTATAGCTGAATTTTATCAGTGTCTAAGCCACTTGAAGCTATTCTCCAAAAGATAAGTTATTCAACCCAAGGCAAACAGAGGAAGTTGGATTTGAATCTTAGGTTCTTTATATTTTTAACTGTCAGGTCCACAGGAACATCCAAGGCTCAAGTTTTGAATGTCTACGTGTCATGAAGTTAACTGTGGCACTAGCGGAATGTCGATTACTGAAGATGAACCCCTAGACACATTCAGCAAGATATTCAACTTGCAGAAGGCAGGGAATTTGGAGTGGTACACAATCAGATAACAAGGTTTCAAACTCTAGTCAAAGACAAGATGATATTCTACCTAAATAACAATTTCTAAGGAACTTGAATAACAATCTCTAAGGACTCTCGTCACTATATGAAGAACTTAATGGCTCCACACTCTTAATTAAAAGGACAGCCATTTAATCAATTTTCTGCAGTGAATTATTAGACTAACTTCCTAGCATCTGGAGATTACAGTATGTTCCATCTTGAAGCTGTCACAATCAAGACCATTACCTGACATGCATTCAACAAATATTCGATGACAAACAAAGTATAAGGTTAATTGTTACAGAAAGTTAGGTCTTCTAACACCGAAGTGTTAAGTGGACTCAATGTTGAACCTTTTTGAGTGCCAACATGACACTCAAAGGAAATGCTCATGAACATTTCAGGTTTCAGATTTGGGATGCCCAACTGGTAAGTATAATGCAAATATTCCAAACTTTGAAAAAAATTACAAAATCTGAAATACTTCTTGTCCCAAGCATTTTTGGAAAAGGGATATTCAACCTGTACCTTATAACTTTTCCCTAAATCACTTTTGGCTCTACCACTTCTATCCCTATATGGAAGCTGAAGTATGTTATTACTGCTGTTACATGACTTTTTCTACATTCTGGTTCTATTTCTGCTAAATTATTCTTACAGTTTTTATCAATTTAAGTTTTTTAAAAAACTGCCTTTTTAGAACTCTGAAACAGTATTTAAAAATTAAACTTAAAAAATTTTAAGTTTTGTTCATCATATACAATAAAATTCCGATATATGATGTTAGACAAATTATTAGCCAGGTAATTTCTGTTCACCTAGTATCAATGCTATAAAGAGGTTCAAGTGAACTTTCTTTAGTGAGATGAGTTTCAGTGATCCTGAAGATGGTAAATGAACCATTATTTGTGTATCTAAAGTGTGTACTGTTAAGAAATTATCCATAAATCATGTGTTTTTTGGCTGCATAAATGTCTTCTTTTGAGAAGTATCTGTCTATGTCCTTCACCCACTTTTTGATGGGGTTGTTTGTTTTTTTCTTGTAAATTTGTTTGAGTTCACTGTAGATTCTGGATATTAGCCCTTTGTCAGATGAGTAGGTTGCAAAAATTTTCTCCCATTCTGTAGGTTGCCTGTTCACTCTGATGGTAGTTTCTTTTGCTGTGCAGAAGCTCTTTAGTTTAATTAGATCCCGTTTGTCAATTTTGGCTTTTGTTGCCATTGCTTTTGGTGTTTTAGACATGAAGTCCTTGCCCACGCCTATGTCCTGAATGGTATTGCCTAGATTTTCTTCTAGGGTTTTTATGGTTTTAGGTCTAACATGTAAGTCTTTATTCCATCTTGAATGAATTTTTGTATAAGGTGTAAGGAAGGGATCCAGTTTCAGCTTTCTACATATGGCTAGCCAGTTTTCCCAGCACCATTTATTAAACAGGGAATCCTTTCCCCATTGCTTGTTTTTGTCAGGTTTGTCAAAGATCAGATAGTTGTAGATACGTGGCATTATTTCTGAGGGCTCTGTTCTGTTCCATTGATCTATGTCTCTGTTGTGGTAGCAGTACCATGCTGTTTTGGTTACTGTAGCCTTGTAGTATAGTTTGAAGTCAGGTAGCGTGATGCCTCCAGCTTTGTTCTTTTGGCTTAGGATTGACTTGGCGATGTGGGCTCTTTTTTGGTTCCATATGAACTTTAAAGTAGTTTTTTCCAATTCTGTGAAGAAAGTCATTGGTAGCTTGATGGGGATGGCATTGAATCTATAAATTACCTTGGGCAGTATGGTCATTTTCACGATATTGATTCTTCCAACCCATGAGCATGGAATGTTCTTCCATTTGTTTGTATCCTCTTTTATTTCATTGAGCAGTGGTTTGTAGTTCTCCTTGAGGTCCTTCACATCCCTTGTAAGTTGGATTCCTAGGTATTTTATTCTCTTTGAAGCAGTTGTGAATGGGAGTTCACTCATGATTTGGCTCTCTGTCTGTGATTGGTGTACAATAATGCTTGTGATTTTTGTACATTGATTTTGTATCCTGAGACTTTGCTGAAGTTGCTAATCAGCTTAAGGAGACTTTGGGCTGAGACAATGGGGTTTTCTAGATATACAATCATGTCATCTGCAAACAGGGACAATTTGACTTCCTCTTTTCCTAGTTGAATACCCTTTATTTCCTTCTCCTGCCTGATTGCCCTGGCCAGAACTTCCAGCACTATGTTGAATAGGAGTGGTGAGAGAGGGCATCCGTGTCTTGTGCCAGTTTTCAGAGGGAATGCTTCCAGTTTTTGCCCATTCAGTATGATATTGGCTGTGGGTTTGTCATAGATAGCTCTTATTATTTTGAGATACGTCCCATCAATACCTAATTTATTGAGAGTTTTTAGCATGAAGAGTTGTTGAATTTTGTCAAAGGCCTTTTCTGCATCTATTGAGATAATCATGTGGTTTTCATCATCACTGGCCATCAGAGAAATGCAAATCAAAACCACAATGAGATACCATCTCACACCAGTTAGAATGGCCATCATTAAAAAGTCAGGAAACAACAGGTGCTGGAGAGGATGTGGAGAAATAGGAACACTTTTACACTGTTGGTGGGACTGTAAACTAGTTCAACCATTGTGGAAGTCAGTGTGGCGACTCCTCAGGTATCTAGAACTAGAAATACCATTTGACCCAGCCATCCCATTACTGGGTATATACCCAAAGGACTATAAGTCATGCTGCTATAAAGACACATGCACACGTATGTTTGTTGCGGCACTAGTCACAATAGCAAAGACTTGGAACCAACCCAAATGTCCAACAGCGATAGACTGGATCAAGAAAATGTGGCACATATACACCATGGAATACTATGCAGCCATAAAAATGATGAGTTCATGTCCTTTGTAGGGACATGGATGAAACTGGAAAACATCATTCTCAGCAAAATATCGCAAGGACAAAAAACCAAACACCGCATGTTCTCACTCATAGGTGGGAATTGAACAATGAGAACTCATGGACACAGGAAGGGGAACATCACACTCCGGGGACTGTTGTGGGGTGGGGGGAGGGGTGAGGGACAGCATTAGGAGATATACCTAATGCTAAATGACGAGTTAATGGGTGCAGCACACCAACATGGCACACGGATACATATGTAACAAACCTGCACATTGTGCACATGTACCCTAAAACCTAAAGTATAATAATAAAAAATAAAGAAATAAAGAAATTATCCATAAATCAAAAACAAAAAATTTAGCAGTTGTTAAATATAATGTTAACAGGAACATTGAGCAATAAATTGAAACTTTTAAATTTAACTCATATCTGCTTAGTTTTTTATTTAGTTAAGTATAAAGGCCCAGTTAATTAATCAGTTCATTGGATTGGTCAAGGCATGACACTTGAACTACACAATAGGATTTAAAAAGCAGTTGGTTTTTTTAGTAGTTCTCTGGTAGTCACACACACATACACACATACACAAAAATTTGTAGAGTACTGTGAATATAGGATTTCCCCCATAATCTTTCATCTGCTATATTTTGTAAACTATATAAACTGGACATGGCCAAATTAGAGATGTCTGATAAACTCTTATAAAGTATTTGGGAACTTCAACTGGATTCCCAAAGGATCAATTTTAAACTGTAAAAAACAAATATTCATATAAAAGCACAACAGATTTAACAGACAACTTTGGAAAAAAATCAAATTGTAACCCAATTTTCTACTTTTTCAAACACGACTAAGAAAAAAAGTTACAAGTAGTAATGTCTGCCTTAAAAAAAAACACACACATTAACTGGGTGATTTTGTGGGGGATGGGGAAAGCTATACAGTATTATTGCACTCCATGAATGTGCAGAATTACAAAATATGCCAGCACTGAAAAACTATCTTGCATTGAGGTTTTCCAAGAGGTAAAACGAGCCTGCCAAGAAAGCATCTGGTCTGTACTAACAGCTTGCTGTCTTCAGTACAGGCCTTCATAATGTCAGTCACGCTGCTCTTGCAATGATCCCTTAATGCAAAAGAGTTTTCAGTGCTGATAGGTGGTGCTGTGATCGATGGTGTGGGATTGAATCCATATGCACATTGAGCTTCATTTCATTGTCAAGAATTTGAACAAGTTGTTGCATGGATGGAAGGTGGCCAGATTCCAGCTTAGACCACACAGTTACATCATTTAAAGTTATCTCAAATGCACCTGTTGACATACACTGGTTCCCAATCATGTTACTCAAGAAGAAAAACATCATATATGCATAGACCTTATTTTCTTGGCCCCACTGCCAGATGCTAGGAGCTTGCATGCCAAAGAAAGCAAAAGGATCCTTGCCAACAATTATTAAGCCTATTAATACTAGTTTGAAGACTGCCAGGAAAGATGCTATGTGTCTATATATTGGTTGAGGGAGGTAATTCTCTCCTTCAATGCGGATGTCTGGGTACCGCTGGCTAATAACCCGCATGTACTCCTCAAACACCCGCCTATAACCTCAGGAAATGCAAATCTGGAACTTGAGCAGCAGCCCCGTGGCGTACTGCATCTTTAATCTCTTGCTGGGCACGCTGCCCAGATTGGCTGAGGCCTCGCTCCGGACCATAGCAGATGCCGCCCCTCTCTACTTGTTTTTTTAAGGGTAACTGTGAAACAGCCTCAGGCAGATTTTTCCAGGTATTCCAGAAAAAGACCTCATTATCATAGAAGATGACAGTTCTATGTGTGTTATTGCCCCTGAAGAACTTCCAGTGGGACAAGATGTGGAGGTGGAAGACAGTAATATTGGTGATCCTGATTCTGTGTAGGCCTAGGCTAAGGTGTGTGTGTCTTAGTTTTTAACAAAAACTAAAAAGTAAAAAAAGAATTAAAAAATTTAAAAAATAGAAAAAAGCTTATAGATAAGGATATAAATATTTTTATACAGTTGTACAATGTTTGTGTATGTAAAAAGTTACGTACATAATTGCATGTGCTATAGTTTTATATGCCTGGCAGTGCAGTAGGTTTGTTTACGCCAGGATCATCACAAACATGAGGAATGTGTTGTGCTAGGATATTATGATGATTATGTCATAAGTAAGTAATAGGAATTTTTCAGCTCCATTATAATCTTATGTGATACATTGATATATATGGTCCATCATTGACTGAAATGTCATTGTGTGGTGCATGACTATAGTTGGGATCAGAGTATGTAGCCTTTCAGACTAGCTTCTTTCACTTAGCAAGTTAGGGATCCTTCATATTTTTTTGGGACTTAATAGTTCATTCCTTTTATTGCTGAATAGTATTTCACTGTCTGGATTGCCCATTCATCTATTGAAGGGCATTTTGGTTGCTTTTAATTTGGGGCCATTATGAATAAAGCTGCTATAAATGTTCATGTGCAGGTTTTTATGTGGATTTAAGTTTTTAACTCAAGTATTTGACTAGAATTTAACTAAGTGTTTGAGTAATTATTTAGGAGCAAAACTGCTGGATTATATGGTAAGACCATATTTAGTTTTGTAAGAAACTGCCAAATTGTCTTCCCCAGTAGCTGTATCATTTTGCTCCCACTCCCAGTGAATGAGAATTCCTGTTGCGCCCCATCCTTGCCAGCATTTTATATTATTAGTGTTTTGGATTTTGGCCATTTGAATAGGTATGTAGTTGCATCTCATTTTAATCATGTTTTCTTTTTAACCATTATATTCTAGCACCTCTCACTATAAGCAGCAGTTCATCTTCCTGTTATTCTAGGCAAAACCAAATTCCAATCCCACTGTGGAATTTAGCATTGTACCAGACTTCAAATTGGTTAATAACACACAAACAAAGAGACCCTATAAAAACCATTGCACTTTCAGTCCTCTCTAAAAATGTCAAAAGATTTCACTCGTAGGTTAGTACATGAATTCCACACTGCATGGCATCAGGCCGACTGCCATTCTACTTTACTTTTTAGTCAGGTTTATTAGGGATAGTTTTAATACAGTAAAACTCATCATTTTAAAGTATATAGTTTGATGAGTTTTAGCAGTATACGGATGTATAACCACCACCACAATGAAGATATAGGACATTTCCATCACTGCAAAAGGTTGTCCTTTTGTAATCCATTCCTGTCCTAGGCAACCACTACTGTCTATATAGTGTTTGGCTTTTTAGAATGCTGTTTAAATAGAATCATAGAGTGTGTACTCTTTTTAAATAATTTTGTTTCATACTAGTTTTTCTAGGGGTTCCATTTTCACCTCTCAGTAGATTTTACATATTTCTTATATGCCTCTGCATTTATTAGTTCATCTACTTCCGAAGCGTTACTCAGCATCATCTTGATCAGCCCACCATCTTCATAACAAGATTTATTGACAAGTCCTGGATTTTCTGCAAGAGCTTCATTAATTTTGGTAACTTCTTCTGATAGAGGAGAATAAAGTTCAGTAGCAGCTTTCACACTTTCCAAAGCACTAAACTAGTCTTGTTTGTTCGATTTTGTCCCAATTTCAGGCAGACTACAGTAAACATCTCCTAAAAAGCTTCCTGTGCAAAATTGCTGATTCCCACTGTTCCAATACCATTTTCTCTTATGCATTCATTTTTCTTTTTTTTTGGTGAATTTATGCAACAAGGGCTGAACCTGGCCGTGGCAGCGTCGGTAGTGCCTGCCCTCAGCACTCAAGGCGGCTACGGCTACGGGTTCCTAGGCCCTGTGCAAGATGCAGGCCATGTCCCATGCTTGGCTGCTCAGTGTCAGGTGCCGATTTTTTCCTGCATTTTCTTAGGGAAGTTTTATAGTTTTAGCTCTTATATTTAGGTCTGTGTCTTTTTAAATTAATTTTTGTGTACAACATGAAATAAAGACAGGTGTTCATTTTTTCCCTCGCTTCCTTACCTTTTCTTCTTTCCTTTCCTTCCCTTACCTCCCTCCCTGCTTTTTACCTCCTTCCCTCCCTTTCTCCCCCGCTCTTCTTTCTTACAGATGTCCAATTATCCAAGCACCATTTGTTGAAAAACCATCCTTTCTCCACTGATTTACATGTTTGTTGAAAGGCAATTGACCATATATGGTTGGAGCAATTTCTACACTCTTCTGTTCCACTGATTTATATGTCTATCTTTAGGTCACATTGTCTTCATTACTGTAGCTTCGTAGCTGGTCTCGAAAGCAGGTACTGTGAGACTTCAAATGTTCTTTTAAACTTTTTTTATGGGTCTCTTCTAGGTCCTTGAGATTATCATTTAAATTTTATAATCAGCTTATCAATTTCTATTGAAAAAACTTGCTGTGGCATTGACAGGGATAGCACTAAATCTATAGATAAATTTGGAAGAATTAACATATTAATATTGATTATTTCTATGCATACACGTGGTATAGCTCTTCATTTATTTACATCTTTAAGAACTTTTCTCAGTAATATTTTGTGGTTTTTTTGTGGTATAGGCCTTGAAATAATTTGTTAAGTGTATCCCTATATATTTTTTGTTTTGATTCTAGTGTATATATTTTTTCACATTTTAGTTTATAATTATTTTTTGATAGTATATAAGAAATGCATACTGTATACATTTTTGTATATTGGCCCTATGTCTTGTGACCTTACTAAATTTACTTGTAAGTTCTAATAACTTTTTTCATTGCTTCTTTAGAATTTTCAATGTATACTATCATGTCATCTGCAAATAAAGATAGTTTTGCTTTTTTTTAATCTATTGCTTTTTATTTCTTCTTCTTGCCTGATTGTGCTGGTTAGTATCTCCAGTACAATATTAAAATAGACATAGTGAGAACAGACATCCTTGCTGATTGTTACAGAGGGAAAGCATTCAGCCTTTCAGAATTGAAGATGAGGTTAAATTTATGTTTTGTATAGATGATTTTTATCATGTTGAGGAAGTTCCCTTTTATCTCCAGTTTGCTGATAGTTTTTAATCCCAAATGGATGTTGAATTTTGCAAATCCCTTTCTGTATTTATTTATTTATTTACTTATTTATTTATTTATTTGAGACGGAGTCTCGCTCTGTCGCCCAGGTTGGAGTGCAGTGGCGCAATGTCGGCTCACTGCAAGCTCCGCCTCCCGGGTTCACGCCATTCTCCTGCCTCCGCCTCTCCGAGTAGCTGGGACTACAGGCGCCCGCCACCACGCCCGGCTAATTTTTTGTATTTTTAGTAGAGACGGGGTTTCACCGTGGTCTCGATCTCCTGACCTCGTGATCCACCTGCCTCAGCCTCCCAAAGTGCTGGGATTACAAGCGTGAGCCACCGCGCCCGGCCTTCTGTATTTATTAAGATATCATTTTGGTTTTGAATTTGTTGATATAATGAATTTGATTATGATTGATTTTTGAATGTGGAACCAACTCTGCATACCTGGAATAAATCACATTTAATGATGTATTACATTTTATATATTACTGGTTTCAATTTATCAATATTTTGTTAAATATTTTTGAGTTGATATTCAGGAAGGATATTGGTTGTTCTGTTTTAGTTTCTTGAAACATATTTGGTTTTGCTATTGGGGATAATGCTGTCATAAAATGAGTTGTTTCCCTCCTTTCTATTTTTCTGGAAAAGTTTGCATAAAATTAGTATAATTTCTTCCTTGATTGTTGGCTAGAATTCACCCGTGAAGTCATTTAGGCCTGGAGCTCACTTTTTGGCAAAGTTTTAACTATGATTTCAATTTCTTTAGTAAACATGTCTATTCAAGCTATCTATTTCTTCTTCAGTGAGTGTTAGTAATGATTTCAAAGAATTTGTCCATTTCATCTAAGCTTTCAAATATATTAACAAAAATATTTTAAAAGTATTCTCTTCTTGTCCTATGGGATTGACAGTGATGCCTCCTCTTTCATTCCTGATATTGATAATTTATATCTTTTTGTTGTCGTTGATCAGTCTAGTGGTAGGTTTATCAGTTTTTCTGAGCTATCCAAAGAACCAGGACTTATTTATTTGTTTTTTTGTTTGTTTGTTTTCTATTTCACTGATTTCTCCCATTTATTATATCTTTTCTCTTGCTTTGGATTTAATTTGCTTTTCTTTTGCTAGTTTTTAAGGTGGAGGTTTATAGCACTGATTTGAGACTTTACTAAAATAAGCATTTAATGTTGTAATTTCCCTTTAAACATTACTCTAGCTGTGTCTCACTCATTTTGACATATTACATTTATTTTCATTTAAATAAAATATTTTCTAATTTTCATTGTGATTTTTTTTGGGTATATAGTTATGGAAAAGTGTTGTTTAATTTCCAAATACTTGGAGATCTTCCAAATATCTTTCTCTTATTGACTTCTAATTTAATTCCAATGTGGTCAGATAATTTTTTTTTTTTTGGACATAAACTTACTCTGTTGCCCAGGCTGGAGTGCAGTGGCATGATCTCGGCTCACTGCAACCCCTACCTCCCAGGATCAAGAGATTCTCGTGCCTCAGCCTCCGGAGTAGCTAGGACTACAGTCGTGGGGACTACCATGCCCAGCTATTTTTTCTGTATTTTAGTAGAGTTGGAGTTTAGCCATGTTGGCCAGGTTGGTCTTGAACTCCTGGCCTCAAGCGATCCACCTTCTTCAGCCTCCCAAAGTGCTGGGATTACAGGTGTGAGCCACTGTGCCCAGCCTGAGAACATACTTAATATTATTTCAATTGTTTTGTGTTTCTTGGTGAATGTTCTAGGTGCCTTGAAAATAATGTATATTCTGCTGCCGTTAGGTAGAATGTTCTGTAAATGTCCACTAGGTCAATTTAGTTGATAGTGTTGTCAGTCTTCTCTATCATTAATGATTTTTTTTGGTATAATTATTCTGTCAAATACTGAAAGAACAGTCTTATAAAGTTTCTCAAACTGTTATTGGACCATTCCATATTCTTTCCTAAACATGCCTTCCCTGGCTCAGTAGTACTTGGGCAGGGCCTGTAGTAGAGCAGGCACCAACCAAGTAATCAAATATTAGTATCGTTTGGTTGGCTCCCCAAATTTAGCCATATTTTTTGATTTTATGGGAAATGTTCACTTTTGGTTTCCAATAAATAAAGGGAAGGGTTTTTTTTTCCTCTTTACAAACTTAGTGTTCCTCAAAAAGATGACTTTTTGGTCAGGTGCAGTGGCTCACACCTGTAATCCCAGGAATTTGGGAGGGTAAGGTGGGAGGATCACTTGAGGCCAGAAGTTCAAGACTAGGCTGGGCAACATAGTGAGACCTCATTTCTACAAGAAATAAGAAAAAAATTAACCAGGTGTGGTGGCACATGCCTGTAGTGCCAGCAACTCAGGAGGTTGAGGCAGGAGGATCACTTAATAAGGTGGGAGGTTGAGGCTGCAGTGAGCCGTGATTACCTCTTTGCACTCCAGCCTGGGCAACAGAGCGAGACCCTGCTAAAAAAAAAAAAAAGTAAGATGACTTTTCTATCACCTCCTAGTCCTCTTTTACACGGAAGGGGAAGGACGTGTCAAGGGAGAGACTGCTGCCCCAAATAGCTGAATTTCAAATATTGAGTACTTTACTGTTTTTGTTTCCAGCAATGGGGTCTTGGTGATAGTTCCAGGGAAAAATAGGAAAAATTCTATTAAATAAGTTGTAGTTGCATGAAACTGAATTACTAAATCAGTTCATCCTGTTCTCCTTAAAATGCTTTACCATAATTACTTAAGATTGCTCACTGAGTAGATACCGTTTAGGCCAAACTGGTAGTGTCCCAGCTAAGGCTCATTCCAAAATTCCAAACTGTTTGTTTAATGTCATGGAATAAAATAATTCTTTTAACAGAAGCAAAGGCCATTATTGCACAATATCATATTATCAGCACCAACAAGTAGAAACATAGCTCTCTTGGCTGTGTTTAACTTACAAAACAGTCTGTTTGAGGACTCATACAGCTGCAACGTTCTGACCTAAGGGAGCATCTGGCCAGTTCCTCTGAGCCTAAGCAACAGGAAACTTAGTCATTTTTCTTTGTTTTCCTTGAGTGTGGCTCTTTGACAAGTAGGCCTATTTTGAGGGGAAAGAAAAAGGCTGATTGGGTTTTAAATTATAAATGAACGTGGAGGAGGAGAAATAGGATTAACATTGGTTGACCTAATCTATGCTAGACATTCTGCTAAGTGCTTACGGCCATGTCCTTATCCCATCTTCTCAAGATCCCTGTCTAAGTGATATATTAGCCCCATTTTATAGGCAAAGAGACTGAGGTTCAGAGTGGAATGAAGTCCCATAGCTGGAAGAAATTGAAATTAGAACCAGGACCTCTCTAGTACCAAAGTTCATATTCTTTGTTGTCCATCATGCTTCTATTAATATGGAGGCTCAACACAAAAGTAACCCACAATCCGTGGCTGCTTTATTGATTAGTTCTGTGGTTTCTGGAATGGTCCTACTCAAATGTGATTGGCAGTTGAGTCCATAAAAATGCCACATTTCTCTTTAGGTTTAGTGTGTTAGGGAAGCTTTGATCATGTCATGTACCTTAAGCAGGACCTGACTATTTTTGTCTTAGATAAATTTGACATTGTACAATACTGACATCTCTTTGGACTCCAGCCTTTGCAAATATTAGGCTCAATGTCAGGATTGAATAGTGAGCAGCAGCTTAGGGCCTCAGCCTAGGCAAGAAGGGAGGACTAGGAAAGTCCAAAGATTGATAAAGAGAAAGCTTACAGGCAGGCAGGCAACTCCAGGTGTCAGAATTCAGGATAAAACAAGTCCTTTTGGGTCTCAGATATCACAGACCCAAAAGGTCTTGCTGTGAGAGAGAAGATCATGCAAAGAAGTAACCTAAAGTCCAGGTGATCAGTGAACATGCATCATATCTAAATGGTGCTGTCCCATAGGCAATTGGAAGCACAGCTGCTTGCAACTCAGGAAAGATATCTGGTCTGGAGAGTTATCAGTCAATAAAGGGGCAGCGAAAACCCTGGGAGCTGATGATCTTGGGCAGGGGAGTGTGGAGGGCAATGTGGAGTGAGGAATGAAGTGGGTCAGGGGTCTGAGAGTCCTTGATGTCTGTTAACTACTCCTTCCTCAACGTGCAGCAGGCTTCCAGTTGTTCTGAACACTTCCTATCCACTCTGTTAGTTAAGGAAAGGGAGGACCTTGAGATGGCTGAACACACAACAGCCAATACCAATACCGGTCAGATGAGATTGGCAGTGGTTTATTAGTCACAAATACACACAGGGTGGGGAAAGAGCACCCCCACATGCCATGAGGGGCCACATAGAGCAGAGTGAACCAGCAGAGGCTTTGGGAGGCTAAACTGAGTTCAGAGGTTTGTCTATTCATGGAACTGGACATTCTAATTATTGAATTGAGACTGTATCTGCAACTTAATACGACAGTAGGACTGTCCATTACTTAAGAATGAATGGAAAAGTATAAGAGGGAGGAGCTGAATAAAGGGATGGTGGAAGACAACTAATGTTTTGATTACCAATTGTGCTTCAAGATTTTTGAATGTACCAATTATATTTCCAACTGTATTTCTATTTAATAATCCCATTGTCAGTTCACCCTCAACCTGTCCTAACAAACTCATTCTCTTCCTTCGTACTAATTTCTGTTTCCCACCTCCTCATTTCTGTTTCTGACAGCATCATTTTCTCAAGTGATACTCCTGCCTCAGCCTCCCAAAGTGCTGGGATAATAGGTGTGAGCCAGCATGACTGGCTGCTAAAATTTTTATGGAATTCTGTAGAATTCTTGTGTCTATGTTGATGAAAAATATTGGTCTGTAGTTTCCTTGTATTGTTGTTTTTGATATCAGTGTATTTTGCCTCATAGAAAAATTCAATAAAACTTCCTCCTCTTCAGTTTTTTCTGAAAGAGTTTGTATATATTTCATATTATTTCTTCCTTAAATGTTTGGAAGAATTCACTAATGAAGGTTGAAGTTTTCTTATGAGATTTTGAGCTTTACATTTAATTTCCTTAATAGATAGAGGGCTATTAACGTTTCCTGTTTCTTCTTGAGTGAATCTTGGTAGTCTGTGCCTCTCAAGGAATTTGTCTGTTTTCCTTAGGGTTGTCAAATTTATTGATGTAGTGATGCCTATAATATTTCCACCTTATTATTTTTAATATCTTTAGAATCTCTACTTATGTCAACTCTCTTATTATAGATAATGGTAATTTGTGTCCTCTTTCTTTTTTTTTTATTCCTGATCAGTCTAGATGAAGGTTTATCAACTTTATTGATTTTTTTCAATATATAGCTTTTGATTTCTCTGTTTTTTTGACCTATTTAATATTAATAAATTATTATACAAATTTTTAGTTATCCAATTCCTGTGTCTTGGAACATCTGCACTTTTATGCAATGATCTTTTGAAGGATTTTTACTATTACATTTTTTATATTTATAATGTAATATTCTATGCATATTGCTGTGGTCCGAATGGTTGTGTCCCCCCATGTGATGAAATCCTAACCCCCAAGGTGATGGTATTAGGAGGCGAGACCTTTGGGAAGTTATTAGGTCATGAAGGTGGAGCCCTCATGAGTAGGATTTGTGCCTTATAAAAGAGACTCCAGAGAGTTAGGTAGCCACTCTGGCCATATGAGGTTATAACCAAAAGATGCTATCTAGGTTGAAAAGGCCCTTGCAAGACAATGAATCTGCCAGTGCCTTGATCTTGCATTTCCCAGCCTCCAGAACTGTGAGAAACAAGTTTATATTGTTTATAAGCTACCCAGTTAATTTTGTTATCATGGCCTGAATGAAATAAGACATATATGGAAGAATTTATGAAACCTATTTGTAGGTTGAGAAGTATAAATAAATACCTATTTGTTTCATGGATTTGTTTTGTAGATTAATACCTGTCAGATTTCATCTTTCTGATTTCTGCCTCCTACTTTATCTCTCAGAAAATAAATTCTGTTAAAGTTGTGGAGTCATTTGATTGTGTTCTAATTGTACCTAAGAAAAATTGTTCTTCTTATCAGTCGGGTTGGTTTGTTTTTCTAAGCTAACTTTCACTGAGTACTTGCTATGTGCCAGGCAATTCTTATCAGTGGCCTGAGAAGCAGGTGTTACCGTCATGTCTTCTATGTGTTAACTTTGCTTTAAGGCATATTCAACAGAAAACCCAACAGTAGCTTAAGCAAACATGGGTTTATTTTTCTTTCAACATAAAGTTTGCAGTTAGTACTACAAGATTGATATGACAGCTCTCCAATGTCACATGCAACCTGGTATCTTACATTAGGTTCCCCAGGAGCAGATCCTGAGTTAAGGATTATGATAATGTGATTTACTATGGAAGTATTCCCAAGAAATACTGATAAGGCAGTTGGGTCAGGGCAGGGCAAGACAGGGGAGGGACGAGCACGAATCTAAGAATGTGATCTCATGCTAAAGTGCAGCACAGGGCAGATTCAGCATGAGCCCCATAGGAGAATTTTTGAGTGAAATTTAAGACAGAGGTATTCCACCCAAGAACTGGGGAGCTGGGCTTTCAAAAGCCTTGTGAGGCTGGTGGGAGTAATGCAAACTCATAGACATTTTCATCTCTCCATGAGAGGGGGCAAAGCAGCATCAATACCACAAAGGCAATCCTTATAAGAGCTGCAAGTGCTGGATATTGAAAGAACATGGAAGATGGTGGTGGTATGGATGTGTGGCACATATGGAAATAGTATCAAATAATCCAATATAAAGAAATCCACAGGAATCTGGGCAGAGCACCAATATTGTCTACTACACCAGGATTCCTTCATCTTTCCCTCCTGCCTTTTTTTTTTTTTTTTTTTTTTTTTTTTGAGATAGACTCTTGCTTTGTCACCCAGGCTAGAGTACAGTGGCGTGATCTCGGCTAACTGCAGCCTCTGCCTCCCAGGTTGAAGCGATTCTCCTGCCTCAGCCTCCCGAGTAGCTGGGATTACAGGAGTGTGCCACCGTACCCAGCTAATTTTTGTATTTTTAGTAGAGATGGGGTTTCATCATGTTGGCCAGGCTGGTCTTGAACTCCTGATCTCAAGTGATCTGCCCACCTTGGCATCCCAAAGTGCTGGGATTACAGGTGTGAGCCCGGCTGGGCCCCTCCTGCCACTTCTAATGTGTAGGCCTTTGTCCCCATGCTCATCACCTTGTGGTCAGAAGTTGGCTGCTCTGCATTCAGCATCCTATCTATGGCTCAGGCAGAAAGAGAAGAAGGGGTAAAAGACTGAAAAAGGGCATGCCAGTCAAATATGTCTTTTTAAAAGAAGTTTTTCTTAAACCATTATCCTGCTTATATTTTATTGTCCAGAAACATGCCAAATGGTTACCCCATCTAGCTGCATGGGAATCTGGGAAAGGGTGTATTTTTAGTTGTGTGCAGTGTTGTCTGGTAAAAAAAAAAAAAAATGAGGGTCTGTTGGTAAAGCAGTAGGGGTGGTGGTTGTGGATATTAGGTAGACAATTACAGTATTTGGTACTCCCTATTTACAGGGGAGAAATAGGTATTGAGAGAGGTTACTTACCTTACCAAAGCTGCACAGCCTATAAGCAGCAAACCAACCCTGCTCTTAATCCACAGGAAACTGACTCACGTGATCTCTTTGTGGGAGCATCCTCTGTGCTAGGGACTGTAATTAAACTTGGAAAAGTATTTCATCTTTGTATTAGTCAGGGTTCTCCAGAGGGACAGAACCAGTAGTACACACACACACACACACACACACACACTATATATATATATACACACACACACACACAATCTATATATACACTCTGTCTATCTATCTATCTATCTATCTATCTATCTATCTATCTATCTATCTATCTATGTGAGTTTATTAAGGATAACTGGCTCACACGATTAAAAGGTGAAGTCCCAAAATAGGCCATCTACAAGTTGGGGAGAAAGAGAAGCTGGTAGAGCGGTTTAGTCCAAGACAGAAAGCCTCAATTCCAGGGAGGCTGAAAGTGTGGCCTTCAGTCTGAGGCCAAAGGCCCAAGAGCCCCTGGGAGGCCACTAGTGCAAATCTCAGAGTCCAAAAGCTGAAGAACCTAGAGTCTGATGTTTGAGGATAGGAGGAAAGGAAGCAAGTGCCCGGCAAGGGAAGAGAGTGAGAAGACTAAGTTAGTAAGTTTATCACCCTTCTTCCACCTGCTTTGTTCTAGTTGTGCTGGTGGCTGATTGAATGGTGCCTACCTACATTGAGGGTGGTTCTTCCTTTTTCAGTCTACTGACTCAAAAGTCAGTCTTGGCAGGATGTGGTGGCTCAGCCTATAATCCCAGCACTTTGGGAGGCTGAGGTAGGCGAATCGCTTGAGCCCGGGAGTTTGAGACCAGCCTGGACAACATAGTGAAACCCTGGCTTTACAAAAAAATGCAAATATTAGATGGATGTGGTAGCACGTGCCTGTAGTCCTAGCTACTAGGAGGCTGAGGTGGGAGGATCGCTTGAGCCTGGGAGGCTGAGGTTGCAGTGAGCTGAGATTGCTCCACTGCACTCCAGCCTAGGTGACAGAGTGAGATCCTGTCTCAAAAACAAACAAAAATGTCACTCTCCTTTGGCAACACCTTCACAGACACACCCAGAAATAATACTTTACCAGCCATGTAGGCATCCCTCAATCCAGTCAAGTTGACACCTAATATTAACCATCACAGTCATCTTGGCACTTCAGCAGAAAATAATTCATCGATCCTCCCTCTACCAACTTGCATTCACTTTCATCTCTTGATTTATTTTCTCAGACTCCTAAGTCCCCATACCCAATCCTGACCACTAAAGGGGTTAAAACAACTGAATTTACCCCTTTTACCTAAGACCTACATGAGGAACCTGCTTAACAAGACCTTGAGAATGGATATAAGAGTAGATCGGGATGGGTGTTAGGGTATGGGGATAGACAGTTCAGTTATATTTCTTTCCCTAATGACAAATCCACACTGATCTTTCTCACCTTTGTACAACTGTACTGCAGAGTTGGAGTTATAATACATACGGTACATGTTTTAGGAGGCCAGGCATGGTGGCTCACACCTGTAATCCCAGAACTTTGGGAGGCCGAGGCAGGCGGATAGCAAGGTCAGGAGTTCGAGACCCACCTGGCCAATATGGTGAAACCCTGTCTCTACTAAAAAAATACAAAAATTAGCTGAGTGTGCTGGCAGGCACCTGTAGTCTCAACTACTAGGGAGGCTGAGGCAGAAGAATTGCTTGAACCCGGGAGGCAGAGGTTGCAGTGAGCTGAGATCACTGCACTCCAGCCTGGGTGACAGAGTGAGACTCTGTTTAATAATAATAATAATACTAATAATAATACATATGGTACATGTTTTAATTTCCATGTGAACAAGCAGCATGGCTTAGGTTTCTTTTGTGCTGTCATGGTGCCTAGGAAAGTCACAGTACATGTGGCACCTATTTGATGTATAACTGCTAGAAGATGAGATTTCAGGGCTGTATAGGATTATACTTGAAGGGAGAAGGAGTTTTGGGACAAGCCTACTACTCCAACCACCCACTGGCATACCACAGCTGAAGATTTCTTTTTTTTAAATTAATTTTTTTTAACTTTTGTTATAGATTTGAGGGTACATGTGAAGGTTTGTTACATAAGTAAATTCATGTCATGGGAGTTTGTTGTACAGACTATTGCATCACCCAGGAATTAAGCCCAGTACCCAATAGTTAACTTTTCTGTTCATCTCCCTCCTCCCACCCTCCACCCTCAAGTAGACCCCAGTCTACTTGTGTTTATAAATTCATAATGACCTCCAGCTCCATCCATATTCCCACAAAAGACATGATCTCATTCTTTTTCATGACTGCATAGTATTCTAGTGTGTATATGTACCACACTTTCTTTATCCAGTCTGTCACTGATGGACATTTAGGTTGATTCCGTGTCTTTGCTATTGTGAATAGTGCTGCAACGAACATTTGTGTGCATGTATATTTATGGTAGAATGATTTGTATTCCTATTCCTCTGGGTATATACCCAGTAATGGGATTGCAACTGAAGATTTCTATCCATCATGAAATTTTTCAGCATGAGGCAGAAGGATTGAAATTATTTTTTGGCTTATGTTGTTCTGCAGAAGTGGGGATTATGAATAAATTGTTTTAGTTTTAAATCAAGCTGCTGTTTTCAAATTAGATTGGCAATTTTCTTTCCAAATTCCCCCTGAATCTCAACTCTTACTTATTTCTTCTCAATTCTAAGTCATTTTACTCATTCAAATAAAATTTTCTTGACAGTATTTCAAGATAGTAAATACATAAAAACCTAAAGAAGATAAATAAAATGAGGAAAAAGTAAGTTTTGACACAAGTATCCTTACTGATACAATGAAATGAACAAATTCTTTCCAGTAATGTGTATTTGGACCATGAAAACACATACAGGTAAGTGACAAAAATGTCACCCCACATTTGGATATTTTAGTCCTATTATACTGACCATAATGATGGTGGAAATTTTTTTTTTTTTTTTTAAAGGAAAATTAAACACAGAAAATAAGCGAGCTGAGTTGAAAGTTATCTACATAAGGAGTCAGGATGATCAGATCAAGGTTCTGGTGCAGGTACCTGTTAGCAGTTTGATTCTGAGTAAAAGTCACTGAACACCTTTGTGCCACCCACCAGTATGGGCACTGACAGTACAAAGGTGAAAAAGACACAATCTCTTCTCTTGAAAATATTACTTAGTTTTGAATAATCAAAATTATCAGGTAATGACCTACTTCGGATACCAACACTGGTAGATTGGAATATGCTTACTTTCACTTAAGAATTTCAGAATATTGGGGTCTTGGTTCCAAGATGACTGAATAGGAACAGCTCCAGTCTACAGCTCCCAGCGTGAGCAAAATAGAAGACGGTGATTTCTGCATTTCCACCTGAGGTACCAGGTTCATCTCACTGGGGCTAGTTGGACAGTGGGTGCAGGACAGTGGGTGCAGGACAGTGGGTGCAGCCCACGGACCATGAGCTGAAGCAGGGTGAGGTATTGCCTCACCCGGGAAGCACAAGGGGCTGGGGAATTCCCTTTCCTAGCTAAGGGAAGCCGTAACAGATGGCACCTGGAAAATCGGGTCACTCCCATCCTAATACTGAGCTTTTCCAATGGTCTTAGCAAATGGCACAACAGGAGATTATATCCCACGCCTCACTGAGAGGGTCCCATGCCCACGGAGCCTTGCTCACTGCTAGCACAGCGTCAGAGATGGAATTGCAAGACAGCAGCGAGGCTGGGGGAGGGGTGCACGCCATTGCTGAGGCTTGAGTAGGTAAACAAAGTGGCCAGGAACTCTAACTGGGTGGAGCCCACCGCAGCTCAAGGAGGCCTTCCTGCCTCTGTAGACTCCACCTCTGGGGGCAGGGCATAGCTGAACGAAAGGCAGCAGAAACTTCTGCAGACTTAAACATCCCTGTCTGACAGCTTTGAAGAGAGTAGTGGTTCTCCCAGCACCGAGTCTGAGATCTGAGAACTGACAGACTGCCTCCTCAAGTGGGTCTCTGACCCCTGAGTAGCCTAACTGGGAGGCACCTTCCAGTAGGGGCCGACTGACACCTCATACGGCCGGGTGCCCCTCTGAGATGAAGCTTCCAGAGGAATGATTAGACAGCAACACTTGCCATTCTGCAACATTTGTGGTTCTGCAGCCTCCACTGGTGATACCCAGGCAAACAGGGTCTGGAGTGGACCTCCAGCAAACTCTGAGAGACCTGCAGCTGAGGGTCCTGACTGTTAGAAGGAAAACTAACAAACAGAAAGGACATCCACACCAAAACCCCATCTGTACGTCACCATCATCAAAGACCAAAGGTATACAAAACCACAAAGATGGGGAGAAACCAGAGCAGAAAAGCTGAAAATTCTAAAAATCAGAGCACTTCTTCTCCTCCAAAGGAATGCAGCTCCTTGCCAGCAATGGAACAAAGCTGGATAGAGAATGACTTTGACAAGTTGAGAGAAGAAGGCTTCAGAAGATCGGTAATAACAAACTTCTCCGAGCTAAAGGAGGATGTTTGAACCCATTGCAAAGAAGCTAAAAACCTTGAGAAAAGATTAGATGAATGGCTAACTAGAATAAACAGCACAGAGAAGACCTTAAATGCCCTGGTGGAGCTGAAAACCATGGCACAAGAACTATGTGACACATTCACAAGTTTCAGTAGCCGATTTGATCAACTGGAAGAAAGGGTATCAGTGATTGAAGAGCAAATGAATGAAATGAAGCGAGAAGAGAAGTTTAGAGAAAAAAGAGTAAAAAGAAACAAACAAAGCCTCCAAGAAATATGGGACTATGTGAAAAGAACAAATCTACGTCTGATTGTTGTACCTGAAAATGACGGGGAGAGTGGAAACAAGTTGGAAAACACTCTGCAGGATATTATCCAGGAGAACTTCCTCAACCTAGCAAGGGAGGCCAACATTCAAATTCAGGAAATACAGAGAATGCCACAGAGATACTCCTCGAGAAGAGCAACTCCAAGACACATAATTGTCAGATTGACCAAAGTTTACATGAAAGAAAAAATATTAAGGGCAGCCAGAGAGAAAGGTCAGGTTACCCACAAAGGGAAGCCCATCAGAATAACAGCAGATCTCTTGGCAGAAACTCTACAAGCCAGAAGAGAGTGGGGGCCAGTATCCAACATTCTTAAAGAAAATAATTTTCAACCCAGAATTTCATATTCAGCCAAACTAAGCTTCATAAGTGAAGGAGAAATAAAATACTTTACAGACAAGCAAATGCTGAGAGATTTTGTCACCACCAAGCCTGCCTTACAAGAGCTCCTGAAGGAAGCACTAAACATGGAAAGGAAAAACTGGTACCAGCCACTGCAAAAACATGCCAAATTGTAAAGACCATAGAGGCTAGGAAGAAACTGCATCAACTAACAAGCAAAATAACCAGCTAACATCATAATGACAGGATCAAATTCACACATAACAATATTAACCTTCAATGTAAATGGGCTAAATGCTCCAATTAAAAGACACAGACTGGCAAATTGGATAAAGAGTCAAGACCCATCAGTGTGCTGTATTCAGGAGACCCATCTCACATGCAGAGACAAACATAGGCTGAAAATAAAGGGATGGAGGAGGATCTACCAAGCAAATGGAAAACAAAAAAAAAAGCAGGGGTTGCAATCCTAGTCTCTGATAAAACAGACTTTAAACCAACAAAGATCAGAAGAGACAAAGAAGGCCATTACATAATGGTAAAGGGATCAATTCAACAAGAAGAGCTAACTATCCTAAATATATATGCACCCAATACAGGAGCACCCAGATTCATAAAGCAAGTCCTTAGAGACCTACAAAGAGACTTAGACTCCCACACGATAATAATGGGAGACTTTAACACCCCACTGTCAACATTAGACAGATCAACGAGACAGAAAGTTAACAAGGATATCCAGGAATTGAATTCAGCTCTGCACCAAGCAGACCTAATAGACATCTACAGAACTCTCCACCCCAAATCAACAGATTGTGCATTCTTCTCAGTACCACATTGCACTTACTCCAAAATTAACCACATAGTTGGAATTAAAGCACCCTTCAGCAAATGTAAAAGAACAGAAATTATCACAAACTGTCTCTCAGACCACAATGCAATCAAACTAGAACTCAGGATTAAGAAACTCACTCAAAACCCCTCAACTACATGGAAATTGAACAACCTGCTCCTAAATGACTACTGGGTACATAACAAAATGGAGGCAGAAATAAAGATGTTCTTTGAAACCAATGAGAACAAAGACACAATGTACCAGAATCTCTGGGACACATTTAAAGCAGTGTGTAGAGGGAAATTTATAGCACTAAATGCCCACCAGAGAAAGCAGGAAAGATCTAAAACTGACACCCTAACATCACAATTAAAAGAACTAGAGAAGCAAGAGCAAACACATGCAAAAGCTAGCAGAAGGCAAGATATAACTAAGATCAGAGCAGAACTGAAGGACATAGAGACACAAAAAAACCTTCAAAAAAATCAATGAATCCAGGAGCTGGTTTTTTGAAGAGATCAACAAAATTGATAGACCACTAGCAAGACTAATAAAGAATAAAAGAGAGAAGAATCAAATAGATGCAATAAAAAATGATAAAGGGGATATCACCACCGATCCCACAGAAATACAAACTACCATCAGAAAATACTATAAACACCGCTATGCAAATAAACTAGAAAATCTAGAAGAAATGGATAAATTCCTGGACACATACACCCTCCCAAGACTAAACCAGGAAGAAGTTGAATCCCTGAATAGACCAACAATAGGCTCTGAAATTGAGGCAATAATTAATAGCCTACCAACCAAAAAAAGTCCAGGACCAGATGGATTCACAGCCGAATTCTACCAGAGGTACAAAGAGGAGCTGGTAGCATTCCTTCTGAAACTATTCCAACCAATAGAAAAAGAGGGAATCCTCCCTAACTCATTTTATGAGGCCAGCATCATCCTGATAACAAAGCCTGGCAGAGACACAACAAAAAAAGAGAATTTTAGACCAATATCCCTGATGAACATCAATGCGAAAATCCTCAATAAAATACTGGCAAACGGAATCCAGCAGCACATCAGAAAGCTTATCCACCATGATCAAGTGGGCTTCATCCCGGGGATGCAAGGCTGGTTAAACATATGCAAATCCATAAATTTAATCCATCATATAAACAGAACCAAAGACAAAAACCACATGATCATCTCAATAGATGCAGAAAAGGCCTTTGACAAAATTCAACAGCCCTTCATGCTAAAAACTCTCAATAAATTAGGTATTGATGGGACGTATCTCAAAATAATAAGAGCTATTTATGACAAACCCACAGACGATATCATACTGAATGGACAAAAACTGGAAGCATTCCCTTTGAAAACCAGCACAAGACAGGGATGCCCTCTCTCACCGCTCCTATTCAACATAGTGTTGGAAGTTCTGGCCAGGGCAATCAGGCAGGAGAAAGAAATAAAGGATATTCAATTAGGAAAAGAGGAAGTCAAATTGTCCCTGTTTGCAGATGACCTGACTGTATATTTAGAAAACCCCATCAACTCAGCCCAAAATCTCCTTAAGCTGATAAGCAACTTCAGCAAAGTCTCAGGATACAAAATCAATGTGCAAAAATCACAAGCATTCTTATACACCAATAACAGACAAACAGAGAGCCAAATCATGAGTGAATTCCCATTCACAATTGCTTCAAAGAGAATAAAATACCTAGGAATCCAACTTAGAAGGGATGTGAAGGGCCTCTTCAAGGAGAGCTGCAAACCACTGCTCAACGAAATAAAAGAGGATACAAACAAATGGAAGAACATTCCATGATCATGGATAGGAAGAATCAATATCAGGAAAATGGCCCTATCGCCCAAGGTAATTTATAGATTCAACGCCATCCTATCAAGCTACCAATGACTTTCTTCATAGAATTGGAAAAAATCTACTTTCAAGTTCATATGGAACCAAAAAAGAGCCTGCATTGGCAAGACAGTCCTAAGCCAAAAGAACAAAGCTGGAGGCATCACGCTACCTGACTTCAAACTATACTACAGTAACCAAAACAGCATGGTACTGGTACCAAAACAGAGATATAGACCAATGGAACAGAACAGAGCCCTCAGAAATAATAGCACACATCTACAACCATATGATCTTTGACAAACCTGACAAAAACAAGCAATGGGGAAAGGATTCCCTGTTTAATAAATGGTGCTGGGAAAACTGGCTAGCCATATGTAGAAAGCTGAAACTGGATCCCTTCCTTACACCTTATACAAAAATTCATTCAAGATGGATTAAAGACTTAAATATCAGACCTAAAACCATAGAAACCCTAGAAGAAACCCTAGGCAATACCATTCAGGACATAGGCATGGGCAAGGACTTCATGTCTAAAACACCAAAAGCAATGGCAACAAAAGCCAAAATTGACAAATGGGATCTAATTAAACCGAAGAGCTTCTGCACAGCAAAAGAAACTACCATCAGAGTGAACAGGCAACCTACAGAATGGGAGAAAATTTTTACATCCTACTCATCTGACAAAGGGCTAATACCCAGAATCTACAAAGAACTTAAACAAATTTGGAAGAAAAACTCAAACAACCCCATCAAAAAGTGGGCAAAGGATATGAACAGACACTTCTCAAAAGAAGACACTTAGGCAGCCAACAGACACGTGAAAAAATGCTCATCATAACTAGCCGTCAGACAAATGCCAATCAAAACCACAATGAGATACCATCTCACACCGGGTAGAATGGTGAACATTAAAAAGTCAGGAAACAGGTGCTGGAGAGGATGTGGAGAAATAGGAACACTTTTACACTGTTGGTGGGACTGTAAGCTAATTCAACAATTGTGGAAGACAGTGTGGCGATTCTTCAAGGATCTAGAACTAGAAATACCATTTGCCCGGCCATCCCATTACTGGGTATATACCCAAAGGATTATAAATCATGCTGCTTTAAAGACACATGCACACGTATGTTTATTGCCGCACTATTCACAATAGCAAAGACTTGGAACCAACCCAAATGTCCATCAATGATAGACTGGATTAAGAAAATGTGGCACATATACACCATGGAATACTTTGCAGCCATAAAAAAGGATGAGTTCATGTCCTTTGTAGGGACATGGATGAAGCTGGAAACCATCATTCTCAGCAAACTATCACAAGACAAAAATCAAACACCGCATGTTCTCACTCATTGGTGGGAATTGAACAATGAGAACCCATGGACACAGGAAGGGGAACATCACACACCAGGGACTGTCGTGGGGTGGGGGAGGGGGGAGGGATAGCATTAGGAGATATACCCAATGTAAATGATGAGTTAATGAGTGCAGCTTACCAACATGGCACATGTATACATATGTAACAAACCTGCATGTCGTGCAAATGTACCCTAGAACTTAAAGTATAATTTAAAAAAAGGAATTTCAGAATATTGAGTCATCATATAATAAAATCATTATAGTCTCACATACATTTGGAAAATATACTTTATTCAATACTATAAACAATGTAATAGATATATTTGATTATTTAATAATCATTTTAAGTTTATCGTACAGATGCACATGTCAATAATTAGTGTTTTTCAGATGGAATGATATACATTCTGCTTTTATTTTTATCTCTTTGGTAACAATTATTGACAAAACAATGAAACAAAGATATATTGTTTTACAGTTGTAATACCCTTGTATGTTAATTCTCAGCCTCTTTTATCTTATATTCTACCAGCACTTACATCTAATAGGTCTCAATAAAGTAGAAATTTAAAATTGTGTACTTTCAGAAAAGGTCATATTTCATAAAGATTCTGTTACTATGTTAGTCATTTATCATAAGTGTTAAGTCTAAGAAAAGTTGTAATAGAAATTGCTAAGAGTTTAAAATAAAAACTATTCCTTTAGTAGTTAAAAAATGTTATTATATGGTTGAGTATAAATTTTATTGCCCCAGTGACAGTAAAACAAAGATGTTTAGCAAAAAATTATTGCCATTAATAGCTTTATCTAAAATTCTACAACAGACAAAGCAGAATAAAAGTTTTGGCATCCAGAGGTCAGGTGATACAGAAATGAAGTTCAGCGGGTGCAAAAGATATATCAAGGGCATGGTAGTTAAAAGAAACGAAAAGAGACAGATGTCAAATGAATATTCCACAGTAAGCAGTGTTATCAGGAAGCTGGAATACAAAAAGACTTGTGCACATGGGAAACAAGGATTAGAAGCAACTTTGCCCAATGTGACAGTGAGTATATTAAAAGACATAGGTCCCTGGAAGCCAGGGTCAGAAGGGATGGTAGGCCATGAATATGAGGGACAATCAGTTACTGAAATTTTAATGTTAATTCAGTGTCTCATCTAGGCTCTGGTAGGTTAGAAGATTTCTGGCCTTACCATGGTAGTTGGATTATATGGTACTTGGATGCTCTAAAACATGTTGTGACTCAGTACTCTTTAAAAAAAAAAAAAGTTTTAGCATGTTACATATTCCTAATAAGTGAAATTTTATGTCTGAACTAAAATTTACTTCACTTCCTCATGTAAGAATGCCTTGCTTAAACTCAGTATATAAAAATCAGAATTTTAAAAATTAAACAATTAGAAATTAAGTTATTCACTTTATAAATACTGGATTTTTTTTTTAATTTTTCAATTATCTTTACTTTTTCACACATTTATGTTACCTGGCTTGCCATGTGGGCCTTTGAAGTTCCATATCCCTGGACAGTAAGGGAGAGCTGCTCTGAGTGTTGCCTAAGACATCTACAAACAAACCTGGTGTTTTATTCCAGTTGAAAAAATGATAATTCTGTGAAGCATCTGGTTTTCTTTTTACTAGCAGCTCTAGTGTTTGAGCCTATCGTTTGGAACTGAGGAAAATTATTTCTCTAAGTAGCTCTTTAAAATGGATCCCTGTCTATAGAGAGACTTAAGCTATGGCTCTTTCTCTCTTCAGTGGCCTTAGCTCTAAATATGAAGTTCTTTCTGGACTGAAACTAGAGAAAAGTAAAGGTCAGACTGTATCTCTTTAGAATGTTGACACTTTCTTTACCAATACCCTATTTAATATACTGATACTTGTATTGAATATGCAGTTATACAGAGGGAAATAAAAGAAAAACTGGAGGATTAGAAAAAATATTTTTATACATAATAGGGAAAACATTCCACGCGGGCTAAGCACTCTTCATTTCCCTTAGATGTCACCTGTCTCTTTCTTTATCTCTCATTCCTTCTCCAGTGGTAGCATTTGGGTACTCAACCCAAGACCCACAAATTTCCATCAACTAAGTTTCAGAGAGCTTAAACAAGATATTCTCAGTACATAAATTCTCACAACAGTCTACTTTAATCAGAGCAAGATGATTATCCTTTACACCTATAAACACTCCAGGATCAGTCTTGCATTCAAATGAAACACAGTTGGAGGGCCTATTATGAACGACAAAGAAGGCCTGGTCTGGCAGTGGTTTTTCACACTTATGGAGCTGAGGAAACAAGAGAGAAAGCAATCCATAAGTGAACGGGAAGTTCAGAGTCAACTTTACCTGCCTGTATTGGAAACTAAAGGGGAATACTTATTTATGACTTGATATTTCTAGCAAGCTTACTTAGTGAGTTGTGGAGGGAAGAGGGGGAGAAGTGAGTAGAGGGCCAGAGGGGTGGGGGGTGGATTTGATTTGATTCACTGATAGTCAACATAGAGAGGCAGTATGGATTAGGGTGATTTGATTTGGATGCAACAGTTCTGGATTTGTACCCTTTTTTGACATGTACTATCTCTGAGACCTTGGGCATGTTGCTTTATCTCTCAAGCCTCATTTTTTTAGTCTAACCAGTTTTCTAGATCAGTCAATCCTCAAAATATCTACAGATATTTTGTGAGTAAATATAAGTGATTATTATTTTGAGGCACTAAGTTTTGGGATGGTTTGTTACATAGCAACAGTTGACCAATACAACAACTCCATTGTAGAGTTACTGTGAGTATTAAATAAAATAATATTTGTAAAACATTTAGCACAGTGCTTGCTATATAATAGAGCTCAGTCTAAGTAGCTCTATTATTGAGTAGTTATACATGCCAAACACTAGATTATATATGTTTAGGAATGTTTTGGTTAGGAAGATGCTGGTTACTATCCACTGTTTATGTTAATAAGACCTTACATGGCTGTGTTAGTTAGCTTTATAATTTTGTGTATTTATATAATTTATCTTCTATATTATGCTCTCTTCTGTTTTCTTCCATGCCTCTACCTTTGGCTTGTTTGTCAAAATAGTTATAATTACACATCATGACCAACGTAATAATGCCATTTGCTAACTAAAGAAGAATATGCAATTAATTCTGTGTTCAGAATGTAGATGTTAGGTTATTTATAAATCTTGGCACAAGGAAACGCTTATGACTCTCCATTAAGCAGGCTCAGAATGGAAAATTATTTTTTTGTATTTGTTTAAGAAAACGATATTATACAAAGAAATGTTTCCTAGAGGAACATAGTAGTTCCTAAAGCCAAATAGAAAGGATTTGAGATCATTCTATGTAACAGTGCTTCTCAAACTTTAAGGCACATATGAATTTCCTGGAGATTTATTAAAATATACTGATTCTGATTTATTTCTGGAGGGCTTGGAATCCTCCATTTCTAACAAGCTCCCAGGTGATGCTCTGCTGCTGGCAGAGAGCAACTTTCAATAGCAAAGCCATACATGCCACTTTCCTTCCTTCCTTACTCTAGAAGCAAGTCATTTGTAGTAAGTGATTGTGCTTTATATACAATAGCACACAAAAAAATCCTTCTGCAAAATACCCCAACACCCAAATCTACACAAGTTGGTGGAGTCATTCATGACAGTTCTGTAATCATATATATAGATATAGATATAGATATAGATAAATTTTTTTTTTTTACCTCCACAGAGTGCTCCTTGTTGTTGGCATGCAACCAGAAGTCTTTTGTAGGACTCAGGGTTACCATTAACATCTTACCATCAACACCATCACCTTACAATTAAGAACGTATAAATGATAAAGTTAAGAACTGTAACTCATCTTTATTTAAATGAATTCAACACCCAGGAAAAGAGTCTAAGATTACATAAAATAATTACTTCATTCACTAACAGGTATCTTAGAAGTATTTGTACCCAAATTCAAGAGGCACTAATAAGTGGAGGGTACTTATAAACCGGAGAGAAATTAGTTTTCTTATATGCTTTTTAATTGGAGAGTTGTGACCCTAATGGGTACTTCTCTGGGCATCAGCTTTCCAGTCTGCATGTAAAGCCACTCATAGTGTCCCCCAATATTCATTCCTCTTTTGGGATAGTAATAGAACATTCCCCAGCTTGCCTTCTTATGGCTAAGTGTAGTAATACAACTGAGTTCTGACCAATGTGAGATAAGAGGAAGTGTTAGGTGCAACTTCTAGGTTGTACCCTTAAAGGGAAATAGAATGCATGCATCTATTTTTCTGTGTCCTGCTGACCAGGCATTGTCATGCTCCCAAGTACTCTTGAACCATGTAGATGTTGGCAGAACCACAAGATAGAAGGAGATGGGTTTCCTGGACAACTTTTTGAGCCATTCCAGCCCTGGCTAAGACAGAAAGTTTTATCTAGCATAAACCACTCTTGTTTTGGATCTGTATTAAGTGTAACCAAAACTTTATCCTAACATTTAAGCTGTAAAATGGATGAGAATGCATCCTCTGAGAATCTAAGGTTTTACCATGAGCTTGGGTTGGAGATAACCTTCTGAGACTATCTTTTTTCCTATGGGGCAAAGAGGATTTTTTTGGATTTATCTTTACCCCATACTTAAGAATTCAAGCACTATAGCTACCCAGTCCTCCAAATTACCTGATTCGCTTGAGGGGTGTTGAGACTCATAGTAACTCAGTAACACCTTATCTGAAAGAGAATGCATAAAATCCCTCTGGTGAGATACAATTTTGTTAAGTTTTCAGTTCCAACACATACATAACATCAGAAAATATCCTCCCCTTTTATTATATATCAATAAAAGCAAATCTTTTGTGGTTTTGAGAAAGGTCTCAAAAATGCACGAATATGCTCTGATGAATTCTCCAATATAGTTGTTATTAAAATATTTAAAATATTTTTCATAGCAGTGGCATAAAGGTTGTACTTTGGCGATACTAACAAGGCTAGAAAGATCTAGTGGATAATTTCGAGAGAGCAAATACATGTGGCCCCTCTTTCCATCTTTCACGACAGATACTACATTTCAATGTCAGCATTCTTCTCTGATGAACCTGACAAAGCTTCTGAATCCATCTTAACATAGAAGTGGATTCAGGCATCCACTGCCAATGCATTAGAGTTAGCCCACAGCATGATCTGTTTGCCATGTCTAAGTTAATCCATTGTTTAAAGTTTGGTAGATTTATTTAAATGTTTTACTTTTATTAGTCATTATTACCTCATTATAGAAAAAGAAAATAATCTACCTTTCTTTTCATCTTTTTTCAAGTCTTCAACATATATCTCATAACCTTCATCCTCCAAAGCAAAAGTAATGGATTGATCGTTGTATGTGCTTAGAGAAGCGAGACATTCTGTAATAGGTGAAATTCCTGTTGTTAAGAATTCAAAAATTTGTCAGGCACAATTCTTTTGGCAACGTTTTTAAAAAATGCTCCCTCAAAAAACATTTTCGCAATTTGAGTTGCATTTTGTATGTCACTGTTGGCTAGATGAAAGCCTTTGATACAAGTTTTGCATAGCTAAAAGGCTGAGATGTGACTCTTGAATGGGATTAAAGGTGCTAGTGTCCTGCATGAAGGCCCTGGGAGGCCATGTGAGTGTGCTTATGGGAGGATTTGGTGGGGAACAAGAAAATGGAAAGCAACAGACATTGCTTGAGGAAACCTTCACTTCATGACACCACTTGGTCTGGGGACCGTGATAAAGAAGGGACTGTATTTTGATAGACATGGATAAATAAATGTTCATCTATAAAGTATGGAGTTACCCAGAAGTTTCTGACAGTCCCGGAGAATGCAAATATAAGCCCTGTTCTCTCCTCTGGCTAAATAACAGGGACACTTAGTGCAGTGCTCCCAACTTTTAAAAAGTGTCAAAATACCCATAGAAAATGACAATATTTTTATAGCCCGCTGGGGTAAACTGGAGCAGATTTAGGGACTACTTAGATGGGGCCTGGAAAAAATTAGTATACAAAATATTAAGAAGAATGTTACATGCTGAATTTGTACATGAACTTCTAAAGTAAGTGATTTAGAAATACTTAATGAGAAACTTCAGTGTTGCTTTTGGGAATTTAGGACATTTATAGCAGGAATAATGCTTGAAATGTCAACTGCAATTTCCAGATAAAGTTTTTTGTTTTTTTGTTTGTTTTTTTTTTTTTTTCTGAGACAGCTGCTCTTGTTGCCCAGGCGAGACTGCCCTGGCATGATCTCGGCTCACTGCAACCTCTGTCAGGGTTCAAGCAATTCTTGTGCCTCAGCCTCACAAGTAGCTGGGATTACAGGAGCACACCACCACAACCGACAAATTTTTGTATTTTTAGTAGAGACAGGGTTTCGCCATGTTGGCCAGGCTGGTGTTGAACTCCTGACCTCAGGTGATCCATCAACCTTGGCCTCCCAAAGTGCTGGGATTACAGGTGTGAGCCACCACACCTGGCCAAGTTTTTTTTTTTAATGATGATCTCTTCATTTCTTGAAGTCATCATCAACTTGGAACCTTATACAGGGATGTGATAAAATTTAAAACCATCTTAACTACTACTTAAAATGTATAAAGTGTTAGAATTATATTTAAAAATATAATAACTCTTTTCTTCTTTTCTTTTTCTTTTTTTTTTTTTTTTTGAGACGGAGTCTTGCTCTGTCACCCAGGCTGGAGTGCAGTGGCGCAACCTTGGCTCACTGCAAGCTCCGCCTCCCGGGTTCCCGCCATTCTCCTGCCTCAGCCTCTCTGAGTAGCTGGGACTACAGGCGCCCGCCACCACGTCCGGCTAATTTTTGTGTATATTTAGTAGAGACGGCGTTTCACCGTGGTCTCGATCTCCTGACCTCGTGATCCGCCCACCTTGGCCTCCCAAAGTGCTGGGATTACAAGTGTGAGCCACCACACCTGGCCGAAAAAATATAATAACTCTTTTCTTTTTTTTTTTTTATTATACTTTAGGTTTTAGGGTACATGTGCACAATGTGCAGATTTGTTACATATGTATCCATGTGCCATGTTGATTTCCTGCACCCATTAACTCATCATTTAGCATTAGGTATATCTCCTAATGCTGTCCCTCCCCCCTCCCCCCACCCCACAACAGTCCCCGGAGTGTGATGTTCCCCTTCCTGTGTCCATGAGTTCTCATTGTTCAATTCCCACCTATGAGTGAGAACATGCGGTGTTTGGGTTTTTGTCCTTGCGATAGTTTACTGAGAATGATGTTTTCCAGTTTCATCCATGTCCCTACAAAGGACACGAACTCATCATTTTTTATGGCTGCATAGTATTCCATGGTGTATATGTGCCACATTTTCTTAATCCAGTCTATTGTTGTTGGACATTTGGGTTGGTTCCAAGTCTTTGCTATTGTGAATAGTGCCGCAATAAACATACATGTGCATGTGTCTTTATAGCAGCATGATTTATAGTCCTTTGGGTATATACCCAGTAATGGGATGGCTGGGTCAAATGGTATTTCTAGTTCTAGATCCCTGAGGAATCGCCACACTGACTTCCACAATGGTTGAACTACTTTACAGTCCCACCAACAGTGTAAAAGTGTTCCTATTTCTCCACATCCTCTCCAGCACCTGTTGTTTCCTGCTTTTTTAATGATGGCCATTCTAACTGGTGTGATATGGTATCTCACTGTGGTTTTGATTTGCATTTCTCTGATAGCCAGAGATGATGAGCATTTCTTCATGTGTTTTTTGGCTGTATAAATGTCTTCTTTTGAGAAGTGTCTGTTCATGTCCTTTGCCCACTTTTTGATGGGGTTGTTTGTTTTTTTCTTGTAAATTTATTTGAGTTCATTGTAGATTCTGGATATTAGCCCTTTGTCAGATGGGTAGGTTGCAAAAATTTTCTCCCATTCTGTAGGTTGCCTGTTCACTCTGATGGTAGTTTCTTTTGCTGTGCAGAAGCTCTTTAGTTTAATGAGATCCCATTTGTCAATTTTGGCTTTTGTTGCCATTGCTTTTGGTGTTTTAGACATGAAGTCCTTGCCCATGCCTATGTCCTGAATGGTATTGCCTAGGTTTTCTTGTAGGATTTTAATGGTTTTAGGTCTAACATTTAAGTCTTTAATCCATCTTGAATTAATTTTTGTATAAGGTGTAAGGAAGGGATCCAGTTTCAGCTTTCTACATATGGCTAGCCAGTTTTCCCAGCACCATTTATTAAATAGGGAATCCTTTCCCCATTTCTTGTTTTTGTCAGGTTTGTCAAAGATCAGATAGTTGTAGCTATGCGGCATCATTTCTGAGGGCTCTGTTCTGTTCCATTGATCTATGTCTCTGTTGTGGTACCAGTACCATGCTGTTTTGGTTACTGTAGCCTTGTAGTATAGTTTAAAGTCAGGTAGCGTGATGCCTCCAGCTTTGTTCTTTTGGCTTAGGATTGACTTGGCGATGCGGGCTCTTTTTTGGTTCCATATGAACTTTAAAGTAGTTTTTTCCAATTCTGTGAAGAAAGTCATTGGTAGCTTGATGGGGATGGCATTGAATCTATAAATTACCTTGGGCAGTATGGCCATTTTCATGATATTGATTCTTCCAACCCATGAGCATGGAATGTTCTTCCATTTGTTTGTATCCTCTTTTATTTCATTGAGCAGTGGTTTGTAGTTCTCCTTGAAGAGGTCCTTCACATCCCTTGTAAGTTGGATTCCTAGGTATTTTATTCTCTTTGAAGCAATTGTGAATGGGAGTTCACTCATGATTTGGCTCTCTGTTTGTCTGTGATTGGTGTACAAGAATGCTTGTGATTTTTGTACATTGATTTTGTATCCTGAGACTTTGCTCAAGTTGCTAATCAGCTTAAGGAGATTTTGGGCTGAGACAATGGGGTTTTCTAGATATACAATCATGTCATCTGCAAACAGGGACAATTTGACTTCCTCTTTTCCTAATTGAATACCCTTTATTTCCTTCTCCTGCCTGATTGCTCTGGCCAGAACTTCCAGCACTATGTTGAATAGGAGTGGTGAGAGAGGGCATCCCTGTCTTATGCCAGTTTTCAGAGGGAATGCTTTCAGTTTTTGCCCATTCAGTATGATATTGGCTGTGGGTTTGTCGTAGATAGCTCTTATTATTTTGAGATACGTCCCATCAATACCTAATTTATTGAGAGTTTTTAGCATGAAGGGTTGTTGAATTTTGTCAAAGGCCTTTTCTGCATCTATTGAGATAATCATGTGGTTTTTGTCTTTGGTTCTGTTTATATGCTGGATTACATTTATTGATTTGCGTATGTTGAACCAGCCTTGCATCCCAGGGAAGAAGCCCACTTGATTATGGTGGATAAGCTTTTTGATGTGCTGCTGGATTCGGTTTGCCAGTATTTTATTGAGGATTTTTGCATCAATGTTCATCAAGGATATTGGTCTGAAATTCTCTTTTTCGGTTATGTCTCTGCCAGGCTTTGGTATCAGGACGATGCTGGCTTCATAAAATGTGTTAGGGAGGATTCCCTCTTTTTCTATCGATTGGAATAGTTTCAGAAGGAATGGTACCAGTTCCTCCTTGTACCTCTGGTCGAATTCAGCTGTGAATCCATCAGGTCCTGGACTCTTTTTGGTTGGTAAGCTATTGATTATTGCCACAATTTCAGAACCTGTTATTGGTCTATTCAGAGATTCAACTTCTTCCTGGTTTAGTCTCGGGAGGGTGTATTTGTCAAGGAATTTATCCATTTCTTCTAGATTTTCTAGTTTATTTGCATAGAGGTGTTTGTAGTATTCTCTGATGGTAGATTGTATTTCTGTGGGATCGGTGGTGATATCCCCTTTTTCGTTTTTTATTGCATCTATTTGATTCTTCTCTCTTTTCTTCTTTATTAGTCTTGCTAGCGGTCTATCAATTTTGTTGATCTTTTCAAAAAACCAGCTCCTGGATTCATTAATTTTTTGAAGGGTTTTTTGTGTCTCTATTTCCTTCAGTTCTGCTCTGATTTTAGTTATTTCTAGCCTTCTGCTAGCTTTTGAATGTGTTTGCTCTTGCTTTTCTAGTTCTTTTAATTGTGATGTTAGGGTGTCCATTTTGGATCTTTCCTGCTTTCTCTTGTGGGCATTTAGTGCTATAAATTTCCCTCTACACACTGCTTTGAATGTGTCCCAGAGATTCTGGTATGTTGTGTCTTTGTTCTCGTTGGTTTCAAAGAACATCTTTATTTCTGCCTTCATTTCATTATGTACCCAATAGTCATTCAGGAGCAGGTTGTTCAGTTTCCATGTAGTTGAGCGGTTTTGAGTGAGTTTCTTAATCCTGAGTTCTAGTTTGATTGCACTGTGGTCTGAGAGACAGTTTGTTATAATTTCTATTCTTTTAGATTTGCTGAGGAGAGCTTTACTTCCAACTATGTGGTCAATTTTGGAATAGGTGTGGTGTGGTGCTGAAAGAAATGTATATTCTGTTGATTTGGGGTGGAGAGTTCTGTAGATGTCTATTAGGTCCACTTTATGTAGAGCTGAGTTCAATTCCTGGATATCCTTGTTAACTTTCTGTCTTGTTGATCTGTCTAATGTTGACAGTGGGATGTTAAAATCTCCCATTATTATTGTGTGGGAGTTTAAGTCCCTTTGTAGGTCACTCAGGACTTGCTTTATGAATCTGGGTGCTCCTGTGTTGGGTGCATATATATTTAGGATAGTTAACTCTTCTTGTTGAATTGATCCCTTTACCATTATGTAATGGCCTTCTTTGTCTCTTTTGATCTTTGTTGGTTTAAAGTCTATTTTATCAGAGACTAGGATTGCAACCCCTGCCTTTTTTTGTTTTCCAGTTGCTTGATAGATCTTCCTCCATCCCTTTATTTTGAGTCTATGTGTGTCTCTGCACGTGAGATGGGTTTCCTGAATACAGCACACTGATGGGTCCTGACTCCTTATCGAGTTTGCCAGTCTGTGTCTTCTAATTGGAGCATTTAGCCCATTTACATTTAACGTTAATATTATTATGTGTGAATCTGATCCTGTCATTATGATGTTAGTTGGTTATTTTGCTCGTTAGTTGCTGCAGTTTCTTCCTAGCCTCGATGGTCTTTACAATTTGGCGTGTTTTTGCAGTGGCTGGTACCGGTTGTTCCTTTCCATGTTTAGTGCTTCCTTCAGGAGCTCTTTTAGGGCAGGCCTGGTGGTGACAAAATCACTCAGCATTTGCTTGTCTGTAAAGTATTTTATTTCTCCTTCAGTTATGAAGCTTAGTTTGGCTGGATAGGAAATTCTGGGTTGAAAATTCTTTAAGAATGTTGAATATCGGCCCCCACTTTCTTCTGGCTTGTAGAGTTTCTGCCGAGAGATCAGCTGTTAGTCTGATGGGCTTCCCTTTGTGGGTAACCCGACCTTTCTCTCTGGCTGCCCTTAACATTTTTTCCTTCATTTCAACTTTGGTGAATCTGACAATTATGTGTCTTGGAGTTGCTCTTCTCGAGGAGCATCTTTGTGGCGTTCTCTGTATTTCCTGAATCTGAATGTTGGCCTGCCTTGCTAGATTGGGGAAGTTCTCCTGGATAATATCTTGCAGAGTGTTTTCCAACTTGGTTCCATTCTCCCCATCATTTTCAGGTACACCAATCAGACGTAGGTTTGGTCTTTTCACATAGTCCCAAATTTCTTGGAGGCTTTGTTCATTTCTTTTTATTCTTTTTTCTCTAAACTTCCCTTCTCTCTTCATTTCATTCATTTCATCTTCCATCAGCGATACCCTTTCTTCCAGTTGATCACATCTGCTACTGAGGCTTCTGCAATCTTCGCGTAGTTCTCGAAACTTGGCTTTCAGCTCCATCAGCTCCTTGAAGCCCTTCTCTCCATTGGTTATTCTAGTTATCCATTCTTCTAATTTTTTTTCAAAGTTTTTAACTTCTTTGCTATTGTTTTGAATGTCCTCTCATAGCTCAGAGTAGTTTGATCGTCTGAAGCCTTCTTCTCTCAACTCATCAAAGTCATCCTCCATCCAGCTTTGTTCCGTTGCTGGTGAGGAACTGCGTTCCTTTGGAGGAGGAGAGGTGCTCTGCTTTTTAGAGTTTCCAGTTTTTCTGCTCTGTTTTTTCCCCATCTTTGTGGTTTTGTCTACTTTTTGTCTTTGATGATGGTGATGTACAGATGGGTTTTTGGTGTGGATGTCCTTTCTGTTTGTTAGTTTTCCTTCTACCAGACAGGCCCCTCAGCTGCAGGTCTGTTGGAGTTTACTAGAGGTCCACTCCAGACCCTGTTTGGCTGGGTGTCAGCAGCGGTGGCTGCAGAACAGCGGATTTTCATGAGACCACAAATTCAGCTGTCTGATAGTTCCTCTGAAAGTTTTGTCTCAGAGGAGTACCCGGCTGAATGAGGTGTCAGTCTGTCCCTACTGGGGGGGTGCCTCCCAGTTAGGCTGCTCAGGGGTGAGGGACCCACTTTAGGAGGCAGTCTGTCCGTTCTCAGATCTCCAGCTGCGTGCTGGGAGAACCACTACTCTCTTCAAAGCTGTCAGTCAGACAGGGACATTTAAGTCTGTGGAGGTTCCTGCTGGGTTTTTGTTTGTGTGTGCCCTGCCCCCAGAGGTGGAGCCTACAGAGGCAGGCAGGCCTCCTTGAGCTGTGGTGGGCTCCACCCAGTTCGAGCTTCCTGGCTGCTTTGTTTACCTAAGCAAGCCTGGGCAATGGTGGGCACCCCTCCCCCAGCCTCGCTGCCGCCTTGCAGGTTGATCTCAGACTGCTGTGCTAGCAATCAGTGAGACTCCGTGGGCATAGGACCCTCCGAGCCAGGTGCGGGACACAATCTCCTAGTGTGCCGTTTTCCAGGCCCGTTGGGAAAGCGCAGTATTAGGATGGGACTGACCCGATATTCCAGGTGCCGTCTGTTTCCCCTTTCTTTGACTAGGAAAGGGAACTCCCTGACCCCTTGCACTTCCCGAGTGAGGCAATGCCTCGCCCTGCTTCGGCTCGTGCACAGTGCACTTCACCGACTGTCCTGCACCCACTGTTAGGCACTCCCTAGTGAGATGAAACCGGTACCTCAAGCAGAAATGCAGAAATCACCCATCTTCTGTGTCACTGGGGCTGGGAGCTGGAGACAGGAGCTGTTCCTATTCGGCCATCTTGGCTCCACCGCCAATAACTCTTTTCTTTCATGGTCAAAATGTTGAAATTTGGGGGGAAAATGTGTTTTTTTTTTCCCAAAAGATAAAATATTTTCACCACAACTAATGACCACAGGATTCCAATCCATGGCAAGTATTTTAAAATAATGATGGAGTGCTAACTAGAGAATGCATGTGCATTATTAGAACAGCTACCTTGCGCCTGCTTTGGATACTATTAGATGGGTACATCAGCTGCAAATGGGCAGAAGTTTCTGGTACACGTTAAAGACACAGACTTGGGACTGCTACCTGGAGTAGCACTTTCCGGGGTCCTGTGTCATACCTCCCTCCTCACTCCCACATCACCCCTGTAACCAGTCATACCTGTAACACTTGAATCGTGAAGTGCTCTAGTATATTTCTGGACCCCTGATATACCAAAGGCAAAGCATTCCACCGTAGACTGCTGTTGACAGGCAGCGAGTACCAGATGTCTTTTGTGCTTTCTACCTGCAGACCGGATGGGATTAGGGATGGACGATCAATCCCCACTCTGCACAAACACCCCTTTGAGGATTCCCAGTTAAGGTGGCTTGCTGAGAGTAGTGATTGACTCCAGGGCTTTAGCCACTCCATGGTCCAAAAGGGATTGATACCTCTTGGCACACTTATTCCCCAGTAGAAGCACACTCATTAGAGATCAGGAGGAAGAAAACTAGTCACCCACAGTCTCAACACCCAAAAGGCAAGCACTATTAACACTTAAACCTATTTCCTTTAAATTAAAAAAATCACTTAAAAATATTGTAAACGTATTTACACATAGTTGTGTATCTTTTGTTTTCACTTAACATTATAACATAATCATTTCTCTCATGCTGTTGAACATTCTTTATATGCCCTTTTAAAAATAGCTAAAAACCAGTTCATCATCCTTAATACTTTCCAAAAAGAACCTTGGAGTGAGGAAAAATAATTGCATATTTAGATGTGGTAAGTGAAGGCAAATAGATACTTATCACTATTGCCAGAGAATGTACGGTTCCCCTTACCTGTTTTCAGTGAAGGCCGTTTGGTGATTTCTCTCCTAAAGTAACAGGCCTCCTTTTTTATCGTAAGGCCAGAGCGGAGCTTCATAAAGTACGTGTGGCAAACTTCTTTGGTCTTCTGTTGGGATTCTAAACAATTGAAAAACTTGTGAGACTGTTTCAATCCATTCATCTTTATCCTTTTACAAATCCTGAGTGTAGCAGACCAAGAAAGCAAGTACAGGTTCACAGTATCTTATCAGAAATCCTTAACTCAGCTGTGTTTCAAAATTCAGAGTTTTTCAGATTTCAGGATTGTAATATAGAGCATATACTGTATATATGTGGCACCCCAGAAGAGATGGGGGCAGCACCCCATAATCAAAATTAGTTAATTTTATATTGAAACATAGGAAAATTTACACAAAGTGAAATAAAGACCTCATGTTAGTTCACATCAGGAGTTAACTAAGAAATGAGTTTAGGTCATATTTTGCTGTCAAATAAGTTCTGAAAAACTTTAAGTCTTTAGAAAAAAATTTTGGTTTTCTGAATTCCATATGAGGGAGTGTGAACCTGTATCCAACATATATCAACCTTTGCCTAATTGAGGGGGATCTTTTACTCATATGAAATGTGCAATCTTTTCTCTTTGTCTAGAATATACTTTTAATAATTTTGGAGAGATTGCTGAAGTCTACAAAGGTTATTGATATTAAAATAACTACCATTTACTAAGTGTCTACAGTGGGCCAAACACTGTGCTAATGATTTTACATATGTCACCATTTAATTCTTCATAATAATCTTGCAAGATAGGCATTATTGTCTCCATTTTACAGATGATAATCTGAGGCTCTCAGGAGTCATGACACTTGCCTAAGATTACAGGGCTGGCGAGAAGTTGTGACTGAAGTGTGTCTAAAATCAAATCTATTCTTTCCACCACCATCCACTTACCGCCATCTAAGAAAATGCTACACTGCAATTTGAGGGACTAACAAAATGCAAATTCAAATTAAATCAGTCAAAGTAAAAAAGTTAATTATTCAGTAATTATTTCATTTTGCTAAAGAAAAATCTAAGTCTCAAAAAGAAAATTAAATTTGCTACTAGGAAAATCATAAAAAGTCTTTCAGAATCAGGTAGAAAGGAAAATTATAACACCTGAGTCACAGGATCTCAATTTTTAACATTATGTAGTAAATGAATTATCAAGCAATTTATACAATGAAGTCAAAGTTCAATTAGTCACAGTAATTCAGAAAATAAAATAATTACTTGTGACTTTGGGATTCATTTTATGGATTAAAAAAATTCTCCGAGGATTTGCCTTCCTAAAATAATGCTTTTTAAAGATAAGTGGAAAAGCTTTTATTAGCTATTATTTTGAATTAATCCACATCTTGCTTCCAATTCAGATGAGTACGTAACTTTAACTATCTTCAACTGGTTTAATAAGGGAAGACCATTTAATTATATTCACACCCACTCTGGAACTCTCTACCATTGATTCTCAATTCAGAAATATCAACTGTGGTATCTTGTATTTATATTTTAGTGCTTTTACACTTACAAAGATAATTCATAAAGAAAACTAGTGCCAGAGCCAGCATTGTACTTATTCTCCTGACTAGTAATTTAATACAATACTTTACTGACTGTTGTATTAATTCGTTTTCTGCTATTATCACAGAATACCATAGACTTGGTAATTTATAAAGCAAAGAAATTTGTTGGCCAGGTGCTGTGGCTCACACCTGTAATCCCAGCACTTTGGGAGGCTGAGGCAAGAAAATCGCTTGAGGCTAGGCATTCAAGACCAGCCTGGGCAACACAGTAAGACCGTCTCTACAAAAAATTTAAAAAAAAATAGCTGGGCATGGTGGCCTGCTCCTGTAGTCTCAGCAACTTGGGAGGCTGAGACCAAAGGATTGCTTGAGCCTGGGAGTTTGAGGCTGTAGTGAGCTATAATCATGCCACTGCACTGCAGCCTGGGTGACAGAGTGTGACCCTGTCTCTAAAAAAAGAAAAAAAAGATAGCAATTTATTTCTTACACTTCTAGAGGTAGGCAAATCCAAGAATATTGTGCTGGCACCTGGTGAGGATCATCTGATGGTGGAAGGCAGCAGTGAGTACATAAGTCAGAGAGGAAATCCGGAGAACTCACTTTTATAACAAACCCAGTCTCTTGATAACCAAACCACTCCCATGATAACAGCAGTAATCTGTTCATGATGGTGGAGTTCTCATGACCTAATTACATCTTAAAGATCCAACCTCTCCGGAGGTTGCAGTGAGATGAGATAGTGCCACTGCACTCCAGCCTGGAGAAAGAGCGAGACTCTGTCTCAAAAAAAAAGAAAAAGAAAAAAAGGTCCCACCTCTCAACACTGTTACAATGGTGATTAAATTTTAGCATGAGTTTTGGTGGAAACATTCAAACCATAGCAACTATACCATATTGTCTTTTCAGAGCTAAAAGGCATAATATGATAACTGAAAGAATGCTCACTCCTTATATTCTTTATATTTTAGTCAGCATCACATGGGAACGTGATAGGCATGCCTAATACTGAGTGTGGACTCTGGGGGGACAGGATATCAGTCTTGGGTAGTTAAAAGTGAGGGTCACAATGCTGTGGAAGTACTGAAGATGTAGAAGTCTTTAGGAGATAAGAAGAAAGTTAAAGATGTAGGTGTGGGGGCTAGCATCTAGTAGGACAAGCACTGGTTATAGTTCAAGGATGGGGGTTACTACATTTGAAATACTGAAAACACTTTGCATCAGGAGAATTTTGAAGAACATATGCTTTGGTGTTTTGGGAAGCTGAAAGTGTGAGGGTTGTGTTCTGGAGAGGAAAGTGCAAAGCTGGCATGGACATGTGGACTTTGCAGGAGGGAGCATTCCACTGGGGTCAAAGAGCCAGCTCAAATGTATGTAAGGGCTGTTACCACTTTCCATGTCTCTATCCTGCCTGCTGCCTGAGGGCAATGGCTTAGTATGAATTTTAAGAAAATTACCATAGCTAATTTAATCATAACAGCAGCATGAATCCCTCAGGGATTTCTTGTGAGTAAATAGGAAGGGCCCTGGAAATCTTTCTATAATTCTGCCACTCAGAGAACCAGACTATGGCTGATAGAAACCACAGAGGTGAATCACTGCATCTTTCGTTTCTTCCCCAAGCACTGATTTTACCAAGGTGTCTTCTTACTGCTTACTACCCTTGACTTGTCTGTGGCATTGGACTCTCAGGACCACTTCTTTCTTTGAACCCCTCTTTCCTTATGCCACGTCACCAGTTTCCTTAGGTTCTTCTTGTTTCTCTCTGACTAGTGCACCTTGTCTCTTTGTTAGTTATCCCTCTACTGTCTGCTCATAAATGTTGGTGTTCCTCAGGATTTCGACTTTTTCTTCTTCTCTCACTCTTAAACTTTCTTTCTGGGCAATCGTGCTTGCTCCAATGACTTCAATCACCCTTTTAGAGGCTGATGACTCCCCAAAGTGTAACTCTATCTTTGGTCTTTTTCCTGAGCTTTCTGTTTTTCTTTCTCCACAAGTCATTTTGACCCAGCTACTTTAAAGCATCACTGTCTCTTTCTGTGTATATCTTCTGAATTCTGGATATCTCTACCTTGGTGACCTGCAGCTACCTTAAACTAAAATACACTGGTCTTAGTCTCTTTTCTGCTGCCATAACAGAATACCATGGACTGGGTAATTTATAAAGAAAAGAGTTTTATTTGGTGTCTGGTTCTGGAGGTTGGGAATTCCAAGATTGAGGGGCTGTAGCTGATAAGGGCCTTCTTGCTGTGTCATCATATGGTGGAAGGCATCACACATGTTGAGAGTACACATGAGGCAAAGAAAGGATGGGGACTGAACTTCATCATTTTTATCAGAAACCCAATCCTGCAATAACTAACCCGCTCCCATGACAATGGCATTAATCCATTAATGAGGGCAGAGCCCTTATAATCTAATCACCCCTTAAAGGTCCCACCTCTCTTTTTTTTTATTTTTATTTTTTTGAGATGGAGCCTCGCTCTGTTGTCAGGCTGGAGTGCAGTGGTGCAATCTTGGCTCACTGCAACCTCTGCTTCCTGGGTTCCAGCTATTCTCCTGCCTCAGCCTCCTGAGTAGCTGGGACTACAGTTGTGCGCCACCGTGCCCAGCTAATTTTCATAATTTTAGTAGAGAAGGGGTTTCACCATGTCAGCAAGGATGGCCTCAATCTCTTGCCCTTGTGATCCACCCGCCTTGGCCTTCCAAAGTGCTGGGATTACAGGCATGAGCCACCGTACCCAGCCGGTTCCACCTCTTAATACTATCACAATGGTAATTAAATTTCAACATGAGTTTTGGAGGGGACATTCAAACCATGGCAGTACTTATAATAAAAAATGTCTTTATCTTTTTCTACCCCCAATATGTTTCTCCTGAATTGCCTATCTTGAGAAATAGTGCAACTATCTATCATTATCCACCCAATTCTTTTTTTTTTTTTTTTTTCTTTTTGGAGACAGAATCTTGCTCTGTCGCCCAGGCTGGAGTACAGTGGCGTGATCTTGGCTCACTGCAAGCTCTGCCTCCGGGGTTCATGCCATTCTCCTGCCTCAGCCTCCCGAGTGGCTGGGACTACAGGCACCCGCCACCATGCCCAGCTAATTTTTTGTATTTTTTAGTAGAGACGGGGTTTCACTGTGCTAGCCAGGATGCTCTCAATCTCTTGACCTCATGATCTGCCCGCCTCAGCCTCCCAAAGTTCTGGGATTACAGGCATGAGCCACCATACCCAGCCGGTTCCACCTCTTAATACTATCACAATGGTAATTAAATTTCAACATGAGCTTTGGAGGGGACATTCAAACCATGGCAGTACTTATAATAAAAAATGTCTTTATCTTTTTCTACCCCCAATATGTTTCTCCTGAATTGCCTATCTTGAGAAATAGTGCAACTATCTATCATTATCCACCCAATTCTTTTTTTTTTTTTTTTTTTTTTTTGGAGACAGAATCTTGCTCTGTCGCCCAGGCTGGAGTACAGTGGCGTGATCTCGGCTCACTGCAAGCTCCGCCTCCGGGGTTCATGCCATTCTCCTGCCTCAGCCTCCCGAGTGGCTGGGACTACAGGCACCCGCCACCATGCCCAGCTAATTTTTTGTATTTTTTAGTAGAGATGGGGTTTCACTGTGCTAGCCAGGATGCTCTCAATCTCTTGACCTCATGATCTGCCCGCCTCAGCCTCCCAAAGTTCTGGGATTACAGGCGTGAGCCACCACGCCCGGCCTCTACCCAATTCTTAAATCAAAAAGCTGAGAATCATTTATTTTTCCTTCTTTCCATTCTTACAATTCATTCAATCTGTCATTAAGTCTTTTTGATTTCAACTTCTGAATATATCTGAAATAGAGTCCGTCCTCTCTATTCTGTTGTCTTAGGTCACGCCTTCATCATTAGTGCCTTAGATTAATGCAGTAGACCTCTAACCAGTTTCTGTTTCTACTCTTGCCTCCTCACTTTATCATCACACTACTATCATCACACTTACCAATGTGATCTCTGTAAAGTAAAAATATTTTATCATTCCTCAGTTCAACGTTTTCAATGATTCCCTACTGTCTACAGGATAAAGTCAAATCTCCTTTACTGTAACAGATCTTCTATGGATAGACTCAAACTAAAGGGGTTGATCTCTACTCAGTTCTAGCCAGCTATTGCCATGCAAGAGATGGACCCAGTGTTTCTAGATCTTTGGATTTTTTTAGAGAAACTATACACATTTAGATTTTCATTAAAAATATCCTATTTTTAAAAAATTGACTCAATTAGAAAATATCAATAACACTGTTCAATCCTAATAAAATACTCCTGCTGGATGGATCTATCCCAAGGCTCCCATATTGTGACCTCTGGCTAGATCCATGAATGAAGACGGCTGGATTTTTAGGGAAGAGAAAGTGTTGATGGATGTGGGGGAAAGAAAGTAGGAGAAGAGAAAAGCCTGACCCTGGGAAGTAGCTTCCTGGAAACTGGGAAGGGAAGGGTTGTGAGAGGCTTTCCTCCAGGTCATGAAGTCCTGTCCCTGTTGGCATTAGAGGCAAAATGCCCTGGGGGTGACCACAATGTGTCCCGTGGGGACACCTGCAGTGGTTGGCTACTAAGTTTTGTGGCATTGTGAACTGTGGCTTGTGTTAGATCCTGGTAGCTCAAGAGAAGAGGAGGAATTAAATGTGCTTTCTTGCCTTGTATCTTGGGATCTTAGAGCAGAAGCTTATTTAGAAAAACAAGATATGACATATCTTGCATTTTGAGTTGAGAAGCAGTTTACACCTGTCACATGCCCCAAAGATATCTGTCGAATTTTTCACCAGGATTGTTTAAATAATCACAGTTTTAGTGCAGTAGCTCTATCCTGCTTGCCTCCATCTGTGGGTTTACTTTCCATGATTTCAGTTACCCACAGTGAAATACAATAAGATTTTTTGAGAGAGAGAGCATTCACATTATTTTCATTACAGTATGTTGTTCTAATTGCTCTACTTTTTTATTAGTTATTGTTAATCTCTCATTGTGCCTAACTTATAAATTAAACATTATCATGGGTATGTATCTGTAGGAAAAAACATGGTATATGTAGGGTTCATTACTATCCATTGTTTTAGGCATCTGTTGGGTGTCTTGGTACATATTCCCTGCAAATAAGAGGGGAGTACAATATTTAACTGAGCCAATATTATTGGAAATAAAGATCTGCTAAAGGACCACTAAAATAATGTGATGTGTTTGTAAAGCCATACAAATGAGTTTGAGATTATTTTTATCACTGTCCTCTAAATGGTATAGGTAAGTAGTTAGGGCCACTGTTCCCTTAAAGGAGGGGTTACATTTTAACTTTTGTATCAATACCACCAACTCTGGCATAAACTCTAGCCCACTCCCTCATTCCAGTGTCTATAAAGTGCCCATATTTCCTGAGGTACAAAAAAAATGCATTTTTTATTGAGAGGCAATTTAGGGATGCAAAGTCACTGAGTCACTGTTTCTACAGAGAGCATTTTGACTCAGCTACAAGTAAAAGGATTAGTTTAACTGTGATTTCCTGGTTGTTGAGAAACCAGTCAAATTAGTGCTTTCCCTGGTCACCAAAGAACAGTGTGGGTGGGCCAGAGCCTCAGGGAAGACAGAATGAGACAGAAATGATATTAACTCTGCTTTCTCCTCTAGCCTTAAAGATGTACAGAGAAATGGAAAGGAGCATGAAGGACAAGGTTATGCCAGTCCCCACCATCATTCCTTATCCTCCATTTACTTTCCAGTTCACCAAGGCTCCATTAACTTACTTTTGTGTTACTGCTTCCATATGAAAAACAGATCCTAAAATTGCATGCTTCGTGGCCAAGTGTGGTGGTTCATGCCTGTAATCCCAGCACTTTGGGAGGCTGAGGCAGGTGGTTCACTTGAGGCCAGGAGTTCAAGACCAGCCTGGCCAACCTGGTGAAACCCCATCTCTGCTAAAAATACAAAAAATTAGCCAGGTATGGTGGTGTGTGCCTGTAATTCCAGCTACTTGGGAGGCTGAGACAGGAGAATCGCTTGAACCAGGAGGCAGAGGTTTTAGTGAGATGAGATGGCGCCACTGCACTTCAGCCTGGGAGACAAAGTGAGACTGTCTCAACAGAAAATAAATAAATAAGTAAGTAAGTAAATAAATTTGCATGCTTCTTTCCTAGGACAGATAATTTTAAGGATCAAAGAGTTATACAGCCCTTTAATCTCAGCACTATAGCTGCCACCTGACTTTACTTACCTTCTATCTTATTACAAACTCTGAGTTTGCAGCTAGATAGACTTGAGCATCATTTGTTGGTTCTGCTTTATTTCTGTGGTTTGGCTTTGGTTGGTTTGGTCCCACCAAGTCTCCTGTTGAAATTTGATCCCCATTGTTGGAGGTGGGGCCTAGCGGGAGGTATTTGGATCATGGGGTGGACTCCTAATAAACAGCTTGGTGCCATTCTCACAAGAGCGAATTCTTACTCTTAGTTTGCAAGATGGTTGTTGAAAAAAGGTTGGTCCCTCCTCTCCTCTTTCTCCTGCTTCTGTTCTCCCCTTATTCTCCCCCTATGTGACCTCTGCACATACTGGTTTCCCTTCCCTTTCCATCATGAGTGGAAGTAGCCTGAAGCCCTCACCAGAAGCAGATGCTAGCACAATGCTTCTTGTACAGCCTTCAGAACTGTAAGCCAAATAAGTCTCTTTTGTTTTTAACCCTTTCCCATTTTCCCAGAGAGTAATTACTGGCAGCGCTTACGACTGCAATGTTTAAGATAACTTTGCCACGAAAGATCTCCCTTTTATTATTATTTTTACATCTCTCTAGTATATCAACTTTGGAAACAAAAGACATCATTCTATTTATAGCATTCTGTTTTTAGTAGTGGTATTTTCATTTATAAAATATAGTAATTCTCGATCGCTGAAAATGTCAAATCCTAGAAAATGTAGCATTCCTACATGTGATGTTAACATTCTTGAGCACTTCTTAAACAGTTAGTTGCTTGCTGAAGTTTCATTTGGTGAATCCCATTTTTTCTGAAATAGACAATGCTGATGGTAGTTCTGTTTAGAAATAACTCCAAGAACAGTTTTTATACTCTATTTTTGCGTTGAAAATCAGATTTGCTTCAGCCTCAAAGAGATGTTTATGTAAAATTAAATAAGCACTGGCAGCAAGCTGCACTTTTTTTTCTAAATGGGAAAAGGGTTAAATTACCCAGCTTCAGGTATATTTTTGTGGCAACACAAATTGACTAAGATGATTATTCAAATATCTTCATCTGTTATTCTCTTCTTCATCAGTAGTCGCAAGTTAGGACCACATGCCTGATACCACCAAAGGTCTTAATGAATATTTGTTGAATAAAAGTGGACCTGCTTAAAATTTTGCTAGTTTGTCAGGGAAAAGGTTTTGGGGGTTTGGCAGCAAGAGGTGTGTGGAGCAAAAAATGGTTGATATAAAAGGCTATAATTAACTTTATCACTATTCACAGGTTCAGATTATCTCAGTTATTCCTGCCCGGTGATGTATCAAATATGCCAAAGTTGGCTATATATGGTCTGTTCAAAACCAGTCTGCTGTATTATACCCTTATGTGCCATCCCTTTTTATTTTAGTTCTTGTATTCTTAGTACATTTTGATAAGATAGTATGTATAAACATTGGAGTAGTAAATATTTGATAACAGATAAAAATAGTGTGTAAAAACATTCAGAGATACTTAAGTCCTTACTTCCCAGCTTGAAACACAAGGCTTTGCTTGCTGTGTTCTTCCACTTTGCTGTGGAAATTTTGTTGGTTGAATACTTCATTTTAGGCTTCATTTTTCAGTATTCTGTTGGATTAAAATATAATATTAGTTCATCTGTCTCAACTTAAAAACAAACGGAAACAACTGTGGCTAGCTCACTGCCAAATTGGTAACATAACCATATAGAGGAAATAATTATTTCAGTAAAGTTTGAACATAGTATTCTAAGTATGCATTCATGCTAGGATATGGTACTCTGCACTGCATAATGAGGCTTTGGTCAATGGATTGCACATATACAATGGTGGTCTCACAAGATTATAATGGAGCTGATAAATTCTTATCACCTAGTGCTGTTGTAGCCATCATAACATCCTAGAACAATTCATTACTTGTGTGTTTGTGGTGATGGTAGTGTAAACAAACCCACTGCACTGCCAGTTGTATGAAAGTATAGCACATACAATCATGTATAGTATATAATACTTGGTAGCAAATGACTATGTTACTGGCTTATGTATTTGCTATACTATACTTTTTATCATTATTGTAGATTGTGTTCCTTCTACTTATTAAAAAACAAGTTAATTGTAAAGCAGCCTCAGGCAGTTCTGTCAAAAAGATATTCCAGAAGAAGACATTGTTATAGGAAATGACAGCTCCATGCATGTTATTGCCTCTGAAGAACTTCCAGTAGGACAAGATGTGGAAGTGAAAGACAGTGATATTAATGATCCTGACCCTGTGTAGGCCTAGACTAGAGTGTGTGTGTTTGTGTCTTAGATTTTAAGGAAAAAGTGTAAAAAGTAAAAAATTAAAATTAAAAATTTTTAAAATAGAAAAAAGCTTATAAAATAAGGATATAAAGGAAGAAATTTTTGTACAGCTGTATGATGTTCGTATTTTAAGCTAAGTGTTATTACAAGAGTCAAAACCTTAAAAAATTAAAAGTTTATAAAGTAAAAAAGTTATAGTAAGCAAGGCTAATTTATTATGGAAAAAGGAAACAATTTTAAATAAATTTAGTGTAGCCTAAGTGTACAGTGATCATAAAGTCTATAGTCGTGCTCAGTAATGACCTACGCCTTCACATTCACTTACTACTTATTGACTCACCTAGACTCATTTTCCAGTCCTGCAAGCTCCATTCATGGTTAATTGCCCAATACAAGTGTACCATTTTTTAATCTTCATACCATATTTTTACTTTACTTTTTCTGTGTTTAGATATGTTTAGATACACAAATACCACTGTGTTAGAATTGACATTTTATAATCTATTCTCTCTGAAGCCTACAACCTGAAGGCTTCCTCTGCAAATAAGAACTTTGGTTTCCACAGTCCTTTATTTTAACCCAGACATTCCTTTTTATTGATCCCAGTTGACTGTAGTCTTTTATCCCTTACCCATCTCCTAGCTGAACCCCTCCAACCCCCGCTTCAAGTTATCCCACCTTTCTGGACCAAATGAATGTATTTCTTAAATTTATTTGATTGAAGTCTCATGTCTCCCCAAAATGCATAAAACCAAGCTGCACACCAACCACTTTGAGCACATGTTCTCAGGATCTCCTAAGGACTTTGTCACAGGCCATGGTCACTCGTATTTGGCTCAGAATAAATCTCTTCAACTATTTTACAAAGTTTGGCTCTTTGTAGGTAGTGGAAATACTGGTACTGCAGTTCTGAGTCTGTTTTGTTATACTTTAGTATATAGGAAATAAGTAGATATATTATGTTACATGGTTTTGACTGTAGGGGAAAGGAGATACAAACATTAAAGAAGTCATGAGAAAACCTATGGAATATTAAATTTGAGTCAGCAATATCAGTGTGCCCATATCTTAGTTTCTTAATACTTTCTCCACTGAAAGGAACAGCTGCTGCAGATCTGGAGCTGGTAAAGTAGTGGTGAACATGGAACATCCTGTTGTGCCAGAAAGCAGGAGTCACTAAAAAACTAGTGAGGGTGTGTCAGAAGCATATACACAAGCCACTGGGAAAAATCTCCTGCTGGCCAAACTTGACACAATTTGAGGATCAAAAAGAATAATGGTGGTAATTGACTATAAAGCATTTAAAGAAACCCACAAGTTCATAGCATTTCTCAGCAACTGAATGAATAGGGAGGGGTCTAGTCATTACAGAAGGAATGATAGCATTGAAATAGGCCTCGTTGTCTGGGGTGCCACCCGGAGTTCTTGGTCTCATGACTGAGGAAATCAAGGAAGGTGGACACACCAAGGGTGAGGTTAGAGTAGAAGTTTAATAAATGAAAGAAGGAGAGAAAGCTCTCTGCTACAGAGAGGGGTCCTGAAAAAGGGTTGCTGTTCTATAGTGGAATACAAGGGTTTTTATAAATGAGCTAGTGGGGAGGGGGTACTTTATTTACATAAGGTGTGAAAAACTGGTTAGGACTAGGTGTGTCATTTGCAGAAGGCATGAATTCCTGACAATCCCCACGCTGTCCTTCCATGTGGGCTCGTAGCCTAAGTTACTTCATGTTGTTTGACTTCCCTTACTGTGCACGTTTTGGGGATAGAATCCTCCATTGTGGACATGCCTAGCTCAGTGTAACTCCCCTATCTGTGTAGCTGTAGGCATGTTCCAAGCATGCCCTCCTGAGCAAGCTTCCTTATTTGAATATATCCAAGGAAGGAAAGGAATGTGTTCACTGAGGCCAACTGAATGTATATGAAATTTGAAATTTGCTGATTACACGGAAGGCACTCTTTCGTGCTGGAGCTTGCTTCCTTATCTATGTTTGTGGCTTGATCTCTCAGGCTGCTCTTTGTTAGAAGAGAAGTTCTGCCAAGGACTTTGCCCTATTTGCCTAGCTGGTTTCTTTCTTCTTTCTCTCTCATAATCAGACAAATCACCATCTTGCAACCCCCAATTTAGTATTTGATTCAAGCAAGGGACATCAATCGACGTGATACCTTGATGATCAAGATGGGTCACTGTATCATACTGAAAAAATATGGAGTTCTGTATCATAAATTGCAGAAAATTCCATATTCTCTTAGTATGGTTCTGCAATCTGGCTTCAACATCAGGGTATGGCACTGTGCTGTGGTTTGTGGAGGGAGCAGGACTTCTTCTCCAGTCTTAAACTCTCTGACATTGCCTGCAATTCTATCAATAATTATTGCTTCTTCTTTTTAAGTATTGGCCTCTTGTTTTGCCACACTACAAACAAACAAACAAAATTATCCCAGCAGTGTTTACAACTTAAATCTCTTATGAACTTCATATGAATAATCTCTTCTAGCAATTAAAAGAAGAGCATTGGATTCTTGGGTTAGAGGACTCTTTAGAAGGTAAACTTTAGGCACCCTTATTTTGTCCCTGGACAAACCTCTGGAGGCTGAAACTCCAGATGATCTTGTCTAGGTAGAACTGCTATAACATTATGTGCATGCCACCTATTTACATCCAGTCCCATGTGCAAAATCCTCAATGGTCAGCCAGTTGAAGACTATCTATTCTGTCCCTCAGTCTTGCCATGGGAGTAAATGCTGTGCTCACACAGCTTGAAGACTTCGCATCAACTTTTATTTTCTTCCTCTGATTCTTCCACCTTTGTTGGTCAAGAATGCTTAGAAGCAGAGGATCTTACATATCATTTTACTGAGCCCCTAACTTTACAGATGAGTAAATTGAAACTCTGAAGATTAAGTGCCTTGCCAAGGATTATGAAACAGAACCAGGAACAGAATCTAGCCTCCTGACTTCCATCTTGATGCCAGTACTTCCCTATCCTGTCTCCCTCTTTTCTTTCTCCCTTTCCTCCTCAAAACAGGAGGAAAATAATCAGAACTGGAAATTTAACTCCAAACACTCAGCCTTTCTTATACACAAAGCAGTTGTCCAACTTCTTTGAAATAATAAGTTTCTGAATATGGTTGTTAATTTGTAATCACACGTTTGGAATAATAAGATAGGGAACCCAATTGTAGTTGTATTTTAAGTTGTACATAAAATAGTTTAAATAGTAACCTGTACACAGTAGATAATGAAGTAACACTTTGCAAACATAAAAACTGCATTGCCTTGATGTTGTTTATTTTCTCTTCTACCCAAGGATACTTATATCCTAGAAAAAACAATTCCTGGTCATTAAAAAAAGTTATTTTTCTTTTTTTATAATCTTAGAATATTTTAATAAAAAGTTACATTTTCAAATAAATATGGGAAATGTTCCAATCTACATTCTATCTCTAGGAGAGTCAGACTCATGTTAGCATAGAAAAGGTGTTGATAGTCCTTTATTGAAGACTCTTGGGTACCTTTGTTTAACTATTGTTTTCAGTAGTTATTTGATCTCATAACCTTTTTCTCCCCTCTTATCACCCTCATGGACTAGTTTGAGAGAACGCACTTGAAAGAACTTTGCCGTAAACCAGTATTGGCTTGCATAATTGAGCAAGATAGACAAGCTGAAAATACCACATTTACAATGGAGTCATTGACACAGAGAAAGTCAACACCCTTTATAGAACCACATGATAAGTCAAAAGCATAGTCAGGAAATATTTTCAAATCCTATTCTGAAAAAGTATTTTCTTCAAAAAACCTGCAAATTCTTTGCCTTGATCACTCTTTTCACCATTTTTTTTCAGACTAAAATTGACTCATTACTCTCCTATTTTTGTATCAGAAATATTTCAGAACATATGGCAATAGGAACATCACTTGTTCTTTTTTTGCTGCTATTCTCAATGATATACAGCAAATATCCCTGCACACTGGTTATGATACTCACCTAATTTATAAAGTGCTGGTCTCAGATGATGAGGTTTCCTGTAGTCAGCAATTGTAGTATTTAAGGCAGTTACATCCCAGTTCTACTTATATAGATACACACACACACACGGATTAAGCAACATTGGATGACAGCATTTGATGTATGAGGCAATGCAGATGGAGCTACTTAAATGCATTAGAACATGTGGGAGCTTATCTTTTTCCTACCATCAGATCCTAAACAGAGATTATTTTAGCCGTAGCACTTTCTTTTTATTTGTTTATTTATTTCTTTGAGACAGAGTCTCTCTCTGCTGCCCAGGCTGGAGTGCAGTGGCACGATCTTAGCTCACTGCAGCCTCCACCTCCCAGATTCAAGCAATTCTTCTGTCTCAGCCTCCCAAGTAGCTGGGACTACTAGGTGTGTGCCACCACACCTGGCTAATTTTTTTGTATTTTTAGTAGAGATGGGGTTTCACCATGTTGGCCAGGCTGGTCTTGAACTCCTGACCTCAAGTGATCCTCCTGCCTCAGCCTCCCAAAGTGCTGGGATTACAGGCGTGAGCCACTGCACCTAGCCTAGCTGTAGCACTGTCAAAGAGTTACACTTAATCATTAACTTTTATAAAATCTTTATAATATAGGCTCTCGGTAGTGTTTATTGCATAACATATAATAATATAGAAGGACACAGATTGTTTAATTTCCTTTCTCTTTTCTACAGAAAGTTGAAAACATTTAAAGTAATTTTTTTCTGATTATAAAAAAGATGTATGTGCACTTAGAAAATATGTAAATGACAGGAAAGTGTATGTGTGGTAGATCCTGACATTCTTTTTTCTATATAAAAAAATATACACATCACTTTTATTTAAAACATAGAATCATACTGCAAGTATATTTTAAGCTGTTTTTTCCATTTTCCAATTAACACTATATCATAAGTATTTTCACATAGTAGAAACATTCTTTTACAAGTAACATTATAAATAGCATTCAGTCATAGAAATATATCTTAATGAGTCTTTTATTGATTAACACTTGCTGTTTCCAGATTTTATTTTTGTTTTTGTTTTCTAATATTGCCAGTGTTGCAACTGACAGTTTTGTGTGTGTGTGTGTGTGTGTGTGTGTGTGTGTGTGTGTGTATGGGTGTATGGGTGTGGGTGGGTGTGGGTGTGTGTTGTGATTGTTTGAAAATATTTATAAGTTTATTGGTAGCATAAACTCCTAGTAGTGGAATTGCTGGATCAGAGGGTACGTGTATCTTATAGCTTGACAGATATTAATGAATTGACTTCCAAAAACTTGTATTAATTAACAGTTTTGTCAACAATCCAGGGGAGTACCCTTTTCTCCATCTTTCTAGCAACGAGTGTCATTACCTTTGAAATGTTTGCCTTTATAAAGAGTATAAAATATATGATAGTTTTGAATTTTATTCCTTTATTTCGTGAGATTGAGCATCTTTAAAAAAATGTGTATTGTCAATTTCTATAAATTATTGATTTTTAAGCACTCTACCTAAACTAAGAAATTAGACCCTTCTCTGTGATTTGTGTTACAACTTTTTTCCCTGTGTCATTTATGTTTAGATTTTGCTAATGGCATTTTTTGGCCATACATAAGTTTTCAAATATTATGTGGTAAAATATAATCAGTGTTTTCTTTGAGAACTTCTGGTTTTGTGTTCTGCTTCAAAATACCTTTCCTCTTCCAAGATTATAAATAAATTTAATTATGATATTATCTAAAAACTTTAATGTTTAATATTTTATACATAAATCTTTGATTGACTCAGTGTTACTTTTGGTATAAAGAATAAGTTAGGGCTGGGTGTGTGTCTCATGCCTGTAATCCCAGTGCATTGGGAGGCCTAAGCAAGAGGACCACTTGAGGCCAGGAGTTCAAGACCAGCCTAGGCAACATAAAGAGACCCTGTCTCTACAGAAAAAATTTTTAAAAATTAATTAGCTGGGCTTGGTGGTGTGCACATGCAGTCTTAGCTACTTGGGAGACTGAGGTGGGAGGATCACCTGAGCCCAGAAGTTTAAAGTTGTAGTAAGGTCTGATAGCACTATACTCCAGTCTGGACCACAGAGTGAGACTCTTGTCTCCAAAAATGAAAAAAATAAAGATAGTGAAAAAAGAATACATTTGGGATTTTTTTTTCCTTCCAAATACATACTCCAACTACATTTGAAATTCAGTTCAGACAAAGTGAAGTTTCACATGTTATGTTGGGACCAGTATGCAGAGGGCTATGAATGCTACAATAAGGAATTTGAATTTTATCCTATGGACAACACGAATCTTTTGAAAGTTTCTAAAGCAAATGAGAAACATCATCTAGAGTGTGTTTTATGAATATAATTTTATGTCTGTGCGAAGCACCATCTGAAGGAAGGAAAGAAGGGAGAGGGAGGCAAAAAGAATGGATAGTTAGGAGGCCAGTTAAAATATCCCAGGCAAAAAGCAGTGAGGACCTAGTGAGGGCAATGTTAATGGGACCAACGAGGAGGGGATGGAATGATGAGTGCTACAAGTACTTCATAGAGTCCTTGCAGGTTGGTGTGAGTAAGGGCCCCAGAGATTCCTGTTCTGTTCCACTAAGTCATGCAGTTACCAAGCCAGGATTAAAACCCAAGTCTCACTCCCAGTTTAGGGGCATATCTGCCACAATGCCTCCTCGGCTCTTTCTGGATGTGGGTGTACCTGCTCTGGACTGGGGAAGAGGGGAAGCAGGGTGGTGAAGGGAAGTGAACATAATTCCAGTGGTTAATAATAGGAAACTCAGGTGGGGAGTTCAGTGACAGGGACAGGGAGTGAGTTTGATGTGGGGCAGATGGAGTTTGAGGTACTTGAGGAACAGTTATATGGACATTTCAGCAGGGAGTTGGAACTAGGTGGCCAGAGGCCAAACTTAGCCATGTGGATTTGCTCTTCATTTGTGAAGGCATGATAGTTTATTGTGTGGGAGTGAATGAGATTGTCTTGGCTGAGTGTGGAGCAGGAAGAGAAAGCTGTGAGAAGATGGAACTCTGGGATATCTAACATGTAAGGGGAAAGAGGAGAAACGAAGTTAATAAGACCAGACAGAGAAGCAGAAAAAAGAAGAGTTCATATTATGAAGGCTAAGAGAGAACACTGTCTCAAAAAGCAGAACAGTTGGTAATGAGTACTATAGAGATCTGATTGGAGGTTAAGAGACATTGGAGGAGTCATTTAAGTACGGTGGGAATCTCAAAACAACTGCACTGGACTGCACAGAGCGGAGATGGAGGAAGTAAGCATTTCCAAGAAGTATAATACAGTAATGAAAGGGAACAAAGAAAGAAAGAATGATATCTTTACACAGTAGTGTAGAGAAGGAAGATGCTACTTACTAGCTAGGTGACCTTGGACAAGTTACTTGATGTCTCTGAAGCCTCAGTTTCTTAATAATAATGATAATTTTCATAATAATAACTTATATTACCCATAATAATTTCATAATTTAACTCATTAAATTGTTGTGAGAATTAAATGAGAAGATATATTTTCAGCACTTATTAACAGTAGCTGGTGCACAGTAGAAACTCAATACGTTTGTTATTATTATTGTCATTAATATTGAGGCTTATATTGGGATGTGATAGACTCTTGAGTATGCTTAATGCAGAAAGTAGCCAATGAAAAGAGGAAAACTTATATAATATTTCCTGAGGAGACACAGAAGAGAGGGGGAAAGAACATGAGTGGAAGGATCAGCTTTGAAAATGAGGAGGCACACTTCTTCCTGCAGGAGAGGAGGAACCAGTGAGAGAATGAGAGAAGATGTGGAGTTTTAAGGTCTAGGGGTGTGAACTTAAGGGTCTTATAAAATGGCTTCAATCTTTGTAATGTAGGTTCTGAAAGAGACAAAGATTAAGAGAAATAAGCATTGGTTTGAAGTTTTAAGGATAAGTGGGAAAAATCTGAAACAGATCCTTAGAGAATATAAAAAAGAATTAACTTGGGAATGTGGTGTTATTGTTCAGTAAGCATAGAGTTTCAGTTTTGGAAGATGAAAAATGTTCTGGAGATGGAGAGTGGTGATGGTTGTACAACAATGTGAATGCCACTGAACCGTACACTTAAAAATGGTCAAAATCGTAAATTTTATATTATGTAGGTTTTACCACAATTTTTAAAAATGGTTCAAAAAGGAATTTTTTAAATGGGAGTGGAAGAAGTAGAAAGATGGGAGTTTGTTCATAAACAGAAGAATTCCAGTGTTCCTTATCTTAGAGAGAAAGATGTTCTGATGATGATGGTGGTCAGAATGAGATTTTTTGGGTGAACTGCTGAGGAGTGTTAAAGAGTCAAAGCAGTCACCAAGGGTGACAACTGCAATGAAGTCACCAAGGGTGACAACAGCAGAGGCAATAGTGAACAGAAAAGGAGGTCAGGGTCCCTAGTGACCAGAAAGGAAAGACATTAGTATAAGTAGTTGGGCCCAGGGTTGGGGATGGGATTAGAAAAGCTTTCTCTACTAGCCCTGGGAAATGTGCACACAAGAAAATGGAGTGGGTTTTGAGAATATGGCATCACGAGGGGAAAGTCACATTTTAGATAATCACAAGAAATAGTGCTTTTGAAGGAAAAGGAGGGAGAGAGTAAGGAGTATGCTTGTGTGTGGGTGGGGAACATCCCAGGGGAAATGACATACATTTAAATTAGGGAAACAACCTGAAAGATTTTAATCCGTCAAGAAAGAATAATTAAATAAAATAATTTAAATAGAAATTTATTAGTTGGTCATTCACCTCTGAACAACAACAACAGTGAGAAATATATGAGGTATTGTCATTTTCAAAGTTGCAAATTTGCGTAGTTGTCTCTTTGGCTGAAGAAATCTTCCAGAAACTTACATTCAACAAATATTGAGCACCCTTTACATGCCAAGGACTATGTATTCCACCAGCATTAACTCATGGGGTGCTGCATGAATATTTTCATTTCACATTGTCATATTATCTACATCTGATCAGCTGGAAAATCATTTATTGAATCACTAACCTCTTATATGTTGGACAATGCTCTTTGATTAGCAATTTCCCACTTCTAAATGCTAATACCTTTAAGAATATTAAGTCGGCTGTTGGCCTTTCTTCTTTTATTGTGAATTTTACTTTCAAAATAAATTCATTTAATCAGATTGATTTGCTGTGATGAGTCTTGTTATAATGCAGGGTTTATGAGAAATTCTTACTAAAAATGCATACTCCTTATGGAAAATTTAGATAATACAGAAAAGAGAAAGTTTGACCTTTGATGTCCTAGAGAGTAAATTCTCTGAAAAGAGACACAACTGGGAATCGTTGTAAGGAAATCCTAACCTCCTCGAGATCCTGAGGGCACAAATGATGCTGGATTTGCATTTGTTTGTACTACAGCATGGAGTGCTGCCTAAAAACATTAATAAATAAAATACTACTTCTAGTACTGGGCTAGGTGCTGGGGATACAGTACTGAACAAAGCAAAGTGTCTTGCCCTCCTGGAGTTTACTTTCTATTGGAGAGATAGAAGTTACTCACATAGTTGTACAAATATGTTATTAATGAACAGTGATAAAAAAGAATTGGACTGGTAAAGAAGATAAAGTAGAATGGTACTAAGGTAGTGTAGTCAGAGAAGGTGACATTTAAACTGCAGCCAAAGGGCGTGAGGAACATATGAAAGGGAACAGACACAGGGAAGAGAAAACCTCAGGGCAAAGGCCCTGAGATGGACAGAAGCCGCAGTGCTCAGTGAACAGAGAGTGCTAGTGTGGCTGGAGCAGAGCTGGCAATGGGGAGACCATAATGTGAAGGGGCCGGAGACAGAATGGGACAGAAGCTCGGTTGGGCTGGGCCCTGGAGGCCAAAGGAAGAAGCTTGGATTTCATTCAGAGTGCATTGAGAAGCCAAAGAAGGGTTTTGAGTAACATGGGATGTGATTTGATTTTTATTTTTAAACTAGTGCTGTGACTATCATGTGAGAAACAGATGGAGGGCAATAAGAGGGAAGGGATGAGACCAGCCAGGAGTCCGCATTAATTCAGATGCTTAATAATGGTGGTTGTGGTGATGGTGATAATGATGATAGTAGTAGCTACAGTGTTTGGTGTCTTCTGTAAGACTGATGCTCTACATATATTATCTCTAATGTCACTGTGATTCTGGAGTTTGGATATGATTGTCTCCCTGTTAGAGGTGAAGAAATAGTGGATCTTGCAAAACATCACATAGGTAAGAAGTAGCAAAGCCAGAATCTGATATTAGGGCTATCTGGCTCTTTCTCTCAGTTCATGGAGAACATTGGTAGAATGGGGCATAATTGAATCCCAGGACCTTATATTTGATTCATCTCCTTGTCAAGCTTGGTTTCTCTTGAATGGGAAGAGGATCTGTGAGGATATAGTGGGATGAAGGAACATATTGCTAGGTGCTGGAAGCAATACCAGTGGAACCAGTGGAAGAAGACAGGTCCTGGCTGATAGGTAGAGGAAATAGGGATTATGACTAAGTTTGCCAACACAATATGACTTCATTCTGGGAGATTTTGCAAAGGGGCAGAAGTGGAGGAGAAGCGGGAGGTGGGAGCACAGGGGAGGGTGTCACACCAATCCTCTACTCCTTTGGGTGTAGCAGTTTCATTTCTTTCTTAATGGAGATTAGAATACGTGATATGGAAGAAGGGAAGATAGAAGTTTGGGGAACAATGAGACAGCACCCTCCTCACCCAATCTGGATCACTTCCTGTCCCCTACCCTCCACCACTCTGAAAGTTTCCATCTGCCACTTTCCTGGATCCTGGGGAGAACACTTCTCCTAGGGAAAGGAAATACTCTATAAAGATATCTAGTTGATCAATCTATGACTCAAGCCAAACCCCTCGTGAGAAGAGGGAGGGATAGTGTGAGATTTTAGGGAAGCTTTCTTTTATGTCTTTAAGGTAAACAGTACTTATCATTTGTAAAGCACTTCTGTGCTTTGCCATGGTTTTCCTGGATGTGGTCTTATCCAGCCATTTCTATACATTGGCACTACCTGCCCCATCAACCTTTCCAACCTTACTTACCCCTCCCTCCATACTCTCTACATTTAGACCAATTAGACTGTTTACCGTTCCTCAATTCACCATGCACTTGCACACCTCCATGGCTTTGCTCAAACTTCCTCTTGGTAGTGCTAACTCATCCCTTAGTCTGGGAAACTCTGTTTAACCGTTGGAGGCCAATTCAAATGTTTTGATCTCCCTGACAACCCACAATCAAGCCGACTTTATTGTTTCCTCTCTCCCTTCCATATCTATTGTATATATAATAATATATCCAGCTCTCTTTGTTTTCCTACCTCCTCCACTGCTAGGTCCTTGGGAACAAGGGTTGTGCTTTAGTCATCTTTATTTCCCCAGAAATTATCCACAGCAGGCACTCAGTAAATGTTCTGTAATTTGGATCAGTCCTTACAGAAACCCTGTAAACTAAGTAAGGCAGGCATCATCCACTAGACAGATGTGGAGACCCTACCCAAATCCCAAAGATCTGCAGAGCAGTGGAGGTAGATTCCCTGGTTGAGCTGTTATGAAGTTGGCACTACTTCACCATTTTGACTTACAGAAATGACAGTCTTAAATGCTTCAGTCTAATAGAACTCACGTCTTCTTGTTCTTGGGTCAGTGCTCTTTGTAAAGCATTTTTAAAAGCTGACTTTCCAGCTGTCCTGTGGCTCTGAAGTTTTAGTGTGACTGAACATTTCAAATTATTCAGTTCAAGTTGCTTTATTCCCCTCCTGGGCCCCCGCCCATGCCTCACATACTTTGGGGGCCCCAGTGGATCAAGTCTGTAGTAATCTTTGAAGAAGCAAAGGTAAATTGGCCTCCCCTTCCCAAGCTTAGACCTAGGATTTTCTCCTTTCCCTCAAGTCCCTACAGCTCTCAGGTCTCAGTTTCCTTGTCTTCAAAACAAGGAGAGTATGTGAAAGCCAGCATTTTCCTCCTTGACTCTTTCCTGTGCTCCTGTACAGGTTCCACATTTAGCCCGTTTATTTCCTTCTTCCAGGGCCCCTTCTATACTGGCAGCTGCACTAGCCGCTTATTCACACAAAGGTACCATCCTCAGAAAACATACAAATTCTGCCTCAGCCTTGTGATCTCCTCTTCTCCTTTCTACTAACCTTACAGCAGGACAAAATTACAGTGAAAAGAAAAGCCCACAGAGTCTGCAGCATTTTTTGTTTTTTTGTGTGTGTTTAAAAGTTTTTTTCTTTAGTACCCAAATATCTGAAAGCTGATTTTTTTTTTTTTTTGAGTCAGTGTTTTGCTCTGTCACCTAGGCTGGAGGGCAGTGGCATGATCATAGCCTCACTGAACTCCTAAGTTCAAGGGATCTTCCTGCCTCAGTCTTCAAGTAGCTAGGAATACAGGTGTGTGCCACAACGCCCGGCTAATTTTTTATTTTTGTAGAGACAGGGTCTCGCTTTGTTGCGCAGGCTGGTCTCGAACTCCTGGCCTCAAGTGATCCTTCCACCTTGGCTTCCCAGAGCACTGGGATTACAGCTGTGAGCCACCATGCCTGGCTGTTGTTTAATGGATTCAGAAAGCTCTCACTGCTAGAAGAAAGCAGTGTATGGAAAAAAAACAACAACATGGAACATAAAGACCTTTGGTTTTAGTTTAACTCTAAAGTTGAGATCATTTTCTTCTTTTACTTTTTAAATGCATTTTACATAAAATTGGACAAGTAATGTAAAAATTTTGAATCTTATAAAAATTCAAAGGAGTATGAAATATTTAGCAAGAGCATGTAGAGTTAAATAAAAATTCTCCTTTTTTTGTTTTCGTTTTTTATTTTAGAGACAGAGCCTTGGTCTGTAACCAGGACTGAAGTGCATAGCTGATTGCAACCTTGAACTCCTGGCCTCAAGCGATCCTCCTGCCTTGGTCACCCAAAGTGCTGGGATTAGAGGTATAAGCCACCATGTCTAGCTCTCCTGTATTTTTTACAATTAGCCCTTATATAGTGTTTACTATGTGCCAAGAACTGTAGTGCTTCACATATTTAACTTATTCAATTATTACAGCAGTCTTGTTAGGGTAGCATTATTATTATCCCTCTTTTATATATGAGGAAACTGAGGTACAGTGGGATCAAGTAAATGCCCAAGGCCTCATAGCTGAAACCCCAAGCAAACATTTTCAGAGTTCATGAGGTACTTCAGAAAGGGGTGGAGGAATCCAAATCCGTTGCATCCAGATCTTCCTCCCTAGCCCCTGCATCCAGAGCAGAAAACCCCTATCTAGAAAGTTTTCTAGGTAGAAGAGGTTTTACTGGTAAGAAAACAAAACTAAAAGTTTGAAAATATGTCATTAGGCCCATTCCACCTGAATTATTTGACCCTGTAAGGAGGGCGATAGACTGAGGCCCAGTTCATATACCATCAGTGGTAGTCAAGCTACAGAAGATTTAGTAGCATCATAAGGAGAAAGCATTACACTTAATGGTTGGAAGAAGTTTTCAAAACTTTGTAAAGAGTAGAATCCTTTTCTGAAAAAAGAATATTGCATGGAAGCCTAATAGATAACAGAAGACAAAATCATTAACTTATTAATATAAATATGCTTCATAAGTTTACATTTATATTTACTCATTATAAAGTTATTTAATGAAATATGCTGTTTCCAGCATAATAATGGATTAGTTACCGTGAACAGCCCTCCTGATAAAAACAATAAAAATGCTGCAAGATGTGTTTTTAAGTATCTTTTCAAACAACATTGAGGGGGCATGAATGGGAGGCTAGCAACCTTGGCTTTTTTTTTAGTTGTCTACTATATCCTAGAGACAAAGAGGAAGAATTACATAAAGAATCAGGGCCAGGAGATAAAGCTCAGGATATGTCTAAGATGGGAAGTCTAACAGGAAACTTCTGCATAAACCTGGACTCTCAAAGGGCTACATTCACAATAGAAGGGTGATCAAGATAAATAAACTCGGCAGAAGGGAATAGCCAGAAACCTTGTCTGTCTCAACTCCAGCCCTTGCTGGAAGGAAACATGTATCTCTCAGAATTTATCTTCTCAGGACAAGTCAGCCCCTGCATGGATATGTAGTCTGAAATCAAACTACTTGTGTGCTTCCGAAAGCCTGAAATAGAGAATTAAGTATAAAGTAGTTTTACGTTGGCAGTGCCCCAAGGCAAATACAAATCTTATCTTGAAGAACTCAGCCGCTACACAAGCCACCAAGCATTTCCACAGAAAAGCCTTCAGGACAAATGAGTAGTCTGTCGTCAAGATTTGCAAAGCAAACAAGAATACTAGACACCATGGTGAGAACCCACAAAAGGAACAGGTAGCAGAAAAACTGATTTTAATATTGTTAGATAGTATTCTAAAAGACTGAAAATATGAACAGTGAACCTGTATATTTGAGAAAGATCCAAATAGAATATCTAGACATAAAAGATATATTACTGAAATTAAAACTCAATGGTTCAATTAAACAGAAGATTAAACACAAGTGAAAAGAGTCAGCGACCTAGAGAACAATCCAGAGATACTTGGAGGTGGAAAATATGAAAACAGGGTAAAAGACTTGGAAGAAAAATAACAGTTTTATGTCTATTTGGAATGGTAGAAGGAGATGCTAGAACAGAGATGGAACAACATTTAAAGAAATAATGGCTGACAACATTCCAGAATTGTTGAAAGATCCTAATCCTTAGATCTAAGAGTTTCAATGAATTTCAAGCAGATAGAAAGAAAGAAAGGGCTGGGGGTGGTGGCTCAAGCCTTATAGTCCCAGCACTTTTGGAAGCTGAGGTGGGATGATCTCTTGAGACCAGGAGTTTTAAGACTAGCCTGGGCAACATAGTGAGACCCCATCTCTACAAAAAAAAAATAATTAAAAAAATTAGCTGGGTGTCGTGGCACACACCTGTAGTCCCAGCTGGTAGGTAGGCTGAGGTGGGAGGATTGCTTGAGCCCAGGAGTTTGAGGCTGCAGTGAGTTAGGATCATGTCACTGCCCTCCAGCCTGGGTTACAGAGCCAAACCTTGTCTCTAAAAAGAGAAAGAAGAAAAATCCACATCTTGATATATTAGTTATGAAATTGCAGAATATTAAAGAAAAAAAGTGAGAACAGCCAGGGCACCATAATGAGCCCTCATCTCTACAAAACATAAAAAAGAAAAATTAGCTGTGCATGGTGGTATGTGCCTACGGTCCCAGTTACTCAGGTGGATAAGGTAGGAGGGTCACTTGAGCTAGGGAGGTTCAGGCTATAGTTAGCTGTGATCACATCACTGCACTCTAGCCCCTGGGTGACAGAGTGAGACCTTGTTTCAAAAGGAAAAAGAAAAGAGAAGATTGTAATGTCAGTCACTGAGGACAATAAAACTATTTGGCGGAGGAAAAAAATCACCCATCCAATATGGATGGAAGTTTACAGTCTTAGAGTAGCCCTAGAACTTGTGAAATAAACATTTGATATTTGCAGAACCAAGGTGTATCTTGCAGTCAACTGAGCATTATTAAAAACTGCAGAAGTGGCCTAAAACTCCTTATTTTACAGATGAGGAAAGTGCCACTCAGAGCAGGCGAAGGGTCTTCCCCAAGGTCACACAGCTAGTAAATGGGTATATGGTGGAGCCAGGACCAGAACTCAGGTCTCTCAACTCACAGAGCAATAGTTGTGACTGCTCTTCCCTCTATCCTGCTGCCATTTCTTTATTCAGCAACAACAAAGAAAAACAAAATGTGAAGAAAAGTAGAATTTCAGTTTATCATGGAACTTTTTGGTGATTCCTTATGTTTCACGTATAAAATTTAGTAACTGTTTGAATACATTCTTATACAGTGCAATATCCCATCACCAGGAACCAATGAAACTGCTCACATTTTTTGGATGGGGGAAAGGGCATGCAGTCTTGATTTGTTTCCTTCTAGCTTATAACACAGTGTGAGGGTAGTGTGAGAAAGTTTTAGAAAATGTGATTAAATCTGAGTCATGGAAATCAGTTCTGGCACAGCATTCTGTAGAAGGTGGTGAGGGTAACAAGAGGTGGGTGCAAATCTCAGCATATACAAAGGCTTTGCTGAGAAATACACAGGGGAAAGGCAGGTGCTAAGCCACAGCATGTATTATATATACCTGAGTCAGTAGGTCAAATAAATTCACAAAACTGTAAAAAACAAATCTATTCTGCTGGAGTTCACTGCTTTGGACCTGGCTTGGTTTGCTTTCTGAAAAGTTCATACCTTAGATCCACAAAGGAAAGCAATCGGCAAGGTAATGCTGATATATCAAAATGTATCACCCTGTTTGTTCATGAAAAGATACTATTGCATGTACGTGCATGTATGCATGAAAAATTATTTCTATACATATTTCACCACAAATACATGCCAAAAACTAGGAAAGCATTTGTAATTGGCAACAATACAATCAAACAGATTGCTTAACCAAGGATAAGAACTTGCCTATTAAATCACTTTTGATTCTGGGAATAGTACCCAGATTCTAAAGCCTAAAGTGGTTTGCATGACTTAATTACAGATGCTAACAAGAATAGTTCTTTGGGCAGTACTCTAAATCCTATCAGCTGATTTGCTGTTTGTTTTGAAAGAGAAGCATGAGATTTTCAGATGGCAAAGCTTTGGATTTTGATACCCATCTTCAAAACAGAATGCAATATATATCTTTAAATTAGTTCCTGTGTAGAAAAGCAGGCTAATTTGGGTATGGCACATTTCTCAAACACATAAAACAGTAATAGGATATTTATTCCAGATTTTACAGTTATATGGTTAAAGCCAGTGAAAGTGTGGCTAAGTTCTATTCCCACTACATAGATATGCTACTAGATGCTACTGGAATTGATTCTGGGAGCCTTCATCTGAAGGCAGCTTTAGGAAATAACAAGGAATAACAAGAGGAGTTTCTGAAAGGATGAATTAAGTGCTTATATAAATAGGGAAAGAAGGACTTTAGTCTCTAAAATTTAGGACCAAGAGAAGGGGTTGGCCTGGGACTTCTGGGAACATTTTTCTCCTTGAAATAAGGGGCATGTGAGGAGCAAGCGCTTCTTGGTTTCTACTCCTTCGGCTCCTCTGAGTATCTGATGCTCAGAGCTGGGTCAACCATCTTTTCCCATGAAGAGAGATCATAGATGCTCTCAGGATGGTAGAGTAGAAGGGTGGGAAGACCCTGAGTCCTTGATGATATCCTTGATTTTTGACACCAACTCTGAGACTGCCCGACTAAACTTCTGATTAAGTGAGCAAAAAGTGTCCTTAAGTTTTAAGCCTTGTTCAGTTCTGGGTTCCCCAGTTGCAGCTAAAAGTATATCAAGTGATATAAATTATCTTTATTTTTCATGTAAGTATAATCTGCATTGACTTTTTCTAAATCCTTAAAAGAAATGGCAAACAACTAATGTATTCTGGACATTGCCTTAATAATATCTTTATGATTGAATTGTTTAAACATTTAATGTTTAAATAACGTTATGTTTTAAAGAAAATTTTAGTAAAACATGGATATGTAAATTCCTGTGCTAAAAATCAAGAAAATAATATTATATTTGATAGAAAAGCATGATATATCAAAAAATAGAAAAAATACACAAAATCTTTTGTATCAGAACAAGATTTTAAAAACTTATAAGTAACTCTTTGAGGTACTCTTTTTTTTTAAAAAAGTGCAGATTACCAGTAATAGTACTGTTTTACTATTCTATTTTTGCAAAACAGTAAAGCATCAGCTATGTTTGTTTACAAAAAATTTTTGTGTATATAAATTTGTCTATAAAATGACTATGAATATCATATACATGTAAATCATGCCTTAAGTCATTGTAGGACAAATAGTGACAAAATGAAATGACTTGCCAAGACTTTGAAAATCAAACTTCATAAAATCCTAAAGTAAAGGAAGGAAAAATAAACACAAATTCTTGGTTGCTACCTCTGGGGGAAACCAAAGGAGATGCAATTAGATAGTGACACAGAGGAGCCTTCAAAGGTATAAGGAATATTATATTTTTTAAACTGGATGATAAATACACAGGTATTGGTATTTGTTTTATTATTTTTCTCCAGAACTTACATTTACATATGCATTCCATATATTAGTTTATGTGTATGATATATTTCTTAATTAAAAAGCTTGAAAGAAAGAAAATCAATCTTCAGTTAACATTCTACTCATAAAGTCAACTGTTAAGCAAACTTCCCTATCCTCCAGGAACAAATGTAGCTACCAAGTAAAAAAAAAGTCAGTTAATACAACATCAACACTTTCAAAATTAAAAAGAAATTGCTGTCTGAAAGCAGGAATGCATTATTTAAAATTCTGTGGTTATATTTTAAAAGAACAAGTGAGCTAGTATAAAGGGGATTCCATGTGCTAAATTGTGACAATTTGACTAAAACAAAAAATATGTGAAAGTTTTTCCTTGTGCCAAGACTAAAGTTACAGACAGCATAACTTTTGCAGGCTTTTTTTCTTGTGTTTGAGATATGCTTATTGAATAGTGAGAAATAACTGATATTATAGAACAGGTTATTAAAAGTTTTATAAAGCATGTAATATATTCCCCAACACTTTCACTGCCACACCATTCAACTCAGCTGGCATAGTCAAAAGCCAAAATGAGAGTCCCTCTCAATGCTGGTATTTAGCTGGTACGCTGCAAGGCTGGTTCCTTTCTTACTTGTCTTTGCTAACGCCATGCCAGCTATTAAATATTTTGAATATCACCTGTTAGAAAGCATGAGATTTTCTTGTACAACCAAATGGCTGCCTGCTAACACACAACACTGTTAGATGAAATTAAATGTGATTATTACAAGCCATTTAAAACTTAAGAGTACAGAGGCTTTCTTCTCATAGATATGAAACTTCCTGGTCATTTATCTGAATAAAATAAGCCACAATCTACACCCTGGATATTTCATTTCCATAAAGTTTTAACAGAACTGCCTTGCGTGGTGATCTGAAAATGCAACTCAAAGGTCTGAAAGCTTGACCAGCATGGTATGACAAGCTTTTCACTTTGCCTCCTTCATGGGCTGCTCCAGCTATTCCCCAAATTGCTGACTTCATTATTTCTCTGTGGAATTCTTAGTTGGCTCAGCCTTACTTAGCTGGTAGCTGGGCTTAGTGTGAAAGCTACTAAAGTGAAAAGACTCTGTTAAACACCTCTCTTCTCCCCATAGATAAGGCTACATTATTTTCCCACTCTGGACAGATATGACTTCTTCTTGAGTGTACCCACTGATGCACAGAGAAATAAATATAACTCGTAGCCTTTCCTTTGCCAAGAGACTTTTCATAAAATAGGTACAGTGAACTGCCATTCTAGAGGTTACTAGTTGCTGCATGTTTCTACCTAGATAGTAGGGAGAACCAATGGGTCTAAGCCCAGATGCTCTTTTACCAGCTTTTGCCATAAATGCCTAGAAAAAAATTGGATGCTGACAAACTAATAGACTTCTAAGTTTTATACTTTTATGAATTAAGAAATATAAAGACTTAAAAATATATTTTTTTGTCACATCACAGTGCAGATGACCTTAATGCTTCTAAATGTTGAATCTGCTTTCACGGGCCTTATAGCACTGAGCAGAAATTCTTCCACTTGACATAATGAAAAGTAATAATAATTGGACAGCCAGATGTAAGCATTACCTGTCATGTCCTAGGCATGGTATCCCCCAAACATTTTTTGTAAAACAGCTTATACTCCTTTGAGTTAATAGCATCTAATTTTTTATATTAAATGACCACCACATACTGACAATTATGATTAAGTTTCCACAAACCATATGGCTCTTGAAGAAGTCAGTGAAGAAAAAATAATGCCACCATACATTCAGGTAATATGGACCTTTTTTCTTATGGGGAAAAAACAGGAAGCTGGAGATAGTCACTAAATTACATCAGAATGAATATTGATACTTATTTCTGTGCCTGAAACTTGTTCAAAAGTTTAGAATGAAATATTACTAAAGGAAACTTAACAATTATGGGTCAGGCACAGTGGCTCACACCCGTAATCCCAGCACTTTGAGAGGCTGAGGCAGGAGGATTACTTAAGCCCAGGAGTTTGAGATCATCCTGGGCAACATAGTAAGACCTCATTTCTACAAAACATAAAAAAATTAGCCAGGTGAGGCAGCACACGCCTGTGGTCTCAGCTACTTAGGAGGCTGAGGTGGGAGGATAGCCTGAGCCCAGGATGTCAAGGCTGCAGTGAGTTGTGATTGAGCTACTGCTCTCCAGCTTGGGTGACAGACTCTGTCTCAAAAATAAATAATAATAATAATAATAATAATAATAACAACAATAATTTACAAATATGAAGGAGTTATGCTGACTACTGATCAAGTATTGTTAAACAGGATTGCTAAAGAATGTGGACAAATAATATATATATATAAGAGATAATGGAAAAATAAAATTTAGGGAGGAAAAACTTTGGAACTAATAAATTCAGATTTGAGGAAGTTCATGTTTGGGTCTAACAATTCTCCAAAGAAAAGAACAAGTGGAAAAAAGCATATAGTCCTCTGAAAAGAAATTACAAACAGCTTAAAGAGCATTTCTTAAACAATTGTCAATAGTAAGTCAGCAGGCTAAGAAGTTAGAGTGGCTGAGATTTGAGCACAACAGACACACAAAACTAAGAAGTTCTGTTAAACTCTAAGGAAACACTGAATCTTTGCCAGGAACTATGTGGGAAATAATGAGCAAAACATTCTTACCATTGCAAAAGGTCTCAGATGCACTAATATGGCTAGGGAAAATTATGACAATCGTTTAATTTATGGAATGTTCAAAGTGGAGGGGAATTAGATGTAAACTGGGTGCTGATTAAAAGTAAAGCACTCAGCCAAGTTTGTAGGTGAACTTCCCCTTAGTTCTGGAAATAGCAATGGGAATGGCAAAAAAAAGTTACAGAAGAGAACGATGGCTGGCAGGAACTCTTTCCCTCAGGCAACAGGTGAATGTAGCCCTGAAGCAAATAGATAGAAGGTTTTAATGTCACTTCATTAATATTTTCATATTTAAAAATGATGGAAACTTTGAATAAAAAAATAGCTTCACAAAGAGGATTAGAGATGCACTAAATGAAGTAGTTTGGAATTGTTCTTTAGTTCTTTTTTCTTAATGGGACCTGACCCTGGACTTTAATCTCTGATCTGAAATTTACTGACTTTATGATTTTGGGTTAGTGCTACAATCTTTTCAAATTCCACTGTCTTAATTTCATAAATGGAGATAATATTTACCTCACAGAGGTGCTGTGAGGGATAATGTGGAAGATAAATGTCTCACTTTTAGTAAATGGTCAGTGATTAATAAATTACCTTTGATGACTGCTTCTAACATGTTTTACCCATCACAACACCTGTCTTGAGTGGGATTTTGTTGCTTGTTTGTTTCACATTTTACACAAGAGAAAAAAATTCAGGTTCGGGAAAGTTAAGTAAGATCCAAAATTACACAGCTGGTCAATGATGGATGATGGACTGGAGGACTGACTGCCTCTAAAAATTTGTGTTTTTACTATTATGCTATATTGCACTCTTCACTTAAAAAATACAAGACAAAAATAAATACCTTCATAGGTATACTGTAATCTACCAATAATAACATGAGCAGCATGTTCCAGGAGTCCGCTATAGGGAGGAAGTGCCCCCAATTCCTCATTCCCTCTTACCACTCCCTGCATACTGAACTTTGCCTGAACTTTTTGAGGCCCACTAAGGTTGTGTCCCCTTAAAAGTTACTTTTGCTTGCAGACATCAGCACCAGAGAACCTACAGGAAACCGAAGAGATTAGAGGTTCTACCATGATTTCCTGAAGTTCTTGAACCCAACCCAATCATTTTGTTGTTGATAGAATTAAGGTCCATTTCTTTCTGCTGTTCCAGAAGTTTATATTTGGTCTTAATGTTTCTAAATGTTCTGCTACAAACTGAGATACAAAGAAGGTGAATTCCAGTGACCCTCTTGATTTCCACCATGTTTGCCAAAATTTCAACTTGAATGAAAGGTACATTGATTTTGGCACAGTCTGACTCACATCTCCAGAAAAACTCTTATGGTATCAGATTTACTGACGTATATATTTTCTGATGTAGACATATATATATATATATATATATAAATGGAGTATATATATATAAATGGAGTATATATATATAAATGGAGTATATATATATGGGGACATATATATATGGGGACATATACATAAGGGAGAAAATATATATATATAGGGAGAATATATATATTCTCTCAATGCTGACCCCTCTTCAGTATTTCCCTGTATTGATTTAATTCCCTGATGGAGCTTAACTTTTCACAATTGAATTTCATGTCTATTTCCCCGAAGTTAGTCGTAAGCTCTGTTTCCTTAATCACTGGGAAACCCTGGCCAAGAGTGACATTTCCTGTTTCTCAATCTCTTCCCTTATTTTCAGTTCTGGCTATTTGAACCCCTAAGTGAAAGTTTGCCTCAGGATTCTTTTCTGTCTATAAATGGGAAAGGGAAAGGGAAAGAGGTGCTTTCTGGCTGTAGATACTGTAAGCTAAACAACGATGGGAAATAGATAAACATCTAGGTTGCTTAGGAAATCAATTATGAAGTAACCAATCAAAGATTGGTAGAAGGTCCAGGATCCTTTCAGAGAAGAATGGAGAAAATGTGAAATTTGAGCTCAGGAAAGTGTGATGCTTGTGCTAGGAGTTCTTAACTGTTTCAGACACTACCGAGCTGTGTGATTCAGTTCAACAACCCTAAACTTTGGGAAATAGAGGATTCTGAAGTTTTCTGAACTCAGAGAGGTACATTTTCTGGGTAGAAATCAAAAGAGGAGCATTAAGTATTCAAAAGGCAAATTTGAGAAGTAATAAGTAAGAATGTTGGAAACAGTATAGGACCCCAGTGTGTCACAGAAGGATGCTTCAGGCGGGAGAAGCACAGTGCAGAGGAGGAAGTACGGGTCTTCGCCCTAGACACTTCACTCTCAAGTCTCTGACTTGTATGCAGCTGCAGGACATACTTTTGGATTTGTGCTATTTTCTTAATTAAAATAGTCTGGAGGCATATATTCATGTGTGGAAAGAAAAGGCAGAGAAAATTGTGAGGAGGCAGAAAGCAAGGAATAAAGAAAAGAAAACAACCTTCAAAGGAAAGTCTGTAAATGAAGAATAGTAGCAAAACTGATGAGCTTTTGAATTTCTTCACTTAGGGTATCCATTCCTTGTTTTTCCACAAAAGTTTATTTTTGAGGGGATGGTACCTCTCAATTCTTGTATTTGAAACTGACAGTGAGAAATAACAGTGAGAAAATTATGACACTGAAAGAGATCTGACCTAACCAACCCCATCATGCTTTTAACCTTCATATTGCCCTTGGTCATTCCTGGGCTTGGGCCAAGCTAACTTTGGGAGAAATTTAGTGTATGGTTTAAATGATAATAACCCTTCACCAAAAGTAAACCACCTTGGTAAAAATAATGAAAGACCACCAAATTAGGAGTTTGAGAGGGGACTGAATTCTGCTAAGATGTAGGCATAGTAAAATGATTACTAGCCATTACTCTGGAGGTCACAAGATTTGCAACTTCCCTAGTGACTACTGTAAATAACATCACTATTGTATAAGCTAAGATTGACCTTTAGAGATGTCTGTTCAGGCTTTTGCATTTCTGATGACCAGTGACTCCTCTGTGGCTCCCACCCAGAAATAGACTCAGTGCATACACGAGGACCATTTTTCACATGCCTGTGATTTTATTCCCAACCAATCAGCAGCACCTATTCCCCTAAGCCCTTTGCCCGTCAAACTAACCTTGAAAAACCCTAGCCTCCAAATTTTTGGGGAGATTTGAATAATAACTCTGAATCCTCTGTGGCATGGCTGGCTGGCCCTGTGTCAATTAAACTCTTCACTGCCATGCCATGGTTTCAGTTAATTGGTTTTGTCTGTGCAGTGGGCAGGAAAAGCCCATTGGACAATTACATGTTTGTTCCCCTTTAACTTTTTTTTTTTTTTTTTTTTTCGGAGATGAAATTTAGCTCTTGTTACCCAGGCTGGAGTGTAATGGCATGATCTTGGCTCACTGCTACCTCCACCTCCTGGGTTCAAGCGATTCTCCTGCCTTAGCCTCCCGAGTAGCTGAGATTACAGGTGCCCACCACCACGCCCACCTCGTGGGTTTTTTTGTATTGTTTTTGTATTTTTAGTAGAGACAGGGTTTCACCCTCTTGGCCAGGCTGGCTGCGAACTCCTGACCTCAGGCGATCCACCCACCTCGGCCTCCCAAAATGTTGGGATTACAGGCTTGAAACACCACGCTTAGCAATGTCCCCCTTTTACTGAAAACCACTTGTAAACAATTGCAAGCATGTTTGTCTTGAGTAAGCATTAGGAGTTAGAAGTAGAATTATCAACTTGCTTTATAGTTTCCAGCCTGGCAACAAAGCAAAGACCCTATCTCTACATAAACTAAAAAAATTACCTAGGCATAGTGGCATGTGCCTGTAGTTCCAGCTACTTGGGAAGCCGAGATGGGATGATTGCTTGAGCTCAGGAGTTGGAGGCTGCAGTGAGCTAGGATCACGTCACTGTGCTCCAGCCTGCGCTACAGAGCAAGATCCCATCTCTTAAAAAACATAAAATAAAATAAAATAAAATAAAGTTTCATGGAGGGGGCAGAATTTACTATAAAAACTATTACAATCTGTTTTAGCAATTTATTAACTTTACAAATCACCCAAAGGAAAGCAAATGGAGTTATAAATTAATAACAGTTATTGTCATTGACTTTTACTGCTATTAGCAATAATAACAAATTGGCCTTATGAATTATTTTTCAGGAAAAAAAAAAAAACACAGTTCTCCATGGTTCCCAAAGTTTTACTTTGCAAAATCTGACTAAAAATCTCCCAGAATATTCAGTCTTACCTTGTGATCTTGTTTTGATTTCTTCCCTGAAGAGCTCCAGCTCTGTGTTCGCAGGAGTCTGTAGACTCTTTATTAACCAAAGTTTGGCAGAGACCCAAATTGCCTTAGAAGGGAGATCTGGGCGGGTGAGATTTTAGCAGGCTTAAAATCTCATGTAAAGAGCCAACAGAGTTACAGTTCTGTCAACGCCTAAGGCTCATTACTTTCTGTGTCCTCCCAGCAATTATGATTCTTCTTCTGCCCCTAAACTTTACGTTTTGGCTCTCTTTGGAGTTGAACTCCTAAACTTCAACTTCAGCACTGTTCATTTTGAAATTCTTTTGCCATTTATATATTCACTTTTGGCCGTTGGCTTCTTAACTTACAAACTTCATTAAGAGATCAGTTTATTCTTCCAAATTCCTTTATAATAGAAATTTGTGACCCCCTTTGTCATATCAGTAATAAGCAGCTCGTCTGCAAATACAAGCTCTCAGATACTCTGTATTCCAACATATCTGACGTGCTTTCCTGCTCCCCACTGTTCATCTTTTCTATTTATCTCAAAAATCTCACAGAAGATAATACTTTTTTACAAAAGCAAATCCTGTACTGTAGATCCCATGAGACGTTGTTCTTCTCACCTCATGAGAAATTTTGCTCCTGCTCGCCCTTTCTCTATCTCGTTTGGCATCTGTAGCAGAAAATAAAGGGGTGAAGTGATGCTCTTTTAAGACTTGGACTGATTCCACATCCTAAGATCACACATTGGAAGGAAGACTGCTGCTGTACTTAGAAGGATACTGTGATGGACTGTTACCCTAGCAAGCCCCTACAGCCATTCAATCTACAAGATTAGAAGGGTGAACTTGAAACAAAGGGGCAGCAGAAAAAAGTTTACTGTAAAATGAAATAGGAATTTTTTAGTTTTTCTCATGGCATATTGAGGGATAGAATGTTAGGGTTCTGGAATCCAGGGGAAAGAGAAAATGAGACAGCAATAGATGGCTGACCAGGCTTGGGAAAATGTGACTGTGATGGAGTCCCCTTTGGAAAAAACAACTAAGGAACTCTTTTATCTTGTTTAAAGTTGTTTCATTTTCTGTGCAGTAATCCCCTTTAAACATCCCCAAACCTGAGCAATCATCTGCTACAAGCCATAGTGTTGTGTTTGTGAGTAATGAAGAAAGATGGCTGTCTGCCCTTTGGATAAAGCAGTGAAGCAAGCAGACAGGATGCCAACATGACAAGAATGAATCAGGAATTGAGCTGTGTGCAATAAATAGGAGGGAAGGGCGACAAGGAACAGCCAAGGGAATATTAGCATACTCTACTCCGGGAATTCTTGCAAATACTGAGGAAATTACAAAGGATGAATAATGTATCTTTATGATGTATATTGAACCCTCCTTCATTATTTCAAAAATTTCTCTTTTTATCTCTAATTATGCTTCATGCCTTAAAGTCTGCTTTGTCCATTTGTCTGCTTTCTCCATTAGCAGAGCTCTGCAAACATTCTTTCGGTTAGTATGCACATAATGTATCTCTTTTCATCTTTTTTCTTTCAAACTTTCTGTGTCCTTACATTAAAGAAGTGTCACATATAAATAGTATACAGTTTTTTGTTTTTTTTTTTTACCAGTTTGACAATCATTTGTCTTTGAACTGGAACATCTATTGTAATTATTGATATACCTGAATTTGCTTCTACTATCTTGCTTTTTTCCCCTGCTATTTTGTCCCCCTGGCTTATGCTCTTTTTTGGATAAAACAACTTTTTTTTTTTTGAGATGGAGTCTTGCTCTGTCACCTAGGCTGGAGTGCAGTGGTGTGATCTCGGCTCACTGCAAGCTTCGCCTCCCGGGTTCACGCCATTCTCCTGCCTCAGCCTCCGAAGTAGCTGGGACTACAGGCGCCCGCCACCACGCCCAGCTAATTTTTTGTATTTTTTAGTAGAGATGGGGTTTCACCGTGTTAGCCAGGATGGTCTCAATCTCCTGACCTCTGATCTACCCGCCTTGGCCTCCCAAAGTGCTGGGATTACAGGCATCAGCCACCGTGTCTGGCCTGGATGAAACAATTTTTAAAAAATTATTCAATTTTCTCCCAGCAGTCAAGAACTATAATTCTTGTGTCTTTATGAAACAAGAACAAAAACAAAAAGGCTGCTAAAACCACAGCTCTGCTTTTAAGAGGCTTTCTGATTTTTTTTTTTTTTTTTTTTTTTTGCCTTTACCCCCATGCAGCTGCATAATTCGGCAAGTGTTTTGAAGAGGAAACTCCTTATATGTAGGTTCAGTTCTCCAGCCCTCTCTTCTTGCTGGGGGCTTGGCCCTTCCAATTTCCAATTTTGTCTCTTCATTCCCACAACACCAATCAACAGTGATTTCTCTGTCTCCTGGCAGTGACCTCCTACCTTGGTAAAATACAGATTCCCTGCCTTGGCCAATGCTCTTGTAACTATTATGAAAAGTAGCTAACTACTGTTAGCTAATCTCTCCGTGGAATCTTAGCCCCTCATCCTTCGTGCTTCAGCAGCTCTCTCCTGATCTGCCTTTCTGGTTATTCTCAATAGTAACATTGGACTGCCACAAGTTACTGCATGCTATTCAAGTAGCTAGCTGAATGAAGATGAAAGCATGGCTCTAGAAGGCAGGACGACTAAGGGTTAAGTCATACAGACTTTATTCTAGTAACCATATAATTTGTCATCTGAGTCATAAATTTTTGAGAATGAAAAGAATGTTATTAATCATTTGACCAGAATAATAGGAAAACACTGAGATATGGTCACCCCAGGTTTTATGACTTTTATAGTTCTTCATCCCCTACCGCACTACTTCCCAAATCCCAAATCTGCCTTATTAACTTCCTCCTTTCAGGGTAGATGCAAGGTATATGGGTGATTGTCTAAAATTTTGCTGACTTGTAGACATATACTTTTTTTTTTTTTTTTTAGTAAGTGTACAAATTGTCTTGGAAACTTTTTTTTTATTTTTTATTTTTTTTTTTATTTTTTATTATACTTTAGGGTTTTAGGGTACATGTGCACAATGTGCAGGTTTGTTACATATGTATCCATGTGCCATGTTGATTTCCTGCACCCATTAACTCGTCATTTAGCATTAGGTGTATCTCCTAATGCTGTCCCTCCCCCCTCCCCCCACCCCATAACAGTCCCCGGAGTGTGATGATCCCCTTCCTGTGTCCATGAGTTCTCATTGTTCAATTCCCACCTATGAGTGAGAACATGCAGTGTTTAGTTTTTTGTCCTTGCGATAGTTTACTGAGAATGATGTTTTCCAGTTTCATCCATGTCCCTACAAAGGACACGAACTCATCATTTTTTATGGCTGCATAGTATTCCATGGTGTATATGTGCCACATTTTCTTAATCCAGTCTATTGTTGTTGGACATTTGCGTTGGTTCCAACTCTTTGCTATTGTGAATAGTGCCGCAGTAAACATACGTGTGCATGTGTCTTTATAGCAGCATGATTTATAGTCCTTTGGGTATATACCCAGTAATGGGATGGCTGGGTCAAATGGTATTTCTAGTTCTAGATCCCTGAGGAAACGCCACACTGACTTCCACAATGGTTGAACTAGTTTACAGTCCCACCAACAGTGTAAAAGTGTTCCTATTTCTCCACATCCTCTCCAGCACCTGTTGTTTCCTGATTTTTTAATGATGGCCATTCTAACTGGTGTGAGATGGTATCTCACTGTGGTTTTGATTTGCATTTCTCTGATGGCCAGTGATGATGAGCATTTCTTCATGTGTTTTTTGGCTGCATAAATGTCTTCTTTTGAGAAGTGTCTGTTCATGTCCTCTGCCCACTTTTTGATGGGGTTGTTTGTTTTTTTCTTGTAAATTTGTTTGAGTTCATTGTAGATTCTGGATATTAGCCCTTTGTCAGATGGGTAGGTTGCAAAAATTTTCTCCCATTCTGTAGGTTGCCTGTTCACTCTGATGATAGTTTCTTTTGCTGTGCAGAAGCTCTTTAGTTTAATGAGATCCCATTTGTCGATTTTGGCTTTTGTTGCCATTGCTTTTGGTGTTTTAGACATGAAGTCCTTTCCCATGCCTATGTCCTGAATGGTATTGCCTAGGTTTTCTTGTAGGATTTTAATGGTTTTAGGTCTAACATATAAGTCTTTAATCCATCTTGAATTAATTTTTGTATAAGGTGTAAGGAAGGGATCCAGTTTCAGCTTTCTACATATGGCTAGCCAGTTTTCCCAGCACCATTTATTAAATAGGGAATCCTTTCCCCATTTCTTGTTTTTGTCAGGTTTGTCAAAGATCAGATAGTTGTAGCTATGCGGCATCATTTCTGAGGGCTCTGTTCTGTTCCATTGATCTATGTCTCTGTTGTGGTACCAGTACCATGCTGTTTTGGTGACTGTAGCCTTGTAGTATAGTTTAAAGTCAGGTAGTGTGATGCCTCCAGCTTTGTTCTTTTGGCTTAGGATTGACTTGGCGATGCGGGCTCTTTTTTGGTTCCATATGAACTTTAAAGTAGTTTTTTCCAATTCTGTGAAGAAAGTCATTGGTAGCTTCATGGGGATGGCATTGAATCTATAAATTACCTTGGGCAGTATGGCCATTTTCACGATATTGATTATTCCTACCCATGAGCATGGAATGTTCTTCCATTTGTTTGTATCCTCTTTTATTTCATTGAGCAGTGGTTTGTAGTTCTCCTTGAAGAGGTCCTTCACATCCCTTGTAAGTTGGATTCCTAGGTATTTTATTCTCTTTGAAGCAATTGTGAATGGGAGTTCACTCATGATTTGGCTCTCTGTTTGTCTGTGATTGGTGTACAAGAATGCTTGTGATTTTTGTACATTGATTTTGTATCCTGAGACTTTGCTGAAGTTGCTAATCAGCTTAAGGAGATTTTGGGTTGAGACAATGGGGTTTTCTAGATATACAATCATGTCATCTGCAAACAGGGACAATTTGACTTCCTCTTTTCCTAATTGAATACCCTTTATTTCCTTCTCCTGCCTGATTGCTCTGGCCAGAACTTCCAGCACTATGTTGAATAGGAGCGGTGACAGAGGGCATCCCTGTCTTGTGCCAGTTTTCAGAGGGAATGCTTCCAGTTTTTGCCCATTCAGTATGATATTGGCTGTGGGTTTGTCATAGATAGCTCTTATTATTTTGAGATATGTCCCATCAATACCTAATTTATTGAGAGTTTTTAGCATGAAGAATTGTTGAATTTTGTCAAAGGCCTTTTCTGCATCTATTGAGATAATCATGTGGTTTTTGTCTTTGGTTCTATTTATATGCTGGATTACATTTATTGATTTGCGTATGTTGAACCAGCCTTGCATCCCAGGGATGAAGCCCACTTGATCATGGTGGATAAGCTTTTTGATGTGCTGCTGGATTTGGTTTGCCAGTATTTTACTGAGGATTTTTGCATCAATGTTCATCAAGGATATTGGTCTGAAATTCTCTTTTTTGGTTAAGTCTCTGCCAGGTTTTGGTATCAGGACGATGCTGGCTTCGTAAAATGTGTTAGGGAGGATTCCCTCTTTTTCTATCGATTGGAATAGTTTCAGAAGGAATGGTACCAGTTCCTCCTTGTACCTCTTGTAGAATTGAGCTGTGAATCCATCAGGTCCTGGACTCTTTTTGGTTGGTAAGCTATTGATTATTGCCACAATTTCAGAACCTGTTATTGGTCTATTCAGAGATTCAACTTCTTCCTGGTTTAGTCTTGGGAGGGTGTATTTGTCGAGGAATTTATCCATTTCTTCTAGATTTTCTAGTTTATTTGCATAGAGGTGTTTGTAGTATTCTCTGATGGTAGATTGTATTTCTGTGGGATCGGTGGTGATATCTCCTTTTTCGTTTTTTATTGCATCTATTTGATTCTTCTCTCTTTTCTTCTTTATTAGTCTTGCTAGTGGTCCATCAATTTTGTTGATCCTTTCAAAAAACCAGCTCCTGGATTCATTAATTTTTTGAAGGGTTTTTTGTGTCTCTATTTCCTTCAGTTCTGCTCTGATTTTAGTTATTTCTAGCCTTCTGCTAGCTTTTGAATGTGTTTGCTCTTGCTTTTCTAGTTCTTTTAATTGTGATGTTAGGGTGTCCATTTTGGATCTTTCCTGCTTTCTCTTGTGGGCATTTAGTGCTATAAATTTCCCTCTACACACTGCTTTGAACGTGTCCCAGAGATTCTGGTATGTTGTGTCTTTGTTCTCGTTGGTTTCAAAGAACATCTTTATTTCTGCCTTCATTTCATTATGTACCCAATAGTCATTCAGGAGCAGGTTGTTCAGTTTCCATGTAGTTGAGCGGTTTTGAGTGAGTTTCTTAATCCTGAGTTCTAGTTTGATTGCACTGTGGTCTGAGAGACAGTTTGTTATAATTTCTATTCTTTTAGATTTGCTGAGGAGAGCTTTACTTCCAACTATGTGGTCAATTTTGGAATAGGTGTGGTGTGGTGCTGAAAAAAATGCATATTCTGTTGACTTGGGGTGGAGAGTTCTGTAGATGTCTATTAGGTCCACTTTATGTAGAGCTGAGTTCAATTCCTGAATATCCTTGTTAACTTTCTGTCTTGTTGATCTGTCTAATGCTGACAGTGGGGTGTTAAAATCTCCCATTATTATTGTGTGGGAGTTTAAGTCCCTTTGTAGGTCACTCAGGACTTGCTTTATGAATCTGGGTGCTCCTGTGTTGGGTGCATATATATTTAGGATAGTTAACTCTTCTTGTTGAATTGATCCCTTTACCATTATGTAATGGCCTTCTTTGTCTCTTTTGATCTTTGTTGGTTTAAAGTCTATTTTATCAGAGACTAGGATTGCAACCCCTGCCTTTTTTTGATTTCCAGTTGCTTGATAGATCTTCCTCCATCCCTTTATTTTGAGTCTATGTGTGTCTCTGCACGTGAGATGGGTTTCCTGAATACAGCACACTGATGGGTCCTGACTCCTTATCCAGTTTGCCAGTCTGTGTCTTTTGGTTGGAGCATTTAGCCCATTTACATTTAACGTTAATATTGTTATGTGTGAATCTGATCCTGTCATTATGATGTTAGTTGGTTATTTTGCTCATTAGTTGCTATAGTTTCTTCCTAGCCTCGATGGTCTTTACAGTTTGGCATGTTTTTGCAGTGGCTGGTGCCGGTTGTTCCTTTCCATGTTTAGTGCTTCCTTCAGGAGCTCTTGTAGGGCAGGCCTGGTGGTGAGAAAATCACTCAGCGTTTGCTTATCTGTAAAGTATTTTATTTCTCCTTCACTTATGAAGCTTAATTTGGCGGGATAGGAAATTCTGGGTTGAAAATTCTTTTCTTTAAGAATGGTGAATATCGGCCCCCACTCTCTTCTGGCTTGTAGAGTTTCTGCCAAGAGATCAGCTGTTAGTCTGATGGGCTTCCCTTTGTGGGTAACCCGACCTTTCTCTCTGGCTGCCCTTAACATTTTTCCCTTCATTTCAACTTTGGTGAATCTGACAATTATGTGTCTTGGAGTTGCCCTTCTCGAGGAGTATCTTTGTGGCGTTCTCTGTATTTCCTGAATCTGAATGCTGGCCTGCCTTGCTAGATTGGGGAAGTTCTCCTGGATAATATCTTGCAGAGTGTTTTCCAACTTGGTTCCATTCTCCCCATCATTTTCAGGTACACCAATCAGACGTAGGTTTGGTCTTTTCACATAGTTCCAAATTTCTTGGAGGCTTTGTTCATTTCTTTTTATTCTTTTTTCTCTAAACTTCCCTTCTCTCTTCACTTCATTCATTTCATCTTCCATCAGCGATACCCTTTCTTCCAGTTGATCGCATCTGCTACTGAGGCTTCTGCAATCTTCGTGTAGTTCTCGAAACTTGGCTTTCAGCTCCATCAGCTCCTTGAAGCCCTTCTCTCCATTGGTTATTCTAGTTATCCATTCTTCTAATTTTTTTTCAAAGTTTTTAACTTCTTTGCTATTGTTTTGAATTTCCTCTCGTAGCTCAGAGTAGTTTGATCATCTGAAGCCTTCTTCTCTCAACTCATCAAAGTCATCCTCCATCCAGCTTTGTTCCGTTGCTGGTGAGGAACTGCGTTCCTTTGGAGGAGGAGAGGTGCTCTGTTTTTTAGAGTTTCCAGTTTTTGTGCTCTGTTTTTTCCCCATCTTTGTGGTTTTATCTACTTTTTGTCTTTGATGATGGTGATGTACAGATGGGTTTTTGGTGTGGATGTCCTTTCTGTTTGTTAGTTTTCCTTCTACCAGACAGGCCCCTCAGCTGCAGGTCTGTTGGAGTTTACTAGAGGTCCACTCCAGACCCTGTTTGGCTGGGTGTCAGCAGCGGTGGCTGCAGAACAGCGGATTTTCATGAGACCACAAATTCAGCTGTCTGATAGTTCCTCTGAAAGTTTTGTCTCAGAGGAGTACCCGGTTGAATGAGGTGTCAGTCTGTCCCTACTGGGGGGGTGCCTCCCAGTTAGGCTGCTCAGGGGTGAGGGATCCACTTTAGGAGGCAGTCTGTCCGTTCTCAGATCTCCAGCTGCGTGCTGGGAGAACCACTACTCTCTTCAAAGCTGTCAGTCAGACAGGGACAATTAAGTCTGTGGAGGTTCTTGCTGAGTTTTTGTTTGTCTGTGCCCTGCCCCCAGAGGTGGAGCCTACAGAGGCAGGCAGGCCTCCTTGAGCTGTGGTGGGCTCCACCCAATTCGAGCTTCCTGGCTGCTTTGTTTACCTAAGCAAGCCTGGGCAATGGCGGGCGCCCCTCCCCCAGCCTCGCTGCCGCCTTGCAGCTTGATCTCAGACTGCTGTGCTAGCAATCAGCGAGACTCCATTGGCATAGGACCCTCCGAGCCAGGTGCGGGACACAATCTCCTAGTGTGCCGTTTTCCAGGCCCGTTGGAAAAGCGCAGTATTAGGATGGGACTGACCCGATATTCCAGGTGCCGTCTGTTTCCCCTTTCTTTGACTAGGAAAGGGAACTCCCTGACCCCTTGCGCTTCCCGAGTGAGGCAATGCCTCGCCCTGCTTCGGCTCGTGCACAGTGCACTTCACCGACTGTCCTGCACCCACTGTTAGGCACTCCCTAGTGAGATGAAACCGGTACCTCAAGCAGAAATGCAGAAATCACCCGTCTTCTGTGTCGCTGAGGCTGGGAGCTGGAGACCGGAGCTGTTCCTATTCGGCCATCTTGGTTCCACCTCCCCTCGTAGACATATACTTGATCTGGTTGCACAGTTTTATTCCCAAAGGAAGAAAGTTCAAATTGATGTTTTGCCAACAATAGACCTTAAAAAATGAAAATTTAAAGTATATACTTCACATGGAGGAAGGTAAACCCAAATCATAGTTCTGAGATATAAGCAGAATTGAAGAATAAAAAGTATGATAGATATTGAGGTAATTCTGACAAATATTAATGGTAAATACTGATAATAATATCTTGTAAGGTTAAGAAAAACAAACTAGAACTAAATACATTACAAAAATAGCCTATATGTCTGCAGAGATGATGATAGGAATGAGAGTTCTCAAGTATATTGTATTGCTCAGGAAGAGGGTAAAAATATTGCTGAATTTTGGACTCTGTATTCATTTTTAAATTTCTAGAAAAAATTCAGGATAATAGAAATTGGACATATAACTAACTTCCAAATGATTAGAGGAGAAAAACAGAATGAGAAAAAAATAGCAGTCTATCCAGCAGAAATCAAGAAAGAAGAGACAACAAAGCATAGTAAAGGTAATACCAAGAGAAAAAACAAAGCATGATAGATTTAACACAAATATATCAATAATCTCATTACATGGACTAAAGGTACCAGTCGAAGAAGCTAATACACTTGAAAAGAAAAGATCCATGTAATGCTGTTTTAAAGAGACATATACTAAAGACACAAAGAAGTTACTGGTCAGGTGTGATGGTTAATACTGAGTGTCAACTTGGTTGGATTGAAGGATGCAAAGTATCAATCCTGGGTGTGTCTGTGTGGGTGTTACCAAAAGGGATGAACATTTGAGTCAGTGGACTGGGGAAGGCAGAGCCACCCTTAAGTATGGTGGGCACAATCTAATCAGCTTCCAGCAAACTAACCTAACCTCCCAGCCTAACCTAACCTCCCAGCCTAGCCTAACCTCCCAGCCTACATCTTTCTCCTGTCCTGGATGCTTCCTTCCCTCAAAAATCGGACTCCAAGTTCTTCAGTTTTGAGATCCAGACTGGCTCTCCTGCTCCTCAAGCTTGCAAACAGCCTCTTGTGGGACCTTGTGATTGTGTAAGTTAATACCTAATAAACTCCTTTATATATCTATTCTATTAGTTCTGTCTCTCTAGAGAACCCTGACCAATATATCGGGCATGGTGGTTCCTTCCTGTAATCCCAGTGTTTTGGGTGCTGGGGTGGACAGATTGCTTGAGCCCAGGAGTTTGAGACCAGCCTGGGCAATATAGTAAGTCTTTATCTCTACAAAAGAAAATTAAAAATTAGCTAGGCATGGTGGCACATGCATGTAGTCCTAGCTACTTGGGAGGCTGAGGCAGGAGGAGTGCTTGAGACCAGGAGTTTAAGGCTACAATGAGCTTTGAACATACCACTGCACTCTAGCCTAGGCATAGACCAAGAGTGAAACACTATCTCAAAAACAAAACAAAACAAAACAGAGGCTACTGAATAATGATAAAGTTAAATTCATTGGGAAGAAATAAATCCCCACCCACAAACACCTGTTAACACAGTCTTAACTGCATAAAATGAAAATAAAAGTAATTACAGAAAGAGATACAAATATCTATTATCCTGGTGGGAAATTTGTTGTGTCTTAGCAATGTTGTCAAGCAGGAAAAGCATTAGGAAAAATATAGAAATTTTGGTTGACACAATGAGCTGGGACACATGGATATAAAAATAACCCTTAATACAACAGGTGGAGAATATTTTAAATACTCCTTTCAAGCACATATGGAACATTTGCAAAATTAAACATATTCTTATCTATCAAGTCAGTTGTAGAATTATTTCAATTGATGTCACCAAAAATGGCAGAATAAGGAACTTCAAGTTCTATCTCTCCACAAAAGCAACTAATAAGCTGGCAAAAACTGTCAAAATCAACTTTCACAGAACTCTGCATATAGTCGAAAGCTTATGACAGCCATGGAAAAGTTAATGAAGAAAGAAGAAGTTGACGCATTGCAGAAGAGAGTGCTGTGGCATTTTAAATTGCCTACTTGCTATCTCTCATCTGCCATCCCCCAGATCAATGGCAGTTATCAAGATGGTAGCCCATATTCCAGGTGCATGCTGCTAGTGCCAGAGGGACTAAATGGTCCTTTTTCTCAAATAATTGTGATTGTGTGTTTCAGCCCGTCTGGGGGCTCCCTTAAGGACTAGTGTGACGAGTTGCCTTTGCTTCATCTGATTCAAAGTGTTTCGAGGGCTGGCATGGCTTCTCAGGTGGCATTTGCCAAAAGCATTAAAAGGTAAAAGTATTGGCTGCAGCAGCCTGGGGCAAGGGATAACAGTCAGAACAAGCAATAGACGTATCAAAAAAGCCAGGGAAGGAAGAGGTTAGAAAAGGCGATACATGAGGGGAATAAGGACTTTAAAAAGTTCCCACATATACTGGGGAATCAAGAAGACAACACTCATTGCTAGGAAGGTACACATGTTCAGAAAAGTCCTGAGAAGACCCCAGGCTTTCACCTCTGGCTGACTTTCAGGCTCCATGCAAGCAGTAAGTGAAGACCAAAGCAGAGTTGTAAATGGATTTGCTATGCATTGAAGGCGTGTCCCAACACAGAGCCAATCTGAAAACACTAGGAGAGTAATTTTTCTTTTTCTTTCTTCAGCTTCTATTTTTGGCTCCAGTTGTTTAAGGAAATCATTGTCATAACACTAGCTGACCACTAAGCTAATGGAACACCGACTTCAGTGACCACACATAACAAAGAATACAGACTGTAAAAAAATGCTTTAGAAAAGTCACTAAACAGACAGATAACAATAACACACTACAAGCAGCAATAACAAACCATGGGGATGTGGAGAATTGAATTTCCTGAGTTACTGTATTATAATGTGCAAAATGTCCACTTTTCAACACAAAATTATGAGACACTCAAAGAAACAATGAAGTATGGACTTTAAAAAGTGACAGTAATCATTCTTGAGAAAGACCAGATATATGACTTATTAGGCAAAGCCTTTAAATCAACTGTCTTAAATATATTTAAAGAGCTAAAGGAAACCATGAAAATTATGTCTTTGCAAATAGAGAATAACAATAATAGATAGAAATAATAGATATAAATTATAAAAAGGAACCAAATAGAAATTCTGAAGTTGAAAAGTAGAATAACTGAAATAAAAAATTCATGAGAGGGGTTCAGTAGCAGATTTGAGCAGTCAGAAGCAAGAACCAGTGATAGGTCAATTGAAATGGTCCAGTCTGAGGAACAGAAAGCAAAAAGAATGGGAAAAAAGTGAGCAGAGTCTAAAAGGCGTGTAGGACATCATCAAGCATACCAACATGTGGACAATGAGAGTCCTATAGGGAAAGGAGAGAGAATGGAACAGAGAGAATATTTGGCAAAATGATGGTAAAAATATCCCAAATTTGATTAGTAACCAAGATTCTAAACATTCAAAATACTCAATGAACTCCAAGCAGGATAACTCAAAAGATTCACACTGAGATAGACTATAACCAAACGGTTAAAAACCAGACAAAAAGAAAATCTTGAAAGCAGCAACTGAGATGTTTTTCACCATGTGTAAGGGATACTCATGTATAAGATTACCAGCCAGTTTCTCTTCAGAAACCATGAAGGCCAGAAGACAGTGGGACAACATATTTAAAAGGCTGAAAGAAAAACATTGTTAACCAACAATTCTATATTTGGAAAAACTATTCTTTAAAAATGAGAGAGAAAGTAAGACATTAAGAAATTAAGATGTTATCAGATAAAGAAAAACAGGGCAAAATAGGGAGTTCATCACTAGTAGGCCTGCCCTATAAGAACTGCTGCATAAATCCAGCAACATTCTAAGAAGGTTCTATGTCATAACTAACTGAGGTTTATACCAAAAATGCAAGAGTGGCTCAACATATAAAAACCAATCAATGTAATAAATCACACCCATAGAATGAAGAAAAAAAAACCCACCCATATAATTATCTCAATAGACGCAGAAAAAACTTTTGACAAAATCTGTCACCCTTTAATGATAAAAACAATGAACTAGAAAAAGAAGGGAACTTTCTCAATTGATAAAGGACATTTATGAAAAATTCACAGTGGCATTATTCTCAATGATAAAAGACTGAAAGCTTTCCTCCTAAGATGAGAAACTAGACAAGAGTGCCCATTTTCTTTTTTTGGTTTGTTTTTTGTCTGTTTGTTTTTAGCCCAACGTTTTATTTTGTTAAATTTTTTGTATACTTTAAGTTCTGGGGTACATGTGCAGAATGTGCAGTTTTGTTTCATAGGTATATATGTGCCATGGTGGTTTGCTGCACCCATCAACTTGTCATCTACATTAGGTATTTCTCCTAATGCTATCCCTCCCCTAGCCCCCCACCCTCTGACAGGCCCTTGTGTGTGATGTTCCCCTCCCTGTGTCCATGTGTTGTTATTGCTCAACTCCCACTTATGAGTGAGAACATGGGGTGTTTGATTTTCTGTGATTTTCTGTTCTTGTGTTAGTTTGCTGAGAATGATGGTTCCTAGCTTCATCCATGTCCCTGCAAAGGATATGATCTCATCCTTTTTTACGGCTGCATAGTATTCCCTGGTGTATATGTGTCACATTTTCTTTATCCAGTCTATCATTGATGGGCGTTTGGGTTGGTTCCAAGTCTTTGCTATTGTGAATAGTGCTGCAGTAAACATATGTGTGCATGTGCCCTTATAGTAGAATGATGTATAATCCTTTGGGTATATACCCAATAATGGGATTGCTGGGTCAAATGATATTTCTAGTTCCAGATTCTTGAGGAATCACCACACTGTCTACCACAATGGTTGAACTAATTTACACTCCCACCAACAGTGTAAAAGTGTTCCTATTTCTCCACATCCTCTCCAGCACCTGTTGTTTCCTGACATTTTAATGATCACCATTCTAACTGGCATGAGATGGTATCTCATTGTGGTTTTGATTTGCATTTCTCTAATGATCAGTGATGATGAGCATTTTTTCATATGTTTGGTGGCTGCAAATAGATGTCTTCTTTTGAGAAGTGTCTGTTCATATCCTTCACCCACTTTTTGATGGGGTTGTGCATTTTTTTCTTGTAAATTTAAGTTCTTTGTAGATTCTGGATATTAGCCCTTTGTCAGATGGATAGATTGCAAATATGTTCTCCCATTCTGTAGGTTACCTGTTTACTCTGATGATAGTTTCTTTTGCTGTGCAGACGCTCTTTAGTTTAATTAGATCCCATTTGTCAATATTGGCTTTTGTTGCTATTACTTTTGGTGTTTTGGACATGAAGCCTTTGCCCATGCCTATGTCCTCAATGGTATTGCCTAGGTTTTCTTCTCAGATTTTTATGGTTTTAGGTCTTACATTTAAGTCTTTAATCCATCTTGAGTTAATTTTTGTATAAGGTATAAGGGAGGGGTCCAGTTTCAGTTTTCTGCATATGACTAGCCAGTTTTCCCAACACCATTTATTAAATAGGGGATCATTTCCCCATTGCTTGTTTTTGTCAGGTTTGTCAAAGACCAGATGGTTGTAGATGTGTGGTGTTAGTTTCTGAGGCCTCTGTTCTGTTCCATTGGTATATATATCTGTTTTGGTACCAGTACCATGCTGTTTTGGTTACTGTAGCCTTGTAGTATAGTTTGAAGTCAGGTAGCGTCATGCCTAAAGCTTTGTTCTTTTTGCTTAGGATTGTTGTGGTTATGCAGCTCTTTTTTGGTCCCATATGAAGATTAAAGTAGTTTTTTCTAATTCTTTGAAGAAAGTCAATGGTAGCTTGAGGGGGATAGCATTGAATCTATAAATTACTTTGGGCAGTATGGCCATTTTCACGATATTGATTCTTCCTATCCATGATCATGGAATGTTTTCCCATTTGTTTGTGTCATCTCTTATTTCCTTGAGCAGTTGTTTGTAGTTCTCCTTGAAGAGGTTCTTCACATCCCTTGTAAATTGTATTCCTAGGTATTTTATTCTCTTTGTAGCAATTGTGAATGGGAGTTCACTCATTACTTGGCTCTCTGTTTGGCTGTTATTGGTGTACAAGAATGCTTGTGATTTTTGCACATTGATTTTGTATCCTGAGATTTTGCTGAAGTTGCTTATCAGCTTAAGCAGATTTTGGGCTGAGATGATGGGGTTTTCTAAATATACAGTCTTGTCATCTGCAAACAGAGACAGTTTGACTTCCTCTTTTCCTAATTGAATACCCATTATTTCTTTCTCTTGCCTGATTGCCCTGGCCAGAACTTCCAATAGTATGTTGAATAGGAATGGTGAGAGAGGGCATCCTTGTCTTGTGCCAGTTTTCAAAGGGAATGCTTCCAGCTTTTGCCCATTCAGTATGATATTGTCTGTGGGTTTGTCATAAATAGCTCTTATTATTTTGAGATATGTTCCATCAATACCAAGTTTATTGAAAGTTTTCAGCATGAAGGGCTGTTGAATTTTGTCAAAGGCCTTTTCTGCATCTATTGAGATAATCATGTGGTTTTTGTCATTGGTTCTGTTTATGTGATGGATTACATTTGTTGATTTGTGTATGTTGAACCAGCCTTGCATCCCAGGTATGAAGACGCCTTGATCATGGTGGATAAGCTTTTTGATGTGCTGCTGGATTCAGTTTGCCAGTATTTTATTGAGGATTTTCGCATTGATGTTCATCAGGTATATTGGCCTGAAACTTTCTTTTTTTGTTGTTGTTGTGTCTCTGCCAGGTTTTGGTATCAGGATGATGCTGGCCTCATAAAATGAGTTAGGGAAGATTCCCTCTTTTTCTGTTAATTGGAATAGTTTCAGAAGGAATGGTACCAGCTCCTCTTTGTACCTCTGGTAGAATTCGGCTGTGAATCTGTCTGGTCCTGGACTTTTTTGGTTGGTAGGCTACTAATTACTGCCTCAATTTCGGAACTTGTTATAGATCTATTCAGGGATTCGACTTCTTCCTGGTTTAGTCTTGGGAGGGTGTATTTGTCCGGGAATTTATCCATTTCTTCTAGATTTTCTAGTTTATTTGTGTAGAGGTGTTTGTAGTATTTTCTGATGGTAGTTTGTATTTCTGTGAGATTAGTAGTGATATCCCCTATATCTATTTTTATTGCATCTATTTTATTCTTCTCTCTTTTCTTCTTTATTAGTCTGGCTAGCAGTCTATCTAGTTTGTTGATCTTCTAAAAAAAAACCAGCTCCTGGATTCGTTGATTTTTTTTGAAGGGTTTTTCATGTCTCTGTCTCCTTCAGTTCTGCTCTGATCTTAGTTATTTCTTGTCTTCTGCTAGCTTTTGAATGTGTTTGCTCTTGCTTCTCTAGTTCTTTTAATTTTGATGTCAGGGTATTGATTTTAGATCTTTCCTGCTTTCTCTTATGGGCATTTAGTGCTATAAATTTCCCTCTACACACTGCTTTAAATTTGTCCCAGAGATTCTGGTGCATTGTGTCTTTGTTCTCATTGGTTTCAAAGAACATCTGTATTTCTGCCTTCATTTCATTATTTACCCAGTAGTCATTCAGGAGCAGGTTGTTCAGTTTCCATGTAGTTGTGTGGTTTTGAGTGAGTTTCTTAATCCTGATTTCTAGTTTGATTGCACTGTGGTCTGATAGACTGTTCATTATGATTTCCATTCTTTTGCATTTGCTGAAGAGGGTTTTACTTCCAATTATGTGGTCAATTTTAGAATAAGTGCGATGAGGTGCTGAGAAGAATGTATATTCTGTGAATTTGGGGTGGAGAGTTCTGTAGATGTCTATTAGGTCCACTTGGTCTAGAGCTGAGTTCAAGTCCTGAATATCCTTGTTAATTTTCTGTCTTGTTGATCTGTCTAATATTGACAGTTGGGTGTTAAAGTCTCCTGCTATTATTTTGTGTGAGTCCAAGTCTCTTTGTAGGTCTGTAAGAACTTGCTTTATGAATCTGGGTGCTCCTGTATTGGGTGCATCCTAAATGTAGTTAGCTCTTCTTGTTGCATTGATCCTTTTACCATTATGTAATGCCCTTCTTTGTCTCTTTTGATCTTTGTTGGTTTAAAGTCTGTTTTATCAGAGACTAGGGTTGAAACCCCTGCTTTTTTTTTGCTTTCCATTTGCTTGGTAAATGTTCTTCTATCGCTTTATTTTCAGCCTGTGTGTGTTTTGCACGTGAGATGGATCTCCTGAATACAGCACACTGATGGGTCTTGACTCTTTATCCAATTTGCCAGTCTGTGTCTTTTAATTGGGGCATTTAGCCCATTTACATTTAAGGTTAATATTATTATGTGTGAATTCGATCCTGTCATTATGATGCTAGCGGGTTATTTTGCTTGTTAGTTGATGCAGTTTCTTCATACTGTTGATGGCCTTTACAATTTGGTATGTTTTTGCAGTGGCTGGTACCAATTGTTCCTTTCCATGTGGAGTGCTTCCTTCAGGAGCTCTTGTAAGGCAGGCCTAGAGGTGACAAAATCGCTCAGCATTTGCATGTCTGTAAAGGATTTTATTTCTGCTTTACTTATGAAGCTTAGTTTGGCTGGATATGAAATTCTGGGTTGAAAATTCTTTTCTTTAAGAATGTTGAATATTGCCCCCCACTCTCTTCTGGCTTGTCAGGTTTCTGGAGAGAGATCCACTGTTAGCCTGATGGGCTTCCCTTTGTGAGTAATCCAACCTTTCTCTCTGGCTGCCCTTAACATTTTTTCCTTCATTTGAACCTTGGTGAATCTGACGATTATGTGTCTTGGGGTTTTTCTTCTCAAGGAGTATCTTTGAGGTGTTCTCTGTATTTCTTGAATTTGAATGTTGGCCTGTCTTGCTAGGTTGGGGAAGTTCTCCTGAATAATCTCCTGAAGAGTGTTTTCCAACTTGGTTCCATTCTCCCCATCACTTTCAGGTACACTAATCTAACGTAGGTTTGGTCTTTTCACATAGTCTCATATTTCTTAGAGACTATGTGGGTCTTAGAGACTTCATTCCTTTCCATTCTTTTTTCTCTGATCTTGTCTTCATGCTTTATTGCATTAAGATGATCTTCAACCTCTGATATCCTTTCTTCTGCTTGATCAATTCGGCTATTGATACTTGTGTATGCTTCACGAAGTTCTCATGGTGAGTTTTTCAGCCCCATCAGGTCATTTATCTTCTTCTCTAAACTAGTTATTCTAGTTGGCAATTCATCTAACCTTTTTTCAAAGTTCTTAGCTCCCTTGCATTGGATTAGAACATGCTCCTTTAGCTCAGAGGAGCTTGTTATTACCCACCTTCTGATGCCTACTTCTGACAATTCATCACTCATTCTCCATCCAATTTTGTTCCCTTGCTAGTGAGGAGTTGTGATCCTTTGGAGGAGAAGAGGCATTCTGGTTTTTAGAATTTGCAGCATTTTTGCGTTGGTTTCTTCCGTCTTTTTGGATTTATCTACCTTTTGTCTTTGATGTTGGTGACCTTCAGATGGGGTCTCTAAGTGGATGTGCTCTTCATTTCTGTTTGTTAGTTTTCCTTCTAACAGGCCCCTCTGCTGCAGATCTGCTGGAGTTTGCTGTAGGTCCACTTCAGACCCTGTTTGCCTGGGTATCACCAGCGGAGGCTGCAGAACAGCAAAGATTGCTGCCTGTTCTTTCTTCTGGAAGCTTTGTCCCAGAGGGGCACCTGCCAGATGCCAGCCAGAGCTCTCCTGTATGAGATGTCTTCTGAAGAATGCCCATTTTCAAAACTTTTGTTCCACATCGTACCGGAAATTTTATCCAGAACAATTAGGCAAAAAAAAAAAAAAAAAAAAAAAAGAAAAAGAAAATAGAAGACAGACAAATTGGAAGAGGAAGAAATAAAACTATCTTTATTTGCAGATGACATAATTCTATATATAGAAAATCCCAAAGAACCCACAAAAAACTATTAGAGGTAATAAATGAATTTAGCAAAGCTACAGATACAGGAGCAGCACTTAAGAATCAATTGTATTTTTACACAATATCAGTCTCAGAAAACAAAATTAAGAAATCAATTTTATTTAAAATTGTGTCAAAAATGAAATACTTAGGAATAAATTTAACTAAGGAGGTGAAATAATTGAATACTGAGAACTACAAAATGTTGTTGAAACAAATTTAAAAAGATTTAAATGAATGGAAAAACATCCTATGTTTATTACTAAGAAGGCTTAATATTATTAAATAGCAACATGCTTCACATTGATCTAAATATTTACACATTATCTAGGCCGAATTCCAGCTGGATTCTTTGTAGAAATTGAGAAGCTGATTCTGAAATTGATAAAGAATTTTAGACCCAGAGAAGCCAAAACAATCTTGAAAAAGAATAAAGTTGGAGTACTCATGTTTTCCAATTTCAAACCTTACCATAAAGTAACAGTAATAAAGTATGATCCTGACAGAAGATATACATATAAATAAGTGAAATAAATTTGGGAGTCCAGAAATAAACCTTCACATCTATGATCAATTGGTTCTTGACAAGGGAGTAAAAATCAATGAGGAAAGGAATTGTCTTGAGGAATAGTCTTTTTGACAGATAGTGTTGGGACAACTGAATATCAACATTCAAAAGAATGAAGTTGGACCTCTGTTTCACACCATATACAAAATACATCAAAATGGACTAAAAATCTAAATGTAAGAGTTAAAGCTATAGAACTCTTAGAAGAAAATATAGGAGTAAATCTTCATGACTTTAGATTTGGTAATAGATTTTTTAGATATGACAACAAAAGCAGAAGTAAAAACAAAATAGGTAAATTGAATTTCATTACAATTATTTATTTATTTATATGAGACAGAGTCTGCTCTGTTATGTAGGCTGGAGTGCAGTGGCATGATCGTGGCTCACTGCAGCCTTGACCTCCTGGGCCCAAGCAATCCTCCCACCTCAGCCTCCCAAGTAGCTGGGATGACAGGTGCATGCCACTACACACAGCTAATTTTTGTATTTTTTGTAGAGACAGGGTTTTGCAATGTTTCCTAAGCTAATTGTTTCAAGTCATCCTCCTGCGTTGTACTCCTAAAGTGTTGGGATTACAGTCATGAGCCACCACATCTAGGCTTCAATACAATTAAAATATTTGTGATTCAATGACACTATCAAGCTAGTGAAAATACAACCTACAGGATGGAAGGAAATATTTGCAAAGCATATATCTAATAAGGATCTAATATGCAGAATATGTAAAGAACTCTTATAACTCAAAACCAAAAAGGTAACCGAATTTTGAAATGGGCAAAAGCTTTCAATGGGGATTTCTCCAAAGAAGATATACAAATGGCTAACAAGCACATGAAAACATGTTCAGTGTCATCAGTCATTGGGGAAATGCCAATCAAAACCACAGTGAAATACTACTTTTCACCCCCTAGGATGTGTGTAATTTTTTTTTTAAAAAAAAAGGAAAAATAACTATTGTTGAGTATGTGGAGAATATGAAACAGCTTTTAAAAAAATGTCCACTTAAAAGTAATTTTTTAAAATTGAGGTAAAATTCACATGATATAAAATTAACCAATTTAAAATGTACAATTCAGTAGCATTTAGTACATTCACAATATTCACAACATTACCTGTGTCTAGTTCCAAACAGTTTCATCACTCCAAAAGGAAATCTTGTATGCATAAAGCATCCATTCCCCATTTTCCCTTACCTCTAGCCCCTGGCAGCCATCAGTTTGCTTTCTATTTGTGTGGATTGTCTTTTCTGGGTATTTCATATAAATGGAATCATACATTATGTGATATTTTGTGTCTGGCTTCTTTCACTTAGCATAATGTTTTTATTCATGTTGTAGCAAGTATCAGTACCTTATTCCTTTTTGTGTCTGAACAATATTCTGTTATGTCGATATACCACATTCTATTTATTTATTCATCACTTGGTGAACATTTTATTTGATTCCACCATCTGGCTATTGTGAATGGCGTTACTGTAAACATTTAGGTACAAGTTTTCATTTAAATACCTGATTTCAATTCTTCGAGTATATACTTTGGGATGGAATTGCTGGGCCGTATGGTAATCCCATGTGTAACTTTTTGAGGAACCACCATTTTACACTCCCAACAGAACATATGAGGGTTACTGTTTCAAACAAGCCATGTTCTCTGGTCACAAGGCAATTAAGCTAGTCCTTACAATAAAAAGATTATGATAAAACACCATTAATTTGAAAAATCCAGGTCAGGAAAGAAGTCTAGTGTTTTAGGACCATTAGACCAGGGTGATTATTTCATAAGAAGTCAGGTCACAATCGAGATGATAAAGATCTATGTTCCTCACATAGACCAGACCAGCTAGTAGGAAGAAAAGAGACATTCTTTCATTAATCAGTTGTGTTTGCCTTCTTGTGAAGAAACTTTCATGGAAAGAGACTGAGCTGAAATCGAAGCACCACCATTTCCTTCCTCCCCCTTTGAAAGGGACCAGAGCTTCCTCGTGGAGGACACTGAGCAGAAGCCAGAGCAGATCCCCTAGTGACAGGCATACGAAGTCTCAGGTGACAGGTTGCAAGATTCTGGATGACTTAGGACTGAAATCTACATTGTATTGTGGAGAGGTAAGGATGGTATGTCTTGAGGAAGGGAACAGGGACACCAGGAAGTGATATATAGTGAGAGTTCTGTGAGGGGAAGATGATTGGATTGAGAAGAAGAGGGAGAGAGAAAGGAGCTGAGGGATAGAGGGAAGACATTCTAGAATGCCTACCGTCCCCACATGGTATAAAGAGTGAGTTACGTGCTCCATAGCCAATTCTGAAAAATTTTACCTCACACTTTTTTTTAGAACACGTAGTTAACCCTTTAGAAAAATAATCAGTGGGTCCTCCATTAGAGGTTTGCTCATTTGCATCCAGTATATAAAAATGAAAATCTCTGGAAAATGTAGTCTACCTGTGCTCCTCATGCCCCTTATTCAGTGATCACTGGACAGATCCCAACCTGCTGTATTGTGGATTTATGGGTGAAGAGAAGTGCTGGGCAGCAGACAACTGCCCTTCCTGGGAGATCATCAAGCCAATGTTTGATTTTACTCTCAACCTGTTTGCTAGTTCATTCTTTCTTTGATAAGAGATGTAGCTAGAAAGGAAAGTGCTGCCTGTCAAATGAATGGTGCCAGGATTTAGAACTGTCTAGTCTGCTATATACCAATAAGCCTGGTTTCTGTTTGTTTTGTGGAAATCACAGAGGTCAAGTTCCCTCTCTGTTTCCATCCCTGGTGCCTAGAAAAGTAATCCATAAGCTGCACTAATTGAGAAATAGCAGGTAGAGTACTCCCTGTTTATTTGCAGTTTCACTTTCTACAGTTAACAGTGGTCTGAAAATATTACAGTATTTTGAGAATGAGAAAGAGACCATATTCACATAAATTTTATTACAGTATTTTGTTATAACTGTTCTATTTTATTAGTTATTAATTTCTTACTGTGCCTAATTTATAAACTAAACTTTATCGAAGGCATGTATATATGGGGGGAAACAGTATAATATAGAGGGTTTGGTACTATCCATGGTTTCAGGCATCCACTGGAGGTCTCGGAATGTATCCCCCATGGATAAAGGGAACTACTATACTTGGCATCGAATGCCCAATCTTTTCTACAGTGAGCTCTCAGTCAAGTCTGGGACAGAAAATATTCTCTCCATGCACTACTAAACTTGATTTTGCTCAGTAGTTTTCAGATTTTTCTTAAAAGCACAAACTTTCATCAAATAAAATCTCAACACAGAATTCATACATGTCAACATATAGACGCAGAGCTCCTATAGTCGAAGGAGAAGTAAGGGGAAGAAGATCACTATTGCTTAAACTATCCCAGTTGTGGGAGGCCTTGAGATTCTAGGATTCTGCAGAAGAGATTTGAAAAACACCGATCTATAGGAATGTCCTGCATTGGTTCATATCTGAGAAAATTCTAAGAGAAACAGCATGTTCTAAGAGAAACAGCCTGATAAATATTTTTCCTTATTTCTAAGATAAATATTTCTTGGCATCCTCTGCACCCTGGACAGCTCCCCAAGTGACCTTCTGTTACTCACAATCTCTTCTAATTTCCATGAAAAATGAATTAAAGCCATGATATTATCTTTCCATTTGGTCTATATCTTTCTTTCCCTTCTTTCTTCCTCCCAAAGTCTGGCCTGCTTCATAATAAATATCATTGTGGCTACCACTTATTGTGCAGTTACTATGTTGAGCACCTACTATGTGCCTGGGGCTTTATACACAATGTTTTGTTTAATCCAGATCAGAACCCCAAAGAAGTTCTCATTACAAAGACAGAAGAATTAAGGCTAACATATCTAGTTAGTGATGAAGTTCATATGTGAGCCCAAGTCAGCCTGATTCCAAGACCTGCATTCTTTTCATGGAAATATGGGGTCTGTATTACCTCCAATATGGGTACAGGAGATGCAAGAGAGGTCAGAGTCTACTTGGACTTCTTTCCAGGTCTTTGTTTCAAAAGAACACTTTAGACAAAACAGGGTGTAAAAATATAAACAGAATGAGAAAAGCAGGAAATCCCCGTCTTTATGATTTCTTTACTCTCAGCCTTTCAGGATGAACTTACTGATATGATATGGCTGTGTCTCCACCCAAATTTCATCTTGAGTTGTAATTCCCATAATCCCCACCTGTCATGAGAGGGATGCAATGAGAGGTAATTGAATCGTGGGGGCAGGTTTTTCTCATGCTGTTTTTATGATAGTGAGTAAGTCTCACAAGATCTGATGGTTTTATAAAGGGCAGTTCCCCTGCACAGGCTCTCTTTCCTGCTGCCATGCAAGATATGCCTTTGCTACTCCTTCGCCTTCCACCATGGTTGTGAGGCCACCCCAGCCATGTTGAACTGTGAGTCCATTAAACCTCCCTCCCTCCCTTCCTTCCCTTTTTTTTTTTTTTTGGCGGGGGATGGAGTCTCACCCTGCCACCCAGGCTGGAGTACAGTGGCGCGATCTCGGCTCACTGCAACCTCCACCTCCCAGGTTCAAGCAATTTCCCTGGTTCAGCCTCCCAAGTAGCTGGGATTACAGGCGTGAGCCACTGTGCCTGGCTCCTAAACCTCTTTTCTTTATAAATCACCCGGTCTTGGGCAGTATGAAAATGGACTAATACACTTACATATAGCGATTCCCATATTTCTGGAGACTATGGAATTTAGCCTCTGCTTTGTTTTTGCTTGCTAATAGAAAATTACAATGTTAAAGTTTCAAAAAAATTATTCTACAACTTTACTCTGAGGCATGATTTGGTTTGGTTTGGTTTAAAGGTGGTATCCTTTGCTGTTTAGGAGAAATAATATGTGAACCAAAACAATTCTTTACAGTAAATGTATAAAACTCATTATTTAAAGAAATATAGCATCTGCAAGTATGATAACAGCTGCTTTCATTTAGGCATAGCTTTGTCTTTAGCCAGGAACCTTAATTAACTCAGGATTCTTAACACAATCCTGAGAAATACACGGAGTTAGAAAGGAAGGTTGTGCACATTTACTGAGTATCTATAATGTTCCAAGCTCTGTCATTATAACCTGCTGTCTCTATTTTATTTAGTAAGTTTAAGAAAGGTTTTGAGAGGATCACAGAAAAACATATCATTGGAGAATTATCTAGAGAACCAAAAGAGGACACGTCTAAAAAGAGACTGTGGTGAGCCTCAGTTTCAGGCCATCTTTTCTTCTCATTCTATGTATTCTCCCAGCTCCATTTTATTCATGCCACTATCTATACTTACCATTTATTAATGAATGATTCTCAAATCTACATAACAATTCAGACCTCTCCGCTAAATTCCTTTTTACATAACCAGCTGTTTTCTGAATATCTGCCTTGGATGACCCACAGGCTTCTCTGAAGTGTCATGCCCCAGATGAAAGTATTTTCCTGCCACTCAGCTCCTGTTCCTTGTTTCATGGTCCAGTGAATGGCACCACCATCCACTCTATTTCCCAAATCACCTATGCAGTTTCCTTGGCTTTTTATTTTCCCTCACTGTTCTCTATCCTACCCCATCACCCAATCTAATCAATGGCCAAATCCTGTCAACTCTATCATCCAAATATCTCTGGAATCTACATGCTTCTTTCCATCAGCCACTCAGCTAAGTTTTAGGTGTTCGAGTAGCTGATTAAAAATGAGCCAGAATGAAATTAACAGTCAAACCTTGACTCCGCTTTGTTTCATTTCCCCCAATGGAACAGAGTGTTGGTGGAGTCAACTCACTGTTTAGGGATCTCCAACCAAAAGGACCTGCAGTTTTATGGGCCCTGGAGCCAGAAGTGTGGAAGAATGGGAGGGCTAGAAATATTGAGTACTGAGTCAGAGTGGATAAAGTGTCTTCAAGCTTCCCTGAAATGAAGAAGACTTCCAAATGGAGGTGCCTGGGCCATGAATGCAGATATGTATAAGAGCACAGCTGGCCAGGGGACCTGAATCTTTGATTGCAACTCTCTTCAGACACTGCAATGCATTGGCTCTGTACCAAGTCTGGTGTGGGAAGGACAGCTTTTCCTATGAGGCTTTCCAGGCAAAGACTTTGTAATTGCCTGTGGCTGGGCCTGAAATATCACACATATGATTTTGGCCAGGAGTTAGACTCCTCACCCCTGAACCCCAGTTCTGCTACCTGAGCCCAGGCCACCATCCTCTCTTACCTCCAGAATTACAGCAGCCTCCTTACTGGTCTCCTTGGAGCCGATCTTTGCCATCCTGCAATCTGTTTTCCATAAAGCAGCCAGAGGGATTGTTATAAAACACAAATCTGACCTAATCATGCCTGTATCAGTCAGGGTCCCAAAAGGAAATAGACTTTAATTCAGATGGTTCAAATGAAAAGCTTTGATGAAAGGGCTACTTACAGAGGTGTGGGCAGAATTAAAGAGACTAGCAACAGGGGAAGCCATATTTATCTGTAGGTCTGAAGAGACAAGAAATAGTTACTCAGTGAAAGCTGGAGCCACAAAGGGGCTGCCTGGCAGGACCTGTGTTCAAGGAGGGATACATTTACTATCAGGTGTAGTACTGAAGCAAGGGGACCCAGGGAAAAGGCACCATATTGGCTGAACCCATCTGGAAGCCAGTAGGCAAGGGAGAGTGGGTGACAGACCCTATGGGAATCTGATTCCCAGGGCAGAGAATGGATCTGGAGGTATGGGAAACAAAACAACCAGTGCAACTCTTCTACTTAACACCCAGCCATGTCTTCACATTGCATGTAGGGTAAAGTCCAAGCTCCTAGATTTGGCTTCCAAAGCCTTCCTGATCTGGGCTGAGCCTTTCTTCGCAGTTTGTATTATGCACTTCATCCTGAGCTCTTGCTCTGTACTTTCGCCATACTCAAATTACTTTGGTTCTCTCCGATCCAGGCCTTTGTAAGGGTTATTCTCTATCCCAGAGATATTTTCTCCAACCAACCTCCCTTTAATCTGTATACATCTTTCTCACTTTTCAGATCTCAATTTAATTGTCACTGTCTGCAGGAATTCTATTGTCACATGGCCCTGACTAAGCGTAGTGTTTTCTTTTCTCATGGGTTTCCATATCCTTCTTCCACATCAAAACCTCCGATAAGTTTCCAGTCACTCCCACTGTACTGTAAGCTTTGCAGAGCACAGATTGTATCTATCATGTTCATTGTTGTATCACCAGAGTGTGCCCGGTACTAGGAACTATTTAAATATATATTAAATGAATGAGAACTTACTATATTTCATGTACTTGCCATTCATTTTTTTTCATTGATTTCTTTCTATTTCTATGTTATGTTGAGGTTGTATTAGGGGAGATGGATGAATTTTATCAATACCTTTTCAGTGAGTATTGATATGATTATGTAGTTTATCTTCCTTAATTTGCTGTTGTAATGAGTGATAAGTGATTGATTTTAGATCATACATTTGCATTCCTAAAATATACACAACTTAGTAATATTCATTTTATTAGAGGCTAGATTTTGTTTACTAATAATTTATTTAGAGTTTTTATATGTAGATTCGTTTGTAAGAGTTTTACATTTTTATATTCTCCATCTGGCTTTGGAATTAGGTTTATGCTGACTTCAAAAAATACATGAAGGAGCTTAAATAGGATTAGAACTATCCATTATTTAAGAGTTAGAGAGAGTACTGTTATGAAACATCTGGTCCTGGCACCTTGTTTTAATGGTAGATCAATATTCACCTGTGTCAGTTTCCTATTTCTACTGTAACAAATTATCAAAAATTTAGGGGCTTAAGACAACACAGATTTATTCTCTTATAGTTATAGAGGTCGTAAGTACAAAATCAGCTTCACTGGGCTAAACTCAAGGTGTCAGCAGGACTGCACTCCCTCTGAAGGCTCTGGAGGAGAATCCATTTCCTTGCCTTTTCCAGCTTTTAGGGGCTATTTGCATTACGTGGCTCATTGCACCTTCCTCCATTTTCAAAGGTAGCAGTATAGCATCTTCAAATCTCTCTCCACTTCCATGATGACATCACCCCCTACTGTGGTCAAATCTCCCTCTTTCTCCTTCTTACAAGCACACTTGTGATTATATTTAGGGCCCACCCAGCTAATACAGGATAATCTCTTCATCTAAAAAAATTCCTAATTTAATCACACCTGCAAAATCCTTTTGCCATATAAGGTAATATTCATAGGATCCAAGGATCAAGACTTCGATATATTTGGGGGCCATTATTCAGCCTACCACACTCCCTCTTATAAAGACCCTTGCGATTACATCATTGGGGCCACCTGGAATTAATATAAGGTACCTTCCCTATGTCTAGATCCTTAACATAATCACAACTGTGAAGTTCCTTTTGTCATATAAAATAACATACTTTATTCACATATTCAGGGATTAGAACACAGACATCTTTGGACAGCTATGGTTTATCACCTTTCAAATCTATTCTATGGAAATTGGCCTTTTAATGTTTTCTATTTCTTAGGTCAATTTTAGACATTTGTATTTTGCTAGGAAATCAGCAATTTCCTCCTGGTTTTCAAATTTGTTTCGATAGATGTGCATGTAATATTCATATATATATATATATATATTTTTTTTTTTTTTCTGAGACAGTGTCTCACTCTACTACCCAGGCTAGAGTACAGTGGTGCAATTATAGCTCACTGCATCCTCAACCTTCTGGGCTCAAGCAATTATCCTGCCTCAGGCTCCTGAGTAGCTAGGTCTACAGGTATGAACCACCATGCCTGGCTAATTTTTTAGTTTTTTTTTTGTGGGAGACAGGGTCTCACCATGGTGCACAGGCTGTTTGAACTCCTGGCCCCAAGCCATCCTCCTGCCTTGGCCTCCCAAAATGCTGGGATTACAGGCATGAGCCATCATACCTGGCTCTTAACAATTTTTAAAAAAATCTCTTTATTTCTTTGATAGTTATCATTTTTCATTCCTAATCATGTATATTTTTTCTCGTGGGCATATTTTATTTTTGCCATAATCAGGCTCGTGAAGCTTGTTGTTTTTATTGGTCTTCTCAAAGGAATAGCTTTTCAGTTGATGCATTCTTCTTGCATGTAAAAAAATTTCTATTTCATCAATTTTAGCTTTTATTTTCTTAGTTTGGGTTTTTGATTGCTTTTTCTAATTTTTAAGATCATATTTATTTATATTATATATTTCTTTTATGCAAATAGAAATTTATTTTTCTTTCATGTGTGTATAGGCAGTACAGGAGTGTTATGGTTACTCCACAGTCATTAGGACTTACAGGTTTCTTTTTGAAAAGTATTTTTGATTTTTAAATTTTTTAAAAATTGATATTTAATAGTTGTACATGCAATATTTTGATACCTGCATATAATGTGTAATGAGCAAATCAGGGTAATGAGGATAGCCATCACTTCAAACATTTATCTTTTCTTTCTGTTGGGAGCTTTACAAATCTTCTCTTCCAGCTACTTTGAAATATACAATAAGTTATTGTTAACTATAATTTCCCTACTATACATCAAATACTAGAACCTATTCCTTCTATGTTTTTGTATCCTTTAACCAACTTCTCTTCATCCCTACCTCCCTCCCCTTTCTTTTACATCCTCTGGTAAACACCATTTTAATCTCTACCTCCATGAGATCCACTTTTTCAGCTCCCACATGTGAATGAGAACATGTGATATTTGTCTTTCTGTGCCTGGCTTACCAGTGGCCTCCAGTTCCATCCTTTCTTACTGTCTTCCTTTGTGGTTAAGTGATTTTCTCTGGTAGTATGTTTTAATTCATTGCTTTTTATTTTCAGTGTATCTATTATAAGTTTTTCTTGGGTAGTTAACATGAAGATTACAAAAAAATTCTATAGTTATAACAAGTTACTTAAAACTGATTCCAACTTAGCTTTGATCACAAAAAACAAAAAGCAACAAATAACAAAATAAAACCTTGTACATATTAATTCCCCTCTCCTCACACATTTTGAATTTTTGATACCACAATTTACATTTTTATATTGCTAATCTCTTAAATTGTTGTAGTTATTATTTTTAGTAGTTTTATCTTTTAGTCTTCTTAGTAAAGATTTAATTGATTTACACACTCTAATTACAATATTAGTGTAACAATCACATTAGTATCCTTTTCTTTTGGCCTGAAGAACTCTCGTTAGCATTTCTTGTAGGACAGGTCTGGTAGCAACAAATTCCCTCAGCTTTTGTTTGTCTACGAAAGCCTTTATCTCTCCTTCATTTCTGAAGAATAGCTTTACTGGAAACAGTATTCTTGCTTTGCAGTTTACTTCTTTCAGCACTCTGAATATATCATCTCACCTCTCCTGGCCTGTACAGTTTCTACTGAGAAGTCTGCTGCCAGGCATTTCAGATCTACCTTATCTGTTATTTGCTTCTTTCTTCTCATTGCTTTCATAATTGCTTCTTTGTCTTTGACCTTTGAGAGTTTGATTATAATACCTAAGGGTATTCACATGTGGGTTGAAAGTGATTGGTGACCCTTGACCTTCTTGTACCTGGATATTTATATCTTTCTCCAGGTTTGGAAGGTTTATGTTATTATTTCTTTGAATAAGCTTTCTACCTTCTTGTCTTTCTCATTTCCCTCTTTAACTAAATAACATGAATGATTGCTCTTTTATTGTTGTCCTGTCATTCCTGTAAGCTTTCTTTATACTTTTCATTCTTTTTTCTCCTCTGACTGTATATTTTCAAATATTCTGTTTTCAAGCTCACTGATTCTTCAGCTTGATCAGTTCTGCTGATCTATTGCATTTTTCCTTTCATTCGTTGTTATTTTTCAGCTCCAGGATTTCTGGTTGATTTTTTTAAATTATTTTAATCTCTGTTAAATTTCTCTGATACATTTCTGAATTGATTCTGTGTGTTTTGTGGAAGTCAATCAAGCTTCTCAAAACAGCTATTTTGTATTATTTGTCTAAGAAAGTGCATATCTCTATCACTTTAGGGTCAGCCTCTGGCACCTTATTTTTTCCACATGATGAGTCATATTTCCTTGAATGTTTTTAATGCTATGAACATGAAATGATGTCTGTGTATTGATAGATTAGGTATTTATTTAATATTTTAGTCTTTGTAGTCTAGCTTTCTTTGTGCTTATCCTTGTAGGAATTCTATACAGTCTGACTATTGTTTTCTCTGAGCCTCTGACCTCTGCAGCCATCTCAGCAGTAGAAGATGCTCTAAGTACAGGCTTGCAGCAAGTTTCATGAGGACTATGAGATTGGCACAGCTTTCCAGCCCAGATGGATCAGGGCAAGACCCAAGGAGGGTACTTGGGCTGTGTGGGAATGCTGGCCAGGGACCTGAATCCAGAAGACTGTCCTGGTGGCCAAGATGGATGGCTATCCCCAGTTGGGGACCCATCCCACCTGTGCATGCCTCTCAGCAGGTTTCTGCACATGTGGGATGGGTCCCCAATTGCAGCAAGGGAGGCTGGAGTTGAAACTGGTTCCCCTCAGTATCTGTTATGGGAAGGAAGCTGATGGGCCTATCTTGTTGGCTCAGACAGATATATGTCACCCAGCAGTACCCTGCACAAGCAGGGTAGTTCTTTGACTGCAGCAGGAAAGGCCAAAGCTGAGGCTGGACCTCCAACGGACCTGCTGTGAGACAGACACTGGCATGCCTATCCCAATGATTTATATGGGTATGCATCTTCTAGTAGGTCTCTGGATAGATGGGATAGTTCTGTGCAGCAGGAGGAGTCAGAGCGGTTACTAGGGCCCCTCAGGATCTGCTGTGGGACAGAAGCTGAAGAGCCCTTCTCATTGGCTCAAACAGGTATACATCTCCAAGCAGGTCTCAGCATAGATGGGATATTTCCCCAACTGCAGCAGGATGGACTGGAGCTGAGATGGGGCCCCCTTGACATCTGCTGTGGGGCAGAACCTGGAGAGCCCTGTCTCATTGGCTCAGAGAGACACATTCTCCCAGCAAGTTTCTGTAAAGATGGAATAGTTCCTTGGTTGCAGTGTGAGAGGCCAGAGCTGAGACTGGGCCTCCTTGGTATCTGTTGTGGAACAGAGGTTTACAAGCTCTAGCCTGTCTGAGAGGCTCAGACTACTGGGCTGCAAGTTATGCGCAAGTCTCCCTCTGGATCCTTATGTGAGAAGCTCTGAGCTGGGACCTCACCTGAGGGTGCTGGAGCAGAACCAGAGAGCAACATTGAGATTGACTGCCAACACGACTGTCAGTGGGTAGATGAGTCTTTCTACTAGTGTGCACAATTCCTTCTTGACTCCTTGGCAGATGGCTTTGGTTGCATGATCAAGGCCAAGTGGAGTTGTAGCCAAACCCCTTGGGAGACTGGGTCATTTTCTGGCTTGAACCCAGGAACAAGTTTGGTGGATCAGCCACCTATGTGTAGGTCTTCCCTCTGCACATGATCCTCTGATGTCTTGGACTTCACTAGGGTTTCACAAACTCCTACCTCAATCCTGAGGCTCCTGCAGAGTGACTTTTTACCATGGATGGATGCAGAATTCTTATAGGGAGATATGAGCGGGTTACCTTCTATTCTGCCATCTTGGTCACTTCATTTTTATATGATATATTTCTGATTTTTTTGGATGAGGATCAGAGTTTGTGGTTTTAAAAATCTTTACTGTTTTATATTTTAATGTTTTTTGCAGCAAATACAATTTTTGTACAAATCATGGTCATATAAAATATATATTGTCAATTCTAAGGATGTATGCATTTATTATATCAAGTTTTGTTTGTGTTATCGTGAAAATAAGTAATTCAAAATCAAAGCTGTTGGAACTCTAAATTATTGTGAGCCTTAAAAAATGTGAATTACAAGGCTTGAGTCACATCACAGGCTGCTGTAACCTAGGCAGCTGGAACCTTTTTTCCTCTAGTTGTGGGTGAAAGCTTTTCCTTTACCTGCATTGTTTTGTAAAATGTTGTAAATGGCTGAAGGATGCCAGGGAAGACCCCCTTTCCTCTACACTATCGACTTTCATTAAAAATTCATCTCCCTCTTTCCTTTCTCACGCAAAGAATTAATGATTATCACATTGCCTTAAGATGGAATGTTAAATACACTCTTTTAAATTTGAAAGGAAATGAAAACCAGCTGTAAAGAAAACAAGCCACACAGAAAAGAAAACAAACTGTAACTAATTAATTTGTTGTTGGAATGCTTTCATTTCCCGTAATCTGTTTTCCACCCACTACTATCAAATCCTAGAGTTTTTTAAAATCATATTTTAAGATCCAAGTATTGAAATATTTAACAGTCCAAGACCCAAAGTTTCTTATATTTTTCCTTGCAATACGTAGTTTTTGTTTCAAAAATCCTTATTTAGAATTAAAATTATAATTTCTTGGTCACTCTATCACTATTCACTTATATTTTTCTACATATAGAGCCAGATGTATTGCTTATTACTTTTCCTCTCCCCTCATTTTGAAATCTCTGTCCTAACATTTGTAGTTTAGCAGTATTTTTCTCACATGAAGTATGTGATTAATGTTCTCTGAATTTCTGAGTTTCTGCAAATATATATATTTTTATCCTGACCAGGCTAGACAGTGAATTTTTGGGTTTCAGCTCATTTTTGGAGGTAGCCTATAGAAATAACCTAATTAGTTTTTAGATTTTAGTATGTATTTGGGAAGTTTGATGCCAATCTGATTCTTTTTCCTTTGTAAGTGTGGCAGACACTCTTGGTTACCCACTCAACATCTACGGGCTTCCTAACATCAGCACTGATTTTCTCAGGTATTATCCTATTCTCCATGGTATTTATCCCATTTCTTGTTCTGGAATTGTGGATTTTGATTTGTTTAAGTCAATCATGAAAAGGTCATTTACTTCTAATTATCTTAGGAATGAGCTTGTGACTCTGTTCTAGTCAATGATACATCAAGGACAGTCTATTAAGAAATATTTTTTAGAAAAGTTTTCTAGCATTTGAGATCACTACTCTATCAATTAGGAAAGTTTTCAGTTCAAAATAACATAAAACAAAAATGACCTTTAAAAATTGGGGGATAGTTTTCTCACATAGCAAAAAGCCCAGAAGCAGGCAGTTGCTGATGTTGCATTTCTGATATTAGGGCATATATATCTGTAGTTTCTTTGACCTTTCCCTCATAGTTGCAAGACGGCTGCTTCAGTTCTGGCTCCAGTCATCACTTCAAAGCAAGAAGAAGGAAAAATGGGTAGGATAATGTCTGTACCATGCTACTGTCCTTTCATATCAAGAAAGTTTATGGTTTCCCAGAAACCATTTAGCAAAATATATTAGTTTGGTCAGAGTTCTTCAGAGAAACAGAATATATATATATATATATATATATGGAATATAATGTAAATATATGTATTTACATATATGTGTATGTGTGTGTACATATATATGATGAATAAATATAAATAAGGAATGGTTCACAGTATTATGAAAGCTGGCAAGTCCAATCTGCAGAATGGGTTGGCAGACTGGAGACTCAAGGATAGCTGATGTCCCACTTTAAAAGTAATCAGTCAGGAAGGGCTGATATTTCTGATGAAGTCCCAAGGCCGTCTGCTGGAAAATTCTCTCTTACTCGGGGAAGAGTCAGACTTTGTTCTATTTAGGCCTGATAGAATAAGTCCCACCCACATTATGGAAAGCAATTTGCGTTACAGATTAAAATGTTAATCTCATCCATAAACACCCTTGAAGATACACTCAGAATAATGTTTAAAGAAACACCTGGGGACCCCATGGTCCAGTCAAGTTGACACATAAAATTTACCATCACACAAACTTCTGCTTACATCTTATAGTCCAAAATTATATCACATGGTCACCCTTGACCAAAAGGAAGTCTTAGAAAGTATGTTTAGCTGGGCACAAAATCAAGGTTCTTCTAGTGAAGAAGAAGAAGATGGTGGATCTTGGATAGGTAATCAACAGCTACTGCCACTAAGCTACTGCCACTAAGATGGTGGATCTTGGATAGGTAATCAACAGCTACTGCCACTAAGACAGGAGGAGAGACAATTCATTTGCTGCTTTTGGACATTGTGATGCTGTAACTTTTGCCATGAAAGAAGGTAGTCTGAGGATAAAGGCAGAATTATTAGTTTGAAAAAAACCTGGTCTTCCTTTACTAATGCAGTTAGGCCACTGAATTAACTAACTCTAGAGTGGTTTTACCCCTGGGCTTTGTGTGTGTACGTGTGCATGTGTGTGTATATGAGATATGTATATATACAGTTTCCTTATTTTTAGTCACTTTGATGTTTCTGATACTTGCCACCACAAAGCATCTTTATTAATATAATAGCATAGATTCTTTCTGTCTGGAAGTTTTAAAATTTATCCTAGAAGTTTAGAAATTTTCTCAGGCTTTTTTTTTTTTTCAGTGTTCCTATACGTACTTGAATACTTCAAACTGCAGGTTTAAAATTTTCTTAATTTCAGGAAAATTTTCTTCTAATAGTTAGTATTATTACCTTGTCTCTGTTTTTATTTCTCATTCTAGAACTTCAGTTATCCATGGGTTAGGTTTATCTAGCCTGTAGTCTCTTGGGTTTTTTTCCCTTACAGTTCCCATCCCTGCATATTTTTTACCCTGTGTATTATGTCTCCCACTTAATCTTGCAAATACTGCCTTTTATGACACCCCAAATATCACAGTTCAGCCTCTCTACCGAGCTGAATTATCCAATAATTGCTTTATGTCAAAAAACAATGAGAGGTAAGACCTACTAGTGATATATGATGCAGGATTTCAGTTTTCAACTTTCTTGCCTCCTAGTTATCCACAGACATTACAAATTTGAATATTTTTCTTTAAAGATAGATTGAACTTTAAGCAATTTTTGTTTCTGTGGGATTAGAGGAGAATAAGAATTCTAAGAATTCAGTAACATAAGACTGTGACTTTGCGGTAGACGTTTTAGTGAGCTAATGTGGTTAAAGTGGTCTTACAATCTGTTCAACAATATTTTGGCATTACAAAAAGAACCTTTTCAAGTTTATTTTTTAGTTTTCTTGGCAAAGTGGTTAACCAAAAGGATCTTCTGTGGGTGGACAAGGTTGAGAAAACTAAGTAATTAGATCCATTGAAACTATTGTGGCAGAAATGCAGTGGTTCCATATGGACCTAAACAACTGCAATGTGCACTGTGCTGCTTAAAGCACAGAGGATACAAAGAAAAATGATGCACAGTCCCTGAGTTCAAGGTCATACAATCAGAAGGAGTGTGGAGTCTCATGCACTTGACTTAGGAAAGGAAGAGCGTTGAGCTCTGACATGTTCCCTCCTGATGCACCTTTAAAGGAGGTATCCCTAGGTCCCAGAGAATGCAAATTTGAGGAGGTGCTCATAATATAATTTTATCTGGGAATTGGGTATAATCATTTCTTGTGTCCTGATATCATGTCAAAATACCACTTGAAGTATTTTCTTTTCTTGATAATGGATTCTTCTCATAATCCCTCTGACAGGAATATTAGGCTTTGAGGCTGAGGTTTATTGCCCTAGAGAAGGAAAGGCTGATACTGTCTAGGCAGAAAGGAGTTTCTCAGCTCTGAGTTTAAAACCAAGCTTTTGAATCAAGTCCATGGTGAGAAAAGGGTTAGTTTTTACGGAAATCCCAAAACAGAACCTGGAAGGTTGAACATAGATTAAATCTTAGACTGGGGACATCCTACCACACATAAAGGAGGTGACTTGGGTGGGAAGGGAGGTTCACAAATAATAGCTTGTTAGTCCCCCAGTATATTTTGATTTTGCTATATTTATGTCTCTTTACGTGCTCTTGTTATTAGGTCAAACTGTTGTCTATTTCTTCTAGCAGCTCTAGTCAGTTTTCTCCTATGGCTCATCTCCACCCTCTGGCTCCAGCAGCTTCTAGGCTCTAAACAGTTCTATAGTATGGATTGCAGTTGGGGCACTGGAACACAAAGATGTTCACAAGAATGTTCAGCAAGTTTTTTTTTCTTTCAGCCACTTTTATTTCCTTTTAGAGATAGCATCTTACTATGTTGCCCAGGGTAGTCTCCACCTTCTGGGCCCAAGCAGTCTTCCCATCTCAGCTCTCCAAGTAGCTGGTAATATAGGCATGTGCCACTGCACCTGTCTCAGGCACTTTTAAACAATTACGTTCTCACTTGATATGTAATTTTTGCTGCAGTAGACACTTAGCTTTTATGAATTTAACTTTTTCAATGATAACTCTTTGCAAGTGATCACACCTTCCCATCATGTGTGTTTGAGATCATACCTTCCCATCATGTGTGTTTGAGTATTTTTATTTATTGTTTCACTTATTTACATATATTTTCTTTAATTTTTTGGAGTCAGGCTCTCACTCTGTTGCCCAGGCTGGAGTGCAGTGGTGCTGTCATGGCTCACTGCAGGCTCAACTTCCTGGGCTTGAAGCAATCCTCCTGCCTCAGCCTCCCAAATAGCTGAGACCACAGATACATGTCACGAAGCCTGGCTCATTTTTCAATTTTTCTTTTCTTTTTTTTTTTTTAAACAGAGTCTTGCTCTGTCGCCCAGGCTGGAGTGTAATGGCGCGATCTCGGCTCACTGCAAGCTCCGCCTCCCGGGTTCACGCCATTCTCCTGCCTCAGCCTCCCAAGTAGCTGGGACTACAGGTGCCCGCCACAAAGCCCAGCTAATTTTTTGTTTTTTTTAGTAGAGACGGGGTTTCACCGTGTTAGCCAGGATGTTCTTGATCTCCTGACCTCGTGATCCGCTTGCCTCGGCCTCCCAAAGTGCTGGGATTACAGGCGTGAGCCACCGTGCCTGGCCTCAATTTTTCTTTTGCGGAGACGAGGTCTTGCTATGTTGCCCAAATTATTTAGGTCCATACAAAACCACTGCATTTCTGTCACAATAGGTTCAGTGGATCAAATTCCTTAGTTTTCTCAATCCTTGTCCACCTACAGAAGATCCTTTTGGTTAACCGCTTTGCCAAGGAAACTAAAAAATAAATTTGAAAAGTTTCTTTTTGTGTTGCCAAAATATTTGTTGAACAGATTGTAAGGCCACTTTAATCACATTAGCTCCCTCCTGGGCTCAAGTGATCCTGAATGAGAGGTATTTTAAAGCTGGAGTTACTTTGACAAAGAGCATGCCTCACTGACCACTCAGCTGTGTCTCATCTTGCCTTTGCTGAATTCCACTCACTGTAGCATACTACATTTGTGAAAGATAGAAACGAGTTTTCACATGTGAAAAATGGCTATCAGAGGACAGGAAAACTTTAGTAGAAGTTGAAAGGGCGTTAACACTTGTGGCTTGATAATATGCACAGAAAACAGGAGACTCTCAGTGGGATCTATGATTTGAGGGAAGGTCAGGCACCTGCCTAAACATTTCTATGTTCACAAATATGGACATTCATGACCATCTTTGAACATGTTCATGTTGTGTGTTGAAGTTCTATTGTTTTGAACCATGATTTCTTAATAGTTAATTACCCTCAAACTCAGAACAAAACTGATTAAGTTGCTCACTAACAGCATGTGATCACTTTCTGAATGTGTCTTTTTCACTTAGTTTACAAAAAAAAAATGTGTTAAAAGTCTGCCTTCCAAGTCAGTTTTGATCTGGTAGCTCACGTTCTTGTTCTTCACAAAGAAAAATACCTTTTGTGCATGTGATTTATTGCCTCACTGAAGCCTACCCCGGCAATACTTGAAATAATATTCTTTTCATATCACTCCAAGACTAACAGAGAAAGGTCCAAGTGGCAGGATACTTCCAGATATCAATTTCAGTCAAGTTCTTACCAATATAAGAAGGTCATACAACAATGAAAAATACCTTTTACTTTCTGCATCTCCTTATAGGTAGAATACACCAGCTTTAGCAGTCTGAGTTTGGAGCTGCTTTGTTTCAAATGAGGGCACATGGTTAATTTTCTGTGTGTTTCAGGGCAGAAATTGTTATATGATAGGGTGACGGCTTCCACCTATGTTTTTATAAGGGTAATCTCAACCTAATGAGAGTATAGCAGATGGGGATGGAAGCTTATACTGTGAGTTGATAAAGGGAAAACAAACCTGATCAGAGAGTGGAAGGGTTAGCTTCCCCAACACTGAATCAAGGTTTTCATAAATGACTATTCCCCAGTTGCTTATAGCACCCTCAGCGTGGAGTGGCTAGGAGACACCTGAAGAGGCAACCACTAATTATTCTGGTCTTGAGAAAGGCAGTGAAAGCCTCCATGGCCATGCCTGTGGTCAGTGGAAAGAATGCCCCAATGGGACATTCTCTGAGCCCACCCAGAGCAGGAGATGATACGTAGTGCAGGACCAGGCCTGAGAGCAGAGACATTTAGCAAGAGAAGCAAAAGGAGCAAAGATAACCAATACAGACAAAGAGCTGGACCCTCTTTATTGCCTGGTTAAATAACTTGCCTACATTCTCACAGTTAATAAGCATAGAAAGAGCCTTGAATATTAGGTTGAGCCAAACAGCATTTCCAATACTTGACCGTACTGAAGCTATACAAATGGCAATTTAATATGGCTCAACCTAATAATTCTGAACAGTATTTCAAAGCTTGTGCTGTTACAAAGAAGTTGGAAGAGTTTAGTATTTTCAAACTTTAGTAACTTAAGAATCAATTTTATGACTTTTGCTATTTCTGTGTACTGCTTTTACTATTATTATTTTCAAGGTTGATGCTTAAAAAATTAGTCTCATCGCAATGATCTAGGTCATCATAGCAAACACACAACACTTATGATATACCAACACTTTACACATATTAATACATTGTGACTGAAATCACAGTTTCAATATGTTAGCTATATTTTCTACTATATGTTAATATAAAAACATACATATTACTTTTAAAATGTTTATCTCTATACCCCTTAAAGTCACCTCTTATACTAGATAGGGATATATATTGCACTTTGGGAAACTTTGGATTAGGGAATTCCTAAGGCTCCTTCCATCTTTAACATTTCTAACTGGTTGACCATTACCACATGGAGAAGCTGTGCAATGTAAAACTGTGCCATTAAGTGTGTGGGCTTCCTGGATTCATTCTGGCTCTGTCATTTGTTACCTAAGTAAACTTGGGCATGTCATTTAAAACTTTTTCTGCTGGGTGTAGTGGCATGCACCTGTGGTCCTAGCTACTTGGGAGGCTAAGGTAGGAGGAGTGCCAGCATGGTCAACGTAGAGAGACCTGTCTCTAAAAACAAAACAAAACAAAACAAAACACCACACACACAAAACCTCTGGCATACATTGGCTCCTTCCACCTCAGTGGGTTGCTGTAAGTCAATGAGATAATAAATGTCAAGGGTAGGTGCTAGCCCATTGCATGCACTCAATAACTCTTCTTTATTATTGAATCACAGCTAAGGCAGGGTAATTAAGGCCACACTCTAGGGAAGTGAGACTTTAAGGATGCCAAAAATTAACAAATTTAAAAGCTAGTGGGGAAAAAGTTAATGCTTACTTTTTCACATGCTTTTCTGTCTTGGGAAAGCTGCCTTGTCATTTCCACTCCACCATTGTCTAGATTTCTCTGGACCCTGAGCCAGCCCTCTTGACATCAGGAGAAAATGCACAATGTCAAAGACTCAACTTTAAGGGTAGTGACTTCAGTTCAGGTACCTTTTTGGGCATTATGGAACCATTTCCTCCCCACTAAATGTAATATAGCACCACTGATTTGCAGATATGTTTCTTTCTGTTTGCCAGTATTACTAGTTAGGGCTAGTTCTCTTATCTCCTAAGATTGGACTTGGAAGGCTAAGGGAGTTTTAAAAAGGCAGTTTTTTGTTTTGTTTTGTTTTGTTTTGTGGGAGTCATTATACAATTCAGGAAAATTGCCCCACGGTGAATCAAGGTGTTCTAATAAAAGTTTTCATCTATTTGAAGGCTTAAGTATTTAATAGTTGACGCTAATAGCATTATCTGAAGTAGGCACTGTTATTAACGCTGTTTCACAGATGAGAAAAGTGAGATATAGGAAGTGAATCAAATAACCCAAAGCTACAGAGCTGATAAGTAGCAAAGGTGGGATTTGAAGCCAGACAGCCTGACTTGGAACATGTACTCTTAGCAATATTTAACACAAGGTCTCAGCAAAATGTAACCTTCCTACTTATCCTTGCTTATAACAAGCTACTAATCAATTTAACCCCAGTTTCAGAGAAATAATATTGCATAATCATCAAAAGCAGACTCTAGAGCCTCCCTCTACCATGTATAGAGTATCTGACCTTGGGCAAGTTACCTAAGTTCTCTGTGCCTTAATTTCCCTATATACAAAATGTGTATAATAATAGTACCTACTTCATAGGATTGTTGTGAATAATAAGCAGGTTTGTATATATAAGATGTCTAGAACTCATAGTAGGCACTATTCTCTATTAATAGAGAATTGGATAAATGAATTATGATGCATCCATAATGTGGAATATAATGGAGTCATAAAAACTTGATTAACACAGAAATATGTTGAGTGAGGAATGCAGCTTACACAATGGAATAAGATATTGAATAAAGCTGTGTTTGTGTATGTGTGTGTTGAGTGCACATAAAGTTAACTTTGTTTTTTTATTTTATTAAAAATTACTTCTATATTTTGAAAAAATTACAGTCAGTAATTTTCTTTTTTTTTATTGTACTTTAAGTTTTAGGGTACATGTGCACAATGTGCAGGTTTGTTACATATGTATCCATGTGCCATGTTGGTGTGCTGCACCCATCAACTCGTCATTTAGCATTAGGTGTATCTCCTAATGCTATCCCTCCCCCCTCCCCCCACCCCACAACAGTTCCTGGAGTGTGATGTTCCCCTTCCTGTGTCCACGTGTTCTCATTGTTCAATTCCCACCTATGAGTGAGAACATGCGGTGTTTGGTTTTTTGTCCTTGTGATAGTTTACTGAGAATGATGATTTCCAGTTTCATCCATGTCCCTACAAAGGACACGAACTCATCATTTTTTATGGCTGCATAGTATTCCATGGTGTATATGTGCCACATTTTCTTAATCCAGTCTATCGCTGTTGGACATTTGGGTTGGTTCCAAGTATTTGCTATTGTGAATAGTGCCGCAATAAACATACGTGTGCATATGTCTTTATAGCAGCATGATTTATAGTCCTTTGGGTATATACCCAGTAATGGGATGGCTGGCTGGGTCAAATGGTATTTCTAGTTCTAGATCCCTGAGGAATCGCCACACTGACTTCCACAATGGTTGAACTAGTTTACAGTCCCACCAACAGTGTAAAAGTGTTCCTATTTCTCCACATCCTCTCCAGCACCTGTTGTTTCCTGACTTTTTAATGATGGCCATTCTAACTGGTGTGAGATGGTATCTCATTGTGGTTTTGATTTGCATTTCTCTGATGGCCAGTGATGATGAGCATTTTTTCATGTGTTTTTTTGGCTGCATAAATGTCTTCTTTTGAGAAGTGTCTGTTCACGTCCTTCGCCCACTTTTTGATGGGGTTGTTTGTTTTTTTCTTGTAAATTTGTTTGAGTTCATTGTAGATTCTGGATATTAACCCTTTGTCAGATGAGTAGGTTGTGAAAATTTTCTCCCATTCTGTAGGTTGCCTGTTCACTCTCACGGTAGTTTCTTTTGCTGCGCAGAAGCTCTTTAGTTTAATGAGATCCCATTTGTCAATTTTGGCTTTTGTTGCCATTGCTTTTGGTGTTTTAGACATGAAGTCCTTGCCCATGCCTATGTCCTGAATGGTAATGCCTAGGTTTTCTTCTAGGGTTTTTATGGTTTTGGGTCTAACATGTAAGTCTTTAATCCATCTTGAATGAATTTTTGTATAAGGTGTAAGGAAGGGATCCAGTTTCAGCTTTCTACATATGGCTAGCCAGTTTTCCCAGCACCATTTATTAAATAGGGAATCCTTTCCCCATTGCTTGTTTTTGTCAGGTTTGTCAAAGATCAGATAGTTGTAGATATGTGGCATTATTTCTGAGGGCTCTGTTCTGTTCCATTGATCTATATCTCTGTTTTGGTGCCAGTACCATGCTGTTTTGGTTTCTGTAGCCTTGTAGTATAGTTTGAAGTCAGGTAGCATGATGCCTCCAGCTTTGATCTTTTGGATTAGGATTGACTTGGCGATGCAGGCTCTTTTTTGGTTCCATATGAACTTGAAAGTAGTTTTTCTGAATTCTGTGAAGAAAGTCATTGGTAGCTTGATGGGGATGGCATTGAATCTATAAATTACCTTGGGCAGTATGGCCATTTTCACGATATTGATTCTTCCAACCCATGAGCATGGAATGTTCTTCCATTTGTTTGTATCCTCTTTTATTTCATTGAGCAGTGGTTTCTAGTTCTCCTTGAAGAGGTCCTTCACGTCCCTTGTAAGTTGGATTCCTAGGTATTTTATTCTCTTTGAAGCAATTGTGAATGGTAGTTCACTCATGATTTGGCTCTCTGTTTGTCTGTTATTGGTGTATAAGAATGCTTGTGATTTTTGTACATTGATTTTGTATCCTGAGACTTTGCTGAAGTTGCTTATCAGCTTAAGGAGATTTTGGGCTGAGACAATGGGGTTTTCTAGATATACAATCATATCATCTGCAAACAGGGACAATTTGACTTCCTCTTTTCCTAATTGATTACCCTTTATTTCCTTCTCCTGCCTGATTGCTCTGGCCAGAACTTCCAGCACTATGTTGAATACGAGTGGTGAGAGAGGGCATCCCTGTCTTGTGCCAGTTTTCAAAGGGAATGCTTCCAGTTTTTGCCCATTCAGTATGATATTGTCTGTGGGTTTGCCGTAGATAGCTTGTATTATTTTGAGATACATGCCATCAATACCTAATTTATTGAGAGTTTTTAGCATGAAGGGTTGTTGAATTTTGTCAAAGGCCTTTTCTGCATCTATTGAGATAATCATGTGGTTTTTGTCTTTGGTTCTGTTTATATGCTGGATTACATTTATTGATTTGTGTATGTTGAACCAACCTTGCATCCCAGGGATGAAGCCCACTTGATCATGATGGATAAGCTTTTTGGTGTGCTGCTGGATTCAGTTTGCCAGTATTTAATTGGGGATTTTTGTATCAATGTTCATCAAGGATATTGGTCTAAAATTCTCTTTTTTGGTTGTGTCTCTGCCAGGCTTTGTTATCAGGATGATGCTGGCCTCATAAAATGAGTTAGGGAGGATTCCCTCTTTTTCTATTGATTGGAATAGTTTCAGAAGGAATGGTACCAGTTCCTCCTGTGCCTCTGGTAGAATTCGGCTGTGAATCCATCAGGTCCTGGACTCTTTTTGGTTGGTAAGCTATTGATTACTGCCAAAATTTCAGAGCCTGTTATTGGTCTATTCAGAGATTCAACTTCTTCCTGGTTTAGTCTTGGGAGGATGTATGTGTCGAGGAGTTTATCCATTTCTTCTAGATTTTCTAGTTTATTTGCATAGAGGTGTTCGTAGTATTCTCTGATGCTAGTTTGTATTTCTGTGGGATCAGTGGTGATATCCCCTTTATCATTTTTTATTGCATCTATTTGATTCTTCTCTCTTTTCTTCTTTATTAGTCTTGCTAGCAGTCTATCAATTTTGTTGATCTTTTCAAAAAACCAGCTCCTGCATTCATTAATTTTTTGAAGGGTTTTTTGCATCTCTATTTCCTTCAGTTCTGCTCTGATTTTAGTTATTTCTTGCCTTCTGCTAGCTTTTGAATGTGTTTGCTCTTGTTTTTCTAGTTCTTTTAATTGTGATGTTAGGGTGTCCATTTTGGATCTTTCCTGCTTTCTCTTGTGGGCATTTAGTGCTATAAATTTCCCTCTACACACTGCTTTGAATGTGTCCCAGAGATTCTGGTATGTTGTGTCTTTGTTCTCATTAGTTTCAAAGAACATCTTTATTTCTGGCTTCATTTCGTTGTTTACCCAGTAGTCACTCAGGAGCAGGTTGTTCAGTTTCCATGTAGTTGAGTGGTTTTGAGTGAATTTCTTAATCCTGAGTTCTAGTTTGATTGCACTGTGGTCTGAGAGACAGTTTGTTATAATTTCTGTTCTTTTACATTTGCTGAGGAGAGCTTTACTTCCAACTATGTGGTCAATTTTGGAATAGGTGTGGTATGGTGCTGAAAAAAATGTATATTCTGTTGATTTGGGGTGGAGAGTTCTGCAGATGTCTATTAGGTCCTCTTGGGGCAGAGCTAAGTTCAATTCCTGGGTATCCTTGTTAATGTTTTGTCTCGTTGATCTGTCTAATGTTGACAGTGGGGAGTTAAAGTCTCCCATTATTATTGTGTGGGAGTCTAAGTCTCTTTGTAGGTCACTAAGGACTTGCTTTATGAATCTGGGTGCTCCTGTATTAGGTGCATATATATTTAGGATAGTTAGCTCTTCTTGTTGAATTGATCCCTTTACCATTATGTAATGGCCTTCATTGTCTCTTTTGATCTTTGTTGATTTAAAGTCTGTTTTATCAGAGACTAGGATTGCAACCCCTGCCTTTTTCTGTTTTCCATTTGGTTGGTAGATCTTCCTCCATCCTTTTATTTTGAGCCTATGTGTGTCTCTTCACGTGAGATGGGTTTCCTGAATACAGCACACTGATGGGTCTTGACTCTTTATCCAATTTGCCAGTCTGTGTCTTTTAATTGGAGCATTTAGTCCATTTACATTTAAAGTTAGTATTGTTATGTGTGAGTTTGATCCTGCCATTATGATGTTAGCTGGTTATTTTGCACGTTAGTCGATGCAGTTTCTTCCTAGCCTTGAGGGTCTTTACAATTTGGCATGATTTTGCAGTGGCTGGTACCAGTTTTTCCTTTCCATGTTTAGTGCTTCCTTCAGGAGCTCTTTTAGGGCAGGCCTGGTGGTGACAAAATCTCTCAGCATTTGCTTGTCTGTAAATGATTTTATTTCTCCTTCACTTATGAAGCTTAGTTTGGCTGGATATGAAATTCTGGGTTGAAAATTCATTTCTTTAAGAATGTTGAATACTGGCACCCACTCTCTTCTGGCTTGTAGAGTTTCTGCCGAGAGATCTGCGGTTAGTCTGATGGGCTTCCCTTTGTGGGTAACCTGACCTTTCTCTCTGGCTGCTCTTGACATTTTTTCCTTCATGTCAACTTTGGTGAATCTGACGATTATGTCTCTTGGAGTTGCTCTTTTTGGGGAGTATCTTTGTGGCAATGTCTGCATTTCCTGAATCTGAATATTGGCCTGCCTTGCTAGATTGGGGAAGTTCTCCTGGATAATATCCTGCACAGTGTTTTCCAACTTGGTTCCATTCTCGCCGTCACTTTCAGGTACACCAATCAGACGTAGATTTGGTCTTTTCACATAGTCCCATATTTCTTGGAGGCTTTGTTCGTTTCTTTTTATTCTTTTTTCTCTAGACTTCCCTTCTCACTTCATTTCATTCTATTCACCTTCCATCACTGATACCCTTTCTTCCAGTTGATCGCATTGGCTCCTGAGGCTTCTGCATTCTTCATGTAGTTCTTGAGCGTTGGCTTTCAGCTCCATCAGCTCCTTTAATCACTTCTCTATATTGGTTATTGTAGTTATACATTCGTCTAATTCTTTTTCAAAGTTTTTAACTTCTTTGCCTTTGGCTTGAATTTCCTCCTGTAGCTCAGAGTAGTTTGATCGTCTGAATCCTTCTTCTCTCAACTCGTCAAAGTCATTCTCTGTCCAGCTTTGTTCTGTGGCTGGTGAGGAGCTGTGTTCCTTTGGAGGAGGAGAGGTGCCTCTGCTTTTTAGAGTTTCCAGTTTTTCTGCTCTGTTTTTTCCCCATCTTTGTGGTTTTATCTACTTTTGGTCTTTGCTGATGGTGATGTACAGATGGATTTTTGGTGTGGATGTCCTTTCTGTTTGTTAGTTTTCCTTCTACCAGACAGGACCCTCAGCCACAGATCTGTTGGAGTTTGCTAGAGGTCCACTCCAGACCCTGTTTGCCTGCGTGTCAGCAGCAGTGGCTGCAGAACAGCAGATTTTTGTGAACCATGAATGCTGCTGCCTGATCGTTCCTCTGGAAGTTTTGTCTCAGAGGAGTACCCGGCCATGTGAGGTGTCAGTCTGCCCCTACTGGGGGGTGCCTCCCAGTTCGGCTCCTGGGGGGTCAGGGACCCACTTGAGGAGGCAGTCTGCCTGTCCTCAGATTTCCAGCTGCATGCTGGGAGAACCACTACTCTCTTCAAAGCTGTCAGACAGGGACATTTAAGTCTGCAGAAGTTAGTGCTGTCTTTTTGTTTGTCTGTGCCCTGCCCCTAGAGGTGGAGCCTACAGAGGCAGGCAGGCCTTCTTGAGCTGTGGTGGGCTCCACCCAGTTCGAGCTTCCTGGCTACTTTGTTTACCTAATCAAGCCTGGGCAATGGTGGGCGCCCCTCCCCCAGCCTCGCTGCCACCTTGCCGTTTAATCTCAGACTGCTTTGCTAGCATTTAGCGAGACTCCGTGGGCATAGGACCCTCCAAGCCAGATGCGGGGTATAATCTCCTGGTGTGCCGTTTTTTAAGCCCGCCAGAAAAGTGCAGTATTAGGGTGGGAATGACCCGATTTTCCAGGTGCCGTCTGTCACCCCTTTCTTTGACTAGGAAAGGGAAGTCCCTGACCCCTTGCACTTCCCAAGTGAGGCAATCCCTCGCCCTCCTTCGGCTTGCGCATGGTGCGCTTCACCCAGCGTCCTACGCCCACTGTCTGGCACTCCCTAGTGAGATGAACCCAGTACCTCAAATGGAAATGCAGAAATCACCCATCTTCTGCATTGCTCACGCTGGGAGCTGTAGACCGGATTTGTTCCTATTTGGCCATCTTGGCTCCATCCCCCTCAGTCAGTAATTTTCACTTAAAAGATCTTATTAGGAAATGTGGAGATTACACACACATGCACACACACACACACACACAGTTGAGGCCCTCAGATGTGTGCTGAGCCCTGAACTGGGGCCCTTCCTGGAATTTGATTATTGAAATGCCATTTTACCTAGTTGCCTGGAATTTAAGTTCTCCTGACTTAGTTTTAGTTCAGTGACACCTATGTTGAAGGTTTTAAATTATTTTAGATTGAAAATGCCACTGGTTCTCTATTTGGCTTGGGGTCTTTCATTGAGAGCTTTAGAAAACTTAATCTCTAGTCCACTCACAGATATCCTCCATGGTCACAGGGAATTAACATTGGCAATTTGAAAAAGATACAATATGTATATTTCTAGAAAAAATTTAGAGGTGGCATTCTATGTTAGCTCTTTCTTTCAGAATATGAGTCCAAGGGCTACGAGATCCTTTGATTTGTAACATGCACGGAAGTACAGAAAGAAGGAATTATTCATCTATTCAACAAGCATTTCTTTGAACACTGTATATACCAGGTTCTGTGTTAGAAAATGGAAATACGAAGATAATAAGACACAGTTCCTACCTTAAAAATGCTAATAGTTCAATGACGATTGGAGCAGGCAGGCAAACAAATCACTGGGTTAGAGTGTGAAAGGTACTGTATGGCTTATAAGAATGGTGATGGTGGCTGGGGGCAGTGGCTTATGTCTGTAATCCCAGCACTTTGGGAGGCTGAGGCAGGTGGATCACCTGAGGTCAGGAGTTTGAGACCAGCCTGGCCAACATGGTAAAACCCTGTATCTACTAAAAATACAAAAAAAATTGTCGGGCATGGTGGCAGGCACCTGTAATCTCAGCTATTTGGGAGGCTGAGGCAGGAGAATTGCTTGAATGCGGGAGGTGGAGGTTGCAGTGAGCCAAGATCATGCCGTTGCACTCCAGCCTGGGTGACAGAGTCAGATTCTGTCTAAAAAAAAAGAAAAAAGAAAAAAGAATAGGGATGACACAAAAAATGTGGTCAATTCCCAATAGATAAGTGGATTTAGGAAAAAAGCCTCCCAGAAGAAGCAAGTTGGTTCTTCATAGATGGATAGATATTTGCCAAGCTGGCAAGGGGAAGAAGGGCCCTGCAGGTAGATGGAGCAGCATGAGTGAAAGCAGAGAGGAATGACAGACTCAGGAAATTTTGGGAAGCAAAATATTGTTTGGCATGTCTGGAGTTAGGGTGAAAGGATTATGGTAAAGAAAAAGATTAGGTGTTAGGACTCAAATTAGTAAATTACTTCTTCCAGCCAACCTTAGAAGTCTGGAATTTGTCATAGAGGTTATGGAGAATTCTTGAAGTGTTTTCACTAGGAAAGTAACATGATGTGATTGTACAAACATTGTACAAAGATCACTCTGGTAGAGAGTGAATTGAGAAGAAAAGGCTGGAAGGAAGGCAAGTTGTCAGGAAATATTTGCAGCCATTCACAGTGAAATGATGAACGAAGGCGGAAACAACAGCAGGGATTGAGAGGACAGGGTGTTTGGAAGACATATTTCTGCTCAATTATTCCTGTCTTAGAATTGCTCCTCTCTTCCTCAGGGCTGGGAAGTCCACAGCCATCTTTGTGCTATGTGTTCCTGACCCTGTAGTTACAGCTGATTGGATCGGGGGTACATTTGCCTGAGATGGACCAATCAGGTTCTCTCTATTTCTCAATCAGTTAGTCCCCATGTGTGACTGAAACTGAGGCTCATATAAACTGTGGGACAGCCATCTTCTATAAAACATAAAAAGAAGTAGAGAACTGCATGGCCTCAGAAAAAGGAAAGAGAATGTAAATGACATAGAGAGAGAAACAGAGATGAGAGAACCTGTGAACTGAGAAGAGGTTGTGGGGGGGGAGAGAAAAAGACAGACAGGAAGACAGAGAGACAGATACAGAAACAAAGACAGAAATAGAATGGGAACACTCCTTTAATTTCCAAATATTCTCCCAGGGCTTTGTTTCTTCTTGTAAGTTAATGGAAAAGAGATGGTTGAGAGAATCAAAGGTCACTAGGCATGCATGGAGGTAAGCCACCATGAGGAAGAGTCAGCAGCAACAACAAATGATAGATTTAGAGCTTTAAGAACTACAGATATGGGCATTTTCAAATACATAATATGAGAAAGTTATGTATGAATGTTTAAAGAAATAAAGCATAATTCACAAAAGATGAGTATGTAGACTATAATAAATGATTATTTTTAATACAAACAATGAAAACTTCTAGAAATGAAAGCATACTTGTAGAAATTTCTTAAATTAATGGACAAGGTAACAGTGGTTTAGGTGATTAGGGAATTGATTAACTGGAAGCAGAACAGGATAAAATGCCTAGAATTCAGGAAAGGGTAGGTGGAGGAAAAGAGAGGAGAGGAGAAGAGAAGAGATAAAAATATGAAAAAGAAGTTTATAATTTAGAAGACAGTTTGAGAAGATCTAATACATGTATAATTGGAGTCCTAGAAGAAAGGACTAAAGAAAATGAAGGAGGGACAAATTTGATGAGATAATGGCTGAGAACTTTTAGAATTGATGAAACACATGAGTGCACATGCTGAGGAAGCATATTGTATACCATTTAGGGTTTTTTTTAAAAAGAAACTCATGATTAGATACATCAGAATAAAGCAATTCATGACTAGACACTGCATAATACCAAAGGTAAAGATATATTTAAAGCATTGATAATGAAAAGAGAGATTACATAGAAATAAATGAAATAAGGCAGATTATGTATTTTTTCCAGTTTTTTATGATGATAAAATATACATAACATAAAATTTATCATCTTACCCTTTTTTTTTTTTTTTTTTTTTTGAGACAGAGTCTCACTCTGTTGCCCAGGCTGGGAGTACAGTGGCATGATCTCGGCTCACTGCAACCTCCACCTCCCAGGTTCAAGTAATTCTCCTGCCTCAGCCTCCCAAGTAGCTGGGATTACAGGCAGGTGCCACCATGCCTGGCTAATTTTTTTGTATTTTTAGTAGAGATGGGGTTTCACCATGTTGGCCAGGCTGGTCTGGAACTCCTGACCTCAGGTAATTCGCCTGCCTCAGCCTCCCAAAGTGCTGGGATTACAGGCATGAGCCACCACACCTGGCCTCATCTTACCATTTTTAAGTATACAGTTCAGTGGTATTAAATACATTCATAATTTTGTGCAGTCATCACCACCATCCATCTCCATAACTCTTTTCTTCTTGTAAAATAAAAACTCTATACCCATTAAACAAACAATAACTCCCTATTTTCTCTTATCCTCAGCTCCTGAAAACCGCTATTCTACTTTGTTTCTATGATTTTGACTGCTGTTAAGTAACTCATATAAGTGGAATCATTCAGTGTTTGTCTTTTTTTGTGACTGGCTTGTTTCACTTAGCATAATGTCCTTAAAGTTCATCCAAGTTGTTGCATATTGCAGAATTTCCTTCCTTTTTAAGGCTGAAATAATATTCCGTTGTATGGATATACCACATTTTACTTATCCAGTCATTCGTCAATGGACATTGGATTGCTTCCGTGTTTTAGCTATTGTAAATAATGCTTCTATGAACACAAGTGTACAAATCAATCTTCGAGATCCTACTTTCAATTCATTTGGGTATATACCCAAAAAGTGAAATTGATGGTTCATATGGTAATTCTATTTTTTATTCTATTTTTAACTTTGAAAAACTGCCATGCTGTTTTCCACAGTGGTTGTATAATTTTACATTTCCACCCACAGTGCACAAGTGTTCCAATTTCTGCACATCTTTGCCAACCTTTATTTTTGTTTAGTTTTGTTTTGGACAGTAACCATCCTAATGAGTGTAAAGTGGTATTTCATTGGAGTTTTGATGTGCATTTTTCTAATGATTAGTGATGTTTAGCACGTTTTCATTTATATTTCTTTTGGGAAAATGTCTGTTGAACTCCTTTGCCCATTTTTGAATTGTGTCTTTTGTTCATTTGTTTGTTTTTGAGTTTTAGGAGTTTGCCATATATTCTGGATATTAATCTCCTATCAGATATATAATTTGCAGGTTATTTTCTCTCATTCTGTTGCCTTTTTTTTTTTTTTTACTTACTGTTTAACTTGTTTCTATACAACCTGTTAAAAGGTGTGATGGCAAAAAAATATTCCAGCCACAACAACAATTAAAAAACACACCAAATACCCCTAAAAATAAATGTGTGAGATGTATACATAATATAAAAGAAGATTTGAGTAAATATATAAAAATATGTACTCTTGAATGGAAAGCTCATTTTAAAAACTTCAATTCCTCTCTGAGTAATTGAGTAATTCATAGTTTACCACACTTCCAGATGAAATTCTAGAAGAACTTAACACAATCAGAATTTAGAAATGGAAAAATTTTTCCTGGTTATATTTTACCTGGGAAATTAACAAGTAAGATTACTATAAAATATTGGGAAAAAAATAATTAAGTTGAAAAACAGACACTTTCTCAGCTGGGTATAAATGGATTGTAACCTAAGGAAATAAAAAGACTGTATGAACAAGAATCAATGAACAAATTAATGAGAAAAAATAAAAGGCCAAATACGGTGGCTCATGCCTGTAATCTCAGCACTTTGGGAGGCCAAGGCGGGAGGACTGCTTGAGACCAGGAGTTTGAGACCAGTCTGGGCAACAGAGCAAGAAACTGTCTCTACAAAAAAAATTAAAAAATAAAAGGAAGGAAGGAAGGAAAGAAGGAAGGAAGGAAGCCGTGCATGGAAGTATGAGCCTGTCGTCTTAGCTACTCAGGAGGCCAAGACAGGAGGATCACTTGAGCCCAAGAGTTTTAGGCTGTAGCAAGCCATGATTGTACCACTGCACTCCAGCCTGAGGGACAGAGTGAGAACCTGTCTCTAAGGAAAGGGCGGGGGGCAGGAGGGTGGGATGCGTGCTGAATAAATTGCTCTGCAGCCATTTCAAATAATACAAGAATTTCATGTGTAAGAAAGGAAACTCACAAACCAATTAGAGGTGGATTATGCAACAGATGGTGATAGTAGTTTTTCATGCACAAATTTTTATGAAGACCAATCTATTTTTTTGTTGTTATCACCTGTGTTTTTGTTGTCATAGCCAAGAAATCAATGCCAAGTCCAATGTTGTGAAATTTTTCCCTATGTTTTCTTCTAAGGGTTTTATTGTTTTAAGTTTTACATTTAGGTCTTTAATCCATTTTGAGTTAATTTTTGTATATAATTAGGTAAGGTTTCAACTTTATTCTTTGATATGTGGATATCTAGTTTTTCCACCACCATTTGTTGAAAAGGCTATTCTCTTCCCCCATTGAATGGTCTTGGCTTCCTTGTCAAAAATTATTTGACCATATATTCGAGGGTTTATTTTTGGGCTCCCAATCCTACTTATTTGATCTGTATGTCTGACTTTATGCCTTTATGGCACTGCTTTTATGCCAGTACCATACTGTTTCAATGACTGTCGCTTTGTAGTAAATTTTGAAATTAGGAAGTGTAAGTCTTCTAGCTTTCTTCTTTCTTGAGATTGTTTTTGGTTATTCAGGATCCCTTGAAATTCCATATGAATTTTAGGATGGGTTTTTCTGCAAAAAAAAAAAAAAAAAAAAAAATAATTGGGATTTTGCTAGGAGTTGCACTGAATCTGAAGATCTCTTTCTGTAGTAGTGACATTTTAACAATATTGTCTTCTAATGCACAAACATGAAATTTGTTTCAATTTCTTTATGTCTTAATTTCTTTCAGCAATATTTTGTAGTTTTTATTGTTCAAGTCTTTTATTATTTAGTTAATTCCTAAGTATTTTATTCATTTTGATGCTATTATAAACAGAATTTTAATAATTTCTTTTTCATATTGTTCATTTTTTGTGTATAGAAATAAAACTAATTTTTGTGTGTTGATTTTGTATCCTGCTACTTTGTTGAATTTATTACTTCCAACAGTTTTTTGTAGAATCTTTAGGGTTTTCTACATATAAAATTGTATCATCTACAAACAGAGAGAATTTTACTTCTTTCTTTCCGATTTGGATACCTTTTACCTCTTCTACTTTCCTTATTTCTCTGGCTAGAACTTCTAGTACTATGTTGAATAGATGCAGAAAAAGCAGACATCTTTCCTTGTTCCTGATCTTGGAGGAAAAGCTTTCGGTCTTTCACCATTGAGTGGAATGCTGCCATGAAAATTTTATAAACGCCCTTTATCATGTTAAGGAACTTCCCTTCTATTCCTAGTTTGTTGAGTGTTTTTATCATAAAAGGGTATAGAATTTTGTCATATGCTTTTTCTGTATCAATTGAGATGATCATGTGGTTGTTTCTATTCACTGTGTAATGTGGTATATTTTGTTAATCAATTTTCTTATGTTGAATCATCCTTGCATTACAGGAATAAATACTACTTGGTAATGGTGTATATGGTGTGTAGTCCTGTTAATATGGTGCTGAATCAATTTTGTTAATATTTTGTCAAGGATTTTTATATTAATAGTCATAAAAGATTCTTTTAAAATATTAAAAGGGTTTTTTAAATCCGTGACAAAATATTAGCAAAATGAATTTTATGACATAATGCTCTTTTCTTATAGTGTCTTTGTCTAGCTTTGGTATCAGAGTAATGCTGGCCTTATAGAATGAGTTAGGAAGGGTTCCCTCTACAATTTTGGGGGGATAGTTTGACAAGGATTGGTGTTCTTCTCTAAATGTTTGGTGGAATTCATCAGCAAAGTCATCAGGTTCAGGACTTCTCCTTATCAGAAAATTTTTCATTACTAATTAGATCTTTTTACTAGTTAGAGGTCTATTCAGATTATTTATTTCTCCTTGATTTAGTCTTGGTAGGCTTTCTGTTTCAAGGAATTTGTCCATTTCATCTAGGTTATCCAATTCGTCAATACACAGTTGTTCATTGTACTCTCTTATAATCCTTTCTATTTCTGTAGAATAAGCAGTAATGTCCCCACTTTTGTTTCTGATTTTAGTAATTTGAGTGTGCTCTCTTTTTTTCTTAATACACCTAACTAAACATTTGTCAATTTTCTTAATCTTGTCAAAGAACTAACTCTTGGTTTCATTGATTTTTCTCTTGATTTCTATTCTTTATTTTGTTACCTCTACTCTAATATTTATTATTTCCTTCTTTCTGCTACCTTTGAGTTTAGTTTGTTCTTTTTCTTTTCTTTCTTTTCTTTTCTTGCTTTTTCTTTACTTTTTTTTTTTTTTTTTGCCACAAGATCTCACTCTGTCACCCAGGCTGGAGTGCAGTGGTGCCATCATAGCTCACTGCAGCCTTGACCTCCCAGGCTCAAGCAGTTCCCCCACCTCAGCCCCCTGAGTACTGAGACCACAGGCATGTGCCACCATGCCTAGATAATATTTGTATTTTCTGTAGAGATTGGATTTCACTATGTTGCTCAGGCTGGTCTTGAACTCCTGGGCTCAAGTGATCTGCTTGCCTTGGCCTCCCAAAATGCTGGGACTACAGGCATGAGCCACCACACCCAGCCTGTTCTTCTTATTCTAAACTTGTAAAGTTAGGATGTTGATTTGACATTTTTCTTGTTTTTTAATGTAAACATGTATAGCTATAAATTTCCACCCACAGACTGCTTTTGCTTTGTCCCATAAGATTTAGCATGTTGTGTTTTCATTTTTATTTGTCTATAAGTATTTTCTAATTTCCCCTGTGATTTTTACTTTGACCTATTGGTTGTTTAAGAGTTTGTTGTTTAATTTCCATAAATTTATGCATTCTCCATTTCATTTCTGTTATTGATTTCTAACTTTATGTCATTTGGTCAGAGAAGATACTTTGTATGATATCCGTCTTTTAAAATCTATTGAGACTTAATTTGTGACCTAACATATGTATCCGGCAAAATGTCCCATGTGCACTTGAGAAAAGTTTGTATACTGTGGTTGCTGGAGAGAAGATTTGTGTATATACCTGTTAGTCTGGTTGGTTTATTGCATTGTTTAAGTATTCCGTTTCCTTGCTTATTTTCTGTCTGGTTGTTCTAACCATTATTGAGAGTTGGGTATTGAAGTCTCCAACTATTGTTATAGAACTATCTCTTTTTCCCTTTCATTCTGTAAGCTTTTGCTTTATATGTTTTGATGGTCTGTCCTTAGGTGGGTAAATGTTTATAATGGAATATCTTCTTGCTGTGTTGGGTCTTTTATTAATGTATAATGTCCTTCTTTGTCCACTGTAGCCTTGTAAGTTTATTTTGCCTGGGAGCAGTGGCTCATGCCTGTGTTTGTAGCATTTTGGGAGGCCAAAGCAGTTGGAACACTTGAGCGCAGGAGTTCTAGACTAGCCTGGACAACATGGTGAAACACCATCTTTACAAAAAAATACAAAAGTTAGCAGGGCATGGTGATGCTTACCTGTAGTCTCAGCTACTTGAGAGGCTGAGGTAGGAGGACTGCTTGAGCCTGGGAGGTCAAGGCTACAGTGAGCCAAGATTGTGCCACTGCACTTCAACCTGGGTGACAGGGTGAGACCCTGTTAAAAAAAAAAAGTCTATTTTGTCTGATATTATTATAGCCACTCCTACTGTGTTTTGGTTACTATTGGCGTGGAATATTTTTTCCATGCTTCCACTTTTAATCTGTTTATATCTTTGGATCTAAAGTGAGTCTTTTGTAAACAGTAAATAGTCGGACCATGTATTTATCCCTTCTGCTAATCCCTGTCTTTTGATGGTAGAGTTTAATCCATTTGCATTTAAAGTATATACTGATAAGGAGAAAGTTAATTTTTTTTCATTTTGCTATTTTTTTTATGCCTTATAGCTTATTTGCCTTTCATTTCCTGCATGTATTGACTGTCTTCTTTCATGTTTAGTTGATTTTTTGTAGTGAAATTTTAAAATTTCTTTCCATTTCCTTTTGTGTACATTCTTTAGCTATTTCTGTTATAGTTACCATGGGGGAACTACACTTAACATCCTAAGTTATAATACTCTAATTTGAATTTATACCAGCTTAACTTCAATAACATACAAAACTCTGCCTCTTTACAATTCTGTCCCCACCTCTTTCTGTTGTTAATGTCATAAAATTACATCTTTTTATATTTCATGCCCCAAAACATAAAGTAATAATTTATTTACATACATTAGTCTCTTAAATTATTTAGAAGATTGGCCAGACATGGTGGCTTATGCCTGTAATCCCAGCACTTTGGGAGTCCAAGGTGGTTGGATCACCTGAGGTTGTGAGTTTGAGACCAGCCTGGCCAACATGGTGAAACCCCGTCTCTACTAAAAATACAAAAACTAGCTGGGCATGGTGACGGGCACCTGTAATTCCAACTACTGGGGAGGCTGAGGCATGAGAATCTCTTGAACCCAGGAGACAGAGGTTGCAGTGAGCCGAGATTGCACCACTGCACTTCAGCCTGGGCAACGGCGCAAGACGCTATCTCAAAAAAAAAATGTAGAAAATAAAATGTGAGATGATAACCTACAGTTCATATTTGGCAGTTTACTTTAAAAGTAAACAGGGCTTCTTAAATTAACCTATCTTGGGGCAGTTTTGTGATTCATGGCAACATCCTGTTCATGAGTAAAGAATCTTATCTGAGTTTCTCAAATTATTGACGTATAATGATTAATTTATAACCTACTGGCATCAAAAAGGCTGCAGATTTGTTTCTGAATCATAAAGTTTTGATGATTTGTTTCTGAATAATGAAGTTTCACTGATTGTCTTGTGCATAGACATTTTAGCCTGTATGTTGTACTTTGCAGCCAATCTTTGTATTGTACCCTTCAATGAAAAAGGACAACTTCACTATGAGGAGTCCCTCTCCCTTCTCCTAAACTTACTTATAAAAGCCTTCCAACTTGTAACAGATTCTGGAACACTCCCAACTTTCTGATGTGTCTTCCCAGGTTGATCCTCACATTTGGCTTCCAATAAACCTTTATCAAATTATTTCTGCCTCAACAGCCTTAATTTATGTCAATAGGAGTTACAAGCCAAAGTTACAATAATACTAGCTTTTAGACCAATAGTTTTTAATGTATGAATCTCAAACCATGCAAAAAAACAAAAAATGGAGTTACAAACCATTGTTACAATAATACTAGCTTCTATAATTGTCCCCATGTATTTATCTTCGTTGAGATTTTTATTTCTTCATATAGCTTTGAGTTACTGTCTAATGTTCTTACATTTCACCTTGCAAGACGTAAGCATTTCTTGCAGGGCAGGTTTGGTAGTGAACTCAACTCAGCTTTTGTTTATCTGGGAATATTTTAATTGCTTCCTCACTTTTGAAGGAGAGTTTTGCAAGATAAAAGATTCTTGATTGACAGGTTTTTTTTTTCTTTTAGCACTTTGAATTTATTAGCCCACTGGCTTCTGTTTTCCAAAGTTTCTGATGAGAAATCTGATGATATTCTAATTGAGGATCTCTTGTAAGTGACAAATTGCTTCTCTCTTGCCACTTTCAAGATTCTGTTTTTGTCTTTGGTTTTCAAAAGTTTGATTATAATGTGTTTTTGGGTGAGTCTCTTTGAATTCTTCTTATTTGGAATTTGTTGAGTTCTTGTATGTTTATGTTCAAGTGTGTCATCACATTTGTGAAGCTTTCAGCCATTATTTCTTAAAATATTCTCTCTACCCCCCTCTCTCTCTCATCTTCAGAGGCTCCCAAAATGCATATGATGGTGTCCTACAGCTTATCTAGGTTTAATTTATTTTTCTTCAGTCTTTTTTCTATTCCTCAGATTCAGTGATTTCCATTGTCCTATCTTCACCTTCACTATTTTTATCTTCTGGATGCTCAAGTGTAATGCCTAACTATGTTTTTTTACTAACCTTATTTTTAGATTTTTCTTTTTTGTCTCCTTAATTACCTAGCCTTGTTTCCTATACGAATAGACTTTCCTTTAGCTAAGAAAGCTGGACGAACTCTATCTAGCCTTTTGATTTACAAGACATTAAAGGCTCCTTACTTAACCTCCTTCCTCAAGGAGTTAACCTGTGTAAGCAGACCTTCAGCATTTCAAAAGAGCCTAATTAACTGATAAGGTACTGGAACAAACAATGTATGAAGTTCTTAGGATTTTGCTCAAAAAGATAACAACATAAAACCTTAAGCCTGTGTCCAGCATAGCATCCATATCTAACTCTTATGAAAGATTTAGAGCCTTGCACCTAGTTCTGTTGCTTTTTTTGTGACTATTTGTCTTTTAAATTATTTCTCTGTAACCATTTGTTTTTTGATTCTTGCATGTTTTTACTTCTGTAGACTTATTGCATTTAAGCTCTCCTCCCCTTCCTAAACCAAGGTATAAAATAAATCGAGCCCATTCCTCAGGGCCGAGAGAATTTTAGAGTGTCAAGCCCTCTCTTGGCCAGCGGCTTAAATAAAACACTCTTAATTCGTCTCAAAGTGTGGCGTTTTCTCTAACTCGCTTAAGTGTAACATTTGGAGGCCCCAGCGAGATAATTTAACGCCACGGGGCGAGAGCCGGTCTCGCTCCAGGCTCCCCCAGAAGGATGGCCGGCTTGTAGGGAAGGTGCAACCTGAAAAGACAAAATTTTTCAGGTTCCTGAAGGGTGACCGTCTTCCGGAGGAGAGCGGATCGACTACCGTGTAGGTGCCCTAAAAATTCAACATCTGAGTCCTCAACTTCTGACCCTGAGGTCAGGTACGTCAGATTTGACTTCGGTTCTGGTAAGAGGGAAGCGGCCGTGACAAGGGCGTCCCTGTTGACTCTGCCCGTTACTCTAGGACGCCAGGAAGTAAAGCCTTAGTTTTCTGTTAGGTGCCTTTGTGTCTCTGTTTAGGTAGGAAGTGGTCCTGACGGGGGCCCTCCCTTGATTCAGTTCACATCCCAGGATTTTGCTCAAAAAGATAACAACATAAAACCTTAAGCCTGTGTCCAGCATAGCATCCATATCTAACTCTTAGGAAAGATTTAGAGCCTTGCACCTAGTTGCGTTGCTTTTTTTGTAACCATTTGTCTTTTAAATTGTTTATTTCTCTGTAACCATTTGTTTTTTGATTCTTGCATGTTTTTACTTCTGTAGAATTATTGCATTTAAGCTCCTCTCCCCTTCCTAAACCAACGTATAAAAATAAATCGAGGCCCTTCCTCAAGGCCGAGAGAATTTTAGAGCGTCAAGCCCTTTCTTAGCCGCCGGCTTAAATAAAAGACTCTTAAATCGTCTCAAAGTGTGACATTTTCTCTAACTCTCTTAAGTATAACACAAGTATGTCTTTTAGTCCTTGTAGTGAATTTTTTATTTTGGTTGTGTTTTTCTGCTCCTTACTTTCTTTTTGGTTTATTTTTAGGTTTTCTATATCATCATTGATTTTTCCATTTTGTTCATATATCATGTATTTTTTCTGGTCTTTCTTCACATCTTTCTTTAGAATATTGAGCATCTTCAACACATCTGTTTAAAAATCTTCATCTAGTATATCTGACATCAGATCTTCTTCAGGGATGGTTTCTGTTGATTTATTTTTTTCTTTGAATAGACCATACTTTCCTGTTTTTTTGTATGTCTTGTGATTTTTTTTGGTTGACATTGAAAACTGGACATTTGAATCTAAAAATGTGGTAAATCTGGAAATCAAGTTCTCTTCCTTTTCCAGAGTTTGCTAGATTTAGTCATTGTTTTTGTTTACTCTTTTTTATTGTTGTATGTCTGATATATATAAACTTAAGGTCCTTTCAGGTCTTTTCTGAGCCTGAGCCTTTCCCTGGGTATGCGTGGTCACTTTCTAATTTCCCCCTATATGAAGTTGTTTCTGAAAGTCCTAGTCTTTAATGTCTGGATCCCAAAAGGGGATCAAAAATATTAAGGGGAAAAATGGCCCTGGTCCTTTGAATCCCCTGCAAGTCATCTCAGATGGATGGGAGGGGCTTGCAAAAAGGGTAGAGGTAAAACAATAGCTGTTCACTTCTTTGTCTGTACCACTGTGATCAGAAGCAGTGATTGGCAATCCAAATACAGATCCCCAGTATTTGGAGGACAGGATCCTTTTTGTTCATTCTGGCTGCTTCAAGCTGCTACAGGAACACCCAAAAATGACCCCAGAAGCAAGACCTAAGATTTAAAAGAAAACAGAGCTATTGGAGACTGTGAAGGGAGATAATTTGAGGGACAAAGCTGACCAAAGGAGGATGGTAGAATAAAAACATGGAAGGAATATGGATGACATTATTAAACCAATGAATTATGTGTATACATGGAGAAACCCTATATTGGAACTTGTTGTGTAAAACAATTTTTCCCATCCTGAGAGAGACAGAGAGCATGTGTGCATGATTCAAGAAAGAATACAGTGTATCAAATTCTGTGGGGTGGTGAAGTAGGATAAGAACGGAAAAGAGTCCTTTAGTTTTGACTACAGGAAGTTCATTGATGATCATAGTAAGAGCAGGTCAGTCTTTCATGAGACTCGGCTGCATTCTCTTACCCTTGGAATTTAGGAAGAGACACACCTCAGGAGTTGTTACTAAAAGGGTATCTGTGTAAGTTGGTCTGAGTAAATTTCCTCTGCTCACAACCAAACAAATTTTGAATATGAAGTGATATTTTTTGGAAATGTTAAAACAAGTTGAATTGACATGACTTAGTGAATAATTGCCATGGACGATAGAGAAAGATAGAGATTGTGACTGGTTTCTTTCACTTAGCATTGTTTCAAGGTTTGTTCATGTTATAGCATATATCAGTACTCTATTCCTTTTAATAGCTGGATAACATTCCATTGTATGGATAGGCTACATTTCATTTATCCATTTATCATTTGGTGGACATTTGAGTTGTGATTAATTTTATGCATCACCTTGACCAGGCTAAGTGTTGCCCAAATAGCTGGCAAAACATTATTTTTGTGTGTGCCTATCAGAATATTCCCAGAAGAGATTAGCAGTTGAATCAGTTGGTTGAGTAAAGAAGATCACCCTCTTCAATGTAGGCAGACATCATCCAACTCATCGAGGGCCCACATAGAACAAAAAGGCAGAGGAAGGGCAAATTTGTTTTGTTTCTGTTTGAAATGGGACATCTTTCTCCTCCTGCCAACATTGGCAATCCTGGTTCTTGGACTGTTAGACAGACTGAATTACACCATCAGCTTCCCTGGTTCTCCAGCTTGCAGATATAAGATCCTGGGATGTATTGACCTCCATAAATCCAATTTCTATAATAAATTATTCTTATTATTGTTTAATTATATTTTATTATTTTATATATATATATATCTCCTATTGGTTCTGTCTCTCTGGAAAACCCTGACTTCTATAGATTTTGGCATCAAGAGTGGTTCTAGAGGAACAGAATTTTAAAGATGAATTTTCTGAATTGGCTCTATGGTTTCTAGAATTGGGTCTCTAATTTGATTAGATTTAAAGACATTAGTGACTATTTCCAGTCGTAAAGAAAGTTCATGACATAACCTGCTTATAGAGTACACAAAATATCTGCATTGGATATACCTAATCAACCACTTATAGAATGTAATGGGCTAAGTAACTTTATATGTGGTATACTTTTAGACTTTTTTTGTAAACTAGGGAACATAATGACATTGGTTTATTGCTCCTAATGTTGCTGGATAAAGCAGTGAAAGAAAAGGATGAGCTCAGAGATTTGAATTCCTAGTTTAAGCACTGCACAAATGACCTAAGAATCTATAGGTATACCCTCAAAGACAGCCTTATCTCCTATAGCCACGGGGCTGAACTTGCTGAAAAATCAATTGCAGAACCTCATCCTATGATTGGCTGAATTACAATGTAAGTTGAACTCCCAGCCTCACAGGGTATTTACTATTAAAGTAAGGGCATTGATTGGGAAAGAATAGCATCCTATAAGTTGGGATGGGGACATACTGGAAGATCTTGATGAAGCTGGGTACAAGGCTCCTATATTGGTTCGAACCCCAAGAGCGTGCCAGCAGACAACACGAGGTGGTGTGGAGCAACACGCTGTTTTAATGAGCTCCTGGGTGCAGGCGGGCAGAGGCCTAAAGTGGTGTCAGCACCAAATGAGGATGGGGCAGGGGTTATATAGTCTCCTGTAAACAGGAAGTGCCCCAGTCTGATGTGACTGCTACGTAGTACCCAGAGGGCCTCTCTCTCAGTCTTCAGGGGGTAAGTGTCTTCCAGCCAACTCTCTTTGTGCTTCTCCTATCCTGCTCACGCACACTGCTGGTGCAAGTGGCCTTGCGCCTTGGCACTGAGCCTGAGGAGGAAGGAGTTATTCATTTCCTTAAGCTTTCAGGTCCCGGGGAGAATTTTTCACTGGGAACTTAGACTCCTAAATTGTGATGAGTCTTTTTTGCCGATGAAAGAGGCCTCCTCACCCCCAGCAGAAGTGGCCTCTCCAACCCCAGTAGTATCTTCCTTTTCACCAATTTTTCCACCTCCATCTGAGGGCATTAACCCAGCATTTCCTGAGAAAATAGTAATGGCCTCTCCTGAGGCAGTTGCCATGCAAGACAATACTGTTTCTCCTCAGAATCCACCCCATCATCCCTCTTTGCTTCTAGAACTGTAATTAGACTGAAGTCTCAGCAGGCCCCTAAGGGTGAAGTAGAAAGTGTGACCCATGAGGAGTTGCACTACACTCCAAAAAAAAAAAAAAAAAAACCATTAATACTTGAGTTTTCTAATTTACACAAGCAGAAACCTTGGGAACATATGCAGGAGTGGATATTAACAGTGTGGGGTAATGGTGAAAGGAACATAAGCTTGGATCATGCAGAATTTATTGATATGAACTCACTAAGTAGAGATTCTACATGTAATGTTGTAGTTTGGGGAGTCTGAAAGGGCTCTAATTGTTTGGTTAGGTGGTTGGCTAAACCATGGGCAAATTGGAAATGCCTGACCCCTGCTTGTTTTAATGTAGAGGAAGGATTCAATGGCTTGGGGTGTCTTAATCTGTTTTCTGTTGCTGTAACAGAATGCCACAGACTAGGTAATTTATAAAGAAACTAAGTTTATTTAGCTTAAAGTTCTGGAGGCAGGAAGTTCAACAGCATGGCTCTAGCATCTGTTGAGGGTTTTCTTGCTGTGTCATAACATGGTGGAGGGCATCACATGGCAAAAGGGCAAGAGCGTGCCAGGTCAGATCTCTCTTTCTCTTGTATAAAGCCACCAGTCTTGTCAGGGAAGTTTCACTCTAAAGATCTTAACTAATCCTAATTAATGACCTTAACTAATCCTATAGGCCCCACCTCCAAAAGCCATCAGCATACAAATTTGGGGATTAAGTTTCCAACACATGAAATTTGAGGGATGCATTCAAACCACAGCACAGGAACATTGAAATGTTACAGTAAGACCTACTCACTCACACTGGGAGGATACAGAAGACCTATCTTTCACCATGAGTGTGAGAAATACGTTTGTGAGGGTAGCCCCAGCATCTGTGAAGGGCTTTGTGATACCTCTCCTTTGTAGACCAGACTTCAGAGTGGTAACCGTAGCCATTCAATTAGAAAACCTAAATTAATTGGGAGTGATTGGATTCCAGGATGACAGGGGCCAAATGGTGGCACTCAGCTGCCAAAAGCAAGGTGGGGGTAGTTACCACAATGGACAGCAAAGCCAAAGCAACAATCGTACTAGTCTGATTCATGCAGGCCTATGACATTGGTTTCTTGATCATGGTGTTCCTAGAAGTGAAATAGGATGCCTACTAAATTCTCAGTTTATCTATACAAGCAAAAAACTATGTCAAGTGAACAAACATCTAACCCCAATCATAAAAACATGGCCCTTTGATTTCCAGACTTGAGTCAGTTTATAGGCTCAGAAAGCCTCAAATGAAGTAGAGGCTGGATTCCCTTTAGGAAGAGCCCAAGTAAGTTACCAAAAATGTATACTGCTAATCTTTACCCCAGCTTTCCCCAAAGGTACCTACTGCCTTTCACCAGGGTAACTGTGCATTGGAGAAAAGAAAATAATCAGAGCTTTTGGGAACTACTTAGATACTGGCTGTGAACTGACTGATTCCAGGTGACCCAAAACATCATTGTGGACTTCCAGTCAGTCCAGGAGATTGTACTGTTATACACAGAAGTATTAATATGCATATCTTTTCATTCACAGTTTCTGGCTCATAACTCCCACAGTCCTTGTTACAGTTTTCTGTTATAATGTTAGGGTGTTTTAGGCTTCAGAAGCAAAAGTTTCTCTCTGACCTTCTCTGGCTCTATTTCTGAACTCTCATTCTCCCTCAAGGCCATCACTAGAAATTAAAGTCTTTCTTCCCCAAATTGAATCATAGAAACCAGAACTCTGTTTCCTGAAAGCCAGCCATAAGCTCCCACCTTTCTGTCCATAAAGAAATTATCCAAACTACCTTGTTTGATAGTAAGTCATAAGGTCCCCATTCCAGAGAGGGTCCTGTCCCATACCCTGGAGGAAGAAATGCTACACATAGAGGCCAAGAATCTGAATATACAGGTCTTTCTGGGTTTTCCCACTCAGACTGTTACTATTAGATCATATCCTTTTTGTCCAATCACATTTCTACATGGTTGTTCATGCTTCAATCATGTCTATCCAATGAAGTCTCCATAAAAGGACCAAGAAGACTGAGTTTGGGGAGCTTCCAGATAGCTGAACACCTGGAGGTTCCTAGAGGGTGGCACACCAAAAGAGTGCATGGAAGCTGTATGCCCCTTCCCCAACACCTTGCCTCTGAGCAACTCACCAAACTCGAGGAAATTTCTAGGGGTCTTGTGGTTTCAGTGCTTCAGAACTCAAGTATTTCCTTGAGTTCTGTGAGCTCCTCTAGCAAAATAATCAAACCCCAAAAAGAGGTTGTGGGAACCCCAACGTGAAGCCAGTTGATCAGAAGTTCCAGAGGCCTGGACTTATATCTGGTGTCTGAAGGAAGAACAGTCTTAGAGACTGAGCCCTCAACCTGTGGTATCTCAGGTTATCTCTAGGTAGAAAGCATCAAAATTAATTGAATTGGAGGACACTTAGTTGGTACAGAATTGCTTGCTCGCTTTTTGGTGGGGAGAAATCCCCACACGTTTAGTCACAGAACTTCTGTGTTGATTGTTGCTGTGATGTGAGAGCAGAGGAAAAAACAGTTTGTGGGTTTGTTTTTTTTTCCTAACAGAGGTCTTTGGAGGTCAAGTGATTAATGGAATTTTAGCTCAGGTCCATTTCACAGTGGGTTCAGTGGATCCCTGAGATCATCCAGGTTATTTCCCCAGTTCTAGATGCATAATTGGAATAGACATATTTAGCAGCTGGAAGAATCCTCATATTGGTTCCATGACCCTACAGAGTGAGAGCTATTTTGGTGGAAATGCCAATTAGAGGCCATGAGAGCTGCCTCTATCTAGGAAAATAGTAAACCAAAAACAATATTGCATCCCTGGAGAAATTGCAGAGATTAGTGTGTGAAGCCCTGAAGCATGGAGAGATAGTAATTCCAACCACATCCCCATTCCCCTTTCCTATTTGGCCTGTGCAGAAGACAGAGATCTTGGAGAATGTCAATGGATATCATAATCTCAGCCAGGTGATGACTCCAATTGCAGCTGCTGTACCAGAAGTGGTTTCATTGCTTCAGCAAATTAACACATCTCCTGCTTCTTTGTATATAGTTATTGATCTTCCAGATGGCTTTTTCTTCATGCCTGTCCATAAGGACTACTAGAGCAATTTGCCCTCAGCTGGCAAGGCCAGCGATGTGCCTTCAGTGTGCTATCTCAGGGGAATATCAACTCTCCAGCTCTATGTCATAATTTAGTTCTCAGGGATCTTGATCACCTTTCCCTTCTACGAGGGTTAATACTGGTGCATTCCATTGATGACATTATGCTGATTGGCCCCAGTTAGCAAAAATAGCAACTACTCTAGACTAGTAAGACATGTGTATGCCAAAGAATGGGAAATAAATCCAACTAGAACTCAGGGGCCTTCTTTAGTGAAAGTTCTAGGGGTCCTGTGGTATGGGACATGTTGAGATAGCCCTTTTAAGGTGAAGAAAATATTGTTGCATGTGGTCCTTCCTACAGCCAAGAAAAAGGCACAATGCCTAGTCGATCTATCTGGATCTTGGAGGCAATATATTCCTCATTTGGGTATGTTACCCAGCCTCTTTTTCAAGTGACCAAAAAGCTACTAGTTTGATTAGGGCCCAGAACAAGAGAAGGCTCCACAACAGGTCCAGGCTGCTGTGCAGGCTGCTCTGCCACTTGGGACATATGATCCAGCAGATCTAGTGGTGCTTGAAGTGTCGGTGGCAGATAGGGATGCTGTTTGGAGCCTTTGCCAGGCACCTATAAGTGAATCACAGCACAAGCCTTTAGGATTTTTGAGACAGGGCCCTGCCATCACCACAGATGATGAGAGAGGCGGCTCTTTGCCTGCTGCTGGGCCTTAGTAAAAATCAACACTTGACCATAAACTACCAAGTTACCATGTGACTAGAGTGGTTCATCATAACTGGGTATTATCTGATTCACCAAGACATAAAGTTGGGCATGGCATGCGCAGCAACACTCCATTATCAAATGGAAGTGGTATATACATGACTGGACCTGAGTAGGCCCTGAAAGCACAAGTAAATTACATGAAGAAGTGGGCATGGGGGTATAAATAAAACAATATTGACCATGAACTGAAAACTATTGAAGATGGGTAATAGATTCATTATATTTTTCTGTGTGCTTTTGTGTATGTTTGACACTTTTCATAAGAGGTTAAGAAAGATAAAATTATCTTTGCTATTCTTTTTTTCTTATAAAAGTATTTTAAAAATAAATCGATATATTTAAATGTTGTAACATAATAGCCCAATGCTATATCTAGGTAGCAAAAGTGACGATTTCTGATATTTTTATATAAATACTATGAATGACAGTACACTTGCATTCAGCTTTGCAAGAAATTATCCTCAGGTCCATGATGATTCTTCAACAGCTGTAACACCTTTCAAATAGTAAAGATATACATGTATTGAAAGACTAGACAATGCAAGCCTAATAACTGAGCTGTGCATGTTTGCTATTCTTGACCCTTTGTATCTTTATATACATTTTAGAATTAGTTATTACATTCTCATTGTCCACCCCCACAAAAAAATATTATTGATTTTTAAAATCAAGATTGTATTTATTCTACAGGTCAATTTTGGGAGAAAGTAATGACCTTAGAATATTTAAATCCACTTGCCCTTCTACCATTTATGACAATTGCTGACACATATAAATTTTATATATATTAAATTCTATGTTTACATTTATACAGTGTGTATGCCCTAAAACTTTATTGGTGCTGTTTTATAAAGTCAAAATTCATTTAGATTATTTACCCTCTAAGTTATTTTTTATTCTTTTTGCATGTATCTGCAGCCATCTATATTCATTTTTTTCTGTCTGAAGAATTCTATTATTTTCTTTGGCAGTGACAAATTCTCACAGTTTTTAATTTGTCTGAAAATGTTTATTTGGCCTTCCTTTTGGAAGGCTGTGTTCTCTGAACGTAGAATTTTTAAGGTGGCAGTTATTCTTTTCCAGTACAGTAAAGATATCTTTCCATTATCTACTGACTTTTTTCTACTGAGATGTCATCCATTAGTTCATTTGCTCAGTGAAGGAAACATGCCTTATTTTCTCTGACTGCTTTTAAGATATTCTCTTATATTAATCATGCCTTTTAATTTTTTCATATTTCTGATCCTCTGATGTATGGGGCCTTGCTGTACTGGAGAGATTGACCCTTCGGGGCTAGCCAATTCCTAGAGATAGTTAATGACTCACCTGAGAGTGTACCTTTCATATGCAAACCAACCAATCCAGAGCCCATATCCCAACCATCTCCTTTATCTGTGTCTCACACATCAAACTACCCATCCCCTGCCCTAATAACATCAGGACCAGGTGCCAGATAACTTGAGACAATTCCTACACTCCCATTGAAGAGCCCATTGAAGTTATTCAAACTAGCCAATCCTAAGCCTTCTTACCCTTTGCCCATTCTTTCCCATAGAAACCACCACAACAAAAGCTCTTGCTCACATTTTCCGATCATGCCTTCTGCCTCCTGACTGACTGTGGTGCTACCCATGTGGCCCTATGTGGTGTGGCATGTTCCCTCCTCCTGGTAACTGCAATGGACTGAATGTTTATGTCCCCCAAAAATTCATATGTTAAAATTCTAACCCTCAAGGTATTCGAAGGTGAGTTCTTTGGGAGGTGATTAGTTGATTAGGCAAAGCCCTCATTAATGGGATTGGGGCCCACATGAAAAAGACCCCAGAGAGATCCCTTGCACTCTATGCCATGTAAGATTACAATAAAAGACTGTTGTCTTGAAGCCAGGCCCTCACCAGATGCCAAATCTACCAGTACCTTGATCTTGTACTCCCCAGCCTTCTGAATTGTGGGAAATAAATTTCTGTTGTTTATAAGCTACCCACTCTACTATATTTTATTATGGCAGACTGAAGGTACTAACAAATTAACTGTGAATAACAAACTTTTTTCAGTGGTAATTATCTACTGATGTTGGCCTTACCCCACCTGAAGGGGTAAGATCTTTACCCCTTGATCTTTAGTAAAGTTTTATGATAACCTACTTAAGTTTTATTTTTTTAGATATTTTATACTGCACAGGGTTCATAGAGCTTTTTGAAACTGCATCATGATGTCTTTTGTCAGTGTGAGTGATTACATAATTGTTCCTAATCATTCCTTGATGTATCTATACTCTTTGCCAGGTGACTTTACAGTTCCTCTCACTAGAGACAGAGTGTACTTACCTGCCCCTTGACTTAAAGCTTGGCTATGTGACTTGCTTTGGCCAATGGGATGTTAGCAGATTGGAAACTGGGCTTGCCCTTTTGCACTTCTACCATTGCCGTGAGGGAAAAAGAAATGTCCTGTATAGCCTACTGCAGAGGTTCCCAAACCCCAGTACCCAGTCCATGGCCTGTTAGGATAAGGCCGCAGAGCAGTAGGTGAACAGTGGATGAGTGAGCATTACCGCCTGAGCTCTGCCTCCCATCAAAGCAGTGGCGGCATTAGATTCTCATAAGAGTGTGAACCCTACTGTGAACTGTGCATGCGAGGGATCTAGGTTGCATGCTTCTTATGAGAAGCTAATGCCTGATGATTCTCATGAAGTGGAACAGTTTTATCCCCAAATCATCTCCTACTCCCCAACCGGTCTGTGGAAAAATTGTCTTCCATGAAACTTGTCCCTGATGCCAAAAAGGTTGGAGACTGCTAGCCTATTGGACCAACCTGTAGCTTGGAATCAAGCCCAGCAAGGCCCAGCTAAGTATAAAGCATAGAAGATGGTTCATGTCTGTTGAATGAATAAACGAATGAGTGAAAAAATTAATTAGAGAGATTAGAAAAGTCAAAAGAAGATTCTGGACCTGTATCTGTTTTCCTTCTCTCTGTCCATGAGTGAGCACTTGGGTTTGCCAAGTCCTAGCTGTGGCTGCAGCCCAGTGCGTGAGCACTTGGGAATAGTGGGAAAACAATACGATGAATTATAAAGTTTATTTTTTTCTGTGGATTAGCATGGCTTTAACATGACCAAATTCTTGAGATGAATATGAAAAGACTTGTTTTCTTTACCTGCCAAAGGGATTAAAGTTCACATTTGTTCCTGAATCACACATTGATTTAATAATTGCCAAGTATAGCCACAAGTTGTGAAAGCAGAAAATGCCTTGCCTGCCATAGAGTACACAATTTGTACATAACTTAGGCAGGGTGGAGAAGTGAGTGGAGGAGGCTATGGAATGAAGGATTTCCCCTGCCCTAGATATGACCATAATACAAAAGGTTTAAATTCACTTGTTAAAAGGATTAAAGTTTCATATTTGTTCCTGAATCATATACCAATGGATTAACTGTCAAGGACAATAGACAACTTAGAAAGGAGGAAATACTCCATTCACAGTCCAGCAAAGAGCCCCAACTTGAAATCCCTGTTCCCTGAAGTCGTGGCGGCTATGCCTGACTTGCACAAGACAGGCCTAAAGTGTCACTGTCCCTTCTCCCCTTCCCACACCCTCTTCCAAGGCTCCCAGGCAGCACTGCAATAATAATTGAGATACTTGCACTTGGCAGGATAACTGACCAATTGGAAGAATTTCTTCCAGGTCTTATGAACATTCTTAATGGAGGAAAGAGAACTATGACAGCAATGGAGTAGTCAAATTGAAAGGGCCATGGGGCATCAGTAGGCAAAGTGGACTTTTTAAGGCATCAGAGTCAAGTAAGCCCTCAGTTTACCTCATCATGCTTCTAAGAAGCTGAGTTGAGGGTTTGCCAAGTCCTAGCTGTGGCCGCAGCCCAGTGTGTGAGAGAAGGGAATCCTTTGACCTGGCACTTCCATTCGGTACTGTGATTGGTTTGCTTCTTATTGTTTTAAGTGGAAAATAAATGTGGAGAAAATTTTAGGGTCATTTCAAACTGCTACCATCATCACACCTATTCCTTTACTCATTCATTTATTTTTTATTTCATTTTTCTTACTAAGTACCAGGCATTGTACTAACACTGGGGAGTTATAAATGACTAATATATAGCACCAAGAAACCAAAATCCAGTTCACATTCAAAATAAGCAGACTGGGTTGTCAGACTTAAGGAAAAGCAGGTTCTCTGTGACTTACAAATGCCAGATAATTGGGCAAGTTACTAACCTCCCTGTCCTTCAGTTAACCCACCTAGAAAATGGGCATAACAATAATCACCTACCACATAAAGGTGTTCTAGGAATCAAATGAGTTTAAATTAATGCTTGCAGAGCATTTAAATGATGCCTGACAGGTCTTAACTACCCAAAAGATGTTAGTTATTACTCACTCTGTGAGTCATCCAAGCCAGTTTCTTAAAGCCCAGTGCCTCAATGGGTTTCACCGTTTGGTTTATTATGTGTCAATTTGTATTACCAATAAGATCAACGGGCATTAACATTTCAGTTGCTTTTGTTGAAAACATTTTGGGGGTACTTGAGCCTCCTTTGTGACTCATTCTCATTATGTTTTTCTTATTTTCTGACTATTATTTATGTAATAGTTCTCTTTAAACTCATCTTTTTCTTACTTAAAGAGATTAGCCCTTTTTCAAACAATATTCATTAATTCATGAGCTTGATGTCCTAGAAGTATTTTTTTTCTTTTACTGAAATACATGAAATAAATAATCAACATAAGCATTGAAGTAAAAGAATCCATCCATGGAATCACCTGACATCATCTTGTACTACAGCCTCTCAGAGTCTGTAAGTTCTTTAAGGGTTTTTATCTGATTAAAATAATTTTCTGATATGTGAATCCCTCAGACCAAGAACCTTGGCAAATGGCTGACAGCTTTCTCTACTTAGGAGGAGGAGTGGGAGAGGAGAGATTTGATTCAGGTAAGGGACACATACTTGCTCTCTGAGAAGGCTTTTTGATTTTGAAGAGCTCTTTCTATAAGTTCTTCTTGACACTCCCTTAGCCAAACACCAACTCAAACTATCTAAGTCCCAACTCCAAACTCTGGGAGACAATCAGCTGGCCTAGGTTTGGTCAACCATGGCTCTAGGAGCAAGGTCATAGTTTGGTTGCTGGGGAAAAGGTGGGCCTCTGAGGCCCTCTGAGGAAGGTTCCTGGGTAAGTCATTGGCTTGTACACTGGGCAGACCATTCAAAAGTTATACCCTTTAATCACTATTCCCTTCATTCCTGCAAATATACCCACGTGTTCTCTCAGCTCGTAAGTCTTAGTTCATTGTATAACATGGTTGCAAATCCTCCCATCACTTTGAGGGCTAATTGCGGGGCACACTCAGGTTTCGCAAAGAATTCTTTATCGAAATACTTTAGGTGTGGTTCGATAGCTCCAGGACAACAGAAAAGTCACTGCATTTTCTATAGAGGCAATAAATTTTGGGGGGAGTGGTTAACTCCAGACCGTTAATGCCATATTTCTCTGGTGGTTCATTGTTATAGTCCACTAAAGTGCAAGATTTGTTATCGCTGCCTACTAAACAATTTTCCATTCTTCATTCTAGCAGTTTTAGACCAATAGACTGGTATGGACCCAAGACAATGCTCTCACTGGGCTAGGACAAAAATGAGAAAAATGAGGACAATGCAATATACATGTATGAGTGTAAGGTGGCCAACTATTCCCAATGTTTATTATGATATTATTCCATTCCTACTTGGTTGTTAAAAGAGATGTTTGCAACCCTATGTCAGTCCTCCAAACCCAACTACAGTAACAACAAATTATAGTTCTGTGAAATCCAGAAATATAGCAACAAAAATTAACCTTAATTAACAAAATTATATCTGTTATTCAAGGGGCTATTAGCAATTTGTGTTTACCATATTAATGAGAACATTTGGCTGGGCATGGTGGCTCATTCCTGTGATCCCAGCACCTTGGGAGGTGGAGGTGGGCAGATCACTTGAGCCCAGGAGTTCGAGACCAGCCTGGGCAATACAGCGAAACCCTGGCTCTACAAAAAAACCTAAAAATTAGCCCGGCATGGTGGTGCATTCCTGTCATCCTGGGTACTCTGGAGTCTGAGGTAGGAGGATCACCTGATCCCAAGGAGGTCGAGGCTGCAGTGAGCCATGATTGTGCCACTGCACTACAGCATGGGAGACAGAGCAAGACCCCGTCACATGTGCATGCACACACGCGCGCGCACACACACACACACACAAAGAGGACCTTCATGATGTTCAGGGAGAATGCCAATAGGCCTCAAGATTTCTTCCTTTTTTGTAGCAGAGAGTACATACTATAGCTAAGCATAAGATTCCTTCAGGATAATGAGGGCTCTGCCCTTGAAAGAGCTGTAAGAAAAGGAAGATCAAAGCAATTAATCCATGGGCCTCTTCAAAGCAGCAAGTTTCTCAGGCCAAAAAAAAAAAAAATTCTAGTTTTCATCCCTGACCTCAAAGTACCCTGGTTCTCTGCCTCATTACCCCAGATTTCCTGTATTTTAACCAGGACTCTCTGATTAAGCAATTACAAGTTCCACATCTTTCATAGCATCTGCATCTGACACCATTAGCCAGGCCCTATTGACTATTCTTGACCACATCCTGCCTTACCAGCTTCTCCTCCCCGCTAGAAATCCCAGTTTCCTCTGTGAGCCAGTCTTAACATCTGCAATCTCTGATTGCCACACTCATCTGCCTACCATTTCTCAGATTTGAATGTCTTGACACTCCTGTTCTATTTATTATTTAATTCATATACTGAATATTTTCTCTGGACCAGGCATTTTTCTGGGTTCTGAGGACACAGATGAATGGTCTTAGTCCTTGAAGAGTGGCTGGTCTACTAGGAAAGAGAAACAACAGTAGATGATTTTAACAGACATATTCAAACTAGGGTCTAGGATTCCAGTGCCCACATTGGTATTTCTGCTGAAACCAAGCAATACCACTTTACTTGTCTCAGACCAAAGAGAAAAGAACAGAAGTGAATTGTTATGGTCCCAAGACTTTAAGGAAAAGCTGACAATGTTTTGCAATATTTGAAATGGGTAAGTTGAGTCTTTGCTCCCCATTCACAGCACAAAAGTAGTTCCTAGGTTCCTATACCCCTGCCCTAAAGTGGGGTGTTCTTATCTCTCAACTCCGTCTTTTAAGGGATTTGTGCCAGAGTACTGATGTAGGTGAGCTTTAAAAACAGATACAGTCCCCAAACCAGGAACCTTTTAAGAAACTGAGAGTACACAGTTGGAGCACTTATCTCTTGCCACAATAGTGCTGTATAACAAAACATTCCCAAACTCAGTGGCTCAAAACAACCATTTATTTCAAGTTTGTGGATTCTGCAGATCTTGTCAGTGGTTCTGTCATAGCTGGGACTCACCTGTTGGTGGTTGACTGGCCTTTGGTTGATGAAGACAGCCTCGGCTGGGAAGAATGGCTTTGCTCCATTGTCCTGTGGCGTAGGCAGAGGAGCAAGGGAGAGTAGACTGGGCAAGGGCTTTGAGGCCTTTGGCTTAGGGCAAGAGCACAGACACTTCTGCCACTTAGACAAGTCATAGGCCAGCTGTGATTCAAGAAATAGGGAAATAGACTTCACTTTCTGATGAGAGTGGTTGCAAAGCCTTATCACAAAGGGCATGAGTGTAAGAAAGTAGAATAGAGAGGCCATTTTGTAACTAGACTCCCAGCTTTTTGAAAAACAGCACCCTATTCCTACCTCAATGCTGTGACAGAGAAAGAATGACTAAAGCCACACTACATCAGTGATGAGATGGTAGTCCCAGATACTAAAAAGTATACATCCAGTGACTCCAGGGAACAGAGCAAAGCATTGTTGATGATTTGTTGAGTACACTTATGAAATATCTTTAGGGACACCCTGAGAAAACTAGCAGTACTCAGAAAGACAATAAACGTGATAGTCAATCGATTCACTTTAACCAGAGGCCACTCTGGCAGAATGTTTTACCTAGCTTCTTTTTTCTTTTTGATATTTCCCTCTGTCTTCCCTAACTTCCTACCATTCCCCTTTCTTTTACACAAATACTTTAAGGAGACTATTTCTTGCTTTGCTTTCTAAAAACTCAAAGTCTGAAAAGAAAACAAATTGTTTAAAGAAAACAGCAAAATTAATAGAGAGAAGGCTTTTCCCCTAGAAACTAGAGTAGGATTCCCCAGGGAAGGTCAGAGAAAAAGAAAAGGAGGTAGATGAGAGTTGAAAGGCAAGTGGTCCTCTGCCCAATTTCTGGGTGGCGTGCCTGACCAGCAAACAGAGCATACCCAAAACAGGGGGCCAGAGATAGAAGCAGCAGAAAGATTCTTGAGACCTCAAGTGTGTCAGGGAAACAGCAGTGATTGCTGACCTCTTGAAGGGAGTCTCACAGACAAGCCTGAGGAATAGTTTGATGGACTTGTTAAACATGCAGTCTCTGGAGCCAGACTCCACGGGTTCCTGTACTAGCTCTGCCATTCACCAGCCTATGTGACCTTGTACAAATCAGGCAACTTATGTGTCATTTGACTTCATTTGTTAAGAGAGTGCCACTTTGAATGGTTGCTGTTTAAATTAAATTAATTAATGAATGTATGCAAACTGTTTAGTTAATTCCTGGCACATGGTAAGCACTATGAAAAGATAATCTGTCATTATTACTATATTATCCCAGCACCAATGTTTTTAGTCCAGTAGCCAGTTCAGCCTCTGGATGATTCCAGAGCTATCAGGGAAGCAGAGACAGATCCTAATGTACCACTGCATTCTCCAGGTCTTTGCACTTTATAAGCCTCAGGGATTTAGATATAGCCCTGGAAAAAGGAGAGGAGAATCCAGATTTGCCAAAATCTTGTTTCTGCCACTCTGATGAAGTAAAATCTTCCAATAAGAATGAGGTTGCGTAAGAGAAAAATAAAACATTTTATTTCTTACATACCCACATTTATGTATTAGGATGGCTCCTATTTTGAGGTATGTTCTTTCAAAACCTAGTTTATTGAGAGTTTTAAGTATGAATGGATGCTGAATTTTATTGAAAGCCTTTTCTGCATCGATGGAGATAATCATGGAGGTTTTGGTCTTTAGTTCTGTTTATGTGATGAATCACATTTATTGATTTAGATATGTTGAACCAACCTTACATCCCTGGGATAAAGCCTACTTGATTATGGTGGATAAGCTTTTTGATGTGCTGCTGGATTCAGTGTGTTAGTATTTTGTTGAAGATTTTTGCACAGATCTTCATCAAGGATATTGGCCTGAAGTTTTCTTTTTTTGTTGTATCTCTGCCAGATTTTGGTATCAGGATGATGCTGACCTCATAGAATGAGTTAGGGAGGAGCCCCCTTCCACCTCAAGTTTTGAATAGTTTCATTAGGAATGATAAAAATTCTTTTTTGTACATCTGGTAGAATTCAACTGTGAATCTGTCTGGTCCTGGTCCTGGGCTTTTTTTGTTGTTGTTTTTAGTAGGCTGTTTATTACTGCCTCAGTTTCAGAACTCTTTATTGGTCTGTTCATGGTTTCAGTTTCTTCCTGGTTCAGTGTATGTGTCCAGGAATTTATCCATTTCTTCTATATTTTCTAGTTTATCTGCATAGAGGTAGTCATAATATTCTCTGATGGCTGTTTGTATTTCTGTGGGGTTAGTGGTATATCCCTCTTGTTGTTTCTGATTGTGTTTATTGGAATCTTCTCTCTTTTCTTCTTTACTAGTCTAGCTAATGGTCTATCTACTTTATTAATTTTTTCAAAAAACCAGCTTCTGGACTTGTTTATCTTTTGAATGGTTTTTTTGTTTCTCTAGCTCCCTCAGTTCAGCTCTGATTGGGATTATTTCTTGTCTTCTGCTAGCATTGTGATTTGTTTGCTCTTGGTTTCTAGTTCTTTTAGTTGTGATGTTAGGTTGTTAAACTTGAGATTTTTCTAATTGTAGTAAATGTGTTAAAATACACATAACATGAAGATAACTATTAATAGTCTTTTTAAGCTTATAGTTTGGTGATATTAAGTATATTCACATTGTTGTGCAACCACCACCTCTATCTAGCCCCAAAACACCACCCCAAAAGGAAACTTCATACTCATTAAACAGTTATTTTTCATTCCCCTATCCCCTGACAACCACCAATCTGCCTTCTGTCTCTATAGATTTTACCTATTCTGGATATTTCATATAAATGGAATCATACAACATGTGACCCTTTGTATCTGGTTTCTTTTATTTACTATTATGTTTTCAAAGTTCGGCCATGTTGTAGCAAGTATTGCTACATCATTTCTTTACATGACCAAATAATATTTATAGTTACATGTATATCACAATTTGTTTATCCTTTCATCCTTTGATGAACATTTGGGTTGCTTTTACCTTTTGGCTACTGTGAATAGTGCTGCTTTGAACATGTATGTGCATTTATTTGTTTAAGTACATTTATTTAGGAGAATTGCTAGAGAATGTGGTGATTCTATGTTTAAGTTTTTGAGGCACTGCCAAACCATTTTTGTTTGTTTGTTTGTTTGTTTCGATGGAGTCTCCCTCTGTCACCCAGGCTGGAGTACAATGGCGTGATCTCTGCTCACTGCCACCTCCGCCTCCAAGGTTCAAGTGATTCTCCTGCCTCAGCCTCCCAAGTACCTGAGATTTCAGGCACGTACCACCGTGCCCAGCTAATTTTTGTATTTTTAGTAGAGGTGGGGTTTTGCCATGTTGGCCAGGCTGGTCTCGAACTCCTGATTACAGGTGTGAGCCACTGCACCCAGCCTACCAAACCGTTTTCACAGCAGGAATAGGTTTTGATGGAATCCAAAGCCATATCATATTGTCCTTCTTAACATTTTATGAGTCTAGGCACATAAATCTGCACCAATTTCCCTCTAGCCAACAGTTCCCAGAATTCTTCCATTCTCCTCTGGTTCCCAGAGCCTGAGCTACAGCTCATGGCTGTTATTTCCCAGCAGGCAGCTGGGGCTTCCCTTTGCTTTCTGGAAGAACCCTTGGAACATGATGCCTCTGTCCACCCTGCTCTCTTGGAACTGATTCTTGACTCTGCTCCCTAGATATCACTGCAAACCTAAATCTGCCAAAATTGTCTTCAGACTTAGCTTAGTTTTAGAAGTGTTTTATTGTTAAAAATAACACATATGCAGAAAAAGGCATAAAACAAATGTGCCACTTAATGAATCATTACAGGGCAAACATTCTTTTAACCAGCACCCATGAAAGGACATAGAACCTCACCAGCCGTCCCAGAAGTTCTCTATGAGGCCCCTCCCAAATACAGCCCCCTGCACCTCACTAAGAGTAATCACGGTCCTAACCTTTTGGGGAATTGCTTCCTTATTTTTATTTAAAGCTTTATCACCCAAATGTGCATCTCTGTCCTCTATACGTTCTACACATCAGTAGTTGGATCTAAAGGATAATCAGAATGAAGGTTGATTTTTTAGAATGAAGAGTGCTTCAAAGATGATGTTGGGCTGTTCACCAAGAGGCACATACTGTCTGGTTTGCATTGTCAGCAGCCCTGGAGCTCAATGTTTTTATCCTTAATTCATTAGATATTGCAAAATGGTATTCCAATTCTATCATTTCTTCTTTATTTACTTTTTTGCGTATTATATCAAAAGACACATCTTCTCATCTGGTATTTAGCTATCCAACAGTACAGTTTGTATTGTAAAGTCAGGGTAAATGTTTGAGCCTTGCACTTTACTTACTACTACTTTTCAAAATAAGTAGTTGGTTCCTTAGCGTCTTCCACAGGTGAACAATTAGGGTTGGTTTTGTTTTTTTTTTTCCATCATTATGCTTGATCTTAGCCAAAAGGCCAAGAAGTTATTGGCATCATTATGAACTCAAAGTTATAAACATATTTAATATGCTTCAATCCACAACAATTATTACCATTATTGATGCTCAGTTTGTCAGTTTTAGTTTTGACCTATTGACCAAGTGAAGCTTGCGTAGTTACTGGGTTATATTGTAGGAGTCACCTAACTAAGTCTGATGTGAGAAGCTTTTAAACCAGATTTTGTGCTTTAAGAATCTGCTGACAAAGCATAGGCTCCTAGCTTGGCAAAAGCACCCTGGACCATTGAAGCTCTTTCTAAGGTGGGAGTAGCTAGGGAGGGTGATTCCCTGATCCAATAGGTCTCACTGCTGTCAGCTCTGCCTTCCTGCAGCCTGTGTGGTGTATTAGCTGAGCAGCACCTGCAACCCAATCCAGAAGTGAAAGCAAGATCATGTGAGCAGGAATGTGTGGGTCTTGTGTCTTGGGAGGCCTTTTCCTCTCTGCTTTTCCACCCTGCCACAGACCCTTGCATCCTCAAAGGAGATGTCTCAGTTTACCAAACCCCCTTCTTCTGATTAAAGGAAAAATAAAGAGAGAAATATTTCGATTCATAAAGATGGAAACCAAAGCGAGGTCTCCCTGAGAACTTGAACTGTGACACAGCTATTCAAAATAAGGTATCTGGTAGTTAAAAATATAAGGTAAAGTTTTATGTACTGACTTAGAAATACAGGTATGCCAAAAATCTTAGTGAACTTTTAAGATTTATCTCAGAGTTACAAATGCTAAAAACTTAAAAGTTTACTTGTATTTCTTTTATACTTAGTTTTGTAAATTTTGAATGTGTGACTTTTAAATTTTTTGTTTCAGTAAGTGGTTGCTAATTTCAACCAGAGGGACTGAAACAGAAATTAAAATTATTATTTTTTAATTTGCAAAACTATATAAGTTGGCATGAAGTTAAAATGATCAAATTTTCAAATGATGGTTTGGAGGATTATCTCTGGGGCATAAGATTATGAGGACATTTTTACTTGCCTGGACTTTTAAAATATTTTAAAAATCAACAGATATTTTATTTTTGATAAAAATATTTATATTTTGAAATAAAACGAAGATTTAAAAGGGGACATAATCAAATTTTGGATATAAAATGGTGAATTATATGTAATTTACATACTTAAAAGTGTCTGAGTATTTGAAATTTCCAGTAGGAATAATAAATTGTCTTAACATTTTCAGTCAAGAGTGCTATGTGCTATTGGATGTGATTAGAAGTCAAGGGAGGGATATTATAAAAGCAGAGAAAGTGTAGTAATCATAGCCTTTAGGAGTTTACAACCTAATTTAAAAAAATAATATAGTGGAAAACCCATGAGTTTTAGAAATATGGGGGCCTAGGTTTAAATCACTGTTTACCCGCTTACTAGGTCTTTGACCTTAGGCAAGTCTGTCTTTCAAGTCTTTGTTTCCTCAACCATACTTCTTTATAGAACTATTATCTTCTTTAATATAATAGAACTGTATCTTCTTTATAGAACTATTATCTTCTTTAAGATAATAGAACTGTATCTTCTTTATAGAACTATTATCTTCTTTAAGATAATAGAACTGTATCTTCTTTATAGAACTACTAGAATTAAGTAATACAGTACAAATAAAACTTCAAGCATAGTGCCTAATAAATTCTCAAAGCTTTCATATATCTGAAGATGTTTATTTCATCTTTAAAAAAACTTTTTTACAGAACATGTAAAAAAGTTTTTTTATTTCTTTATAGAACTATTTATATCTTCTTTATAGAACTATTAGAATTAAGTAAAACAGTACAAATAAAGCTTCAAGTGCTTAATAAATTCTGGGGCATAAGACGGTGAAACCCCGTCTCTACTAAAATACAAAAAAATTAGCCAGGCGTGGTGGAACGTGCCTGTAGTTCCAACTACTCAGGAGGCTGAGGCGGGGGAATCGCTTGAACCCGGGAGGCAGAGGTTGCAGTGAACCGAGATCATGCCATTGCACTCCAGCCTGGTGACAGAGCAAGATTCGGTCTCAAAAAAAAAAAAAAAAAGTTCAACATAGAAATACCACATGATCCAGCATAGTGCCTGGACTTTTATAGTGCCTAATAAATTCTCAAAGCTTTCATATATCTGAAGATGTTTATTTCATCTTTAAAAAAACTTTTTTACAGAACATGAAATCTACCATCATTAAATGCATTTACAGTGTTGTGCAATTATCATCACTACCCATTTCCAGAACTTTCAGTCATCACAAAGAACTTTTTCATTATCCCATTAAATAATAACTCCCCATTTTCCCCTTCTCCCAGCCCCTGGTAACCTCTGTTATACCTTCTGTCTCTACAAATTTAACTATTCTAGGTACCTCATTGATATGGTTTGGAGATTTGTCCCACCCAAATCTCATATTGAAATGTGATCCCCAATGTTGGAGATGGGACCTGGTGTGAGATGTTTGGGTCATGGGGGTAGTAGATCTTTCATGAATGGCTTGGTGCCCTCCTCATGTTAATGAGTGAGTTCTTGTTCTATTTGTTCACACGGGAGATGGTTGTTTCAAGAGCCTGGCACCTCCTCCCATGCTCTCTTGCTCCCTCTGTTGCTGTCTGATGCACTGGTTCCCCCTTCACCTTCTGCCATGATTGTAAGCTGTCTGAGGCCCTCACTAGAAGCTGAGCAGATGCCAGTGCCATGCTTCCTTTACAGCCTGCAGAACAGTGAGCCAACCAAACCTCTTTTCTTTATAAATTACCCAGTCTCCAGTATTCTTTTATAAAAATGCAAATGGACTGACACACTCATATAAGTGGAATCATAAAATATTTGTCCTTTTGTGTTTGGCTTATTTCACTTAGCATAATGTTTTCAAGTTTCATTCATCTTATAGTATACATCCAGCAAGTCATTCCTATTTAAGGCTGAATGACATTCCATTGTATATCTACACCATATTTTGTTTATCAGTTCATCTGTTGATGAACATTTGGGTTGTTTCTACCTTTTGGCTATTGTGAATAATGTGCTATTAACATGGGTGTGAAAGCATCTGAGTCCCTACCTTCAATATTTCAGATGTGTATCTAGAAGTAAAATTGCTGGATCATGTGGTATTTCTATGTTGAACTTTTTTTTTTTTTGAGACCGGATCTTGCTCTGTCACCAGGCTGGAGTGCAATGGCATGATCTCGGTTCACTGCAACCTCTGCCTCCCGGGTTCAAGCGATTCCCCCGCCTCAGCCTCCTGAGTAGTTGGAACTACAGGCACGCTCCACCACGCCTGGCTAATTTTTTTGTATTTTAGTAGAGACGGGGTTTCACCGTGTTGGCCAGGATGGTCTCAAACTCTTGACCTTGTGATCCACCTGCCTTGGCCTCCCAAAGTGTTGGGTTTACAGGCATGAGCCACTGCGCCCAGCCTCTATGTTGAACTTTTTGAGGAACTGACATTGCTGTTTTCCACAGTGACTGCACCACTTTACATTCCCACTAGCAATACACCAGGATTCCCATTTCTCCACATCCTTGCCAACACTTGATTTTTCATTTTTCTGGTAATAGCCATCCTAACCAGTATGAAGTGGTTTGGATTTGCATACCCCTAATGATTAGTGATGTTGAGCATCTTTCCATATGCTTATTGGCCATTTGTGTATTTTCTTTGGAGAAATGTTTATTCGAGTCATTGCCCATTTTTTAATTCAGTTGTTTGTTTTTGTTAAAGCTTATTTTTATATTTTGGGTATTAATCTCTTAGATATGATTTGGAAATACTTTATTTTCTTTGGGTTGTCTTTTCACTCTATTGCTGGTGTCCTTTGATACATTCCATGAATGAATGAATGAATGACAACAAGATCAAGCCCAGATAGAAACTCCGATCTGACTAACAAAGTCAGTACTCTCAAACACTAGCATCTGCTGCCCTAGAGCGTGTAGCATGGTGTGTTTGGACCACCAGTCACCATGAACTGTTTCCTGTTCCATCCACCATCCTAGTCCTCTTCTACTGGTCACAGCATTCTAGGGCTTTCCACCACGTGTAGTGTGGAAGAGTTATAGATATGAGGACATATGATCCCCTCAGGCTCTTCTTGAACCAGAATCCCCAGGTCAGTTTAGATTGGAGATGCCTCTCCTGCTTATCCCAGCTGGCTGTACAAATGTTATAATTTGCTATGTGTGCTATTCACTGAAGTTTGGCAAGCACTGCTTTAAGCAATCAGGCAGACAATTTAGCTTCTCTGGTTTCTTACTGTTAAGTAAGCCAAGAAGGGTAAATAAAAGGGGTGTTAAAAACAAAAAAGATGTTTTTAAACTCTTAGAGAGATCAATATTCTTAGGCTTGAATGGATTGAATATTTAGTTACATCCATAACAGCAACAACAAAAAAGGATCCTGTGCCATTAACACAAGGACCATCTGTAGGTTAAAACAATAATATTTCCTGTAAATCTAAAACTTTAAAAATAAAGTCTTTTAAAAAGCAACAACCACAATTACAACAACAACTAATAAGAAGCATCAAGTTTTTGACCTCATCAGTACTACAGCTAAATTTGTTAGCTGATGAATATATGTTAAAGTTGACAAAGAGAAAAATTGCGAATGTGCATTAACATAATATATTAATAAGAATCCAGAAAGTTAAGCCTTTAAAATCCGTATCTATGCATTCTTCTTCAGCTGTTTTTTGGCAAAGAATCTTGGGCCTTAGGAGGCACATCCCAGGTATACTTCTAATAGAAGGAAATCATGAATCGTTCCAGGTAGCTTAGCACTTACTAAATCAGAAGTTCCCAAATAAATGATTCTCCTATACATGGTAAGCTATCCTGAACCTGACCAATATTTATCCAGTTCTTAGAAATAAGAAAACTCATAGACTTTCTGTAAAGCATGACATATGATGGGGTTGGACTCATTGGTAAATCAGTGACACAATAAATCCTCATGTACAGGGAAAAATGAAAGTGATTGCGAATGGGGGCAGCCTGAATGGAAAATGCCTTTGCATATAAAGGTAGGATGGGCAAACTACCGTAGTGGGCAAGAGTAGGGCAGGTCTCACAGTGAGGATGAAGTTGCCCAAGGCTGGCTCCACAATAGCAGATCTGGAAGAAAAACATGACCATAGACTGGTGCAGAAGCTGTGCCCAAAGCCAGACTACAGACCCTTGACTGTATCTTCTCCTGCCTCATTTCTCATCATGCTCAGTCCAGCCACACTCAAAGGAGGAGCATTTCTTTGGTATAGCCCCACATCTATCATCCCTCCCGGCTGGTCTTAGAACATGCACTTTCTCGGACAAGAACTAGCACACAGATGTGTGGTTTTCACGTTCTCTTCTGCAGAACCCTTGAGTACTGAGGCAGAGGCACAGGGCTGGAGAGGGCTGAGCAGTGTCCATCAAAGTGGCTCAACTTTCATATGTTCATATACAGACATTTTATGTATGATTTTATTTTGAGAACAGGTTTCTGCCCATGAGAAAGGTTTGAATGACACCAAGCTAAATTAAGCCTGTCAGATGCATGGAGAGTATTATTTCTGTGCTGCAGAGAGTAACCTGAGCTATCAGATATAATTATAGAAGAGATGGGACATCTGGCTCCAAGTTCCTGCTACTTCTGAATTAGTAACTGAGGTAGTTACCAGTAGGAGCTGAAGTTGAAAGGATGCAAGATGTAGTCAAGAGGTGGGGAGAGGCAAGGACTCCAGGTGAAGTGGGACACTAGAGGTCATGGCCAGCCTAACAGCCACATGAGCCAGTCTTGTTTAGTCCACTTTCTACCCACCCACTCCCACCACCTCTCTGGATCATTTGAAGCAAATCCCAGACATTATCTCAAATTATCTGTCAATAATTTATTATGTTTCCATAAAAGATAAGGACTCTCTTTTTTGAAAGAGAAAAACTCCATTATCACACCTTAAAAATTACACTAATTCTTTATTTTAAATTTTAAAAAATTTTTTTACAGAAAGGGTCTTGCCCTGTCACCCAGGCTGGAGTGTGGTGGTGTGATTATAGCTCAATGTCAAATCCTGGGCTCAAGCGATCCTCCCACCTCATCCTCCAGAGTGTCTGGGACTGCAGGTGCATACCACCATGCCTGGCTAATTGTTTTAATTTTTGTAGAGACAGGGTCTTGCTATGTTGCCCAAGCTGGTCTCAAACTCCTGGGCTTAAGCGATCCTTCTGCCTCGGCTTTGTACAAAGTGTTGAGATTACAAGCACAAGCCACTGTGCCTGGCCTCATTAATTCTTTAATGTTATACAATTTCCTTTCAGAGTTCAGATTTTCTAGTCTCTCTCACATATTTTTTAACCTTCTATTTGTTTACATCAGGATCCAAACAAAAGCCTCTTCTGCATTTGGTTATGTCTTTTAAGCCTCTTTCATTCTCTAAAGATTGACCTTCCTCGCCTTTTCTGTTTGTTATTTATTTGTTAAAGAAACCAGATCAGGATATTATTAAAATATTATTATTTTAAACATGGCAAAAAAGCAGCTCTGCCAATTTGAATAATTGTCTTTGGCCAGAACAAAAAAAAAAGGAAAAAGAAAGTTGCTGGTGATTGTGAACACATAGTGTGAAAACCAGACCAGTTCTATTAAACGCTTCCTATGTGCCAGATGCAAACAATCCACAGTAAACTGTGATTGGTCAGAATTGTTTTAATAGAAGCTTAATCTAAATGGAAGAGTCTAGTACTAAATAGTCTAGTACTACAGCTTTCCATTTTCTACACACAGAAAAGCCTTTATTTAGTCATCCACTTATTCACTAATTCCTTTGACCATTTGACAATATTTGGTCATGGAGTAGATTGTCTGTTTACAGAAGTGTTCCTCTGTAAAGTAAGTACGAAATACTTGGTCAGAAGCATCAAGACCTTTTTTTTCATTGTAATGGATTTGAGGAGCTGAGGAAGCTGACAGTATCACACGGACATCCAGGCATGGGATTTGGCTGATGGGGTAGATAGTGGGCCCTGCACTAAATCAGGGAACCAGGAGGAAGAGCTGAACTCAAGCAGATTTAGAGAAGAGATACACTGGGCTTCAGAAAATAATGACAGTCACCAGCTCTGCTCCTGCCAGTGCTATTGAATCCAACGACTGCACTGAGGGCCACGGTGCTCCTTTCCCAGTGGAGAGAGCTTGCTCCCTGCAGATGGGCCAGCTCTTCCACCAACCCTCAGGAAGAATGACCTGTACATGATGTAACCATCAAGCAGCCATCTGGTCAACCTAAGTTTGTGGCTGCTCCTAGGGAGGAGTCAACGGGAAGTTCTTTGGGAAGTGGATGACAGAAGAGGAGAGATCTTGTGTGCACTCTCCTCTAATGCAGTGCCAGGAGCTGAGGACAACCTCAAATCTCTTCCTTCTAACATCAGCAAGAGGTTCTGGCCAGGACCTTCTGTCCTACTACCTCCAGGCTCTAAACTTCGCCTTAATCTTCCTTTATTTGATGGAGTTTTAAAAACAGTGTCTGGGGCCTTGCGCATGCCTGAAGTCTCCTTCATTTCTTTCCCGAGGTAGACTCAGCATGCCCCTTACCCAACTTATGCTTCAGAAAAATTTGAAACCATCATATTACACAACAGTTGGAGAATTTGTAAGTAAAATATTATGTAAAATATAGAATAATCTGTTGTGAAACTTTAAAAGTCATTCTGTAGTATATGGGATAAATTAATTGGGTTAAATGGAACAAGAACAACACAAAAATGAATGCAAGCTTTGTTATAGTTATAAAAAAAGGTGTATGTAGAAAAGCAGAAAGGGAGCGTATTCTGTTTGGCTCGTGCTCTCTTGCCCTCTTGCTTGCATGCTCTAATGAAGCCAGCTGGCATGCTTAGGAGAAATTCTATGGAAAGGTCCACATGGAAATAAACTTTTAAAATTATAGTAATCATGTAACATAGAATTTATCTGATTCCAGTGTTTGCAGGCACAAACTTGTAAGAAATTTAGAAACAGCAAATGCATCTTTTCTAGCTGGTATATAAACGAAACTTGATGGGTGGGGGTTCCCCACATTTTTCTACAAAAATATAGAAGAAAATGTATTATCAAGGTATTTAAGGCAATTCATTGTAAAAGTTTTCTGGAAATCAAAGAAAAAATGAATAGGGAAATACCAACAATTTTCCTAGTATTATGAGGATTATAGATGAATTTTTTTCTTTAAAAATTTGCTTTTATACCATCATAATTTTAAAATAGAAACAAAATAAAAACTAGTGTATTGGTTTAAAAAGGAATAAGCATGATCCTTAAATAATACTTGATGTAACTGAAGAAAATGATAATATAAATAGCAGAAAATTAAAAAGTCATTTCTAAAGGTGAGAATGGTTAACTACAAAGTAATTGGATGGGTGATTTTCAATTTATTTTTATAATTTCTTTTACTGTTTAGTTTTGTCAGTTTATTAGTTATCTTATATTATTAATAACCTTTGTGGAATGTTTTACTCATTTGGCAAAGCAGGAATGTGTATATAATAGTGTTAAACACATCAACCAAACTATAAAGATCTGTTTCGAAAACTGGCCTCCAAAATAATGTAATCTGCCACAGAGAGCTTTCTTTAGCAACTGTAATTCCAAATAATTTTTCTGTATCATTTATTAATATATTCCTTGGAAAACCACAAGAAGTAGCACATAGAAGCCTTCTCATGACCTCTCTGAGCACAACTGGTGGAACTGCGATCTGATTGGGATTTTTCTTTGTAGGGTCAGATCAGTCATGTTGGGCCCAGACTGGAAATATCAGCAGTACAGCCCACAGAGAAATGCTGGGAGGACTCAGAGTTGACATGGATGATTCAAGCACAGGGTGTAGAAATTTATAAAAAAACAGAGAGTACAAAAGTTCCCGGCATAACAGGAACATCTTGTAAAGCTTTGTCTAGAAGATGAATGCAAAAGAGAAATAGTTCCAAACCAGATACAAAAAGCCACACATTGTATTATTTGACTTATTAAAAAATGTCTAGAAGAGGGAAATCGGGACAAACAGAAAGTATGTTAGTGGTTACCAGTGTCTGAGGGGAGGTGAGAATGGGGAATGACTGCTCATGAGTATAGGTTTCTTTTGAGATGATGAAAATTTTCAGGAATTAGACAGTGGTGGTGGATGCACAACTCTGTGAACACTAAAAACCACTGAATTGTACTCTTTAAGAGGATAATTTTATGTTATATGAATTATACCCTAATACAACTGTTACTAAAATCAAGAGAGGGGAAATGGTTATTCTGATACTAAGTTTGGATAATAAATCCCTTTTAAATTGAGGCAGGATCCAAAAAGGACTCTCTTGATTTTAAAATTTTAGGCATACTGCTGTCTTCCCAATGTCCAAGACCTTTTCCCCACCGTGTCACAGTTATTCGATAATCTGACTTATTTTTTTTTTCTTATTTTATTTATGTATTTATTTAAAGACGAAATCTCTCTCTGTCACCCAGGCTGGAGTGCAGTGGCAAGATCTCTGCTCATTACAAGCTCTGCCTCCCGGGTTCAAGCAATTTTCCTGCCTTGGCCTCCCTAGTAGCTAGGGTTACAGGCCACCATGCCCACCTAATTTTTGTATTTTTAGTAGAGACAGAGTTTCACCATGTTAGCCAGGCTGGTCTCGGACTCCTGACCTCAAGTGATCCGCCTGCCTTGGCCTCCCAAAGTGCTGGGATTACAGGCATGAGCCACCACGCCCCACCAATCTGTGACTTCTGAGCTAATTTGCACCTTCCTGTAGAGAACCAGCTTGTCTCAATTAGGTGGACACAGATTTTTATTTCTCTGGAGCTGAAATAATGAGATATAAAGAAGCTAGTTCAAATGTAAAGAATAATGTCTGTCATAAAAATATGATTATAACTAATACCATATATCCATTTAAATATTCATTGACTCTAGAAAAATATGTCAACTTATTTAGATTTTACGCATGAGGATGTGAAGTTTCTATAGTTCTTTGGAGTTTTAGGTTCTTGTGGGATTGCCACTTCTTTGTTTTTTTAAGAGGAAGGTTGGCCCTCCCTGAGGATACATTTTTGGATACATTTCTGTCTTCCCAAGATAAGGCAGGTTCTTCTGGACACTAGATTAATTATCTGATTTTCATCTTATTTCACAGTGGACCAATGACTAGTTCTATTTTCTTATCTCTTAGAAAGTTTTTAAATCCATCTTCCTCTAGTGTTTCAGGGGAATGGTAACTACACTGTCTGAAAGGAAGTAGTTATTTCTTATGAGATAATAGTTTGGTGTGGTTTTTTTTCCAAGTCCACCATTTGGGTAAACTCAGCCATGTTTAATAGTTCTAACTCATGTTCCCAGTGCATTCGCAGTGATTGACTTGTTACAGTGGTTCCCAAACTCTTCCTCTATTTCAAAGATGGCCTATACGTCCAGTCTCACAGAAGCCTTGATAGGTAGAAAAATTGATGGAGGATCCTATAGGCGACAATTTCCTGACCCTTGCATTTGTGACTGCCTTCTTTACCCCTGTGAAGTCTTACACATAAAAGTCTACTTAAATGGAGCAATGACAGAGGTTTTATACAGATATAAAAAACACTAATTCTGAAGACTTCAAATGAAGAGATCTTAAAATATAAATTTCCTAGCTGAATGAAAAACTAATAATAAACAGAAAATTACACAGAATTATTCACAATGTTAACAGACCCCTAAAAATGGCCACAGCTCTAGAAATAGAAAAGGTATACTGAGAAGAAGCCCAGAAAGATTTGGAACAGAATTCTAGCCTCCTGCTAATCTAGCTCTATGGCATTGAGCACGTTACATAACCCCTCTGTGCCTCAGTTTCGTTTCCTATGATTTGAGTATAATACTAGCTGTCTTCCAAGATTAGACTAATATCTGGTATATAATAGGACTCAACAAATTGCAGGTGGTAGCAGGAGCAGTCATTTTTTTTCTATTTTGGAGCTAAGAGTAATAATATTGACAAACATTTTTGTATATAGTGTTAAATAATCCCATGTTTTAGGGAGCACAACAACTAGATGACTAGCTTGGATGCTACCATGGAAGATTCTGTAATGAGAAAGTCTTCAAAAGGTTTTTAACATTTTTCCAAAGTTCCATAATAGAAGGAAAAGCTTTTTAAAGAGATAGCACATTATACTTATCTCTAGCCAGGCACTCATTGGCCTTTTATAATCTTATTTATAAAATAGAACAAAACAATTGAAGAACTTCAATCCCCACCTATAAGAACTACGAATAAGGCCGGGCGTGGTAGCTCACACCTGTAATCCCAGCACTTTTGAAGGGTGAGGCGGGCAGATCACGAGGTCAGGAGTTCAAAACCAGCCTGACCAATATGGTGAAACCCCGTCTCTACTAAAAATACAAAAATTAGCTGGGAATGGTGGTGCACACCTGTAGTCCCAGCTACTTGGGAGGCTGAGGCAGGAGAATCGCTTGAACCTAGGAGGTGGAGGTTGCAGAGGTCTGAGATTGCGCCACTGCCCTCCAGCCTGGGCGACAAAGCAAGACTCCATCTCAAAAAAAAAAATTTAGCAAGAGGTTTTATAGATATTGACCAGCCAATTAGTAAATTTGTCTAGAAAGATAAAAGTCCTAGAATAGCTAGTACAATACTGGTGAAGAAAAAACCTATTGGAAGACTCACATTACCTAATATCAAGATTTACTGTAAAGCTGCAGTAATCAAGACAGGTTGGTAGTGATGAAAGAATAGACACACAGATCAATGGGACAAGCTGAGAGTTCAGAAATAGTCAAATATATAGTTAAATGATTTCTGACAGAGTAAAGACATTCAATGAAGAAAGAATAGTCTTCAATAAATGGTGCTGGACCAACTTGACGTTCATATGCTGAAAAATGAACACAGGCACGGATCTTATACCTTTCACAAATATTAACTTAAAATAGATCTAAGACCTGAATGCAAGACTACAAGACTTCTGGAGGAAAGCATAGGAAAAAATTTATGTGACCTTTGGCTTGCTGACGAGTTTTTAGACACAACAACAAAAGCATGAACCATGAAAGAAAGTGGAAATATTTTAATATCCGCACTGGTTTGGCTGTGTCCCTGCCCAAATCTCATCTTGAATTGTAGTTTCCGTAATTCCCACATGTTGTGGGAGGGACCTGGTGGGAGGTAATTGAATTATGGAGGATAGGTCTTTCCCATGCTGTTCTCATTACAGTGAATAAGTCTCACAAGATCTGATGGTTTTATAAAGGGGTGTTCCCCTACACAAGCTCTCTCTTCCCTGCCTCCATGTAAGATGTGACTTGCTCCTCCTTGTTTTCCCGCATGATTGTGAGGCCTTTGCAACATGTAGAACTGTGAGTCAATTAAATCTCTTTTCTAAAATTAATTACCTCATCTTGGATATGTCTTTATTAGCAGCATGAGTACAGACTAATACACACTTTATTAAAATTAAAAACTTCTGGTCTATAAAAGTCACTGTTAAGAGAATGAAAAAACAGGTCACAGACTGGGAGAAAACATTTGCAAAACACATATCTGTTAAAGGACTTGTAACTAATATGTACAAAGAACTTTCATAAGTCAATAATAAGTAAACAACTCAACATAAAAATGAAAATATCTGAATAAACACTTCATCAGTGAAGATATATGTGTGTGTATAGATGGCAAGTAAGCATATGAACAGATAGATGTATAACATTATGTATTTAGAGAGATGCAAAGTAAAACAACAATGAGATGTCACTACACATCTGTTAGAATAGCTAAAATCCAACACACTGACACCACCAAATACTGGTGAGGATGTAAAGCAACAACCATTCATTTATTGCTGGTGGAAATGCAAAATTATACAGCCACTTTGGAATGACGATTTTGCAGTTTAAGACAAAGCTAGACATATTCTTATATTACAATACAATAAAATACAATTGAGCAATTGTGTGCCTAGATATTTACTCACACTATTTTGAAAATGTATGTTCACACAAAAACCTGCACATGAATTCTTTCAGTGATTTTATTCATAATCACAAAAACTAGAGCAACCAAGATGTCTGATATGGTTTGACTCTGAGTGCCCACCCAAATCTCATCTTAAATTTTAATCCCCATGTGTTGAGGGAGGGACCTGGTGGGAGGTGATTGGATCATGGGGGCAGTTTCTCCCATGCTATTCCTGTGATAATGAGGGAGTTTTCAGAAGATCTGATGCTTTACAAATGTTTGGCAGTTCCTCCTTTACACTCTCTCTCTCCTGCCACCATAAGAAGATGTGCCTTGCTTCCCCTTCACCTTCTGCCATAATTGTAAATTTCCTGAAGCCTCCCCAGCCATGTGGAACTGTGAGTCAATTAAACCTCTTTCTTTTATAAATAACACAATCTTGGCTACTATTTCTATTGCAGTGTGAGAACAGACTAATACAGGAAATTGGTACCAGGAGTGGGGCACTGGTATAAGATACTTGAAAATGTGAAATCAACTTTAGAACTGAGTAATGGGCAGAGTTCGGGACAGTTTGGAGGGCTCAGAAGAAGACTGGAAGAGGTGGGAAATTTGGAACTTCCTAGAGACTTGTTGAATGGATTTGACCAAAATGCTGATGGTGATATGGACAATGAAGTCCAGGCTGAGGTAGTTCCAGATGGAGATGAGGAACTTATTTGGAACTGGTGCAAAGATCACTCTTGCTATGCTTTAGCAAAGAGACTGGTGGCATTTTGTCCCTACCCCAGAGATCTGTGGAACTTTGAGCTTGAGAGAGATGATTTAGGGTATCTAGCAGAAGAAATTTCTAAGCAGCAAAGCATTAAACAGGTGACTGGCTTTTCCTGAGAGCATACTGTTGTATGTACTCACAAAGAGATAGTTTGAAACTGGAACTTACATTTAAAGGGGAAGGGGAGTGTAAAAGTTTGGAAAATTTGCAGTCTGACCATGTGGTAGAAAAGAAAAACCCACATGGGAAGAAGTTCAAGCTGGCTGCAGAAATTTGCATAAGTAATGAGGAGCCAAATGTTAATCACCAAGACAATGGGGAAAATGTCTTCAGGGAACTTCAGAGATCTTCAAGGCAGCCCCTCCCATCACAGGCCCAGAGGCTAGAGGCCTAGGAGGGAAAAATGATTTCTTGGACCAGGCCCAGGCCCAGCTGCTCTGTGCAGCCTTGGGACATGGCACCCTGCATTCCAGTTACTTCATTTCCAGCCATGGCTAAAAGGGGTCAAGGTGTAGCTCTGGCTGTGGCTTCAGAGGGTGCAAGCCCCAAGCTTTGGTGGTTTCCACATAGTGTTGGGCCTGCAGATGCATAGAAGACAAGAGCTGAGCTTTGGGAGCCTCCCTCTAGATTTCAGAAGATGTATGGAAATGCCTGGATGTCCAGGCAGAAGTCTGCTGTAGGGCCAGAGCCCTCATGGAGGACCTCTACTAGGGCAATGCAGAGGGGAAATGTGGGGTTGGAACCCCCACACAGAGTCCCCACTGGGGCATTGCCTGGTGGATCTGTGAGAAGAGAGTCACTGTCCGCCAGATCCCAGAAAGGTAGATTCACAGACAGCTTGCACCATGTGCCTGGAAAAGCTGCAGGCACTCAATGCCAGCCCATGAAAGCAGCTGCAGGGACTGTACCCTGCGTAGCCACAGGAACAGAGCGGTCCAAGCCTGTGGGAGCCCACCCCTTGCATCAGCATTCCCTGGATATGGAGACATGGAGTCAAAGGAGATTTTGGAGCTTTAAGATTTAATGTCTGCCTGCCTATGTTTTGGACTTGCAGGGAGCCTGTGGCCCCTTTGTTCTGGTCAATTTCTGCCATTTGGAATGGGAGCATTTACTCACTGCCTGTATTCCCATTGTATCTTGGAAGTTAATAGCTTGTTTTTGATTTTGCAAGTTTATAGGCAGAGGGATTTGCCTTGTTTCATATGAAACTTTGGACTTGGACTTTTGACTTAATGCTAGAATGAGTTAAGATTTTGGGGGACTATTGGGAAGGCATGATTGGTTTCAAAATGTGCAAAGGATATGAGATTTGGGAGGGGCCAGGGGTGGAATGATATGGCTTGGCTCTATGTCCCCACCAAAATGTCATTTCAAATTGTAGTCCCTATGTGTCAAGGGAGGGACCTGACGTGAGGTGAATGGATCACAGGGTCAGTTTCCCCATATTGTTCTCATGATATTGAGGGAGTTCTCACAAGATATGATGCTTTAATAGTGTTTGGCCATTTCTCCTTCACTCTCTCTCTCTTCGGCCGCCATGAGAAAACGTGCCTTGGTTTTCCTTTATTTTCCACTTATGATTGTAAGTTTCCTGAGGCCTCCCCAGCCATGCAAAACAGTGAGTCAATTAAACCTCTTTTCTTTATAAATTACCCAGTCTCAGGTAGTATCTATAAAGATACTAATACAATGTAAGGACGGATTCATACAATGTCTTTAAGAGGGAAATGGGTAAACAAAGTGTTGTACACCCATACAATGGAATACAATTCAGAAATAAGAAGGACTGAGCTAGAAAGCCATGCAAAGACATGGATGAATCCTAAGTGCATATTGCTAAGTAAAATGAGCCCATCTAAAAAGGCTACACAGTATACAATTCCATTTATATGACATTCTGGAAAAGCTATAGAGACAGCAAACAGTTGAGCAGTTGCCATGATTTAGGGGTAGGGGAAGATTGAATAGGTGAAGTGCAGGGGACTATTTTGCATGGTGGAAACTATTCTGTGTCATACTATAATGTTGAATACATGACACTATGCAATTTCCAAGACCCATAGAACCTTACCATACAAAGAATAGCCTTAATAGATGCAAATTTTTAAAAATCATTCAGGAAGTTGAGGAAATCTCAACAATGAATCCACACTGTCACAAAAGAATCTAATTGTATTACAAATATATCAAACAACCTCACTAAAAGCCATGAAGGAAAGATGCTAACCTAAGTAAATTTGGAAATAAATGTAGTCTGTAAAACTAAAAGTAAAAGCAACTGTATATAAGCACTGTACTCTAGTTGATAAAGTTGTTTTACACAGGGATACAGATGAAGGATTCTGATGCTGTTATACTCATATTCTGGAATTGAACAATTAAGTAAGTGGATAGTAGATGGCTGGCAACTAGGTTTCTCACTACTGAAGTGAAAATTTACAGATGGGTACAGGAAGAAGGCTAGGGTGATCTGTGTGATAATGGGTTAGTTGACATGTCTGTATGGGCTCATGTTTAGCTTAATATTGATAGAGGTTGTTATATATATATATATATATATATATATATATATATATATATATACATACACCCATACAGATTAGTATAAATATGTATTTCCTTGCTCTGTTAGCTGAAAGGGCCTAGAAGTCACAGCACGTGAGTGTCAATGAGCACATCTAGCACCCAGATATTGGTGTTAATACCATTCTCCAATAAAAGGAACCAGGACTCATTGAAGAAATGGCTAAATTTAGGACTGGGGCAGGGAATATACAAGATAAACCTGGAGCATCTTTTTTAAATTATTATTTTTAGCCAAGTTGTATATGTTTATTTTTTCCTTGGAGAATGAGCCACCATTGGGCTTTATGAGGGCACTTCCCCAATATATATCTGTGATTTTTTCTTCAAAAAAATAATTTCAACTTTTATTTCAGATTTGGGGTACATGTTCAGGTTTTTACATGAGTATATTGTGTGATGCTGAAGTTTGGGATGCAAATGGACCCATGACCAAGGTAGTGAGCATAGTACCCAAAACTTAGTTTTTCAATCCTTGCCCCACTCCCTCCCTCCTCCTTCTAGTACTCCACAGTATCTATTGTTGCCATCTTTATGTCCATGAGTACCCAATATTTAGCTCCCACTTATAAGTGGGAACTATCTGGTTATACAGTTTTCTGTTCCTGCATTAATGTGCTTAGGATAATGGCCTCCAACTGCATCCATGTTGCTGCAAAGGACATGATTCTGTTCTTTTTACGTCTGCATACTATTCCACAGTGTATACGTACCACATTCTTTATCCAGTCCACTGTTTATGGGCACCTAGGATGACTCTGTGTCTTTGCTATTGTGAATAGTACTGCAATGAACATACAAGTGCATGTGTTTTTTGGTAGAATGATTTGTTTTCTTCTGGATATATACTCATTAATGGGATTGCTAGGTTGAATGGTAGTTCTGTTTTAAGTTCTTTGAGAAATCTCCAAGCTGCTTTCCACAGTAGCTGGACTAATTTACATTCCTTCCAACAGTGTATACGTGTTCCTTTTTCTCTGCACCCTTGTCAGCATCTGTTGTTTTTTGACTTTTTAATAGAAGCCATTCTGATCAGTGTGAGGTGGTATCTCATTGTGGTTTTGATTTGCATTTCTCTGATGATTTGTGATGGTAAGCATTTTTTCATATGTGTGTTGGCTGTCTGGAACATCTAGTAGTGCCAGAAGTAAGGAAGTGCCAAAGCATAAAAACCAAACAAAACACAATTATTGAAATATGTCAAAGTGACACAGTAACCACCTGAAAGAGCTGGAACAATTTGAGCAACAAAAGAGCTGGCCAAAGCTGGAACAATTTGAGCAACGAAGTATATAAAATAGTATTGAATTACATGGAAAATTACAAAATAAATATCTATGAGTCCATATTGATATAGATTATTTATCGAGTAAATAAATGGGGGAGAATAGACAAGTCTCTCATGCAAAAGAATATCACCCATGCAGAAGAATTCTAAATAATTTCTATATACAGTCTGCCTTTAAGTAAGTGGAACATAACTCTCCACTTCTTAAGTGTAGGTTGTTCACAGTGACTTCCTTTCAAATAGTACAGTATGAAAAGGGGGAATGAAGAGTAACTTTATAGTGGAAAAACCTGACAATCACTACCAGGTAATCAAAGGTAGCATCAACAGTGGTAAATATATTGACGTTGTGTGCCTTTCATATGATATGATGAGAATAGCACTTTAGCTACATGGTCTTACTCCAAAAAAAAAAAAAAAAAAAGACCCATAATCCCAATCTATTCACAAGAAAAAATATCTGGCAAATCTCAACTGAGGAACATTCTACAAAATATCTGATTAGTAGTTCTTTAATTTCAAGGTCATCTAAAATGAGGAAAATCTGAGAAACTGTCTAGCCAAGAAGAGCCTAAGATGTGATGGCTAAATATAATGTGGTATCCCGGATGGGATCTTGGAACAGAAAAAAATACTTTAGGTAAAATCTAAGAAAATCTGATAAAGTACGGACATTACTTAATACTATGTATCAATACTTGTTCATTGTAACAAAAGTACCATACTAATATGTTAATAATCAGGGAAACTGGATGTAGAGTATATGGGAACTCTGTTCTATCTTCACAACTTTTTAATAAATATAACACTATTCTAAAATAAGATTTTTAAAAATGGAGAAGAAAAGTAAAGAAAAATATAGCATAAATCAAGGAAGTCCAATATCCACCAACTAACAAGAATTTCACAAACCCAGGGGAAGGCATATGGAAATTATTAAAGAATATAAAACATGAGAGATGTCAGTTTCCAGACTTAAAGGGCTGCCTGCTAGTGTTCAATGTAAACAAAAGATTACAAAACACCTATGCAAAGATACATCATAATGATATTTCATGTTTCAAGTAAATACCAGATGCTAAAAGCTTTCTGAGGCAGAGGGGAGTCATACACAATGGAACAGAAATCAGAAAAGCATGTAACTTTCCAACACTAGATATAGAATTCATTGAGAAATTTCTTTAAAATTCTGTGGGAAAATTATTTTCATCCTAGCCACACTTACAAAGGCAGAATCAAGACATTTTAGATGCATATTGTATCAATAAATTTACCTCCAAATATCTTTTTTTCAGGAAGCCATGGGGAATGTGTTTCACCAAATAAGAGAATAAGCAAAAAAGTGAAAGGCACAGGATCCAGGAAATCAGTAATCCCAGACAACAGAGAGACAATGCAGTTACTCAGAATGATGGCAAAGCAAGATTTAGGTTGATAGCTATGTAGCAGTAGCAGAGAGCACCAACTTAGACCAGAGCCAGAGGACTCTAGGCAAAAATAGCAACAACACCAACAACAAAAACACTGATACAGTATTTAATATGGGAAATGTGTTGGCAGTTTGTTGCGCAGTGTGGAAGAATTGTAATAGATCTGTAGAAAATTAAGCAATAAAGAAGAAAAGGTATGGGAGGTCATTATGAATGAAGGAAATAAATCATAGTGTAATAGTCTGTTTTCACACTGCTATAAAGAACTACCTGAGACTGGGAATTTATGAGGAAAAGAGGTTTAGTTGACTCACAGTTCCACAGGCTAGGAAGCTTCTACAGGAAGCATGGTTAGGAGGCCTCAAGAAACTTACAATCATGACCAAAGATGAGAAAGGGAAGCAAGCATGTCTTACCACAGCAAAGCAGGAGAGAGAGAGAGACAGAGGGAGAGAGTGCGAAGGGGGAGTTGCCACACGCTTTTAAACAATCAGCTCTTGTGAGAACTCACTATCATGAGAACAGCAAGAGGGAAATTCACCCCCATGATCTGATTACCTCCCACCAGGTCCCTCCCCCGACATGTGGGGATTAAAGTTCAACATGAGATTTGAGTGGGGAGACAGAGCCAAACCATATCACATAGTTTACTTTGCTTAGCAGGAAACAATATGTATGTGAACATAATAATGTAAATATTGGTTTAACCAAAAAATTTCATGAAACTTCTGGGAATAGAAGACTGGGCATGGGAATGAAAGGAATGGGCTAAGACAGGGCAGGGGTGGGTAAGCCAATTCCTCTTTCACTTTAATAGTTTTCAAGGGCTGCTGTAACAAAGTACCACAAACTAGGTGAATTAAAACAATAGAAATGTATATGATCACCAGTCATGAAGCCAAAAGTCTGGAATCTCAACAGGGTCATGCTCTCTCTGAAAGCTCTAGCAAAGATTCCTTCCTTGCCTCTTCCTACTTTCTGGTAGCCCCAGGAATTCCTTGGCCTGTGGCAACATAACTCCAATCTCTGTCTCTGTCTTCACATGGACTTCTTTCCGTGTCTAGGTATTCTCTCCTGTTCTTAAAAGGACACCAGTGATTAAATCCAGCACAATTTCACCTCAAGAGCCTTAACTAATCACATCTGCAAAGATTCTACTTCCAAATAAAGTGACATTCTGAGGTTCCGGGCAGGCATTAAATTTTGGGAGAGACACTATTCAACCCACTACCATAAAATAAACCTTGTACATAATGCCAGAATCTTACAAATCAAGAAGTATATTATACATGGAAATAAACCCTAAAAAGTACATTAAAATATTTTAAATATTTGTAGATCAGGAAATAAAAAGTGAAGAAAGGAAGCAATTTGTGAAACAGGAACCAAAAGTGGAGAAAAATAAGATGGGGACTACTGATTTTTATTTCAAGCCATTTAATATTATGTGACCTTCAAAACTATGTGTACATATTGCTTTGATAAAAATGAAAAATAATTTTCTTATATCACTTCTGTAGATAAAAGAAAACAAAAAAATTGAAAAAGAATGATTGAATACAATGATAAAGAGGTGAAAATAATCAGAATTTAACAAAACCTCATTTTTCCTTTCAGTATAACTCAGGTAAACATTTATTGAAAAGATTTGTATTTGGAGAAAAATTGGTTTTGTGAAGAGCCAGAAAGCATACATACAAGAAACCCTTACAAAAGGTATGAATTCCTTGTTTTGTTAGCTACAGTATATGCTTTATAGAGATGTCCTCACCACGTAGTCCAGTTTATAATACAAGGTAGGTTGTTGAATTCATGTATGAATTAATTAACCCCAATTCTGTATTGCAAGTATCAGAGCTGAAAGTAAGCTTACTGATCATCTAGTTAAGTGGTTTTGAAAATATATATTTTTAGTAATAGAAATGTTTTTTAACAACACTCTACATAGAACCCTCAAACTTAAGAATAATTTTAAAACAGATGTGTTGTGGTAAAAGTGAAGATCAGCGGCGAAAAGACCTCTCCCATAAGCCTCCTCTCAAGGTGGCACCTGATTTCTTAAGACCTCCGTGGCTAAAAAGAAACACCGCTGTAAGAATCTATTTTACATGTGAAAATGTTGGCCTCCAGCTGAAAAATCCAGACTGCCAGGTTGCCAGGTACTTTTTCTATTATGAAAAAAATTGAAACAGAAACACAACCAAAACCCTCTTGTAACATAAATTGGCTAGATGCTTACCAATCCAATTTCTTTTTCCTGAATAAACAGGAAGGCTACATTTTCTTATCTCCACTGTAGTTACTATGTGACTGGGTCATGGCCACTAGAACATGAGAAGAACTCATGCGTTATATTTTCAGTCCTGGCCATAAAATCCCTTGTTTGATCTTCCCTTTTGTAAACCATGTAGAAAAATTAACTAGAAGTGGATCTAATGCCTAAGTGTAATGGCTAAAACATAACACTATTAGAAGAAAACATAAGGTTAAATTTTCCTGATATTGGATTAGGCAGTGGTTTCTTAACTATAACACCAAAAGTACAAACAATAAAAAAATTAGATAAATTGGACTTCATCAAAATTTAAAACTTTTCTGTTTCAAAAGATACCATCAAGAAAATAAAAAGACAATTCACAGAATTAGGGAAATATTGGCAAATCATATCTGATAAGGGACTGGCATCTAGCATATATAAAGAATTCTTATACTCAACAATAAAAAAAAGTAATTTAAAAATGGGTCAAGGATTTGGGTATACATTTCCTCAAAAGAAAAAAAAATACAAGAAGACATGCAAGTGTCCAAAAATCATGTGAAAAGATACTCAACATCATTAGCTACCAGGAAATTGCAAATAAAAACCACAGTAAGACACTACTTCACATCCACTAGGATAGCTATAATAAAAAGAAAGAAAAAGGAAGAAGAAGGAAAGGAAGGAAGGAAAAGAGGGAGAGAGGGAAAAACTAGTTAACACTCTGGAGTGAGGTTCTCATATACTGCTCATGTACTGCTGGTAGGAATGTAATAACGCAACAGTCTGTCACTTCCTCTAAAGGTCAAACATAGACTTATGTACAACCCAGCAGTTTCACTCCTAGTTGTATACCCAAGAGAAATGAAAACATATGTCCACATAAAGTCCTGTACATGAATGTTCTTACCCACACTATTCATAATGGCCAAAAAGCAGAAACACCCCAAATGTATACCAACTGATGAATGGAGAAATAAAATATAGTATATCCAAGCAATGTAATACAATTATGTAATTAAAAAACTGAAGTACTGGCCAGGCATGGTGTCATGCCTGTAATCCCAGCATTTGGGAGGCCAAGGTGGGCGGATCAGCTGAGGTCAGGGGTTTGAGAGCACCCCGGCCAATATGGTGAAACCCCATCTCTATTAAAAATACAAAAATTAGCCAGGCATGGTGGCATGTGCCTGTAGTCCCAGCTACTCTGGAGGCTGAGACAGGAGAATTTCTTGAACTCGGGAGGCAGAGGTTGCAGCGAGCCAAGATCATGCCACTGCACTCTAGCCTTGGCAACAGAGCGAGACACTGTCTCAAAACAACAACAACAGCAACAACAACAACAAAAAAAAACTGAAGTACTGATACATGCTACAAAATGGATGAACATTGAAAACATAATGCTAAAAAGAAAAATTTTAGAAATAAAAAACAACAAACAACAAAAATAAAAAAAAGAAAGCATCATGCTAAGTGAAAGAAGTCAGTCACAAAAGACCACATATTGTATGAATCTATTTATATGAAATATCCAGCATAGGCGAATCTATGGAGATAGAAAGATTAGTTTCCTGATGCCTACACATACTCTAGGAATATACTAAAAATGTTCGAATTGTATACTTTAAATGGATAAATTGCATAACATGTAAATTATATTTCAATAAAGCTGTCATGTTGTATATCTTAAGTACACACAATAAAACGTATTTTTTATTTTATTTTTTATTTTTTATTTTACTTTAAGTTCTGAGATACATGTGCAGAATGTACAGGTTTATTATATGGTATACATGTGCCATGGTGGTTTGCTGCACCTATCAACACATCATCTAGGTTTTAAGCCCTGCATGCATTAGGTATTTGTCCTAATGCTATCCTTTCCCTTGCCCCCCACTCCCTGACAGGCCCCGGCATGTGATATTCCCCTCCCTATGTCCATGTGTTCTCATTGTTCAACTCTCACTTATGAGTGAGAACATGTAGTGTTTGGTTTCCTGTTCCTGTGTTAGTTTGCTGAGAATGATGGCTTCCAGCTTCATCCATGTCTCTGCAAATGGCATAAACTCATTCTTTTTTATGGCTGCATAGTATTCCATGGTGTATATGTGCCATATTTTCTTTATCCAGTCTATTATTGATGGGCATTTGGGTTGGTTTCAAGTCTTTGCTATTGTAAATAGTGCTGCAATAAACATACATGTGCATGTGTCTTTATAGTAGAAGATTTATAATCCTTTGGATATATATCCAGTAATGTGATTACTGGGTCAAATGGTATTTCTGGTTCTAGATTCTTGAGGAATTGCCACACCGTCTTCCACAATGATTGAACGAATTTACACTCCCACCAACAGTGTAAAAGCATTCCTATTTCTCCACATCCTCACCAGCATCTGTTGTTTCCTGACTTCTTAATAATAGCCATTCTGTGTAATCCCAGCACTTTAGAAGGCTGAGGTGGGTGGTCATGAGGTTAGGAGATCGAGACCATCCTGGCTAACATGGTGAAACCCCATCTCTACTAAAAATACAAAAATTAGCCGGGTGTGGTGGTGTGCGCCTGTAGTCCCAGCTACTTGGGAGGCTGAGGCAGTAGAATCACTTGAACCTGGGAGGCGGAGGTTGCAGTGAGCTGAGATCATGCCACTGCACTCCAGCCTCGTGACAGAGTGAGACTCTATCTCAAAAAAATAAAATAATAGCCATTCTGACTGGCATGAGATGGAATCTCACTGTGGTTTTGATTTGCATTTCTCTAATGACCAGTGATGATGAGCTTTTTTTCATGTTTGTTGGCCACATAAATATCTTTTTTTGAGAAGTGTCTGTTCATTTCCTTTACCCACTTTTTGATGGGTTTTTTTAAATTTTAAATTTGTTTAAGCTCTTTGTAGATTCTGGATATTAGACCTTTGTCAGATGGGTAGATTGCAAAAATTTTCTTCCGTTCTGTAGGTTGTCTGTTTACTCTGATGATAGTTTCTTTTGCTCTGCAGAAGCTCTTTAGTATAATTAGATCCCATTTATCAATTTTTGATTTTGTGGCAATTGCTTTTGGTGTTTTAGTCATGAAGGTTTTGCCCATGCCTATGTCCTGAATGGTATTACCTAGGTTTTATTGTAGGGTTTTTATGGTTTTGGGTTTTACATTTAAGTCTTTAATCCATCTTGAGTTAATTTTTGTATAAAGTGTAAGGAAGGGGTCCAGTTACAGTTTTCTGCATATGGCTAGCCAGTTCTCCTAACACCATTTATTAAATAGGGAATCTTTTCTCCATTGCTTGTTTTTTTTGGGTTTTTTGAAAATCAGATGGTTGTAGATGTGTGGTGTTATTTCTGAAATCTCTGTTCTGTTCCACTGGTCTGTATGTTTTGGTACCAGTACCATGCTGTTTTGGTTATTGTAGCCTTGTAGTATAGTTTGAAGTCAAGTCGCATGATGCCTCCAGCTTTGTTGTTTTTGCTTAGGATTGTCTTGGCTGTACAGGCTCTTTTTTTGTTCCATATGAAACTCAGCAGAAGAAAAGAAATAATCAAGCTCAGAGCAGAACTAAATGAAATTGAAACAAAAAACACACAAGAGATAAATGAAACAAAAGCCTGGTTCTTTGAAAAGATCAATAAAATTGATAGGCCATTAGCAAGATTAACGAAGAAGAGAGAAGATCCAAATTACCTCAATTAGAAACAAAACAGGAGATATTACAACCAACACCACAGAAATACAAAAGATTATTCGAGGCTACTATAAACACCTTTACACATATGAACTAGAAAAAACAGAGAAGATGGATAAATTCCTGGAAATATAGAAACCTCCTAGATTCTACATATAGATATAGAATATAGAACCTTCCTAGATTAAACCAGGAAGATACAGAATCTCTGAACAGACCAATAACAAGCAGCAAGATTGAGATGGTAATAAAAAAATTGCCAACAAAAAAAGTCCAGGACCAGACTGATGTACGATGAAATTCTGTCAGACATTCAAGGAAGAATTGGTACTAATCCTATTGACACTATTCCAAAAGATACATAAAGAGGGAATCCTCTCTGAATAATTTCTGTGAAGCCAGTATCACCCTAATACCAAAACCAGGGAAAGACATAACAAAAAAAGAAAGCTACAGACCAATATATCCCTGATGAACACAGATGCAAAAATCCTCAACAAAATACTAGTGAACTGAATCCAACAGCATATCAGAATGATAATCCACCATGATCAAGTGGGTTTCATATCAGGGATGAAGGGATGGTTTAACATACATAAGTCAATAAATGTGATACACCACATAAACAGAATTAAAAACAAAAATCACATGATCATTTCAATAGACACAGAAAAAGCATTTGACAAAATCCAGCATTCCTTTATGATTAAAATCCTTAGCAAAATCAGCATAGGGACATACTGTAAGGTAATAAAAGCCATCTATGACAGAATTACAGCCAACACGATACTGAATGGGGAAAGGTGGAAAGGATTTCCCCTGAAAACTGGAACAAGACAAGGATGCCCACTTTCGCCACTTGTATTCAGTATAGTACTGGAAGTCCTAGCCAGAGCATTCAGACAAGAGAAAGAAATAAAGGGCATCCAAATCAGTAAAGAGGAAGTCAAACTGTCGCTGTTTGCTGATGATATGATCGTATACCTAGAAAACCCCAAAGACTCATCCAAAAAGCTTCTACAATTGGTAAATGAATTCAGCAAAGTTTCAGGATACAACATCAATGTACACAAATCAGTAGCTCTGCTATACACCAACAGCAACCAATCTGAGAATCAAATGAAGAGCTCAATCACCTTCACAATAGCTGCAAAAACAAAATACTTAGGAACATGCCTAACCAAGGAGGTGAAAGATCTCCACAAGGAAAACTACAAAACACTGCTGAAGAAATCATTGATGACAAAACAAATGGAAACACATTCTGTGCTCATGGATGGGTAGGATAAATATTGTGAAAATGACCATACTGCCAAAAGCAATCTACAAATTCGATGCAATTCCCATCAAAATACCCCATTATTCTTCACAGAACTGGAAAGAAACAATCCTAAAATTCACATGGAACCAAAAAGAGCCCACATAGCCACAACAAGACTAAGCAAAAAGAACAAATCTGGACACATCACATTATATAATTTCAAATTATACTATAAGGCCATAGTCATCAAAACAGCATAGTACCAGTATGAAAATAGGCATATAGACCAATGGAACAGAATAGAGAACCCAGAAATAAATCCAAATACTGCCAACTGATCTTCAACAAAGCAAACAAAAACATAAAGTGGGGAAAAGGACACCCTATTCAACAAATGTTGCTGGGATCATTGGAGAATAAAACTGTATCCTCATCTCTCACCTTATACAAAAATCAACTCAAGATGGATCAAAGACTTGAATCTGAGATCTGAAACCATAAAAATTCTAAAAGATAGCATTGGAAAAAACTTTCTATCCATAGGCTTAGGCAAAGACTTCATGACCAAGAACCTAAAAGCAAATGCAACAAAATCAAAGATAAATAGATGGGACTTAATTAAACTAAGAAGCTTCTGCACAGCAACAGAAATAATCAGCAGAGTTGACAACCCACAGAATGGGAGAAAATCTTCACAATCTATACATCCAACAAAGGACTAATATCCAGAATCTACAAAGAACTCAAACAAATCAGCAAGAAAAAATCAAACAATCCCATCAAAAGTGGGCTAAAGACATGAATAGACAAATCTCAAAAGAAGATATACAAATGGCCAAGAAACATGAAAAAATGATCACCATCACTAATTATCAGGGAAATTAAAAATCAAAACCACAGTGCCACAAAACCACTTCACTCACGCAAGAATGGCCATAATCAAAAAATCCAAAAATAATAGATGATGGTGTGGATGCAGTGAAAAAGGAACACTTCTACACTGCTGGTGGGAATGTAAACTAGGACAACCACTATGGAAAACAGTGTGGAGATTCCTTAAAGAAATAAAACTAGATCTACTGTTTGATTCAGCAGTCTCACTACTAGGTATCTACCAAGAGGAAAAGAAGTCGATGTACGAAAAAGATACTTGTACATGCATGTTTATAGCAGCACAATTTGCATTTGCAAACATATGGAACCAGCTTAAATGCCCATCAATCAATGCGTGGCTAATGTGGTATATATACACCATGGAATACTACTCAGTTATAAAAAGGAATGAAATAGGGCCAGTTGCAGTGGCTCACACCTGTAATCCCAGCATTTTGGGAGGCTGAGGTGGGTGGATCATGAGGTCAGGAGATCAAGACCATCCTGGCTAACATAGTGAAACCCCTCTCTACTAAAAATACAAAAAATTAGCCGGGCGTGGTGGCAGGCACCTGTAGTCCCAGCTAATCTGGAGGCTGAGTCAGGAGAACGGCATGAACCCAGGAGGTGGAGCTTGCAGTGAGCGGAGATCGCACCACTGCACTCCAGCCTGGGCGACTGAGCGAGACTCTGTCTCAAAAAAAAAAAAAAAGTAATGAAATAATGGCATTCATGGCAACCTGCATGGGATTAAAGACTATTATTATTATTATTATTATTTGAGATGGAGTTTTGCTCTTCTTGCCCAGGCTGGAGTGCAGTGGTGTGATCTCAGCTCACTGCAACCTCTGCCTCCCGGGTTCAAAGGGATTCTCCTGCCTCAGCCTCTCAAGTAACTAGGATTACAGGCACCTACCACCACACCCAGCTAGTTTTTTGTATTTTTAGTAGAGACAGGGTTTCACCATATTGGCCAGGCTAGTCTTGAACTCCTGACCTCAGGTGATCCTCCTGCCTCAGCCTCCCAAAGTGCTGGGATTACAGGCGTGAGCCACCATGCTCAGCCTGGAGACTATTATTTTAAGTGAAGTAACTCAGGAATGGAAAACCAAACATCATATGTTCTCACTTATATGTGGGAGCTAAGCTATGAGGATGCAAAGGCATAAGAATGACACTTTGGGAACTCAGAGGAAAGGGTGAGGGGTGGTGAGGGATAAAAGACTACACATTGGGTATGGAGTACAGTGCTCAGGTGATGGGTGCACCAAAATCTCAGAAATCACCTCTAAAGAACTTATTCATGTACCCACATACCACCTGTTCCCCAAAAACCTATTGAAATAAAAAATTTTAAAATTTTAAAAATTAGAAATTCATAATGGAGGAAAGGGAAAGTAAAGGAGGTGAAGCAGAGTAGAGGGATGTGAGAGAGTCAAGTCTTTTTCCAAGGAAAGAATTGATACAGATGCAATTAGGTATATGGGTTGGGAGACAAGAAGTTTGTGACTGTATTTTTCCTGTTAAATAGTGTTACAGGATCTTTAGGGTGTTGCTTTTCTGGTCAGAAACCTGTGGCTGGTGGCACCTTTGCCTGAGTTTTGCATGGGCCCACTGGGCTCATTCTGCCCACTTTGCCTGACAGACTACACTCAGCTCACACTACTGGTCTGGATCCCACACCTGCCAAGGGAGACTGCATGGAGCAGTAAGAGGTGTGTGAGCGAGCATGGGGTCCAGCCACTGCATAGTCGGACATGCTAGCTGCTGCAGTGGGGCAGGCAGCTCCAGGTGCCAGCCTACGTGCCAGCTCTCTGTGAGGCTGCAGCTGGACCAGGCACACTGCAAACAGCTTCCACAGCTAGCACTGGGAACACATTGGCACCCAGAAGCTTGGAGATGCCAGGAACCACAGGGCCCCAAAGAGGGAGTCACAGCCCTGGCTCAGGGAGCTCCCAAGTCTAAGCTCCCCAAAGAGTTTCAGCTCTTCTTTTCTTCTCTTCACCCACAATATGGCAAGCAAGGGACATGTCTTAGCCCTGATTGTGTTATAGCTCTTTTAGCCTCATTCAGTGGGTCCCGAGTTCTTGTCCTGCACCCAGGAAGAATGAGGTACACAGACAAATGGAGGGCAAGCAAGATGAAGAGGAGCTTTATTGAGCAATAGTAGCTCAGAGGATGCCCTAGAGTGAGTAGTTCCTCTCTGCAGGTAGGTTGTCCTGTTGTCTCTGCAGCTGTCAGCAGAGAGGAGGCCCTGGAGTGGGTAGCTCCTCCCTGCAACCAGTCATCCTGACATCTGCTCAGTTCTGGCTGAGCCCTGGGCTATGTGCCTCAGAGGGGAGGAAGTGCACACACTAGTTGGTCCATGGGCAGCCATGGGTGGGCCCAGAAAAGGTATCGCAAGTTCCCATGCCAGTTCATGGGACTGGCAGCCTGGCCTCCAGCCTTCAGGCCACCCCCTCCCTCCAAGGAACGTGTCTGGCTCCTGCTGCCGTTCATGGCGTCCAGGCTGTAGGTGCCAAGGGGCACCTGCAGACAAGCACTGAGCTGCCCTCAGCCCTCCATCAGCTTCCCTCCTATGCTTGTCAGTGCCCAAAGTCCAGAGGGGGCCAAGGTGGCAGGGGGCTGGCATGTCAGCACTTACCCAAGCATGTGCATACCCAGCTGGGCTGTGACGGTGGTCAGGCTTGGCCCTGACTTTGCTCCAAGATCAGAGTGGGTGCCAACAGCAGGGAGAAGCCAGTCAGTGGGAGCAGGCATTTCTGAGCCTGCGATGGTAGCGGGGGCCTTCCCAGGCCCCCAAAAGTGCAAGGATGCCTGGGTCCACAGCCTCTGCAGTTTGGGTGGCTGCAACTGTGCCTGGGGGGTGAGGGGGCGGGGCCCCTGCCTGCTCTGTGGAGCAGGAGGCCCAGGTCTGCAGCTGAAGTTTGGGCAGCTGCAGCAGCACCCAGGGAGCTCCCACCCCAAATCGAAAGAGGTGGGGCTCCCGGTTGTCCCCAGCTCCCACTGGCTCCACAGAGTGTGCAGCCCTGGCCATGCCTCCCTACAGCAGCCAGCATGATGGTGGTGGCCACTCCAGATGGCCCACTGCTGCCATCATTAGGGGTAGTTGATAAAGGAGACAAGAGTAGAGATTTGAAGAGAATGGAAAATATTTGAAATAGTCACTGTAGAAAAGTGGAAAAATATGCTATATGGGGCTGTGTTGAGGGCCTGTTCTTAGTAACATTTAATCTAATAGAATATATATATTTTGAAAAAGCTTTCCTGGTTCTCCTGATAGATCCCCTGCTTCTCCATCATGACCTGCTCCTCTAATTTCTTCTGAAACCCACCAAACAAAATAAACACTTTTTGATTTAAAATTTTTAATAAGGTAACTCATTCCATTCTTGGTTCCAGTTAGACCACTGAATGACTTTTGTGACAAAAACGGTGAGATTCTCACAAAATATCTGTTCCAAAAATGTTTGCTAGGGACTTCCCAGAACAAATCCCTGACATCAGTGAGGAGACAGGAGTGCATGGGCAGTGCGACTGACGTGTCCTTTCCCTCCCAGTGACGTCATATCTCATTTGGGATTGAATGACTAACTTTGTATCTGTGATCACATTAACAAAAATGCACATAAAATGCCCAGGGATTTTTCCTTTATTCAATTTTGAAATTAAAACACATGGCATGTCTGCAAAATGAGCATTTCACCATGAAGATTTCTTTGATTATAATAGAGTTCAAAAGAGAATAGAGAAAATATTTTAGGACATGCTACCTCTTCAGTTGGCTGTGTCATGTACCTTTCTGTGCCTCTGGAGTATCATATTTTAAATGTACATTGGTCCAAACTCTAAAAAGTAAAGTTCATATCCAAAAACCTTGACCAAGTTACTAGCTGTTACTTGCCCTACCAGTAAAAGCCATTGACAATGCTGAGGTCAAAAAGCCTAATAGCCAATCATGAAGGTTCTGAGATGCTTGATTTCTAATAAAGAAGAAAGTTGCTATCACCTAATTATGAAGACAGTGCCTTAATTCTTTGTACCACTTAATGCACATATTGTCGCATCAAAAGTGCAAAAGATTGTTAATTTGGAAATATAAGCACTATTTCGATGTAATAATAGTAATAATGATAGCTATTACTTGTTGAATAACTATTACATGTTAGGACTTAGGTAATTGTCTTACAGAAATTATGCTTTAATTCTCAAACAACCCTATAAGGTAGGTGCTAATGTCATTATAACAATTTTTAAATAAGCAATTTAAGACTTAAATAAGTCCATATACTTTTCCAAACTCACAAGATGAATAAAAGATATTGGCGGAATTTGAATTGAAACAATTTAATATCAGAGACCATACATTTCTCAGTGAATAGGGCAAAACAGACCTAAGGAGATAGAGTCAATTTGAACTATCCAGAGGTAAATGTCATATGACCTCTGATTAGTTCCACAAAGAAAACAACCACCCAAATCAGACTGTATGCAGGACACTCACAAGCAGTGAGACATTTGCTGAGATGAACTGGAAAGAGGATTGAGTAATATCAAATTATCACAGATTTGAGCTAGATCAAAGGACTCTTGACCCAAGTTTGAACCAGTGTCAACACTTTTTCTGGCATCATATTTGATATTCAGTGGCCCTAAATGATTTCCTAAACCTGGGCAGGGTTAATCTTGCCATTGAAGAGATTCTGTATAGAGATCCTAGTAAACACTGTGGAAATAGACAAAGACAATCTGATCTAGAAGAGGCAGAGGTTATTCATCCAGAGCTTGCAAGGAAGTCAGGTACCATCACTTTGGTTTGGCAGAGACTCACAGACAGACAGAGGAGTGGGAAAGCTTTATAGCAGAAAAAAAAGGAAAAGCTTCAAGTGTGCCCTGATCAAAAAATGTCGGCCTGGGGAAGCTGGATGTGGGCTATGTAGAAGCCGGCATCCTCTATGATTGGTTTGGGGAGCATACTTTCTTGCTCTGGTTCGTTCTGGGTTAGAAGTGAGGGCAAACATTAGGAAAGCTGAGAGTCACTGACCAGGTTCTGACCAATTTGGGCCAATGGCTACAAAGGTTGTGGTTGGGCTTCCTGGGCTGGTTGCTGCAGAGACTATGGTCAGAGGTGTTTTGTCATATATGGTCTGGCCAGTGTTTATTTGTACATTCAGCCTCTCAAGATAAACAACATAGTATGGTGGTAAATACTATGTGGGTCAGCAACTTTACACAAATATGTTTCTTAAACCTATAGCCTCCACACCAATACTTATAAATGGAGCTATGTGAGAATTGAACAAACAAAAGTAAATTACTCAGACACTTGCATGATAAATTGAATTTAAAAAATGTTTAATTGTTCTTTTTTTTCAGGGAAGCTTGGTTTTCTTAGCAGTCTATTAGCCAATATATTAAAGCTTGATGATTTGATTGTAATTGAATCTCTCTGATCCTAATAAAACCTACTGTGACAGTAAAGAAAAAAATCAAGTCCCTGTCTTCCAGGAACTTGCAATGTAACAGATATAATATAAACACATAGGAAATTGCTAGTGGTAGACAATTGTGAGGCAAGATTCGTTTATTTTAGCTAGATCGTGTTCCTCCATGCTCCTCAATCAGAAGAACTTTGCTTCTTACACCTCCTGTAAGAAAATCGATTGTCCCCTAGAGGACATGAACATTCCCCAGGGTAGGGTTGAAGAGACCTGAGCAGGCAGAGGGATCAGCAAACACATCCAAGTCCTAAAAGAGCTAGGGTCAGGATAAGAGTTGCCAGATAAAATATAAGATGCCCAACTATAATAAATCTTAACTGCAGTCAAGCAGTGAATAATTTTTAGTATAAATGTGTCCCCAAAATGTAAACAGGTGTCCTATATTTTATTTGCTAAATCTAGCCACACTGATAAGGACAATTTGTATATAAAAGGGCCAAACTTGGAAGGCCAAATTTACTCATGATGTTTCAGGCTAAGGGGTGCTGAACAGAAAATAAGAGACCAAGAGAAAGGCTAGAGAAGTTGAATACACCTGGAACAGAGCAGAAAGAGTGAGTAAGGGTACCACTGTGCACATTGTGCACTGCACACCTCAAGACTACCACATGTAAAAGTAGTGGCTCTGGAGGTCTAAGACAATTACACCAACAGTGATGGAATGCCCAAGTCTTTTTCACATTGACAGAGACCACAAAGTATAATATAGAGTAAAAGCAAGATCAAAACCCACCGCCTCCCCTCTCTTCTCACCCCCGCACCCCACAATCCACTGTAACTGGGGTTTTCAGTTGATCTGCTTTGTCTAAAAGCCTAAAAGAACCAGAAAGGTTAGGTTGGGGGCAATTATTTTATGAAATAGCTTTTAAAAGCAAAAGGAAATTTAGGAGTCTATAATTCCATTCTTTCTCAATTTTGAAAAACAAAGAGAAACAATAGAAACTTGATAACAATGAGTGGTGACATCTCACATTTCTATGTTTTTTATAGGAAACCTGTATTACTTTTGTAAAGAGAGAAACATAAAATGTTACCTAGCACTTCATCTGCATGAAGCCCACAAAGGAAACAGGCTGCTAGATGAATATGTAGACTTCTGGGACTGGGAGGGGAGACAGCAAAGCAACTTTCCAAAAGTGAAAAGGCCAGAGGGGCTGTGTTCTATGTGGAAGAGATGGTTTGAGGGCTCATAGGCCTGTGTCTTCATGTCTTTTAGCTTCCACTGAGTCTAGGCCCAGCTAAAGGGCAAGGAAAAGAGAAGGTTTTCTTACTCTAACCATAGGGAATAATCCAAGTAGACTTGCCTGGTGACGAGAGAGGAAAATTTCTCTGCTAAAAGAAACCAGAATAAGCAATTTATTTTTAAAAATTTGTGTTCCTAACTACCAAATTTAACCACCAGCTCTGCGGCCCAAAGGAGCTAGCAGCTGTTAGCAATCTAGCCTCTAATCAGATCAGCTGTGATCTGATTGGTGGCATCACAGATGAAAAAGATATGATTTTCTTCAAACACTGACACATCTAAGACTTCTTTTTAAATTTGTATAAATTTAAGGAGTACAAATGCAGTTTTGTTACATGGATATATTGTGTAGTGGTGATTTCTTGATCACTGATGATTTCAGAAAAGAAACATTTTTTGCTTGGTGTTTATTTAAATTCTTGCTTTTTAAATATGATTAACCCATCTTACATGAATTCTTACCCCATTTTTGTCATCTGTTCTCTTGGGGCTACCTATCACTCCCTTACTTCTAAACAAAAATTAGTAAGTTTTTATTTATATGATTATCTGACTCATGTCTGATCTGACACAGAACTGTATTCACCATGACATCAGTGATCATATTCTGCTCCTTTTGGAATTCCCCAAAACCTAGCACAGAAAAGCTACTAGAAAAATACGTGCTGAATAAATGAAGAATGAACGAATGCTTTTATTTTGCCAAGAGGTAGTGTAGTCTTGGAACAGGAATCAAAATCCTTCCATTGTAATCATGATTCTGCCAGTAGCTAGCTAGTTATGATACCTGTGGCAAATGCATCTGAACCTGTTTTTTCACGAGTAAAGGGATGAAATAAAAGCTACCTGACAGTACTGAGTAAAAAGTGCATATGTTGACATTGGAGACTTTCTAATGAATTTCTGTGTAAGAGGTTGCGTTCGCTGCCCCGACTTTGGGTCAGAACTCATAAATCCCCTCCCTGTGCATGCTATGTGTTATGTGTCTTTCCATCACAAGTGTCTACGTTCATTAAAGAGGGATAAAATACTGCATTATTTGCATTAAGCAGATGGTACAGAACCACTACTCAGAACAGTGAGAGAAGGAGCAGGAAACACGGAGTCAGGGAAGCTAGTATTCCAACCTGAGGGCTTGAGCCCCAGCCGAAAACTCCAGCTGCAAACAGCCGCTGAGCCACTGAACCAGACAAAGCCGGAAGGCTATGAGCACCATTTGCATCTCCCCTTCTCCAGCCTCAACAGTGTGAGTAGATATTGGACTGCACAGCAGCAGCTCAGGCTTTCTGAGTCTACCAGGGGTGCCCATCTGGGGGGAGATTTTGAACACTTCAAACAAGGATTATTTGCAAAGAATATAAAAACAGAAAGAATACAAGGAATGGTAACATAAGTATTTCAGGCCAAGAGAAGTTTGTTCATTTTAAGAAAACAACTCAAATAATACAAGGGCAGGGAACAACATGTAGCCAGGCTGTAGTTGAAAGTTATATAATGTTTATCTTGAAAGTTAGAACAAGCTTTGCCCAGGAGGGCAGGGCCATATGATAAAGTCAGTGGTGCCTGGGCCCATGGCCCATACCTTCGTAGGAATCAAAGTAGGGAATATGTAAAACGGATTCCAGACAGAGAGGTATGGGTAGCCAGGCAGCCCAGCCAGACTTTGTTGTCAGAAGATCTGGCTTCTAGGCATCTACCACTTAGCCATGTAACCTTAGGCACACATCTTCACCAATTCTCATTTTCCTTAATGTGTAATGGGGATGATAATGGGACCTACTTGGGAGACTTACGAGGAAGATTAAATCATATATATAGTGCTCATGATAATCCTAGTTCATAGTAAGCTCTCAATAATTACAGATTATTGTTACAATTACTGTAACTGTAAAACCCATGCAAATGTATGAATATCAAGATTGTTCAGCTGGGCATGGTGGCCCATGCCTGCAATCCTAGCACTTTGGCAGGAGGATTGCTTGAGCCCAGGATTTCAACACCAGCCTAGGGAACTTGGCAAGACCCCATCTCTACAAAACATTTTTAAAAATTAGCCAGGTGTGGTGGCTCTAGTCCCAGCTACTCAAGAGGCTGAGGTGGGAGGATTGCTTAAGCCCAGGTGATTTGAGTCTGCAGTGAGCTGTATTTACACCACTGCACTCCAGCCTGGGTGCCAGAGCAAGACCATGTCTCAAAGGAGGCCGAGCATGGTGGCTCGTGCCTGTAATCCCAGCACTTTGGGAGGCTGAGGCGGGCGGACCACGAGGTCAGGAGATCGAGACCATCCTGGCTAACACGGTGAAATCCTGTCTCTACTAAAAGTACAAAAAAAATTAGCTGGTCATGGTGGCAGGCGCCTGTAGTCCCAGCTACTTGGGAGGCTGAGGCAGGAAAATGGCGTGAACCCGGGAGGCAAAGCTTGCAGTAAACCGAGATCACGCCACTGCACTCCAGCCTGGGTGACAGAGGGGAGACTCCGTCTCAAAAAAAAAATAAAATAAAATAAAAACAAATAAATGAGATAAAGTTTTTTAAGGAACAAAAAGAAAAAAATATTAATTTTTTTCTCTCCCTCAGTATTTGCATTTTAACAGTGGGTTTTTCAAAAAAGCAAAATCATCCAAGTAAGAACTACTCGTTACCCTGAGATTATGTTCTTCCTGAGTTTTGGTGGTTGAAATATTCTTTCTTTAATGAAATGCTACTGCGTACTTAATGCTATCACTAGACAAAATAAAAAGCAATCAACTCTAAGTCAGTTGCCACAAATAGAAAATTTTACCAGTCTGTGGAATACAAATGTCTTGAAGCCACTGAAGTCATGGCAAGGTGGAAAAGAAATGTTAGGTCACATTTCATCTCGTATCATCCTCCAAATACCATTACAGTTTGGAACACTCTCTTAGCCTTGAATTAGGAGTTGGGAAGAAAAAGGAATGAGAGGATATCAATTCCTCAGCATGTCTTTCCTTTGCATTAGAGGTCTATTTTCAAACAAGTTTTACATTAAGTTATTGCCTCTCAGCTACCCTTCTCTATACACTTATGCAATGCAGGCCTGGGACTCAAAACACCATTTTTAGCTTTGCCAGCTGCTCCAGTTAGGCTCTGTCACTAGAGGGTGTTACAGAGGGAGACAGCCAGGCTGGAGGAGAGAGAAAGGACAGGTTCCTTTCAGTTTGTTCCCTATAGGCTTGTCAGCTTGTGATTTCTGTAAGATCACTCCGGCATTGCTTTTTCACCCTTGCCGTTCCATAGCAGCAGCTGAATCCAATTTGAAGTTTTTCCAACTTTTGCAAAAACAGCTTCATCATGCCCCCACCTCATAGACACAAGTGAGCTACAAATAGTGCCCTGTCCTCAAAGGTTTCAGTGGCAGGCCCACAGGGCCGCTTATCCCAGCTCACAGACAGTGCAAGTTGTGGGGCCCTTTCTCAAAGTTTCTAACTTTCAATAAATCCAAGCACTTGCCTCTGCTACCCCCAGCCCCAGGAGTGGTAGCTGCTTCCTGCAGTTGATACCTCCACGTTACTTTCATTGTTGTTTTTTTGTTTGTTTGTTTTTTAATTTAATCCTTTCAGTTACCTAGTTACCAACCCTTCCTTAAAGTCTCTATGTTCAAGTAACTGGTGTAGTTTCTGTTTCCTGCTTGGACTCTGATAGAGTATATATAAATCTATTTTCAAGAAAGCATTAATTTTTTCAAATTTGTATACTAAAGGGTTTATTTTAAGGCTTAAACAATAATTGTAGGGATGTCTTCTAGGCTACTCCAAAATAACCAATTAAAAAAATACAGCAACTTCCAGGGAACACGCAATTTATTTTGAAAATAACATTTTCAAAGTTACTCTTTGGGTGTTGAAAAGCAAGTAAGTCCTATCCAACCCAAAAGAAACCTACTAGTTCTTTTCCTCCAGAAAGAGAGAGAGAGAGAGAAGTTAATTTTTATTTGTGTAAATTTAGGGAGTACAAGTGCAATTTTGTTACATGGATATATTGAGTGGTGGTAAAGCCTGAATTTTTAGTGTATTCACTGCCAGAATAATATACATTTTACTCATCAAGTAATTTACCCCACACTTTCTTCCCACATTCCGAATCTCCAATGCCTATCACTCCACATTGTATGTCCATGTGTACACATTATTTATCTATTACTTAAAATTGTCTTTCTGCTTATCCGGAAGTATATTTTAAGCTGAAACATATAGGCACCAGCCTGATAAAATTTGGAGGGATGTTCATGTATGCTAAAGTGTGTTTAGTCCAGAGAATTTTCTCTGCCCCAGAATTTACACACTTCATTCTTTGCTATGTTCTTGTCATCACAAAGCATTTCTCTATTATTCAGTAGGCAGAAAAGTTCACACCGATGATGATCAAGGGCAAGAAATGGAGGCATAAAGGGCTAGGGCTAAGAACCAACTTTTATGAAGTACTTGCTCTGTTCCAGGTGCTATCTCATGTATCTTTTCCAGCAACCCAACATTGTAGGGATTGATATTCCCATCTCACAGATGAGCACAGTGAGACTTACAAGGATTAAATAACTTGTTCTGGGGTGTGGAATAAGCGTCAGAGCAGAGCCAGAATGCAACACCAGCCCTGCTACCTTCAAATTTTCTTATCTTTTTTATTTTTTATTTATTTTATTTTTTTTTTTAGAAAACACTACCTTGCATCCATAGGACCCATGAGCATAAAGGAAGGACATATGACTGCTTGCCTGTCAATTCTGGGAATGAAGTGAAATGCTGTGAACAGTTATGTATTTGCTGCCTGTATTAGTCAGGGTTCTCTAAGGGACAGAACTAATGGAATAGATACATATATAAAGGGGAGTTTATTAAGTATTAACTCACACAGTCACAAGGTCCAACAACAGGCCATCTGTAGGCTGTGGAGCAAGGAGAGCCAGTCCCAGTTCCAAATCTGAAGAACTTGGAGTCTGCTATTTGAGGGCAGGAAGCATCCAGCATGGGAGAAAGATGTAGCCTTGGGGGAGCTAGGTCAGTTTCTCTTTCCACATTTTTCTGCCTGCTTATATTCTAGCCACGCTGGCAGCTGATTAGACGGTGCCCACCCAGATTAGGGGTGGGTCTGCCTTTCCCAGCCCACTGACACAAACGTTAATCTTCTTTGGCAACACCCTCACAGACACACCCAGGATCAATACTTTGTATCCTTCAATCCATTCAAGTTGACACTCAGTATTAACTATAACAAGTCCACACCTTGTCAACTTGAACCCTTACACATCTCCTGAGGTCATACATAATCTTCAAATAAAGACGATAATAAAGTCATAATTATGCCTAACATAATACAACTATCCTTCATACAACCGGAAACACCCCAATCCCCAAACCAAATACTATTACATAAAGTTAATACTTAAATGCTGATGTGAGGTCAATAAATCTATGTCACATGATAAAGGAGAAAGGAAATAAAATGAATTTTTTTAATACAAATGTATACATGCACAAATATGTTTTTAACAAAAGAAGGAGGAAATACTCATGACAATTACAGTCCTCGTTTCTGCAGCTGGTCACGTGGTCATAGCTGGTATTGATGACTACCTTCTTCTACTACCCATTCTTTATTCCCTTTGCCTTCAGCAAGCACCTCAACAGGTTGTGTTTTTTTTACCTGGCGGAGTGACCCAAACCTTCATTCCTGAAGGGTCTGGATCATTTGTAGTCCTGCCTGGATTGGGCTGTTGTAATTTCCCATTCTGTGTGGAATACCATGACAGTGGATAAGGCATTCTGTGAGTTCACGGATGGTAGTCTTGGCAGAAGCATTGTATGCAGAATAGGCAAACCCATATCTAGAGTAAGTGTCTATTCCAGTGATGACAAACCTCTGCCCTTTCCATGATGGAAGACCTTAATCACAGGGCATGGTAATACTAAGAGATGCCCTAATGATCTCCTGTATTTCATGCATACTCTTCCTTACCTCCATTGTGGAGTAGGAGACTGATTTCATCTTGATAGTCTGGGTCAATCACCCCAGCCAACACTATAACTCCCTTCTTAACCTGTTGACTTAAAGGTAGGAGGAGACCAAAGTGTCCAGGTGGCAATCTTAACTTCCAGTTTAATGGAATCGTTGTTGTGTCTCCTGGTGGCAGAGTTTCTCCCTCTGGAACTAAGACCTCTAGGCCAGCAGAACATAATGTTGTGGGAACAGGAAGCTAAAATGTTGCTAGTGACTCACTAAGGGTGAGGGTGAGTGGTGTCACTTCGACTTCCACACCTTGATTCCTGGACCTGTGAATCCTGGCTATAGGAGAAACAGTACCATATATTGGGCATTGATTCAGAGGATACACAGCCTTTTGGAGAACTTTGCCCTAGCCCTGCAAAGTATTGCTGCCTAGTTGGCCTTGTAATTATGACTTCAAAAGGCTATTTCACCGTTCTATCAATCCAGCTGCTTCAGGATGATGGGGAACATGGTAGGATTAATGACTTCCATGAGCATGAGACCACTGCTGCACTTCTTTAGCCAAAAAGTGAGTGCCTTGGTCAGAGGCAATGCTGTGTGGAATACCATCATGGTGGATAAGGCATTCTATGAGTCCACAGATGGTAGTCTTGGTAGAAGGAGTGCATGCAAGATAGGAAATCCTATATCCAGGGTAAGTGTCTATTTCAGTGAGGACAAACCTTTGCCCTTTCCATGATGTAAGAGGTCCAATATAATCAACCTGCCACCAGGTAGCTGGCTGATCACCCCAAGGAATGGTGCCATATCGAGGGCTCGGTGTTGGTCTCTGCTGCTGGCAAATTGGGCACTCAATAGTGGCCATAGCCAGGGCAGCCTTAGGGAGTGGAATGTTGCTGAGCACATGCATAACCTCCTTCCCTGCCACCATGGCCACTTTGTTCATGGGCCCATTGGGTGATGATGGGGTGGCTGGGGAAAGAGGCTGAGTGGTGTCCACAGCATGGGTCATCTTATCCTCTTGATTATTAAAATCCTCCTCTGCTGAGGTCGCCTGTTGGTGAGCACTCAGATGGGATACAAATATCTTCACAGTTTTTGACCACTCAAAGAGGTCCATCCACATACCTCTTCCCCAAATTTCTTTGTCACCAATTTTCCAATCATGCTTCTTCCAAGTCCCTGACCATCCAGCCAAACCATTGGCTATGGCCCATGAATCAGTATATAATCACACACTGGCCATTTCTTCTTCCATGCAAAGTGCACAACCAGGTGCATTGCTCAAAATTCTGCCCACTGGGAAGATTTCCCTTCACTGCTGTCCTTCAGAGATGTCCTAGAAAGGGGCTGTGATGCTGCAGCTGTCCTCTTTTGGGTGGTGCCTGCATATTGTGCAGAACCATGTGTGAACCAGGCCCTAGTCTTCTCTTCCTCTGTCAACTGATCATAGGAAACTCCCCATGAGGCTATTGGTGCAGGCTCGGGGAGAGAAGGTAGGGTGGCAGGAAAGGAGACCGTGGGCATTTGAGTCACTTCCTCATGTAACTTATTTGTGCCTTCAGGACATGCTCAAACCCGATCATGTATTCACCACTTTCATTTGATGATGGAATGCTGCTGTGCATGACCCACTTTATGACTAGATGAGTCAGAAAGCACCCAGTTCATGATAGGCAGTTTAGGATGCATGGTGACTTGATGACCCGTAGTCAAGCGTTCAGTTTCCACCAAAGCCCAGTAATAGGCCAAGAGCTGTCTCTCAAAAGGAGAGTAGTTATCTGCAGAAGATGGCAGGGCCTTGCTCCAAAATCCTAGAGGCCTCCACTGTGACTCACCTATGGGAGCCTGCCAAAGGCTCCAAACAACATCCCTATCTGCCACTGACACCTCAAGTACCATCTGATCTGCTGGGTCATATGGCCCAAGTGGCAGAGCAGCTTCCACAGCAGACAGGACCTATTGCAGAGCCTTCTCCTGGACCCCACTCAAAACTGGCAGCCTTTCAGGTCACTTGATAAATAGCCTGGAGTAACACACCCAAAGGAGGAATGTGTTGCCTCCAAAATCCAATGAGACCCACTAGGCTTTGTACCTCTTTCTTGGTTGTAGGAGGGGCCAAATGCAGCAACTTATCCTTCACCTTAGACGGAATATCTCAATGGGCCCCACACCACTGGACCTCTAGAAACTTTGCCAAGGTAGAAGGTCCCTGAAAGTCAGATTTATTTCCCATCCTCTGGCATGCAAATGTCTCACCAATGATTCCAGTGTGTTTGCTACTTCTTACTCACTGGGTCTAGTCAGCATGTCATCAATGTAATGGACCAGTGTGATATCTTGTGGAAGCAAAAAGCGATCAAGATCTCTCCAAGTAAGATTATGACACAAAGCCAGAGAGTTGATACACCCCTGAGGTAGGACAGTAAATGTATATTGCCAACCTTGCCAGCTGAAGGCAAACTGGCCTTATGAACAGGAATGGAGAAAAAGGCATTTGCCACATCAGTGGCTGCATACCAGGTACCAGGAGATGTGTTAATTTGCTTAAGCAATGGAAACACATCTGGTACAACAGCTGCAATTGGAGTCACCACTTGGTTAAGCTTAAGATAATCCACTGTCATTCTCCAAGATCTATCTGTCTTCTGTACAGGCCAAATGGGAGAGTTGAACAAGGATGTGGTGGGAATCACCACCTCTGCATCTTTCAAGTCCTTGATGGTGGCACTAATTTCCACAATCCCTCCAGGGATGTGATATTGTTTTTGATTTACTATTTTTCTAGGTAGAGGCAGCTCTAATGACTTCCATTTGACCTTTTGCCCTATAATAGCTCTTACCCTACTAGTCAGGGAGCCAATGTGGGGGTTCTGCCAGCTGCTAAGTATGTCTATGCCAATTATGCATTCTGGCACTAGGGAAATGACCACAGGATGAGTCCAGGAGCCCACTGGACCCACTATAAGTCAGACCTGAGCTAAAACTTCATTAATTACCTGTCCTCTATTAGTCCCTACTTTAACTGGAGGATCACAATGACGTTTTGGGTCCCCTGGAATCAACGTCAGCTCAGAGCCAGTGTCCAGTAGTCCCTGAAGTATCTGATTATTTCCCTTTCCCCAGTGCACAGTTACCCTGGAAAAAGGCCAGAGGTCTCCTTGGGGAAGGATGGGAGAATGATTTACTGCATAAATTGTCGGTAATGTATTGGGATCCTTCCTCAAGGGGACATGGCCTCCTCTTCATTCAAGGGGTTCTGGGTCTGTAAACTGACTTAAGTCTGGAAATTGAAGGGGCATGATTCTCTGTTTTTTATAATTCAAATTCAAATAAGTCTTTTGTCCATTTGACCTAGAAGTTTTCTGCTTATATAAATTAAGTAGGAATGCAGTAGGCTTCCTATCAATTTCACTTCCAGGAACACCATGATTCATTAGCCAATGCCAGAGCTCTACACCAGTCCAACTATTCTGATTGCCCCTTGGTTTCTGCCGTCCATTATGGTAGCTACGCCCAACTTGCCTTTGACGGTTGGGTACTGCCACTTGGCCCTTGCCACCTCGGGATCCAATTATTCCCATTGTATTTAAATTTTGTAGTTGAGCGACTGTGGTTCCCACTGTTAGATCTGACATACAGAGAAAAGCAATTACAGCGTTCTTCAAAGATGTAGGTGCTGCCCTCACAAATCTATTTCACAAGGCATTTGTCAAGGGTATATCTTCTGGACCCTCCCAGCTGGGATGAGTAGGTCTAAAGTGACTAATCCACTCTACCATCCCAGTCTCCCTAAGCCTTTGGATCCCTTCCTCTACATTAAACCGAGGGAGATCAGGCTTTTCCAGCTCATTCACAGTGGACCATCTTTTTATCCATATTTCAGCTAACCAAGCAAAGAAATTATTAGAACCTTTTTTAACTCCTTGAGCTGCAACATTAAATGCAGAGTCCCTACTTAGTGGGCCCAAATCAATAAATTCATCCTGATCCAACTCTATGTTCTTTCCACCATTATTTCACACCTTAATATCCATTCCTATGCCTGTTCTCCAGATTTCTGTTTATGTAAATTAGAAAACTCAAGTAGTTCTTTTCGAGTGTAGGGTACCTCCTTATGGGTCACAATCTCAACCTCACCTTTAGGGGCCCACCAGGACTTTAGTCTAGTTATAGGTCTAGAAGCAAAACAGGAGTGTTAGTAGTGACTACTGAGGAGAATTAACATTATCTTGCCAGGCAACTGCCCATCAGGGGAGGCCATCATTGTTGCCTCAGGCAAGGCAGGGTTTATCTCCTCAGACAAAGGTGTAAAGGCTGATGGCAGCATAGGATGGGGAGGGGATGTTGCCATTACTGGGGATGGGGGAGCTGTTTCTTCTGGCAAAAAAGGTTCATCAGAGTTTACTAACTCAGTGTCCCCAGCTTCATCAGAGTCCTCCCACCATCCCCATTCCAAGTTGTAGGCTCCCACTCTTTTCCAATCAATGCCCTCATTTTAACAATAGACACATGGTGAGGCTGTGCATGCACCTTTCATTGCAGGTCAGCCACTTGCATGATAAGAGCTTGTCTCTGTTTTTCCACAATTTCAACTCTTTCTTTACAGGAGATAAGACTCTCAGTCAGGGCAATCTTAGCAGATTTGAGGCTCAGTATCATCTTCTGAAGCCAGAAGACAGAATCCCTGAGTTCATAATTTTCTTTCATCACTTTGTCCACTGAACTTAGGAACAACCAACCAGCTTCATTATGTTCCTTGGTTCTCGACATATGGTCAAAAGTGTTATGTACAGTGTTGCTAAACTCCTTGCCTCTCATGAGTGATGAATCAGGAGTGTCACATGCATTTATTTTGCATAACTCTCTACAGTTCACATCAAGGACTGTCAATGTTCTCTGTACTATTAGAAGTAGAGTCCTTAGCATTTTGGAGTCTAATCATATTAAGCAGCCAACTCCAGAAAACCCCAAAACAATGAAAGAACTCCATTCCTAATATTCTTAATATTTTCCTGCCTGCTTATATTCTAGCCACGCTGGCAGCTGATTAGATTGTGCCCACCCAAATCAAAGGTAGGTCTGCCTTTCCCAGCCCACTGACTCAAATGTTAATCTCCTTTGGCAACACCCTCACAGACACACACAGGATCAATACTTTGTATTCTTCAATCTAATCAAGTTGACACTCAGTATTAACCTATCACTCTGCCTACATGAGTGGAAGTCCAATTGTTCTATTTACCACATTAGTTTCCTTTCTCCTCTTTTCCGCTCACAGCCTGTAATCAGGACATCAGGCTCCAGACCATAAAATCTCTCTGAAAACCTAAGAGCAATCAAATACCTGTATAGTGAGAGTGATCCATCTTTTTGTAGTTTTCTAGTAATTCTGTAATGCTGCTTATCATATGAAGAAGGCCCTTTGTAAGGGAAGCTCTGCTGAGAAAAAAATAAATATAGATTTGGACATAGATATTGACATAGATAAACATTTCTCTGACAAATTTTGGAGAGGAAGAGAAAAGTGCAAGGCTGATAAAAAGTGTCAGTGCTGAAAACCTTGTAAGCAGGAATGAAAAAGAGTTGTAAATAACAGAGCCTAAATGAGTAAGTCTTTGTCAGTTTCCCATCCCACAGCTGCTTAAGGGAAACTAGTCTTTCCTAATAAGAGAAGAAATACAGTTTCTCAATCTACAGATTATTCCACATCCTGAGTTTGCCTGGGTCAAGGACTCTCCATAAACATGATCTTATGACTAACTTTACAATGATATAGAATGACAGTACAGGAAAGGAAGGCCAGTGCTATGGTGCAAGCAATAATTTCTTATCACTGTTTTCAGAAAAGATTAGTTGTTGCCAATTTAATTTCCCTTAAGCACAATCTCTGCATCAGGGGACAAGTCTGAGACAGGACTTTTGAAATAAGCAAAGTTTACCCTCAGCACTCCTTCCTGCCATTTCTCTGCTCCTTTCCCATTTTCAGGTGGCCATGGCTCTGAGAACACCTCCTGGCTGAGAAGTTGCCACACTCTAACATTGCCTTCTGTGCCACACTCCATCTTCTGTTTCATTTTCTCTCACATCAACTGCCTCATGCTATTGAAACATACTCATTCAGAGTATAATGTATACAAGTCACTAAGAAAATCCCAAAGATATAGGAAAAAAAGGGCTCATGGTCAAGTTATGAAAACTTACAATGCTCTGTGCTCCTTTTTGCCATTGCTCTGACAGGTGAATAAACAATATGATCTGCTAATCTATGTTATGATATGAATGACACCATACTCTACATGCTGAGGAATATCTGTGAAACCACCTATGCAAAATTATATCAGTAAGAGAAATCTGACATAGTTGACATCATCTTGCTTCTAACCTCCAAGCTGTCCTTGGTCATACGTGGACGTAGGCTAAGCTAACTCTGGGAGGAGTTTAAATTATAGTTTAACCTCAAAGCAAGAATAATAATAGCCCTTCCCAAAACTAAACCCCCTTTGTAAAACTAACAAAAGGCCAAGGTTAGGATTATGAGAGTAACACAAAATTTTCTTCTTGGTCACTTTGCAAGCCAGGAACCTCTGGCTGGTGATGCACCACCTGGGCCTCACTCAGCCACACTACCTGCTGCTGGAGATGGCCTTCACCTGCTGCAGGAGATGGCCTGCCTACTCAGCCCACCCAGGCCGAGTCTGGCTTATACACTGGTTCCCAAGTTATTGTCCTGCATCCAAGAAGAATGAGGATGCACTGACATTCAAAGAGTGAGCAAGATAGGGAGTTTTATTGAGTGATGAAACAGCTTTTGCAGAGAGAGGATGTGGGGGTGGTTCCCCTCTTCAAAGGTGGGAAAACCCCCTCAATATGGCTGCATCTGGGGGCTTTTTATGGGCTCAGAATGGGGAAGGGGCAGGCCTAGGTAGTTTTGGAAAAGGCAACATTGATTGGTTAAAAGGCATTATTCAGAAAGAATCAATCAGGAAAGTGCAGGCAAACAGGAACAGAAGTTCTCCCTCTGGGTTGCGGGTTTCATCCGGGACCAGCAGTCTGCTTTTTCAGCCTTCAGGCTGTTTTTGGCTTGGAGGTGGGGTTTCACTGGGGACCCACCCCTATCTGCCTAGGCATTTGGCTGCCTCCTGCCACCATCCACAGGGTCCTGAATTCTGCTAAGATGTAAGCATAGATAAACTATTACCAGCCATTATTCCAGAGGTCACAAGATTTGTAACTTCCCTGGTTACTCATGTGAATAACATCACTATTGTAGAAACTAAGATTGGCCTTTTGAGATCTTGTTTCATACTTTTGTATTTCTGATAACTGGCTGACTGGCTGCCTCTGAGTGGGGGCCACCACAGACTGGTTGAAATATGGGTCATGGATCCAGGTCAGAATACCCAACCCATGATTCAGCCAGTCTGTGGCCCCCACTCAGAGGCTGACTCAGTTCAGGAGGACTCTTTTCCACACCCAAATTATTGCATCCCCAACCAATCAACATTGGTTGATTGCCCCGTTCTCTACCTCCTGCCCCCAAGCAATCCTTGAAAAACCCTAACCTTCAAGGCTTCAAGGAGACAGATTTGAGTAATAACTCCATCTTCCATGTGGCTGCCTTTGCATTAATCAAATTCTTTCTCTACTGCAATACCGTCGTCTCAGTGAGCTGGTTTTGTCTGTGATGCAGGCAGGAAGAACTCATCAGGTGATTACATTTGCATTTTAAGAGAATCTTCAGAGATAGAAAATTTATCCCAAGAGGATGATTCCGCTAATTGTGGAAGTTTTGGTAGGCAACGGGCAGTGAGGGAGATGTGCTGGAACCAGAGGTATACTTCAAACTCTACTCTGAAGATAATTATTTACATCAAATCAAACTGTAAAGTGGTCTCCACAAAACATGGACATTTTGGCAGGGTGTGGTGGTTCACGCCTGTAATCCCAGCACTTTGGGAGGCTGAGGTGGGCAGATCACGAGGTCAAGAGATTGAGACCATCCTGGCCAACATGGGGAAACCCCATCTCTACTAAAAATACAAAAATTAGCTGGGCATGGTGGCACATGCCTGTAGTCCCAGCTATTTGGGAGGCTGAGGCAGGTGAATCACTTGAACCTGGGAGGCAGAGGTTGTAGTGAAACGAGGTCACACCACTGAACTCCAGCCTGGTGACAGAGCAAGACTCTGTCTCAAAAAAACAAACAAACAGACAAAAAACATGGAAATTTTCTGATAAAAATGCATTGGCTAGATCAATAGAAAGAAAAATAGGTAAACAGAGGAAAAGATAGATAATTGATAAATGGACAGATGACCTGAAAGTTTACTGATGATTACTTACATGATATTTTATTACCTATTTAATATAAAAAAATTGTTAACAGGCACTGGAGAACTGGCAAGACAAACAGACAACACTAAAGGCATCCTGGATATGGATATTGAAGAAAGAAGCTATCAACACTAGGGCTGGGAGAACAAAGAAACAACAAAAAAAGACCCAAAGAAGCACAATCAGAAATGACAAAGATGACATTAAAACTTATCCCACAGAAATACAAAATATCCTTAGAGATTTATGAACATCCCTATGCACACAAATTAGAAAATCTGAAGAAATTGATACATTCCTTGAAACACACAACCTCCCACAGTTTAACCAGGAAGAAAGTGAAACCTGAAGAGACCAATAACAAATTCTTTTTTTTTTTTTTGAGATGGAGTCTCGCTCTGTCGCCCAGGCTGGAGAGTAGTGTTGCGATCTCGGCTCACTGCAAGCTCCACCACCCAGGTTCATGCCATTCTCCTGCCTTTGCCTCCTGAGTAGCTGGGACTACAGGCACCCACCACCACACCCGGCTAATTTTTTTTTTCTATTTTTAGTAGAGAAGGGGTTTCACTGTGTTAGCCAGGATGGTCTCGATCTCCTGACTTCGTGATCCTCCCATCTCGGCCTCCCAAAGTGCTGGGATTACAGGTGTGAGCCACCGCGCCTGGCCAACAAATTCTTAAATTGAATTAGTAATTTAAAAAACCTACTGGCCTGGTGCGGTGGCTCACACCTGTAATCCCAGCACTTTGGGAGGCCGAGGTGGGCAGATCACAAGGTCAGGAGATCGAGACCATCCTGGCTAACGTGGTGAAACCCCGTCTCTACTAAAAATACAAAAAAAACTAGCTGGGCCTGGTGGTGGGCGCCTGTAGTCCCAGCTACTTGGGAGGCTGAGGCAGGAGAATGGAGTGAACCTGGGAGGCGGAGCTTGCAGTGAGCTGAGATCACGCCACTGGACTCCAGCCTGGGCGACAGAGTGAGACTCCGTCTCAAAAACAAAACAAAACAAAAAAATACCTACCAACCAAAAAAAGCTCTGGACCAGATGGAGTCACAGCTGAATTCTACCACACATACAAAGGAGAATTGGTACCAATCCTACTGAAACTCTTCTAAAAAATAAAGGAGAAGGGGTTTCTCCCTTGCTTGTGTTACAAAACAAGCATGATCCTGATACCAAAATCTGGCAGAGACACAATGGAAAAAAAACTTCAGGCCAATATCTGTGATGAATGTAGACACAAAAGTCCTCAACAAAATACTGGCAAACAGAATCCAACAGCACATCAAAAAGTTAATTGACCATGATCAACTAGGCTTTCTTCCTGCAATGCAAGGTTGGTTAAACAAACAGAAATCAATAAATGTGACTCACCGCATAAACAGAAAAAAAAATAAAAACCATAAAAACCATATGATTATCTCAATAGATGGAGAAAAAATTTTTCATGAAATCTGTATTAGTCCGTTTTCACGTTGCTGATATAAACATACCCAAGACTGGGTAATTTATAAAGAAAAAGAGGTTTAAGGGACTCACAGTTCCACCTGGCTGGGGAGGCCTCACAATTATGGCAGAAGGTGAAATGCACGTCTTACATGGCAGCAGACAAGAAAGAATGAGAGCCAAGTAAAAGGGGTTTCCCCTTATAAAATCATCAAATCTCATGAGACTTATTCACTACCACTAGAACAGTATAGGGAAACTGCCCCCATGATTCAATTATCTCTCACTGGCTCCCTCTCACAACATAAGGGATTATGGGAGCTACAATTCAAAATGAGATTTGTGTAGAAACACAGACAAACCATATCAAAATCCAACATCTTTTCATGATAAAAACCCTCAATAGGCTAGGCATTGAAGGAATGTACCTCAAAATAATAAGAGCCATCTATAACAAACCCACATCATACTGAACAGGCTATAGCTAGAACCATTCCACTTGTGAACTGGTGCAAGACAAGTATGCCCACTCCTATTCAACATAGTGCTAGAAGTCGTAGCCAGAGCAATCAACCAAGAAAAAGAAATAAAAGGCATCCAAATTGGAAAAGAAGAAGTAAAATTATCTCTGTTTGCTGATTATTTGATTCTATACTTAGAAAACACTAAAGACTCTGCCAAAAGAGTCCTAGAACTGATAAATGACTTCAGTAAAGTTTTAGGATATAAAATCAATGTACAAAAATCAGTAGTATTTCTGTACACCAATAAAATGCTAGCTGAGAGCCAAATCAAGAACACAATCCCGTTTACCATAACCACACAAAAATAAAGAAATACCTAGGTATGCACCCAACCCAGGAGGTGAAAGAGCAATACAAGGAGAACTACAAAACACTGCTAAAAGAAATCAGAGACAGCACAGATAAATAGAAAAATATTCCATGCTCATGGGTTAGAAGAATCAATATCATTAAAATGGCCATGCTGCCCAAAGCAATTTACAGATTCAATATTAGTCCTATCAGAATAGAAAAAAAACTATTCTAAAATGTATATCAAACCAGAAAAGAGCCTGAATAGCGAAAGCAATCCTAAGTAAAAGGAAAAAAGTTGGAGGCATCACATTACCCAACTTCAAACTGTACCATAAGGTTACAGAAATCGAAACAGCATGATACTGGCAGAAAAATAGACACATAGACCAATGAAACACAATAGAGAACCCAGAAATAAACCTGCACACCTACAACCATGTGATCTTCAACAAAGTTGACAAAAATAAGCAATGGGGAAAGAACTCCTTATTCAGATGCAAGACTGGTTGAACATACACAAATCAATAAATGTAATCCAGCATATAAACAGAACCAAAGACAAAAACCACATAATTATCCCAATACATGCAGAAAAGGCCCTTGACAAAATTCAACAACCCTTCATGCTAAAAACTCTCAATAAATTAGGTATTGATGGGACGTACCTCAAAATAATAAGAGCTATCTGTGACAAACCCACAGCCAATATACCGAATGGGCAAAAACTGAAAGCATTCCCTTTGAAAACTGGCACAAGATAGGGATGCCCTCTCTCACCACTCCTATTCAATATAGTGTTGGAAGTTCTGGCCAGGACAATGGCCAGGAGAAGGAAATAAAGGGTATTCAGTTAGGAAAAGAGGAAGTCAAATTGTCCCTGTTTGCAGATGACATGATTGTATATCCAGAAAACTCCATTGTCTCAGCCCAAAATCTCCTTAAGCTGATAAGCAACTTCAGCAAAGTCTCAGGATACAAAATCAATGTACAAAAATCACAAGCATTCTTATACACCAATAACAGACAAACAGAGAGCCAAATCATGAGTGAACTCCCATTCACAATTGCTTCAAAGAGAATAAAATACCTAGGAATCCAACTTACAAGGGACATGAAGGACCTCTTCAAGGAGAACTTCAAACCACTGCTCAACGAAATAAAAGAGGATACAAACAAATGGAAGAACATTCCATGCTCATGGGTAGGAAGAATCAATATCATGAAAATGGCCATACTGCCCAAGGTAATTTATAGATTCAATGCCATCCCCATCAAGCTACCAATGACTTTCTTCACAGAATTGGAAAAAACTACTTTAAAGTTCATATGGAATCAAAAAAGAGCCGGCATGGCCAAGTCAATCCTAAGCCAAAAGAACAAAGCCAGAGGCATCACGCTACCTGACTTCAAACTATACTACAAGGCTACAGTAACCAAAACAGCATGGTACTGGTACCACAACAGAGACATGGATCAATGGAACAGAACAGAGCCCTCAGAAATGATGCCGCATATCTACAACTATCTGATCTTTGACAAACCTGACAAAAACTAGAAATGGGGAAAGGATTCCCTATTTAATAAATGGTGCTGGGAAAACTGGCTAGCCATATGGAGAAAGCTGAAACTGGATCCCTTCCTTACACCTTATACAAAAATTCATTCAGGATGGATTAAAGACTTACATGTTAGACCTAAAACCATAAAAACCCTAGAAGAAAACCTAGGCAATACCATTCAGGACATAGGCATGGGCAAGGACTTCATGTCTAAAACACCAAAAGCAATGGCAACAAAAGCCAAAATTGACAAATGGGATCTCATTAAACTGAAGAGCTTCTGCACAGCAAAAGAAACTACCATCAGAATGAACAGGCAACCTACCAAATAGGAGAAAACTTTTGGAAACTACTCATCTGACAAAGGGCTAATATCCAGAATCTACAATGAACTCAAACAAATTTACAAGAAAAAAACAAATAACCCCATCAAAAAGTGGGCAAAGGATATGAACAGACACTTCTCAAAAGAAGACATTTATGCAGCCAAAAAACACATGAAAAATGCTCATCATCACCGGCCGTCAGAGAAATGCAAATCAAAACCACAATGAGATACCATCTCACACCGGTTAGAATGGCCATCATTAAAAAGTCAGGAAACAACAGGTGCTGGAGAGGATGTGGAGAAACAGGAACACTTTTACACTGTTGGTGGGACTGTAAACTAGTTCAACCATTGTGGAAGTCAGTGTGGCGATTCCTCAGGGATCTAGAACTAGAAATGCCATTTGACCCAGCCATCCCATTGCTGGGTATGTACCCAAAGGATTATAAATCATGCTGCTATAAAGACACACGCACACGTAGGTTTGTTGTGGCACTATTCACAATAGCAAAGACTTGGAACCAACCCAAATGTCCAACAACGATAGACTGGATTAAGAAAATGTGGCAGGCTGGGCGCGGCGGCTCATGCTTGTAATCCCAGCACTTTGAGAGGCCGAGGCGGGCGGATCACGAGGTCAGGATATCAAGACCACGGTGAAACCCCGTCTCTACTAAAAATACCAAAAAAAAAAAATTAGCCGGGCGTGGTGGCGGGCGCCTGTAGTCCCAGCTACTTGGAGAGGCTGAGGCAGGAGAATGGCGTGAACCCAGGAGGCGGAGCTTGCAGTGAGCCGAGATTGCACCACTGCACTCCAGCCTGGGCAACAGAGCGAGACTCTATCTCAAAAGAAAAAAAAAAGAAAATGTGGCACATATACACCATGGAATACTATGCAGCCATAAAAAATGGTGAGTTCATGTCCTTTGTAGGGACTTGGATGAAACTGGAAGCCATCATTCTCAGCAAACTATCACAAGGACAAAAAACCAAACACCGCATGTTCTCACTCATAGGTGGGAATTGAACAATGAGAACACATGGACACAGGAAGGGGAACACCACACTCCAGGGACTGTAGTGGGGTAGGAGGAAGGGGGAGGTATAGCATTAGGAGATATACCAAATACTAAATGACGAGTTAATGGGTGCAGCACACCAACATGGCACATGTATACATATGTAACAAACCTGCACATTGTGCATATGTACCCTAAAACTTAAAGTATAATTATAATAAAATTTTTAAAAAAAGAACTCCCTATTCAATAAATGGTGCTAAGATAATTGCCTAGCCATATACAGAAGAATAAAGCTGGACCCTTACCTTTTACCATGTATAAAAATTAACTCAATATCTAAGTGTAAGACTTCAGACTATAAAAACTCTAGAAGAAAACCTAGGAAATACCCTTCTCAACTTGGTAAATAATTTATGGCTAAGTCTCCAGAAGCAATTGTAACAGAACCAAAAATTGATTAAGCGGGACCTAATTAAACTGAAGAGCTTCTGCACAGCAAGAGAAATTATCTCAGACAGTTTTCAAGAGAAGACATACAGGTGGCCAACAAACATATGAAAAAAAATGCTCCACATCACTATCAGAGAAATGCAAATCAAAACAACAATGAGACACCATCTCACACTAGTCCAAATAGCTATTCTATTGTTTAAAAAAAAACATAACAACAACAACAACAACAACAAAAACAGATGCTGGTGAGGCTGAAGAGAAAAGGGAGTGTTTATATACTTTTGGTAGGAATGTAAATTAGTTTGGAGATTTCTCAAAAACTTAGAACTACCATTCCACCCAGCAATTCCATTACTGGGTATATTCTAGAGGAATATAGATCATTATACTGAAGTGACACATGTACTCACATGTTCATCACTGTGCTATTCACCATAGCAAAGTCATGGAATCAACCTAGATGCCCATCAATTGTGGATTGAATAAACAAAATGTGGTACATGTACACCATAAAATACTACACAGCCACAAAAAAAGAATGAAATCATGTCCTTTGCAGCAACGTGGATGCAGCTGGAGGCCATTATCCTAAGTGAACTAATAAAGGATCAGGAAACCAAATACTGCATGTTCTCCTTATAAATGGGAGCTAGACACATGCACACGTATGTTTATTGTGGCACTATTCACAATAGCAAAGACTTGGAACCAATACAAATGTCCAACAATGATAGACTGGATTAAGAAAATGTGGTGGGGTGGAGCCAAGATGGCCAAATAGGAACAGCTCCGGTCTACAGCTCCCAGCATGAGCAGCACAGAAGATGGGTGATTTCTGCATTTCCGTTTGAGGTACCGGGTTCATCTCACTAGGGAGGGCCAAACAGTGGGTGCAGGACAGTTGGTGAAGCGCACTGTGCGCAGGCTGAAGCAGGGTGAGGCATTGCCTCACTCAGGAAGCGCAAGGGGTCAGGGAGTTCCCTTTCCTAGTCAAAGAAAGGGGTAACAGACGGCACCTGGAAAATCGGGTCAGTCCCACCCTAATACTGCGCTTTTCCAACGGGCTTGGAAAATGGCACACCAGGAGATTGTGTCCCTCACCTGGCTCGGAGGGTCCTATGCCCATGGAATCTCGCTGATTGCTAGCACAGCAGTCTGAGATCAAACTGCAAGGTGGCAACGAGGCTGGGGGAGGGGCGCCTGCCATTGTCCAGGCTTGCTTAGGTAAACAAAGCAGCCAGGAAGCTCGAACTGGATGGAGCCCACCACAGCTCAAGGAGGCCTGCCTGCCTTTGTAGGCTCCACCTCTGGGGGCAGGGCACAGACAAACAAAAATTCAGCAGGAACCTCTGCAGACTTAAATGTCCCTGTCTGACAGCTTTGAAGAGAGTAGTGGCTCTCCCAGCATGCAGTTGGAGATCTGAGAACGGACAGACTGCCTCCTAAAGTGGGTCCCTGACCCCTGAGCAGCCAAACTGTGAGGCACCCCCCAGTAGGGACAGACTGACACCTCACTCGGCCAGATAATCCTCTGAGACAAAACTTCCAGAGGAACTATCAGACAGCTGAATTTGTGGTCTCATGAAAATCCCCTGTTCTGCAGCCACCGCTACTGACACTCAGCCAAACAGGGTCTGGAGTGGACCTCTAGCAAACTCCAACAGACCTGCAGCTGAGGGTCCTGTCTGGTAGAAGGAAAACTAACAAACAGAAAGGACATCCACACCAAAAACCCATCTGTACATCACCATCATCAAAGACCAAAAGTGGATAAAACCACAAAGATGGGGAAAAAACAAAGCAGAAAAACTGGAAACTCTAAAAAGTAGAGCACCTCTCCTCCTCCAAAGGAACGCAGTTCCTCACCAGCAACAGAACAAAGCTGGATGGAGAATGACTTTGACGAGTTGAGAGAAGAAGGCTTCAGACGATCAAACTACTCCAAGCTATGGGAGGAAATTCAAAACAATAGCAAAGAAGTTAAAAACTTTGAAAAAAAATTAGAAGAATGGATAACTAGAATAACCAATGGAGAGAAGGGCTTCAAGGAGCTGATGGAGCTGAAAGCCAAGTTTCGAGAACTATGCGAAGATTGCAGAAGCCTCGGGAGCTGATGTGATCAACTGGAAGAAAGGGTGTCAGTGATGGAAGATGAAATGAATAAAATGAAGCGAGAAGGGAAGTTTAGAGATAAAAGAATAAAAAGAAACGAACAAAGCCTCCAAGAAATTTGGGACTATGTGAAAAGACCAAATCTACGTCTGATTGGTGTACCTGAAAGTGACAGGGAGAATGGAACCAAGTTGGAAAACACTCTGCAAGATATTATCCAGGAGAACTTCCCCAATCTAGCAAGGCAGGCCAACATTCAAATTCAGGAAATACAGAGAATGCCACAAAGGTACTCCTCGAGAAGAGCAACTCTAAGACACATAATTGTCAGATTCACCAAAGTTCAAACGAAGGAAAAAATGTTAAGGGCAGCCAGAGAGAAAGGTCGGGTTACCCACAAAGGGAAGCCCATCAGACTAACAGCTGATCTCTTGGCAGAAACTCTACAAGCCATAAGAGAGTGGGGGCCGATATTCAACATTCTTAAAGAAAAGAATTTTCAACCCAGAATTTCCTATCCAGCCAAACTAAGCTTCATAAGTGAAGGAGAATTAAAATACCTTACAGACAAGCAAATGCTGAGTGATTTTGTCACCATCAGGCCTGCCCTAAAAGAGCTCCTGAAGGAAACACTAAACATGGAAAGGAACAACCGGTACCAGCCACTGCAAAAACATGACAAATTGTAAAGACCATCGAGGCTAGGAAGAAACTGCATCAACTAACAAGCAAAATAACCAACTAACATCATAATGACAGGATCAAATTCACACATAACAATATTAACTTTAAATGTAAATGGGCTAAATGCTCCAATTAAAAGACACAGACTGGCAAATTGGATAAGGAGTCAAGACCCATCAGTGTGCTGTATTCAGGAAACCCATCTCAGGTGCAGAGACACACATAGACTAAAAATAAAGGGATGGAGGAAGATCTATCAAGCAAATGAAAAAAAAAAAGGCAGGGGTTGCAATCCTAGTCTCTGATAAAATAGACTTTAAATCAACAAAGATCAAAAGAGACAAAGAAGGCCATTACATAATGGTAAAGGGATCAATTCAACAAGAAGAGCTAACTATCCTAAATATATATACACCTAACACAGGAGCACCCAGATTCATAAAGCAAGTCCTGAGTGACCTACAAAGGGTCTTAAACTGCCACACAATAATAATGGGAGATTTTAACACCCCACTGTCAACATTAGACAGATCGACGAGACAGAAAGTTAACAAGGATATCCAGGAATTGAACTCAGCTCTGCACTAAGTGGACCCAATAGACATCTACAGAACTCTCCACCCCAAATCAACAGAATGTGCATTCTTTTCAGCAGCACACCACACCTATTCCAAAATTGACCACATAGTTGGAAGTAAAGCTCTCCTCAGCAAATGTAAAAGAACAGAAATTATAACAAACTGTCTCTCAGACCACAGTGCAATCAAACTAGAACTCAGGATTAAGAAACTCACTCAAAACCGCTCAACTACATGGAAATTGAACAACCTGCTCCTGAATGACTACTGGGTACATAATTAAATGAAGGCAGAAATAAAGATGTTGTTTGAAACCAACGAGAACAAAGACACAACATACCAGAATCTCTGGGACACATTCAAATCAGTGTGTAGAGGGAAATTTATAGCACTAAATGCTCACAAGAGAAAGCAGGAAAGATCCAAAATGGACACCCTAACATCACAATTAAAAGAACTAGAAAAGCAAGAGCAAACACATTCAAAAGCTAGCAGAAGGCTAGAAATAACTAAAATCAGAGCAGAACTGAAGGAAATAGAGACACAAAAAACCCTTCAAAAAATTAATGAATCCAGGAGCTGGTTTTTTGAAAAGATCAACAAATTTGATAGACCGCTAGCAACACTAATGAAGAAGAAAAGAGAGAAGAATCAAATAGATGCAATAAAAAATGAAAAAGGAGATATCACCACCGATCCCACAGAAATACAATCTACCATCAGAGAATACTACAAACACCTCTATGCAAATAAAATAGAAAATCTAGAAGAAATGGATAAATTCCTCAACAAATACACCCTCCAAAGACTAAGCCAGGAAGAAGTTGAATCTCTGAATAGACCAATAACAGGCTCTGAAATTGTGCCAGTAATCAATAGCTTACCAACCAAAAAGAGTCCAGGACCTGATTGATTCACAGCCGAATTCTACCAGAGGTACAAGGAGGAACTGGTACCATTCCTTCTGAAACTATTCCCATCGATAGAAAAAGAGGGAATCCTCCCTAACACATTTTATGAGGCCAGCATCGTCCTGATACCAAAGCCTGGCAGAGACATAACCAAAGAAGAGAATTTCAGACCAATATCTTTGTTGAACATTGATGCAAAAATCCTCGATAAAATACTGGCAAACCAAATCCATCAGCACATCAAAAAGCTTATACACCATGATCAAGTGGGCTTCATCCCTGGGATGCAAGGCTGGTTCAACATACGCAAATCAGTAAATGTAATCCAGCATATAAACAGAACCAAAGACAAAAACCACATGATTATCTCAATAGATGCAGAAAAGGCCTTTGACAAAATTCAACAACGCTTCATGCTAAAAACTCTCAATAAATTAGGTATTGATGGGACATATCTCAAAATAATAAGAGCTATCTATGACAAACCCACAGCCAATAATCATACTGAATGGGCAAAAGCTGGAAGCATTCCCTTTGAAAACTGGCACAAGACAGGGATGCCCTCTCTCACCACTCCTACTCAACATAGTGCTGGAAGTTCTGGCCAGGGCAATCAGGCAAGAGAAGGAAATAAAGGGTATTCAATTAGGAAAAGAGGAAGTCAAATTGTCCCTGTTTGCAGATGACATGATTGTACATCTAGAAAACCCCATTGTCTCAGCCCAAAATCTCCTTAAGCTGATTAGCAACTTCAGCAAAGTCTCAGGATACAAAATCAATGTACAAAAATCACAAGCATTCTTGTACACCAATCACAAACAGAGAGCCAAATCATGAGTGAACTCCCATTCACAATTGCTTCAAACAGAATAAAATACCTAGGAATCCAACTTACAAGGGATGTGAAGGACCTCTTCAAGGAGAACTACAAACCACTGCTCAATGAAATAAAAGAGGATACAAACAAATGGAAGAACATTCCATGCTCATGGGTTGGAAGAATCAATATCGTGAAAATGGCCATACTGCCCAAGGTAATTTATAGATTCAATGCCATCCCCATCAAGCTACCAATGACTTTCTTCACAGAATTGGAAAAAACTACTTTAAAGTTCATATGGAACCAAAAAAGAGCCCGCATCGCCAAGTCAATCCTAAGCCAAAAGAACAAAGCCGGAGGCATCACGCTACCTGACTTCAAACTATGCTACAAGGCTACAGTAACCAAAACAGCATGGTACTGGTACCACAACAGCGACATAGATCAATGGAACAGAACAGAGCCCTCAGAAATAATGCCACATATCTACAACTATCTGATCTTTGACAAACCTGACAAAAACAAGCAATGGGGAAAGGATTCCCTATTTAATAAATGGTGCTGGGAAAACTGGCTAGCCATATGGAGAAAGCTAAAACTGGATCCCTTCCTTACGCCTTATACAAAAATTAATTCAAGATGGATTAAAGACTTACATGTTAGACCTAAAACCATAAAAACCCTAGAAGAAAACCTAGGCAATACCATTCAGGACATAGGCATGGGCAAGGACTTCATGTCTAAAACACCAAAAGCAATGGCAACAAAAGCCAAAATCGACAAATGGGATCTCATTAAACTAAAGAGCTTCTGCACAGCAAAAGAAACTACCATCAGAATGAACAGGCAACCTACAGAATGGGAGAAAATTTTTGCCACCTACTCACCTGACAAAGGGCTAATATCCACAATCTACAATGAACTCAAACAAATTTACAAGAAAAAAACAAACAACCCCATCAAAAAGTGGGCAGAGGACATAAACAGACACTTCTCAAAAGAAGACATTTGTACAGGCAAAAAACACATGAAAAAATGCTCACCATCACTGGCCATCAGAGAAATGCAAATCAAAACCACAATGAGATACCATCTCACACCAGTTAGAATGGCCATCATTAAAAAATCAGGAAACAACAGGTGTTGGAGAGGATGTGGAGAAATAGGAACACTTTTACACTGTTGGTGGGACTGTAAACTAGTTCAACCATTGTGGAAGTCAGTGTGGCGATTCCTCAGGGATCTAGAACTAGAAATACCATTTGACCAAGCCATCCCATTACTGGGTATATACCCAAAGGACTGTAAATCATGCTGCTATAAACACACACGCACACGTATGTTTGTTGTGGCACTATTCACAATAGCAAAGACTTGGAACCAACCCAAATGTCCAACAACGATAGACTGGATTAAGAAAATGTGGCACGTATACACCATGGAATACTATGCAGCCATAAAAAATGATGAGTTCATGTCCTTTGTAGGGACATGGATGAAACTGGAAAACATCATTCTCAGTAAACTATCACAAGGACAAAAAACCAAACACTGCATGTTCTCACTCATAGGTGGGAATTGAACAATGAGAACCCATGGACACAGGAAGGGGAACATCGCACTCCGGGGACTGTTGTGGGATGGGGGGAGGGGGGAGGGACAGCATTAGGAGATATACCTAATGCTAAATGACGAGTTAATGGGTGCAGCAAACCAACTTGGCACATGTATACATATGTAACAAACCTGCACATTGTGCACATGTACCCTAAAACCTAAAGTATAATCATAAAAAAAAGAAAAGAAAATGTGGCACATATACACCATGGAATACTATGCAGCCATAAAAAGTGATGAGTTCATGTCCTTTGTAGGGACATGGATGAAACTGGAAACCATCATTCTCAGCAAACTATCTCAAGGACAAAAAACCAACCACCGCATGTTCTCAGTCATAGGTGAGAATTGAACAATGAGAACACATGGACACAGGAAGGGGATCATCACACTCTGGGGACTGTTTGGGGTGGGGGGAGGGGGGAGGTATAGCACTAGGAGGTATACCTAACGTAAATGACGAGTTAATGGGTGCAGCACACCAACATGGCACATGTATACATATGTAACAAACCTGCACATTGTTCACATGTACCCTAAAACTTAAAGTATAATAATAAAATTAAAAAATAAAATAAAATAACTAGGAGCTAAACATCGGGTACACATAGACATAAAGATGGGAACAACAGACACCGGGGACTACTAGAAATGGGAGGGAAGGGAGGGGCATGGGCTGTAAAACCAACTATTGGGTACTATGCTCACTACCCAAGTGACAGGATAATCCATACCCCAAATCTCAGTATCACACAATATGCCCACATAACAAACCTGCATATGTACCCTCTGAATCCAAAATAAAAGTTGAAAAAAAATAGAAAAAAAGAATTTGGATATTAAATTTTAGAAGCTTAAAAGAAGAGCCCTTTAGGGCACAGAAATTATATTAAAAGATTTGTATTTGAAAAAAGGCAAGCATTCTTTAATAATAACAAGTATTGGCATATAGTCCTACCACCTAGACAATCTCTGATGGTACACTAGTGATTAAAAATGATATATTCATGGTTTAAAATGGTTTAAAAATTCAAACTATGTAGATTGGTATAAAATGAAAATTAATGCATCCTTATCAAAACTTTAGATTAAAAGAACATAAGAAACGTATCAACAAATAATAAAGTGTATGGATTTAGATTCAAGCAAAGTAACTATTAAAATTATGACCAATGAGTCATGCCTATAACCCCAGAACTTTGAGAGGCCAAGGCAGGAGGATCACTTGAGCTCAGGAGTTCAAGACCAGCCTGGGCAACATAGTGACCTCATCTCTACAAAACAAAACAAAACAAAGCTAGGCATGGTGATGTGCACCTGCAGTCCCAGCTACTCAGGACACTGAGGCTGCAATGAGCCATGCTCATACCACTGCACTATAGCCCAGGCAGCAGAGCAAGACCTATTTCAAAAACAAAAAAGCAAACAAAAAATATTTATGATATATCTGAAAAATTTTGAGCACTGCAATTGAAAATTGATAATATTCAGGAAATGGTACTAATTTTTAGATGTGACATATTTCAGTTATATTTTGTTTTGTTTGTTTGTTTGTTTGTTTATACAGGGTCTCTTTCTGATCCCCAGGCTGGAGTGCAGCATTGCAATCATAGCTCACTGTAAACTTGAACTCCTGACCTCAAGTGATCCTCCCACCTGGGTCTCCCGAAGTTCTGGGATTACAGGTATGAGCCACCCTGTCCTGGTCTATCTATTTTAGTTACAAATTTTTAAAAGAATCCTTATATCTAAGAGCTGTACTGTCCAGTTGTGTAGCCCCTAGCCACATGTGACTGTTTACATTTAGATTTGAGTCAATTAAAATAGGAAAAACTTAAAAAGTTTAGTTCCTCAGCCACCTCAGTCACATTTCCAGTGCTCTATTAGCCATGTATGGCTCGTGGATAGTACTGGAAAGTACATATATAGGATATTTTCATCATTGCAGAGAATCCTGTTGGACAACATTATCTTAGAGATATATACTGAAGTATTCCACTAGTGAATTCTGTAACACCTGAAAATTGCTTTAAAATAATAACAGTAGAACTAGAAGGAGAGTGAGTGAGGACATAAACAAAACAAGATTGACTACAAGTTAATCGTTATTGAAGCTGGGTGATCATGAAGAAAGGAATTATCTATTCTCCCTACTTATGTGTATGTTTAGAATTTTTCATAACAGAAGGTCACCACACCCTCTGCCTTTTAAGGAAAGTATCCACATCCTCTGCCTCAACCACTCTAGGCTCTGAGTATTTCTCCCTGTAGGCATTTTCTTTGGAATCCTTAGAAAAATAATTAAAATCATCTACATGTGCATATGACAGCTGTCTTCGTCTATTTGTATTGCGATAACAACACAACAGACTTTATAAATTACCCCGAAACTGGTAATTTATAAAGAAAAGAGGTTTATTTGGCTCATGGTTCTGCAGGCTGTACAAGAACCATGGCACCAGCATCTGCTTCTGATGAGAGCCTCAGGCCCCTGTCAATTGTGGCAGAAGGCAGAGTGAAGCTGGTGTGTGCAGAGGTCACGTGGTGAAGAAGAAGCAAGAGAGAGAGCTGGGAGGTGCCAGAATATTTTTAACAACCAGCACTTGCAGGAACTAGCACAGTGAGAACTCACTCATTACAAAGAGGATGGCACCAAGACATTTATGAGGGATCTGCTCCCATGACCCAAACACCTCCCACTAGACCCCACTCCCAACATTGGGCTTCAACATTCAATATGAGATTTGGACGGGGGCAAACAAATGAAACTATAGCAACAACATTTCATATACTTTGTAAATTTGCCTAGGAGGATAATACAATACATGCTATTCAGTTATTTGCATTTTTATCAAATATTCAGCACATGCAAATCTGCCTCATTCTTTCTAAAGGCTACTCAGTGTTACATTGTATAGGTGTGTCGTAATTTACTTAAATAGCCACCTGTGGATGGATGCGGAGTAATGAATGCATTTGGGAAGATCCTAGATTAGGTGAGAAAGACCTGTGAATTACCTACATGAGCGAGATGGATCAGATTAAATTAATTCAGTGAAATAGAAGAGCTCAGATTCAAAAAACATTAAAGAAGTAAAATTAAGAGAACTTGGTGATTTCTTATAAATGAAGAATGAGGGAGAAGAAAAGGGAGAGGACTCTTGGTTTTTTGGCTTGAACAAATAGTGATGCCAGTCTCTAAAGAGAGAAATGAAATCACCCTCACAGGAAGAGAAAGCTGATGAGCTTTGTTTTAGACATGTTAAGATTCAGGTGCCTATAAGTCCTCCCAGCAGAGGTGTGGGGTAAACAGTTGGCTATATGCATCTAAGGTCAGAAGAGGGTGGAGAAATTGAAGTAGAGCTTATCAGCATATACACGGTGATGGAAACCAGAGGAGTGAATGAAACTACCTCTAATTTTCTAGTTCTCACCTCCCTACTCAAAGTGTATGATAAGGCTCCTCCAACTCTCAATCTCTCAGGCCTATGCACACACACAGATGGAATGGTTCTACAGCCAACCTCATGATTCACTGTTATATGACATCCAGTTCTCACATATGCATTATTCGTGAACACAGAGAGAGTGACATGATAAGATCTGTGTTACGTGATGGAAAAGTGAAAGCTGGGAAGCTATGAATTATTTTTCTAGTCATCTATATGAATAAGAATGAAGGCTTAATCTGGGCAGGGAAATGGGCATGGATGTGAGGTAATAGATTTGGGGAATATTTGTGCTAATAACTATTAAAAGTTGTAAGGTGCATAGGCCCACTCAGATCATCTTAAGTAGTATATTATAAAGATGAATGAGAAAATAAGAAATATGAAACTATCTACATATTTTCAGCAGGTTTCAAAGAGATATGGATCATCATCAAGGTATGACACAACTCATACCACCTGATAGTTTCAACTTATTCAAGATTTTCTGCTTATTCATGACTTTGCTACCTCATGGCTTTGACTTTTACAGTGTTTTCTGCATTGCTGTCTGTTTCTGTGTTTCTCTACCATTTGTGTACTTCTCTGTATGTCTCACATTCAAATTCCCCAAGAGAGAATATAATTGGTTGAAGAAATCATTAGCCGATGTGGGGTAGCCTTGTGAAGAAGAAAGCTTTTATGCCTCCTCATGGGTTGCCTCTAAGTCACATTTTATTTTTTCTTCAGTGGAGCTTTTATGTATTATTAATACAAATGTGTAATTCCCTGAAGTTCAAAAGAAAAGCTTTATTTTTATATTATATATTTCATTTACATTTTTATTTTTGTATTTAGATTGTTGCCAGATGAGGCTGGTAGTGTCTAACTCCTAAAAAGCCTCGCGAGCTGTGAAGAATTTCTCATAGTCTTTCCTTCAATCTTGTAGTCTAAGAAAACTAATTTGAAAAATATCAAGACTGGGTTTATCTCTCAAGGTAAACTCTAATTAAATAGGTCCGTAGAGTGACGTAAGCACTAGAATGTCAATTTATCAATTTATGGTCAGAAATTTTAAATTATAGAGAACTAAATTATTAAGTCCATGTGACTTATACATTCTCTCTCAATGGGAAGACTCACATCTTTATTCCCTGCAAGAAGAAAAGGAAGGGTAAAGGACACAATGTGCATGCCAGCTGAGACTGTCTCCTCCCATCTTCTTAAGAGCATTTTTAGGAAGCCTCACCCAAAAACTTCTGCTTATATTACAGCAACCAGAACCACGTTACGGGGCCATAATTTATCTGCAAGGTGGACTGAGAAATATAGGTTTTGGCTTGACACACTACCACCCACAAATAAATTGTGATTCCCCTTAGAAATAGAAAAAAATGAATATTAAGTATATAACCATCAGTCTCTTCACAAAAATAAACCCAAAAAGTAGAAGACATGGGATATAGGAAATGTAGAATCCATTATAGGAGAAAAGTAGAGATTTTCCAGATTGACAGTGAAGAATGAGGGTTATACAGAAAGCCTAGAGAGAAACAGATACAGATTGAGTCAGGAATATTAAAGACTCTAGGAGCAAAATGGAACCAATTATTCGAGACATTTATTCCTGCTGACAGTAGCTATGCTGCTCCGTGAAAAATTGGGACTAATTAATAAAGGCACAGCACACTAGGCAAATGAAAATGAAGAATTATTACTACAGAAAAAAATAACAGTTTTAGAAGTCATGTGTTGGGAATAATGCTCAAAATCCTAAGGAAATTGAACACTCAAAACAAAGGATTCTTAGCAAAGCAATTTTACTTTTGCACAGAGGGTTGCTTCTCCTCGGCCAGTCACCATGAGAGCACACCTGAACAAAGGGTCATGAGAGCTTTTATTCCTGGTGCAAGTCCTGCTGCAGTACCCTTTCCCCATTGGCTGGGGTTGGGCCGTACAATCTAAACTATTCCCGGGTAACTAAATATTTGAAACTTTTTTAGATTAGGCGGGCATGTAAGGGAGAGAGGGGAAAGGGGAAGGGGTGTCTGCAATGAGCTAGAGAGCTAGTCTTCTTTCCAAATAAGCAAAAGAATGTGAGCTGGTACTGATAACGCCTGGTACTGTGGCATGTCTGGGCATGTAACAAATGCAGAAAGGAAGAAAAAAGGAGAAAAAGGAAAAAGGGGTGGTGGGGGTACTATGAATTAAAGAATAAAGGATTGAGCAGGCTATTTGAAGAGAAACCTCATCATATCCCATAGATTTCCCCTTCTTCTTTTTATAACTTTTTCTCTTCAAATCTTTTTAGCATAATTTGACTCTGTTGTTCTACTTGGTCTTCTAGAAGGAAAAGCTCATTTGAATAAGGGGGAGGAGGATCATAAGAGGTTTTGGTGACAGCTGTTTCAATAAGTCTTTATATTAGTCCTTGTGCACAGGGTATAATACAGCATCCTACAAGAATAAGCAACCCTATTCCGATGGCCAGAGACATGAGGATTGAGGACATAAGTCCCTTCCATCTACCGAACAAATTTCCCATTAAATTTGTGAAGGGATAGTTTAGTCCAAGAGTTTTTGGCTAGTTCATTTGATAAGACAGTAAGACCTTGTAATGCTTTAGCTATGGTCCCACTAGGAGCAGTATTATTAGGGATATAAGCACAGCATTGGGTCCCGATCATGACACAAACTCCACCCTCCTTTGCTAATATCATGTCTAATGCTACCCTATTTCCCCAGGTCATTTGACTGGTGGGTCCTAGTTGTTCAGCCATCCCTTTACTAGCATCTCTAGTATTAATAATTAATAAATCATTGTTGATTGTAATAAATGTAATTTATCCAATTCACATTTTTACTTACAGTTAACCACCAGAAGAACATAGATTCAAATCCGGCAGTTATTTGATTTTGGGCGTTAAATTCATTTGGCACTCCTCTTGGGACCCCAATGGCATCTATATAAACATGAGAATTGAAGGACCCATGGGGGGGCCTCTTTTGTTCGATGATATTTGTTTGGTTCCTATCCTTTCTGGTTGATGAAATGTCAGGGTGAAACGGATGGCCAATTAAATTAGAGCACAAATTCCGCTCCAGTTACTTGGCAGAGTGTCCAGTATTGGTCTACCACAATACCACCACATATCCTCTCGAGGATGGCTAAGGGCAGACTGATGGGTAAGCTCTTGGAAGGACTTAAGCTTACTGCATCCTGTTAAGGCTTCCAGGAATGCCCAGTTTTCTCCCTGTCATGAGAGACGTGAAGTAAAATTGGCGTTGGGAGATGGATGCTGAATGGCCCTTGGGGGCTGACCCACAGGGTTTCAAACTTCAGGGAACAGCAGAGAAAGAGCATGGCATGATTTATTGCCCCAGGCTGAGGGATTTTGGAAGAGAGCTACCATACAGCTCATGCCTGGTCAGCTGGAAGACCATCTAAGTGGAACAGGGACAATCTGGGCTTCTGGTCTTACTGTGCACACAGCGTAACATTCACTTTTGTTTAAAGTGCGGACGGAATATTTAATCTTTTCCAGCCAAGCATTTGCATCTTGATATCCTGTTTCTAGAGCTATAGTTTGCCTTAAGTTTTCTACCTCCACAACTGTTACCTTGGTTGGGTCATTTTGGAGATGGGAAGAGGACGTTGGACTCGCTATACTTGGGGAGAGCGTTGGGTTCCACATGTCTCCTGGACTCTGGGCCTGAATTCCTTTATTATTGTTAACCAGTGGTTTAACTAACCTTAGGCAGAAGATTCCTATAGGGTCTTATCCTGAAACATCTGCTTCTAACCCATACCATTCGAATATAGAGGGTTCTTGGGCTATTGTCCGGGGATGATTTATAATCAGCAGCAAGCGGTTACAGTGCAATAGCTTACAATTTGGTGGGGTGTGACCACGGACTAGTTGGAGTTTTTGTCTTAGTCCCCGTAACCTATTTGAAGCAGGCAGCCTGGCTGTCCACCCTTTGTACTTAGTGGTCCATCAAACATCTGCCCAGTCACTACAGGGACCTTTTAAAGTTCCATACTTATACTTGGTTGACTCTTTGCAGTATGGGCATAGATACTTATCAACATGGGATACCTTCCTTTGAGCTTGCTCATCTCCGCACGGGATGACTGAACAGATGTCGAAGAGAAGGGTTAAAGGATGGCTAGCCTGAGTTACATTGATGACAAGATGACCTTCTGTTGAAAAGAAAATAAGTAAGTGATTATTAAGCTCTTTTTAGAGTTAGTTTTGTGGGGGTGAGCCCTGGAGTGACAGTCTATGATTCTGAAGGTGGCAGCATCTTTTTGACTTGGGTGTGATAAGTCCATCCTCTTTCCGCTGTCCAGACTGCAGTCTCAGTAGTTAGGAGCACTAGGTAGGGTCTTTCCCAAGCTGGTTCGAGTTTCCCTTCCTTCTACCCTTTGATGAGGACATGGTCTCTAGGCTGATGCTGATGTGCTGGAAACTCCAGGGGTGGCGCCTGTGCTAGGAGACCTTTACTCTTAAGGCAGGAGAAGATAGAGGATAGACCAAGTGTATAAATTTTGAGGAAATGATCTTTTGTTTCAAATGTAGGGATGTCAGCGGTAGAGTGTAAGTAGAGCAATCCGTAGAGCATTTCATAAGGGGAAAGGCCAATATCTCTCCAAGGGGCAGTCTGGATTCTTAACAAAGCAATAGGAAGACATTTAGTCCATGGCAATCGGGTTCTAAAACTAACTTAAGTGTTTTTTTAGAGTCTGATTCTTCTGCTCTACTCTTCCTGAGGAGGATGGATGCCAAGGGGTATGATATTCCCAATTTATATCTAGTAACTGGGCTACCTTCTTAATGACATGTGCAGTGAAATGGGTTCCATTATCTGAATCAATATTTTCTACTAGTCCAAATCTGGGTACGATGTTTTCAATTAATGCTTTAACTACATTATTGGCTGTTGCACTTGAGAATGGGATAGCCTCTACCCAGTGGGTAAAGTGGTCTATTGTTACTAATAAGTATTTTAAACAACCGACTGGGGGCATTTCAGTATAATCAATCTGAACACTTTGAAATGGTCTCAGCCCTGGATTCCTTCCTCCAAGGGGCAATTTCCTTAGAATCTGCTTATTAGTCTTTTTTACATATTAAACAACTATCTATAACTTGTTTGGCCAGGGTGTAAATTCCTATACACCCATAAACCTGGAGAACTTCATCATACATTGCCTGGGGTCCCCAATGGGTCCCCTGATGTAATTGAGACGAGACCTCCCTCGTGAGAGGTATTGACAACATCTCCCTTTGGTCTGGTAATATCCATTTCCCTTCTGTGTTCTCTTTAGCTCCTATTCTTATTAACTTCTCTTTTTCAATGGAAGAGAAAATGGGGGTTGCAGTAGGAGAAGGAAGGCATGGAGTTAAATGAAAAACAGGCATTTCGGAAGAAACAGCAGCTTGCTGTGCTATCTGATCCACGAGATTATTTCCCCAACTTGTGAAAGACAAGTCCCTTTGATGCCCTGGGACATGTACAATAGCTATCTCTTCTGACAATTGGAGATTATGGAGGACACAAGCAATTAGTTCTCTATGAACTAAATCTTGGCCTCTACTATTGATAAGACCCCTCTCCATCCAAATTTTTCCAAATGTGTGTGCCACCCCAAAGGCATACTTAGAGTCAGTATAGATAGTTCCTTCTTGGTTTTGTAAATGTTCTAAAGCTTGGCTGAGTGCAAACAGTTCACACGTCTGGGCAGACCAATTATTTGGCAGTCTTCCTGATTCTACTTCTTCAAGCGTTTCTCCATCAATCACTGAATACCCATGATGTCTTTTCCCTTCCATTACCCAGGAGGAGCCATCTATGAATAAGTGCCCCCCTGTCTTGAAGGGAGTTTCTCCTAAGTCTGGTCGAACTTTTGTATAGTAATCAATCAGATCTAAACATGCGTGCTCTCTTTTTAAGTTTGGATCCCCTGTCAAAAAGGCTTTTGGATTAAGTGAATTATCAGTAGTTAATATTAAATCATCTTTTTCCAGTAGGATAGTCTCATATTTTAAAATCCTTGAGTCAGTGATCCACCTTCCTGCTTTCTGATTTAAAATAGTTCTAACTTGGTGGGGTGTGCTTACTGTTAACTTTCCTCCAAAGGTTAAATTCCTACTTTCTTCAACTAATACTGCTGTAGCCGTGATGGATTGGATACACTGGGGCCGCTCAAAAGTGACTGGGTCTGAGACCTTTAACAAGAAGTCCACGGGCTGTCGATTGCCTCCATGCCCTTGGGTAAGAACTCCTAGAGCTACCCCATTATTTACGTTAATAAAAACTCTAGGGAGTGTAGAGCTAGAATAAGGGCAGTTATGAGCATCTCCTTTAATTCCTCAATTTGCTGGATTTCCTCAGAAGTCCACAAGAGACAATCAGGCTTGCACTGGGCAAGTTTCTCATATAGAAGTTTACTTTTTAATGCATACGAGTCAATCCATAAACAGCAATATCTAATTAGTCCTAAAAATTTCCTGAGTTCTTGTTTATTTTGAGGCAGTGGTAGAGAAACAATTCCCTCCACTCTTTCAGGTCCTATTCTTTGTTTACCTGCACTGACTAGGTGACCTAAATATTTAACTTCAGGTTCTACATACTGAAGTTTCCCTTTTGAGACCCACAACCCCTCACATTGCAAGTGATTGAGAATATGTGTAGAGAAGTTGCCTACTCCCTTTATATCTTTACCAGATATAAGAAGATCATCTATGTACTGAAGCAGGCATATTTGCTTAGGGACTATGACTTTCTCTAGTACTTGTTCTGGGATCTGACCAAAGAGGTTGGGGGAGCCTGTGAACCACTGGGGCAAGACTGTCCGTCGATATTGTTGTCTCAGCCCTGAATGGGGGTCTTTCCACTCAAAAGCAAATATATCTCAGCTATCCTTAGCCAAGGGGCATGCCAGAAGGCATCCTTTAAAGCTATCACTGTAAACAATGGATGATTGTACAGAATTTTGCTAAGAATGGTGTAAGGGTTAGGAACAATGGGGTGAGTAGTCTGGACTACTTGATTAATAGCTCTAAGGTCTTGCACTAATCGATAGGACCCATCTGATTTCTTGACAGGCATGATTGGGGTATTGTAAGGAGACATACAGGGTTCAAGAAGCCCATCTTTAATGAGATCCTTAATTACAGGCTTTAGCCCTACTCTGCCCTCTAAAGGAATGGGGTACTGCTTTCTCCTTACTATTTCCCCAGAATTTTTTAGTTTGATATGTACTGGAGAGATTCGGAGTTTCCCTCTATTTCTTTCCTTTGACCAGACATCAGGATGAATATATTTCTCATCTACAGCAGTGAGTAAATGTAGTGAAGTGAGGAATCCTTTAGGGCCCACTTGAAGACCTATACCTAGCCTTACCATTAAGTCTCTTCCTAATAGATTAGTTCCCACTTCAGGAATTAATAAAAATTGAATATGAGTAAATCGATCTTGATATCTGACTTCTGTGCTTTCTAAAATTTTTGCCTTAAATCCTTCTACTTTTACCCCGGTGACTAAAAATTCTTCTGAAGAGCAGGTAAGACTAGGTGGAGGGAAACAAACAGAGGAGTGTGAAGCCCCTGAATCAACTAAAAAGGTGATAAATCCACGTTTAGGTCCCACCTCCAAATTTATCAAGGGCTCCTGGTGGGACTCAAAATAAAAGAGGCAGATCCCCTGACTCCCCTATTGTTCTTCAGAAGTCATGAGTGTAAAAATTTCTCTCTCTCCCTTTAGTTCAGGACATTCCCTCTTAAAGTGGCCTGTTCTTCCACATCTGTAGCATCTATCTTGTCCTTCTTCCATCTCAGTCTTAGCATTCTCAGCCCTTGCTCCCCTATACACCCCTTAGGGGGCTTATTAAATGAGGACCTTGACCCTCCAGATGGAGGCTTTGGTCCTCTAAAGGAGGGTTTAGGCCCCTTATAATCTCTGGCCCCTTGAAAGCCCTGCTTAGAGATATATGGATTTGGAGCCATCTGTTGGAAGGCAGAAAACATAAGTTTTGTCTTTTGTTTTTGTTTTTTTTTCCTCATCTCTTCTCACACATACTTTTTGAGCCTCCCTGAGCAGTTCACTCAGAGGATGATCCTCCCAACTTTCTATCTTTTGTAATTTTCTTGAAATGTTTGGTCAACTTTTAGTAACAAAGTGAAGTTTTAACATTCCTTGTCCAAGGGGGTTTTCCAAATCAAGGCCTGCATATTGTCTCATTTGCTCCCTCAATCTATTTAAGAATCTAGCAAGTCCCTCATCTTTTTCCTGTTGAATATCAAATGCTTTAGAAAGATTTTGAGTTCGGGGTACTGATTCTCGAATTCCTTTTATTATCATCTTCCTTATGTCCTGCATGTTTTCCCGGTGATTTGCATTGTTATTGTCCCACTGGGGGTCTTGGGTGGGAAATTTATGGTCTGCAGGAGGAACATTTTGAGCAGAAGGGTGCTGACGTTCCCAAACCACCATAGCAGCCCTCCGAATCATACTTTGTTCTTTCCCTGAAAAGAGGACACCCAAAATGGACATTAACTCAGCCCAGTGTATATCTGAGGCCCTAGAAATTGATCAGTTTGATCTGCTACTCCATAAGGGTCATCCAGTAATGGCTTAAGCTCCTTTTTAAAATTCTGGACTTCTGAACTGGTCAAGGGAGCGTTTACAAAGCCAATAGCCACCCCCTGTCCTTGTGGTACCACTCTTAGAGCAAAGAAAGTTGGATCTGGCTCTTTAGGTGTGGAGGGAAATGGAAAGTTTTGAATATCTTTTTTACATTGCTCTATCTCACACTGAAGCCCCTTTAAAGAGGGATACTTAATAGTTTGGTGGTAGGGGTGGGGCAGGCTCACAAGATGGTAATTCTGCAAAGTGAGAATTATAGGGAGGAGGAGCAATATGAATATATGAGTATAGGCACCACAAGTGGGGGAGGGATCTGCAGCAGCAACTGGGGGAATGGAACACGGGCAAGTGACACAGGTGAGGGAGTGGCCTGAAACAGCTGGGGAGTAACCCAAAACCGCAGCCAGAAGGACCGAAACCGGAGGAGCGGGATCGGGGACAACTGGAAGAGTGACACAAGCAGGGGAGGGACTCGAAATGGAAACGGGAGCTGGAGGGGCGGGATTGGGGGCAACCAGAAGAATGATGCAAACAGGGGAGGGACCTGAAACGGAAATGGGAACCAGAAGGGCGGGATCAGGGGCCTCCAGAAGAGTGACGCAAGCAGGGGAGGGACCTGAAACGGGAACCGGAGGGGCGGGATTGGGGGCAGCTGGAAGAGTGACACAAGCAGGGGAGGGACCTGAAACAGGAACTGGAGGAGTGGGATGGGGGCACTGAATGGAGGAAGATGATCTAGAGGGTCCCACGTGTTAGTGGGTGTGGGTTGTCTAGACATGGGAACTCTTTCCCTTCCAGAGGGGCTGGCTTCTGGCTTTCTCCCTCCGGAGTCTAAAGGGTAAAGGACAGGTCCCTGCCACCAATAGAGGGTGTAATCGATTTCTTCCTGGGAAACAGGGCTCTTATCATTAACATGCTCAGTTAAGAGCTGACAAATCCGCTCCTCATTTGACCCAAATTTTGGCCAGAAAAGTGAGGGTTTCAAGATGGGTTCTTGAGCCTAAATAAAAGAACAATATTGTATCATCTGCTGTTTTCGTTTATACTTGGTCGTCTCATTATCTTTCCAATACTTTAGCATAAGCCCCAAGGGGCTATCAGAAGGAATTTCATTGCTCTCTTGACTCTTTAGTTTTCCTGTCTTACATGAAACATTCCCCATCTTAGGAGTTATGGGGGGGCTCCAACCTCTCCTGTTAGAGGTGTCCACCCTCCTCTTTCTAGAGGCTCAATGAGGCTTTAAGAGGGGGTTCAACCTCTTGTGTTAGAGATGTCCTACCGCCCCCTTTCTGGAGGCTTAGCTTCTCCCGTTAAGGGTTTCCTGCATATCCTATAGCTCACCCCTCTGGAGGCTCCTTGCACCCTTCTTTCTCTTTGTCTACTCTGACCGTTCATGCCCCTAGTCGATAGATGGCAACACGAAACCACAGAGAAGACTCACTCACTCCACACAACCATAATGCTTAGCCCCATTCACACACTGTCAAACTCCAAATTATCCTGAACACCAAGGAAATAATTTGTCACCTTTGTGAAGTCTCCTCCCTTATTCCATGCACAAGAATTACCTGGTCCTCTTATTGCCACGGTCTTGCAAGCCTCTCCTCCCCACTTTGCTGAGAACCCAGATTTATTCATCACAACGGGTGGGCCCTGATTCCCCTCACCCTCTGGCCACTGTAACAAGACAGTGGGACCCCTGGGTGGGGTGACCAAAGACCCCCTTCCCAAAGGAGAATATTTGAGCCCCATGTTTGGGCACCAGAATTTTTGGGAATAACGCTCAAAATCCTGAGGAAATTAAACACTCAAACAAAGGATTCTTAACCAAGCAATTTTACTTTTGCACAGAAGGTTGCTTCTCCTTGGCCAGTCACCATGAGAGCACATCTGAACAAAGGGGCATGAGAGCCTTTATTCCTAATGCAAGTCCTGACCCTGTACTCTTTCCCCAATGGCCGGGGTCAGGCCCTACAATCTAAACTAGTCCCATTTAGCTAAACATTTGAACCTTTTTTAGATAAGGTGGGCACATAAGGGAGATAGGGGAAAGGAGTAGGGGTGTCTGCAATGAGCTAGAGAGCTAGTCTTCTTTCCAAATAAGGAAAGGAATGTGAGCTGGTACTGATAATGCCTGGTACTGTGGCATGTCTGGGTATGTAACAAAGGCAGAAAGGAAGAAAAAAGAAAGGAAAAACGGGTGGGGGGGGTACCATGAATTAAAGAATAAAGGATTGATCAGGCTATTTGAAGAGAAACTTCATCATATTCCCACACCTAAAAAGCTATAGAGGGCTGGTGATATCATTTACTAAAATGGAGGAGACAAGACTTTTCTGACTTGGAATCTAGAGAATTTAGTGGTTTAGGATGAGTGGTGAGTTTAGGTTTGTACACATTGAGTTCACAGTGGATGTGTGGCCTTTGCAGAGATATTTGGTGGGCAGTTGAGTTATCAGGACAAGTAGTACAGTTGAAGGAGAGTACAGAGAATGAAAAGAGGAGCCAGAGTAAGAAGGACTCTTTAGGGATATTACTATGTAAAAAAATACAGAAAGGAAGCTAAGAAAGAACAGTCTCAAAAGTAGAAGGAAAAATAGTAGGATGGAGTAATGGAAGTTGACAGAGGAAAGAATTCCAAGACAGAAAGACCACCGGGACACAAGTAAGGCAAGCACTGAAAAGTATCCATTGGATTGCACAATTGTGATATAATAAGTAGGTTTGAAATTAATCTTCTTCTCTCTGTCAGAGCCTGGAGGCTCAGACATTTAAAGGTGTTTTTGCCCAATGGCCCCTTCTGAATTTCTTCTGGGCTGCAAAGAAATCCCATCTGTATATCTCATTTATTAATTCCTGTTCTAATGAAACTTTAGAATATAAAGCCTTTGCAATTGAATACTTGTATCTTAAAATCCGGAAACTAACCTTTCAAACTGCTTTTTTGATTTTCCTCACTGAGGCTAAAAGTATAATAGAATTTATATTTTGTTCAGAATCTACAATGAGATAATACTTGAATAATAGTTTGGAGCCCATATTCCCTTAGCAATTCATAACGAGTATCATGTTACAGGCTTTGAAAGTATTTTTTTTTTATTTTTTGAGACGGAGTCTCATTCTGTCACCCAAGCTGGAGTGCAGTGGCACAATCTTGGCTCACTGCAACCTCTGCCTCCCAGGTTCAAGCGATTCTCCTGCCTCAGCCACCTGAGTAGCTTGGATTACAGGCTTCTGCCACCATGCCCGGCTAAATTTTGTATTTTTAGTAGAGATGGGGTTTTGCTATGTTGGCCAGGCTGGTCTCAAACTCCTGACCTCAGGTGATCCTCCGTCCTCAGCTTCCCAAATTGCTGAGATTACAAGCGTGAGCCACCACACCCGGCCCGAAAGTCTTAAGTGAAGAAACCATATCATCTTTGTTTAGCTCAATATTCCTCAGTTATTTGAGCCTATAAATTGTTTTTACAAATAATAATTAACAAGCCCTGATATAACTGTTCCTTGGCACATCCTTTGAAAAATGTCTCTGTCCTATTGCTGCTATAACACCCCCTGCCAAAAAAAAAAAAAAAGGAAAGAAGAAAAATGTCTCTGAAGGCATCACTGAAAAAGCAAGAGCAAAGAAAGGACAGAGATAATCTCTAGGACGGTATCTTAACCTCTAGAGAGTGATATGAAGACACTGTGTTAACACCAGGAAGGAGTAATGAGTGTCTGAACTCAAACAGTCTGAGTCTTAGTACAAAGGAGGGGATGAAGTGGGATTGATTCGGTTGAGAGAAGAAGAAGTGAAGCTGGGAGAGAAAGAGGATTGGAAGATGACAACAAAGGCTTCAGGTTTGGGCAACTATGCGTATGACGGGAAGCTTGGAAGAGGAAGTCTTTAAGATGACTAATGTTTCTGAGAAGAAAAAAATAGAAATAATGCATTGCTTTCTGTAAGTTGAAGAGTCATATTATGTGGGTGGAATTGAGAGGAAATGCAGCATTTTTCAGAAAAGAATGGGTTGAGAATAATTTAACCATAACTAGGATTGCTGGGAAACCATTGTCCTGTTTGATGAGTGTTATGTTTCTTTTTTTTTTTTTTTTTTTTGAGACGGAGTCTCTCTCTGTCGCCCAGGCTGGAGTGCAGTGGCATGATCTCGGCTCACTGCAAGCTCTGCCTCCGGGTTCACGCCATTCTCCTGCCTCAGCCTCTGGAGTAACTGGGACTACAGACACCCGCGACCACGCCCAGAGAATTTTTTGTATTTTTAGTGGAGACGGGGTTTCACCATGTTAGCCAGGATGGTTTCAATCTCCTGACCTCATGATCAGCCTGCCTCAGCCTCCCAAAGTGCTGGGATTATAGGTGTGAGCCACCGCCCCTGGCCTGGTGAGTGTATATTTCTAAGGGTAGATTATGGTTCCAGGAGGAGGGCCATTACGGTGAAACTAACAGAATGTGGCTGTAGAAAGTGAGGCAAATAACAGAAAATTTGAGCCACTCTTCTTCTACTTGGAAACTCCTAGCAGCCATCATTGACATTCACATTGTTGAGTAACTACTACATAGACTACACTGGATTAGATGACTCTTCTGAGATGGAAAGGAAATGACCACTTTCTGTTTTGTTTTGTTTTGTTTTGTTTTGTTTTGTTTTTGAGACGGAGTCTCGCTCTGTCACCAGGCTGGAGTGCAGTGGCACAATCTCGGCTCACTGCAAGCTCTGCCTCCCAGGTTCAAGCAGTTCTCTTGCCTCAGCCTCCCAAGTAGTTGGGACTACAGGTGCATGCCACCATGCCTGGTTAATTTTTTTTTTTTTTTGTATTTCAGTAGAGACAGGGTTTCACCATGTTGCCCAGACTGGTCTCAAACTCCTGACCTCGTGATCCGCCTGCCCTGGCCTCCCAAAGTGCTAGGATTACAGGTGTGAGCCATCACGCCCGGCCGGAAATGACCATTTTCTAATGAAGCCCTGAGTGAGCTGGTAGTAAGCTTTGCCATTGGATGCAGAACAAGAGGGGAAGGATTTTAGGACTAAGATAAATTGAGAAAGTGTTTATTCAAGACAGTTTGAAGGCAATACATGCAAAGCAGAAAATCATAATTGCTAAGAAAAACTAATAAAGCTAAAAATAAATCATATCCAGCATCAGTCCAAAGTACAGGTCAATATGGCAATCAAATCATTAGCCAGAAGAATCAGAAAGTAGAAAGCAATAAGAGTAAAAAATATATTGAGGAGGCCAGGCACAGTGGCTCATGCCTGGAATCCCAACACTTTGGGAGGCTGAGGTGGGTGGGGGGATGGCTTGAAACCAGCCTGGGTGACAGAGTAAGCCCGCCTCTGAAAGAAAAGATGGAAGAGAGTAGTTCAGGACTATGTCTTTGAATTTGGGTGAGGTGAACACTCCCCTTTTATGCCGTGCCAGTGTAATGGTTGAGGTGTTTGGTGGCTTGATGGAATTATTCAGGCTGATCAAGAGTAAGGAGAAGGAAAGTAAAAGAATGGAGGCAGGAAAGTGTATGTAAAGAGGTTGTGCCTAATAAGCCTGTTAGCTGAAAGGGAAGCAAAGAGAGCCTGGAGGAGGGAGGTAGAGAGGAAAGGAAAGTATAACCAGGAAGTCAATTAGATTAGAGTAGCATGGTAGACTGGAAAAAATAATGAATTTTCTTATTTCAGTCTGCTTCATTCTGAAATTTCTTTTAGGAACATTCTGAACTCTGAAACACAGGAACAGGAGCAGAGGAAGAGAATAGCACTACAATCCAGGATTGAACCTTAGAAAAAAATGAGTGAATCCCTATACTGACACAACTCCATTCCAGGTGCAGTTCTCTGGGGCTGCACCACTTTGTACTGAAAGAAGCAGCAGCTAGCCAAACCTAACAGCCGTAATACTCACCTACAAAATGACAAGGTTTATAAATAACCATAGCTGCTCCTTGTATGATGACAGAAGCCCCACGTTTTGGGGAATGCCACCAGGTGGTAAACCTCTTAAATGCAAAGTGGAGTGGCCAGGTGTCCCACATCATGCCCCCAAATCTGAGTTCTTGAGTACATGGTATTTCTCCACTAACTCAGGGTTCTGGCACCTAATTGGGGTGGAAACGAAGTTCCTAGATTCAAACTGGGACTTGCATTTTGCCATAATTGCTGCTAGGCCCATTTGTGCAAGGAAGACCCTATTGTCACAGTTCCTAGATTTATTTTTTAACTAATGTCTTTAAATTATTCTTAAAAGATAATTTTTAAAGGCAGAATAATGACTCATACAAATATAAAATAAAGGTTGTCAAAATTTTACTTACCTTTTTTTTTGTTTTTTTGAGACAAGCTCTGACTCTGTTGCTGAGCCTAGAGCGCAGTGGCGTAATCAAGGGTCACTGCAGCCACGACCTCCTGTGCTCAAGCAATCCTTCTGCCTCAGCCTTCCAAGTAGCTAGGACTACAGGTAGGTGCTGCTGCACCCAGCCAAATTTTTTTTTGTAGGGACGGGGTCTTGCTCTGTTGCCCAGGCTGGTCTTGAACTCCTAGCCTCAAGTGATCCTAGCCTCCCAAAGTGCTGGGATTAGAGGCATGAGCCACTGTGCCCAGCCTTATTTTACTCTTAACCAAGAGACTAGTAAGTCATGACAACCAGTTCAAAGGAGAATTCTAAGAGCCATACACACACACATATATACAGACACTTAAGAATACTGAAATGAATTATCAAATAAAGCAAAACTGGCTTATTCCACAGGGGACAGGGGTAGGGAAAACAATTGTCACTCCACTAGACAGAACTCATTTGCACAACAGGAACAAGAATAATTTGCATCGCTAGTCATTGTTTAAATTTACAGTTATAAAATGGTTCAAAGATAATGAAAGGCACAAACCTCACAGAATCAGATAACCTGAAGGTTATGTGCTAAATGAGGCCTAATTTTCCACTGAAGACACTCGGACATTGCAGTCTTTCCCAAATTTTCCCTACATGACCCACCTTTATATGATATCCTACTTTTCCTGCCTTATATTTTTAAAGCTGTCTTTGTTCTCATTGCCCAGATTACATATTTCTGAAATTTGATGCTTTCTGGAAACAATCTACCCTGATTAGTCAGATTCTCTATAGAATTGCAGTTCTGTTGATTTTTATTTACTAATTCTTCCCATGTTACCTCCAATGCCATTTGTTTTCTGGTTGTGAAACAGGGAAGTTTCCCTTGTCCCCGTCGCGGGGCATGCAGTGGGGGTGTGGCTCGCTTCTTTAGCGCCCCATTGCTCAAACCTCTAGGAGAACATACAGACGGACGGGCAGGCTGTGGGGCTCCGACCCCATGACAGTGTCTAAAGGTGAATGTTTACAGCTGACGCCCCAGTGGGCGTGTGTTACAGGGCGCTCTCTTAGTTTGCCGTCTATAGGCGGATTGTGTTAACCAGCTCAATTACACCCCTTTCCTTATCACAAGGACAGAGGGATTTCTGTATCCCTGGGGTTTTTGCCTTGGTGTACCGGAAGAATCAGATCACATGTGGGCTTGGAGAATGAGTGCAAGGTTTTATTGAGTGAAAGTAGCTCTCAGCAGATCGGGAAGTCAGAAGGGAGATGGTTTTTCCCTGGAGTCCTGCCACTGGACCCTTCTCCAACCGCTCTGGCCAAACTTCGTCTTCTGCTGGTTGATGGCCTGCTGGTGCCTGTCAGCATGCTCTTCCGTGGTGTGCTCTCCATGACCAGCTATTTGTGTCTTCTTCTGTCCAGCCACTTGTGTGTGAGTGCCTAGTAGGGTCTCAGGTTTTTATAGGCACAGGACGGGGCATGGCAGGCCAGGGTGGTCTTGGGAAATGCAACATTTAGGCTCTAAGGCAGGAGTGCCTGTCCTCCGCTAGGTCCTTGGGGGTGGAGCCCTAGCCAGGGACCACGCCCTACTCTACCCAGCACTTCCCTTCCCCGCTTCCGCTTCTGTATCATTTAAAGGGACGATGCTCTTCCCTTCTCAGCACTCCAATATCAGTTGTAATATGACAGGTGACAATGTTACAAGGCTGTGTAGCAAAATGTTTTCTGGAAGCTAGCACTGTCAAGGAGGAAACTATAGGAGGAAAGGCAGTTGTGGTAATAGAACAAATCTACTAGAAATAACTAACCATGTGGTCTAGGAGGAAAGGAAGGGGCAAAGGTCTGGGTGGAGTGAATGGGGTTTAGAGATAGTATATTAATATAAGAGTTAGCTACTTAGGAGTAAATAAGGAGGTCTGGTTGAGAAAAGAATAATGCACAAGCATTGTGACAGGGACAGCGCAACCCACTATGTAAAGGTCAAGGACACAGAATGCTATGGAGAAGTTGCAGAGAGATGGCCTTAGTTACAGAATTATGTAGTATTTCCCCTGTTAATATCTCCCCTGTCCACAGGCCAAATGAAACACAGAAGGTATACACTTTGGCACCCTAGGCTTCTAGGTAAACAATATTTTTTCATAATGCGTTGGATACCTACAAAGGTTTAGGAATTCAGAATAAATAAGGCTGAAATATCAGATTATATCAAATTATAATACTGTTTCCCAGCATGCATTCAACTTTCAGTTACAGTAGCTGCTTTGGAATAGATTTCCTCTTTTTCTTTCTTTGCTATTTCAGATTTTGAATGTTTGAGCAGTAATCAAACCTAGAAAGCAACTCTCATGAACATTGTAGGCAGAACAAAGGCCTGAGGACCACCTTAATCCTAGCTCCAGTTTGTGGGGGATCACCTTAAAGGTTCTTGCAATTTCGGCCAGGCATGGTGGCTCATGCCTGTAATCCCAGCACTTTGGGAGGCTGAGGTGAGCGGATCACCTGAGGTCAGGAGTTCAAGGCCAGCCTGACCAATATGGTGAAACCCCATCTCTACTACAAATACAAAAACTAGTCGGACCTGGTGGTGCACACCTGCAATTCCAGCTACTCAGGAGGCTGAGGCAGGAGAATTCCTTGAATTTGGGATGCGGAAGTTGCAGTGAGCCGAGATTGTGCCATTGCACTCCAGCCTGGGTGAAAGAGCAAAACTCTGTCTCAAAAAAAAAAAAGAAAAGAAAAGAAAACTAGAGCTTTCCTCCAAATTATTAAGTTAATATTACTTTAGCATAGAAAACTGGAAAATACAGAAAAGTAGGAAGAAGAAAAAACTCACCCAAAGTCCTACCAATGACATCTATTAATCTGATTGCATTTATTTCCTATTTCTTTAAATAAGATTAAAAATGGTTCTGACTCTACAGTATATATTTTACATCCTGCTTTTTTCAATAACATATTATATTAAAATTTACTAAATCTGGGTATTTACATGAATGAAAATTAATCTTGACCCACAACTCACACCATTCACAAAAATTAATTCAAGATAGCTCATAGCCCTAATACAAAAGCTAAGACTATGAAGCTAATCTATAAAAGCTAAACACTAAAGCTACAACTATAAAGAAGAAAAGATAGAGAATATCTTTGCAATCTAGGCAAAGCTTTCTTAGAACAAAAAATGCTCTAACCAGAAAAGACAAAAAAAGATAGATTAGATTCATCAAAATTACTTTTATTTTTTGCTCATCAAAAGATGCTATTAAACTGAAAAAATGCAACAGATTGGGGAAAATATTTGCAATTTATATATCTGGCAAAGGACTTGTATCCAGAATATATAAAGAATCCCTATAAAATTCAATACTAAAAGGACAAACAATCCAGTTTCATTGCCTAAATTCACATCAAGTAGGTGGTCAAGTGGTTGCAGGTATCTCTCTAAAGAGAGATGGAAGGATTAGTTTGAAGCAGAAGCATCCTTGACAGAGAGGATTAGCTACAATCAGGAGTGAGGGAGAGTCTCAAGACATAGTAAGCAACTAAAAAATCCAATACAATATGACTAAGAGTTGGATATACTTTACTTTGGCTAAGCGGTCTGTATCAGTCAGCTTTTGCCACATAACAAACAACCACAAAATCTCAGAGGCATACAATGTCCATCTATTTCTCACATGTCTGAGGTTGGAGGAAACAACTCTACTTCAGGACTTGGTAGCTGGGGTGGTCCTACTTCTTTGGATCACACTTCTTTGGATACACACTTCTTGGATCAGCCAAGGTGGCTGTGCCCCAGATGCTTCATTCTAGGGCTCAGGATGAAGACAGAGCAGCTTCCCTGGAGACATTCTACTCATGGTGATATAAGAGGCACAAGAGGGCAAGCTTCGCTACACAAATATATTTCAAGTTTTTCTTTGACACAGAAAGTTACATTGCTTGAGTCCGAAGTCATTGTGAGAACTACCCACATTTAGAGTGGTGGTTCCCAGCTAGAGGAGATTCTGTCCCCCATGGGAGGGCATTGGCAATGTCTAGAGGCATTTTTGGTTGTCACAATCGCAGATGGTGAGTAATTATACTGACATCCATTAGGCAGAAGCCATGGATGCAGTTAAACATCCTACAATGCCCAGTACAGCTCTCCACAGCAAAGAATTACCCAGCCCCAATGTCAATAGTGCTGAGATTAAGAAACCCTGCTTTAGAGGGAGAAACTGAAAAGTTAGGTGGCAAATGGCATGGATACAGGAAAAGATGAAGAATTTAGACCTTTGATTCAGTCTACTGCAGATCTTAAATACGGATTCTCCTATTAGAATTCGTGATTGAAAATCTGGTAAATAATTAGCACTTGAAGATGATGATAATATGGAACTTTTAACCTAATCTTAACAGAAGTAAAACTAAAAATATATTAACCTGGCCCTCTCAAAGCCCGTCAGAACTTTGATTTTCTGATATTTTTCTCCATGCCTGAGCTCCCACGTATCATGCACAAAGAGGAAGACTGTAGGTCCTGGGCACATCCAAGTGCTACAGCTCTTTGCGCTTGTATAATTGCAGCAGCAAAATCACGTGTCATTGGAGAATGTTCACATTATAACTTCTAAAGCAGTTCCAAAAAAAGAAAACTTCAGAAAATATTCTCAATAAGTCAATCCCCATAACATTGCCCAATCTCAAAATCAATCACTGTTAAGTAATAAGAGAGCAGACAGTCATGAGTCTCCCTGTGGACTGGGTGTCAGGCTAGAACTGGTCGTTGCTCACTATTTTGAAGGTTAAGAACAGTTCAGGGCTGGTTCAGGTCCGGGTATGGTTGCTCATACCTGTAATCCTAGCACTTTGGGAGGCTGAGGCAGGTGGATCACTTGAGCTCAGGAGTTCGAGACCAGCCTGGGCAGCATGGTGAAACCCCGTCTCTACAAAAAAACACAAAATTTAGCTGGTTGTGGTGGCACAGGCCTGTAATCCCAGTTACTCGGGAGGCTGAGGCAGGAGAATCGCTTCAGCCCAGGAGGTGGAAGTTGCAGTGAGCCGTGATTGTGCCACTGCACTCCAGCCTGGGCAACAAAGACTCTGTCTCCAAAAACAAAACCGTTCAGGGAAATACCCATGTAGGGAAAGGGCGGTCAAGTCCTTGATATGTGGTTTTGGCCATAAATGATATTCCTAGTGGCTAAGATTTTACATGAGCCCGGACAACATAACAAGACCCCCCCAATTCTACAAAAATAAAAATTAAAAAATTAGCACACACCTGTAGTCCTAGTTCTTGGGAGGCTGAGGTGGGAGGATCGCTTGAGCCCAGGAGGCTGAGGCTGCATTATGCTATGATCACATCACTGCACTCCAACCTGGGTAACAGAGCAAGAACTTGTCTCAAAAAAAAGACCATTTTGATGCCTTGCCTTTGAAGATTACCTTAGCAATTTCGTCTGCCTGAAAAACAAAAACAGATCAGAAACAAAAAGGAGAAGGAAGAAAGCTATCTCATAATATTACAAAGCATTTTTGTAAAGCTGCAGCATGTTCTGCTGACACCCATGTCATTCAGTTAGCACCACTTCCTTATAGGAAAGAGAAAGTGAATGTAAGACATGTGGTGCAAGGTTGAGGCTATAGATTTAATGCAGAAGTCAAGATATTAATGAGTGAAAAATTCAGAATATACTAATACATGTAAGGTGGGATTTGGCTGATATGGGCCTTTACTGACTGTATTTGCCTTTCAGGAGTATATTGTTAGCTGCAAACAGTAGAATCCTTTCTAGCTAGTCTAAGAAAAAAATAAGGTGGAGAGATTTGTTAAACAATAACTGATAGCTCACAGATTCTCTGGGAGGATCAGAGGCCAGACTCTGAGGCCACATAGCCAAACCCAGTGCCCAGACCACAATTTGGGTGAGGTGGGGGTGTGGGTGCTTTTGAGGGTTTGTCACTGTCATTGTCATTAAACATCTATAATGCTCAGGATAAAGTACCAGAAGATCATTCCCGCTGTCTGTGACTATCTCGTCACACTGCCCTTGAAGAAATCCGGGTCTCATGTGGATACATATGATTCATAGAAAATAGGTCACATGATTGCACTATAACTATACAGGAATCTGAGCATGTGTAAGTTTTCTGGCTTCTACATTGAGAAGGTAGTACACAGAATGTAGAAAATACAAAAATGAAGGCGAATCTTTGATGTTGTGTGGCCACTGAAGGAGAATATCCACTACAGGAAGAAAGAAGGAAAATAAATAGTAACCAGTGTTCCATACCCTGAACTGGCAGACATGGTTAAGCCTTCAGCTTAGTAGGACTGCAACACAGGCTGCTGCAGATCTGGAAGATGAGATGCTGCAGGATTCTTGTTGACCTCACTAAACTTCTTGACTCTCTGTTTCCTTGTCAAGACAGCTGGGCACTCCTCAGGATCTGTGGATATTTCAGGGGTTCACAATCGCAGTCTAGTCTTTGAGAAGGTAATAGTTTCTTTGAAATTATTTATTTTGTTCCAGTAAAATGACTGTCCTATTGTTTGAAATTTATGTTTTTAGCTAAAAGCTTTGGTCTCCTGATAAAATTACTTCCAAAAAAGGGTAAATATTCTGTGGCTGTCACTTATACCCAAATGTAGATGACTTAAAGATCCTTTCCTGAAAGCTTGCCCCTTTCCTTTAAGTTGGATGTTCTGTTACTTGCAACTGAAAGCATTAAAACTGATTGAGTACCACTTTTAAACCATCAATAACTCAAAAATACATCATCTTAAAATAAGAACAAGTGGTTCTTATTTTAAGACTGGGGGCTGTGCCGTGCCATCCTGTTCAACTACCAGGAACAAGTTCCCCAACCTGTTGTAAGACCTCAGCTGTCATCCCTCTTTGGGAAGTTCTTTGAATATAAAGATCTGCCTCAACCAAAGTCACACTCCCTTCCCTGGATGCAGCCCACGCAGAATGGCTGGTCAGCATGAGCACATAAAGGCTGGGCTACCTATCCCCTACTCAGGATAACTCTCAATGACCATGCCAGCACGAGAGCTTTTCATGTAGTCAGCTGGGGCTTTTGTTGTGATTACATCACAGCTCATCTTCTCCATCTGTCCAATCCTGCCTCCTTCCCTTCCACAATTGTGGATTCCAAGGGCACCCCCTAAAATACTTCCTCATGCCAATCTTCATTGCAGTCTGCTTCCTGGTAAACTTCACCTATGGTAAATGGTATTTATTAGTTAGGATTAAGTTCAGATGCAGGTGATCAACAACCAACACAATAATGGTTCAGGTAGCACAGAAATTTATTACCCCCAAATCAAAGTCCACATCAGAGATCTAGAGGTAGTATGGTGCATCATGTTTTGGTGCAGAGATCAAGTTCTCTCTATCTTCTTGCTCCTTTCTGTAGAGACTTGACTTCATGGTCCAACATGGACCACGTTCAGTATCCACATTCTGAACAAGATGGAGGAAGAAACAAGAAGAAACAAAGAGTGCACTTGTGCTGTTTCTAAAAGACTCTCCCATGAGTTGAAGGGCCAAGAGAAAAACTTGTGTTTCTCTTAAAACTTCAGCAGGTAGGCCGGGCACGGTGGCTCACGCCTGTAATCCCAGCACTTTGGGAGGCCGAGGCGGGCAGATCACGAGGTCAGGAGATCGAGACCATCCTGGCTAACACAGTGAAACCCCGTCTCTACTAAAAATACAAAAAATTAGCCGGGCGAGGTGGCGGGCGCCTGTAGTCCCAGCTACTCGGGAGGCTGAGGCAGGAGAATGGCGTGAAACCCGGTGGGCGGAGCCTGCAGTGAGCCGACATCGCGCCACTGCACTCCAGCCTGGGTGACAGCGAGACTCTGTCTCAAAAAAAAAAAAAAAAAAAACTTCAGCAGGCATTTACTATGTCTTCAATTGTTTTTGTTTTCTTTGCCTTCTGATAGTCAGGCCATACTTGGACCTGCTTTGACATCCTCATTGAACTTACCCTTACTAGAGTGGCTCCCCTCAGTTCCCACTCATTCTGCCTGAGCCAAATTCCTGTTTCCTATACCTGCCCACCATTTGCTTGGCCCCAGGGTTATGCCTGGCACTTAAATTCACCACCAACATCCCTTGATACCATACATCAGAAACAAAATGTGACCTACGCAAACCTAACGATTATAAATTGCTCTTTTCCAATCCTCCCATTTTATTGATTGCCACTCCCCAAAAAAAGGACTTTAACCAAATTGCTGATTCATCAGCAATTTGTTTTTTTTCCATAAAGTCACCCAGCTGCCAAAACATTCAGTTTGGCCATTTAAAATCATTTGAAATAATGGCTTTACATTTTTGGAATTTATTTATTTATATATTTCATTTGTGCAAAAGTGCTTTCAAAGCAGGGATTGCTCTCAGTGGTTGAGGACATATCTTGACTCCCTAACCTTTTCACTGGAAGTTGACAGAGATGATATTTAAAATGTATAACAAGTGAGAGCATAGGCACAGACCAGTCAGGATGGATGCCAATCACAGGTAAACCATGGGGCTGTTCCAGTATACATTAGCAGCATCTTGGTCCTGGCAGTGACCATCTGATGAACATCATGGTGTACTGTAGTAGCAGGAGGCAGTAGGATGTGATGGTCAAGCATGCAAGATCAAATCCTAACTCTATCCTTTACTAACTGCAGGGTCTCAAGAAGCTTTGCCTGAGCCTCGGTTTCCTTATCTGTAAAATAAGAACAATAAAGTCCTACCTTCAGAGCATTTATTGTGAGCATTAGAGAAGATAATTCATGTGAAGGATCTGGCATAATATCTGACACATTGCAATGAGTCCAAGCTACCTTCATTTTCTTAGTTAGCAGATATGCTTATTTTCTTGAGCTCTTTGTCAAAATTTTTGTAAACTTCGTTGAGCAGAATGTCCAATGTTACTTTTCATAATTTCCTTTTGAGTTTAGTTCCTGGACATCTGATAAACAAAGATAAGTTTTAGTTGCTCTGGATATTTGGTAAGGTAAATTTAATGTTTGGTTATGAAGACTGTGCTAGCCTTCTTTGGATATAATTGCTGCCTCTTTCCCTCAGATATTTAAGTTTTTATTTTGGTAGCATAGTGGTTAAAAACACAGGCTTTGAAAGCTAAGTAGGTTTGTAGCCCATCTCTCCCAGTTCCTAGCTATGAAAACTTGGGCCAGTTGCTCCACCCTTCTGAGTCTCATTTCTCTCATTTATCAAATAGGTGTAATAAAATGCTGCTACCTTGTAGATTCAACAATGTACTTTACAACATCTAAAACAGTGCCTAGCAGAAAGAAGAACCACTCAGTCAGCATTAGCTATTCTTATTTTGTTGTTAACTGTCTCTCCTTCTTTTCTGAAGTAGAGGCAGTATCAACCACAAACTTAAACTATGAAGAGACCACTAAAGGAGTTTTCATTAATCTTTTCATTATACAGTGTTCTGATTTTTTAAAGGTCTTTAGTTTCTATACATAAAATACTTGTATTTATTTATAGCAGTTGTATAAATAATGATTCAAAAATACTTATACTATACTTAGATGTGTAGAGAACATGTACAGTAATATCTTTTTTGGTGTATAATGAATCAGATTCTCTTCATGTGCTCCCACTTGTCGGGTATTGTGGGGAAGGGGAACCACTAACTGTTATGTCACTCCAGTAAACTTAATCTACTGAAATAATTTAAATAGCCTCTTTAGATAAGCACTAAATCTCTTTTAGTAGTTTAATCTCTCAAATTTTCACCACCTTCCTCCAGAGCCACTCCTTTTTGTCATCTGGGTTCATAGAAAAAGGGCAATAGCTGGATGTTCAATGACAGCAGAGGTGACATGAAGTCCTCAAATCCTTGTTATGGCATCTGGACCACTGCTTGTCTTTGCCATTGTGGGGCTATTCCACATTGCTCCCTGGTGAGTGCTCAAGGGTGACTGGTCCCATCCCTGTACCTTCTCCTGGCCAGTGCTGCTGAAGTGCGATGTGGTACCTCATGGTGGTTTCATCTCTCCGCTTCATCAGAACCACATTGTGCTCTTCCAGATGGCTCAGCCTTGCCTTGGCTTTCAACTGATGCTGAAGACTCCTCTAAGACACTGCCTTTTCCCTATCCAGCTCTGACCTATGATCCCTACATAAGCTGTGCCATTTTTACCATAGCAGACCCCATAGCAGGCCCACCTTCCTCATGCCCCTTCAGCAATACACAGAGACTTTTCATCTTTGCCACCTAGAAACAAAGGACAACTCAGGAAAACTTAACTCAGGCCCATACTCTGTGCAATCAGGCTGTGCCACAGAGATCTGTGCTGTGGCTGCTCCCAGTTGGTAGAGAAGCTCCCTCCGGAGCCCCAAATGTGGAACAAGGCAATACCCCTCAACATGGATGCTCTCATTCTGGTCAAAACTCAGAGAGTGGAGACTAGGCCACTTGATCCTCACCCTTCATCTCTCTTCGATCTGTTTCCCTTCTCCCCCGCAATCCCCTGGAACCCGAAGGGGCAACATTCATGCTTTCCACTTCTGCTAAGTCACATCCTCTTCTTGCAGACTCCAACCTCATGGTGGAATCTTAATGGTAGACAAGATATGGGAGAAAAAAAAATCAGCTTACCAATTAGATGATTTTTAAATGACTGCATTCCTAATTGGCTTATAGGTATTTTTGGTTTAAATAAAACTGTAGTGCATTACCATTAATAAATTGTTTATTTTATACAAGAGGATAAAGTACTACTCTTGCATTGGTAGAGAGGAAGTTGCAATTCTTACTTGTCCTTGTAAAACTAAAAATAGAAAGATCTTCCTTAGTTATCTTGCTAAAAGTAAAAAATGAGGGGTTTTCTGAATGCTAAGAAGGGTCAGTTTAAAGGCGTTTTTTTTCTCTCATGGTTAAAGCAGATATGGAGGCATTCATGGATAAAAAAGCCTTTCTATCTGACCTTTTCAAAAATACTAAATTCCACGGACATGTATTTATAACAACCTGGAAAGTTCTTTTGTCAATGAACATATAATAGATTTCTCAAAACAAATATCTTCAAGTGGATCATAGTTAATAAAAATAAACTAATTAAGGCTTCTGTTTTTAAAACCATGAAGAATTTACAAGGATAATAGGAAAGACCAGCTTTCTTCCTGACCCTTTTGCCTAAAAATGCTGGAGAGAGAGTATCCTGTCTTTCCTAATACCTGGTTTTTGCTGACTGTCACCAATTCCCTTACTCCAAACTCATCTATTCCCAAACAAAGGTCCAAGAGACTTAAAGTTTCATAAAAACTAATTTTTAGATCTGACAGAAAAAAGAGGTTCCATAATGGCCAAATAGGAACAGCCCCAGTCTACAGCTCCTAGCGTGAGTGATGCAGAAGATGGGTGATTTCTGCATTTCCAACTGAGATACTGGGTTCATCTCACTGGGGCTTGTTGGACAGTGGATGCAGCCCACGGAGCATGAGCCGAAGCAGGGCGGGGCATCACCTCACCCAAGAAGTGCAAGGGGTTGGGGAATTCCCTTTCCTAGCCAAGGGAAGCTGTGACAGACAGTACCTGGAAAATCAGGACACTCCCACCCTAATACTGCACTTTTCCAATGGTCTTAGCAAACGGCACACCAGGAGATTATATCCCCTGCGTGGCTCAGAGGGTCCCATGCCCAAAGAGCCTCACTCACTGCTAGCACAGCAGTCTGAGATCAAACTACAAGGAAGCAGCAAGGCTGGGGGAGGCGCGTCCACCATTGCTGAGGCTTCAGTAGGTAAACTAAGCGGCCGGGAAGCTCTAACTGGGTGGAGCCCACCACAGCTCAGGGATGCCTGCCTGCCTCTGTAGACTCCACCTCTGGGGGCAGGGCATAGCTGAATGAAAGGCAGCAGAAACTTCTGCAGACTTAAACGGCCCTGTCTGACAGCTTTGAAGAGAGTAGTGGTTCTCCCAGCACCAAGTTTGAGATTGGACAACTGACAGACTGCCTTCACAAGTGGGTCCCTGACCCCCGAGTAGCTTAATTGGGAGGCACTTCCCAGAAGGGGCCAACTAACACCTCATACAGCCGGGTGCCCCTCTGAGATGAAGCTTCCAGAGGAAGGATCAGGCAGCAACATTTGCCGTTCTGCACTATTCACTGTTCTGCAGCCTCTGCTGGTGATACCCAGGCAAACAGGGTCTGGAGTAGACCTCCAGCAAACTCTAACAGCCCTGCAGCTGAAGGTCCTGACTATTAGAAGGAAAACTAACAAACAGAAAGGACATCCACACCAAAACCCCATCTGTACGTCACCGTCATCAAAGACCAAAGGTAGATAAAACCACAAAGATGGGGAGAAGCCAGAGCAGAAAAGCTGAAAATTCTAAAAATCAGAGCGTCTCTTCTCCTCCAAAGGAATGCAGCTCCTAGCCAGCAATGGAACAAAGCTGGATGGAGAATGACGAGTTGAGAGAAGAAGGCTTCAGACAATCGGTAATAACAAACTTCTCCGAGCTAAAGGAGGATGTTTGAACCCATCGCAAAGAAGCTAAAAACCTTGAAAAAAGATTAGACAAATGGCTAAGTAGAATAAACAGCATAGAGAAGACCTTAAATGACCTGTTGCAGCTGAAAACCATGGCACGAGAACTACGTGACACAAGCACAAGCTTCAGTAGTCGATTCGATCAACTGGAAAAAAGGGTATCAGTGATGGAAGATCAAATGAATGAAATGAAGTGAGGAGTTTAGAGAAAAAAGAGTAAAAAGAAATGAACAAAGCCTCCAAGAAATGCGGGACTATGTGAAAAGACCAAATCTACGTCTGATTGGTGTACCTGAAAATGACGGGGAGAATGGAACCAAGTTGGAAAACACTCTTCAGGATATTATCCAGGAGAACTTCCTGAACGTAGCAAGGCAGGCCAACATTCAAATTCAGGAAATACAGAGAACGCAACAAAGATACTCCTCAAGAAGAGCAACTCCAAGACACATAATTGTCAGATTCACCAAAGTTGAAACGAAGGAAAAAATGTTAAGGGCAGCCAGAGAGAAAGGTCGGGTTACCCACAAAGGGAAGCCCATCAGACTAACAGCAGATCTCTTGGCAGAAACTCTACAAGGCAGAAGAGAGTGGGGGCCAGTATCCAACATTCTTAAAGAAAATAATTTTCAACCCAGAATTTCATATCCAGCCAAACTAAGCTTCATAAGTGAAGGAGAAATAAAATACTTTACAGACAAGCAAATGCTGAGAGATTTTGTCACCACCAAGCCTGCCTTACAAGAGCTCCTGAAGGAAGCACTAAATGTGGAAAGGAACAACTGTTACCAGCCACTGCAAAAACATGCCAAATTGTAAAGCCCATCGATGCTAGGAAGAAACTGCATCAACTAACGAGCAAAATAACCAGCTAACATCATAATGACAGGATCAAATTCATATATAACAATATTAACCTTAAATGTAAATGGGCTAAATGCTCCAATTAAAAGACACAGACTGGCAAATTGGATAAAGAGTCAAGAGCCATCAGTGTGCTGTATTCAGGAAACCCATCTCAGGTGCAGAGACATATATAGGCTCAAAATAAAGGGATGGAGGAAGATCTATCAAGCAAATGGAAAACAGAAAGAAGCAGGGGTTGCAATCCTAGTCTCTGATGAAACATACTTTAAACCAACAAAGATCAAAAGAGACAAAGAAGGCCATTACATAATGGTAAAGGAATCAATTCAACAGAAGAGCTAACTATCCTAAATATATGTGCACCCAATACAGGATCGCCCAGATTCATAAAGCAAGTCCTTAGAGACCTACAAAGAGACTTAGACTCCCACACAATAATAATGGGAGACTTTAACACCCCACTGTCAACATTAGACAGATCAATGAGACAGAAAGTTAACCAGGATATCCAGGAATTGAACTCAGCTCTGCACTAAGCAGACCTAATAGACATCTACAGAACTCTCCACCCCATATCAACAGAATATACATTCTCCACCACATCGCACTTATTCCAAAATTGACCACATAGTTGGAAGTAAAGCACTCCTCAGCAAATGCAAAACAACAGAAATTATAACAAACTGTCTCTTAGACCACAGTGCAATCAAACTAGAACTCAGGATTAAGAAACTCACTCAAAACCACACAACTACATGGAAACTGAACAACCTGCTCCCGAATGACTACTGGGTACATAACAAAATGAAGGCAGAAATAAAGATGTTCTTTGAAACCAATGAAACCAATGAGAACAAAGACACAATATACCGAATCTCTAGGACACATTTAAAGCAGTGTGTAGCGGGAAATTTTATAGCACTAAATGCCCACAAGAGAAAGCAGGAAAGATCTAAAATTGACACCCTAACATCACAATTAAAAGAACTAGAGAAACAAGAGCAAACACATTCAAAAGCTAGCAGAAGGCAAGAAATAACTAAGATCAGAGCAGAACTGAAGGAGATAGAGAGACAAAAAACCCTTCAAAAAATCAATGAATCCAGGAGCTGGTATTTTGAAAAGATCAACAAAATTGATAGACCACTAGCAAGACTAATAGAGAAGAAAAGAGAGAAGAATCAAATAGATGCAATAAAAAATGATAAAGGGGATATCACCACTGATCCCACAGAAATACAAACTACCGTCAGAGAATACTATAAACACCTCTATGCAAATAAACTAGAAAATCTAGAAGAAATGGATAAATTCCTGGACAAATACACCCTCCCAAGACTAAACCAGGAAGAAGTTGAATCCCTGAATAGACCAACAATAGGCTCTGAAATTGAGGCAATAATTAATAGCCTACCAACCAAAAGAAGTCCAGGACCAGATGGATTCACAGCCGAATTCTACCAGAGGTACAAAGAGGAGCTGGTACCATTCCTTCTGAAACTATTCCAACCAATAGAAAAAGAGGGAATCCTCCGTAACTCATTTTATGAGGCCAGCATCATCCTGATAACAAAGCCTGGCAGAGACACAACCAAAAAAGAGAATTTTAGGTCAATATCCCTGATGAACATCAATGCGAAAATCCTCAGTAAAATACTGGCAAACCGAATCCAGCAGCACATCAAACAGCTTATCCACCATGATCAAGTGGGCTTCATCCCTGTGATGCAAGGCTGGTTCAACATACATGAGTCAATACACATAATCCATCATATAAACAGAACCAAAGACAAAAACCACACAATTATCTCAATAGATGCAGAAAAGGCCTTTGACAAAATTCAACAGCCCTTCATGCTAAAAAGTCTCAATAAACTAGGTATTGACGGGACGTATCTCAAAATAATAAGAGCTATTTATGACAAACCCACAGACAATATCATACTGAATGGGCAAAAACTGGAAGCATTCCCTTTGAAAACTGGCACAAGACAGGGATGCCCTCTCTCACCGCTCCTATTCAACATAGTGCTGGAAGTTCTGGCCAGGGCAATCAGGCAGGAGAAGGAAATAAAGGGTATTCAATTAGGAAAAAAGGAAGCCAAATTGTCCCTGTTTGCAGACGACACGATTGTATATCTAGAAAACCCCATCGTCTCAGCCCAAAATCTCCTTAAGCTGATAAGCAACCTCAGCAAAGTCTCAGGATACAAAATCAATGTGCAAAAATCACAAGCATTCCTCTACACCAAAAACAGACAAACAGAGAGCCAAATCATGACTGAACTCCCATTCACAATTACTACAAAGAGAATAAAATACCTAGGAATCCAACTTACAAGGAATGTGAACGACTTCTTCAAGGAGAACTTCAAACTGCTGCTCAACGAAATAAAAGAGGACACAAACGAATGGAAGAACATTCCATGCTCATGGATGGGAAGAATCAATATCCTGAAAATGGCCATACTGCCCAACGTAATTTGTAGATTCAATGCCATCCCCATCAAGCTACCAATGACTTTCTTCACATAATTGGAAAAAACTACTTTCAAGTTCATATGGAACCAAAAAAAAGCCTGCATTGCCAAGACAATCCTAAGCCAAAAGAACAAAGCTAGAGGCATCATGCTACCTGACTTCAAACTATACTACAAGGCTACAGTCACCAAAAGAGCATGGTACTGGTACCAAAACAGAGATATAGACCAATGGAACAGAACAGAGCCCTCAGAAATAATACCATACATCTACAACCATCTGATCTTTGACAAACCTGACAAAAAAAAGAAATGGGGAAACGATTCCCTATTTAATAAATGGTGCTGGGAAAACTGGCTAGCCATAGGTAGAAAGCTGAAATTGGATCTCTTCCTTACACCTTATACAAAAATTAATTCAAGATGGATTAAAGACTTACATGTTAGACCTAAAACCATAAAAACCCTAGAAGAAAACCTAGGCAATACCATTCAGGCCATAGGCATGGGCAAGGACTTCATGACTAAAACACCAAAAGCAATGGCAACAAAAGCCAAAACAGACAAACGGGATATAATTAAACTAAAGAGCTTCTGCACAGCAAAAGAAACTACCATCAGAGTGAACAGGCAACCTACAGAATGGGAGAAAATTTTTGCAATCTACTCATCTGACAAACAGCTAATATCCAGAATCTACAAAGAACTTAAACAAATTTACAAGAAAAAATCAAACAACCCCATCAAAAAGTGGGCGAAGGATATGAACAGACACTTCTCAAAAGAAGACATTTATGCAGCCAAGAGACACATGAAAAAATGCTCATCATCACTGGCCATCAGAAAAATGCAAATCAAAACCACAATGAGATACCATCTCACACCCGTTAGAATGGCAATCATCAAATAGCCAGGAAGCAACAGGTGCTGGAGAGGATGTGGAGAAATAGGAACACTTTTACACTGTTGGTGGGACTGTAAACTATTCAACCATTGTGGAAGACAGTGTTGCGATTCTGTAAGGATCTAGAACTGGAAATACCATTTGACCCAGCTATCCCATTGCTGGGTATATACCCAAAGGATTATAAATCATGCTGCTATAAAAACACACGCACACGTATGTTTATGCGGCACTATTCACAGTAGCAAACACTTGGAACCAACCCAAATGCCCATCAATGATAGACTGGATTAAGAAAATGTGGCACATATACACCATGGAATACTATGCGCCATAAAAAAGGATGAGTTCATGTCCTTTGTAGGGACATGGATGAAGCTGGAAATCATCATTCTGAGCAAACTATTGCAAGGACAGAAAACCAAACACCACATGTTCCCACTCATAGGTGGGAATTGAACAATGAGAACACTTGGACACAGGGTGGGGAACGTCACACACCGGGGCCTGATGTGGGGTGGGGGGAGGAGGGAGGGATAGCATTAGGAGATATACTTAATGTAAATGACGAGTTAATGGGTGCAGCACACCAACATGGCACAGGTATACATATGTAACAAACCTGCACGTTGCGCACATGTACCCTAGAACTTAAAGTATAATTAAAAAAAGAAAAAAGAAAAAAGTTACAAAATCTTTTTCTCAAAAAAAATCTAATCTAAATAGGGATTGAGTACCACAACTCAGTATCACACCTTCCTGAAGTTTATCCATTTTCTGTGACTTACAACCTCTTCTGCATCAGTGTTCATCCTTCCTTCCCTTCCAATAATTCTGTGGCTTTGTATATACTCACTGATCACCAAAAATTCAACCCTTTAACATTATATTATTTTATGGATATGTTAATTATTTTAATGAAAAACTTCAAATGTGTAAAAAAAACAGATTGTACAAGGAACTCCCAATTACCTATCTCCCTGCTTTAACAATTATCACATAATCATCTTATTTTGACTATACCTTCTCCCCTAGATTGTTTTGAGGTAAGTCGTCTTGTCTGTAAGTATACGTTGCTTTTGCCAGTATAACCAACTCTGTTTTATGTTTCTTCCTTGGGTTCTTTGTGCAATTTTCATCATTTGATTTATCAGTTCCTATTCAAGAGTTGTGTCTTCTACTTTTGAAATTGCCATGTGCATCTCATCATGATTACACCTTGCTGGAATTCAGTACATGTGAAGTATGATGTCTACATACAAAAACCCAGAATGGAGCCAACGGGAAAAATAAAACTCTGACAACACGGTTGAGAGAAATGATACCACAGTCACCCACCTGGGTGTTGAAGAAAATCTTTAATCTTGTGTAGAATGAATGTTTAGGTAATTGGTTGGCTAACGGCTCCTCAAAACCTTGAGGGGTATATCATTTTTGTATTATGTACTACTTTAAAATAGGAAAACCCATTACCAACCACATCTTATTTCTAGACCAAAATGTCTTAGCTAACGGATTTGCATTTTATCTGCTGGGAATTTTTAACTGCCACTTAAGACTAAGACTATTGCAAAGTTTCTGTGACCACATCACCACTCTGTTTCTCAATCTTCTTGGAGGTAACAGATTCTTGTTCAACCTGCTGACTTACTCTTTCTTACTCTTAAAGCAATAGCACCACCCTGTGGCAAGATTTAAAATGTTTCCGCACCCCGGCAAATACAACTTCAATCTTACAACGTTAAGATGCCAAGTGATTCTAGCGGACTAGTGAAGTTTTGGGCCTCTTCTCAGATTAATGTTTTTAAATGTATAAAATACAATACATGGAATTACAAAGGAAATCAATTATATGAAAATACTGTTGTGGTCAGGTGTCCAGGGACTCTAGTTAGCAAGCCATAATAGGAGACTGGGAACATGATATTTTGGTTCCTTCAGAAGCAACTCCTCTCTATTCTCATAATTAAGGATTATTATTCTAGTTGAGTTTGCAGATAGGCTTTCAGGAATTACATAATTGTTTTGGCTCTATCTCTATAAGTATTTATATGGTTCATAAGAAAGGAAAGATTGTTGGAGACAGAAGGGGAGTTTATACAATAGAAAGCATCTACATAGTGAAAACATGTTTGGTTCTGTATCTAGGTCCTTTAAGTTATTGAAGTTTAGATATTATTGCCAAAAAGGAAGGATAGATTCCACAGAGTGCTCCTGAAAGGGTAGTCTCAAGGCATAAGGGCTTATCCTGAATGCTTTTATGAGGCTTACAAAGTAAAGCAAACTCGACAATTAATGTTATTCAGTCCTGCTGGGTAAATTCTGCACCAGATGCCTCAGAATTAAGTTCCCTCCGAGGGCTAATGAAGTAGCTCTAGGTGCTACTAGAGGGCACTGTGAGGACTCTGTTTCCAGTTAGGTGAGGGGAGCTATTGGATGGCGGCCCCCTGGAATGGGGACTCGAGGAAGGGGCAGGAAGGAGAGGACTCAAGGTGCAGGAAGGAAGATAGTTAACATTGCAGATCTTAGGTTATAAGTAAAGAGTAGTAATAAAGGCCTACCAAATCTTTCAGGCTCCCCCATCTACTGAGCACATGGTAGGATTGCACTTCTTAACCCTCCTGTAGTGGGTAGGACCGTATGATTGGTCCTGGCCAATAGCCAGTAAGTTGTCAGCAGGGATGGTATGTATGTCTTTTCTCCTCCTTCTCCTCCCTCTTCTTCTCCTCCTTCTTCTTTTTTAAACTTTGTAGAGACAGGGTCTCACTATGTTTCCAAGGCTAATCTTGAACTCCTGGCCTCAAGCAGTCCTCCCACTTAGGCCTTCCGGAATACTGGGATTACAGACATGTATCTGTTCTGCACCAAGCATTGAATTGTTGGTGCCAGACCCTCCAGAGTTCTCTTTCCCCTTGACATAAGTACTAACAATATTCAAGATGGTAGCTACTCTGTCAGCCTGGGTCCCTGAGTAACTACAATGGGCAGAGTCCCCCTGCTGATCCACAGTGGACAAGTAACATGATTCAAAAATAAATCTCATCTAAAACCACAGGCATTTGTGGATTAATGCTTACCGCAGCAGAGCATACTATCACAGCGAGGTACTCAACCAAGTATTTGCATGTTCAATCCTCTCAATATATTTATTTTTTCCTTTTTTCAGATGAGAAAATTGAGGCTAAGAAACTGTAAGGACTTACCCAAGGTCATGGAGCAAGGTAAGTCCTTTGACCTTACGCTTCTTAATTACTATGTTATACTACATACCAAGACCAGTTAGAATCTGTGTTACATGTTCCCAATAAAGAAAGGAGAAATTCATGGAGCCAGAAATGCAAGAGGAAGGATCACTGAAGCTAGCTTCTAGCCTATGGATCTTGAGTCACCCTCAATATTTAGCAGATAAGAGTGCTGCCAGTCTCTCCACTAACTTGAACTGGATTTGTCTTCTTTCTCCACAAACTCTCCCCTGGTTTTGCAAATCTTCCACCCAGATCCCTGGCCTCCAGTTCCTCCCTCCTCCAGTCGTCTCACTTCTCACACTGCCTTCCACATCATCTTTTAAGTCATAATCTTAGCTCCCAGCAGGACCACCTAGGGAGCTTTTCAAATACACATGCACAATTCATGCAGGGCCTGAGCAAGAATTTTTTTTCATATGTGGCTACAGTGGAAGACCCTAATATGAAAGACTCTGATTTTCATGTTTCTATACTATCAGGTCCTAGTTAACCTTTTCTCACTTATTGTCCACACAGTACCCCACAGGTCATTTACAATAGAGATTGTTATCGCTTGAATAAAACATTAAGAATATATTTCTGTCCCCAGGCCTCTGCTCCAGTTGTTCCCTTTCCCTGAAATTTCTTCCTCACCCCCATCGGTAAAAATTCTACCATCACTCAAATGTTTCCACCTTCATGTCGTCCCCCCTTGCTGTCCCAAGTCACAATTCAGACTTGATTCCTTGGGCTTTTACAGTATTCAGCTTCTGTCTGTACCAGAGTTTTGATAATTCTGTCTTTATTACATTTATTTATGCATGTCTGTCTTCCCCACTAACCTGTCAACTCCTGAAGGGAGGGGCCCAGTGTTTTGTTTTTGGTTTTTGCCCAGTGTTTTTTTTTGTGGGGGCAGGGGGGGTTGGGGGGCAGGGATTGGATTTATTTTTAATAAGAAAGGCTGAATTGAGAGCTTACATTTTTTTTCCTAAAATTTAGTAACAGTACTAGTAAAACCCTACCCTCCTCAGCTGACCTTATTTCAGGTATAAGAGTACAAAGCTTCTAGGTAAGCTGCTCTCATGATATAAAAGCATGACTGACAGCACCAAACCTGTTTAAATTCACTGAGAGCCAGGAGAGGTCACATAGCAGAGGCATCTAGTCTGAGCATGTTTTCAGACTCCAAGTATTTCCAGTGTTATTTTATCTTGGGATTCGACAAACTACCTCCCACAATGCTTAATATCTAGCAAATACTCATTATACTTTCAAATGCAACTTACTTTGATGAATTTACATATTTATTCATTTATTCCACAAATATGTATTGGAGTGCTGACACTGAGTGCTTACTTTGAGCAAGGCACCAGAGACACAGACAAAATGTCAGCCTTCGTTAAGTCCACATCCTAGTGGAGGAGGCAAACAATAAACAGGATGAGTAGGTTATATATGTAGTATGTTAGAAGATAAGTGCAAAAGAGAAACACATAGCAGAGACGGTAGATAAGCATCAGTGTGAGTGATTTGTGTGCACGTTAAAGTTTGAGCAGCTGTACTCTAAATGGAGCCATCTTTACAGGGATTCTTTACAGAATAATGAATGGAGATACATGCCAAATCCCAAAGCAACTATTTTGGGAAGCAAAGAGATCCCAGGTCAGTTTCTTGAAAATTCAGAGCCAAATGCTGACATGACACCAGTACAAACTCACAGTGGAATCACAGAACTTCCTAAGAATTATTCCTCATATTTTTTAGACATGTATATACATGTGTATGCTTAATTGATGTGTGATTAGAAAAAAGGAACTAACATTGTTGTTGTTGTTTAGTGCTTTGCTATGGTTTAGATGTGGTTTGTTGCCTCCAAAGCACATGCTGAAATTTGGTTCCTAAAGTAATGGTGTTAAAAGGTGGGAGGGTCCATAAGAGGTGTTTAAGTCATAGGGGTTCCACTCTCATGAAGGGATTAATGCCATTCTCACAAGAGTGAGTTAGTTCTCATGGGAGGGAGCCTTATTATCACGAGAGTGGGTTATTATAAAGGTGAGTTCCGCTTTCTTGTTTCATTCTTGCTTCTTTTCTTGCCATGTGATCCCTTGTTTTTCCACCATGTTAAGAATCACCATGGGGCCCTCAACAGATACAGCTCTTCAATCTCAGATGTCCCAGCCTCCAGAACCATGAGCCAAAACACATCTCTTCCCTTCTCTTCTCCTCCTCCTCTTCCTCCTCCTCCTCTTCTTCCTCCTCTTGTTCTTCCTCCTCTTGTTCTTCCTCCTCTTCTTCTTCCTCCTCTTTTTCTTCCTCCTCTTCTTCTTCTTCCTCCTCCTCCTCTTCTTCTTCCTCTTTCTTCTTATTCTTCTTCCTTTTTATTAAGTTAAGGGGTACAAGTGCAGGTTTGTCATATAGGTAACCTCATGTCATGGGGGTTTGTTGTACAGATTATTTTGTCACCCAGGTATTAAGCCTAGTACTCATTAGTTATTTTTTCTGATTCTCTCCCTTCTCCCACACCCCACCCTCCAATAGGCCCCAGCATATGTTGTTTCCCTCTATGTGTGCATGTGTTCTCAATATTTAGCTCTCATTTATAAGTAAGAATATGCGATATTTGGTTTTCTGTTCCTGTATTAGTTTGCTAAAGGTAATGGCCTCCAGCTCCATCCATGATCCTGCAAAGGACATGATCTCATTCTTTTTTATGGCTGCCTAGTATTCCATGATATATATATACATTATATATATAGATATACACACACATGATATATATATACGATATATATATACATGATATATATACATGATATATATACATGATATATATACATGATTTATATACATGATATATACATGATATATATACATGTATATATATACATGATATATATCATGTATATATACATGTATATATATCATGATATATATACATGATATATATATACATGATATATACATGATATATATGATATATACATGATATATACATGATATATTTACATTGTATATACATTATATATATACACATTTTATATATATATATATCTCACATTTTCTTTATCCAGTCTATTATTGATGGACGTTTAGGTTGATTCCATGTATTCACTATTGTGAATAGTGGTGCAGTGAACATATACATGCATGTGCCTTTATGATAGAATGATTTATATTCCTTTGGGTATATGCCCAGTAATGGGATTGCTGGGTTGAACAGTAGTTCTGTTTTTAGCAATTTGAGGAATCACCACACTGCTTTCCACAATGGTTGAACTAATTTACCCTCCCACCAACAGTGTATAAGCATTCCTTTTTCTCTTTGCCAGCACCTGTTATTTTTTTACTTTTTAATTATAGCCATTCTGACTGCAAACCTCTTTTCTTTATAGATTATCCAGTCTCAGGTATTCTGTTATAGCAACCAAAAACAGACTAAGACATTCCTGTTATATTAGGCATTGTGTTACAATAACAGGAATAAACCTTAGACCAAAAACAAGGATAAATCAGGAAGATTACATTTGCATTTAATCAAATTAAATTCATTTTGACTCCAAAAATATATATATTACATTTGTTAGAACTGGGGGGTCTCATTCTGTTGCCCAGGCTGGAGTGCAGTGGTACAATCACAGCTCACTGCAACCTCAAATTCCTGGGCTCAAGTGATCCTTCTGCATCAACCTCCCATGTAGCTAGAATTACAAGCATGCGCCACCATGCCCAGTTATTTTTTAAGAAACTTTTTTGTAGAGACAGAGTCTTAGTATGTTGTTCAGGCTGGTCTCAAACTCCTGGCTTCAAGTGATCCTCCCACCTCAGCCTCCTTAAGGTGCTGGGATTGCAGGTGTGAACCACCACACCCAGCCTGTATTACTTTTTTAATCAGGAGAAAAAAAATGTTTAAGTCTCTATGCCCCATATTGCTTAGTCATTATTGAACCCCTTTCCCTGTATCAGACACCACAGGGAACGTGTATCAGCCCCAGTTCACATCCTCTAAGCGTCAGCTCAGATTCCAGCTGTGACAAAATGGTCTCTGAAGGGTTCCGCCTCTTCGCACTGACAGTATCTCACTTCAGACTTAACCTTTGTTTTTCTCACTTCCTGCTTCGGGGCTTCTCTGAGTCCTTGCTATGCGTGCCCATAGGTGCCTACTCAGCACTTACCACACACACAAACCAGAGAGGTTGTTGCCCCAACCAGTAGGGGGCAGGAGCACATGAACGAATGCTTCTCTTGCTTGTTCCTTGACCCTTTCAGGTGAACAATTTTTGAGCCCATAGCAGTAACCAACTAAATAATGCAACCTCATGTTAACTTTCCCTTATTTTCTGTCTCATACTGTTGTTCCATTGGATTAATTCCTAAGTAAATTACCTGCATCCAAGCCTTTACCTCAAACTGTGACTTCAAGGGAATATCCAACTGATTAATACAAAAGTTCCCATGGGTCTTAGCAAGAGAAAAATAAATAGAAAACCCTCTCCAGGCTTTGATCCACGTAAGGCATTACTGAGATGTTCATTATCCAAGCCCACTAGTCCCCTGGAAATATGTAGTTAACATACCACTTCCTTTTGGACACAGTAATATTTTCCAGGGCTGGGAGCCTTGGTATTACCATCCAGTCTCACCTATATACCCCACACCTGCGGAAATCTAGACACCGGAACAGTAGCTCCCAATTCTCATGGAACATTTTTCATCTCTTCCATAAAGTTGGCAGAAATATCCACTTTCTGTTTCTATATCTTTCCATGCAAGGACTCCCACCTTCTCCTCCCCCTTGCCACCCTCCCTACCTAATACAATCTCCTTGATGAATTGAAGCTTTCACAAAACGCAAGAGAAATCTTTGTCTTTGAACAACTGCTTTTCTCCTACTAGATAATCCCCAAGGAAAGGGTACATAATGGATCTTCCTGGAAATGGGAAAGAGAAAAAAAGAAAAAGAAAAAAACCCATATGAATTAATATTACAAAAAGGGTTCCTGAGGTGGATGCATGTCTCTGTCTCCACAGAGAACATTTAGAACCTGTTCTACAGTAACTTGAAGCTTCGGAGCCAGCAAAAGTCCCGCCTGGCTCCTAGCACAGCTTGCACCTGTGGCCTAAAACAGAGCCGGCTCTGGAAGATTAGTGATACCTGAGCCCACTGCCGCTGGGGTAGGAGGTTTCAGCTAGCCATAGTGCTTGCATCTGTTTATTAAAAGCTGTTCCTGGCCGGGACCGGTGGCTCACGCCTGTAATCCCAGCACTTTGGGAGGCTGAGGCGGGTGGATCACGAGGTCAGGAGATCATAGACCATCCTAACACAGTGAAACCCCATCTCTACTAAAAATACAAAAACAAAATTAGCCAGGCATGGTGGCGGGTGCCTGTAGTCCCAGCTACTCGGGAGGCTGAGGTGCAAGCTGTGCTAGAAGGAGCCAGGTGGGACTTTTGCTGGCTCTGAAGCTTCAAGTTACTGTAGAATAGATCCTAAGTGATCTCTGTGGAGACAGAGACATGCACCCAGCTCAGGAACCCTTACTAGACCATCATTTCACATTCTGCATGTTTTACACAAGTACTGGAAAAAATACATTTCTATCATAAAAAATTCAAACCATACAGAAGAATAGAGAGTAAAAGTGACAATCCTTTCTCCTAATCTCAAAAGCACTCCCCTTCTAGAAACAAAGCACTCTCTTCCCTAGGAGGGACACATTTTCATACACTTGTGTTCTACACACTACAGGTTTTGTTTTTTTATAAAATGGAATCAAACCAATGATATGCCTTTTTCACTTTAGAGTATGAATTGGTGGATTTTCACCACTGTAAATACCTGGTTTCTAATCTCAACTGGACAAAGGTTGACATTCTTTTCTTTTCTATTCTTTTTTTTTTTTTTGAGACCAAGTCTCACTCTGTCTCCCAGGCTGGAGTGCAGTGGCGCGATCTCGGCTCACTGCAAGCTCTGCCTCCTGGTTTCATGCCATTCTCCCGCCTCAGCCTCCCGAGTAGCTGGGATTACAGGCACCTACCACCACACCTGGCTAATTTTTTTGTATTTTTAGTAGAGACGGGGTTTCACTGTGTTAGCCAGGATGGTCTCGATCTCCTGACCTCAGGTGATCCGCCCACCTCGGCCTGATCATTAGTTTTAAAAAATTCCTTCAATTACTGCCTACCTACGACTTCAACTGCAAACGTACCTCACATGCATCTCATCCAGGATCTCTCCCTTTTGAGTAAAAGCGTGTCCATCTTTTCCTTCATGATCTATCCTTTCCACTTGTACTTTGCATCCCGTTCCCACACCAGGGACAGCTTGAGAGCCAGAAAGGCTAAGTTGCAGTCTTCTGCTGCTGCTTTCTAATTGTGTGACTTCAGACAAGTTAACTTCTTTGAGAGTAGGAAATTTTCTGACCCATAGTCAATGAATCACTTGTGATGATGCTAATCAAAAAGGTCTTTTATTATTCTCAAAGAGTTAAGTAGGTGTTAACCCTATCCAGTGCTGGAGCTAATTTAGTGAGCGGTGGGGAGTATATGAGAAGGAGCATATTCACTGGTCCAGCCATTATGACATCTCTTTCTATCACATTTTCTTTATTTTTAATGATACATCATTTTCTCCATTAAAAAAAAAAAAAAACAGGTAAAGATCGAGTAACTGCCACAAGCTTAGAATATTGCACTAAATTGTTATGTAAATCAAAGCAACATCTTTAAAACAAATCAGAGCTCTTAAGAAACTTTATAGGAAAACAAAAAGAAACCAATGAACATAAAGCCATATTTTTATACAAAGTATATATAGTGTGTACCTATTGTATGTCCTCTTTTTTCCATATAAACATTTCAACATGTCTTAAAGTATCGTGGGTGTTTTTCCAAGATGGCAGATTGGAGGAATCGTTAGCATGCCTCTCCCAGTTGGAAAGGCAAAATAGTGTGCAGAGATTCACACTGCGAACTTTATTTCAAGAAGCAACACAGGAACTTAACAGAAAAACTGATGGAAACCAGACCCTTTGAAAGAAGCAGCAGGCTGCAGCCTACACCATGAGCCAGGCATAAACCTGAAAATCCCCAGAGTGTGAGCAGGGAGAAGCTGCCTCTGGTATATACATTTCCACTGGAGAACCTGGCAATCCAGGCCGCAAGGGAAGGTTTTAACCCTACCCAGTGCTAGAGCTAATATAGTGAACGGTGGGGAGCATATGAGAAGGAGTAGCATTGGGACATGCTGTGTGTGCGCTCCCAGTCTCCAGTGGGGACAGAGGGAAGCCGTTCTTGATCCTGCCTCACACGGTACTTCACTTTAGAAGTCAGCCAGCTAATTCAGGCAGCAGTCACAGGACGAGAGAAGCTCCCAGTGGAGATTAAGCAGGAGCTGGGTGCCCCTGCTTCTTGGGCAGACCAGGAGGAGTGTGGCCTGAAAGCCTCAATATCTGCCTCCATGGGGAAGGCTTATGGTCTGCGGCTGTTTTGAGTTCTGAGCATAGGCTGCCTTGAACCCAGTGAGCTGCTGCTAGTGGAACATTCCAGGTGTGAGACCTGCCTTCCCAAGTGCATGGAAACTAGGTGCGGCTTACTGCCACCTGCTGCTCCCCAATCCCCTTGTAGACTCTTCTGTTCAGCAGAAGCAGCCGTACTCCCCCACGGAACATTACTCCAGCAGCCAGAGAACTGCCCTCCAATCCCCACTGGGGCCACTGCTTGTGTCTGCACACCGAGAACCAGAACATGGACTTGCCTGACCCAGCCCCTACCTGACTTTGCCGCTCCACCAACGCTGATCACCTAACACAAAGGACAGAAACTTTTGGGAGCCCTATGGCCCTGCTCATTGCCTGAGATACCAGAGTACTTCCCCTGGGTAACAGAAGGCAATCACAAATGAAGGTCACATTTCAGGAAATACTTGAATGAAGGAAGAGAGGTAGCTTGGCACATGAGCACATTTTTTAGGAAGTGATGTGATGAAAGGATCAAAGATGGAGGCCAGCTGATACAGCCACTACAGCATCTTCAGGCAGAAGAACACAGTGCTCAGGAAGGCGAAAACTTGTGCATGACCTTGGCTATCACAATTGCTTTCATTACCCTAACTAACCAGGAGGTCCTAAGTCTGTCCATGTGACCAGTTCATTACTACTACAGCTGGCATTTGAGAAAGCCAACACACCAAGGCTATTTATAACCTAGGAATTTCACAGAGTCTACATCACTCCCCAGCCACCTCTATCTGATCTGGTGCTAGTACCCACTGCTGGGAGACTTGAGGACAGGTCACATCATTGGATCCCTTGCAGACGTTCCCTAGCACCAGCCTGGAGGATGGCAGCCCAACTGGACAGCTAGACACAGAGGAGCAGCAGCATTCACAGTAGTCTGGCCTTCAGGGACTCCTACTCCTGGGGAAAGGGGGGTACACCACATGAAGGCAGTATCCCCATGGGACAAAAGAATCCAGGTGGCAAGCCTTGAGTCCCAGGACTTGCTTCTTGTGGGAAGTTTATTTCAGCAAAGGTACAGATGCAGTGCTGAGCCCAGTGGGGGAAAGTCTATGACTCTACCCAACAGGCAGCCCTGGTGCTCGTGAAGGGTCTTGGAGAAGGGGATTTCTTCTTCCCCTCACCCAGCACTGCAGACACAGCTGGGGCTTCTCCCATAGGAGCTGAGCATGAGTGCAAACAATAGACACCCTTTTGGGAACACTTTAGGGTGACTGCATCCCCACGGAAGGAGAACCCCCAGGTTCAGACTTGCATGAGGAGTAGAGATCACCATCCCTCTCTACATGGAATATCGACATGCTTGCAAATGAAAAGAGGTGCCTGTCTGATCTGAATAGCCAGAACACTGGGTCCAGAGTGTGACTGGAAAGTGGATAGCTTTCCTGCTGGACTGGCAGGGAAGCTGAGGTGGCTCCCACTTTTCCTCCTGATAAGACCTCAGTGTGTTTCACTGAGAGCTCCCCCAGCCATTTCTGTGAAGGCTGGGACCTCTGCCCACCATTGGGTATTGCATTTACCCAACTGCTTTAGCCACAACCAATGTTTAACCATGGACACCTGCTCTACTAGCCTGAAGCCTGAACTGTTCAACCCAGTAAAGGAAATACTGGGGGAAAAATAAATAAATAAAAAGTGCACACCACTGGGGAGTGAGATAAGCTTAAAGAGGCCTCTGCCATTCCCACAGGAGACAGTGAATCTGCTCACACACCATGCATATTGCTACTACACCCAGCATCTGAGAAAGCCATCATAAAAAGACTCTCTATAACTAAGAAACTCGTAAAGAATGTTTAACCCTGAAAGCATTCAGAGCTGAATTAGGTTATTTAAAAAAAAAAAAACTGTAATCATTAAAGTCACATCCTCAAGGGAGATAAAAAGAAATTAGAAAATAAACACAGTTGAATAAAAAATAAATTCAAAAATAATTAGAAGAAATAGTATACTCAAATGAGAAGGAACCAGAAAAATAAATCCGGCAATATGACAAAACAGGGTTCTGTAATATCCCCAGAAGATCACACTAGCTATCCAGTAATGGATCCAAACCAAGGTGAAATCTAGGCTGGGCGCAATGGCTCATGCTTGTAATCCTAACACTTTGGGAGGCCAAGGTGAGCAGATTACCTGAGGTCAGGATTTCAAGACCAGCCTGAACAACATGGTGAAACCCTGTCTGTACTAAAAATACAAAAATTAGCTTGGCATGGTGGTGGCCACCTGTAATCCCAGCTACTTGGAAGGCTGAGGCAGGAGAATTGCTTGGGAGACAGAGGTTGCAGTGAGCCAAAATCGTGCTACTGCACTCCAGCCTAGGTAACAGAGTGAGACTCCATCTCAAAAAAAAGAAAGAAATCTGAAATACCAGATAAAGAATTCAAAAGCTTGATTATTAAGTTACTCAAGAAGATACAAGAGAAATGTGAAACCAACATAAAGAAATTTTAAAAACCATTCAGGATATGAATGAAAAATTTTCTAAACAGATATATATTTTAAAGAAAAGCCACTCAGAACTTCTGGAAATGAAAGGCACATTTAGGGGATTACAAAATGCAGAGGAAAGTTTTAACAACAGTCTAGACCAAGTAGAAGAATTTCAGAGCTCAAAGACAAGACTTTTGAATTAACCCAACAGACAAAAATAAAGAAAAAAAGAATTAAAAGAAATGAACAAAGTCTCCAAGAAATACGGGATTATGTACAATGGCCAAACCTAAGAATCCTTGGTATTCCTGAGGGAAAAGAAAAACCCAAAAGTTTGGAAAACTTATTTGAGGGAATAGTTGAGGAAAACTTCCCTGGCCTTGCTAAAGATTTAGACACCTAAATACAAGAAGCTCAAAGAATTCCTTGGAGATTCATTGCAAAAAGGACATCACCAATGCATACAATCGTCAGGCTGTCTAAAGTCAACATGAATGAAAAATTCTAAGAACAGCGACACAAAAGCATCAGGTAACGTACAAAAGATAACCTTTCAGACTAACAGCAGACTTCTCAGCAGAAACCTTAGGGCCAGGCGCGGCGGCTCACGCCTGTAATCCCAGCACTTTGGGAGGCCACAGTGGGCAGATCACGAGGTCAGGAGATCGAGACCATCCTGGCTAACACGGTGAAATCCCGTCTCTACTAAAAATACAAACAAATTAGCCAGGTGTAGTGGCGGGCGCCTGTAGTCCCAGCTACTTGGGAGGCTAAGGCAGGAGAATGGCGTGAACTCGGGAGGTGGAGCTTGCAGTGAGCCGAGATCACGCCACTGCACTCCAGCCTGGGCGACAGAGCCAGACTCCATCTCAAAAAAAAAAAAAAGAAAAAGAAAAAAAGAAACCTTACTGGCCAGGAGGGGTTAGGGTCCTATCTTTAGCCTCTTTAAACAGAATGGCTGTTAGTCAAGAATTTTCAATCCAGCAAAACTAAGTGTCATAAAAGAAAAAGAAGTTGTCTTTTTCAGACAAGCAAATGCTGAGGGAGTTTGTCACTACCAGACTAGCCCTACAAGAAATGCTAAAATGAGTTCTACATCTTGAAACAAAAGGTCAGTGTGCACCAGAATAGAACCTTTTCAAAGCATTAAAGTCACAAGGCCTATAAAACAATAACACAATGAACTATACCAGAAATACTAGAAACCAAAGTATCTAGGTAATAATCAACATGATGACTGGAATAGTATCTCACATGTCATTATTAACATTGAATTCAAATGTTCTAAATGCTCCACTTAAAAGATTCAGATTGGCAGAATGGATTTTAAAAAATCACAAACCAAATATCTGCTGTCTTCAAGAGACTCACCTAATGCATAGGGTTCATATAGACTCAAGGTAAAGGGGTGAAAAAAGATATTCCATGCAAATGGAAACCAAAAGCAAGCAGGGGTAGCTATTATTATATAATGACTGCAGAAGGTCATTATACAATAATAATATAATCAATCCAACAAAAATGTATTACAGTCCTAAATATATATGCACCTAACTCTTGAGCTCCCAGATTCATAAAACAATTACTATTAGACCTAAGAAAAGAGCGCAACAGCAATACAATAATAGTAGGGGACTTCAACACTACACTGACAGCACTGGATAGATCATTGAGGCAGAAAATCAAAAATAAACACTGGAATTAAAGTTCACTCTAAAACAAATGGGCCTAACAGATATTTATGGAACATTCTACACAGGAACTGCGGAATGTATGTTCTTTTCATCAGCACATGGAACATTCTCCAAGATAGGCCATATGATAGGCCGCAAAACAGTAAACTTTTAAAAATTAGAATTATATCAGGTATCTTCTCAGACCACAGTGGAATAAAACTAGAGATCAACTCCAAAAGGAACCCTCAAAACTATACAAGTACATGGAAATTAAACAACCTTCTCCTGAATGATTTCTGGGTGAACAATTAAATCAAGATGGGAATTTTAAAATTCTTTAAATCAATGACAGTAGTGATATGAGTTATGAAAACCTGTGGGATACGACAGAAGCAGTGCTAAGAGGAAAGTTTATAGGGCCAAAATATTTCTTAAATGTTAATTGTTTTTTGTCAGAAGTCAATCAGTTTGTTTTTTTTTTTTTTTTGAGACACAGTCTCACTGTATTGCCCAGGCTGGAATGCAATGGCACGATCTTGGCTCACTGCAACCTCTGCCTCCCAGGTTCAAGTAATTCTCCTGCCTCAGCCTGCCAAGTAGCTGTGATTACAGGTGCACACCTGTAATCATACTAAACCTGGCTAATATTTGAATTTTTAGTTGAGACGGGTTTCACCGTGTTGGTCAGGCTGGTCTTGAACTCCTGACCTCAGGTGATCCACCCGCCTTGGCCCCCAAAGTGCTGGAATTATAGACATTAGCCGCTGCACCCAGGCCAAGCCAACTGGTGCTTTTAAAACATCCTCAGATGAAATTCACTCATATATGAACATGTGAATAAAATGTATCCAAAGTAACTTGCAAGAAAGATTGGTCAAAACTGACTGGATAGTCTGAGTTGTCCTGTGACTCACTTGCTACTTTGTCTCTGATTTACTTTTGTTCTTCCCAATGTTTGACTTGGCCTTTATCAGTGAACTTTACATTTTAAAAATATTTTAATATTACTACTTTAATTATTTTTTATTAGTAACCACAAAACACTAGATGTCTCCAAATGCCAAAATATATATCTCTAATTGCCACTTGTGACACATCTCCCAGATTACATAGGACACCTGTCACCTGATGAAATACAACTGACAGCAAGAGAGATATCTCAGACTTCCATCTCATCCAAATCCTTCATGCCAGGACTAGCAATTGTTTTGCTTTTGACTCGTCACGTACTAAATTCTTATGATAGTTAGGATTTATTTTTGAAATCTATTTTATTACATTCTCCATGGATTTGATTTAATAACAACTGATTTGGATTGTTTCCATTTTGTAAAACAGTACTCTAGCATAAAAATTAAACATAATTTAGCCAAGTGTGCTGGTGCATGCCTGCAGTCTCAGCTACTCAGGAGGCTGAAGTGGGAGGACTGTTTGAGCCCAGAGTTGGAAGCTGCAGTGAGCTCTGATTGTGCCATTGCACTCCAGCCTGGAGAATAGAGTAAGACTGTCTTTAAAAATAAATAAATAAAATAAAATAAACACATTAATGTTTTTGGTATCTGACCTTTTATTTTTCAAAGTAATTTCTTTATCAATGTGTCATCAACTTCTATAAAATCCTAAAGAGCCTTTAATAAAAGGCTCCTTTTATTAAAGATAGTGCTTTAACTGGTACATTAATATGAAAATTGTTATTTCTATTGCATTTAGCCTTTAACATTAGAAGCAAATTATGACTCTTTTACTCATTTATTTTCTTCCTAAAATTTCAAAATAAACTTTTTTTCCCCCAAAGTTAGTTATCCAAGTATTTGTTTCATTGTACTTCATAAAATTATTTTACTTTGGGAGGCCAAGGCCGGTGGATCAGGAGGACAAGAGATCGAGACCACCCTGGCCAACATAATGAAACCCCACCTCTACTAAAAATACAAAAATTAGCTGGGCACGGTGGTGCACACCTGTAGTCCCAGCTACTCGGGAGGCTGAGGCAGGAGAAAAGCTTGAACCTGGGAGGAGGAGGTTGCAGTGAGCCGAGATCGCGCCACTGCACTCCAGCCTGGCGACAGAGTGGAACAACAACAACAAAAAATTATTGTATTCCCTAAGCCTGAGTCAATAGAAAATAGGAAATGTTATCGATTTTTGAGTATTTACCTTACCCTCTCTCTATCTATATATATATATATTTTTTTTTTTTCTTTTTTTTGAGACGGAGTCTCACTCTGTTGCCCAGGCTGGAGTGCAGTGGCGCAATCTCGGCTCACTGCAAGCTCCACCTCCCGGGTTCACGCCATTCTCCTGCCTCAGCCTCCCAAGTAGCTGGGACTACAGGCACCCACCACCACACCCGGCTAATTTTTTTTTTTTTTTTTGTATTTTTAGTAGAGACAAGGTTTCACCGTGTTAGTGAGGATGGTCTCCATCTCCTGACCTCATGATCTGCCCACTTTGGCCTCCAAAGTGCTAGGATTATATGCATGAGCCACCGCGCCCAGCCCTTATCCTCTATATTTTTATCTAACTATTATCTCTAGTGCTTTTAGCTAAACATACATGTCACATTAAAAAGTGACAACAAGGCCAGGTGCGGTGGCTCACGCCTGTAATCCCAGCACTTTGGGATGCCAAGATGGGCAGATCACGAGATCAGGAGTTAGAGACCAGCCTGGCCAACATGGTGCAACTCCAACTCTAATAAAAATACAAAAATTAGCCGGGCATGGTGTCCAGGCGCCTGTAATCCCAGCTACTAGGGAGGCTGAGGCAGGAGAATCTTTGAACCTGGGAGGCGGAGGCTGCAGTGAGCCAAGATCATGCCATTGCACTCCAGCCTGGGCAACAAAAGTAAAACTCCATCTCAAAAAAAAAAAAAAAAATTAAAATTTTAAAAAAGTGACAGTGATTTTTATTTTCCTATGATTAGACTGTCTCCTTCTCTGTTCTATCTAAAGAACTTTTGACAGCACTTCTAGCACAGTCTTTCCTAGAATGGTAACAGGAGTGTGTCTCATTTTGTTACTGTTTTAAAAGACAATGACTATTAATCAGAGTTATGGAAATAACCACCAGAAATTGTAAAAACAGAAAAGTTTAAAAGCAGCTGATTTTAAGGAGCAGGACTCAGGGTTGGAAGATATGGAACCAGGAACTACTGCTTTTTATTACATTCTGTGCTGTACTATTTGATTTTTAACATGCTCACTGTTACTTTAATTTTCAAAACGTAAAAGTATTATAAAAGAATGGCCGGGCATGGTGGCTCACGCCTGTAATCCCAGCACTTTGGGAGGCCAAGGTGGGTAGATTGCTTGAGTCCAAGAGTTCAAGACCAGCCTAGGCAATCCCATCTCTTAAAAAAAAAAAGAATGACTATACTACAGTGGTTCTAAGAATCACCTGAGAACCTGAGATGCTCGTTAAAAATTCAGATTCAAAAATTTGTTCAGTAGCTCAGGGTGGAAGCTAGAGATTTGCATTTTCAACAAATATTCTAGGTGATCCTGTTTCAGGTGGTCAGGGGATCAGACTTCAAACAACAGTGCTGCAGTGTTTTTCTATTATTTATGATGGTTTGGTTTTAAATACAGGAATTTTAGAAATTTATTTTTAAAGAAATTATTTTAAATGAATTTTACAATTCATTCTAAGACTCTTCATTTATAAAACACCCTTTATATTTCATTTTCATTGACTTTTAATTTGATTAAATCCTTTTTGGTATCTATTGCTATGTTCACATGATTCTTACTATTTTTCCTGCTAATGTAATAAATTACATTATTACCTTTCTTTATATTTTACTGACCTTAGATTATAAATTATAAACCTTGATTAGGAAATATGTTAGCACAAATTAGCATATTGGGATAATATTTCTATGTTCTAAAATCATTTTTTGTTAAACTACTATCTTTCTAACCCTTGGCTCTATTAATTTCTAGTTTTTCTCTTTTGAAACTTAACTAAATCTGTAAGTTCCTGTCAGGATCCTGGCAAGAAACAGAAAGTATATTTAGAAAGCGTTACTGAAGAAAGTGTACTGAAGGGATTATTTACAGAGATATAGGCAAGGTTATGAGAATACAATAAGGGACAGAATCTGGCAACAATGATATACTTTTACCACCTATAAGCCTAGAAGAGATATGGGAGAGAATGAGCCTAGAGAGAGTGTGTAGCCTGAAAGAGGGTCCTCTTATAAGAAAGGTAACTATAGACTGCAGCCAGAACCAGAACTGCAGCAAGGTGGGAGAGAATGGGGTGGAGAGGTAGGAATAAATACCCTAGCCCACTTTCCAGTCCCTTGCTGATGCCTCTCTGGCTAATCCAACCAGAAGCCAGACAGCAAGGAAGCCTGACTGCTATTGGTTTATGCCAGGATGGAAAACAACTAGCACATAATGATACTCATGGTCTCTCATACTGATGCATGTCTTGTGAGAGAAGACATTCTGAACTATCTTTTTGAGGATGTTTGAATAGTGAACAGCCTTGGAAGATGGAAATGTCTCCCTCTGGAGCAAAGGGTAGGCATGGTTACTGTCTAGAATGAAAAGACAATGTCCTCCTTTGGAGCAAAAGCAGTCAAACTTTTGGAAAAGTCAGGCTTTTTCATTATAAAAGGTTCCGGTACTCTGAGCTCTGCATTTATCTCCTGTACACAACCCACAGTGCGTACAGCTGTCATTCTCTTTGCATCATTCTGTATGAATTGGGGGTTGGGAACTGGAGGGGAAAAAATGCTGGTACTCTGACTACTGTTCTTGCTGTGAGTAATAAATTATTACTTTTTTATCTCTGACGCAGGAGTCTCGTATCTTTTACCAGTGCTGGTAAAAGATACGAGACTCCTGCGTCAGAGATAAAAAACATAACTGGAAGGCCAGCTTGTTCACTTTGAAGTAGGGTAAAATCTGACCCTTCACAGTTCCTGATGAATCAACCAAAAAGAAAATCAAACAAAACATAACAAAACAACCGTATTTGTCACCACTGGAGGTGGCTATTATACTAACTCCTTACTCTGCAAATTGTAATTAAAGAGTAAGAATTAAGCACTCCTTCACAGTGGCCAATTAGCCTTAGAAAATGAAGGAGAGCTCCTCTTTACAGAATAACAGCAGCTTATAAATATAGGAAAAAATATGGAATTAGAAAAACAATCACCTTTGTCCCCACTCCTGATGAAATAATTGATTCAGACAAGGACAATCTGAAGTTTGTCAAAGTATCAACACCCTAAAATAAGCTATTGATCTCAAGGAGAAAAACAAAATAGAAAGATCAGGCAGTCACCACTTAAAGCTTAGCAACAATAATCAAAGGACAACCAAATATTATGTTCATTGTGATATAATGCATATGAATTACAAAGCATCACTTATAAAGGATTCTTGTTAAAAATGTTTAACTTGAATTTGGTTTAACCTTTATAGTTAAAATCTTTTTACAACAAATATTTTTCTGACACTTAAAAGTTGATGAAAGTTAGGGAAAAGTTAGGGTCCCCCTTTGCCTAGGACTCTCCCAGGACTAAAAGTCCTCCATCAAGAAACCGGGGTCCTGAGCACCCTTTATTTGCAAGTAAGTCGTTTGGCCAACATGGTGGCCAAGTTTAACTGATTACACTTGTAACCAATTACACTTGTCACAGTTCTAATATATCAGATTTTCACAAGCTCTTGAAAAGTATACATACAATAATACATTAGACATATCATGATACAATGGCTGCAAACAGGTCAGTACACTAATGGCAGTTTTATACTAACAGGACTTCTAATTCCATGGCTAAACAATTTCTTTTTTTTATTTTTATTTTTTAGGAGATGGAGTCTCACTCTGTCGCCCAGGCTGGAGTGCAGTGGTGTGATCTCGGCTCACTGCAAGCTCTGTCTCCCAGGTTCACGCCATTCTCCTGCCTCAGCCTCCTGAGTAGCTGGGACTACAGGCACCTGCCACCACGCCCAGCTAATTTTTTGTATTTTTAGTAGAGACAGGGTTCCACTGTGTTAGCCAGGATTTTTTTTTTTTTTTTTTTTTTGGTGAGACGGAGTCTTGCTCTGTCGCCAGGCTGGAGTGCAGTGGCGCGATCTTGGCTCACTGCAACCTCCACCTCTTGGGTTCAAGCAATTCTCCTGCCTTAGCCTCCCAACTAGCTGGGATTGCAGGTGCGTGCCACCACACCCAGCTAATTTTTGTATTTTTGGTAGAGATGGGTTTTCTCCATGTTGGCCAGGCTGGTCTAGAACTCCAGACCTCAGGAGATCCACCCACCTCAGCCTCCCAAAGTGCTGGGATTACAAGCTAGAGCCACCATGCCTGGCATTATTTCTCATGCCAGCTGAAGATGCAGATACAAATGTTTTGACTTCTTAAGATCTTTCTAGCAAGTACACTACCCAACTGGGCAGGTCCTTTGTATAATTTTTATTTTTTCTGTTACACAAGAAACTGTCCAAAACAGTACATCTAATCAATCAGATACATTTTCACTTTTGTAACCCTACTAGTATTATTATAAAGATATTTTTCTGAGTGCATTATTTTTACAATACAGTTTAATATGTCTGTAGTGTGAGATTTTTTTTCTGAGTGTATTTTTCCTTAAATTTGTAGCTAATAAAATGTCTAATAAATGCCAATCTGATTTCTACTTTGGTTCTTTCCTCATTTTCCACTATCCCTCCCCCTAAGCATTGCTTCTACTGGGCATTCTGTAGCCCTGGGAGGAGCCAAACATTCCTTTTTTTTTTTTTTTTTTTTTTTTTTTTTTGAGATGTTGTCTCCCTCTGTCATGCAGTGGTGCAGTCTCAGCTCACTGCAATCTCCACCTGCCGGGTTCAAGAGATTCTCCATCCTCAGCCTCCTGAGTAGCTGAGACTACAGGCGTGTGCCACCACACCCAGCTAATTTTTGTATTTTTAGTAGAGACAGGGTTTCACCATGTTGGCCAGGCTGGTCTTGAACTCCTGACCTCAGGTGATCTGCCTGCCTTGGCCTCCCAAAGTGCTGGGATTACAGGCCTGAGCCACCACGCCCAGCCCAAACATTCTTATTTTAGGAGAACAAAATGAGCTTCAAATGTCTGGATGGCAGATATCCTCCATCACTCTTATAACTTTCCTCTGAGTCAGTTATTAAATCTGTATTTAAAATTTTTTCCAATGCCTGTTTCTACCCTTTAAAAAATTTGTTACAAGAATTAAATCAATTAATACCTGCAAGTACTATGTAAGTATTCTCAACCATCTGGAGAATAATCCAATTGAGTATTCATGTACAGTTTTGCATTTTTATTCAACTTTGCATATTCCAAATTGCCACACAATTCTTAAAGGTGATGATAGTGTTTTACTACTGTGTTTCTCAGACACCAAGAGGTAAGAGGTAACCACAGGTTCAACATGGCTGTTCTTCCTGGCATGAGCTAAGGAGTTCCAGACTAGATTGTAAACTTTATGAAGACAGACATTCTGTTTTATTCAGCATTGCATCCCCAATGCCCCAGCTCAGTGCCTGACATATGGTAGGTACTCAAGGACTATTTGCTGAATAAATTAATGAAGTGAAAGGCTTAGAGAGATAGCAGTTTTATATTTAAAAACTTGAAAATATCAGCAATTATAACATCATATTTACGTAACTATTTTAAGTTAAAACACAAGCTGCTTAAGGTTGTAGTCTCAGATGTCAGGAATATCTTTGTCCTCAGCTATTTTTTGCAGAAGATCTGGGTGGGGTGAAGAAGTTGAGATATTATTCTAAATCAATAAGTTCACAATGAAAAGAATTAAGGAATTTTAGTTTTATCTAGCTTAATATTTAATCTTTCAAGATGCAGTGAGTATAGATTGCAAAAAGTTCCTACAGATATACAAATTTTACAAATTGTGTGGACTTTAGGTAGCTTAAAAGTATGTTCAATTTATTGTAGCCTAGAAAGTACTTTCTAAAAATTACAGTGTTCAATGATTTTTAGAGTTTTATTTAATAATTATTCTTCACAATAAAGCTAGAAAAAAGATCTAAGTTAACGTACTGGGTTATGGATATTTCCTATTTACGCTAAAGCCAGAATTAGAAACTTTAAAAGAAATGTGATCATAACAAAAAGAGACATTATTAGAAAGAATGAATAAATGAACAAACAATGAATATTTTTGCCAGGCATTTTCCCAAATTTATATTTTCAATGGGGGAGGGGAGAGGTGCATATTTTGTGTCTTATATCTATCTATTTTATTCTATAACAATTATCCTTCCCTTTTTGGATGAGAAACTAGATCATTTTCAAAGAAGTGAAATGATGGAAACTATACATGGGTTCAAGATTTACTGTAAAGGAATAGAAATCAAGACAGTGTGGTATTAGATAAAGGACAGACATAGATTAATAGATTCCTGGAACAGAATAGAAGGTTCAGAATTGATAGTTCAATTGATAGTCAACAAAGATGCCAAAGTAATTCAGTGGAGGAAAAGTGGAAGAAGTGTAAATGCATATGTGAAAAGAAATGAACCTCAATCCATACCTCATACCATATACAAAAACCAGCTTGATATAGATCATAGATCTAAATGTAAAACCTAAAACTCCAATTTTTTCGTTTGTTTTTTTTTTAAGACGGAAAACGGAGTCTCACTCTGTTGCCCAGGCTGGAGCACAGTGGCGTGATTTCACCTCTGCCTCACGGGTTCAAGCAATTCTCCTGCTTCAGCCTCCCAAGTAGCTGGGATTACAGGCATGTGCCACCACGCCTGGTTAATTTTTTTGTATTTTTAGTAGAGATGGGGTTTTACCATGTTGGCCAGACTGGTTTCAAACCCCTGACCTCAAGTGATCCACCTGCCTCGGCCTCCCAAAGTGCTAGGATTACAGGTGTGAGCCACCACGCCCAGCAAAACTTCAAAATTTATAGAAGCAAGCATTGGAGAAAATATTTGTGACCTTCAATTGAGTAATGATTTCTTAAATAGGCCATAAAAAGCACAAACCTTAAAATTTTTTAATTAATAACCTGAACTTCCTGAAAATTAAAATTTATTGATTTTCAAAAGACACAGTTAAGGAAAAAAGGAGAAAAATATTTGAAAACATATATCTGATAAAAATTTGTGTTCAGAATATATAAAGAACCCTTAAAGTGCAATACTAAGAGGACAAAAAGCTAGATTTTTTTTAAATACACAAAAGATTTGAATAAACACTCCACCAAAGATATACAAATGGAAAATAAGCATATGAAAAGATGTGCAAAACCATCATTCCTTAGGGAAAGGCAAACTAAAATCAGAATCAGATACTGCAAAATATTCATTGGGGTGACTAAAATTTAAAAGACAATACCAAGTATTGTCAAGAATGTGGAGCAACTGGCACTCCCATAACTGCTGTTAGGAATGAAAAATGGTGCCACCATTTTGGGAAGCATTTGGCAGTTTCTTATAAAACTACCTTTAACATATGACCAAGGCATTCCACTCCTAGGTATTTATCAAGAGAAATGAAAACATATTTTCACACAAAAACTTGTACTCACACGTTCATAGGAGCTTTATTCATATCTTAAAACTGGGAACAACCCAAATGTCTATTGATTGATGAATACATAAACAAATTGTAGTATATTCATATGATGAAATAACACGATATTCATATCATATATGAATATAAAGGAACAAACATGCACTAACCTGGATGAATTTCAGTGCAGTGTGCTAAATGAAAGCAGCCAGATACAAAAAGCCACATGCTGAATAATTTTATTTATATGAAAATCTAGAAAAAACAAAGCTATAGCAACAGAAATCAGATCAGTGGTTGCCTGGGGTCAGGGGCAGGAAAGGGACCCAAAGGAACTTTTGAGGTCATGAAAATGGTCTATATATGATTATGGTAATGATAACTTCACTGTCAAAATCCATCTTATCAATTATACACTTGCAGTTGGTGAACTTTATTGCATATAAATTATACCTCAACAAATCTGAATAAAATAAAAATTCTTTTTAGGTGGTTCTGTGTACTACCTATGCATCGTTCAATGACATATAAGTCAAGGTCCAATCAGAAAAACAGAAACCACATTATGTACTTCCAGAGGAGATTTAATTTAGGGGATTGGTTATACAGGTGTAAGAGAGCTCAACGATCAAAGAGCACTAATACAAAATGTAACTGAAAGATGACAACTTGCAGTACCTGTTACCACCCCTAAAGCTGAGGGAACAAAGTGAAACTGGCACTTTTGAACTCCATGGAGGGGCTTGCCAGAGCTGTAGGTAAAACCATTGAGGAAGGCTTGACCCCAGGCTACTCTTGGTACCTCTGCAGACGTGGGATATGACTGGGTTTTGCTGTTTTTGTTTCTAAGAGTCCTGCAAGAAGCAAGAAACTGCTGCCACCAGGAGGAAGGGCCACTATTGGAGCAATCCAGTCAAGAACAGGAAAAACAGGAAGGATTAATTCCTTTTCTGTCCCCTTTTTATCCTTCAATCACTGGTGGCTTCTGTTGATAGAACCTAACAGTGACCCAGCTATGAAAGGAGAAATTTTGTTTCCAGGGCCTAACCTCAGCATCAGAGAATAAATTATAGAAAGTATGGAAGTGGAGCTAAAAGTTGACAGGTAAATGACATCTCTGGTTTAATCCTACCTTTAATCATATAAAGATTAATCAGTGATTTTAGGTGACTTTAGCCTAATCCATCCATTATTAAATTCTCAGTGTTTCATCTAATGGTTTTAACATCCATTGGTTACTGTTACCTAGATAATTTATTATTTCGTTAGTGGCCACAACACAGAAATTTCTTGATTTTAATATCCTTTATGCATTTATTAGCTGAAATTCTATAAAGAAGAACATTCCCTCATCAACTATTTGGTTATTTTGAAATACAGTTTGTACAGGAAAGGCAGGAAAAATCTTGATTATTTCTCTTTATCAAATTTCAGAGTTGGGTTGGGTACAGTGGCTCATACCTGTAATCCTAGCACCTTAGGAGGTTGAGGTGGGAGAATGGCTTGAGCCCAGGAGTCCAAGACAGCGTGTTCAACATAGTGAGACCTCATCTCTACTAAAAATAAAAAAAAATTAAAAATAAATTAGCTGGGTATAGTGACATGTGCCTGTAGTTCCAGCTACTGGGGAGGCTGAGGCAGTAGGATCCCTTGAGCCAAGGAAGTCAAGGCTGCAGTGAACCATGCCGCTGCCCTCCAGCCTGGGTGACAGAGTGAGACCCCATCTCTAAAAAATAAAAAATAAAAAAATCAGAGTCAATGACCTAGCAACCTCCAGAGATGATCAGTGAGTTCGCAACCTTTTTTCGTATTAGATACTCATCACTTTTGTTTATATATTTGATATTTCTTAATCCATTGCAGGCATTATTCTTTTTTATATTCAGATTGTCCCATCTTTGCTCAGTGGGAGCTTTCATGGTGTTTTTTTGTTTTCTGGTTTTGTTTTTTGGTTCTGAATTATTCTTTTAAAAAATGTCAACTATGTCCAATTTAATACTATCCCTCTCATTTGACTCTAAATCTCTCAGATCCTGGAAGATATTTGCAACTTACAATGAACTTTGTCTACCTGGTAAGCTGCTAATAAACACCTGAATTGTCTGGTATTGAGCCCCTTTGTGGGAACATTCTTGAGATGGTCTCTCACCAGTGCAAACAAAGCCAATTTTAATTACAAACTTTAATATAGTTGTTCAACTCTAACCAAATCTGCAAGTCCAGTCTTGAATCTTGGGTATTATATGTGTTCCTTAGGAGGGGAAAAATGACAATGCAAAAAGAATTATGTAATCTAAAAGGGAAGCAACTTAAGATTTTGAATCAGTTTATGTTTTTCTAAAGTACAAGATCATAAGTAATTTTCCTAAAGTCCATGCAGTTTAGCTCCTACTGCTGAGATGATAACCATCACTATAGCACTTGAGAGCAACTAGAGAACAAAATATGGACCCTGGGACTCACTGAAGTCTCTTTTTCCTCCAGAAGAGTTAGTAGTCTTTTGATCTGCATTAACACTGTTCTTTCTTTATATATAGGTACATAAATAGGTAAATAGCAGCACCTCCAACCAGATACCCAGGCCAGAACATGGGGAGATTTCCTAGGCTTCTCCTGGTCCATTGAGTGCTATCAATTCTACTCCTTAAAATCTTTCCAATCATGCCCTCTTTTCTTTCCCTCCACCACTAGTATGGTTTAGACTTCCAGCTTAACTGAAGTAGGTTATCGGCCTCATAAATGCCTCCAGTCTTCACACTTGAGTTTTTATTTTTACACTCCTATGAAAGTTATATTTGTGTACTGGAGATGTGGCTAGGGTTTGTCTCACAGTGGAAGCAAGGAATTGTAATTCAGAAATATGTTGCTACTTGGCTGCCTCTACTCTATTATTGTACACCTTGACGGCGAGGTTAAGTCCTGTTGTGGGGTTTGAGGGCCGGAATTTAATTTTCAGAGCTTTATTTAATGTCGGGAGCAGATTGGGTAATAAAACAAAACGCATACTGAGAATAAGACAGCCTTCTGACCCTTCAGGGTCTAGGGCTGTACAGCGTCTCAGGGTTGCTGCCAAACGGGCCATGAACTGGGCTGGATTTTTATATTTGATGAAAAAGATCCTAAACGCTCTTTTTAATCAAATATAAATGTGGGAGAGGTCGGATAAAGAAAAAGGAGCATTAAACTTGAAAGGAGGTTAAAAGGAGCCTTTAGCTCCAGTCACCTTTTTAAGAGGAAATTGCTGGGCATGTGGGGGAGGGCTAGTTGTGGAATGACCTCCCCTTCTCACACTTGTAAGCCAGACCAGGTGTGAGAAGGGGAGGTAATAAAAGGATTATAGGGTGGGGGAGTGGAGGCTGGGGAAGAATTGGGACCTGGCTTGGCCTGGCTAGGAGCAGCCTGGGGAGGAGGGGAGAGGTCATATGGGTCCATAGAAAAGGAAGATTGGAAAGACTCAGCGATGCCTGGGGTTGGGACTGAGGGAACAGGTGGGAGGGAAAGAAGGAAGATTTGGGATTAGTTGCATTGGGAAGAGAGACTAGGGAGGGACCGATGTGTAAAAGAATGCCTGGATGTCCGGCACCTCAGACCGTTTGCCCATTTTATGACAAGAATTATCTAGATCTTGTAGGATGGAAAAATCGAAAGTGCCGTTTTCTGGCTATTTGGAACCACTGTCGAGCTTGTATTGGGGTCAAGCGGTGTTGCAGAAGAAAATAAGATGCTAGATTTTAGGTCAGGTGAGAGTTGAAGAGGTTTTAAGTTCTTGAGAGCACAGGCTAAGGGAGAAGAAGGAGGAATGGAGGGTGGAAGGTTGCCTATAGTGAAGGAGGCAAGTCCAGAGAAAAGAGAGGGTAGAGACATGGAGAGAAGGGGTCGGGGGGTGCTTACCCCCAAGGAAAGTGGAGAGAAAAGACAGGGTAGAGACATAGAGAGAAAGGGAGAAGGGGTGGGGGGTGCTTGCCCCCCAGGAAAGTGTAGAAGGGGTGGGGACACAGAGAGAAGGGGTGGGGGGGTGCTTGCCCCCCAGGAAAGTGGAAAAGGAGTAGGGACATGGAGAGAAGGGGTGGGGGGGGTGCTTGACCCCCAGAAAAGCAGTGCTTGCCGCTAAAGGTGAAGGACCAAGGCAAGTGTCCCTGTGTGGTCAGACACCTCTGAAATGTGGGTGAATAATCAAGCAGGCGTCCCCGTGTGATTAAACACCAAGGGAAGACTGTCTTCCCAAGTCTGTGACCGGCACCGGAGTTTTGGGCTCATGGATAAAACATGTCTCCTGCCTCCACCAGAAAAGGGAAGGAACTGAAATTAAGAGAAGGGAGAGACTGAAAGATGGCGCCAAGATTGAAATGAGAAAGAGGTTGAGGGATAGTGAGAGAGGTTGGAGAAGACAGTAAAAAGAGGCCACTTACTCGATTTAAAATTGGTGAGATGTTCCTTGGGCTGGTTGGTCTGAGGACCAGAGGTCGTTAAGTGGATCTTTCTCATGGAGCAAAGAGCAGGAGGACAGGGGATTGATCTCCCAAGGGAGGTCCCCCGATCCGAGTCACGGCACCAAATTTCACTCGCGTCCATGTGAAGAGACCACCAAACAGGCTTTGTGTGAGCAACAAGGCTGTTTATTTCACAGAAAGGCTGAGTCCGAAAAGAGAGTCAGCGAAGGGAGATAGGGGTGGGGCCATTTTATAGGATTTGGGTAGGTAAAGGAAAATTACAGTCAAAGTGGGTTGTTCTCTGGCTGACAGGGGTGGGGGTCACAAGGTGCTCCGTTGGGGAGCTTTAGAGCCAGCATGAGCCAGGAGAAGGAATTTCACAAGGTAATGTCATCAGTTAAGGCAGGAACAGGCCATTTTCACTTCTTTTGTGGTGGAATGTCATCAGTTAAGTCAGGAACAGGCCATTTTCACTTCTTTTGTGATTCTTCAGTTACTTCAGGCTATCTGGATGTATACGTACAGGTCACAGGGGATATGATGGCTTAGCTTGGGCTCAGAGGCCTGACAGATATGATACCCTTCACGATCTGGCCTTTATTTAACTTTCTGTCTTCCTCCTTCCAGCTTCCTGTATCATCCCCAGACCCCCTCAAATCCCATGCTCACTGCCCCAGCATTACTGAAACACTGGCAGAACTCTCATCACAGTACATCTGAAGGCCTCTCTGTGTCTGAAAAAGCTGTACCCTTTACTTAGAACAACTTTCTCTCTTTTCAAATGGTTAATGAGGACTCATCCTTCAAAAGTCAACTCTGCCGGGCGCGGTGGCTCAAGCCTGTAATCCCAGCACTTTGGGAGGCTGAGGTGGGCGGATCACGAGGTCAGGAGATAGAGACCACGGTGAAACCCCGTCTCTACTAAAAATACAAAAAACAATTAGCCGGCGTGGTGGTGGGTGCCTGTAGTCCCAGCTACTCAGGAGGCTGAGGCAGGAGAATGGCGTGAACCTGGGAGGCGGAACTTGCAGTGAGCCGAGATTGTGCCACTGCACTCCAGCCTGGGCGACAGAGCCAGACTCCTTCTCAAAAAAAAAAAAAAGTCAACTCTGATACCTCCTCTGGGAAGCCTTACTTAATCAACCCCATACCCAGTAAAATAGCTGCCTCCATAACCCCATATGGCTCCATGGCAGGCTTATCATTACTACGGTGATCACTATGCTATGTGACATTTACTATCTCTGTTTACTATGAGATTCACATATCTTCACGAATTTAATCTTTAATACCAGCAACTCAGCACCATGCTTGAGTGTACCCTCAATGAATGCTTGCTGAGAGAATAATTGAATAATTGCATAATCTTTTTTTTTTCTTTTGAGACAGTCTCACTCTGTCACCAGGCTGGAGTGCAGTGGTACGATCTCGGCTCACTACAACCTCTGCCCCCCTGGTTCAAGCAATTCTCTTGCCTCAGCCTCCCAAGTAGCTGGGACTATAGGCATGTGCCACCATGCCCACCTAATTTTTGTATTTTTAGTAGAGATGGGGTTTCACCGTGTTGGCCAGGATGGTCTCAATCTCCTGACCTCGTGATCCGCCCAACTTGGCCTCCCAAAGTGCTGGGATTACAGGCATGAGCCACTGCACCCACCCAAATAATTGCATAATCTTAACTCAGAATTTTTCAAACATTTTTTTCTTTTTCTTTCTTTTTTTTTTTTTTTTTTTTTGAGATGGAGTCTCCCTCTGTCACCCAGGCTGGAGTGCAGTGGTGTGATCTTGGCTTACTGCAATCTCCACCTCCTGGGTTCAAGCAATTTTCCTGCCTTAGCCTCCCTGAGTAGCTGGGACTACATGTGCACACCACCACGTCCAGCTAATTTTTTTTGTATTTTTAGTAGAGACGAGGTTTCACCATGTTGGCCAGGCTGGTCTCGAACTCTTGACCTCAGGTGATCTGCCCAACTTAGCCTCCCAAAGTGCTAGAATTACAGGCATGAGCCACTGCGCCCAGCTCAAACATTTTTTTCAAAGAGGTTGTATCAATTTACCTATACTCTCAACAAAAATATAACTGAGTTTCCCGTTGTTGCATATCCTCAGCAACCCTTGGCTTTGTCAGACTTTTAAACTTAAAGCATTGTGCTGGTCTGTGGTGGTGTATCGCTGTGGTGTTTTTCAATGTCTTTCATATGCTAATGGATATAGTATTAAGTAATTAATTAATTATTATTAACATTTCCTGAAACAGCAAATGCAAAGGCTCTCCAGTTAGACTTTTTGAAGGAACAGTAAGAAAACTAATGAATGGTCCAGGTGTGGTGGCTCATGCCTGTAATCCTAGTACTTTAGGAGGCTGAGGCAGGTGGATCACTTGAGGTCAGAAGTTTGAGACCAGCCTGGCCAACATGGTGAAACCCTGTCTCTACTAAAAATATAAAAACTAGCTGGGCGTGGTGGTGCATGCCTGTAATCCCAGCTACTCGGGAGGCTGAGGCAGGAGAATTGCTTGAACCCAGGAGGCAGAGGTTGCAGTGAGCTGAGATCGTGCCACTGCCCTCCAGCCTAGGTGACAGAGCGAGACTCCATCTAAAAAAAAAAAAAAAAAAAGAAAGAAAACCAATGAATACACAACTGTAGTCATAATCTTAGAACCAGAATTGATCTCATCAGTGATTCTCAAATGTTGGTATTTATATAAAAACCCAATGTGCTGGTTGAAATTGTACATCCTTAGTCCTCAGTCCCCCCAAAATTCTGGGTTAATAGGAGCTTGGGCCCTAACATCTATATTTTAATATAGGTATCCCAAGCAATTCTAATGCAGTTGGTTTTCAGTCTACAGAATGAGAAATGCTATTTTAGAGAATAGCTCTGTTTCATATTACAGTGTAATTTTTTTTTTTTGTTTGAGACAGAGTCTCGCTGTGTCGCCAGGCTGGAGTGCAGTGATGCAATCTCGGCTCACTGCAACCTCTGCCTCCCAGGTTCAAGTGATTCTCTTGCCTCAGCCTCCCAAGTAGCTGGGACTACGGGCATGTGTCATCACACCCAGCTAATTTTGGTACTTTTAGTAGAGACGGGCTTTCACCATGTTGGCCAGAATGGTCTCGATCCCTTGGTCTTGTGATCTGCCTGCCTCAGCCTCCCAAAGTGCTGGGATTACAGGTGTGAGCCACCATGCCCAGCCTACAATGTAATTTATGAGACTACCTACTTTGTCTATCATCTGGTTCATGTAAAAGCTACGACTTTCTAATTTTTGTGGGTATATGCGGCATCACTGTACAAAAATAAAATTAAGACTGCTTGGAAAAGTTTAAGACAGAATTTGCAGTAAGTGAAGCCTCTGATCATGCTGCAAAACCAAGAGTAGTTAATGGGGAAGCAATATGGTGAAAAGAGTATCACTGTCACTTTCAGAAGAGGTAGAATTGAGACTCAGGTGTGTCATCCTAGGCAAACCCTGTAACTTCCCTTAGTTTCCACTTCTCACATAAATTTAGTATTATACCTATCCTAGCAATCTCTCAATTCTGTATAAGGGTCAAAATGAGTGTGGCAAGTGCTAATACAAAAGAAAGACCTAATCATTGTTATACGATTGAAACTTGTTTTTGATTGACACACCTGCCTGAATTAAAGAAACAAATTGGCCAGGTGCGGTGGCTTACACCTGTAATCCTAGCACTGTGGGAGGCCGAGGCTGGTGGATCACTAGGTCAAGAGATCAAGACCATCCTGGCCAAACATAGTGAAACCCCGTCTCTACTAAAATACAAAAATTAGCTGGCCGTGGTGGCGTGCGCCCATAGTGCCAGCTACTGAGGAGGCTGAAGCAGGAGAATTGCTTGAACCCAGGAGGCAGAGGTTGCAGTGAGTTGAGATCACACCACTGCACTCCAGCCTGGCGACAGAGCGAGACCCCATCTCAAAAAAAAAAAAAAAAAAAAAAAAGAAACAAATTTAGTTTCATCAACATTTGTTTCTTGGAATAACCTCAGCAGCTTCCCACTAATGGGTAGTTAGGATTCTAGTAGCTGTATCCCTTCATATTTCAGTTTAGACAAGATGCAAGGAAAATCTTGAGTAACTTGTCCTAGGATACAAAATTAATTTAGTGACAAGGCCAGGATGCAAGTCTGTCTTCTGATTATTAGTTCAGATCACTTTCTACCATACTTTACTCAGTTGTCTTTCCCATTCTTTATTATAACCCACAGGCTAGGTGATTCTGACACACACCAGATTTTGAGCTACCACTCCACTGCATTAGATGTGGTAGTGGGGAAGTAATTATTATTTTATTATCACACTTACTATTTTATAAACAGCTTTATTATTTATATGCTATACAGTTCACCAATTTAAATTGTACAACTCAATGGTTTTTAGTATAATCACGGAATTGTGCAACCATCACAATTAATTTTAGAACATTTCATCACTCAAAAAGAAACACCCTATTTGATAGCAGTCATTCTCCATCCTCCCCTCCCCCCAAACCTCTGGCAACTACTAATTTCTGTTATACAATTTGCCGGTTTGGTACCTTTCATACGAATGGAATCATACAATATGTGGTCGTGACTGGTTTCTTTCACTTGGCATGTTTTCAAGATAGACTTATTGTTTTAAAATTATCAAAGTAACAATATAGTTTAGAAATAAAAGAAAAAAATCACTCATAATCTGACCAGAAGCGGTGGCTCACACCTGTATTCCCAGTACTTTGGGAGGCCGAGGCGGGCGGATCACTTGAGCCTAGGAGTTGGAGACCAGCCTAGGCAACATGGCGAAACCCTGTCTCTATAAAAAACACAATTAGCCGGGCGTGGTGGCGCGCGCCTGTGGTCCCAGCTACTGGGGGAACTGAGGCGGGGAGGATCGCTTGAGCCCAGGAGGTTGAGGCTGCAGTGAGCAGGGATCGCGCCGCTGTACTCCAGCCTAGGTGACAGAGCAAGACTTTCTATCAAAAAAAAAAAAAAAAAAAATCAGTCATGATCCCATTCTAATCAATGCTTTTCTTCTCTCTTCTGCAAGTGCACGTTTATCTTATTGAAAAACAAATGGAGGATGCCATTGGCCTCCACACGGCTCTCACCTCTCTCCAAAACCTAGCTCGCAGCCTGCCAGAGCGCAGCTAGAGTTTCTGGGCAGAGGAGGGAGAAGCACCCCGCCCATCCCTGCCGGCGCCTCGCCTACGTCACTGCTTTGAGCCGCAGACCCCCTCCCTCCTTCCCGGTCGCGGTAGCTTTGACAGAGCGCAATGGCGGCGACCGCGTCTGCAGGGGTGCCGGCGACCGTGTCAGAAAAGCAGGAGTTTTACCAGCTTCTGAAGAACCTGATCAATCCAAGCTGTATGGTGCGGAGGCAAGCAGAGGAAATCTATGAAAATATCCCAGGTCTGTGTAAGACTACCTTCCTCTTAGATGCCGTCAGAAATAGAAGAGCAGGTTATGAGGTGAGACAAATGGCTGCCGCACTGCTACGACGGCTTTTGTCCTCTGGGTTTGAGGAGGTTTATCCAAATCTGCCTGCCGATGTTCAGAGGGATGTCAAGATTGAACTGATTCTGGCTGTTAAGTTAGAAACACATGCCAGCATGAGGAAAAAACTTTGTGATATTTTTGCAGTGCTGGCCAGGAATTTGATAGATGAGGATGGCACTAACCACTGGCCGGAAGGTCTGAAGTTTCTTATTGATTCAATCTACTCCAAAAATGTGGTTCTATGGGAAGTTGCACTTCACGTTTTCTGGCACTTTCCTGGGATTTTTGGGACCCAAGAGCGGCATGATTTGGATATCATCAAACGGTTGTTGGACCAGTGTATTCAAGATCAAGAACATCCAGCAATCAGAACATTATCCGCTAGAGCTGCAGCTGCTTTTGTACTTGCTAATGAGAATAATATTGCTCTTTTCAAAGACTTTGCAGACTTGCTTCCTGGAATCTTACAGGCTGTGAATGACTCATGCTACCAGGATGATGATTCAGTGCTAGAATCCCTCGTTGAGATTGCAGATACCGTACCTAAGTACTTGGGTCCTTATTTAGAAGATACTCTACAGTTGAGTTTGAAGTTATGTGGAGACTCTAGGCTTAGTAATCTGCAGCGCCAGCTGGCCCTCGAAGTTATAGTGACCTTGTCTGAAACTGCCACTCCGATGTTGAAAAAACATACAAATATTATTGCACAGGCAGTTCCTCATATATTAGCAATGATGGTTGATCTACAAGATGATGAGGACTGGGTAAATGCTGATGAAATGGAAGAAGATGATTTTGACAGCAACGCAGTTGCTGCGGAGAGTGCACTAGACAGACTGGCTTGTGGGCTTGGTGGAAAAGTTGTTTTACCAATGACCAAGGAGCATATCATGCAGATGCTTCAGAGCCCTGACTGGAAGTATCGACATGCTGGATTAATGGCCTTATCTGCCATTGGAGAAGGATGCCATCAACAAATGGAATCAATTCTAGATGAAACAGTTAACTCTGTTTTGCTTTTTCTTCAGGATCCTCATCCAAGGGTGAGGGCTGCAGCCTGTACTACACTTGGACAGATGGCTACAGATTTTGCACCTAATTTCCAAAAGAAATTTCATGAAACAGTGATTGCAGCTCTGTTACGTACCATGGAAAATCAAGGTAATCAGCGTGTGCAATCACATGCAGCTTCTGCTCTTATTATTTTTATTGAAGACTGCCCCAAATCATTGCTAGTTCTATATGTGGATAGTATGGTGAAAAATCTACATTCCATCTTGGTGATTAAACTTCAAGAGTTGATTCGGAATGGAACTAAGTTGGCTTTGGAACAACTTGTGACAACCATTGCATCAGTTGCAGATACAATAGAAGAAAAATTTATCCCATATTATGATATATTCATGCCCTCGCTAAAGCACATTGTTGAGCTTGCTGTTCAGAAGGAACTCAAGCTTCTGAGAGGAAAAACTATTGAGTGCATTAGCCATATTGGTCTTGCTGTTGGGAAGGAAAAATTTATGCAAGATGCATCAAATGTGATGCAGCTGTTGTTGAAGACACAATCAGACTTAAATAATATGGAAGATGATGACTCTCAGACCTCTTACATGGTTTCAGCATGGGCTAGAATGTGTAAAATTCTTGGAAAAGATTTTCAACAGTACCTTCCACTGGTTATCGAGCCTCTTATTAAGACTGCTTCAGCTAAACCTGATGTTGCTCTCTTAGACACACAGGATGTGGAGAATATGAGTGATGATGATGGCTGGCAATTTGTAAATCTTGGAGACCAGCAGAGTTTTGGAATTAAAACTTCAGGACTTGAAGCAAAAGCAGCTGCTTGCCAAATGTTGGTTTACTATGCTAAGGAGTTAAGGGAAGGGTTTGTGGAATATACAGAACAAGTTGTGAAGCTGATGGTTCCTTTACTGAAATTTTATTTCCATGACAATGTTCGAGTGGCAGCAGCAGAGTCCATGCCTTTTCTCCTGGAATGTGCAAGAATTCGTGGCCCAGAGTATCTTGCACAGATGTGGCAATTCATATGTGACCCCTTAATCAAGGCTATTGGTACTGAACCGGATACAGATGTGCTCTCGGAAATAATGAATTCTTTTGCAAAGTCCATAGAAGTTATGGGAGATGGTTGCCTTAATGATGAACACTTGGAAGAACTGGGAGGAATACTGAAAGCAAAACTTGAAGGGCACTTTAAAAACCAAGAATTGAGACAGGTGAAAAGACAGGAAGAAAACTATGATCAACAGGTTGAGATGTCTCTACAAGATGAGGATGAATGTGATGTTTATATTCTGACCAAAGTATCAGATATTTTGCACTCATTATTTAGTACTTATAAGGAAAAGATTTTACCATGGTTTGAACAACTACTTCCATTAATTGTAAATCTAATTTGTTCAAGTAGGCCATGGCCAGACAGACAGTGGGGATTGTGCATATTTGATGACATCATAGAGCACTGCAGTCCAACTTCATTTAAATATGTAGAATATTTTCGGTGGCCAATGCTACTAAATATGCGAGATAACAACCCTGAAGTCAGGCAAGCTGCTGCTTATGGCCTGGGTGTCATGGCACAGTTTGGTGGAGATGATTATCGTTCTTTATGTTCAGAAGCTGTTCCACTGCTGGTAAAAGTTATTAAGTGTGCAAATTCCAAAACCAAAAAAAATGTCATTGCTACAGAGAACTGTATTTCAGCAATAGGGAAGATTTTGAAATTTAAGCCTAACTGTGTAAATGTAGATGAAGTTCTTCCACACTGGTTATCATGGCTTCCACTGCATGAAGATAAAGAGGAAGCTATTCAGACTTTGAGTTTTCTCTGTGACCTAATTGAAAGTAACCACCCAGTTGTAATTGGTCCAAATAATTCCAATCTTCCCAAAATAATCAGTATAATTGCAGAAGGAAAAATTAATGAGACTATTAATTATGAAGATCCTTGTGCCAAACGCCTAGCTAATGTCGTGCGTCAGGTACAGACTTCTGAAGATTTATGGTTGGAATGTGTATCGCAACTTGATGATGAACAGCAGGAAGCCTTACAGGAGTTGCTAAATTTTGCTTGAAGCACTTTAATATAACTTGAACATTATCTACTATAAAAGTAACTACAAATAAGTGTTGTGAATGGATTTTATTATAAATCAGAGAACTGTTTTCTCCCTGCTAAGCAGTTTATAGTTCTTCCCCATGTTTCTCCAGAATTAGTCAGTGTTAGTCCTCTGTTTATCTCGCATGTTTTATCTTCCAAACACAGACCTTGGTGATAACCTGTGCTTCAAACTGTCTTAAACAATGTTTGTCACCTTTCCCCTAGTTGATGTAAAGTATATAAATTGTTGCTATTGTTTGAACTATTATTGATGCTAGCCAAGCAGTATACTTGATGTGAAGATGTCATGCTATCACAATATGCTAAGAGCTCACAAAAATAAGATAGAGTTTCCAGGACAAACATCTTTGGAATTGTGAGTGAAGGATATAGTGGCAGGCTTGTCCCTCTTTGATTAATACTCTTGGTATTCGTGGTGATCGGAGGATGCTGTTACTAGGAGAGTTTTGAGATATTGCAGTGGATGTGGGATGTATATGAACTTTTTCATAATGTACTCCTGGGAACTGGGTGGGACATATCCATATTGTAGTTGCAAAAGTGTCCGGTTGAGAGTTAGAGAACTTTTGAATTTCTTTAGCCAGACAGGTCTCTATTTTTTTAAGTTATCCAGGACTCCAAGAACCATAGTTACTGAAAAGGGAGTCCTGATACATCTAATATTGGTAGCATGTAACAGTGTTTGACAAAGAGTAAGTAAGCAGTATTCTTGGGAGTCAGTGTTATGTGTTTCAGCAGAGTATTATTTTGTATATGTATGCCATTCTCCCCCTGCAAAGCAGCTCAACAAAAGAAAAAGCTCTAGTTATAGGGCTTAAATTGATTTCTATATCAGATAATTTCCTAATAGATTCTGGAGTAGAACTGAAGAGTATTCTATTGGAAAAGTGAGAGGAAGGAAATGTAATTTTCTTTGAACATGAAAAAGAAAGCAACTTTGAGAGTAGTCATTTAGCAGTAGATGTGCATTATTATGAGAAAACAGTTCTATAAGTCCAGGGTTAATTATATTAATTGGAATGTTGGTCTTTAATGTCGAGCTTATTGTAGGGTAGAAAAGAGCTTTCTACTCAGCTAATAATTAATCACTGATCCAAAACTTAAATACATCTATAATTTCCTGGGGCTATTGTGAGTACTGTGTATGTATTTAGCAAATATTTAAGACCTAGTAAGTGCTCAATAAATTGTAGCTGTTATTGCTGTTGTTGTTTGTACCTGTATTGTGTCTGGAACTTCTTTTACTTTAGAATTTTCCCAATCCATTCCCTACTCATTCATATTGGCAGGCTATTTAGGCTATTGTTGACGAGAATATAAAGTTGAGATTTTAGATAAGCAATTCTGTCCATTCCATATAATTATTACTAATGGGGGAAAAAGGAAAATTAAGGACATTACGTATAGTATGATCAAAATTTTTAGTATATTTAAGATAAATATAGATGAATGAATAGAAAAATCCCACCTCAAAGTATTAATAGAGGTTTTCTCTAGGTGGTAGGATTAAGTGGCAACTTTTCTTCTCACTTACCTATATTTTCTAATTTACCTACATACCTACAACCAACATATTTCTTGTTTTGTTTGTTTGTTTTGAGATGGAGTTTTGCTCTTGTTGCCCAAGCTGGAGTGCAATGGCACGATCTCGGCTCACTGCAACCTCTGCCTCCCAGGTTCAAGCAATTCTCCTGCCTCAGCCTCCCGAGTAGCTGGGATTACAGGTGTGCACCACCACGCCCAGCTAATTTTTTGTATTCCTAGTAGAAATGGGGTTTCACCATGTTAGCCAGGCTGGTCTAGAACTCCTGACCTCAGGTGATCTGTCCACCTCAGCCTCCCAAAGTGCTGGGATTACAGGCAGCCACCGTGCCCAGCCCATATTTCTTGTGTAATAAAGTTTCTTTTTTAAGATCAAGGACCCGATCCTACTTTCATTATAGTGAAGTTGCTATCATCTGGACCTCTTCATAACGTAGAGTTGAGGTTCCTTCTACTCACCCACACCTTTCTCTTTTATATAATCTTAATTAAGAAACCCTTTATCAACATTTCTAGCAATTCCCTACACTTTTATGTATGAGGAATTAGAAATTCTGCCAGATGACTTGGAATTAGGCACCTGGAGTTTTTGAAGTATGACAGACCTAGATTTTAATTTTGGTTAACAACTTTCTTAAACTAAGAGGCAGTTTCCTCATCTGAAAAATAAGATTAATATCTAACTGATAGGCTTGTTGTGAGAATTAAAGGAGACAATGAATATAAAGTGGTTAGTGGCACAGGGTTCAATAAGGTAAGCTAATATTGTCCAAGAGTCATGAAATAGGGCTGATGACTAAAGAGGAGTAGAGGATGTTTGCTTGGGTACGTTGGGCTTCAGACTCCTGGGCTTTGTCAAAAGAAAGGAGGAATGTCTGGTCAGACACACTTTTTGGTTGCCAGGTGCTGAAGTAAGACTGATCCCTGCATTTTTTTTTGTGAGCTGAGGTTCTTCTGTGGCCTCTTCAGAGTCCACAGACTCTTCTCGGAGGAGAGAGAACCCTGTAAATGCGTTATATATTACAAATGTCTGATGAGAGGAGACCTTGAATACTAGATAAAAGGTATGTGTGGAGGACAATGTCAATACCCTAACTAAAAAAGCGTTCCCGCTTCACTGTTTTACTTAAGAGTGATACTTACTGGACAAAAAACAGCTTTGAGGTTAAAAAAACTTTTATCACTGCTTTAAAGTTCACATTAATGAGAAGTAAACAATTGCAAGAGTCAGAGTATCCTAATCATTTAGTTATACACATTTTACTTTTAAAATGCATGATTTCTGTAATTTTGTTTTTGTGTTTAGGTAATTCTAGGTTTCAAACGAGGGTTCTGTGTACCTAGAAAAAATAATATGTGCGTCTTTCAAATAGAACATGAGAAAATAGTAGCATTTGCTTTACGGAACCATGAATTCCTACCTCCCAACTAATTTTAAGTAACATGTAAACCAATGTGAATGATGAGTCCACTTTTTAGTCATTAAACAGTAATTGTAAAATGTAGCGAGATTGTCAGCCCATGCAAACAACTGTTTAATGCTGTACAACTCAGACATGAACTATTTGGACTGTTTTCAGTCCCAAGAATTTGTTTAAATGAGGTTCCATTCTCCTTATTCTTAACAGATCTCAAGAATCGGGAGGGTGGAAATTTTTAACTGAAAACATGGAATTAGTTCCAAAATATGAACTGATGTTAAGAGCTGGGGTTCTAAAAATCACCTCCTTTTCTTCAGCATGTGAACGTATGGTCGAGTCCTTAAACTTTCTTTCTAAACTTCTCAAAATTCTGGTTATATATGAAAGACCCGCAGTCACAAGGGAGAAAGGGTGGGAATAGAATGTAAATTTTATAGTAGAGAAGATTTACATTTTGCTCTTTCTCACTATTCATTTGCCATTAACAAAGGTTATCTAGCAACTTTAATTTTAGTTTGGGGGGCTAACACGGGTCTTGCAAAAGAAGTTTCCTCTTGCAGCACTTGCTTTAAAAAAAAAAAAAGCCTTTTGGCCACCTTCCCAGGAGGTGGTGAATTAAGCTGCGCAGGCGCCTTGCTTCCCCCTCCATCGGCCTCTTAGATTGGCCTACGATTGATTACATCATTGGTCCGCGCAGCCCTAGCAGGCTTCTGGGCCTGTAGCTGAGCCGAAGCTCTTCCTTTTGCGTAGCGGGGCGGGGCATGACGGTGGCGGGAGGTGGGGGAAGAAAAATTGTTCTACTACGCATGCGCACCGGGGATGGCGACAGGGCGTCTTTCTTTGCTTCTCTCCACAGCTCTTCCCAGCCGGGGGGCTGAGTGCCCTCCCCCTTCTCTCCCTGCCCCTCCCCTTTCTCCCCCCCCAGCGCCCAGCCGGGCTTCTAACTGACAGTTGTCGCCGGGCCCCGTCCGCGCACCGCCTCCTTCTGCCCGTGTCCCCCGCAGGTAGAGGGGGCCGGGAGGGGGTGTGAGGGAGAGGAGGAGCCGGAGCCGCCGCTGCGGCCCCCTCTGGGGAGGGGAGAGGAGAGCCCCCTTCTTCCTCGCCCCCTCCCAGCCCCCCGCTGGCCCGGGAGGGGGTGGGGCGCCGAGGCCGCGGCGACCCGGCGGGGCCTGGCCGGTGAAGAGCAGGCGGGCGGGGAGCGGAGGGGTGAGACCGGCGAGGGCCGTGCGCGCGCCGCCGCCGGGGGGAGGGGAGAGGAGGGCACCTAGGCTCTCCTCTTCTCTCCCCCCTCCCCGCGCGCCATGTAACCCCGCCCCGCCGGCGGTGAGCTCGAGACCCCCGCGCGCACCGAGCCGAGCCGGCGGCTGAGGAGAGCCAGGCCCGATGTGGCAGGGGCTACGCGCCGCGGCCGAGCTGTGAGGAAGCGGCTCGCGTTCACGCGTCCCCCAGCATCTCGAGCGGCTGTTCCACACCGCCCAGCCTAGGCCTGCCGGGGCATGAGCGTGCCCGGGACGCCGGGAGCGATGGAGCCGGCCGGGGAGGAAGAGCGGCCGCCACCGGCGGCCGAAGGAGAGGACGACGAGGAGGAGGTGGCAGCGGTGGCCCCGGCCTCAGGGCCGGCCCACGGAAGGAGTGCCTCCTCGCTGGAGGACGCGGACGATCAGGAGGAAGAGATGGAGGCGATGGTGATCGGAGGCGGTGGCTGCAAGGAGCAGGAGCTGACCTATGAGCTACAGCAGGGCTACCGCATCCTGGGCGAATTCCTGCAGGAGAAGCACCGGGGCCTCACCGCCCCTTTTCTGCAGCCCTTGGGGGGCGTTGCCACCGCGGAGGAGGAGGTGGCGGAAGGGCCGCACAGCGGGGGCCGGGGCGGTCGCGCCTTCCCGCAGCAGCCTGGGCAGGGCATATGTCTGCTGAAGATGGAGGAGAAGTTCGCCAGCGGCCAGTACGGGGGCATCACCGAGTTCGTGGCGGACTTCAGGTTGATGCTGGAGACGTGCTACCGCCTGCACGGAGTGGACCACTGGATCTCCAAACAGGGCCAGAAGCTGGAGATGATGCTGGAGCAGAAGTTAGCGCTTCTCTCTCGGTAAGCGAGCCTGGTCCCTGGTGGGACTGACAGACTGACACAAACACACCCTCACACGTGCCCGAGGATGGGCTGGGCCAGGGGCCTGGGGGCGGCGCTGATAGGTGCTGAGTCGGTGCTGGAGAAGCCCAGGAGGAGGAGCGGCGCTGGGCGGGGACCGGAGAGGTGTGGTGGGTGTGGGCCGAACCCGGTGTTCGCGTACACTGAGCAGGAAACCCGGGTCTGCAGCGCTGAAGTGCTGGGTAAAGTTTGCAGATGTAAAATGAAATGGGTCCCGTAGGAAGAATTGCACGTGTAGGCAGAGGAACAGTTTTTGTGGGATGGAAGTTGGACCTGCAACTTTTAGACAGTTTTAGCATGACATTTAAAACAGCGTTTAGGATGAAATATCTGTAGAAAAATAATTTTGGCTTATGTAAAAAGGTGTCTAAAACCATTGAAAAATAATTTTAACATTTACTACCCATATCGGTCATCGAAGATTTATGGAGTGTTACGAAATAGTTAATGGTTACTCTTGCATACGACTGATCTTTTCTCTCCGTTTCATCTGAGGACACCCAATTTTTGCAATAATAGGGAATGCATCAACACACATTTTTTAAAGTTTATACATTTGTGTTTATTCTACCAGAAATCATAGGCAAGTCAGATGAACTGTGCTCTTGGTATCCGCCACCCATATATCCAATTATTTAACACAAGAAGAGGATACTAAAATGAATGTATTGTTTTATAATAATTGTATAGTCTATGTCAGCCAAGTTAATTTCTAAAGTTTAAATTTTTCGGGAGTGGAAAAATTCAATGTTTTTGGTATTCGTAGTTGAAGTGGAATAGTAGTTTGACTGTTTACTATTAGAATGAATTTAAGTTGAGCAAGTCACTTAACCTTTTTGGCCTCTGTTTCCTCATCTATCAAGCGGGGATAATAATAGTACTTCTCTCATACAGTTGCTCTGAGAATTTAATGAGTTAATAAATGTGAAATCAACAGTGCTGGTCCCGTTGTTAACCCAGTATAAGTGTTAGCCATTTCAATGTAAGTAGTAGCAGTCGTTGAATAATATGAGTGTGTACTTCATATCTGAAACTGGGCATTATACTTGTGCTTTTACAGAATAGCTTCTAGAAATTGTGTTAATTTTTTGGTTCTTGATTTGTCACTGTAATTTAAAAGTAACCTTTGTCATTGGCTTCCCATATGCTGTTTTCAAGACTAACAGTGATTTTTTCACCAAAAACAGTTGACATAGTGCCTGTCTTCGTTAAGTGAACTCTCTTTAAGGAACCTCTTCTTGAATCCTTTCATAGAGTAGGATTATTTAGTAATAGATTATTCACATATTTGCTTTGTAAATTACTTTTAATACTTTAGTAATTTTGTATTTCTGTAGTATGTTTGTTACCCTTGTCTCCACAGTGCATTATTGCTGTGACTCACATAAAAAACAATCCATTCACGTTATTATTTTGAAGTTATAAAGTATCCTCCTGATTGATGTCACAAGATTTTAGACCTGGAAGAACCTTAGAGTTCATTTAATCTATCAGATGTGGGAATAGGGATTTAGGATAAGGCAAGAGAGTGACTGAATGAAAGTGCTAAGAGATAGCATGTGGGTTTGAATTACTGGTGTTTTCAAAAGCTCTGTGTGTAATAAACATTTCTTTCTTTCTTTCTTTTCTCTGAGTCTCGCTCTATAGCCCAGGCTGGAGTCCAGTGGCACGATCTCAGCTCACTGCAACCTCCGCCTCCCGGGTTCAAGCAATACTCCTGCCTCAGCCTCCCGAGTAGCTGGGATTAGCTGTCACTGCGCCCAGCTAATTTTCGTATTTTTGGTAGAGATGGGGTTTCACCATGCTGGCCAGGCTGGTCTCAAGCTCCTGACCTCAGGTGATCCGCCCGCCTTGGCCTCTCAAAGTGCTGGGATTACAGGCCCTAGCCACTGCGCCCGGCTTGTAATAAACATTTCTTAGTCTTAAAAAAGAGCAGACTAAGAAACTACATAAAGGTAAATTTCTAAATGCTTAGAATCATCATTCTCAGTCGTTAATGCTCAGAATACTTATATTCCCATGTGATCTAATAGTATCCATATTTAGAAATTAAAGTTATAACATTTTATAGTTTATAAATATGTATTTCTGACACTTAGGCCAGTAGAGATAAAATTCTTGCTATTTTAGTAGCAAAAAGTAGTATGACCTCGAATAGTTAATTAAAGTTGGAGTCCCTCACTTTTTTGTATTTGATGTATGCAAACACGTCAGGTTTGCGAGACCACACTTGTGGATACTAGGACATCAGTTCTTCTAGCCTAAAATCTGAGTCATTACTAACTGCTTCCAATGGGCACAACTTTGAGAAAAGCATAGGTCACAACTGTTTGGAATGCAACTAAGATATATAGATGTTTCAAAACACTATTCTATAGAGTGTTCACGGGAGTGTGATTTTCAGCATATAGATGACTCATATCTTATTTGTAAATATCTCAAAGTGGTATATGATATATGGTATTTCAGAAATGAAACCAATGAATCACTTAGATATTATTTAAATTTTCTGCTGTCTTCTGGAATATATTTGTAAGACACTAAAGGAACTTATTTTCAATGTGTGAAGAGACTTTAAAGCCGTTCCCTATACTGCTGAGCTTTCTAGTGAGCAATAAGTGAGGTACATTAGATAAAGAGGATACCACATTCTCATTAGAGAGCAGCCCAATAGCATTAGTACCCTGGACACAGCATATTACTTGAATCTCAGTTTCCTTATCTGTATAATGAGAGTGTTAGGGTAGAATAATTGTGCAAGTATTTAAGTATCTTCTAGAATTAGGCATTCATGTCCCTAAGATCAAAAGATAAGTTCCCTGCCCTTAAGTGGTTTGTAGTTGAGCAGGGAAACAGATACTTAAAAATAGAATAATTCTGTAATGCATATATGAACAAAGTACAAGAGGAATTTAAGGGAAGATGACATAAATCTGAAGCAGAAGGGGTGAATGTGGGGATGACAAGTGAGAAGAGGTAAGGAAGAGAAAGAGACTAGTCTATCATAGAGGTGTTTATATTTGAATTGATTCTTGAAGGACTTGAATATTACTACTGAACTTTTTGGGAAGGTTTAACTGGGGCATTCCAGAATGCTGAACTACAGTGAGTGCAAGGCGTGAGACAGCATAGTATTTCTGGAAACTACAAATAATTCTGTATGCTTCACTGTAGTTTCCAGAGTAGTCTCAGCACCTCAGGAAGTAGACAGGATGACCCACTGGGGTGAGAGAAGAAAATATTAGAACTTAAGTATGTTCTGTTATTATTTTACCTTTTGAAATATCTTTTTGTTTGCTTTTTGTGATGTTTAAAGCAGCAATGCATGTATATAATCTATAAATAATTTATAAATATTTATGATTTTTATATTATCTATATATATTTTCAAGGGGAGTAGGACTAAAATTCAGGTCTGCTCTTTCAGTTTCCAAAAGCTGATTAATTCTCAGAATGAATTCCAAATTGAGCTACTGGTGTGTATATTTTGTTTTTCACAGGTGATAACATATTTTGAAAGTCCCAACACAGATTTTTAAATTTTTAGTATCAAAAATACAGTTTTGACCATGCATTGCTATAGATACTATTTTCTTTGTTAGATAACTTATCTGTTCTCAAGAAAGTTATATTTTAGAAGGGATGTCATTCATCCATTTGAGGTAACTGTGAGAAATAGCAATTAACATTAGAAACAGAGAGAAGATCATCTAAGTGGAAAGGAATAGAAAATACTTAATAGGAAATTATGAAAAGAACTTTAGAAAACATCAAATATTAGTATGAATTTTTACCTCTTCCAAAACTGATTTTTAAATGATGATATTTTTGAAAACTTTAAGAATATTGCCATGTAGCCTAAGATGGCTTTTTCTAGTTTTGAAAGGCTGTCATTAAAAAAGATGCATCGCCAGTGACACTAATAGAGCTAAATTTAAATTTTCAATTTTGCCATTTAAGATAATATCTTGGTGAAAATAAGCTTATGTATATCTTTGTTAAAATTATTCTTGATTTCCATATTGTTACTGTTAAAAAATGGTACATGTATGGGATAAAAGGCTTTCTTAAAATATAGCTGAAGATTATTTGGTTTTGTAATTGCTTTTTAGTTGGCAGAATATTTTTTGGATTGGGGTAAGAGTACAGCATCCTTGGCCGAGTGTGGCAGCTCACGCCTGTAATCCCTGTACTTAGGGAGGCCGAGGCAGGTGGTTCACTTGAGGCCCAGAGTTTGAGACTAGCTTGGCCAACATGATGAAACCCCATCTTTACTTAAACAAACAAACAAACAAAATTAGCCAGGTGTGGTGGCACACATCTGTAATCCCAGCTACTTGGGAGGCTGAGGCACAAGAATAGCTCAAACCTGGAAGATGGAGATTGCAGTGAGCCGAGATGGTGCCGCTGCACTCCAGCCTGGGTGATAAGAGTGGGGAAAAAAAAAAAAAGCACAGCATCCTCATGAAGGCTCAGAAATTTGAAAATAGAGGTTTCCAAATACAAGTAGTAATCAAATTAAAAATGAATTTTTATTTTAATCTTTTCCTAAGTTAAATTTGAATTCGTACTGGCTTGCTTATCCTCAGTTAAGATCAAAACCTATAAAGTGGAAATTTTAACAGAATGTTTATTTCTCCTCAGTAAGTCTAACCCATCCTACCTACCACTGGATTCTGTAATTCTTTTTTTATATGAATCTTTACAAATTGGGGATCTTTGGTAATAGAATCTGGATTTGCCTCATGTTCAGAACCTATAGAATGTTAGAGCTTGATAGTCCATGTAGTTGTATTTATTATAGTAGCCATTCTTTAAAAAATAGTGTTATTTCAAGAAGGTTCAGAAAATGTTTTAAGTGCAGTAACAGAAGTATGAAAGAGTTCGATTAACAAGACATTTATTGAGCACCTGCTTTGTTCTAGGGTTTGGGGGGCAGTCCCCGCCCCCAACAGGTTTAAAAGATGGTAGGAAGAAACACATATACAGGCATAGTAAAAGGCAAAGTATGTTTAAACCATGAGTCTGAAACTTGTTCCGTTGTCAGAACACTTAGAAGTCATGGTACTATTTGCACAACATCCTGAAATATGTTTTTAATTATATCATGATTGTTTTGCTAGGACATCTAAAAGGTTTAAAACAAATAATGGGGGGTAACCTTTAATTGAAGAAATTCTATGTAGTATCTTAGTTTTTTCCTCCTACAAATTGGGAAAACATAATCCCTTTCAGATTTTAGGTGATAAATCTTGGTTTAGCTCATGAATGATCATGTTCCAAGGAGCATACTTTGAGGATGTATACTACTGTGATAAGCTATATTATAGTGTGCAGAGGAGGGATAACTATTGGGAGTGGGTAGCTGGGATTAAAAATATTTTATTAGATTTTATTCAAGAGATTATGGTTTTTGAGCTAGGTTTTGAAGAGTGGGTAGAATAATGATAGGTGAAGATGTGTAGTTCATTGAACAATTATTTGAACTATTATGTGCTAGATAATATGTAAAGCCCTGTAGATAGAATGACAAACATGACCTTGTCCCTTCAAGGTGATAGGTAAACAAACACATAATTAGAAGGTAGGTGTTTGGAGGCATAATTAAAAGTTAAAGTATGGAGGCAAGAGAGTACAGAGTAGGCTAGAGGAACAGTTTATACCCAGTGGTTAGAGTATAGGATGGTGAGGATATGTAGTGGCAGCTAAGTCTAGAAAGATAGTCTGGGGCCAATTATAAAGTACCGTGAATGCTTGCTAGGGAATTTAGAATCTAGGCATTGTAGATCCATCACAGGTTGCGACTAGGGGAGTAACGTGAAGATTTTACTAGTAGTATTTTAAGGTTTGAAGGCAGAAGTGAAAGGACAATGAGGGAAGAAAACCAATTAAAAGATTATTGAGTTAATTCCATCAAGAGATAATAAACAGTAGGTATAGAAAGGTGGATGGGGATACAAAAGAGGTAAATTCAACAGGTATCAGTGGTAAATGGCAAACTGTTGAATGTGGAGTGTGAAGGAGCAGATGATGTCCAAAATGAATAGGAGCATTTGAGCCCAGCTGATGGTGATGCCTAGGGGACCTGAGAGGAGGCATTCATTTGAAGATACCCAGCTGAGAATTATAAGAGTGCATGTGGAGTCCAGCATAGTGACAAGGGCTAGAGATGTTTAATTAGAGGGTAACTTGCTGAAGGATGATAAAGAAATAGAGTAAATGAAATTGCCCAGGACAGAGTCTAGTAAAAATACAAGGGAGCCAATGGCAGAACTTTGTGTGACGATTGAATGTCTTCAAACTGAAAAGAAAAAAGATTAGGGTTGTGATTAAAATATGTGTAATGTATATTAAAAGCTGAAATGCGTAATTTAGAAAAGGTAGTTAATGAAACTGAAAAGAATTTATTCTGGAATAAGTAAAAAGGTATTATTTGAAATATGCTGAATTTACAGACTATTATTTAAAAGGATTGTTCTTCCATTTGAAAATATTAATTTGAGAATGATTTAGAATTAAGACAATAAAAATGTCCTAACAGATTCTACTGTATTTTGCCTTATAGTTTGTTTCTCCTTGTATATGTGCCCTTGTATTTATTTTTATTTCCCAGAAGAACACTAGAGCAGGGAAGAAAAATCATATCTTGGAGAGAAAATGTCATCCCTTTCATAGTTTTATTTTAGCTTTCAGATCATCATTAGGCTATCTCTGTAAGATGAGAATTGCCCAGAACAAATAATAGCTATTTTCATTTTCCAGAAACTTGTATAATAATATGAATCTTAAAATTCATGTTAAGTTACCAGAAGTTTTTTTTTTTTAATTGGGAAAGGCTAATAAGCCCCAGTGGTGGTATCTGTCACCAAACCCTTTGTTATATCGTCTTCCACCTGAGACCTATGAATGTTCCAGAAATAAGCATGCATTACAATCAGAATATTAAGTATGTACACTTTGAAAAAAGATTCAGGAAAACCAAGAAAATGTTAATAGTTGTTATTGTTAACTAGAAAGATCCTAGTTTTCATTTTCTTCTTTTAACTTTTCTGTATGTCCTAGGTTTTCTACAATAAGCATATTACTTTTATATTAAAAATGTATTTTATTGAAAGGAAGTTAATATTTACAATTCTGAATAAACCGTATAAGTTAAAAATTGAACACAGACAGCATACCCTCCCTTAAGGGATGGACACAGTGTTCAAAAGCATAAAAGAAGGTAGCATGTGGTTAATGTGGTAAGACAAGTTCAGTTCATTATTTTTAGCATATATTTACAGTGCTTATTATTTGATAGGCACTATAAGGAGATTCAAAGATGGATATAGAAAGACACGAGTTGATAAACTTAAGTTGGTGTAGAGGTTATTCCAGGCAATAAGAATGGCATATCTAAAAGTGCAAAGGCAAAAAGAGCTACTGTGTGTAGCTAGGGAATGGCCGGTAGTTTAGTTTGGCTAGAGTGTAATTATATATAGAAAAGTAGTGACAGGTGTGACGGTGAGGGCCAGATTATGTAGCCAGATCACAGAGGGCCTAATATGCTGTGCTAATATTAGGGAGTTGTATGAAGGATTTTAAGCTAGGGAATTACAAGGGATACATAGATGAAATGAATTAGAGAAGGAGAGAACTAGACTCAATTTGATCTTTTCTCATCCTTTAATTTTCAGCTTTGCTTATTCTTGACTTCCAAGTTTAAAGAATTGCGTTTGACTTTGTTTCTTTTAGGTCTGGTGATTATATATATATATAAATGTATCGGAAAAATTAGTTTTATATACAGTAGAAATCCTAGAGCAGTGCTAGATATAAGAGAAATTTTGCCAAATTGAGATAATATGCTAGATTTACATCTCTAAATAATTTGTTAGACTTCGTTGTTTTGTTTCTTTGAATAATTTCAATCTTCTCTCTGTTCTCAGGGAAAAAAAATGTTAAATACAGAATTTTATCAATTTAAGTTAGTCTATCTATCAAGTTGTTTTTAGCAACTTTGCCAATAACCAAAAAAAGAATTATGGCAAATATAATTAATAAATTATAAACATACTGACAATATGCTTAATTTGACAGCTTAGTTTTTATAGACACAAATTCATATTTGTAACAGTTTAATACTTATAAGAACATAATCCTTAAAAAATACAACATTGCTAGTAGAAGGTATTTAAAAACTATTAAATATGATAGTATTTCAAGGTATTCCACAGACTACCGACAAGTATGAGAACCATTTATATTCGTAAGTTTATCTAAATCCTTGGTACAATTCTAGTACACTAGTGATTTCTACTACTTATTAATTCCAGGCTAGGGAATTTGATTGATAGTAATATTTAAGTCAAAGGCTCTTAATCATATCCAAGACTTATTTTAAAAGTTTCATGAGAAGAGTACATAAATTATAGGATAACTGAAATCTCTTAATTTTTTATTAACAATTTAAACCCTTTTTTATCTCAAATATACACATGTATTATTTACTTACACAAAAAAATTAAATGCAAAGTTTGAATTTGCTATGTAGTGCTTAATCATCATGCTTGGTTGCTTATGAACAAAAGCTGTAAGGATTGAGAGAAATGAGTCTTTTCTCCTGAGAGACAGACTGGAGAGAAAAGGATCGTAAAAGATTTCAAGGAGTAGGGTGCTTTACAAGGTTGATAAGGTACCACATAGATACCTATGGTGGTAGGATGGACAGTATTTGCAATATAGATTATTAAAATATGTGTATACATGTTATGGATATCTAAAGAAAATAGTTGAATTGTAACTAATATATGTAGACTTTTTAGCAATCCAGTGATTAGTGTTTATATTCGTAATAGTTTATTAATTTAAAATGTGTACATCTAGGGGCAATAATAGAACAGTACAAGAGAAAATCTCCCTCTTTCACCAGTCTCCAGGTCTCCTACTGTTAAGAGGCCAATCCTACTGTTAATAGTTTCTTTTATCGAGTTGAGTGTCCAATAGCCATCTCAAACTTTAACATGTTCAAAACAGAACTTTTGGTTTTTTTGTTTATTTTTACTAAGTTTAGTCTTAGAGATTTGACCATCCACCAAGTTGCTCTAGCCAAAAAAATAGCATTTTTCATTGATTCTTCCTACTTCTAAAGTATATTTTAAATCTTGCCTGTTTCTACTGTTACCACTTAAGTGTTCTTGACTGTCCTTTACAAAACGTATAGTATGTAACTTATAGTTTGAACTTATTTATTATGTATTGTGTTTGCTTACTTTTTGTGTATCTTCTTTACTATCCATGTAAGCTCAGAGCAGACAGGAATGTTGCCTGTGTTGTTGCCAAACCTACCCCACTACTTGTAAGTGCTTAGTTAATATTGAATGAAGGAATGAATGAATGGATGGATAGATCTGCCTGAAATTTGTTTTGGTGAAGAAGTGAGGTTGAAATCCAGCTTTATTTCTTTCTCAAATACCCAGCCAGTTGTCGCAACATCAACTTTCTCCATTATTTTGAATTACCATGTTTATGATATGTTATTGGTGTATTTGGATCTATTTTTCTTTATCATATGTCTCTGGTGTATTTGGATCTTTCTCTGGTGTGCTGTTGATCTAACTATTCATCTTCTGATATTAAACTTTATTACTGTGACTTTAGAATTTATTTTAATATATTTGGTAGAGTGAGTCCTCCGTCAAAAAAAAACAAACCATTTTTTCATGTATTTATTTTTCCATTAGATATGTGGCTTTTAAACAAGTATAGCAGAAGCAACATTTGCATCACCCACGTTTTGTTCACTTCGCATAAGAAATATGCAAGAAAACAATAGAAATCACTAGTTTGTGGGGAATAAGAATGATATTCTTCTCATTCATGAAGTGAAAGATGAAAAGTTGATAGCATTACTTATTTTCTGTGGACACTGTAATAGCCACTTGCCACATTCTTCTTTTTTTTTTTTGAGACGGAGTCTCGCTCTGTCACCCAGGCTGGAGTGCAGTGGCGCGATCTCGGCTCACTGCAAGCTCCGCCTCCTGGGTTCACGCCATTCTCCTGCCTCAGCCTCTCCGAGTAGCTGGGACTACGGGTGCCCGCCACCACGCCCGGCTAATTTTTTTGTATTTTTAGTAGAGACGAGGTTTCACCGTGGTCTGGATCTCCTGACCTCGTGATCTCCGCCACATTCTTCTAATTTTAATTATGTCCTTAGCTCTTGCCAAGTCCCTATATCTCTTTGTTAAGACCTGTTATTTCAGGTAGGCAGGCGCTAAGACTTGCTCTAGCTTTCCTGCCTTTCTTCCTTGTGCCATTGTCTGAATCTGAAAGTGTCCTAAATTTACAATCAGCTACTTTAAAGCCTCATCAATGCTTAGGAGATAAATAGAAGAGTTGGCCAGGGGCCGGAAGCCAAGTATTTACCAGTGTACTTTGCAGACTCATTACATTTTTAGCATCTTCTAGGGAACATTAGCATATTGAAACAGTATGAGAGTTAGTGACCTAGAGGGCTTCTGATCTGCCTGCATTGAGAACTCCTGAGAAGTAGGAATAGCTTTAGCAGTAGTAGTATGTTCAGCAGAGCAGCCCTAACTTACTAAAAATGCTTGTCAAACTTGTCAAGGTTGATAAGTCACTTTTCAAATACTATTTCTCTGTCAATAAAAACTTTGCATTTGCCTTTGTGCCTTTCCTAAATTCAGAAAAACAGAAGAAATATATTCTAAGCAAAACGATTTTATAAAAATTAGTTACATGGCTCGGGCATGGTAGCTCATGCCTGTAATCCCAACAGTTTGGGAGGCCGAGGTGGGCAGATAACCTGAGGTCGGGAGTTTGAGACCAGCCTGGCCAATGTGGTGAGAGACCCTGTGAAATCCTAACTCTACTAAACATACAAAAATTAGCCAGGCATAGTGGCATATGCTTGTAATCTTAGCTACTTGGGTGACTGAGGCACAAGAATTGCTTGAACCCAGGAGGCAAAGGTTGCAGTGAGCTGAGATTGTGCCATTGCACTCCAGTTTGGGTGACAGAGTAAGATGCTGTCTCAAAAACAACAACAAAAACAAGTTACGTGGTCTTCGGTTGTTCTTTGGGGCATTATGTCATTTACCTGTTGCTATTGCAGAAATGAATAATGGCTTTGGAAGGTTTTGTGTTCCTCTCCTCTGGAGAGGAAGGAATATATTTATTTTTATATATGTATTTATTTTTGTTGTTTAATGGCTTTACTTACCACTGAGGGCTCCTAAATCAGTATCTTGAACCCCCCGCCTTTAGTTTTAGTTTCATATTTTTGTCCATAGAACTTTTCCAGTTGGTTGTGCAATTGTTATCTCAAAATGTTAAAAACTGAGTATATTTCTAACCCAAATCTCCTTCCCAGTTTTCCTGTTTTTCTTTTTGACTTTTCATATTTTTGTTAGTGGTGTTATCATTGTTTCAGCCTGAATATATCAGTCATTTTTGATGTTTATACTTTTATTTCCATATGTACAAATTGTTAGCGTGTTCTTTGCTAAATCCCTGTTGCTCAGTAAATATTTTGATGAATATATTTGAATAATATGAATGAATATTTTTGTCTTTATTTAGTATTCTTTCTCCACTCTTTCCTATCTATCTAAAACTGTTCTTTCTGCAAAGTCCAATTCAAGTTCTTAACAAAAGAGTGACCAGATGGTATAGAAAGGTTGACTAAAATAAGAACTGGAAAATATCCTTTGCATTTCCTAACTAGGAGATCTTTGGGAAGAGGGATTTCAGTGGAGTAGCTCCAAGCAGATGCCACATTGTAGATTGAGATGTGAATGAAAGGTGAATTGGATCAGCAGTTTAGATGTTCCTCAGGGAAACTTGGACTTGTTTATATGCTAAAGCAACTAACAGATAGAGAAAGAGAGTTTGAAGACTCAGAAGATAATTAATGAAATACAGATTCTGAAGACCTGTATAGTGATTCATTTTTCATCAGAGGATTGGAGGCACATTTTTCACTGAAACATAAAGTAAGGATGGGCCTGGATTTAGATAATTTTGGTTTTTGAGAAGCAGGAAGTTAATGAAACTCTGACTTAAAAACTGCCATTTTCTCTGAAATAAGTTGTGGGCAAAGTCACCTGCGAGGTGATGGAATGAAGCTTTTGAATAGTGATAGCATTTGGGCCGGCGTGGTGGCTCACGCCTCTAATCCCAGCAATTTGGGAGGCCAAGGTGGGTGGATCGACTGAGGTCGAGAGTTCGAGACCAGCCTGGCCAACATGGAGAAACCCCGTTTCTATTGAAAATACTGAAAATTAGCCGGGCATGGTGGCATGTGCCTGTAATCCCAGCTACTCAGGAGGCTGAGGCAGGAGAATTGCTTGAACCAGGGAGGCGGAGGTTGCAGTGAGCTGAGATGGTACCGTCGCACTCCAGCCTGGGCAACAAGAGTGAAACTCCGTCTCAAAAGAAAAAAAAAATGAATAATGATAGCATTTGAAGTTGCTGTTATGGAGAAAGAGGGAGTTGACCACCTTCAAAGAAGTCATATTAGGTACAGTTGAGCCCAGCTGAGGTTATAGTTAGACAACAGACTACAGGGGGATTATTTTTTCCTACCCTGCTCAGTAGAAGTATAGGAGTGAAGGGGCTTTTGGCCGAGATGTAAGAGAGAGGCTACATGCCTGAGACGGAAGTTTAATTGGTCCAGGGAGATAAGAGAAGAGGTTAGTCATGTATTATGGGTCTCAACTGGTTATCTATGTGAATAGCTAAAAGAAGTTGAATTATTTACGGCAAATGAGAGTCAGACAAGGGACTGGAGGTCTGAAGGAAGACGAAAAAGAAATTCAGGGGGAATAAGGTAATGACTGGGAAAATAGAAGGTAAAAATCAAGTAGAAAGCTAAGTTTAATGGTCTTTGATAAATGCTTTTTTGTGGGTATGAAGACTTCTTCTTTTCCTGAAAACCTTTTTGTGTATCAGGTAGCTTATAGCTGCAGATAAGGGCAGTGGTCTCCAGACTTTCATGATCTGGCTTCTCAAGCAGCAAACCATTTTGAATGTGTACCTTCGATTATGCATATTTATTTATAAATCATATATGGATACTTTAGTATTATGTTTTATATATTATAAAACATAAGCTAAGCTAGATACTTAAAATGAGAGAGTAAATAAACATTTAAAAATTTTTTTAACATTATTGATGGTATAAAAAGTTGTTTTTGGTGAGGGCATTGTGATACTTCATTAGTTTTGAGAATCTTGGTTTCATACTTGGCTGTAGAGCTATTTGAAAGGCTTGTTTTAAGTTAGGTTTATTTTGATACTTGGTTTTAATGGCAGTTGTAGCACAGAGCTTGTAAAGATACGTAAATGTAGACAGAAGCTTAGATCGATGATGCTTATCTATCAAATATGCAAATTTTTTTGTCAAAATTCCCCAGTAAAATTTTCTGTCTTTCCTAATTTAATTAGTTGCTCTTGAAAACTATTACTAAGGTGTGCTGTGCTGTTAATCTCCATTTTCCCCTGTAAATGCATTTTCTACCCTTGTGCACTGTGCTGTATGCCCCAGAAGGCTGATTTATAAGGATCAAACTGGTATGCCTTGACCTCTGACTTCTGGTTGTATTCAGCCAACAGGAGGGACTGACAGGAGGACAGAGAGGACAGACATATTTATTCCTACAGCTTCCTTTTTGCTGGGTTGCAAGTTGTCAGTAACTGTGCTCCATCATTATGGCCTTCTCCTACAGTCATCGCTCTCTGGGTTCCAGTAGCTATTCACTCTCCTCCCCGCATTGGGCTTAGAGTGGTAAAATAGTTCTCTGCTGTGGCTAGCAGTGGAGTGCTTCACTGTCCTGTCTTATTTTCTCTCAACCTTGCCTGCACATTTGTAAATAGTCCCTTCATTAAATAAACATCACATCTTTTTATATATTATCTATTTCTTGCCAGGACCCTTAGGGCTAAAGTTGCATTTTAATATTTTTAAATGGATAGGTGAACTAAGTGATTGAAACTCTTCATTTAGTCTTTTTTTTTTTTTTTTTTTTTTAAACGGAGTCTCACTCAGTCACCCGGGCTGGAGTGCAGTGGTGAGATCTCGGCTCACTGCAGCCTCCGCCTCCCAGATTCCAGCGAGTCTCCTGCCTCAGCCTCCCGAGTAGCTGGGACTACAGACGCATGCCACCATGCCCAGCTAATTTTTTATTATTAGTAGAGATGGGGTTTCACCATGTTGGTCAGGCTGGTCTGAAACTCCTGACCTCATTTGATCCACCCGCCTTGGCCTCCCAAAGTGCTGGGATTACAGGCGGGAGCCACTGCGCCCGGCTTCATTTAGAATATTTTTAAGCAGATTAGATAACCCTGATAGAATTTTTATAGGTGACACATGTACATTGTTTTTGGTAGCAAAAGAAAATCACATAATGCAAAAGTGTTCAAACATCTATTTTTAGTAGGGGAGTAGGTGTCAGTTTGTATATTAACTATAAAGCTTAATACCATTTCACTTTCTTGTTAAGACTTATTGTAATAATTTTAAACAGAATCAAGCCTCTGAATTCTGAAATTTGGAATGTATTAACACAGAAAAGACTGTACATGCTTTGTGTTTAAAAAAAAAAGGGAGGGGGAGGAAAGAAAGTAAATGTAAAACTCATTAAGTAACCATAATTATTGGTTAGTGTTTGCTTATGGATGGCAGTATATTATTATTTTCAAACTATTGTCAGATTTCATGAAATGATTTCCCTAATAGACAGAAAAAAAGCTTGAATTTTTGCAATGGGAGAGCTATTTTAGTGTATTTATTTGGCCATTGATTATTTGACAATCCTATTTGAAAGGTAAAATTTGTTTATCTTATTTTATTCACTGATTAATGGAACTTAAGTAGATAGTAACATGTTTGATCAGGATTCTTCTACTATGGACAATACAGATGACTGGAATTTTTAAACCTTAGTTATGTGTGTGAATTTAAAATGGAAAATAAATAACTTGGCTTGTGTTCTTCCAAATACTTTCTATGCACATATAGATATATAGGGCACAATTTTAGGGCATGATGACAGTCATTAACAAAACAAAGTTCCTATCCTCCTGTAGCTTTCATTTTATTAGATAGATAATTACCAAATAAATAGTAATTATATAATGCAATGTAGTGATAAGTGACATGAAAAAGAAACTAGTATAAGAATAGAGAGTGATAGAGTATCATTTATTAAATAACTTAGGGAAGGTCTTTCAGATGTTGTGGCATTTGAACAGAGACTTGAATGAACTGATAGAGTGTAGCCATATGAGTATCTGGAGGAAGAGTGTCTTAAAGGAGAGAGATCAAGTGCAAAGATGCATGGAAGCAGATGTGTTGGTATGACTGAGAATAAAATGGAGAATTTTGTGGCTGGAATACAAAGAGCTAAGGTCAGAATGGCAGAAAATTAGGCCTGGAGAGGTAGGCGAAGGCCATATCATGCTAGGTCTTGGAGGTCATAAGAACTTTAGATTATTCTAACTGAAAGACTTTGGAGGAGACAAAGCAAGGTAATGGCATCTGATTTGCTTTTCTTTTTTTTTTTTGAGACAGAGTTTCTCTGTCGCCCAGGCTGGAATGCAAAGGCATGATCTTGGCTCACTGCAACCTCTGCCTCCTAGGTTCAAATGATTCTCCTGCCTCAGCCTCCTGAGTAGCTTGGACTACTGGTGCACATGCCATCAGGCCCAGCTAATTTTTGTATTTTTAGTAGAGATGGGGTTTTACCATATTGGCCAAGCTGGTCTGGAACTCCTGACCTCAGGTGATCCACCCGCCTTGGCCTCCCGATGTGCTGGGATTACAGGCGTGAGCCACCGCACGTGGCCCTGGTTTGGTTTTTAAAAGGATTACCTGGGTTGCTATATGAATAGACTCCAGGAATATCAGAGCAGAAGCCAGGAGGCCTGTCACAAAGCAACTGCAGTAGTCTAGATGAGAGTTTGAACTCACGCGTGTACAGACACACTACTAGATGCATGTACAGATACACTACTAGATGTATGTGTACATATCATATGAAAACTAATACACATATGGCATCTAGTAGTGTGTCTGTACATGCATGATATATATATATAATATACACAAAAAAACACACGTGCACATATATAATTCTTTTTGGGTTAAAAAATATATTTTGTTCAGAAACTTCTTTTTTACATTTAGCAGTGTAATATGGACATCTTTAACAGTGAATATATATACATATACTTGATTCCTTTTAATGGATGTATGCTATTCCATGTTGTAGTGTTCAGTACATTATTTAATCTGTCTCATATTGAAAAACATTTATGTTTCCAGTGTTTTTAAAAAATAACAGGCAATATTCTGAGTGTTCTTGGTCGTAGTTGTTGAATTACATCTGTAGGATAAATTCTGAGAAGCATGATGGGTCAAAGGATATGTTCATGTTAAACTTTAATGATTATTACTAAATTGACTGCTAGAAAGACTGCCAGTTTACACTTCTACTAATGTTGTTTAAGAATTTTTCCTTCCTTACATCCTTTCCAACACTGAGTAATATTAGTCTTTTTTATCTTTACATGTTGGTGAGAGAGAAACAGCACCATGGTTGGTTGGATTTTCTTTTAATTATGAGTAATAAATATCAAAGCTTATAAATTTTAATTTCTGATGAGTAATAAAGGATATTACTTTCTCTTTGGTCTTTGTTCTGAGAAAATACTGATTTAGAAAGTTTATACCTTCATCTTATCTACTTATAAAACTGAAATTAAAGAGTAAAATACAGTTTTTGACCTTATATAGCAATTTAGCCACATAACTTGCCGTTTTTCTCAGTTTTCCTTATCCCCAGTCTTCTGTGTACTTAGTGAATTTTTATCCTCAATGCTTTACGTACCTGCTGTGACCTCTGAGATGTCATTATTTTTCAATGCAATATTGTCCATTAATGTTCTCTTTCATCAGTATTGAAGTAGTTAAAATTACATAGCTAATTAATTCACCTACTAAAAATATTATACTAAAATAAAGTACACCCATTCAGTATCTGTTGTTGCCAGTTAGCTATCTTCCCTGGGTCTACAATTCCTTACTCCCGGCCCAATTAGCTGTCATACAGATGTATGCCATTGTATACTGAAGGATCACAGCCTAAAATGGTATGCTAGATTAGCCCAAATTCTTCAGTATTTTTAGAAAACCAATTTAACATTCATGCCCTAATTAAAGCTGAATTAGTTATAGTGTTATCTCCTTATAACAGAGAAAACACATAATGGTGCTACAGTTTGGTAGAATCCTACACTCATACTGTTCATGGGACCTAGATGGCACTGAGGGTAAGGTTGTTACAAAGTTATTCTAATTTAGTGTAATAAATCACTCTGGACATAGTCCGAGGAGGACAGGACTTCAATTATTATATTTTATGTCATAAAGATTTATGTTTGGCTGGGTGGGGTGGCTCATGCCTGTAATCCCAGCACTTTGGGAGGCCAAGGTGGGCTGATCACTTGAGACCAGGCGTTCAAGACCAGCCTGGGCAACATGGTGAAACCCTGTCTCTACAAAATTACAAAAGTTAGCCAGGTGTGGTGGCACATGCCTGTGGTCCCAGCTACTGAGGAGGCTGAGGTGGGAGGATCACCTGAGCCCAGGGAGGTTGAAGCTGCAGGATCATGCCACTGCACCCCAGCCTGGGTGACAGAGTCTCTGTCTCAAAAAAAAAAATAAAAGATTTACATTTTAATGAACCTTTAGCCTATTTTATGTTAAAGCCTGTAGGAAAGCAGGGAAATATAACTATAGGGTCAACTTTTAATTTATATAATTTTTTTTTTTTTTTTTGAGGTAGGATCTCTGTCACCCAGGCTGGAGTGGAGTGGTACGATCTCAGCTCACTGCAGCCTCAACCTCCCAAGCATCAGTCCTCCCACCTTAGCCTCCGAAGTATTAATATATTAATAATTGGGTCTACAGGCGCTCACCACCATGCCTGACTAATTTTTGTTTTTTTTTTTTCTTTTTTTAAATGAGAAAGAGTTTCTTGTTGCCCAGGCTGGAGTGCAATGGCGCGATCTCTGCTGGCCACAACCTCTGCCTCCTCCTGGTTCAAGTGATTCTCCTGCCTCAGCCTGCCGAGTAGCTGGAATTACAGGCATGTGCCACCACGCCCAGCTAATTTTGTATTTTTGGTAGAGCCAGGGCTTCTCCATGTTGGTCAGGCTGGTCTCAAACTCCCAACCTCAGATGATCCGCCCGCCTCAGCCTCCCAAATTGCTGAGATTGCAGCCATGAGCCACCGCACCCGGCTGTTTATAATTTTTTCAAAGTGTTTATGTATCATTTTACATTTTCTTTTTCCAAATGTTTCTGTATTATTGTATATTTTCTCATACCAATAATAGATAGTATGAAATATATTGTAAACAATAAACTTTGTTTTCTATTAAAGAGATAGTGCTTTAGTCAATATTTTAAATGCCTCAGTCTCAGATTTTTTTTTTAATGTAGGGAAGGGACTATCACTCTGATTTTATGACACAAGGAGTATGAGAAATTGTGAAGGGAGGATAAAAATTTAGAACAAAGCTAAGTAAGTAAGGTTTAAATACTTTTATGTATTTAGCAAAAGGGATTCTTAAGTTGCTGGCTAAGGGGGTTTATTGCTTATCCAGAAGATTTGACCTTGTGAATTGACTTATTCTTCTCCAAGGCACTTGAGAGAAAAGACAACGATAGCAGTTACATCTAGAGGCTATTATGGATTGGAGGATGAGAAGGGAACTGCATGTACCTCAACAAGGCGTCGGTCAACACCGCGAAGTTTGGCAGGCTTGACAAGTGGAGTTTTTGAATCTATAATGGTTCAAGTTTTGAGACAGGAAGAACAGCTGAGAGCAAAAGAAGAAAAAAGGTAAACGTTAAAAAAAAATTTCATAATTTTAGCTGCATAATTTTTATGTGCCCATTATCAGATTTCTGGGCCCATTTTAGTAGTGTTCCAAAATGCATTATTACAAAAGTATGAATTCATAATGAAATATCACAATAAAATTTGTTTAAAATATAATTTTAAAATTTAAAACCGCTTATCTTGAAGCTGTACAAAAATAATTTCTACAGAATATTTCAGAGTGCTTTCTAGATTTCTAGTAGTAGTCATTCTCAAGTGAATTATAAGTTTTAAATTAGAGGAATTTTCTATAGGGTTGTAGTTTTAGAACAGAATCACAGACCTTTAAAATCAGGAGAAACTCCAGAGATTATGTAGTTCAAGCATGACATAAGTTCACCTCTGCCTGTTCCTCCATTGGAATTAATATCCTGGATAACTGCTTACTCTGGGCTCATCAGGAAAAAGTGTTGTGCACAATTAATGGTAGCTTCTAGGGTCTAGGAGCATAAGAGTGAAGGCATTTGTATAACTTTTTAATTCATAAAAAGAGAACCAGGGCCCAGAGAGGTAAGTGACACTGATGTTTCTATACTGGCAAACAAAAAAAAGACTAGTTATTTTTATAGTACTAAGTCAAATTGCAAACTATGTTAGGAGTGATTACTAATGTTATAAGGACTTGTTAATGCTGGTCAGAGGCAATTTATAATATTTTGTTGCTCTTCGAATAATAATAAATGTAACTTGCTTTGAAATTTGTAGGATTAAAACTCAGCCTTGAGACTTTCTACCACATACTTTTTCCAGCAGTAATTAATTTGGAAATCTGCTGTATTTTTTTTTTCCTTGCGCAGAGCTTTGCAGAACCACTCCTACTATAGGAAAGGAGGGCTTATGGAAAGGGGTAAAGATTAACTTGACAGTAGTGTACTGTTGATTGGAATGGGGAGAATTGAAGAAAAGGAAGGCTTGTACGAAGAGGGCTGTAGGAGTCTACATCTCCACTACTGGTCACCACCTCCAATACTGGTCACCAGAAATTGGAAGAAATCAGGTTGTCCTGAGAACAATTAACAGGACTTAGTATCTTCCTTGATATAGGGAGAACAAAGGAAGAGAGAAAGATAAGTCAAAGAGTAGTTGTAATAGTAGTAGTGATATAAACAATAAGATAAAAAAAAGAATGGCTAATGTTTATTGAGCATGAATATTTGCCAGGTTTAGCTCTAAGCACCTTCCCTGTATTCAGCATTTATCCTGAGGCCCAGAGTGATTAAGTAACTTGCGCAAGGTCATAACAGTTTTTGAGTAGTGAACTCAAGATTGGAGCCCAATCAGTCTGGCTCTAGAGCTTGTGCTCCTAAGCAGTATACCATTTTTTGATTTGTAAAATGATAAAACTAGCAAAGAAAATAGAAGAGCTTGAAAATGTGAGTCCAGGTAGGGGAAAAAGCAGTGAATTCGTTTTGAATAAATTGTTTAATATGATAATGAAAACATTTACATATCCAAGCAGGAATGGGTAGTAGGAAACTGAATATGAATCAATCTATGTGTGCCCTGACATCAAATAAACATAAAAGAATAAGCCATGGGAGGAAAACCCTCTGTTAAATGTCATAGTCACTATGATAATTTAATGGAGTTATATGAATTAAGCTATCTCTTTTAGTGTTAATGTTTTAAATTATAAAATATTTTAAGCATAGAACGAAGAATAAATAAAATTAAAGCCTGTGCTGTGGAGAAGTAGGAAGGCTTTTACAGTGTTGGTGGGAATGTAAATTAGTTCAGCCATTGTGGAAGACAGTATGATGATTCCTCAAAGATCTAGAACCATTTGACTCAGCAATTCCATTACTGGGTATATAACCCAAAGGAATATAAATCATTCTGTTATAAAGGTACATGCACACCTGTATTCATTGCAGCACTATTCACAATAGCAAAGACATGGAATCAACCCAAATGCTCAGCAATGATAGACTGGATAAAGAAAATGTGGTACATACAGACCATGGAATACTATGCAGCCATAAAAAGGAGTTAGATCATGTCATTTGCAGGGACATGGATGAAGCTGGAAGTCATTATCCTCAGCAAACTAACACAGGAACAGAAAACTAAACACCACATGTTCTCACTTATAAGTGGGAGCTGAACAGTGAGAACACATGGACACAGGGAGGGGAACAACACACACTGGGGCCTGTAAGGGGGTTTGGGGGAGGGAGAGCATCAGGATAAATAGCTAATGCATGCTGAACTTAATACCTAGGTGATGGGTTGATAGGTGCAGCAAACCACCATGGCACGTGTTTACCTGTGTAACAAAGCTGCACGTCCTGCACTTGTATCCTGGACCTTAAAATAATAATAATTTTTAAAAAGCCTATGTGCCCACAACCCAACAATTTTTTTTTTTTAAGAATTAGCCATATGCCAGGCGCGGTGGCTCACGCTTATAATCCCAGCACTTTGGGAGGCGGAGGCGGGCAGATCACGAGGTCAGGAGATCGAGACCACGGTGAAACCCCGTCTCTACTAAAAATACAAAAAAATGAGCCGGGCGTGGTGGCGGGTGCCTGTAGTCCCAGCCACTCAGAGAGGCTGAGGCAGAATGGTGTGAACCCGGGAGGCGGAGCTTGCAGTGAGCCGAGATCGCGCCACTGCACTCCAGCCTGGGTGACAGAGCGAGACTCCGTCTCAAAAAAAAAAAAAAAAGAATTAGCCATAAATGCGATCTAGTTTCCTTGTACTTCTGTTATAGAAGATACCCCATCTTAACTTTTTTGTTTCTCATTCCCATGCATTTTATTATTGAACTGTAAGAATTCTTTTTTTTTTTTTTTTTTTTTTTGAGACGAAGTTTTGCCGTTGTTGCCCAGGCTGGAGTGCAGTGGCACAATCTTGGCTGACCACAACCTCCGCCTCCCAGGTACAAGCGATTCTCCTGCCTCAGCCTCCTGAGTAGCTGGGATTACAGGCAAGCACCACCACACCCGGCTAATTCTGTATTTTTAGTAGAGATGGGGTTTCTCCATGTTGGTCAGGTGATCTGCCCACCTCGGCCTTCCACAGTGTTGGGATTGCAGGCGTGAGCCACCGCGCCCGGCCAAGAACTCTTTATGTATTCTGGATATAAGCCCTTTGTCAGATATATGTGTTCTCAAGTGTTTCTCAGTCCATGGCCTTCATTTTCAGTATTTTTGGAAAAGTTTTTTGTCTTGGAAGTTCGAATCATCCTTTTTTTTAATGTTTTTGTGGACCTACCTAAGGAATCTTAGCGTACCCAAAGTTATGGAAATTTTTGTTCTAGAATTTTTTAAGTTTTGGTTTTTCTGGTTATGTTTATTCTTTTGAAGTTAATTTTTGTGTGTGGTATGAAGTAAGGAAAAACTTTACGTTTTTCCATATGGATTGCCAGTTCCTTCAGTATCATTTGTTGAAAAAAAACTGTTCTTTCACCACTGAATTACCTTTGCATCTTTGTTGAAAAGCAATTGAACGTATTATTTGTGAGTCTTTCTGAACTGTGTTCTGTTTCATTTAGCTATAGGTGTATCTTTATGTTAGTACTATATTGATTTGATTACTATAACTTTACAGTAAGTCTTGAAATTAAATAGCATGTCTTCCAACTTTATGGGTTTTTTTTTCAAATTCGTTTGTCTATACTAGGACCTTCACTTTTTGTGTAATTTTGAAATCATATTGTTAATTTCTACAGAAAAAGCCTGGAAAGGTTGATTGAGATTACATGGAAGTTATCAATTTCTGGATAATTGTTTTGTTTTCTTTTTTTCTTAGCTGTATTTTGTAGTTTTCAGTGTGCACATTTTTTACGTATTTGGTTACCTTTTTCCCTACATATTTCATGGTTTTTATGTAATTGTAAGTCATTTTAAAATTTAATTTACAATTATTTATTGCTAATATATCTAGAAATACAGACTTTAGTACAGTAACCTTTTGTCTTCTCTGAGTTTTGTCAGATTTTGCTTCATGTAATTTGAAACTGTGCTATTAGATGCATAGATATTTATGGCTTTTATATTTTTTGATGTATTGACTTCTTTCTTATTATGTCCCTTTTTATCCCTGGTAATATTTCTTACATTCTCTAATATTCCATTTTATCTCCAGTGTTGGCCTATTATAATGCTCTGCCTCGTTGTTTTATTTTTTCAAAGTAGTTTTTGTAGAATTTACAGGATGTGCTTTAATTTAACATGGTCAGTTTCAAATAATGCTGTACCGCTTGACAGTATGCCTCTGTATACCATTTTTCATTCTTTGTGCTGTTGTCATATGCCTTCCTTCTACAAGTGTTTTAAACCCCCAATACACTGTTATGGTATGCGCTTTAAATAGTTGTGTTTTGAAGAAATTAAAGAATGAAAAAAGAAGTATTTTATATTTAATCCATGCATTTACCCTTCCCAACATTCTGCCTTCCTTTATATTGATCCATGATACCATCTGATATCATTTTTCTACTGTCTAAAGAGCTCTTTTAGCATTTCTTGTAATATAGGTCTGCCAACAATGAATTCTGAGTTTTTTCTTGTCTGAAAAAGTTTTTATTTTTCCTTACATCTTGAAGGATGGAGAGGGGTGTGTGTGTGTGTGTGTGTGTGTGTGTGTGTGCATGTGTGTGTAATGCATATACATATATGACTCTGTATTGACAGGTTTTTTCCTATCAGCACTTGAAGTATGACATGTTTTACTATGCATAGTTTTTTAAAAGAAGCCTGCTGACTTCCTTATCTTTGTTCCTATGTGGGTGGTCGATCTTATTTCTCTAACTGCCTTTAAGATTTTCTCTTTATAATTAGCTTTCAGCAGTTTGTCATGTGCATTTGGTGTGAGCTTATGTGCGTGTGTTTGTGTTTATCTTGCTTGAGGTTCATTTCGCTTCTTTGATCCATAGACTTTCAGTCTTCTCTGTGCTCTTTTCAAGGTTGCTTATATTTTCTTCTGCAGTGTCTAATCTAGTGAACTGTTTACTGAATATAATTTTTTTAATCTCTAAAAGTTACATTTAATTCTGTTTTTTATATATCTTCATTTCTGTCATTATCTTCACGTTTTAATTTCTAATCTCTAACTTCATCATCTTTGTACTTTCTAAGTCTTTGTATTGTTTTTCTCCTGGTTATATTTTTATGCTTCTTGGCATGTCCAGTAATTTTTATTGGAAATTAGACATTGGGAACATTGCTTTGTTGAGTCTGGAGTTTTATTTACTTCCTTTGAAGAGGATTAGGCTTTGTTCTGGCAAGCAGTTAAATTTCTTGTAGAACAGTTTGAAAAGTCCAGGTTTTAGGCTGTTTTACGGTGTGTCTGAAATAGCCTTCACTCCAGTTCAGCCCTACAACCGCATAATCCCTCTCAGACCTCTGCTAAATGCCCCCAAGTGGTGACTGAGGACTTTCTGCTTCAGCTGGTCAGAACTCAGTTACTTCCTCAGTTTGTGTGGCTGTCCGAATTGCTACCTTATAATATTCTGGTCAGATTTAACTTTTTGGAGTTTAACTCTAGGAAGTCACAGCCAGGACAGTCGGCTCTCCGTGTCAGCAGGTTCCACATGCACTGATTCAACCAACTGCATATTTCCCAAATATTTCCCATGTTTGGGGAAAAAACAATAAAAATAACAATACTACAATTTAAAAAATTCAAAATTTAAAATACAATATAGATTTCTGTTCTGTATAACTTCCTTCTTTTTGGAATTATCACACAACTTCCAGGTGCTTCATCCTCCCCAGATGCCAATCTCTATCCCCTCAATCAACTCCACTCCACTGGACTCCCTGTTCCCGACTTTCTGTTCTCATAGTCTAAAAACTGCCTTCAGTCAGAAAACTGGATGTCTTAGTTTATTTTCTGTTGCTTATAACAGGATACTGGAAACTGGATAATTTATGAAGAGAAGGAATTTATTTTTTAGAGTTATAGAGGATGTGAAGTCCAAGGTCAGGGAGTACATCTGGTAGTTGTCTTGCTGGTGGCAACTCTCTGCAGAGTCCCGAAACTGCACAGGGCATCACATGGTGAGGGGGCTGAGTGTGCTAGCTCAATTCTAACTTCTTCTTATAAAGCCATCAGCCCCATTCCCATGATAACTCATTAATCCACTCATTTGGGCAGAACCCTCATGACCCAATAACCTCTTGAAGGTCCCACCTCTCAATACTGCCACATTGTGGATTAACTTTCAACACGAGTTTTGGAGGGGACAACTATTCAAACCAACTGTCCTAGCACTGGGCAATTGTAGGGATCATCTCATTTGTTTCACTTCTCTTGGTGATCACAGTCCTGCACTGTTTGTCCAGTGTCTGAAAATGTATGTTTTATATATTGTGTTCAGTTTGTAGCTGCTTACAGTAGGAGGGTAAGTTTGGTTCAGTTTCTTCATCATGACCACAAAAAGTGGTCATTTCCATGCATTTTTAACGTTTTAATTACATAGGTATATATTTGTAGATAATATATAACACTGTTTTGCATGTCTTTAACCTTCATATAATTGGCAACTTAAAAAAATATATACACACATATACATACATACATACATACATACATACATACAATTTCAATAGGTTTTTGGGGAACAGGTGGTGTTTGGTTTCATGAATAAGTTCTTTAGTGGTGATTTCTGAGATTCTGGTGCACCCGTCACCCGAGCAGTGTACACTTTACCCAAAGTATAGTCTTTTATCCCTTACAACTTTCTGTTTCCATTTATTTACATATCTGAGCTTTATTCATGTTGAACTGTTTTGTTCTAGTTTATTTCAAGCCTTATATAATAACTATATAATAGTATTACATCATGTGACTGTATTTCAGTGTATCCATTTTCCAGAAGAGATGGACATTTTGAAGTATTTCTGTTGTTTCATTATTATAGAATGCTATAGTAAACATTCTTGTGTCTCCCTTGAGGATGGACACAGAGATGGATAGATTAAATTAGATAGATAGACAGATTAGATAGATAGATAGATAGATAGATTAATTGATGATACAGATTGGATAGATGAATGGATGGATAGATAGATAGATAGATAGATGGATGGATAGATAGATCGATCAGATCTCTCCTTTAAGTTTCAGACCTAATTGCCTGCTTAATATCTTCTCTGGATGTCACATCTATCAGTGTTGGTATCAGTGTCTCTCCTCTGCCAGGAAACATGTGGCACATTCAAATTAGGATATTTCAAAGAGGGTTTATTTTCAAAGGGGTTACAATGTAGCAGAATCTTAAGAAATAAGGCTGTAACCAGGGCAAGCAGAGAGAGTAACTGGTACCCAGGAAACAGTTATAGAGAAGAGACTGTTTTGAGAAGATACTTCTATTGAAGAACAAAGCCCAAGGCAACCTCAAGAGGAGGGAGCCAGGGAAATAAATGCTTCATCCCACTTTCTTTTATCTTTCTGATTACCTCCCAGGTCTCTCCATGGATGAACCCAAGGCAAGACTGAGAATGAGGTGCCTATTGATACAGATAAACCTTACAGTGAAGGATGGAGAATGGATCTAGAGGCAAACAATGTAATCTGTCAATCTAATACCATGTCAAGAGTTAGTCAGAGACTAGCTGAGAGTATAGATTTTATAAATTTAGATAGGGAAAGGACTTTGAAATCATAGGACGGTCATGTTAGAAGACAGGGGAAGGTGTTTTGTTGTTGTTATTGTTGTTTTAATTAAAACCTTTGGCATAAGAAGTGGGGAAAACAGTTCTCATTTTGTTAAGTAGGTTAAAACACCTGTTATATCAGAAGTTTGAGATCAAGATAGCAGCAGCCTGAAAATTTAGTATATATTTTAATATGGTAATACTTTATCTGGTATCTGATGGACATCTGATAATTTACAGCTGATCATCTGGGTAGACACAAACTCAAAAGTAGATTATTTTTAAATTTTTACTCTCTCTCTCTCTCTCTCTGTCTCTCTCTGTATATATATATATACACACTGTGTGTGTGTGTGTGTGTGTGTGTGTGTGTGTGTGTGTGTGTGTGTGAAGTTTTTTTTAAACCAACCCTGGTCTACAGAAATTTTTTACAATCTTTAAATGTAACAATTTGGTTTCTAATTTGTTACCTATTCCATTTAAAGGAAGGAAGCTCCCCACTCTATATTTTAATTTTTATACAGTAGGCTGATTACCTTCCTTGTGCAGTATATGCTATCAAAATAATGGCTTCTTAGATTGCCAGATTTAAAATCCTGGCATTCCTCTATTGCTGTCTTTATTAGTTTGGACAGCATTGGACACCAGTATAAAGGAGATGGCGAGTGATGGCCTGTTGAACAGAGAGGAATAAATACTGAGAAAGGCTTGGTAGTCCGGCCATCTTCAAGAAAATGCTAATAGGACAACAGGCAGTCTTGGGGAAACTGGTGTAGAGAGACCCTGTTGATGTAGGAGACAGCAGCCCTCTAAGTGAAAGTCTGAGAAAATTGAGTGAAAGAGCTGATTAATTTATTGCTGAAATAGTCTTTCAGCTAATCACAACCACCACCACATTCTGTTTATAATGATGACCTAAAGCCATTAAGGAATGATTAAATAATATTTTGTATACCTTGTTTACTAAACGGGAAAGTAGATAACACATTTTAGATAACTTTTTTTTTTTTTTTTTTTTTTTTTTGAGATGGAGCCTTGCTTTGTTGCCCAGGCTGTAGTGCAGTGGTACAGTCTTGGCTTACTGCAGCCTCCGCTTCCCGGGTTCAAGTGATTCTCCCACCTCAGCCTCCCAAAGTGCTGGAATTATAGGTGTGAGCCACCATACCAGCCATTTTAGATACTTAAAAAATAAAATAAAATCGATGAAAATTGGCAATTGGTTCTCCTCAAGTAAATTTCTATTAATCTGGAATATGACATTATTAGGTAGCAGTTTTGATAATTTAAGTCTACTTTAGTTGTCTTAAAAATACTAGATCTGTTCACTGTTCCTTTTTTGCAAAACTATTTGGATTTTCAGAAATAGTGGATTTTTTTTTGTTTGTGGGTTTTTTTTGAGACAGGTTCTCACTCTGTCTCCCAGGCTGGGGTGGTGTGATCACGACTCACTGCAAACTCCACCTCCCAGGCTCAAGTTATCCTCCCACCTCAGCCTCCCAAGTAGCTGGGATTACAGGCATGACCACTACACTTGACAAATTTTTACATTTTTTGTAAAGACGAGGTCTCACTGTATTTCCCAGGCTGGTCTTGAACTCCTGGGCTCAAGCCATCCTCCCGCCTTGGCCTTCCAAAGTGTTGGGATTACAGGCATGAGCCACCATGCCCAGCCAGTGTGTATTTTGTTAGTACTCTTTATTTCATGTACTTGTACAAACTTACTGGTATTTTACTGATTTGGAAATCACTGGAATTGAAACAGATTTTTAAACTCCAGTGATTATTTTTGTAAAATAAATACTGTGACTTTATAATTAAGTGATTTATTTTCATATTCTCTATAACACAAAGTAGCAATGACTTAATTAAATATATATTCGTCATTTGTGGCCACCCAGCATTTTTAAATAGCTTTCTTACATTTTGGTAATTTCCTATAGTACAAGTTTTAACTTCCCAGGGATGGATGCCAGAAAATTTGTATTCTCAAACCCCCTCACAGGTAGGGTAGAGGTATATGAGCAGGTATATACTTCTTGCTTGGTATTGTGTGGGAACAACATCAGGTAGCAATCTTGAGTGACAGGCTTTATTTTTTGATAAAGGTAGTAATAGGAGTTTCTGGTTGTTCCAGGTTCTTGGTATCAAAGATGCCAACTAGTGCTGACTGTGTAGTTTTTCCTGGAGAACCTCCTAAGTGTGGTTGGGCTTGTTTTCTGGCTTTTTGTCATCTAAGTTTGGCTCTCTGACTCTTAACAGAGCTTCTATAAGCTCCGTACTAATCCTTAAATAAATTCCTTTTCTGCTTCAACTAGCCAGAGGAGATTCTGTTGTTGGCAGATAAATAAGAAGGTTGACTGATGGACTTGATATGAATGGTTAATTTTTCTAAAATATAATATGTGTTATTCATCTTAGAAAATATAAATAAATATCTTGCTTCCCTTTTTCATGCCATGAATTTGTGTACATTGTATTGTTTCTTAAAGCTCCTATTTTTTTTTTTTTACTAAATTGTAATGTCTTTGAGAGTGAGGTCCATGTTTTCTCACCTCTTTGTGTCGTCACACATGGTGAGCATTCAATAAAAGTTTACAAAACTGTAATAGTAAAGTTAGGATACTTTAAAACTTGATTTTCTTTTGGAAACCTAGTATTTTTGCCAAATCCTGCATGGCTGAAATAACCTTAGGCACAGCTTCGATTAGTATTTCACAGAGTTACAGGCAAACGTGCCACAACCCAGTAAGGAGCAACATCAAAAATGAGAGCTGATCCAGAAAAAAAAAAAAAAATTGAACCAATTTTCTTGTTTATTCAGCATTGTTTATGTACCCTCTTTTTAAAAATAGCAAATGTTATTTTTGCAACTATCCTTAGGTAGTCTTTTGGTATTTTCCCAACATTGAAGGCTTAATTTTTTGAGCTAGTATTTTAGAAACATGCACTGCTTTATCTGCCTTTAGTACTGTACTTTTGGATAAATTTTTAAAATGAGAGTAATTCTGGAAGGTGGTTTTTTGTCTGCCTTACCAGCAAAATGTGATGTACTTCAGCATTTTTTTTTTCTTTTTTGATACGGAGTCTTGCTCTGTTGCCCAGGCTGGAGCGCAGTGACGCGATCTCGGTTCAGTGCAAGCTCTGCCTCCCGGGTTCACACCATTCTCCTGCCTCAGCCTCCCGAGTAGCTGGGACTACCAGTGCCTGCCACCATGCCCGGCTAATTTTTTGTATTTTTAGTAGAGACGGGGTTTCACCGGGTCTCAATCTCCTGACCTCGTGATCTGCCCGCGTCGGCCTCCCAAAGTGCTGGGATTACAGGCGTGAGCCACCGCGCCCAGCCACTTTAGCATTTTTAAGATACTGTTTTTAATTTTTAACTATAAGTGTTAAAGTTTTTAAAAAATGTTTGATTATATATATTAACTCTAGAGATCTTCAGCAGGCTCCCATTCCCTATTTACTACACTACTGAGGATCAGGAAAGAGACTCCATAGTTGTATTTCTAAAGGTAAAGGGCTATTCTGCCTTATGCTGGCCTATACCAGCCGTGTACTTTTTTGTCCTTCCTCACATCTCTTTAGTATTCATAGTCTGAGGCTTGATTCCATAATCCTCCCCTGAAAGGTACGGTGTATGAGGAACAGCAGCAGTGTGAGTAGCAGCCCTTGATTAACTTCAGATAGTGCACACAGATGGCGTTATCACACTTCAACTGTGTCATGAATTTTCTTCCTATTCTAGGAGCAAGCCAGTTGTGCTAACTTTGGCCTACCAGGCAAACTGTGTTTCTGTCTCTTATGCTGACGTGCTAGGAAAACCTGGGGGAAGTTATTTCACCCTTCTGTATGTCCTTAATATTCACAGCAGGTAAATAATTTGTGAAATTACCTTATCGCCAATCTTTATATTGGCCAAAAGTTGCTTTTCACTGCTTTAGGCAAAGCAAGTCCATAAAAGTTTTTTCATCTGCTCCAACTTTCCCTTTCATTTTCTTCCCCAAGCACTAGTTGTCACTCTTTCACTTCTGCAGAACATGTAACACTCTTCTCTATCAGAACAAAATGTATTTCATTGATGTTAGTCATGTATGCACTGCCTTCAGGATTCCCAGATTTTTTTTTTTTTTTTTTTTTTTTAGCTGTCCTTTCCCTACTTGGTGTTGACTCTCCACATCTATTCTACTATTTGGCGCTTCCTAATTCCTTTATCTTCTTTCCTTTGGAAAAAAACAAGGTGTCACATTTAATTTTGAAAATAGAAATCTGCCATAAACAACATTATATTTTACATGTATGTATAACCAAAAAGGGAGAATTTCTAGACTTACAGTCTGAGATGTTTTGTAACTAATAAGTGATTTTATAGTGAGCTCATAGTCAGGATTAATTATGACAAGGTTAACCAAAATCAGTTTTCTCTGCCAAGAATAGTAATAAACCCAGTTTCTGATGGTTGATTCTAAGGTACAGTATCCTATTACAAACTTTTAAACAAACTGAATTAAATTTTATGGGAAATAACTTGAAAACTCTGCCTGTTGTTAATAACAGTATATTGAAGAAAAATATTCTACCCTTCTCAGTACATAAAGTGTAGAGAAACTCAATTTCATGGTAAAGTACACAGTATCTATAAATTTAACATAAACATGATTAAATCATTTGATTTTTTTTTTTTAGCTTTGAAAAATTGCTGTAAGACTTATTTTATTTTACACGCTCTCTAATTTAAAAGTCACAGAGTATCTTTAAGGCTACTAAAAGGCAGCAGTCTTACCCAACTGAACTTCAAGCCCATGACTCAGAATCAGCTACCTTTAACTTTCAGCTATTTCTTCTGGTAATCATGTTCACATTTCTAAATAAATGCTATGTTGCTATTTCTTGATTTTTCCATTTGGCATTATCTGTTGCTATTTATCTGTGGAATTCTTTACACCTACTTCCACTGATAGGGAAGCTCTATTCCTCTTCTTAATTTTGTTCTCTTCTGCCTCGTCCATCTCATATATTATTGTTGATTAATAATTTAGTGCTGTCTCATTTTTAACCCATAAACTAAACATTATTACTGTTTTTATAATATATTTTTTATTCATATTTACCCATGATTAACGGTTTATTTGTTCCCAATTCTTCTCACATTTTAGAACTTCTTTCGGTAATCATCTCTTCTAAGTATATACTGTAGAAGTATGTTTTCTGTATATTTCAATTTGGACAGTTTCTATCTCTGTCTTCAAGTTCACTAATCTTTTCTTCTGCCGTGTCTAATCTGTCATAAATCGCATTCTGTGTATTTTCATCTCAGACATTGTAGTTTTTATCTCCAAAAGTGTAGTTTGGGTCTTTTTTATATCTCTCATGTCTCTACTTAAGTTTTTGACCAAATGGAATAATATAGTTTCAGTAACTACTTTAATGACCTTATTGCTAATTCTTTTTTTTTTTTTTAATTGTGATGGAGTTTCACTCTTGTTGCCCAGGCTGGAGTGCAATGGTGTGATCTTGGCCCACTGCAGCCTCCACCTCCCAGGTTCAAGCGATTCTCCTGCTTCAGCCTCCCAAGTAGTTGGGATTACAGGCATGCACCACCACGCCCAGCTAATTTTGTATTTTTTTTAGTAGAGACAGGGTTTCACCATGTTGGTCAGGTAGGTCTCGAACTCCTCATGTCAAGTGATCCACCTACCTCAGCCTCCCAAAGTGCTGGGATTACAGGCACGAGCGACAGGGCCCAGCTGTTGTTGTCATGTAATTGAATTCTATTTTGTCTTCTTTTTAAACTCCATAGAGCATTTTAATCATTATTTATGCCATATCTATGTAAATTAACCTATGTATTACCACTTTTTTTTTTCCTATCTTTGTGCTTTAGTTACGGGTCACTGTTCTTCCACTGGAAGCACATTCTTTATAATTTCCTTTAGATTGTGTTTTTTAGTCACAAATATCACATTTTTTTGGTCTGAAAATATCTTTTTGTCTATATTTTTGAGAGATATTTTTACTCTGAATGGCAATTTCTGTTGGCACTTATTTTCTGAGTATATTAAGGATACTCCATTGTGTGCTGGCTTCTGTTATTGCTGTTGAAGAGTGTCTTAGCCCATTTTGCATTGCTGTGAAGGAATACCTGAGGCTGAGTAATTTATAAAGAAAAGAGGGTTATTTGGCTCATGGTTCTGTAAGTTGTACAGGAAGCATGGGGCCAGCATCTGCATCAGGAGAACGCCTCAGACTGCTTCTGCTCCTAGCAAAAGGTGAAGGGGAGCCAACATATCATGTGGTGAGAAAGGGAACGAGAGAGAGGAGGAAGGTGCCAGGCCCATTTTAACAATTAGTTCTTGTGACAACTAGTAGAGTGAGAACTCACTCACTGCAGTGAGAATGGCACCAAGCTATTCATGAGGGATCTACCCCCATAACTGAAACACCTGTAACTAGGCTGCGCTTTCAGCATTGGAAATCAAATTTCAGCATGAGAATTGGAGGGTGCAAATATCCAAACTATATCAAGGAGTTATCTCTGTTTTTATTTTAATTTCTGTATTTTTCATTTCTAGAAGTTCTTTTTAATTCATATTCAAAACTGCTTTGTCATTTTTTATAATCTCCTTCTCTTTGCTCATGTTTTCAGTTTCTTTTCACTGAACATTGTATTCCTTGTGTCCTATAATTCTTAACATCTATTATCTCGGGGCCAGATTCTTTCTTCCTATCCCTCCTAATATCTTAATTCCTTTTATGTTTTATCTTTGACTGTGAACTTATTTCTTATCACTATAGTAGTAGGAGTTCCTTGAAGTCTAGACTTAAGGTGCATTCCCTTAGAGATTTGATTTTGTTGTTGTTGTTCATGTACCTGACAGCAATATTGGAATGAAACCACATTAAACTCATTTCTTAGTGTGATGTTTTTCTGAGCACTCAGGAAATGTGAATTTGGGCAATAAATCCATATGAGTCAGCTTATAGTTACAAATTCTTAGAATTTTTTTTTTTCCCTTCACCACTCCTATTGTGAAGACAAAAAAATTTTCTTGCAGTCCTCTAGTTGAGGATGAGGGGAAGGGAAGGGACTTTTTTCTAGTATGCCCCTCTACTGAGTGTGTGTGCTTTTGGAGTCCTAGCTCTGTACAGAGGAAGCCAAATTCTACCTGCCCACTACCATCCTCATTCAGTAAAAAATAAAACTCCATAAAACTCTAAGCACATTTGAAAAAAGTTGAATTTTATTAAGAATATTTAATATTTTTTAGGTACTCAAATGTAATATATATAAATACCAAATCACTAATGACAGTTATAGTATGACATTTCAACCAAAAATATAAAAGTAGGCTGTTCTATAAAAGAGCAAGTTGTGATATTTGCCAAAGTAGTGTTGTTACTATCTGTATATTTATCTTACTGGATTGCAATCTGATTTATAGAAAAATAGCCAGTGTCAGACATTGATTTGTTCCCATTTTTGGCTGTTGTAAATAATACTGCTAAGAACATTTATATACAAGCTTTCATGTGGACAAGTGTTTTTATTTCTCTTGGGTATATACCTAGGAGTAGAATTGCTAGATCACATAGTAACGTTTTCAAAAGCAATTATACTACCTACAGTGTATGAGGTTTCTAGTTTCTTCACTTTTTCACCAATACTTGTTACTATCTGTCTTTTGTGTAATAACCATCCAAGTAGGTTTGGCGTAGTATCTCATTCTGGTTTTGATTTGCATTTATCTAATTGATAATGAGGCTGAGCATCTTTTCATGTGCTTTTGTTGTTCAGTTTGTTGTTCACATCTTTAAAGAAATATCTATTCAAGTTCAAGTTTCTTTCTCTTTGTTTTTTTTTTTTGTTTTTTTTTTGAGACAGAGCTTAGCTCTTGTTGCCCAGGCTGGAGTACAATGGTGCAATCTCGGCTCACTGTAACCACTGCCTCCCAGGTTCAAGCGAGTGTCCTGCCTCAGCCTCCCTAGTAGCTGGGATTATAGGCATGTGCCACCATGCCCAGCTAATTTTTGTGTTTTTAGAAGAGAAGGGGTTTCACCATGTTGGCCAGGCTGGTCTCAAAATTCCTGACCTCAGATGATCCACCCGCCTCAGCCTCCCAAAATGCTGGGATTACAGGCATGAGCCACTGCACCCAGCCTGTCCATTTTTTAACTGGGCTATTTGTCCTTTCATTATTGAGTTGTAAGTATTCATTATATATTCCATATACAATTCTCCTATTAAGTATATAATTTACAAAAACATCCTCCCATTCTGTGAGTTGTCTTTACTTTCTTGATAATGTCTTTTAAAAGCACAAAATTTTCTAGTTTTGATGATACCCAGTTTATCTATTTTTCTCTTGTTGCTTATTTTTTGGGTGTCAGATCTAAGAAACCATTGGCTAATCTGAGGTCACGAAGACTTAAATGCCTATCTTTGCATCAATTTCATTTTTTTATTAAGTTTTTATAGTAGTGCTAATAAAAATCTTAAGGGGGAAAAAAGCACTCATATTCCCATTAACCTAGAAATTATTTACTTTTGCAATATTGTCACCTCCCTGCTCAATATATACTTATTTTCATTATGACTATTAAGTACTATGTTGTATTCTGACATTTTCTGTGTTTATACATGATATTAATAATTTTAATTTTTAAGACTACATAATATTTCCAGTTTATTTCCCAATTTTAAAACAATTTTTTCATAGTTTTGTTTTTCTTATATGATAAAACTCCAGTTAACATTGGTAAGTACATAACTTTTTGCTTCTGTTGAATTATTTTATAACTTTTTGCTTCTGTTGAATTATTTTCTTAGTATAACTTTCTAGGAATGGAATTATGGGGTCAAAGGATATAAATATCTTTACAGCTCTTATATGAAGTCATATTACTTCTAGAAATTGTTGTAATCAAATTCTACTGTGCTTTCATTTAGTAAATGAAGTTGATATACATTATAAATTGAAGAATTTACCTTGAGGATAATTATGTCAGCAATCCTCCATCAAATTCAGACTGAAGTGATATGTATATTTCTTCATCTGAAAAAAACAAAATGGTACTTTTATGAGACACTTTGTACTGATATTTAAAACTAGGACATGCTGGGCATGGTAGCTCATGCCTGTAATCTCAACACTTTGGGAGGCCAAGGCAGGCGGATCACCTGAGGGTCAGGAGTTTGAGACCAGCCTGGCCAACGTGGTGAAACCCCGTCTCTACTAAAAAATACAAAACGTTAGCTGGGTGTGGTGGCAGGCGCCTGTAATCCCTGCTACTTGGGAGGCTGAGGCAGGAGAATTGCTTGAACCCGCGAGGCAGAGGTTGCAGTGAGCTGAGATTGCACCACTGCACTCCAGCCTGGGGGACAGAGCGAGACTCTGTCTCAAATAAATAAATAAATAAAACTGGGACAGTTGATTGCCTTTTTGACTAAAGATAAATATACTTAAAATTTATCATTTTATGTTACCCTCTAAATAATAATAGTATACTTTGTTAAATTTCTTTAGGCTTCGGGAGCAGGAAAGAAAAGAAGCAGAAGAAGCTAGTCAAAAGGAAATAGAAGAATGGGAAAGAAAACTTCTAGCTCAAGCAGCTCCAACTTGTATGGAGACCATGTGGGAAATTCCAGCTATTGGGCATTTCCTTTGTTTAGCTCAACAAATTCTAAATTTGCCAGAAATAGTCTTTTACGAATTGGAACGTTGTCTTCTGATGCCTCAGTGTAATGCTTTTCTATCGAAAATAATGACTTCTCTATTAAGTCCTCCCCATCGCAGACCTACCTTACATCGAAGACCTACTTTGCCTTATAGGACCTGGGAAGCAGCACTGAGGCAGAAAGTACAACAGTGGTACACTGCTGTAGGGCAGACTGAAAATCCTGATAACTGTGCTGAAAAACTGGGGTTGTGTCCTCAGTTTTTTAAAGTTCTTGGAGAAGTTAATCCATTGGAAGAAAAACCTTTTCATGAACTACCTTTTTACCAAAAAGTATGGCTGCTTAAGGGTCTTTGTGACTTTGTATATGAAACACAAAAGGAAGTTCAAGATGCTGTACTTGGACAGCCTATCCATGAATGCAGGGAAGTTATTCTTGGTTATGATTATTTGGAGAATGCTTATGTACATTTTCCACAGTTCTGTGGTGCAGATGTACGGATTTATAAACAGAGACCCTTTCAGGCCCCAGAATTTCCAACTCCACCCATTAAAATACAAAGAGTACCTCGGATTAAATTGGAGAAATTGAAGTGTGACTATGTTAGTACAAGTAATGGAGAACATAGATGTAGTAGAGACAGCCTGCCCTCTTCCTTCAAGAAAGAGCAGGAAAATAATTTTGATCCAGCTTGCTGTCCTGCTAAAATGATCTTGGATAATCATGACATCTCTGTTGAAATGGAAGTAAAATCCAGCTATGAAATTAGAATTCGCAGGCCTTGTGAAATTAAAAAAACTGATTGTTGTAAAGAAAATTTAGAGAAACCTGGGAGTCCAGGGGAAGTTACTGGCTTTGGAGAGCCTCTCAGTCCAGGTGAAATAAGGTTTATAGAAAATCAGGAAAAATACGGTGAAGCTTCCAGAATAAAGATTGAACCCAGTCCATTAAAAGAAAATACTCTAAAATCTTGCCAAATACATGTAAATGGAAGTCACAGTGATCATCCAGAAATTAACTGCCACAAAGTTGTAAGGGATATTCTATTAGAGCAGTCACTACAGAGCCACAAGAATCTCAAAGGAACTAAAATGAGGGCAAAAAAGAAGAAAAAGAAAAAAAAGAAATTGAAAGATGTTTTGAATGAAAACTTACAGAGAAAGCGTGAAGGTCTTCATTGTCTTGCATTCAAGTCTTACAAACCTGAGATCCAGAATAAGTTATTGATCATCAAAAAAAAAGCAAAACACAAGAAGCACAAATCTGGTAAGCTAACACAAATGGATGGGAGTTATATTTAAGTATAATTCAAATTGTTTTTTCAATTTTGCATCATGGATGCTTTGAGAGACTAAAATGCACATGTATGCATGCGTGTATATTTGAGGGTCAAATTTTATTTCATATTCCATGCGTTAAAAAGCCAGAGCAGATGACATTTTATATACTTACAACAAAAAAAGTACTGATGCAGTATGTTTGAATTTAATTTTCAGTTGAACATGTTTGGACATTATGTTTTTACCTTTCTCTGGACCAATTTCTTTCCCATCGCTTATGAAATGTGGTTTGTTTGTTTGTTTTTTTTCCAGGCTAAGGGCAGTACAGTGTAGTAGGAAAAGCACTGATTTCAGGAAGTAACATTCCCAGGACTAAAGTTCATAGCAACTAGCTACTTAAACCAAGGGTAGTCAGATTATCTTCCTGGGTCTGTTTTTTCCCACATCATATATTTTTCAGAACTCTGTTTTCAGTATATATTTTTATATCAAGAAAATATGTGGAATATAAGAAAATTACATCAATTAATCAGACATGAAGCATATTTCTGTAAAAGGATTTGTAAATTTGTCTTTCACAAAATTTAAATTCCCTATGTATTTGTCACCAGCCTATTTAAACAAAAAAAAATTCTATGAACTCTTCAGTGGCTGGTTGCTCTGTTTTTGAATTTCTTAGGTGCTTTTGCTTTCTTTGTTGTCTGTCTTTTAAATCAGTTTATGTCTCATTTATCAAGCAGATAAGTGAGATAAAAGCAGATGATCAGCTTTATTAACCATAATAAGAAGTTGCTTGATTGGAAAAAAAAAAGTGGAATTAACATTAAAATCTGGTGGTTCTTCATCATCATTGTTTGTGGATTTCAGTTTTTTCTTTCTTTCTTCAGTAGCAAAAGTAAGATTTGGCAAAAATTTGGTAATGAATTGGAAAATAAGGGAATGAATCTTTTATTTAGCTAATTAGTGTTATGTTTTAGTTATTTAAATCACTAAATACAATTGAATGTGTTTTAAAACGTGTATATAATGTGTCATTGATAAAGTAGTATAAAATATATTACCAAAAACAGCCTTAATTTAATGGACTGAAAATTTCAAAATGGTCCACATTGATCCTGGTGGTGAAAAACCACGATTTTTAAAAGTTACTTTTAGAAATAAGCCTTGTAAATTTTATAAGCGATCCATTTGTTTTTTATAAATTTAGTTTGATGAATTTGGCAAGTTCACTTTGAAATGTTAGTCTCTAGGCCGGGCACGATGGCTCACACCTGTAATCCCAGCATTTTGGGAGGCCGAGGGGGGCAGATGATGAGGTCAGGAGTTGGAGACCGGCCTGGCCAATATGGTGAAACCCTGTCTTTAATAAAAATACAAAAATTAGCTGGGCATGGTGGTATGCGCCTATAGTCCCAGCTACTCCGGAGGCTAAGGCAGGAGAATTGCTTCAACCCGGGAGGCAGAGGTTGCAGTGAGCAGAGATCGCGCCACTGCACTCCAGCCTCATCAACAGAGCAAGACTCCGTCTCAGAAAAAAAAAAAAAAAGGAAATGTTAGTCTCTAAAATATTAAATAATATTTTAAAATTAGAACTACTTCCCAACTCAAGTATATAGTATATTATTAATATAATTGTAACCCAGAACCCTTTATTGTTTATTACGCTACTATTCGTGTGCTCAAAGGCAATAAAGTGGTTTATAAAATAGACACTGCTGTAGATCAGAGAGAAAATTGGGGGGAGGAGTTTTGTATCCAGTTCTAGAAAAATGAATAGAAACACTTGGAAGGCAAATTTACAAATTGTATTCAGCAAGTACTCTAAGCCTTAATTGAGGAGAGAAGACTTACATGCATGAAATAGAAGAAAATAATACACTTGTTTGTATACTTATTTTATTCTCAGAGCAAATTTTAGGAAGTCAGGTCTTAAGTGACGAAAATGTTTGGATCTGGTAGGTACAGTTTTGTCTGCTTACCTAGTTAATACTGGGTAAACATTGGCCAATTCCCTTTTTTCATCAGTTATTGAATTCCTTATTGATATAACAATGTTACATAAACTGTTATAATAACAACTAAATATTTGTTTTATGTAATTTTAAGTCCACTTGTCTATCTGAGGCTTTACCCTGTTCTTCTTTATTAAGTGTGAGACATCGTGGCCTTTCATAGTCAGTTTGGGGCATACCTTAATCCTGTCTTTACTTTCTCACTCTTTTTAAAAGTGAGCTCCATCATCATAGGTTTGGAAAGTACTCCTTTTAAAGATTCACATTGTGCTTTAGTAGAGGTTCACAGTTCACTTCGCAAAACTGATCATAGATTCGTTTTGAAATTCAGAAATCTTCAGATTTTAGAAGGGCATTATGGTGTATATAATGTTTCAGTCATCCCCAGTGGGGCTTAGGTTAAGTAATATCCCCAGTGGGAATTACTTCTGTAATCAAACATATAATCTCTACAGAAAAATGTATGAATTCGACTAAATAAAACAAAGACTAGAAAACCTTAAGTTGAAGTCAGGTTTTGTTACCATATAAATTATATTTGAGACTTTTAGTTTTCAAAACCTTCTGAACTTCTAAATTGTTAAGTTATTCTGGTCCTGTTTATTAAAGACTCTGGAAAGTCTTGAAGAAAAGAAAACTGCTTAATTTTCTTTAACGTAGTATTTTTTTCAAATTTGTTTTAACACAGCTTTTTTTCAAGTAATGGTTACCAATGACCTGTGTATTCTGTAGAATACACTTTGGCATGAGCTGTGTCATTCATGACTGAGGTATGAACCTTCACTTAGGGTGGACTAAGTTCTACATGTGGTTAATCTGGTCTGTTTTATGTTGCATAATACAGGCTTTAATTTTTGGTAGTATCTCTAAATTTAGTAAGCCTTCTTAACTGTGTTGGCAGGTGATTTTTAGTAGAAGGCACAAAGACAATTTGGTTGAAAATGATTTGATAATTTCAGCATAGTTTGAGGCAGTTTGGGTAATATTTAAGCATTTTAATCTACTTTTCAGAATTGGGGTTTCTTTCCTCCTTTTTAAATTTTGAATTCATTTTTATTCATTTAGGCCTGTTCCTTACTGTTGGAAACATTATAGAATAAATAGAAGACAATGGAAACAATATAATGTCCATTATCTCATGCTTGATCTTATGTTTTTATTCAATCATAGAAAAGAAAAATATGTCCTGGCGATCAGAAATTTTTCCTTGATGACCTGTTTTCAAAATTTAAACGTTTCTGAAAACTTTGTCATTTAAGCAAGACAGGCAAGATTAGCTGTGCATAAATTAAAAATAATTATTTAAGAGTAAAAAAAACTCAGCAAAAAAATTCAAATCATTTGGTTTTCTTTCATTGTTTTTTCTTATTATAAAAGCAGTACATTTTCTTTAAAGAATATAGAGACAAGCAAAAAGAATAGCCCTTTCCTCATTACCTAGTAAATGTTTGTTCTTTTATCACTTCCTTAAGGAAGCCTCCCATTATCTTTTGACTTGTTAAAATTTTCCCTGCTGTTCATGTTTATAGCACCAGACACTTCTGCTTCATAATACTTATTATAGTTGCATTTACTTCTAGGTTATTTTGAGGATTGTCTCCTCTCTATTCTATAACATTCTTAGGGACAGAAGGATTATTTCTGGTTTTGCATCCCTGGCACTTTAGCAGATTGCTTGATGCATTGTGTGGTAATATACTGAACAAATAAATGAACACATTTAATATGGTTCACCTAGATGTAACTAAAACTAACTCCTTGATATGTATCTTTCAACACTTTTTCAAAGACTGTATTTTTGAATAGGATTATACTATACATACCATTTTAACAATCTGCTTTTTTTTCCCCTACATATCAGTATACCATGAACATCTTTGTGCAATAAATAGGTCCCTGCAGCATCATTTTAAAAGGCTGTGTATGATCCTGTTGTATTTTCAGTTAATTTAACCAGTCTCCTTATTGGACATTTTGGTTGTTTTCAATAATATGCTATTATAGATTGTGTAGAGCAAGTAGAGTTGGCTAAAATGAATTAGAAATTCTAAAAATTAGGGGACTTTTTATAAAATCTGAAAAAACACAAAAAAGATTGCAGATGCATTAACAGTTACAAAAAGCTTATGGTGTTTTAAGATACTTTCAACCAGTTTTGTTTGGAAAGTTTTCCCCCCTCAAATAGTCACTATTTTCTTTTTTTTTTTTTTTTTTTTTTTTTTTTTTTTGAGACAGAGTCTCACTCTTGTTGCCCAGGCTGGAGTGCATTAGCGTGATCTCTGCTCACTGCAACCTCTGCCTCCTGGGTTCAAGCGATTCTCCTGTCTCAGCCTCCCGAGTAGCTGGGACTACAGGCGTGTGCCACCATGTCCGGCTAATTTTTGTATTTTTAGTAGAGATGAGATTTCACCATGTTGGCCAGGCTGGTCTCGAACTCCTGACCTCAGGTGATCTGCCCACCTCGGCCTCTCAAAGTTCTGGGATTACAGGCGTGAGGCACCATGCCCGGCCAATAGTCATTATTTTCGCCCAAATCATTTTATGGTAGCACCTCTAAACTGACTAAAATGAATAAGACAAGTGGTCTTATTCTCTTAAAGGTGAAAAAACTAAGTTAAAAAGTGGTCAGTGACCTCAAGTGAATAATAGTCAAGTACAGATAAAGACAACACAATAAAAGGTCAAGTAGAGAAAAAAACAGTATGCTATGCTTGTCTGGGAAGGTTTTACAAGGGATGAAGGACTTTGAAGAATAATGGGAATTGGATAGGTGGAAAATGTTGAATAACACGAACAAAAGCATAGAGGTATAATTAAGTGAGGTGTCACTGGAAGAAGCACAATACAAGAAGACTTTTGTGGAAAAGTTGAGGTTTTAGAAGCTGTTCAAATGATAGAAGGGTGTCATTTTTGGGTGATCTTTCTAGGCATGTGGTACTATGTTAAATAATTGAATCAAGAGTCCAGTGCAAGGAATTGAGCTTGAAATAAGATATATCAGCTGTGTAAAAAGTAATGAGCTGCTTTATAGGAAATGACTGAGAAGGTAATGTAATCTACAGTGTTTGATTATTTCCAGGCCCATATTTGTGAATAGGTTATTATATAGTTCTGTAGTGATAGCACTAGAGACCCTAACTACGTGTGTCTTACGGAGAAAAGTTTTAGCATACCAGCTGAAGATTGCAAAATATAAAGAGAGTGAAAGGATTTACTATACTCCATGTCCTTTTATTTTTTCAATTCTTCTAGTTTTTGTCTAAAAAACCTAGTACTCATTGAGTGCTTATTGTATGCCAGGCGCTGTTCTAAGCCTTTATACGTATTATCTCATTTAATCTTCATGAAAACTTCAAAAAATAAATATTACTATTATTCCCCGTTATTACAGATTTTAGAGATTTTTAAAAATTGAAATAGAGATTTACTTGTCCAAGGTCACACAGCTAGAGCTAGTAAGTGGCAGGATTAGGAGAAAGGATCTTGCAAGATAATTAGGATACCATTAAAGAGCTATGAAAAGAAGTTGGCAGGGGTAAGATGAAGGGGTAGATGATAACTTTAACAAGAGAAAATTCTAAATCCATGTAAGGATTGAATATGTGACTTTTCTATCGCAATGATAGAAGAAAATTCTATTTTGAGAGAGATGCTGCAATAAGTAGCAGAATTTGGCAACTGATTCAATATTCTAAGTTAAAGGGTAAGAAGAAATGGGTGTTCAGGAGTTACTGAATTATGTGATAGGGTTAAAGAATTACCAGTATGATAAGAAATTTGCTTATAGGTAAGGAGAATAAAAGGAAAATAAACTGTTTTGTTAAGGTCAAATTGCTTACTTGAGATAGAACACTCCAGAAACTCCTAGAATATAGTTAGCTCAAGACATGCACATTTAGTAAATAAAAGACAAGTTTAGGCTCTAGTTCTGTGACTTTACATCCCAGGCACTTTGCAAATTCACTGTTTAATAATACAAATACCCTTGAGTTTTTACTTGCAACAATGATTAATATCTTAGTATTCATTTATTTATTAAGATTCCTAAGATGAAAGTACAGAGGGAGAAGTGAATGTGTTGGGATAATTTTAAAACATGGAAAGGCTAAATCTAGGAAAGCATTGAAGTACCTTTTTTTTTCTTTTCTTTTTCTTCCTCCTATTCCTCCCTGAGAGACAGGATCTCGCTATGTTGCCCAGCTGGCCTCGAACTCCGGGGCACAAGCCATCCTCTCACCTCGGCCTCCCAAGTAGCTGGGACCACAGGCGAGCTGGGATCACAGGCATGCACCACCACACTTGGCTTAAAGTGGAAGTCTGATTATGAGTAGCCCAGTGGTCTGAGGAGTGAAGACAGGAAAACCAGGTGAAGGAGAGGGGTAAAGAATGAGGAATAAGAAACTGAGAAAGGGGAACTGAAAGGGGGATGATAATCACCTTCTTGTGTAAAGAAATATGCCATTTCTTTTATAAAAGGCATATTTCCAGGTTCTAGAAAACTAGAGTGTTATGCCTCAGTTACAGTATAAAATATATCTTTAGTTATAATTTTCCTCTCAGGTTGGGCATTCTTAAGTTGTTCTAAGCATAGTGTTTTAGAAAGCTTCATTAGGGTATACTTTTGTAACAGTAATTACTAAGGTTTGTTATTAAGGTTTGTTAATGTTTCCGTATGCATTTTCCAGGTACAGGTTGACACTTTTTGTTTTAGGCTCAGGAGTGGTATTGAAATTCTGTGTATGTTTTAATTTGACTTCTGACTTCAGCATAATTTTAGGTTTGAGAATTTTATTCTATTTTATATGACCAGGTAACTTAGGGCAGTGGAAGTAAAAGGCCTGGGATATGATCAAGTTGAGTGATAAGGGAAGGGAAGCCCACTGGGGGGCAGTATGTAACTTCCCCTGTATATATTTTGTCCTGAAGCAAAAACAGGTTACCAAATAAAGGCGTGATTTTGTAGTATCTCATGCTCGATTTTTAAAATAATATTTGATTTTTTTGAAGTGCTGATTTTTTACTGAAGAATACCGGAAAGTTTATACTGAAAATTTTTTTTGAGGATATATACCAAAGGTATTAAAAAACAGTAAATGTACAAATCATCCAACCCTAATCAAAAGGAATGCTCTGAGCCAAACAGAAGCAGATTACATCCCTTTCAAAAATTTGAAAGAATGCAGTATTTTACCATAAAAAGAGTACAGCTTTGAAGTGAGACAGACCTAATTTCACATGTATGCTCCTAGTGCATATTAGCTACAGCTCCTCCATCAGTTTCTTTACCTGTTGATAGCCTGTTTCTTTATCTGTGATAAGTGAGGTAATACCTACTCGGCTGTATTGTTAAGATTAATTAGAATAGCAAATGCATAGTATGTCACTTGCAGCCTGGCACATGGTAGGAATTAATAAATGGTAACTTAAGATATTTGTGCGGTAGAATTACATAACGCAAGGAGCTTGGACTTTGTAGTTAGAATCCCTGACTGTGGTGCTTGCTTACTGTGTAACACATGAGTAAGTTAATTAATCTTTTTGATCTTCAGTTATTCCATATTACAATAGAGTTATTACCTACCTGGGAGGGTTATATTGAGAAATAAATAAGTTAATTTATACAGACCACTTTACTAAGTATCTGACACACAGTAGGTTCTCAATAAATGTTAATCTTCTTACTACCACTACTAGGTCATGTTGAAACTCTTTGGTGAATTGTTTAAATTATTTAAAATCGTTGTCAATGTTTTCTTCACTATAAAATAGACTTAAATGGACCCTCAGAATTGTAAACAATTACCTGCATCCCTTTTCCTACCGCCTAGATTGTTGGTGACATTTCTGAAAAAAGTAGGATTCTTGTATTTAGGGATCACGTCTTAGAACTTATGTGTGCTAAATGCTGTAAATACAAAGTGAATAATGTGATTTCTGTCACCAATAATTTACAGTATAGTAAGGATGACAAACATAAGAACAGACAATTACAATACTCTAAGTTAAGCATTACATTCAAAGTAGAGTGGTAGTTTAGAGGACATATGTGTAAGAAGACCTGAGATGGAGTAAGTAAAAAGAATTTAAAGAAAGTTAAAAGATTTTCTGTTTAGGCTTTTCTCTCCATAGCTTAGCCAAAGCAATAGCTAACATTTATTGATTACCTACCATGTGCCTAGCAGTAGTGTAAGCTTTTGGGATGTTATAACCCATTTCATTCTCAGACAGTAGGTAATACTATTATCCCTGTTTTTCAGATGAAGAAACTGCACAAAGAAATAAAGCAGTTTGCTCAAGGTCTTGTATGTAGTAGCTATTATACATGACCTCTATAATAGCAGGTGGTTGTAGGAGGTATTCAAACCCAGGTAGTTTAGTTCTAAAACTCAAGCTCATAACCAATATGTAACATTACCTCCAATTTCCTAATAACATTTAAGCATCCTAATGACATGGTGAACTGAAATACCAAGTAACCACCTTAGCTTCTCAATCCATTCAAATAGAGTAGCTGCTAGAATTAACTGAGAATTTAGTACCTGTGTTTAGTGCCTGTGTAACAATAAGATGAAATTCACGGGACTATCAGGGGTGACCTCTGTTGTGCTTATAAATAAATACAAAATCAAATGGCTTTTTTTTTTTTTTTAAGCTAATCAGAGTAGGGCTGGTGGGGAGAGGTTGAGGAAGAATTTTATTTCCTCCAAATTACTGTTTTTATAAAACCTTCCCATACATACGTCAGCAAGATCATTCAGTTTTTTCTTGTGAACTTTAAAAAATGGTAAAGGCAGTGTATAGAGGAAAGGCATCTTGGCATTCAAATTCGTGAGCCCCCTTCAGCAATACTTACGGCACTCAGTTTAGAAATCAATTACTAGCTGTATTATAGAGATACCAAGAATTTAATCACTTCTCCCTGAGTATTGCTTATTTAAGCAGCCCACCCACTTACCTATCTTTGTAGGAGTTTACTTCTGTTATAAGGTACTGTGTAAGCACAGAAAATAACAATGGTGAATAAAGAAATATATGTTGGGTTATTTTAATTTAACTGAAAGCAAATGTCAAATGACACCCGTCAATACTTATTAAAATAAGACAGTTAAACCCCTGTGAACCTCAGCAACTCAAAATTTGCAGTTCGGTCATAGTATACATGGATTTTATTGAGCTAAAAGTTAGAAATTTTATAAATTACAGTTCTGCAATATGATTAAAAAGTAATACAAAAAACAAATTATAAACTGGAATTGTGTCGAGTTGACATATTTCTTGCAAGATCATATTTATATAGGAAAATGTTTGGAAAGGAGCATTAGGATTATGTACGGCAAAGTTACTTTATGTACTCACTCATTTTCCCTTTTGAAAAAAATATTGACTTTTAAGCGGATTTTAGTCTGCAAATGATTGTGAACTAAAAATGACAGAAAAGTATTTCTGAATATTTTTTGTGCCCTTGTGTAGATTGTAAGCTCCTAGAGGATAGGATTTTTCTTCTTTATAATTTTTTAATTCCTTGTTGTCCCCGTAATTTGTACGTAGTGTCATTATCCAGTATTTGTTGAGTAATTAACAGTTTGTTAATTGATTTTGCTAATTACAAATTGGGGGAAAACGTTTAATGTGTTTCTAACTAAAAATAGAATTTTTTTTTTTTTTTTTTGAGACAGAGTTTCACTATTGTTGCCCAGGCTGGAGTGCAATGGTGCGATCTCGGCTCACTACAACCTCCATCTCCCAGGTTCACACGATTCTCCTGTCTCAGGCCCTCAAGTAGCTGGGATTACAGGCACGCACCACCACACCCGGCTAATTTTTGTGTTTTTAGTAGAGACGGGGTTTCGCCATGTTAACCAGGCTGGTCTTGAACTGACCTCAGGTGATCCACCTGCCTTGGCCTCCCAAAGTGCTGGGATTACAGGTGTGAGCCACTGTGCCTGGTCTAAAAATAGAAGTATATTTTTTTGTCAAGTTAAATACAAAAAGTAGATATATTTCAGTGTATACTGTGAATTGGCTTTAAGTATAAGAGGTTTATTTTTCCCAGTGGTTTCTGATTCCACAAATAACTAGGTGCACTTTAAAGGGAGATGTTTATCTTCTTTTAAAACTTTGGGTATTGTTACCACCAAGGGCAGCCTATTAGGTGAGTGCAGAGCTAAAGGAGTAGAAAAACTTTGTTACCTAAGCTACTAAGGGGATTTTCACATTAGGCTGGCTAGAGACCATAGTCTTCAGCTGTAGTTCTTATGCAAGTTCCTGACTGCGAAGTCAATGTTAAAGGTAAGGTTTTTTTCCCTATGTAGTCTCATTTTAAGTTGCAAATGTAGATTTTAATTAAGCAGTAGTAATGTGACTTTTTTGCCTAATCTTTCAGTAGATTCTACCATATAACACATTGGAGATGGTAATAGTTCAGTTCATATAAACATAAAACAGCATTTGTTAATACGTCTGTTAACAGGTAGTTAATAGTTTAATGTTTGCTTTTACTGGGGCTTGTTTTGATTCATCATTTTTATTTGACTCACTAGCAGCCATCTGTTAGTTACAATTTAACTTTCAAGGATCTGCGTAATTTGTTTTTTGTTAATGAAGTGCTATAAACAGCATTATGAAGCTTTTCTCTTTTAATCTTGAAAGGAAAAAAATCCGTCTCTAAAAAAGCAATCACAAAGAAGAGGAAAACTGTCACAAAGTCACCTACTGTACCAGAGTTTCAGGTAAATGTTTCAACTTTGTCTCGAAATTTTTTAATTTTTTGTTTCAGTGTTCATATCATTCCTCGAGAGTTTGGCTGAATTCCAAGAAACTGTAGCACACCTACTTGTAATGAAATGTTTCTGACAATGACTTTTCCCCCTGCAAGTGCAGATGTAACCAAGATTTAATCTGCTAGTATTTGATAATTTTTACCTCTATTTTTGTCTTTTAATAGTAAAAACCCTTTTTTATATCTTAATCTCTACTACATTTCCTAGAAGCAGTTTCATAGAAATAATATATATATACTATATAGTATATGTATGTGTGTGTGTGTGTGTATATATATATATGTATAGCATACATAAAAGCAAATGTGTGAATGAAACTCTTCCAAGAACAAATCATAATTTGGAGATGGTAATATTGCCTAGATAGTTCGTTTTCATTTATTTGGGCACTGTAGGAATAAATGGTAGATTTATTAACTTGGAAAACAAATCTTTCAACTCTTAGCTGTATATGATCTTCAGAGAGAATATTAAGTAAAGGTTAATTGAAATGGTCTTTAAACATTTCTGTGGAACAAAAAGTAATTATATGTACTGCCATATGATGAAGTGAAGAGTTTTTTATTTGTAGCTATACTAAGCAGAGAATCTCACCCTAATTAATGCTTTTATTTTCTATTTTATAAAAGATGTATTTTCTTCAATAAACACTTTCTTTAAAAACGTCTTTGTATTCATATGTCTAGTCAATTTTCAAAAGTTTTATAAACTCATACCTAATGACCAAAAGATAAAAGTGATGTTCAAATGAATTTGTGAGTCTCAAGTCAAGTAGAGATGAAAATAAAGGGACAATAGCTATGAAAATATTGATAATATATAATGTAATAGATATATCTAAAAATGTGGACACATTCATTTTCAGTAAAAATTCTATTTTGGAGAGTGTTTTTATGGAAGTTACTAACTGGTAAAAATTTAACATTTTTAAATCAACAGTTAAAATAGACATGTTTTTCTCTTAGTACTTTAGAATAGAGTATTTTTAATGATATTCTTAGGATGAATTACAAACATTTCTACAAAATCCTTTTATATATTATATAACCTTGGTTGCAGAGTAGTTAATAAAAAAATAACAATTTTACTGTTTGCTTAGAGGCCTTTATACCACTTCTTGTGACATATTTTTTAATGCTTTAGTATTACATCATCATGCATCCACTGCTGTCACACCTGTGTTTACTATTTCTCCCACTTATGTTTTTCTCAATCCTCAAAGCATCAGCCCTGGGAATATAGATGTTAGAGCAAATCTGGCCCATTGTTAATATTTCCTCTATACCCATCTTAGTGAATAGACTTTTCCATATATTAAGTAGCACAGGCTGCATAGCCAGTGGTTTTTAAAATCGCAGTGGTATTCATTAGTGAGGCATGAAATCATTTTAGTAGATTGCATTACCAGTGTTTCTTTTTTAAGCTAACAAAATTAAACTGGAAAAGAAATCAGCACAATTACATATAGTAAGTGTGCTACATATAGCAATGTGAATATGTACACTCCAATATAGTGTTTTGTGAAACTTTGGTTTCAATTGTATGTGTGTACACAAGGATATGCATTGTAAAATGTGTCGCTGACCGTGGGTCATGGTCAAAATATTTTGCTAGATTGAGCTGTTTAAAATAGTCTTGGCTGGGCCCAGTGACTCACACCTGTAATCCCAGCACTTAGGGAGGCCGAGGCAGGCGGATCACCTGAGGTCAGGAGTTCGAGACCAGCCTGACCAATATGAAACCCCGTCTCTACTAAAAATACCAAAAAAATTAGCCGGGTGTGGTGGCATGTGCCTGTAATCCCATCTACCCGGGAGGCTGAGAGAGGAGAATCGCTTGAATCTGGGAGGCAGAGGTTGCAGTGAGCCAACATCGCGCTATTGCACTCCAGCCTGGGCAATGAGGGAAACTCTGAATGAATGAATGAATGAATGAATGAATGAATAAATAAATAAATAAATAAGTCTCTTCCTGGTTCTCAAGGTATCCTAGAGGGAGAGAAAACAGAGAGGGAAAAAGAGAGAGAGAGGATAGAGAGGAGTAATAGTCTCATGAAAACAGCGGTTCTTATGCCTAGTTTACAATATGAATACCACGGCATTACTCATAAAGAAACTTGGCGGCCGGGCGCGGTGGCTCACGCTTGTAATCCCAGCACTTTGGGAGGCCGAGGCGGGCGGATCACGAGGTCAGGAGATCGAGACCACGGTGAAACCCCGTCTCTACTAAAAATATAAAAAATTAGCCGGGCGTGGTGGCGGGCGCCTGTAGTCCCAGCTACTCGGAGAGGCTGAGGCAGGAGAATGGCGTGAACCCGGGAGACGGAGCTTGCAGTGAGCCGAGATTGAGCCACTGAACTCCAGCCTGGGCGACAGAGCGAGACTCTGTCTCAAAAAAAATAGAAACTTGGCAACTGTCTCACAGGAAAGTAGATCATTTGCTTCAAATATGCACATTAATAAAATTGGAGATAGTGCTAGTCACTAGTAAACTTTGCTGTTAAATGCAAAACTTAGTTTTGTCTCTCAAAATAATTTTATGTAGTGTGTTACTTTGAGTCTTCCACATGTAAGAAGACTATTATGTAATAAAGTGAATTTATTCCATGCCCAAAAGTTCTAGCGACATGGTATTTAGCACCTCAGATTCTGTAAATTATTTGTTTCGTCCAAGGTGTTTTAAATATCACATTTCTAACGTTAAACATAAAAATACAGAAATATTTAGCCAGAAGATCTTCATATTATTCATTCTGAAATATCTTGCTTCTGAAAATAATGAACCTGTTTTTGGATAGATAATAGATCCCTTTTGTAAAACCTGACCGATTTGCCAAAGGACCAGTCTTCTTTAAATTGACAGAAAGCATGCTTAGATAGAGATAAATGAAAGGGTTAAATTGTGAATTTTTTTTAAAGTCCTAATGAGTTTTTAAAAATGTTTTGACCTCAGCTGCTTTTTAGTTTGACAGTGTTTTTGTCGACGTTTTTTAAAGCCAGAACTTGAACTTGTCCCCCTATTTGCTTCAGAAAGAATCCATGTTTATATACACACCTAATATCTGCACCCAGGTTTAGAAAATAATCATCCCACTCCTATTTAGAGTATACACTGTGAACATTCAAATGGTGGATTGGATTTGTATGTGTGGCAGGGTGGGGTGGGGGCGGGTGTGTGTGTGTACAGTCGGCCCTCTTTATCTGTAGGTTCTGCATCTGTGCATTCAACCTTGGATTGAAAATATTTTATTAAATGTGTCTGTACTAAACATGTACTGATTTTTTTCTTGTCATTATTCCCTAAACAATATGATTTAACAACAATTTATATCACAGCTACATTGTATTAGGTATTATAAGTAATGTAGAGATGACCTAAAGTACATGGGAGGATGTGTTATATGCAGATACTGTACCACTTTGTATCAAGGTCTCAAGCATCCTTGGATTTTGGTATCCACAGGGTTCAGAGGTGAGTCCTGGAACCAGTACCCCACGGATACCAAGGGACGACTGTATATTGTAAAGGGGCTAACCAAATGTGTGCCACTTTTTCCTAAGAGCTATGTCAGGGGTTCTCAAACTTTAGATAGTGTAAAAATAATGTGATACCTTTATTTAAAACGAAGATTGTTGGTTTCATCCTCCAAAAGACCTTGATTCAGTGGGTACCAGTAATCTGCATAGTGGTTAAACACAAGGGTTCTGCAGCCAGGCTACCTACTTGGGTTTGAATGCCAGCTCTACCACTGATTAACTCTGTGGGGTAAGTTATTTAACTTCTCCATGATTCCAGTTTCTCATTTGTACAATGGGGTAATAATAGTACCTTCCTTGTAGAGTTGTGAGGATTGAATGATACAGCTTACTGTTTTAGCCATTTTTATTGTTTTCAAATAAGCAGGTCAATCACTTCTGATGAAAAACACTGAATTTTGAATAGGAAAATCAATTAAAAATGGCATAAAAACATGTATTATTGACCCTTAGCACTCTTTCCATTTACTTAAAACCTTGAAATAAATCTTGGATTTGGTCTTAATGAAAGTGGCACATGATTAAGCCTACAAGAATTTGAAAAGTGGAAAACCAAGTAATAGTATTTGCATCATTATGTTTGATGAGAGTGAAAACTTATGTTTATCCCTATTTTATTGTTATGATGCATTATATATTTGGCATGTAGGGGAAATTGCTGGGTTTTTTTAGTGATAATTATAGAATATTGGTGATTTAAGCTTTTATATCAACTTTAACATTTACTTATGACTTTGTTAAATTGGTAAAATTCTTTTTCCCTTATCTGTTTTGTAATAAAAGAAAGACTATTAGACTGAAAAGTGAATATCAGTTTTCCTAATAGTTACTTTTTCCTAAAAAGTCTTTTCATTTAACATTTTAGAGAGAAATCTAATGTTATATGACTTAACTTTTGTACATAATTATGACAGAAAGTTACAGGAAGTATTTTTAAAAACTAATGTGTTGAGTCACAATAACATAAGTTTTAAAAATAATTTAACAGCCTTAGTTACCCTAAGTCTGCTTTTCAACAATAACCAAAAAAAAAATCTCTCATGCGGTGTGCACTTGCTCCCATTTCGTATGCATGATTGATTGTAAAGGCTGCTTTGCAGAAGAACTCCGGAATCCAGCTGCTAAGACTTATACTACATTGTTTTCAAACATAAGCAGAAACTCGCTGATCCTTAACATACCTCTGAAAAAACTGTACTTCTCCATCTAACCAGTGGAGAAACTAAGGAATAAGAAATAAAGTACTTCAACGTAACAAATTGTAACCAAAATTAAAATTAGGGTTTTGTTGTTGTTGTTGTTGTTTGTTTGTTTGTTTTGAGACGGAGTCTCACTCTGCCGCCAGACTGGAGTGCAGTGGCACGATCCTGGCTTACTGCAATCTCTGACTTCCTGGTTCAAGCGATTCTCTGTGGTTTCCTCTATCAGTGTGTCATCTTAGGTCATTTTACCTCTGTTAGTTTAATCAGCTTTTTAACTGCTTCACTTTATTAAGACGTTTTGATTATATCATTATTTTGAATTGCTCCCTCTTAAAATGAATATTTTTAACCTCGGCTTTTTGTTTCACCTTTAACAGCAGAAGTTCTTCTCCCTTAAAATTAATATAGTTCTCCCTTAAAAATATATATTGTTCATTGAGAGAAACATCTGTGTTTAATCACATGGTTGTTTGTCAGACTAATTTGGCTTTCACATCACAAGTGATATCCTTATTTGCAAGTTTTTAAGTAGTCCTTATTGCTGATATGGTGATGATAAGAAATAAAAATGAATTCTCCCATCTGCATAGTTTTAGCAGATGCTATTATAATTTTAGTTTAAATACAATATAAATTTTGAATTTATAGCATGCATTTAGTATTTCACTTATAATTTTTATAATAAATTACAGGATCTTTTTATTAGAATGGGAGTGAATGTGATCCCTTTTGTCTGGACCTATTCATTTTTACTTTTCTACATTGTTTTCCTTTTGCTTTGCTTTTTAATATAATCTACCACATTGTTTGTATTTTTTTAATGTTACCTTATGTCCTTTTTTGGAGCAAGTAAATATCTTTCAGACCTATTGAATTTCTACCCAAAGGACATAATTTCTAGTTTGAAGTATCAGTAAAGTAAGGAATGATTTATTATGTAGTTCTAAGATATGGTCATGGAGTTTTTTTTTATCTCTACAGGGCCTCCCCACTCCCACCACATACATACATTGCTGTTTCTTGAGTTGAAGAGAGGACCTTTTAATATTACCATTTAATAAAAATGAAAGCTTAGATATAAACTAAATCCTAAAACTATAATACAAGTTCAGTTGTTAGATTTCTTTATTTTGTTTTGTTATAAAGACCCTTTTAAAAAGAATATAATACAGTAGAAGTCCTGGGTTCTGTGGTTTCCTCTATCAGTGTGTCATCTTAGGTCACTTTACCTCTCTTAGTTTAATTAGCTTTTATATGAATTGGAGATAGGTCTCTTTAGCCTAGGATAAGGCTTGGACAAATTACACATTTTTAGTCCCTTTCAGCTCTGAGGTCTGTGATTTTGTAGCTCTGCCATGGATTGTATTAAATGAGAGGTTAACTTGAGGGAGTGTGACAGCCTTGGAGAGGTTCTTCCTGGGAGGTAAAACTCTTCTTGTAACCTCTGCGGCTTGACTGAAAACCTTCTCTCGTAAGTGTTAGCAGTGCGACCTGACTGTAATCTGAACTGCTATGGAGTTTCATGTTCACCGCTGCAGGCCCTGTGCCTCAGATATGTTTTTCAAATGCAAGATAATGAGAAGGAGGTTTTAATAAGGTGTTTTGCTTTGTTCAAAAAAAATCTATGTTCTCCTTTTTTAAGTTGAACTTTATTTATTGGGTTGATTCTGTTTTTAAAAACATCATATGAAGTTGAGTTGAATATAATGGCCACATATATGCCTTATTTCGGAGGCAGAAGAGAGGCAGTAGAGCTGTATATGACATTGAGTTGGCATAAATCAAACTAATTGTGTTCCTATTCAGTTTTATAAAAGGTTAATTTGACAGTATATATTGGGTATATATATTAGGTATACATTAAATATATATAGAGAGAGAATATAAGTTTAATATATAAAGTATAAATTGTTACGTAGCTATTAACATCATTTTAATATAACCTCAGAATAAATATTATAGCTAAAAATATTTTAAGAAACAGTTGTCTTATCATTGTACATTTAATTCAATATGCCATTCCCTATTTGGAAATTAATCTTCTTGTATTTGCATACTCATTAGCTCCATGGTACCAGAATGTTCCAGTAGCCATGTTGATTTACAATTCATTGTCAGTACCTTACTACTCAAAAATGTTATTTGCAGACAATACCTGGGAACTTGTTAGAAATGCAGAATCCAAGGTCTCACCTCAGACCTACTAAACAAAAAACTGTTTTATTAAGATCCCCATGCAATTCTTATGCACATTAAAGTTTGAGAAGTACTAATTTAGTACAGTTTACTAACTAGATACAGCCACTTGAAAGTGTTATTTTATGTAGCTCTTAGCTGTATGATTTCATTCATGGTTTGGCTTCAGAACTGTGTTATCTCTTGCCGTAAATGGAACATAAATATCTGTTGACTTTATAACTAATTGATAATTAAAAGATCTCAAAATGTTTTCGGGCATGTTTAGTTGTAGGGGTATATGTCTTCATTGTTCCTGTAAGTTTCTATGAAGAGATAACTGTGTTATCTCTTCCTTTAAATGGAACATAAATATCTGTTGACTTCATAACTGATGGGTAATTAAAAGATCTCAAAGTGTTTTAGGGCTTGTTTAGTTGTAGGGGTATATGTCTTCATTTAGTTGTAAGGGTATATGTCTTCATTGTTCCTGTAAATTTCTACAAACTGCATGCAAAATATACCCTATTCCTTGTGTAGTGAGACAACTGAGATGCAAGTAAAAATTCCTCTGTGGTTTGCCATATGTGCAAATAAGAAATCTATGATTTGATATTAACAGGTACAACCAAGTTCGGTGAAAAGAGGTATAGCCATCCATCTGCAAGCTCTGGGGCAAATTTGACACAGTCATCATAATAGCAGATTATACTATGAAAAGTTTAGTCCTCACTGAATACTTAATAAAAATCCACTGTAGGGACAACATTGTTCCAAGTCTTCATAGTTGCAATAGAAGTTGAAGACGATCTCTAGTTCTAGACCCACTTACCTGGTTGGCCAGTCCACTGCTTCACCATCAGCATTTCTTTCATAAGTAAATTTGGCAAATTGGAATGTGTAGTTTCTAATAAATATCAGCTACACTGTCCCACTACACCACTGTATTGTTTCTACTCTCAAATTGTTTAATCTGGATTATTTAAGTACATATTTTCCCTACTTGGTCAATTCTATGAGTTTGAAATTATATAGATATTCCTAATATGTAATTGTTAATACAAATTATCTGTGATCATTTTTTCTTAATCTCTTAGGTTGAACTGTCTTGCCATTTTTGTAGATAAAAAGCTTATCAGCAATTTCATATGGTTTAACCTAATAAAAGAAATTTAAGGGTCTCTGCCTTATTTTTGTCACTCAGTAGCCACAAGGAATTGTCTTGTTGTAACCCACTTTTGCTTTTATTGTTTTTGTTTGCTCTTCTAACAAAAGAAAGTGCCCTTTAGGAAAACAATCCCCTTACACTGAAATTAATTAATGTAACAAACGTGGGGCTGATAAAAGCTAATGGTGAATTAGTAATTTATAAGTACAGTATATTTTTAAATTATCACATGGTATAAACATTACAACAAGACTTTTCATTAATCTGAGATTTTTCCTCTCTATTTGGTTGCAGTTTTGTTTCAGAAATCTTTTTCACAGTATTTTTTTTAAAATAGCTTAAATTATTTTAGGAAAAGAGTATATTGAACGAATTGGAGAAATTCAGTATACTTTTACAAAAACTAAGATGTAGTTACTGATATTTTTGTTGCTGTTGCTGACAGTTCACTAAAACTTTAGTAATTAAACCAAGCTAGTTTAGTTGTTAGTAATTAATAATTATTTTGGCCATTTGCCAGTGTTACCAGGTGAAATGAAATGAGCCACACAATTGTGAAAGGAAATAGATGCTATCTGTGGAGATGGTTTGATTAAAGACTACTAAACTGATATTAAGAATATGTACTTCATTTTGTTTAGGTCTTTGAATGTATTACATATAGTTGCAGTCCTTTTAGCAATCCCACCAGCGATAACTAAGGTTTGTTACATCGTATAGTTAGCAAACCAAGGCAAAGGTGTAACAGTTCTCCAGGAGGGTGTTTATTCACCTACTGGGAGACTGCCTGATGAAGCATTTCTTAAAGGTGATTTGACAACCTGTGAAATCTAGGGTGAGTTTCCAGATCTTTGTCATTCTGGGCTGAAAGTTAATAATGTTAAGAAAGTACCCGAGTTATAAAGCAAACTGAAAGGTGGGGATGTGGGATGAAACCACCATTGTTGAAATTTCAGCTTCTTTTATACTAAGCCTGAAGTTCATACATCATAGCAAGTAAATGTATTTGAAAATATAAACTGCAGAGCTTTTCTTGCTTTTTACTATTACAGAGAAAAATAATTGTGAATTCAGTGTGTGTTAAAACAACTTCTGTTACCACATTTTGGGTGTTTTATATTATGTGTTATCAAGCTGTGTTTTTGTGTTTTATTTTAGCTTATTTGCACTAATCTTGATGAACTCAGGGAATTAATCACAAAAATCGAGAATGAACTCAAAGATCTGGAAAACAGTAGAAAAAAATCGGTAGGTGTTGATCCAAAAGTTCTATCTATTATTGTCAGCATTAAAATTTATTCCTGCTTTTTCCTAAAGCCTTTTTGAAATCTTGTTTTCCTGGATTACATGAAAATTTACAAGGAAAGATAGAAACATTGTTTCTTTTATTTCTCCTGTGTGGTCTAGTTTTCATTTTTAATAGACAGAAATCGTGCCAGGGGCAGTTAAATTAATTTTGTTTGCCTGGTTTGTATCAGGTGTAGTTGTAGATATTTCCCAGTATACTGGCTGGTTGTTTTCTGACTGGTAGTTTTTTGGGTAATGTTTGCCTTGCAAATATTCTTAATAATTATATGCTTTTAATGGAAGTTTATTGCTTAGTAACATAAAATTTTAATTCAGTGTAACAGAAAAACAGATGTAAATTGTTTAATACTGCCCCAGATAATTTTGATACATACTTAACAATATGACTTTTTAAAGAACCTTTATCTGCTGAAAGTTTTTTTAACTTTCATTATTTCCTCTAAAGTATAATTAATCTTTACTTTCATATTCTAATATTTTTATTGTTCTTGAGAGACTAGAGTTTAAGGGCATATATTTATTCACCTGATACTTGGTAAAACACTCAATTGTGCTATTTATTAAATCAATAACACCTATTTAACTAGCATTTATAGTTGGACTATGCACAGATTTTAAACACAATTACATACCAATAAATAAATGGGAAACGGTTTAAACCTGAAGAAAATCATTTTTTTAAAACCTTTTGTTTTCCGCCTTAGGAATATCATGAAGCCACTTTTAGATCTATGCTCAAAACCTGTTAATATAAATATGTATAAAATATGGTTAGTGATTCAGCAAGTTTGATATCGGCAGATTTGTATTAGTCATTTTATATGTTGTTAGGAAAGACATGTTGGTAGCACTCTGAAAGGAGGAGATTGCAGTACCATAAAAGTACAACCTTCTGAAGTTACTTAGTACTAGGGTGAAACAGCCTTAAGCATTTCAGAAGTCTCATGTGTGACAGATAACCCTGAAAGTATCATGGTAATTTAAGAGAGAGAATACTCATGATGATAGTCATCAATTAGCAAGAAAACATTATGTTCAATAATTAACTTGAGAATGTGGAAAACTGCATATTTTGGAAATATTTTCATTAAAAATGGTTTAGATTCTTATATTTTTATACGTATACACTTTAGGTGTATAGGCAGTCTCTTGATGTGGAAGACCATGTGTTTCATTAAAATTTACTGCTGTGATATATTCCTCAAATATTTATGTTACGTAAATGTTATTTACTCAGTAGCCAGAGGGTTTTTTTTTTTTTTTATGTTTTACGCTCAGAAAGGACTAATTCTGTTCGTTAATAGGAAGGAATAGTCTTTTTAAAATATCAGAGTGTTACTGTTTTTTGTGGAAGTTGTTTGTTTTTAGGGAGGTGTCCATATTTCATTCTAAACATTCTGTTAAATTTGCCAATTTTTTATGCTACAGTTAAACATAACTTTCATTTATTCCCATATTATAAATTAGAGGGTTTTTTAATGCATAGTTTTAAGCGTAGTTGAATTATGTACTTATGGCATATATTATAGGAGAAAAAGACTTCTGCAAGCGTTCTAGAGGCTTCTGTAAAGCCATTCACCTCATTTCCATTGGTACTGTGTAGAAGAAGAATAAAAGAAAACATAAACCACAGCCAGGCGTAGTGGCTCAGGCCTGTAAACTTAGCACTTTGAGAGGCTGAGGTGGGAGGATTTCTTGAGCCCAGGAGCTCGAGACCAACTTGGACAAAATAGCTAGACCCTGTCTCTACAAAAAATAAAAAATTAGCTCAGCGTGGTGGTGCATGCCTGTAGTCCCAGCTTCTCAGGAGGCTGAGGAAGGAGGATCACTTGTGCCCAGGAGGTCGAGGCTGGGCAACAGAACCAGAGCCTGACTCAAAAAAACAGAAGAAGAAAACATAAACTACAAATATTTGACATTGTATTCCTTGAGGGCATGTTAATCAGAAAATTTTAGATTACCCTAGGGTTTAGTTGATTTGTATCTCTAAACTTTTAACTTGTCCATGCCCCCTGATGTTTGCATATTAGTTTTAAAATATGTTTTCCACCCTTCAAAAAGTAGAAATTCTTGGAACTGTACTTAGCAGGGATAATCTTACTGAGATTACTAACATAAGAGCTCTTTCTCCTTAATTTAAACTGTTTAAAAGATTGTTTACATGAACAGATTATCTTAACCAATGAAACAGCCACACAGCATAAAGCAAATAGACAATAAAAGTTTGCATCTATTGTTCCTTATTTTTTACAAAAGCTAATATTGATTGTGATAGATGTTCTAGGAATTAACTTTATTGAATGTTTATGTTATGTAATGTATGTTATGTTACGTTACGTTATGTTATGTTTTATGTTATGTATGTGTACTGCCAGTTTAGCATCTTTTGGGAGTAAGGTGTTTCAGTTAACTGAATTTCTAGATAACTGAAATGTAAACCTTTGATACTAAAACAATTTTAATGGAAAAACTTCCCTGACTCCTTGTACTAAACACAATTTAACCTTTTCTTTATGACTTGAGGGTCATCATTATGAATAACAATATTGTTACTCTAAAAATCTGTTGGTATTAGTAGCTCTGATTAAACATTCACCAAAAGGCTTTTAGGTTAATATATTTTGAAGGATTTTGTTTGTATTTTTGCTTTTGTTCTGTCTTTTTTTCATTGCCAGGCCGTCTGTCACCTGTCATTTCTTGTGTGTGTCCATATACTTGCCCTAGTTGATATATTGTGGATTAAGAAAGCAGGTAACCATACTTACTAGAACTGAGTTCATAGTGAGGACCTGAAGGATTTTCTTAATAATGAAGTGTATAAACTTGGTAATAGTGACAACTCTTTTGACTGATTCCTTGTCTTGTGGCCTTCCTTCACTATTGTCAGACAAATGAAGTATTAATACTGATCTTCATAAGAGTATATCATTGTCAAAACTAAGTATGTGGAGTCAAAACAATTCTTTTATTATCAACATTCATATCTATGATAATGGCTCCAGTAACAAGATATATTCCATTATAAATATTTCTTTTTATAAATTATAAATGTCATTACTAAAGATAGAAATTACACATGTGATAAAGGATTTAACATGGATTCATATAATACAAACACCTAGCTGCTTCAGGAGGCTTCTCTGCAGGGACTTTCCAGGTAGTATTTCCTACCAAAGTAGAAAAGCAGCAGGGAAGAATGGTCCCATTTTTTCACTCAGGTAAACATTCCATTTTAAGTTTTTTTGTTTTTAATTAATAAACTTTATTTTTTAGAGCAGCTTTATGTTTACATAACAAGGTCTTTTTAACCTTTTAGAGGTTTTGTCATTGAACTACTCATTGTACTGGAAGACTTAGTGTTTTAAAATTTAGATTGTTTACTCATTCTTGCAAAACAACTAATTTTGTTTATGGTTAATGTGAAGAGAAAAATGCTTTAATTTTCTGAAATTTAAACTTAGTTCACTAGATCCCATCACTCCATTTAGGGGTTTAGTCCAAAAAGTCCTCATCATCCTTTAGATCCTGTGGTACTGAACTTAATTTTTATCTACCAGAGATTTGTTAAAAGTGAGACCTCTGGTTGAGATAAATATGTAGTTTGACAAAGTCCTTTAGTTTTTTCTTTCTCATCATTATTTACATGATAGCAGTCTTTCATGATCTAAAGAAGAAATCGGAACATTTTGTTTTTATTTTTGTGGTTTTAGTTAGCAGATAAAATTTGCATTTTGCTTAATTATTTAAAAAATACCTGTTTTAATATAGGAAATTTATTAGTTTTCCTGAAAAATAGAGCTAAGATACTGATAACATTACCTGATCTTATTGTACTTGAAATTTGTTAGACAGTATTGCTTTCTAAATCATAAAAATTGGAAGATTTCGCCAAACTTATATTTCTAATAATATATATTTTGTATAATCCCCTTTTCCCTCATATTTGTTTAATGCCCTTTATGTTCTGTATCATAGTTCTGATTTTCAAAGAAGTTTCCATCTTTTTCAATTAAGGAAAGACCCTTGTAGAGATTGGGCATGAGGAAAAGTGAAAATTTTGCAATAAATATGTTATTTATAAGGAAAAAAACCTCTTCTGGGTTATGTGATGATAAATGAAAGTCTTATAAATATCGATAATTAAATTTTAAATGTAAGACCACATCTTTTCTAATACATCTTAGATAAGCCCCTCAACATTGAATAAGATCTAAGATTTTATTTCTAAATTTTATAATCAATATGTAAGGAAAGCTATACATATTGAGCACAACCGCCTGTGTGCTTTGATCCTGTAATGCTATTTGGAATTTAACTTTTGTTCTCCCCATTTCTTCTCCCTACCCCCAAAAGTAATATACACAATGGTGTATTTAGCAGACCACCCCTAGTAGTGGAAATTTGTAAACCATCCATATGTCCAGCAGTAGCGAGATGACTAACCAAACAATATTAACACACTGTTATATAGCTAGTAAAATTGGTAGATCATTGTTACAACACGGAAATATTTGTGAAATGTTAAGTTTTAAGAACATACACAATAGGCCAGGCACGGTGGCTCATGCCTGTAATCCCAGCACTTTGGGAGGCCGAGGTGGGCGGATCATGAGGTTGGGAGTTGGAGACCAGTCTGGCTAACATGGTGAAACCCTGTCTCTACTAAAAATACAAAAATTAGCCAGGCTGTAGTGGCACGTGCCTGTAATCCCAGCTACTCGGGAGGCTGAGGCAGGAGAATTGCTTGAACCAGGGAGGCAGAGGCTGCAGTGAGCCAAGATTGCACCACTGCGCTAGAGATTGTACCACTGCACTCCAGCCTGGGCGACAGAGCAAGACTATCTCAAAACAAAAAGACATACAAAATAATATGTACATAATGATTACAGTATGTAAAAAGGTATGTTAAAAAGAATTAAAGAAATTTCAAGTAATGGATAAAATTAATCTTTATTATGTTCTTAATGTAAATTCAGAATACAATAATAATACTTCTCTTACCTAACCAAAGGGTGTACATTAGCTAGACTGAATATTAGAGAAGTCAGAAGCTTAGATCAGAGATGCTAACCCCCCCAGTTTTTTGGTCACAGAGTTCTGTATAAGCCAGTGATTATCAATCAGGAATGATTTTGCTCCACTTCCCTAGGAGACATTGATTGTCATAGTTGAAGAAGTGGCACTGGCATTTAATGGATAGAGGCCAATGATGCTGCTGAACATCCTACATTGTAATGATCCTGCAATGCACAGACATTCCTCCACAACAAAGAACTGTCTTGTCCCAAATGTCAGTTGTGCTGAGGTTGTAAAACCCTGGTAAAAGCCTGTATTTGCTAAGGGCCTTATTGTTTCATTCTATCCACTGCTGCCAACTTACTTGGAGAGAAAACAAGTTGATGTTTTGAAAGTTAGGTAGAAATCAGTGAAATCATAATACCAGATCCCGTCATAGAATTCTATTACATAATATACTTCTAATTAAGACTTGTACTTGATAGAACTTGTGATTGTCTGTGTTAACCTTTACCCTTCATGATTCCATCGATGATTAAGAAAGAGTCTGGACCTTGGCTTCCCTTAGTATAGGAAATAAGTTACAAACCATATAGTTATATATGTATTTTCTTTATTCAGTTTTAGAAATATGATGTGTATGTTCTTAACTGAAGATATTGTAAGGAATGATAGCATAAGTAAATGGAAAAATATTGACAAGTAATGTTATAAAATAATGTTATAAAACTACATATAATGTTATAAAACCAGTTATTACACATGTAATGGTAGTGTGTTAATTATGTTATAAAACTACGTGTAATAAGTGGTTTTATAACATTAACGGCTTTCACTGTATGAATACTGATATAAGGCAAAGAAATTATTGTGCATTAATCTTATTTTCTAACACCTGTAAAAAATAAATTTTATTCTATTATATTGAAGGATAATGGAATTTTCCCTCTTCTCTCCATTTCATGTCCCATTTTCTCAGTGAGGTATCAATATTTTTAATATTATAGCCAGCTGTTTAGAATACAAAATCTGTTGTACTACAGTATAAGGAGCTTTAAGTACATTCACAGTTCTCAGTAAGCCCTGATTACTTTACTTCATGGCTTTGGTTGTAATAATCTCTAAATTATTCTTAAAATTAGTTTTATTTAGGGTTTTAACAGTCACATCATGTGTACAATATGTTTTTCTAGATCTTCTGGTAAACTCGTTAATGGTTAACAAAACTGAAAACTATCTCAGCTGTGGGAGAAAATCAATTTACCTTTAAATAGTTACACTAAATCTTTTAAAAATTAAAATGACCTTTTGGAAATGTTGCACAACAGATAAAATGTGCTTTTTACCTGCTTAGTTACAGATTCTAGCCTTATTTATTAGGTAACTATTTTCTGAATGTCTTCTATGTGCTGTGTATAGTACCAGGAACTTGGTAGGAATCCAGAGATTAAAACTAAGTTCCTATCGTCAAGGAATTCACTTACAGAGTAAGATTTTATCCTCAACCTGTGGGTTAAAATATTTATTTATTTTAATTTATTTTTATTATTTTTAAGATAGGGGCTCCTTGCTCTGTCACCCAGGCTGGAGTGCAATGGCACGATCATAGCTAGCTCACTGCAGCCTTGACCTTCTGGGCTCAAGTGATCCTCCCACCTCAGCCTTGAGAGAAGCTGGGACTAGAGGCTCAAACCACCACACCTGGCTAATTTTTGTATATTTTGGTAGAGATAAGGTCTTGCTGTGTTTCCCAGGCTGGTCTCAAACTCCTGGGCTCAATCGATCCTCCTGCCTTAGCCTCCCAAAGTGCTAAAATTTTTATTTTTAATTAGGGTTGGTTGGGCTAGCCCCTGTCGTTTTATAAAATATTTAATCTTTTATTTTCAAGCTGTGTTTATTCATAAGTCACCAGACACCATAGACATTTGTTCACTTCCCTTAATTACATGTTTATATTAATATGTTGTTTGAGAGTAGGGTAGAAGGGCAAATAACATGAATTTTATGGAGAATCAAATGTTAACTGACATGTTCAGAATAATAATGAAAAAGGGGACCTAGATGATAGGAAATGTGAACCAGACATATATGACTGGTAAGGCAAACAAAGCTTCAGTTGACTGTAGTCACTGAATTATTTGAGAATGCATTATCTTCATTCATATCCTACTCTGCACAACTAAGAACTAGATTTTAACTTTTGTTTACAGTGCTCACTGTTTCTACTTACTGCAGTTTGGCTTGATGGTTTGAATCCCATCAGGGAAACTTGCATGAAAACAATGTTTGAAAACCTCTTTCTTCCAAAGAAAGTTCCCGTTAAAAGGGAAAAAGATTGTACATTGTTTCTACATCAGGCAGGGAGTTAATGCTGTATATTCCGTATATCCCAGCACAGAGTTGAGTTTCAAAGGGGTTGACCTAGATACAGATCCTTCTGTAGTCAAGAGCTTTCTAGTGTTTCTTTTTCTTTTCTTTTCTTTTCTCTTCTTTTTTTTTTTTTTTTTTTTTTTGGAAACGGAGTCTTGTTCTTTTGCCTAGGCTGGAGTGCAGTGGTGTGATCTCGGCTCACTGCAACCTCTGCCTCCCAGGTTCAAGCGATTCTCCTGCCTCAGCCTCCTGAGTAGCTGGGATTACAGGCATGTTCCACCACGCCCAGCTAATTTTTGTACTTTTAGTAGAGGCGATTTCACCATATTGGCCGGGCTGGTCTCGAACCCCTGACCTCAGGTGATCCACCTGCCTCGGCCTCCCAGAGTGCTGGGATTACAGGCATGAGTGCCACCGCACCTGGCCTAAACCTTTTTCAATCACGTATCACATACCCTTATTCAAATATAAGTAACATTTTAAATGTCAAACATTTTTCAAAGTCCCAATCAATTTGTATTGTCTTCTGTTTAACAGTTTGATTACTACCTTCCACGGTTCTGGAAAATTGAATTGAAATCTATGAAGGTTAAGGTGAAAAAAAAATGAGCTTTACATCATTCTGTGTTTTTGTATTATAGAAGATATAAAAATCTTTGGAAAGACTTCAATTCAGTGCCTTTTGTGAGTTGGGAAATTATGTCAAAACTCAATGGACTGAATATTAATAAAACTTTCTTAGCATCTTACTAGACTCTGTAGAAAAAGAAAAAAATTGTACATTATATATTGAAGGAAAATTAACCCAGAATCCAGCAGAGAGCACAAAGGAGCCTAAATAGAGAGCACAGAGTACACATGTGGATGTTCCACTACTTTAAAATAGAAAGACCTTATGGGAAACCAGTTCTTTAAGATGTAATTCTAATAAGTAGTAGCAGCTACTTTTAATGAGGACAGGAGCTGTTTAAGGCAGATTTACTGACAGCATGATACACTGATAAATTACTTATTTATTTATCTTTGAGACAGGGTCTCACTCTGTCACCCAGGCAAGAGTGCAGTAGTGGGATTTTGGCTCACTGCAACCTCCACCTCCCAGGCTCAAGCAATCCTCCCACCTCAGCCTCCCCAGTAGCTGGGACTACACATGGCCGGCTAATCTTTGGATATTTTGTAGAGACAGGGTTTTGCCATGTTTCTCAGACTAGTCTCGAACTCTTGGGCTTAAGTGATTTACCAGCCTCGGCCTCCCAAAATGCTGCGACTATAGGCATGAGCCCCCATGCCCGGCTAATGAATAATTTTTTTAAAAAAAATTGAAAAAAATATTTAAAAGCAGGTCTTAGGAGTTTAAAACTAACAAAATAACTTGTTTATAATGATGACCCAAGTCATCAAGAGTTAGATTGTATTCATTATATTGTCAGAAAATCTGAAAGACTTATATTTTAGGAACATTTTAATCAATGTTTAAATAACCTTTTGTATCTAAGGACGAAACCTCAGTTACATGAGAAATGTGCTTATGTAGTGGAACACTTACTGTGGGCCTTTTCTGTCAGAGTTAGGCGTTGTGAGAGAATATGAAAAAATAAAAGTAAGTAGGATACTGTCCCTGCTTTTCAAATATTTCCCGTCTTAATTTCACTTACGTGGAACTTTTTATGCCCGTCTTATGCCAGATAAACATGCCATTACTTTGTGGTTTAGATTGTGCTGTGAATTGTTTGAGAACCCATCTTTCTGATAGCATATATAGATCTGTTAAAATATCATCAGTTTGTTGGCTAACATCAATTTATTGAAAACAGTCAAATTCAGATACTCAACCAGTGGTTAATTTCTAGTCCACGGTTCATTCTTTGTAAATGAAAATGATAGCACATTATCTCTTAAATGTATATTGTTAGATTTTCTTCCCCAGTGATAGTGAACTACCTTACCAGGAATGTGACCTGTCACCCAGTTTTTCCCCCTCTACAAAGCCGGAAGACAGAGAAACTTGCAATGTTATCATTATTATTGTTGTAGTTTGCCTTCATGCTTTCTATTTAAATACTAATTTGGAAATGTTGGATATACTATTCAATGTATTCAGTGTGGGATGCCTTTAAAGTACAAACGCGTTCCTTTTCTCCTAGTCTTAAGTAAAAATTGGTAAGAGTATCAAGAGAAAATAATAGCATATATAATAGTTCATGTTAGAGCTTCTGTCAGTGTTAAAATACTTCTTAACTTTTTTCATATTTATATGGATTATACTGTCAAAATAGCACTTTTTCAGGGACTGTGTACCAACATGATTAACATGATGTTTTACCTCCAAAACTGTGAATATGCAGGAATATGTTAATATGGTGGTAGTTTCTGTAGGTAAGCAGTAAGAAAAATAAGTGAATACTTATTGAATATAGTATTACCTTTTCATTTAATAGTACTTAGACTAAGGAGAATGTCAGATAATTAGTTTATTAAAATACTTAGTTACAGTTTATTATATATATTCTGTTTTTATACATGTGAGTTTAGATTATACCTTTGGATATAGTTAGTGATTTTAAATGAGACATCTTTTAGTGCCCAGCTCACTCAGTCAGTAGTGCACGAGACCCTTAAATAAGACTTCTTTTTGTAGGGATCCATTTAGCTTTTCTAAAAGGTATTTGCATTTTAATTAAAAAACATAATACGGCCGGGCGCAGTGGCTCGTGCCTGTAATCCCACTACTTCAGGAGGCCAAGGCGGGTGGGTCACTTGAGGTCAGGAGTTCAAGACCAGCCTGGTCAATATGGTGAAGCCTCATCTCTACTGAAAAAACAAAAATTTAAAATTAGTTGGGCGCGGTGGCAGGCATCTGTAATCCTAGCTACTAGGGAGACTGAGGCAGGAGAATTGCTTCAACCCAGGAGGTGGAGGTTGCCATGAGCCGACATCGCACCTCTGCACTCCAGCCTGGGCAACAGAGCAAGACCCTGTCTCCAAAAAAAAAAAGAAAAGAAAAGCATAATATATTGTAATATATTGATATTTAATACCTTCTCTACCACATAATTTAAGTCTGTGACAAGAATTAAACTTGTAACAAAAAATGTTTTGTGCTTCATGTGTCTGTGATCTAACAACATATTTGTAAATAAAAGCATATAGGCAAAAAGCATTCATACTTTCGTTGTATATGTTTTGTACTGTTCTTTTTAATAAAAATGTTATCTCCACAATAATACCATCTCCATTTAAAAAAGCATTCTTTGTATATTTTTATATGATTTTAATTTTTTCTTCATATGACTGCCAATACCTGTTTTGTTTAGATATAATATTACAAGAAAAATCTGTGTAAGTAACTGTATGGCTTGTATAAACAAGTGACTTTCACCTAAGTTTAATGTACAAAGCATCTAAATTAAAGTGTGCAAAATATATTTGTTGTAATGAGACATTTAATCTAGAATTTATTTATGTCCCTCTTTTTTTCCTTTTTAAGTATCCAGTATCCCCAGCATCAGTAGATTGCCAACTCCCTCTCCTTGCCACACCCCAGCCAGTGTTATGCTGGTGCTGTCATACCCATCCCAGATTACTGTAGCAGAATGCAGTTGTTCTTTAGTTGTGAGGTACGTTTCCCTCCCCACTCATTTCACATACGTAGAGATGCAACTTTTGTTTTTACAATATTGTGTAGTTTTGTAAGTTATTTTTTATTTTCCTTTATGATTCCTTAAGTTATTAATCTGTTACACTCAAAGACTTATAAAACTGCATAATATAATGAAGGACTTAATCTTGTGACCATAGACCAGTTCCTTTTTGTAGCAATCCCTGTGGGGTCATAAAACCTCCAGTGTTTTGTAGTTGGGCCATCTTATGGAAAGGGAGCTGGCAATCTGCAGCTGCTGTGGACATTGGATGAGAAAGCATGAAAGGTAAGCTTCAAATTTAAATTATATTGTATGTCTTTGGTTCCATAATGTACACTTGAAATTCATACTTTTGTTGATTCGTAAAAGAAAAATACTACTTGTCCCTTTATAAAGTGACCTTCAGTAAATATTTGAGTTATTAAATTCATATAATGCATTGAGATTCTCTTAGAAAGTATTGTTTGCCTATGAAAATAGTGAAAATTCTAACATGGAAACAGTTGATTTATCCCTATATTCACATACTTGTTTATAAAGGAAAGTCAGAACTAAAATTAGATGCATAAAGCTTATTAAATATATTTTTATTAGAGAAAGTCATAGCACTGCTCCACAAATGATCTTTTACTAAATTATCTGTCTGCCATTTTTATCTTTGTTTCTGTATTAATCAGTATAGAGAAAGAGTCTTAAGGGCCTTTCTGATTTTTATTACATCCACATTCTGTCTTTGTGTTTGAACATAGAAGAACTTGCTGTTTTGCTTTTAATTCACTCTTAACTTTAGGTCATTATAATTTTAATTATTATTGTAATTTTAAAAGTTAAAATAAGTCTTAGGGATTTTAATTCTTACAATACAGGGATACCTACATGTAAATATAGGTACTTTCACAATATAATCTGTTTCTTCTTTAGGAATTGTCTTTGTGGGGTCCAAGAGATACAGCATTGTGTAGCGGAAGGATATTAGACGTTAGTATTTAGAGTATAGAATTCTAGTCTAATGGCTGCTTCTATCTGCAAATACAGTTGTGTCTCAGTATCCTTGGGAGATTGGTTCCAGGACCCCACCTTCATACCAAAATCCATGTATGTTCAAGTGCCTTATATAAAATGGTGTATATATAACCATTTATGTATAACCTACACACATCCTCCTGTAGACTTTAAATCATCTCTGTATTATAATATCTACTACAATGTAAATGTGATTTAAATAGTGGTTATACTGTATTGTCTAGGGAATAATGACAAGAAAGAAAAGTCTGTATGTGTTTAGTGTAGACACAACCATTCATTTTTTTTCTTCCAAATATTTTATATCTGTGGTTGGATACATAGGGTCAACTGTACTTCCCTGTATAACTTTAGACCATTTTCTTCTAGAAAATAAATGCCCTTTTAGTTTGCTTTCAACTTTAATAATTTCATACTAGATGAAACATGATCATTGTTCTTTGTTTTTCCCTTGTCCGTGTATATGAATAAAGTTGATCAATCAGAAAAGCTATTAGTAGCTTTTAGTTAATGACCTAATTTAAAGTTCAATAAATACTTGTTTGATTTTTAAGTAGATTTTTATATTAGACCCAAGATAAGGCAGATTATCATCTCTAATTTGTTTTATATAACTTTTCTTCTCTTTACATTAATTTCATTGTATACCATGAAACTCTGAGACCACTACTAAGTAGAAAGGGACAGTGTCATTATTTTAATTTGATTGGGGTTATAAGCACCATGTTTTGACCAAAGAAGATGGCACATAAAACAGGCAGTGTGAGTTTCCCTTTTACTCTCAGTAATTAAAGCACCTTACCTCAAATAGCAATCCCAGAACAGTTAATTTTCAACTTTTTTAAACCTCTGCATGCTTTTGAGCAACATAAAAACTTGACTCACATTCTCCACGGCAGGGTATAGGGGTGCCCTTTGTTGTGATCTTTATATTCTTATGTATCTGCTAGACAAAGCATTTTATCAGTCTTTACTTTCTTATAATTTGTATTACGAAAATAATAAACTTTTGGGTTTGTTTTCCAAATATAGAATGATTTAATAAGCATTTTCAAATTATGAATGAAATACTATACCACCACTACCCCAGACTGAAAATATATAAAGAAAGAGAAGAAGGCCACAAAACATATAATGTTAAAAGATAACAGACATTTCAAAACAGATTAGTTGGTAAGACAGAGTTGTATGAAAGAAGTCTGTTCTCTGATCATAATATTTAAGCTTCCTTCCTTATATACAGTCTTCTAGTTCAGTAGTATATTTCTCCATGTTGGATTAAATTTCTAAGATTAGTAATAAAATTAAAAGGTAAAAACTTTCTGATCTTTTAAAAACTGTTTTCTACAAAAATTAATATTGTAATTCAACAGAGGCAGAAATACAGTTGACAAATATCTTGAAATAACAATATCCCAGCTACCCAGTCTCCCCATCCTGTGCCTCATCTACCTAGACCTAAGTAAGATCTTCTGTGCCACAATACTGCTAGTCCTTCTGCGTCCCCCACCACACTACCACATGCTAATCCAGGCAGCAGTCATACTGCCCAGAGTAACTCTGCAACTGTCATTTTTCTCCTGTAACTCCCGGTGAGGAATTCAGCATGCCTGGTGTTCCCTAGCCTTTGAACAGTTTTCCAGCTAATTCTGCCACAAAGAGTATAGTCTCCCTACCATCATATCTTTCCTCTTTCTTCTCTCTTTAACTTAGGAAAGATTTACTTCCACTCTCACCATTTCACTTTTTGAAGCCAAATAGTTGAGAAGTGGAAGAATGTTGGTTACAAGTCTACCTAATTTCTATTTTAAGTTCACTTTTTCTAGATGAAAGTTACTTCCTGTTCAATTTTATAATGTATCATTTAATAGTTTTGTGTTCATGCTTAGCATAAACACTTCTTACTATCTTATAACATTTCTTTGAGAAAAACTTTCAAGGTGTACATGCCTTATTAAAGGGAAAAGTCTGCCTATTTTCCATTTTAAGTTCACTTTTTCTAGGTGAAAGTTACTTCCTGTTCAATTTTATATGTATCATTTAATAGTTTTGTGTTCATGGCTTAGAATAAGCACTTTTTACTATCTTATAACAGTTCTTTGAGAAAAACTTTCAAGGTGTACATGCCTTATTAAAGGGAAAAGTCTACCTATTTTCTATTTTAAGTTCACTTTTTCTAAATGAAAGTTATTTTTTGTTCAATTTTATTGTGTATCAGTTTAATAGTTTTGTTTTCATGGCTTAAAATAAGCACTTTTATAACATTTCTTTGAGAAAAATAAACTTGTAAAGTGTAGCTCATTTTTAAGTTGGATCCTTTGTGTACTTTAGAACACATTTAACAAGAAAGAAGGCTATCTAGATTAATATATGAAATAAAAATTACTTTTCTTGAATTTTTTTTCTTAATTCTTTGATTCATCATACCATTAAGAAACAAGAATTAGTCATGAGCCTAGGTTCCATATTCATTATGTGCACATGCACATATATAATCTTATATCTTCCTACTCTTCTAGTAAGCAATTCCTCTTCTAAGATATAAAAACCTCAGAGGTAGAAATTTACCTGTTTATGTGCATAAACATTCTGCTGGTTTAAAGCACAGGATATTTTTTGTAAAACTATACCGTTCATCACACAGGTTTATATGTAACTAAAATTTTCATGACTGAAATTCGAAGGTCATATTATATATATATATATCCTTATATATATTGGGAAATTTATGCACGTTTGTAATAGTTTTTGCTCTAGATAGTGGTAGTTTTTCCGCCTTAGTGTTCTACTTATATGCAAATGGACTCAACAGTTGCTATAGGACAAAATCTAAGTTTATGCATGTTAAATGTGACCCATAACGTATATAATTATGTATCTTTTGTTAGAAAGAAAACACGTGGATTGTGTGATGTGTGAATTATATCTTAAAGCCATTACAAAAAAAAAAAACCCAAAATGATTATATAACAGTAGGTGATGGTAATAATAGGTATATACTGTGGCTTAGCAGCTATAAATTTATTGTTCCTGTGTTATTCAAATAATTTTATATATACAGGTGAGGTGTATCTTCTAGAGGTTTTTATAGCCTGTGTCAGATTGAATTCATGTGATATACTTTTTAAGAGGTAGTGATGTGGTTCTAAGAGCTTGGACTTCAGAATCAGGCAGATATGGGTTTAAGTTACAGGACCTTAAGCAAGTCATTTAATCTCTATGAGCCTTATTTTCATCATTTGTAAAGTGAACATAACAATGCACACATCTCAGAATGCTTTTTGTAAATGCTAGAGCTCTCTCTAGATATATATATATATATGTGAAATACCTAGGTTAATACTTAGCAAATTGAGAGGACATCAGTAACTATTAACTCTTAGTATAGCATTCGAGTATTGAAAACAGTAACTGCGTGGTTGCTTTTCTGGGCTAGAAACATTGTAAAATAAAATAATTGTAAAATTGCCTAGGAAGTTTGTTAAAAAGACTGCTTTTAGACATGATAACAAACCTACCTTTTCTCTCCCTTTTCCCCACTCTTTGGGAAAATTACAGTAACTTTACTGAAATGACCTGTGTCATACTTATTTAATGAATTTATATAAATGTTTGTATTTTTACATATATTTAACAAATGATTTATTAAAACATTTACAATTGATGCAATTTTAAAACATTTTTTAAATTTTTGTCTTCCAGTTGGATGAAACAGGTTTCAGATTTCTCTGGTAGAATTGAGAATTGTTACATATATTGAATAAAATTTATTACAGGATGTGTTCCCCCTTTCTGCAAGCTTCTGAAGAAGAAATACATTTTTATGGAGTATTGGCGTTTTTGTATTTTACTCAGGAAATAAGTTTTGACATTTACTTTTAGAATAAATCTAAGGGATTTACTTTAAACATTGTTTTCAGGGAAAATGGTATCATCGGAGGCAAGCTGTAAAAGAATTACATAGTACATTGATACGTCTTTTAAATGAATTGCTGCCATGGGAACCAAAGTTAATGAAGGCTTTCCAAAGAAACAGGTAATTCAAATGTTATAATCTGTTTTACTTATTTTATAGTCCTTAATTTATGATTTTTGGATGATGTCCTGGAATCATTTAGTAGTTTTCCAGTCATTTGTAATTTGGCAGATATTTTTGACTGCCCGCTGTGTGCAAGGCACTTTCTAAGCCCTGAGAAAGTATTGTTGACTAAACAAATCCTCCACTCTGTGACTTACATTCTCATGGAAAAAAACACACTCAAATGTCAGGTGGCAAAAAAAGTGCTGTGAAGAAAAATAAAGCAAGGTAAGGGGTTAAGAAATGGCTGATTTGGGCGGGATGAAGTTTACTCTTTAATCAGGTGTCAGGGAAAGCTTCCCTGATGAGTTTGGTGTTTGAACAGAGACCTTAAAGAAATGAGGAAGGGAGCTGTGTGTATTTCTGAGGGGAAAGCAGAGGGAATAGAAGTACTAAAGCCCTAAAGTTGATAGCATGTTTGGCGTTTAGTGGAGATGCAAAGAGGCAAGCGTAACCAGAGCAGAGCGAGTGAAGAGAAATGTGGTAACAGGCAAGAGTCAGAGAGGTAAGGAGGAAGGAAGCCAGATCATGTAGATCTTTAAGAATTTGAGTTTTTACACTGAGTGAGATGAGAAGCCATTGAAGGGTTTTAAGCAGGGAAGGGACATGATTTGATTTATGTTTTAAAGCAATCACTCTGTTGGGTGGAGGTAAATGTAATGGGACAAAGATGAAAGCAGGGAAACCAGTATACTATAGCAGTAATCCAGGAGAAAAATGGTAGAGACTTGGACCAGGATAGTAGCAGTGCAGATACCAAGGAGTGGCTGGATTCTGGATATACCTTGAAAGTAGGATTGGTAGAATTTGCTTAAGGATTGGATATATGGAGTATGAGAGAAAGTGAGGAATGAAAAAGATGATACCCACTATTTTTGGTCTAAACAACTGGAATAATGGAATTGCCATTAACTGAGATAGGGGAAACTCAAGGAGTAGCAAATTTGAGAGGTAGAGGGGATTGAAGAGTTAGATTTGAGCATATTAACTTTGATATGCTCTTTAGACATCTAATTGGTGTTATTGAATAGGCAGTTCAGTATAGGAGTCTGAGTTCAAGGGAGTCTGGGGGGTACAGATTTGGGAGCTGTCAGCATCTTGGTTGTATTTAAAGACATAAGGCTGGTAGAAATCACTTAGTATATGAGCATAGATAGAGAAGAAAAGAAAAGCGAGCACTAGATCTTCCAGCATGTAGAAATGGCCAAGATGAGTAGGACTGAGTAGGAGAGACTTTGAAGGAGTGTTCAGTAAAACAGGAAGATAGTCAAGGAAGAGAAGTGTTTTGGAAACCAGGTAAAGAAAATGTTTCATAAAGGAGGGCTGCTCATGATGGGTTGAGGAAATGAGAAATAAGAATTTATGATTTAATTTGGCAACATGAGGATCATATTAATGACCTTGGTGAGCTGTGGTAGTAGAAAAGTGGATTAAAGTCTTAGAAGTCTATTCAGGAGAATTAGGGGAGGGAAATGGAAGAGTCCTCTTTGATGGAGTTTTGCTATAAGGTGGAATAGAGAAATGGAGCAGTATCTGGAAGGAAAAGAGGTTAAGAGAGTGTGTTTTGTTGTTGTTGTTTGTGTTATAGAATAACATGTTTGTGTACTGATGGAAATGATTTAGTAGACAAAAAATGGATTCAGGTAAAGGAAGGGACATTTGGTAGAGTGTTATCCTTGATGAGGTAAGAGTATGCATTTAAATGGAGGTGTTAGCTTAGGTAGGGAGATGGAGAATAGGAATATACATTAAGGTGAGTTGCAGATGAGGTATGAGCATGTGAAAGTTCTCTTCTGATTGCCTCCATTTTTCTTGAAATAAGAAGTAAAGCCATTAACTGAGACCGAGAAGGTTACTGAGAGTGAGAAGGGAGGAGAACTTTATACTATCCCCACATAGATATTTTTTCATTCCAATCTTATAGATTGAAAGGGAGATTCATTTTATGGTTATCATTTGGTAACCCATTCTAATACCTTTAACAGCCCTCATGTGCTTCCATAAAACCCTTAACAATAATTGAAAACATACATAAATTGAAAGCAATTATCAACTAACATTTGTTGAATATTTATGTGTCACACATACTGAGAGGTAAGTACTATTATTATTCTCATTTGTAATAAGTAAACTGATGCTTAGAAAATTGAGGAATTTTAATGTTTTGAAAATTAAGGAATTTTAATGTTTTAAAAATTAAAAGCCACTTTGGGAGGCTGAGGTGGGCGGATCACGAGGTCAGGAAATGAAGGCCGTCCTGGCTAACACGGTGAAACCCTGTCTCTACTAAAAACACAAGAAATTAGCCGGGCGTGGTGGTGGGCACCTGTAGTCCCAGCTACTCAGGAGGCTGAAGCAGGAGAATGGCGTGAACCCAGGAGGCAGACAGATCTTGCAGTGAGCTGTGATCGTGCCACTGCACTCCAGCCTGGGCAACAGAGTGAGACGCCATCTCAAAAAAAAAAAAAATTTTAAAGCCTGGGCAATATGGTGAAACTGTGTCTATACAAAAAATACAAACATTAGCCAGGTATGGTGGTGCATGCCTGTGGTTCCAGCTACTCAGGAGGCTGAGGTGGGCGCATTGCTTGATCCTGGGAGGTGGAGGTTACAGTGAGCCAAGATTGTGCCACTTGTACTCCAGCCTGGTGACAAAGCGAGATCCTGTCTCAAAAAACTAAGTTAAAATTGAAAGTCTTACAACTAGTAAGTGACAGAGGTAGGACTTAAAATCTAATGTGCACAAATAAGAATGTGTAGCAAAAATAAATTGGAGAACATGGCCAGGTGCAGTGGTTGACGCCTGTAATCCCAGCAGTTTAGGAGGCCAAGGTGGGCAGATCACGAGGTCACGAATTTGAGACCAGCTTGGCCAACATGGTGAAACCCCGTCTCTACTAAAAAATTAGCCAGGTGTGATGGCGCGCGTCTGTAATCCCAGCTACTCAGGAGGCTGAGGCAGGAGAACTGCTTGAACCTGGGAGGCAGAGGTTGCAGTGAGCCAAGATCGTGCCACTGCACTCCAGTCTGGGTGACAGCCAGAAGAAGGAGGAAATGAAAGGAAAGGAAAGAAAGAAGGAAATGGAGAACATATGTTCATGTTTATTTTTTGAATAAACAACACTAAGGGTAAAAGTTGAGGATAAGGTAGAAAACTTAGTTGAAAACAAAAGGAATAATAAAGGACCTCTAAAATACCATGTTTCCATCTCTAGTTTCTCAGAAATAAAGCTATTATGTTTTTATATGAAAAAGATCTCTGTGAAAGATTACTTTTCAGCTTTGTTTTCCTAGGCTTAATTTTTTTAAATACTTCTATTAAGACTGAGAGGTTTAGTTACAATTACTCCCAGGATTAAGTGATAGATTTGTTACTCTCTGTATAATAGTCACAAAAATAGATACTGGTGCTTAGAATTTCTGGCTTAAACTTTCTTAAATGACCTTTTAAGATGTGTTATAGTCAGTAATTTTAAGACTAATCTGTCAGTGTAGCTAGAAAAAAATTACTGTTGTCTCATTTAATTGGTCTAACAGCAACCTTTATAAAGATGATCAGATGGTATGTTCAAATCTTCATTCCGAAATTTGCAGATATATATAATTTTTTTTCTTTTCTTTCTTTTGTTTTTTTTTTGAGATGGAGTCTCGCTCTGTCACCCAGGCTGGAGTGCAGTGGCACGATCTCAGCTCACTGCAACCTCCACCTCCTGGGTTCAAGCAGTTCTCGTCCCTCAGCCTCCTGAATAGCTGGGATTACAGGTGCCTACCACCACGCCTGGCTAATTTTTGTATTTTTAGTAGAGACAGGGCTTCACCATGTTGGCCAGGCTGGTCTCAAATTCCTGGGCTCAAGAGGTCCGCCTACCTCGGCCTCCCAAAGTGCTGGGATTATAGGCATGAGCCACCATGCCTGGCCGGATACATATAATTTTTTAAGTTTCAAGTTTCTTATGCCTATACCATAGGTTCTGTCTTCCTGAGCATTGGCAAGACTGAACTAAGTATCTTAGAGACACTTAAGATTAAAGCATAATTTCTAGTGACTTAATAAAAAATATTTCCATATGTAGTTTAAAATGTTAAAAGTTAGATTCCAAGAATTTAATACATATGTATTATTTGTTATGCTGGGCATTTTATTTCAGGAGCCGCCTAAAGAAAGACTATGATGATTTCAGAAGACAACCTGATCATGATAAATTTACTAGAGAACTATGGACTACTGATGAAGGTGAAGGAGATCTTGGAAAAGACTCTCCTAAGGGAGAAATCAGCAAGTCTACAGACTCAGCAGAACCTCTGGATATCCTGGAGAAAGATCGCTTTGATTCAGGTAAGCATTAAACTTTTTTTTTAAATCAACACTGAAGGCACAAAGAGAAGTTTTTGTTTGCTGTGAAGGCAAAAGATAATATGGTCAATGAAATATATTGATTAGGGAAATCTGTTATGTTTTGAAGAAGTACTGTCCACATCCTTATAAGAAGTTTCTACTAGCCTAGGCAACATAGCGAGACCCCATCTCAACAACAACAACAAAAAAATTAGCCAGGCATGGTGGTTGCATCCCTGTAGTCCCAGCTATTCAAGAGGTGGAGATAGGAGGATCACTTGAGGCCAGGAATTTAAGGTTACAGTGAGCTGTCCACTGCTTTCTAGACTGGGCAACAGAGCAAAATGCTGTCTCAAAAAAAAAAAAAAAAAAAAAAAAGTTTCTTGGAGTCATTATTACATTTCTAGGAGTTTCAGGAGCCAGTGCTTGACTCCAAACTATAGGCCTGTCATTGCCCATTACAAACCACACACCCTTGATCTATAATCCCTTTGAAATTGGTTCATGCTCTTCTTTTTATTATTAGTATTTTTGAAGCACTCTATCTGAAATTTACTTTAGAAATAGAATTTGACAAGTTCTTAATATTGTGAAGATTATTTTCTCAGGAATTACCACCGTTGATGGCCTAATGAGACCAGAATGAACATATCATTTTAATAAGGATAAAGGGCTGGATTAGATTACCTGTAATTCATTTCAGTTTATCAGATTACATTATGGAAATCTAGCTTAATGACTTTCTTTGGTTATATAGAGGTTAATATGGGCAACAGAGTGGTTAGAAGTGCATTAACTTATTGTTTTCCATCTTTGGCAAATTAAGAGTAATGTCTTATAAACGTAGTTTGACTGAATATGAACATAAATTTTTTCACTCTAAGGATGAACATCAGAAAAAGCTGGATATTTTTTGTCCTTCAGGGTCTCTAGAAATAGAATAGATTGGAGAACCATCTCTCTATGGTATCAAAATGTTCCTAGCTAGAAAAAGAGAACTAGATTCCTTTCCAGATTAAATTCTGAGCCCTCATTGTTGACTTGGGTATTTCTAATGAAACAGTTTTTTGCACTTAACACTGGCAGAAGAATTAGCAGAATTCTTGATCAAAAATTTTGACCAAAAAAATTTTCTCATTAATAGGTTATTCTTGGGCATGGTTATGATATCTAGATTATCATATCAAAGATGACCTTACCTTTGTCTTCATCAGTGGTGCTAAGGCTTTTGAATCACCCTGCAGTAGATTTCTTAATACGTTGCCAGCTCAAAGATTGACTTTCTTTTTTACAGTTGATGTTATTACTATTTAGTTGCTGTTTTATATAAACAAAATGCCTGTTTTTATAATTTTCAGATGATATGAAGTTGTCAGAAATAGATTTTCCTGTGGCTAGAAGCAAGCTGTTGAAAAAGGAATTGCCTTCAAAAGACTTACCGAAGACACTGCTTAAAACACTTAAACGACAGTCCAAACAAACTGGTTATGTGGATGACAGCACAAAAGAGCTTTCTCCAAGGAAGAAGGCAAAGTTAAGCACAAATGAGACAACAGTTGAGAATCTAGAAAGTGATGTGCAGATTGACTGTTTCAGTGAATCAAAGCATACAGAGCCATCATTTCCAGAGTCATTTGCATTGGATTCAGTACCAGTGACTACTCTCCAGAAAGGGACCAAACCCATTCAGGCTTTGCTTGCAAAGAATATTGGGAACAAAGTGACCTTAACAAATCAACTGCCTCCTTCCACAGGTAGAAATGCTCCTGCTATGGAAAAACCAGTTTTATCTCCTCCAGAAGCAAGCCCGATAAAGCCAGCATTGACCTGCCACACCAACACAAAAGGTCCTTTACAAATGGTATACAAAATGCCCTGTGGCCAGTGGTTGCCAATAGATCTTCAAAATAGCTCTGTAAAGATTCAGATGCAGCCTGTGGTGGATCCTAAAACAGGAGAAAAAATCATGCAGCAAGTTCTTATTCTGCCTAAGAATTTTGTGATTCAACATAAAGAAGGAAAAGCAGTTGCAAAAGAAATGCCACCACTTCAACAGAAAGGTACAGAACAACATTGTTCATCTTTCCCACAGACAACAAATATAAATTCTTCTTTAGCATCAGTTTTTGTCAACTCACCAGGACGTGTTTCTACCCAACTACCAAATACAGTTTTCAACAAAACAATTACACCTTTATCAAATATAAGTAGTGCTAGACCACAGCCTTTGTCGCCTGTAACCTCCGTAAGTAGATTAACACCATCAGTTAAGACTAGCCAGAGTGAGGCAGGAAAAGCCAAGAATGCAGTTTCAGCAGCCACATTCTCCTTGCCCAGTGCTTCACCCACCATTTCCTCCACAGGTCAGCCTCTGTTATCAACAACAACACTAAATGGGTCTATAAATCCTGGTAGTTCCTTCAACTGTTTTGCACAACAGACTTCTGATTCTTCTGAAGCAAAGCAAGAGCTGAAAACTGTGTGCATAAGAGATTCACAGTCAATTCTTGTTAGGACACGAGGTGGGAACACTGGAGTTGTAAAAGTACAGACCAACCTAGATCAAAATTCACCCAATACTGTATCTTCAAGTTCAGTTTTCACTTTTGCTCCTCAGCTTCAGGCATTTCTGGTGCCAAAATCAACAACTACTTCCTCTGCTTTTTCGCCTGTAGCTGGAACAACTACTACATCTAGTCTTTCACCTTTTAGCCAGACACCGACTTCTGTTTCCATTCCAGCTGGCTTTGCTCCATCCATGGGGAATAATCTCAAACTTACATTAGGCCACCCCACTAGCAGTGGTGATTTGGGCCACATGATAGATAAAACTTCACACATGCCCTCTTCTCCCTTGAAGTCCTCTGTTTGTTCTAGTACTCTACTACCATCAACAACAAGTAGTTCAGTAAGTGTAATTAGTATATCAGCAGCAAATTTTGGACAAAACAATGCAAATATTATTCATACTCCAACTAAACAGCAACAAGTAGATTATATCACAAAAAGTTACCCTGTTACAAGGTCAGAAGCAACAGCAACAACAAATGGAGATGTAATCAGTGGGACTCCAGTTCAGAAACTTAGGCTGGTATCAGCTCCATCTGTTCTTTCTTCTGGCAATGGAACTGCAATTAATATGACACCTGCACTGACATCTCCAGGTGTTTCTGCCCAGAAATTAGTTTTTATTAATGCCCCAGTTCCCAGTGGTACATCAACCCCAACTCTTGTTGCAGAATCGTTAAAACAAACTCTTCCTCCTCCATTGAATAAAGCATATGTTAAGACTCCAGAGCAACCCCAAATAGTACTGATTCCATCTACAGTGGGCACACCAATAAAAATAAGTTCATCACCAGCTGTGTCTCAGATAAAAGATGTGAAAATTGGACTAAACATAGGTCAAGCAATTGTAAATACTTCAGGCACTGTGCCAGCTATACCATCAATTAACATTTTACAAAATGTAACTCCAAAAGGAGAAGACAAAAGTAGCAAGGGCTATGTTTTGCCATTGTCAACAAGTGGTAATTCAGTTCCAGTAAGCTCAAATTTTGTGAGTCAGAATATTACCCCTGTTAATGAATCAGTGGTTTCTGCAGCAAGAGCAGTAAACATGCTTTCAGTTACCGGAGCAAATTTATCTTTGGGTTCCCTTTCAGTGACCTCAGCCTCTGCTTCAGGTGGGGCACGACCTCCTGTTTTAGTCAGTGGAAATGATACCTCTTCAAGAATTATGCCTATTTTGTCAAATAGACTTTGCTCATCAAGTCTCGGAAACACTGTGGCTATATCAACTGTGAAAACAGGACACCTTGCATCGTCTGTTCTGATTTCAACTACACAACCAGTAGTGTCTCCTAAATGTTTAACATCAGCTTTGCAAATTCCTGTTACGGTTGCCTTACCTACACCTGCGACTACATCCCCTAAAATAATAAACACAGTTCCACATTCGGCAGCAGTACCAGGAGCCACACGTTCTGTATCTCTTTCTAAAAGACAGTCTCGGAATTCACTCCAGTTTCAGTCACCAGGGATTTCAACTACAGTGCCAACAAATTTAAACACAAATAAACCTCAAACTGAATTGTCGTCCCTTTCACCAAGTCCAGGTAAAATAATTAATATTTCCAATTTTGCTTCTCTGCCAAATCAGCAAGCTTTAGTAAAAACCCCCAGTTACAGTTCTGCTCCAGGTGTCGCTACCATTCACACGGCTTCGGCACCATCCAATGTAACTAGTCTAGTCGGGAGTCAGTTCAGTGAACCTTGTATTCAGCAAAAAATAGTCATCAATACCAATACACCTTTGGCACCTGGTACTCAGATTATGATTAACGGAACCCGGTTTATTGTTCCACCACAAGGTCTTGGAGCTGGCAGCCATGTTCTCCTTATATCTACTAATCCAAAATATGGAGCCCCCTTAGTTCTTAACAGTGGCCAAGGCATTCAGTCTACACCAATAGATAACTCTGCCCAGAAGATCACACTAGCATCAAATAATTCTTTAAGTGGGCAACCTCTACAACATCCTCTAAGAAGCCCTACAAAATTTATAAACTCTTTTGGGAATGCAAGTTCTATACCCACAGTACATACATCACCACAACTCATAAACACAACTGCTAAAGTTCCTGTTCCACCTCCTGTACCAACAGTATCACTGACTTCAGTAATTAAGTCTCCAGCTACTCTCTTGGCTAAGACATCTTTGGTTTCTGCCATTTGCCCCAGTAATCCTCCACTGCCAACTAGCACTTCAGTGTTTCATTTGGACACACCTGTCAAAAAATTGTTGGTTAGCCCAGAAGGAGCCATTTTGAATACCATAAATACTCCAGCATCTAAGGTTTCTTCACTCTCTCCATCTCTCTCTCAAATTGTTGTATCTGCCAGTCGAAATCCTGCGTCTGTCTTCCCTGCTTTTCAGTCATCGGGCTTAGAGAAGCCTGACAGAGCTGCATCTTGAATTTAGACTAAAAGAGCCAGTTTTTAAATAATGGGGCATTGTTTTGACTCCCATAAAAATTTTAAATGTTTATTATACTGTTGAAAGCATACTATACATAGTTTTGTGTGTGTGTGTGTGTGTGTGTGTTTTAATGTATCTTTTCATTAGCTTGCAACAAGGCTTTGTTTTCTTGGGGAGGGAAAAATCTGTTCCATTTCACTTACTGTTCTGAGGAGGGTTTCAAGGTTCTGTGTTTAAAGTCAGGATTTACCTGTCTGTAGAACATAAAGTGAACAAAGTGAATAGTTTAGAGTAAGCTAGCCTTTTGCACATTTTCATTGACATGTTTCTTCTTGAATTTGGACTGTTGCAGCATATCTATGATATGGTATTCAGTGTCATTAGTGAAATCTTATTTTTGTTTCTGTAAAAAAATATATATATATATATTTATGCATTGTGCAAAATGCAGTCCATGATGTAAAATTGTACATATTCCAGAATCCCTAACAGCCTGTACTAAATATATGTACAAAGAACTATGCTGTCTTATTTATGTTTTGTTTACATAATGTATAGTTTTTTAAGTATTTTAGTAATTTTGGACCAGTGAACTGTTAGCAACAATGCAGAAGAATCTGCATGTAATAAACTGAGTTGCTGTATTTCTTTGTTTGAATACCATTTTTAACGTGTGTTCTTGTTCCATTGAAAGAATACAGGATGTAATTGAAGACAGTCCTTTACAAGAAAGAATTAAGGCTGGGAAATTTGAATTAGAGCTAGCATTTGTACATGGCTTTCCAGCTTGCAAATACTACTTTCACTTAAATCTTGTATTTCAGAAAATGCTTTTTGTGTTTTGACTCACCTGTTGCCCAGGCTGGAGTGTAGTGGTGCAGTCTCGGCTCACTGCAACCTCCACCTCCTGAGCTCAAGCCATCCTCCCACCTCAGCCTCCCAAGTATTAGGTTGGTGTGTAAGTAATTGTGGTTTTTTGCCACTAATGCCACTAATGGCAAAAAAAAAAAAAAAAGCCACTAACAGCAAAAAACCACAATTACTTTCTCACTAACCTAATAGCTGGCACCACGGGCATGGGCCACCATGCCTGACTAATTTTTTAATTTTTTGTAGAGATGGTTTCACCATGTTGTCAGGCTGGTCTTGAACTCCTGGTCTCGAGAGGTCCACCTACCTTGGCCTCCCAGAGTGCTGGTATTACAGGCATGAGCCACCGCACCCAAGAATATGCCTCGTTTTAAATAAAAGGCAGCTTTTATATTTATTGGATCTTTATATGCATTATCTTGAGCTACTGAACTATATACTCATCCTTCCATTTATAATGTTAAACTTCATCACATGAAGTTATTGTTGGGGGTTGGAAATGATATGGAAGCATAGGCCTAAAGATTTCCTTTGAGACTACATCAAAGTATATTTGTTATCACAGTGGAGAGGGTAGTGAAAATATTCCTAGAAAGGCACTAAAGGCTCTCAAAAACCGCTATTTATGCTCTAAGTACTTTTCCTAGTCATGTTTATGCTCTACTCAGTCACTCTCCCCCTTTTTCTGTCAGTTAAGAAAAGCCCTGGGGAAGTGGGTGATGTTTCAAGTGCATTGCATTGCACATAGATGGTGCTCAATAAATGAATGTATTTACCTACTCAGCTTTTAAAACAATGACCCAAAACTGTTTGACTTTTGTCTCAGAAGAATTCTCTAAGCCATTTAAAGAAACTAATTTACTGAATTACCTATGACCCAACTTTAATCCCAGTGAAGGACCTAAACTGATTAACCACTAACTCTCTCTCTTTTTTTTTTTTTTTTCTTGAGACAGGGTCTTCTCTGTTGTCCAGGCTGGAGTGCCGTGGTGCTATCTCAGCTCACTGCAACCTCTGCCTCCTGGATTCAAGCCATCCTCCCACCTCAGCCTCCTGAGTAGCTGGGATTACAGGTGCGCACCACCATAGCCCAGATAATTTTTGTATTTTTAGTAGAGATGGGGTTTCACCATATTGGTCAGGCTGGTCTCGAACTCCTGACCTCAGGTGATCCGCCCACCTCAGGTGATCCGCCCACCTCAGGTGATCTGCCCACCTTGGCCTCCCAAAGTGCTGGGATTACAGGTGTGAGCCACTGCACCCAGCCACTAAATCTCTTCTAACTCCTAAATCCAAAATTCTAATATGATCTTCAAAGCTCCGTGTGATCTGGTGAACCTTCATACTGAAGTCCCCACTTAAAGTTTAGAAAGCTCTTCAGTCTGTTCCCGCCTACCTCTCCAGCTTCATTTCAACTTGTTCTCCCTATTGTTCACTGTACTCTTAATTTTGTTTTAGTTTCTAGAAAATTCAAAACACTTGAAGGTCTTCCCAGATGTCCTCTTTGACCTAATGTTCCATTATAGGTTCTTATTACGTGTTACGTAACTCCCTGTCCTTGTCATACCTCAGCCAGCATCATTATATTGTGCAGTCACTCAGACTGAGAACAACATAGCACTTCTTCAAAACTGTAATTACTTGTTTGAAACTATTTAATTTCAGGAATCTTACTAATCATCATCGTTATTGTGCCAGCATCTGGCACACTGTATTCAATGTATATTTGTTGAGTAGGTGGGTGACAAATCTAGATAACCTCTTATTTAAGGTCTAGTTTACTTTTGAAAACTAATGCTCCATTTTTTAAACTAGAAATTTGATTAATGGATTTATATCTTCAAAAACCCAAATTCCTTTGCCTCCAGTTTTGTAGGTCATGTGGATTTCTGAGATCGTGGCTAGAGTACAAAGTTAAATTCCCGAATTCATTGTGTTTAGTGTTATTAAGGGTTCTGTAAAGGGCGTCTGTAAAGGCATACATGTAAAGGAAGAAACGTCACCACAGTGCCACCTGAAAAGATTCGTGATACTGGAGAGTCGTGTTTTTATACTTAGTACAGAATTAAGCCATTTGGATATCTGTGTTCTGTATCACCTAAAATACTAGGTTAAAAGATGCTGAAATAGCCTGCCTCCTTCTGGTGTATTGGCACTTCCCTTTCCTCTCATTTCCTATGGATTTTCCTACCCCCACAAAAAGTTTTTCCTTTGTGATTAGTTTTATATATATGTTTTATATATATATTTATATATGTATGTTTTTATATATGTTTTTTATATATTAGTTTTATATATATGTGATTAGTTTTATATATACATATATACACACACATATGTATATATACACATACATATATATATACACACACGTGTAATACTAAATAGCTGTTTGAAGTCCTGCTCACGTCCCAAGTCTCCAATTTTATTGGTGTATTTAATAATTAATTGAAATAGTTTTATGATTAAAGTAGTGATAACTAGAATATGTACACTAAAATCGGTGGAAATGTTTGCTTGATCCAGTAGATCAACTTAAATTTAGAATTTTTTAACATTAACAGCTTGAGAAAGTGGCAAATTCTGAAAGAGATCTAAGAAATTTGATAGGGATTTTAGTTAGTCAAAATTACTAAAACTTGGAAATAATAAACAGTTTACCTGAAGTCATTCCAGAAGTAGTTTTGCCATCATCTGAGCTTACTGGCTTACTGTTACTGTAAAGCTGTCACCTGCCCCAGTTATCTTACACATTTATTCAGCAAGTATTTACTATCCACAGCATGGTGCTTGATGCTTAGAAAAGTTGAAGGGTATAGCATAGTTTAGAAGGTTCTTATAACTTGGAGAGAAAATGTGAATGTGAGAAACATATAGTTAAAAATGTTTCAGTATTAGAAAATCAAATGATGTATGTAATCATCTTAATTACTTTAAGAGCGATGCATGTAAAACATTCTTAAAGTAATTATCAAACAAATTCAAGGCATCTACCAGAGTTGTAAATGTATTCTACACACTTATTGAGAACCATATAATGTAGAAGATGTTGCAGGAACGATATAGATGAGTAGGATTCCATCCTGTCCTCAATACAAAAAATAGTAAAATAATAATAAATTAGAGGAATAAAGAACTATAAGAATTTAGCAGGGGGTTTCCGGAGAAGGTTTCATGTAAGAGGTGGCATTTGTGCTATGACTACAAGTACGTTTATAACTGGGCCCACAAAGACTGAGTCTCAGAAAAGCACAAGGAGCATGTAGGGAACACAGCAGTTGAATTTGAATGAAATGCTGTAGGTTAAGAGGACCCATAGGGAATAATTAGAAAAATAGGTTGAGCTAGCTGATAGAGGACTGAAAAATATTCTGAAAGTATATGGGGGAACTATTGAAGCTTTTGAAGCAAAGGTAGTAATAGTCAAATATAAGATGGGGACAATTACCTTGCAGGATTGCTGTGAGGTTAGATGAGATAATTTACCTAAAGTACTTAGCCCAGTGCCTACCACGTAGTAAATACTTAAATAGTAGCTGCCATCATTTACCTGACTAAAGAGAGGGAGACCAGTCAGGATATTAGGTGGGCCAGAAAAGTGGTGTGAGGACCTGATATTTGGCATAATCAGGTATCTAGTAATGCTAGAGATGAGACAGAAACTGTTGAGATTGAGAAGGATAAAGAAAGATATTTTTTAAGGGAAAGCTTTTATTTTTGACTGTATAAAATTTAGAAACATTTAAACAGCAAATAGTATCATGAACAAAGTGTTACCTCCCCTAAATCTATGAATTTATTCCTAAACTAATAAAAATACTAATAAATTTAGTTGGGGGGTATTGTTGTTTTGTTCTTTTGTTTGTTGGGTTTGGTGGGGTTCTATTAAACCTAAATTTATTGAGGTAAATATTGTTATTCACATTTTTTGTAACAGTTCATAGCATATATAAATGGCCTTTATTGATTTGTGTCTCTCCATGATGGTACAAAATTCACTTATGGTTTACATAATAGTGAACCATTTAATTCAGCCGAAATATAGTACTTAAATGGATCTAATTCTGGGAGTCTCATGGAATGGTCTAATAGTCAAGAATTTTATTAAAACCATCTAGATTTGGCCGGGCGCGGTGGCTCACACCTGTAATCCCAGCACTTTGGGAGGCCGAGGCAGGTGGATCACGAGGTCAGGAGACCATCCTGGCTAATGCAGTGAAACCCCGTCTCTACTAAAAATACAAAAAATTAGCCGGGCGTGGTGGTGGGCGCCTGTAGTCCCAGCTACTCGGGAGGCTGAGGCAGGCGAATGGCGTGAACCCGGGAGGTGAAGCTTGCAGTGAGCCGACATTGCACCACTGCACTCCAGCCTGGGCGACAGAATGAGACTCCGTCTCAAAAAAAAAAAAAAAAAAAAAATCTAGATTTGTAAAACAACATCTTCGGAATTGTAATTCTTTCAAACTTGAATTTAAGCAAATGTAGCATCAACTAAGAAAAAACAATAAAAAGAGATTAAATTATTAAGTAAAGAAAACACGGTCAGGTGTCCTCCAGTATATATTTAGGAGTTGTTTGCTGTAAACCTGAATCAAACCTAGTGACCCAAATGTGTAAGCCCTTACAGTTTTAACCTTCCTTGCAGACATGATGATGCATGGGATCCCCTGCACATGAAACAGCAGGAACCACTTGGGAAAACCTGAAATTTAAACTGCTTTAGTCAACTTTGTCTGTTGTGATCATTTTCCTTTTCTTAGTTCAGTGAGCTTTCTCTTAAGTGTGCCAAGCTGCCATCTAACTTTCTTGAGCATTTTTTCTCATGGGAAATGATCAAGTTTTGATAGTAGAAAGTGCTTCTTTCCAAGACTTTCTGGAGGCCATCTTCCTGTAGGCGTCATGCTTCTGATGTTACACAGCTGATGTTTTCGTATGAGCTACATTTTTAGACTACAAAGATGCTTATTCAGGTGGGAGACCATTTCTTTGAACTGTAAGTGATTTATTTGATTTTCTTTTTAATAGTCCTTGTTCTTCTCCTTCAAGCCTTTTTAAGGAAACATTTAACAGCGTCGATGTATTTCTTCAAATTGCTTTTTGATTTACCTAGAAGTTCTCAATTTTCTGATTTGTGTTTGACTGATTTCAAGTTGCCATCATCCATGTAATTTTTGCTAAAGGAGACAGGCAAGTGTATCACCTTCCATACGATTTAAGAGATTTTAAAGGGCTCTCTTTATGTTTTCAAGTTGTCAAGCATTTTTTTTCTCCATTTCTCACACTTTTTATTCTATTTCACAGCTTCTTGGGATAGTGCTTTTAGATTTTCCTAAAAATGAGTGTTTTCATCCAAACGACCCATTATTTCCTTCCGAAAGTTCTTTTGAAATACTTTAAAGATGTTTTTGGCACCGGTTACTTGAGATTGACGGATTTTGATGCACCATCAAGTAACTGTTGAACCATGAAATGAAAGTTTAGAGACTCCCTTCTGTTCTTTTTTTGAGAAGGTCTACGATATTCTCAAGTGACAAGTAAACCTGTCCAGATATTTACTAAATGCTAAACTTAACATTTGTAACTTCAGAGGACTGGTCTCCACTGCAGACAACTTGAAGGCTTCAATGATTTGTATGATCAGTGTAAATTTTCACTGACTTTAACCTGGGCAGAAAATCTTTTGGCTAGCTCTTTTTCCCTCCTTAAAGTATGTCTGCTCTTTACTATAAAAACAATCAGAGAGACCATATCAGAATCTCGCAGGGAAATGCATAGAGACTTGAGCCTTGTCTTAAGCATCAGTCACCACCACTGAGGGCTGGACAGGAAGGGGAACCCCAGGTTCTATAAAACAGTGCTCTCTAACTTTGCTCACCACGCAAATAAAAATACTATTATTTGTACAGTGAATATGGGCAAGTGGAAAATGCTTATTGCAGCCAGAGGAGACCAGCCACGAGCTCTGGTCACTCTAGTCCCTACCCTGGCCTGCAGGAAGCTTAGGGGATCAAAGCAGTGCCATGCCATTACCCATTCTCAGCCCACAGGTATGTCAGGGCAAAAAGGAAGGGCACGCTGCAGTAGAGGACTCCTGTGCCCATGCTTATGGGTGAGGCTCATTTTCCTGAGTTCAGGTTTCCTTCAGCAGCAGGGAAGCCTCATCCTATCTATCTACAAAGGTCACGGGGATCTCCCTTTCTTGAAGGCTGCTCTCCTCATTTGTGTTAAGTCAGTCCAGGCTGTTAGAGAACACTGAAGGGTCTCAACAAATATATAAAGTAACAGCCCTGGATTTCAATATCAGAAGGGCAATGTCTTAATATTTCATGAATTTTCTTCAAGGCCAGTTTTCCACCTCCCCCACCCCACATAATCCAAGTGTTCTTAGATGGATTAGAGTCACCTTCAGTGGTGACATAGTAGAAGTCCTAGCTAAACCAATCAGACAAGAGACAGAAAGGGCATTCAAATTAGGAAGAAAGAAGGCCAAATTATTCTTGTTTGCTGATTATATGATGTTATATTTGGAAAAACCTAAAGACTCCACCAAAAAACTATTCAAACTGATAAATTCAGTAAAGTTGCAGGGTACAAAATCAACATAAAAAGATCAGTATCATTTCTGTATGCCAACAGGGAACAACTTGAAAAAGAAATCAAGAAAGTAATCCCATTTACAATAGGTGCAAATAAAATAAAATATCTAGGAATTAAGAAGTGAAAGATCTCTACAATGAAAACTAAAACATTGAAGAAAGAAATCAAAGAGAACACAGAAAAACAAAGATATTCAATGTTTACACATTGAAAGACTCAATTATTGTTAAAACGTCCATGCTACCCAAAGCAATCTGCAGATTCAGTGCAATCCCTATCAAAGTAACAATGACATTCTTCATAGAAATAGAAAAATAATCCTAAAATTTATATAGAATCACAAAGACCCAGAATAGCCAAAGAGAATAGCCCACAAAAGACCTAGAGGCTGGGCGCGGTGGTTCATGCCTGTAATCCCAGCACTTTGGGAGGCTGAGGTAGGCAGATCACTTGAGGTCAGGAGTTCAAGACCGGCCTGGCCAACATAGTGAAACCCCATCTCTACTAAAAATACAAAAATTAGCTGGGCATGGGGGCACACACCTGTAATCCCAGTTACTCGGGAGGCTGAGGCACAAGAAGAGCTTGAACCTGGGAGGTGGAGGTTGCAGTGAGCTGAGAATGTGCTGCTGCACTCTGCCTGGGCAACAGAGAGAGACAGTCTCAAAAAAAAAAAAAAAAAAAAAGACCTAAGCAAAAAGAACAAAACTGGAAAGATCACATTATGTGACTTCAAATTATACTACAAAGTTATAGTAACCAAAACATCCTGGTAATGGCATTTAAAAAAAAAAAGAAAAAGACACATAGACCAATGAAACACAATAGAGAACTCAGAAACAAATCCATATATTACAGTGAGCTCATTTTCAACAAAGGTGCCAAGAACATACGTTGGGAAAAGGACAGTCTCTTCAAAAAATGGTGCTGGAAAAACTGGATAACTGTATGCAGAAGAATGAAACAAGACCCATATCTCTTGCCATATACAAAAACCAAGTAAAAATGGATTAAAGACTTAAATCTAAGACCTCAAATTATGAAACTGCTAAAAGAAAGCATTGGAGAAACTCTCCAGGATATTGGAGTGAGCAAAGATTTCTTGGGTAATACCCTACATGGCACAGGCATCCAAAGCCAAAATGGACAAATAGGATCACATCAGGTTAAGAAGCTTCTGCACAGCAAAGGAAACAATCAACAAAGTAAAGAGACAACCCACGAATAGGAGAAAATAGCAGCAAACTACCCATCTGACAAGGGATTAATAACCAGAATATATAAGGAGCTCTCAGTGTGATGTAATGACCCAGGCTCCTTGCATCATGTGACCTTCCATCCTTAACACATGGCTCCCAGGGTCTCCCTGCAATTGGTTTCTAATCCAAGGAGTCATCTTCAGAGGTGTGGGTGCCTCTGTGAAGTAGGGAGTAAATCTTTCTGAATCTGGCACTTTCTGTTCCTTTCAAAAATATCTCACTTTTCTAATTTCTTTCTGGCAGACTCAGCCCAAGTCTCTGTGTCCATCACCTGGGACACTGTCTGAGGAACTCTGTGAGGAGAGCCTTTTCCACAGAGAAATGAGAGCAACCTCAGTGAGTGACAGTCTGGGGGTTTCGGAGGGATGTACGGTTCAAGCCACAGGTTCCTCAGTGTACAGGATTGAGGTTCAGCGAGACCTCGTGATGAGGGGAGGAGGTACCCAAATGCCTGATGAAGTTTCCTTGGTTTAGAATTTATTTATTTGTTTGAAGTGGGAGCGGTGGAAGCCTTATTTTAAGTAGTAAGACTTGACAGTATCAGAAGAGTGGGGAAAGATTTTAATATTTTGTTAAATGTTGTTTTTTTCGATGTGTGTAATACATCTCTTTATCCTGTGTTTTCTTTTTCCCCTTTGGTGAAATTTTGTCTTTAGTAGAAAATGATGCAGTTATGTTACACTAGTGTTCCTGATGGCACAAGATGATTTTTAGGTGGTTTACTGACTCACCGTTAAATAACAATGAATCATATAGTGAGAAAGTAATTTCTTTAAAACTCTTGTAAGCCTTCCAATTATGTCAAAGACAGCCTTTAACTTTTCTCTGATCCTTGTTAATCTCTGTTTGACAAAGAGGGGCAGGTCTCAGGTTCATAGCCTTCTGTGACCATTAGTATTTTCTTAGGTTAAAAAAATTACTTTCATTTTCTTCGTTTTTATAGTTATCCTCTACTATGGAAAATGATACTGGTTTTCCACTTAGGATGGCAATAGAAATTAAAGCCAAAAAAAGTTTCAATGAGCTGCCTGGAAGAGAAATATTAGATAAATAATAGTGTAGGTGATATGTTGATGTAGCCAAAGGAAAACAAATTGCAATGTTGCTATGCAAATAATGACACCATTCCAGAATCTCTGATCCTTTATGATTTCTTCTGCACATTCTTGTGAGAGGGATTTGGGAACCCAAGAGAGCTAAATTGCCATAGGTACATTTAAGGCAGTACACAGGCATCAGTACTAAGGCAGTACATAGTAGTTTTTACTTATTTAAATCCTTCTACCAATTTCTAGTTTAATAGAAAACACTTGTCATTAGTTAGAATAGCATTGAGCCTTGAAGTGAAATGTAAGACTGCATTATATGTCTTACCTAAGATATAGGATCCAGCCAGGCGTGGTGGCTCACGCCTGTAATCCCAGCACTTTGGGAGGCTGAGGCCGGCAGATCACCTGAGGTCAGGAGTTTGAGACTAGCCTGACCAACATGGAGAAACCCCATCTCTACTAAAACTACAAAAGTAGTCGGGCATGGTGGTGCATGCCGGTAATCCCGGCTACTCAGGAGGCTAAGGCAGGAGAATTGCTTGAACCTGGGAGGCAGAGGTTATGGTGAGCCAAGATCGCGCCATTGCACTCCAGCCTGGGCAACAAGAGCAAAACTCCATCTCAAAAAAAAAGCTGTAGGATCTTTGCAATATATTATTGTAGTATAATAGAATTTTAGAGCACAAAGAGACATTGCTGACGTGTTCTTGATCAGATAAAATAGGCCAGTCAGCCCTTCGTCTTAAACCTGTAAAAGTATCCTTTGTGAGCCTTCCATAGTACTGGAACAATTCTGTGTACAGTTCATGCCGGTCAAGGTTTGAAAACCTGACTAGTTTGTTATTAGCCAAATTTCAAGTAAAGAGAAATTGGATGGCCCCAGAATACCCACTTGAATTCTTTCTCTCAGAAAATAACACCATGGATTTACTAACACTACCTCTGGCACAGATAGTATCATGCATTGCAACATTTATTGATGGAGTTTTCCCAGTTTAATATTTCTCATCATTTCCTCACATGATTAGTACTGCTAGCTGACCTACTAAAATTTTAACACTGACTTATTATTAGAGATGGCGTGCATTTTTCCTACACCATTCCAAAGGAGAACGTTAGATGTCTGTATTAAATTCAAGCAAAAGTGTGAGAGAAATAATTTCAGCATGTCTCAGGTGTCTTGCTGGCTCTTAAGGTGAATAAGGTGGTGGTGACTGTTCTGCAGAGAGTTTCTCATAAGCAGGTGGAGCATTGGGAACCTGTGAGAACAAGAAAGGGAGAATATGGGCTTGGCAACAGTGTATGTGTTTCTAGGAAGGGATTAAGTTAAAATGGTTAACATACTTGTACTTTCCCTGTGGACTGAAATTTCTAAGTGTTCACATATAATTTCTGCCCAATGAAGTAATTGTTAAATTTCACAAGTATATAGGCTGATTGTTGGGGGTAAGAGTAGAGAAAAATAGGGTTAAGGAGTTCTCAAAATCTCAAAAGCTTAGCTATACCTGGATTTTCCATGACAGTAAAAATCTCAAGCCCTAACGAATCATCGAATGCTATTTACAGACACTATATACATTGCATCTTTACCACAGAGATCCTTGTAATTATGTCTAAAGGCACATTGATACTACCAAATATAAAACAAGAGGATATTGTATCCAGAACAAATGTGTCAGGCCTTCATTTAATGCTCACAACAATTCTGGGAGTGTTTTTATTATTTTCATGTTACAGAATGGGAAACTGGGGCACAGAGAGGTTAACTCACTTGCCCATGGTCACACAACTAGTAAGTTGTGGAGCTAAGAATCAAACACAGTAATTTGGCTCCAGAGTCAGTGCTCTCAACCATTATGCTATGTTGTATATGTACTGGTGCTGTCCAATAGAAATATGGTACAAGCCACTTATGTAATTTTATTTTATTTTAGTTGTCTATTTTTGAGATGGAGTTTCACTCTTGTCTCCCAGGCTGGAGTGCAGTGGCACTATCTTGGCTCACTGCAACCTCCACCTCCCAGGTTCAAGTGATTCTCCTGCCTCAGCCTCCCAAGTAGCTGGGATTACAGGCATGCACCACCACGCTTGGCTAATTTTTGTATTTTTAGTAAAGACAGGATTTCACCATGTTTGCCAGGCTGGTCTCGAGCTCCTGAGATCAGGTGATCCACCCGCCTCGGCCTCCTAAAGTGCTGGGATTACAGGTGTGAGCCACCATGCCCAGACATATGTAATTTTAAAATTTCTAGTAGCTACATTTAAAATAAGAAACATGTAAAATTAATCTTAAAATATTTTATTTAACCTAATATTATCAAAATATTTATTTCAAGATGAATCAATATAAAAATCATTAATGAGCCATTTATCTTCTTTTCTACATACTAATATTTTTGAAATATGGTATGTATTATAATACATCTTATTTCAAACTCCTATGTTTTAAGTGTTAAATAGCACCATGTGACTAGTGGCTAAGCCACGCCCGACTCTATACAATAAATAATAGGTACTTTATCCCTCCCCTCTGTATATATCTACATCCATTAAAAAGGCAAATATAACTAAAAACATAAAAGAATATTGTATCCAGCACTAAGTTCTTCCTTTGAATCTTACATGTAGGGGTCTCATTGTTGACCCTGGAAACGCTGGGTATGTGACAACACAGTTAAGAAAATATCTGTATTTCCCTTGTTTTTTGTTTTTATTATTTTTTTATTCTCATAAAATACACATAAAAGTTGCCATTTTAACCATTTTTAGGTGTATATAGTTTAGTGGCAATGAGTACATTCACATTGTCCTTGCTTTTCAAATGGCAATAATTGTATTCACTTGAGTTAAAAACAGCCATTCATGAAAATACCCTTATGAAGGATCTTAACCTACCACAGGTTCACAGTTTTTCTCTTGAAGAGACAGTTTGCTGTCCCGATGATCAAACCCTTCTTGTGGGCATCTTCTTGTTAAGTCGCATTGAGTGCCAACATGAAGACTTTTATCCTGAAATATGAATTGATAAAGGTGAGTGGGTGAGAAGAAGTAACTGAATCCATTAAAAGAGAAGGAAGCCGAAGTTTTAAGAATGAGTTGTAATCTAGGTTCTGCCACTTACTTGCTGTGTGCCTTCAGTTTCATCACTTTACCTTCTGAATTCTGAGTTTGCATCTAGGAAGATAATACCCGCCTACCTCTCAGAATTGTTGTGGGAATTAACTAGAAGTAAAGCTCTAGTGCAGTGCCTGGGACCCAATAGTTGGTCAAAGAATATTTCTGAAGGGAAGGATAAGAAGAGTGAATCTACAAAAGGAACACTCTTGTGAAATTATCCACCAATAGTGAAGCAGAAATAAAGACTTTGTCAAACAAAAATTGAGGGAATTCATTGCCGGTAGACCTGCCTTGCAAGAAATATTTGAAGTTCTTTAGAGAAAAAGAAAATAACATAGGTCAGAACCTTGTACCTACATAAAGGAAGAACATCCAAGAAGGAATAAGTGAAGGTAAAATAAAATCTTTTTTTTCTTTTTTCTTTTTTTTTTTTTTTTTTTTTTTTTTTTTTTGAGACAGAGTCTCACTCTGTTGCCCAGGCTGGAGAATAATGGCACAATCTTGGCTCACTGCAAACTCTGCCTCCTGGGTTCAAGTGATATTCCTGCCTCAGCCTCCTAAAACTTTGTTTTTCTTTCTTTCTTTTTTTTTTTTTTTAAGAGACATGATCTTGCTAAGTTGCCCAGGCTGGTCTTAAACTCCTGAGCTCAAGCAATCCTCCTGCCTCAGCCTCTGAGTATCTGAGACTATAGGCATGCACCACTGCACCCAACATATTTATCTTATTCTTAGTTGATTTAACAGATAATAGTTTGTTCAAAAATGAATAATAGCAACAATGTATTTAATTATGTATGCTTATATACAGTTGAAATTAATAACAACAATGATACAAGGGAAAGGAATGTTAACAGAAAGAAAAAAACTGCAAAATATTTTAAAGAGGTTTATTCTGTGCCGATATGAATGACCATGGCCGGGAGAACAGTCTCAAGAAGTCCTGAGAAAGTGTGCCTGAGGTGGTTGGGTTATGATTTGGTTTTATACATTTCAGGAAGACAGGAATTGTAGGTAAAAATCATAAATCAGTACACGGAAGGTATACACTGGGTCAGCCTGAAAAGGCAGGACATCTCAAAGCAGAGACTTACAAGTCACAGGTGGGTTTTAGGTATTCTTTAGTTAGCAGTTGGTTGAAAGAGTTCAGCTCTGTCTTAAGACTTGAAGTCAGTATAAAGGAATGCTTAAGATAAGGGAGTCTGCAATCTGTCGTGTGATACTATACCAGAGTCAGTTTGGAAAGTAAACCACATTATATGGGGTTAATTAAAAAAAAAAAAACAAAAAACATTTTATGGTTTGAAGGGCATGATTTAACCCTTTCCTTGCATTGTCTTGTTCCTAAATTGATATTGCCACAAAGAGTTCATTCTGTCAGTCCTGTAATCTCTATTTTAAAATCAGTGCTGGTCAGTTGTACCTAAAACTCTAAAAGGGAGGGAGTATAATGAGGCATCTCTCACCTCCCTTCCCGTCATGGCCAAGACTCAGTTTTTCAGGTTTCCCTGGGGTCCCCTTGGTGAAGAGGGGGTCCATTCAGTTGGTTGGAGGATTTAGGACTTTGTTCTTAGTTTACAGGAGGAAGGAATTAGGATTATTTTATTTTAAGATACTCGTAATGCCTATGAAATGGTATAGTATTATTTGAAAGTGGGTTTGAATTAGTTGTAAGTGTATATTGCAAACTCTAGGGAAACCACTGAAAAAAAGTAAAAAAGAAGTATAAGGCCGGGCGCGGTGGCTCACACCTGTAATCCCAACACTTTGAGAGGCCAAGGCGGGTGGATCAGGAGATCAGGAGATTGAGACCATCCTGGCTAACACAGTGAAACCCTGTCTCTAATAAAAATACAAAAAACTAGCCAGGCGTGGTGTCAGGCACCTGTAGTCCCAGCTACTCGGGAGGCTGAGTCAGGGGAATGGCATGAACCCAGGAGGCAGAGCTTGCAGTGAGCCGAGATCGTGCCACTGCACTCCAGCCTGGGCAACAGAGTGAGACTCCGTCTCAAAAAAAAAAAAAAAAAAAAAAAAAAAGAAGTATAACTGGACTGGGCTTGGTGGCTCACGCCTGTAATCCCAGCACTTTGGGAGGCCAAGTAGGTGGATCACTTGAGGTCGAGTTCCAGCCTGGCCAACATGATGAAACCCCGTGTCTACTAAAAATACAAAAATTAGCTGAGCATAGTAGTATGCACCTTTAATCTCAGCTACTCAGGAGGCTGAGAAAGGAGAATCACTTGAACCTGGGAGGCAGAGGTGGCAGTGAGCTGAGATCGTGCCACTGCACTCCAGCCTGGGTGACAGAGTGAGTGAGACTCCGTCTCAAAAAGAAAAAAGAAGTATAACTGATATGCCAAGAAAGGAGAGAAAATGGAATCATATAAAATGTCCAATGAAAATCACAAAAGGCAGAAGAAGAGTAAAGACAAAAATAGAAACAAAGAACAGAGGCAACAGGTAGAAAACAGTAACAATATGGTAGATATTAATCCAACTATATCAATAACCACTTTGAATATCAATGGTCTAAATGCACCAATTAAAGATAGATTGTCAGAGTGGATCAACAAAGAAGACCCAACTATGTGTTCTCTACAAGAAACCCTCTTTAAATATAAAGACACATACATGTACATTAAAGGTAAGTGGATAGAGGCCAGGCACGGTGGCTCACACCTGTAATCCCAAGCACTTTGGGAGGCCAAGGCAGGCGGATTGCCTGAGCTCAGGAGTTCGAGACCAGCCTGGCCAACAGGGTGAAACCCCATCTCTACTAAAAATACAAAAATTAGCCAGGCTTGGTGGTGCACACCTGTAATCCCAGCTACTTGGGAGGCTGAGGCAGGAGAATCACTTGAACCCAGGAAGTGGATGTCGCAGTGAGCCGAGATCCCACCACTGCACTCCAGTCTAGGTGACACAGCGAGACTCTGTCTCAAAAAAAAAAAAAAAAAAAAAAAGAAAGTTCATAGAAAAAGATATACCATGCTAACACTAATGAAAAGAAAGTAGGAGTTCCTATATTAGTTTCAGAAGGAGAAGATTTCAAGGAAAGTTATCAGGGATAAGGAGGGATATTACATAACGATAAAGGTGTTCATTCTCCAAGAAGGCATAACAACACTTAACATTGCATGTACCTAAGAACACAGCATCAAAATACATGAAATAAAAACTGATAGAACTGCAAGGAAAAATAGTTGTGTCCACTATGAAGTTGGAGTTACAGTTGGAGGCTTCAACATCTCTCTATCAGAAATAACACAAAGCCAGCAGGTAAAAAATCAGTAAGGATTAACTCATTGTATGAGGCCAGCATTACCCTAATATCAAAAACAAAGATATTACAAGAAAACTACAATTCATTATCTCTTATAAATATAGATGCAAAAAAACTCAACAAAATATTAGCAAATCAAATCTAACAGTATATAAAAGGAATTATATACTGTGACAAAGTGGAACTCAACAAAATCTTTGATTAACTAGATATAAGAGACATCTGTAGGCTACTTCATCCAATGACAACAGAATACACTTTCTTCTCAAGCTCAGAACATTTACCAGGATAAACCACATTCTGGGCCACAAAACACATCTTAACAAATTTAAAAGAATAGAAATTATACAATGTTTGCACTTAGACTATAATAGAATTAAAGTAGAAATCAATACAGAAAGATAACTGAAAAATTCCCAACACTTGGAGATTAAACAACACACTTCTACATAACACATGGGTCAAAGGAGAAATCTCAGGAGAAATTTAAATATATTTTGAATTAAATGAAATTAAAATATGATATCAGAATTTGTGGGATACTGCTTAGCAGTGCAAGCAGTATTTAGAGGGAAATGTATGACATTGAATGTGTATATTAGAGAAGAAGAAAGATCTAAAATGAGTCATCTAAGCTTTCACCTTAGGAAAATAAAAAGGACAGCAAATTAAATCCAAAGTAAGCGGAAAAATAAAAATTAGAGCAGAAATCAATGAAACTGAAAACAAGAAATCAGCAGAGCACAATGGCTCATGCCTATAATGCCAGCACTTTGGGAGGGCAAGGCAGGAGGACTGCTTGAAGCCGGGAGTTTGAGACCAACCAGAGCAACATAGTGAGACTCTGTCTCTACAAATTAAAAAAAAAGAAAGAAAGAAAATTAGTCAGACCTGGTGGCACATGCTATAATCCTAGCTACTATGGTAGCTATCTGTAGTCCTAGCTACTCAGGATTCTGAGCCAGGAGGATTGCTTGAGCCCAGGAGTTCAAGGTAACAGTGAGCTATGATTGTGCCACTGCACTCCAGTCTGGGTGACAGAATGAGACCCTGTCTCTAGAAAAAAAAAAAAAAGAAAGAAACAAAAAGTCAGTAGAGTAAGTCAATGAAACCAAATGCTGATTCTGGGAAAAGATCAATAAAATTGATAAGCCTTTAGCCAGGCTAAGAAAAAAAAGAAGACATAAACTACTATTATCAGAAATAATAATGGACACGAAAAGGATAAGCAAGGAATACTATGAACTATGCTCACAAATTTGAAAACCTAGGTGAATGTAACAATTCTTTGAAAGATACAATCTGTCAGAATCCACGCAAGAAGAACGAGACCATCTGAAGAGATTTATTATCTATTATAAAAATTGAATCAATAATAACTTTCCAAAACAGAAAGCACCAGACCCAGATGAGTTCAGTGGCAAGTTCTACCAAACATTTAAGAAAGAAATTATACCAATTCTCTATAACCTCTTTCAGAAGATAGAAGCAAAGGGTATACTTTGTAACTCATTGCTATAAGGCCAGCATTACCCTAATACCAGACAGATATTGCAAAAAGAGAAAACTACAGCTCAATATCTCTCATGAATACAGATGCAAAAAATCTCAAAATATTAGCAAGTCAAACTAACAATGTATAAAAGGAATTACACACCATGACAAAGTGGGATTTATCCCAGGTATGCAAACCTGGTTCAATATTGAGAAATCAGGCCAGGTGTGGTGGCTCACACCTGTAATCCCAGCAGTTTGGGAGACTGAGGCAGGTGGATTGCTTGTGCTCAGGAGTTTGAGACCAGCCTGGGCAACATGGTGAAACCCCATCTCTACCGAAAATACAAAAACTGTAGCCAGGCGTGGTGGCTTGCTCCTGTGGTCCCAGCTACTTGGAAGGCTGGGGTGGGAGGATCACCTGAGCCTGGGAGGTGAAGGTTGCAGTAAGGTGAGATTGCGCCACTGCACTCCAGCCTGGGTGACAGAATGAGACCCCATCTCAAAAAAAAAAAAAAAAAAAAAAAAAAAAAAAAAAAAAAAAAAAAAAAAAAGAAATTTGCAAGATTGTATCAATAGATGTAGAAAAAGCATTTGACAAAATCAAACACCCATTCGTAATTTAAAACTCTCCATAAACTAGGGATAAAGGGAAACTTACTCAAGTTTGCTGAAGAATATCTAGGTACAAAAAATCAACAGTTAGCATCATACTTGAAGCCTTTCTGCTAAGATCAGGAACAAGGCAAAGATGTCCTGTCTCACCACTCCTTTTCAACATCATACTGGAAGTTGCAAATAACTAATGCAATAAACTGGAAAAGTATATAAAAGGTGTACTGATTGGGAAGAAAAAAAATAAAACTGCCCTTGTCAATTACCATTTTTTTCTTTTTCTTTTTTTTTTTAAGCCTCTCACTCACCATAGGATGAGTATGATCCACTCTATCAGGTCACTGCCAGTTCTCTGTATTTACATTAAAACTGGGTGTACATTTTAAAATACAGATTCCTGAATCCCACCACCAGACATGATCCCAGAATCTGCCTTTTAGCAAGAACCCCAAAGTATTCCAGTGCAGGTGACCACTGACCATGCATTGAAAAACACAGTGCCTTGACACATGAGTGTAAACTGAGCTGAGAGCAAGGGCCATGAAATTCTCCAAGAATCAAAAGTATTCTGTCCTGAACTTTCAAGTGAAGATGTAAAACTGGTTAATATAAAAACCACTGTTCAGTTTATTACAAATCATTTCCCACTTCCTCTTGCAGAAACAGGTTGCTACAAAAAGCAGTCTTTCCTTTCAAAAGATGTTTTCCAGGGCTCAGGGGAATTGTTAACCAAGGGAGAAATTTTAAGAGATCTAAATTCCAACCAGCCTCTCTACTATTCTGTGGTCAAATGGAAGTTGAAAAGTAGACATTTCAAGCTTAATGAAGATTGTTAAAGGTGGAGTAATTCACATGCCCAAAGCTTATATTTAATGTCATTTATATCCCTCTGCTTTAAAATGAAAATAGAATCACTGAAGACAGAAAGGGAGGTAATTATGTAATTAAATGCAATACTTAATGCACTATTTTACATAATTTTGCCTAAACTTCTTAGACTGCTGATCTCCAAACTGGCTTTTCTAGATATATGAAAATCTCAAAATAAGATTTTAATATTAATTTAAAAAATAAATATGGAAATTAAATAAACCAGGAAATTTAAACACAATTCCCTTTCAATAAAAGTCTCAGAAACTACAAACCACTGATTTAATCCTAGAGGAATGGAGGCATAGAGTTTGAATTTGGAACTTACCAAGCAAAATGTTCACAGTGTCTGAGCACATGACATTAAGACTCTCTGTTATTTTTCAATTAAATGAATTTAAGATGAGAACATTGAAGCAGAAAGGAAAAATTACTGCATTTGTGTTCAGTAGGATCAAGCTAATAATTATAGTTAGTTAGGAAATGAGTACCAACATATTGAGTTTGTATAGTTTTACTTCTTGAAAGGCTAAACATTATGTTTTTGATATACAAATATATAATGAAATCAAAATATAGAAGAAAACATGTATTAAATAAAAATGGATATACATTGTGTTACATCACAGATTTCCAACCTGTCTGGGTGTAGAATAGAGCTAGTGAATCTTAGAGAAGTTGAATTCTAGTCTCCAAGCAACTCAATGGCAGACAATGGGACCAAGTCCTAATGCAACACAATTGAGTGACTACCATGTGCCAGGCACTGTGCTAGGCACTGGAGATATGAAGATGAGTGAGAAATATTCTCTGTTCTGGTTCTTACATAGGGGAAAGTGGAGGGGTTGAAGAGGCAAAAAGTAAATAGCCAGTTACAAGGCAATGTCATAACCCCATGCTAGAGTTACAAATGGAGTTCTATGGCAGAGATTAAAGTCCTCCCCTACTAACCTGTTGTGGACAGCCATATGAGCAGGAATTCTATCCCTAACTTTCTAACCCAAGGCTTTCCTCAAGTATTTCCTGCAGTATTGGAGTCTTGTTCAGATTCATCAACTCCTCCTCCTTCCAACTAGATGTCAGCACACTAGAGGGCTATGCTCGGTGGGTGTGTCAGCTCCCAACTTGACTTGCCTTTCATGGTTTGTATTTGTATTTATGCTCTGGAAAGACAGACATTGGGCAACAGGAGACATGAGACTGCCCAAGTTTCTTGGCAAAGAGGGAAAGAATCCAGAGTTGCATTTCTCACCTTCTTCTCATCAGCTTGCCAAGCTTCAATCCCCAACACACACCAACCCTTCTCTCTTTCACAGGACCTTTTCCTCTAAATGAAGTGTTGCTGAATGAGGAATGGGACTTTCCAACATCTTTTGGAAAGATATTTTTTTTCCATTATGCATCAACCTGAAAAGCTTTCAGATCTCTAATAACAAGAAAGAGAGCGAGATCTATGGAGAATGCCTTTGGGTGCTGAAGTGCTGAAGTGCTACCTGGATTTAAGCAAGATTGCTGAAACCTGTAGTTTTTATAGCTTATAAACTCAGTTGATGTTTCCCATTCATGGAGGATCCTGGTACCAGAAGACTGGATTGTGTAATTGTGTTAGCTTCCTGCATATTTGGGTAAAGAAGAAAAAAATACTATTAAAACCTTTGGCCATCTAAGAAGGATGCAGCCTGTTAAAAAACAAACAAATGACCCTTTGTGCTGATGCAGGGAGGATGGTTTCCTCATCGCACTGATGATATCCTGGGATGCTTAGTGTAGAGTCAGAAGAACTTGGAATTCACAGGTAACCAGTGAAGAAAGGGGTGAAGAAGAAAGGTAGGAAGAGGAGGTCACAAAGTGGAGTAACAGAACCAGCAAGAATTCCCAGAAGTGGTAAAACCTGAGGTGTCTAATATACTCCTGTTTGCTATAAGGGAACCTCAAACCCCTTCCCCTGTGCCCTATAAACCGTCAGTGCTTTGCTACACGCAACATCTAGGTACCCAAGTCTGCTATGAGTAGAACCAAAGAGACAGGTGCTATAGTTTGAATGTGTCCCCCCAAAATTCTTGTATTGGAAACTTAATCCCCAGTGCAACAATGGTGAGAGGTAGGACTTTTAAGAGGTGATTAAGTTATGAGGGCTCTGTCCTCATAAATGGATTAATGTTGTTATTGCAGGAGTGTGTTTGTTATTGCAATAGTAGGTTTGTTATAAAAGTGAGTTTGGGCCATGTGTGGAGTGTTTCACACTTGTAGTCCCAACACTTGGGGAGGCCGAGGCAGGATCACTTTAGCCCAGGAGTTTGAGACCAGCCTGGGCAACATAGTGGGACCTCGTCTCTACAAAAAAAAAGTGTTTTTTTTTTTTAATTAGCCAGTGTGATGGCCACGCGCCTGTGGTCCCAGCTACTCTGGAGGCTGAGACAGGAGGATGGCTTGAGCCCAGGAGGTCAAGGCTACAGTGACTCGTGATCACCACTGCGCTCCATCCCAGGATTTCCTCTTTCAAGAAAAAAAAATGAGTTCAGCTCCCTCTTGCCCTCTCACTCTCTTGCCCATGTGATGCCTTTCACTATGATATGACACAGCAAGAAGACCTCACCAGGTGTGGCCCCTAGATCTTGGAGTTCCCAGCCTCCACAACTGTAACCCAAATGAATTTCATTTATTTATAAATTACAGTCTCTGGTATTCTGTTATAGTCACAGACTAAGACACAGGGCAAGTTCCTGGTTGAGGTTCATGCCTGAGCAGAGGCAAAGGTAGAGTTGCCGAAGTACAATGTAGCAAAAGAGGCATCAGAAGCCGGAATCAGAGCTGAAGGTGACAATAAGGCAATTATCTGACTCTCCAGAGATTCAGAGGAAAGAACCGGAAAGAGGGCCCTGGACCTGGAGGGATTTCAGCAGTGGGAACTTTACCAACCATCAAGGCTCTGTATCCATTTCGTCTTCTACAATACCAACAGCCGATGAGCAGTAAGACTCCCAGGATCACTGTCAGGATGCCGATCCCAGCGGCCCTGGCCCAAGAGATAGACAAATCCACTTCGTCATTGAAACGTTGTTGTACATTATGATGAAGCATAAATCAATCTTCCTCTTCATATGGACTTTGACTGCCCAGAGCAGCATCTCCCAGTGTCCAAGTAGTTTCCCACCTCCCACACTGGGCACCCCACCAGGCCTCCAGCACCTGGATCTAACGGAGGTCTTTAGGAACCTCTCAAGTGTGTGCCCACAGAAACGCTGCTAACTGGCATGGCCCAGGCACCCAAGTTCCAGGTACAAGATGTGCCATAGTAACTGGTCTTTATGTGGACAATGTATTTATTGGGGCTAAATTTTCATCTCATCAAGCTGTTTTAAAACATTTTCTCCAATTCAGCCCACAGAGAGAAAACAGAAATTAACACTGACTCATCTACTAAAAGCCAGGTGCTGTGCTAAACATTCATTAGCTTATTCAATTCTCACATCAACATTGGAAGGTAGACACAATTTATCATCCCCTATTTTCACAGAAGAGGAAATAAAAGGCAGAGGATACATGACTCGCTGGTGATCACACAGAGCTAGCACAAAACAGAAGTTGGATTTGAACCTGAATCCATCTCAATTATGTTCGTGCCCTCCCTTCCCTAAACTCCCCACTTTGCTCCTTGTAGCCCTAGGGAGAAGTGTCTGGGCTGAACCTACAGGAAAGCTGTGGCATTACTTATTGAGAAGGATCTTGTCTAAGCAGCAGGGTGCCAATCTGGGGGTCTACACCAGCCTCTTGGGCCCTGTGTTCAGTGACCCCTGGGAATCATTACAGTTAGCACAAAGACCCTGGAAACAGGGCCTGGAGTTGTTCACTCTGGGCAAGCATCATCAATTAGCTAACATCTGCCTGATCACAGCATGATCAAAATTGACAGAACTGACTCTGTTAGCTGTGGTTGTCAACTCACTAAGAAAGTTTCTGCAGAGCTGAGTGACTTCTAAGAGACTGAGCAGCTACAGGAGAAGCAAGGTTTAACTAAGGCTTCTCCTGGAGAGACTTTTGCTCAGTAACATCTACTGGACAACTTCTGTCTCAAGGCTGAGGAGACATCAAGCTTATCCTGTCCGTCTCCAAACAGGATGGAGAGAACCATGGGATGACAGTGCTAGATGGAAACTCTGACTTATGTAGGTCAGTCTACCCACTTTATAGATCAGGAAGCTGAGACCTATGAAGATTCATCAACATTACCATAACCATAGTGACTGCCATTCATTGAGCACCAATTTGTGCCAGGCACTGGGCTAGGCACCCCCACATATATGCTTTTATTTCATCCTAACCACAGTCCTCGGAGTTAGGAATGATGTTCATTTTACAGCTGACATTATGCTGGTCAAGTGCCCAGGGCTGCACAACCAGTAAGTGGCAGAACCAACATTCACAGCAACTGGCACTGGAGACCAAGCAAGTGAGCACCAGAATTTGGGCCAGATCCAGGTCTCCCAGGCCAGCGCATTTCCTGCAGAGTCACTCTTTCCTGAACTGAAGCTGTCACAAGGAGTGTTCAGTGTGTTCTTGTGACTGAAGGCAGCTGATTCAACTCCCAGGATGCCTGTGCTCTCATTTTACCCTGTGGCGTCCGCTTGAACATCTTGACACAGACAGAGCTCTGTTCCAGCACTTTATGCATGGTCACATGGTACTTACAACATGCCCAAGTGACTGAGAGCGAAAAGCACCAGGGTATGCCAGACACATTGGAAGAACCCACTGCCCAGCTTGGCAGGGCACCTCAGAGTGTCTTCCAAATACCACCTGCAGCAGAATCACCTGAGATGCACGTTAAGGTGCGGATCATAGGACTCCACCCCTGGCCTACCCAATCAGCCTCTTAGGTGGCAGCACCTAGGAATCTGCATTTTAACAAGTTCCATGGATGACTTGTGTCCACCCAACTGTGAGAACTGCTCTCCACTGAGGTTTCAAAGAGATACATAATTCCCAAAGCAGGTATGTAGTCCTTCTTGGCCGGATGTGGGAACTTATTTTACATCATTCTTCCTCATTCCACCTGCTGGCACAATTGTGAGAAGGATAAATATTCTCAGATCTTAGGGATGCATTGCTTTAATGAAGATTGCCCCATTGTGCAGGATCTGGGTTTTATGCAAAAAAAAAACTGAAAAAAAAAAAGAAGAAGATGGCCCCATTCCCCTACCTCCATCCCACCTGTTTAAACAGCAATGGGGACAGAGACTTTTCATGAGAGGAATGAGTTTTGGCATTGGTGGCCATGTGCAGTTACTTATTTTCTGGACCGATCTCCTTCAGTACCTGCACAAGATCACGATGTTCCATGTATTCACAGGTTCCTACACTCAGACTGAAGTTAAGTGTTTCATTGTGCTGGAAGCTTTGGCCATCTGACCCTTCTACAGACAGCAAAATGTCAAAAGGAATTACTTTCTCTTTATAGGATAGCTCCCACGCATATGGGTTGAGTGGGTATTTTTCTTTTGTGCTGGAATCCAGAGGCTCCCTCCTGTTCTCAAGGAAAATGTCAGATAACCCACCTGACCCTGCTTATGCACGTCATTCATGTTGCAAGACACAGAAAGCTTGTGCCTTCAGTGAAGGGGTTCCTTCACATGATAGTGGTCATAACCCCCTTTGCCCTTTATTAAGCCATTGTCCCTCAACTCCAAACCTACCTTTCTGTGCTCTGCTCTGTGATGCTGGGACTGGACTCTGCAAATGCCGCTTCTCCTTTGCCCTCTGGCTCTCATTAGAGTACTCTAGAGTGTGCCTACAAACCTGGGGCGTCAAGAAGGAGCAGCTCCTTCCAGTGTGCTTCCTGCTTCTGTCAGCATCACCCCAGCAATGCTCACGTTGTCTGTATATGCCAAGCACCAGCTCGTTTTCTGGCGTTCTCAGAGCCAGCTTCATTATGTCCCAGCAGAGCACTGGCTGACCTCAGAGTCCTGAGTATTTGATTCATGCCCCTCACTTCTAAGCTCTTGAGACACCAGAACCAGCCAAACAGAAATCTCTCCTTAGAGATCTGGGTCCCATTTCCGTGGGATGCCTCCTCCCAACTCTAGGTCCTGATGGCCTCACCCTTCCCTTTGTTCCCCCAGACACAGGGGTAGAAGCAGCATTCTGTGGGTACAGCCTTGGTTACCCCATGCCTTCTTTACCTCCTCAGTCTCAGTCCCATGCCTGTTTAACCAGCTTCTTATATTAAAGACTCTATGTTGAACCATCTAGTTGGTTTCTTCCTGACTAGATGCTGAAAGTTACCTTGTTCAGGTTGTGGGTACACCTGGCTATGAGGTTCCCCAGCTGGGCGTGATGGCCCTACATGGCAAAGGACAGCTCCGCTTTCAGCCTACTGAGCTGACTAGCATCAGCCTCCAGCTTCACACTGAGAGATACTGACCTCTGCCCTAGCCTCTCGTCGGATGGGATTGTGCAAATATTTGCCTCTGCTGGCCTGCAGCATAACACTTAAGAGCATGGACTCTGGAGGCAAACAGACCTGGATTTAAATCCCAGCGCCACCGTGTCTGGCCACACATTTCCTAATTTTTCTAAACTTTTCTTCGTTTACAACACAGCAAGAATGATACCCACCAGGGTGGGTACCACGGGGCAGGGGGCAGGGGGTGGGGCAATAAGCATAAGTGACATGTGTCCCTTGAAAAGAACGGTCCTAGCGTCTCCTTTACCTCCTGCTTTCTGTTGGCAAGATGTGGAGGTGATGGCACAACATCTTCAGCCATGGGGACAAAAGCGACATCCCAGGGGAGTAACCAGCAAGAAGAAAACGAACAGGCCTTGAACTCTTTACTCTTGAATTTTTACACGAGACATAAAAGTATATTTTAAAGAAGAGTCTGTTGAGGGATTATACACAAGCTGAAACAATACCCTAACTAATGCCACGGGCAATGGGCTTCCCTCCCTCAAAGAGTATATTTTTGCTCTCAGGACATTTTCTGAGAAGATACCGCCGCCCTCATCTCCAATTGGCCAGGGATATTAGAGGATCCTATACCAGGCTCTTCTGAGGAAATGCTGTCTGCCTGAACTCTTCCTCAGTGCCTTTGTTGGGCTTTACATCTTGCTGGTACCTGCGGTTGACTGTTAACAAAGATTGTTCAACAGCTCTTTCCAAAGAAAGAGCAGGTTCACAGGGAGTTCTGGACAGACCACACAACACATAACGTGTTGTCCTGTTAGAGTCCCACGCAGAGGGTGGGGCCTCCCCTGCCCCCGACAACCAGCACGTACAGAGTATGTCCTTGCAGCCTCTGGGTTTTCATTACCGCACTTACATTTGCTGAAATTAATCTCATGCCTAACTCTCCCACTAGGTTGTGAGTTTTTTCAAAGATAAAAACAGTGTCTCAGGCCAGTATACAATGCTTAGCATTTAGAAATGCTTAATCATATAAATACTTATTTTTAATTCACTCATAATACCCAACGCCTTTCCTTAGGATAAAGTTATACTGCAAAGGCTGTGACCTCCATCTTCCTCTCGAGTCTGGCTGTGGGCTGAGTCACACACACCTGCCCATCATCCTTACTGGCTCCTTGGCAACTCACTTTTATTCTGTCTGCAGACCACCTTCAGGAGCTTGAGTGGAGGAAACAGAACAAGGATTGAGGAAAGAGGCATTGTGATCTTGAACAGATGTTTTTCCACTTGGGAACCTACAGATAAGGCCCAATAGTCAAAAGTGTGCCCAAAAATGGCAAGATCCAACCTTACGCCGTTCCTATCTTCCTGCCTGTTTGGCCTCAGAGAAGCTTGACTGAGCCCCTTATAGAAGCACAGAATCTCCTCCCCTTGTTGCCAGGGATGTTACTGTCTGGGGAGATAAACACTAGGGAGAATTACAAGCAGGCCTGTGCTGGTGGAAGTCAGCAGGCTGTGTCAGCAAACGGCAAACTGGAAGCCCTGCTGGGTCTGGTTTTGAACTTACTCTTCAGCTGTGATGTAAGAGTGGCCGTGCCTCTTCTTGGGGTAATCATAGATGAAGTGAGCGTCTTCTCTTGGCATCTTGTAGGGTCAGGGCACAGGACACCTAACAGAAGGAGCATGTGGGCATCATTAATTCATCCAAAGCCACCCTATTCATCATCTCATAAAGACCCACAACAGCATCCTCACTAGGTGACCAATATCCATAGCCAGGACCCTTTGGTTTCTCTCTGTGAGGGGATTTGCACCTGCTTCTTTCATTGATGTCAAGGGCTTTAGCAATAGCTCAGGTTTCTAACCCCTCCTACTGACTGAAAATTAAATTCAAAGAAGAAACTACAAATGAAAGCAACAAGACTTTCAAGTTGAGTTATTATTTGGTGAAAAAATGTTCCTCATATGCCTTCAATTTGACTCTGCACCATAAACTTCTAGAGAAAGAAACAAAATGCATTTTTATTGATTCTCTACCTTCCCTGGTCCAGGGCTGTGGCTAACAAAATAAGAGGAGTTATTTTTCTCCAAAGTTATTGTTGGATATCAATCCACAGACAAACAGAGGCTATGATACATAACGTGCATTTCCCAGAGCACCCGTTGCCTGTGCCTCGCGAGGGTGCATGAGGTTGAGCGCTGAGGACAGCATCTTCCAGCCCAGCTTTTCAGCAAAGGAAACCACCTCACACAGGGGCTTCAGCCTGTCCCCAGGCACTCCACCCAAAACAAGCTGAGGAAGCCCAGGACCTGACTTTATCTAACGATGTGTTTCCCTTCCTACTTAAGTCAATTTCTGCTTCTCTCTGGTTCAAGTCCCTTGGCTAGGATTTTTTTTTTTAACTATAACACATACAAATGAACAACAACAAAAAATGTCCATAAACTGCAGTGGCTGTAATTCAAGTACGCTTATTAAAAACCAATAATGGAAGCTCTTTTCCTTATTTTATGTATTTTTCTGCTCTCTTACTGTCCTCATGAATTTCAAAGGTCTGATCCCCATAGAATTATATTAATGAGCTCCAGTTTAAAACAACAGGGAGAGATGAGAGAGAAGAGTGGGGATTTCACCACATGACCCCTTTCCACTGGGACATTTTATGTGTAATTTGCTCTTCCCAGTTGTAAAAAAGAAATTAAAGTCAAACTCACCAATCCTCTCAAGTGAATAATATAGGAGTGAACCCTGTGTTCAAAATGACAGAATGGAATCTTAATTCTTCATTAAATTGTTTCATACATCCCATACCTCAAACTCAGAGCCTTGGCAAGTGCAGCAACAGCAAATGCGCCTCTACTCAGACCAGGAGAAGTGGTTCTTTAAGTGACAAGAGAACACCTCTACCTCAGGGAGGCTGCATCTCCCCAGCAAGCTGCCATCCTGAATAATTGCTTTTCTTCTTGGTAGTCTTGGAGGACTGAGAGAGAATTCAGGAGGAGGGTTTGTGAGCCCTCTGAAGTTGGAGACTGTCAGACGTTGTGGAGAAATGCTGTTGATGTCACACATCAGCGGGGCAATGAGGGTAGGCAGAGGACTTAGCCAGAATTTCCCAAGTCCTATTCTGGGAGAAGAGGACTATGATTATGGCGAGAAGGCAACGCTCTTACCTTCCTTAATGGGAGAGTCCTCTGTCCGCTGGCTGGCCGCGTATATGAAGACTGCTTCTCTGGCTCTTAATCTTTTTGACTTATTTTTTTTCCTGGTTTTGAGTCCCATGATAATCACGGGTTTAGATTTCTGCCGGGGTCGTCTGTAATTGCTAAATTGGCATGAAAGAAACTAACTTTATTCCTTCCTTCAAAAAGTCACAGCTGACTGTGGCCTCTGTTTTCCCCAGTCCCAGTGCTCTCTATCCTAGGGAAGCCATTTATTTTAAATGTTGGTCCCTCCTCCATAGGATTGCCATATCACATGAAATATAGGATGACCAGTTAAATTTGAACTTCAGATAAACAACGAACAGTTTCTTAATACAACTATGTCCCATACAATATTTTTAGGATAAATATGTCCACATATTCTATGGAACATACACTAAAAAAAGTTATTTTTTGTTTATCTGAAATCCACGTTTGTTTTTCTCATGTCAGATAGGTAAGGTGCCCATGTCATTGTAACAAGGTTTGAGGGAGGCACATCTCACACATGAACATGGAAACCCAATCGTCACACTTATGAACCACAAAAGGATCTGAAATCCAAACTAAACTGGGTTCCTTCCCTATTCCCTCCCTCATCACCATCTCAAAGGGTTGAAGAGTCTTTAGGCTCAGGTCTGGAGAGCGTCTAGTCCCAGACTCTCATAATCAAGAAAAGGAAATAGAAAAATCCCTGAAACCTCCTCAGCTGAGCTCCATGAGTTCTCTGTGATGCCTTTGGAGTTAACTGTCCACTGGAGATAGTGGGTTTCCATGCATCTGCAAGGGATAGATGAAATTTTCTTTTTTCAGGTGGAATATGACCTACTTAGACATCAATTAGGTTGGTGCAAAAGTAATTGCGGTTTCCGACCATTAATTTTAAATCATTATAACTAGGCTCAAACACATTTTTTTTTTTTTTCTGAGATGGAGTCTCACTCTGTCGCCCAGGCTGGAGTGCAGTGGCGGGCTCTCAGCTCACTGCAACCTCCGCCTCTCAGGTTCAAGCAATTGTCCTGCCTCAGCCTCCTGAGTAGCTGGGACTACAGGTGCCTGCCACCACACCTGGCAAATTTTTGTATTTTTAGTAGAGGCAGGGTTTCACCATGTTGGCCAGGATGGTCTCGATCTCCTGACCTCATGATCCACCCGCCTCAGCCTCCCAAAGTGCTGGGATTACAGGCATGAGCCACTGCACCCAGCCTCAAACACATCTTTATTAATCAAAATAGGAACCATTACAATGAAGACATTTTTGCTAATGAAAAATAAGTTTGTTTATTCCTGTAGCATACACATTCATGCTTCAGGATTTGATGAACTCTTGGAAAGCATTTTCTGCATCCTGCTGGTTGTGGAAGCATTTTCCCTGCAAAAGTTAAGATGATTGAAGAAGTGGTAGTCGGTTGATGAGAGGTCAGGTGAATATGGCAGATGAGGCAAAAGTTCGTAGCCCAATTTATTCCAACTTTTGAAGCATTGGTTGTGTGACATGTGGTCAGGTGTTGTCATGGACAATTGGGCTTTTTCTGTTGATGAATGCCAGCTGCAGGTGTTGTACTATTCGGTGCAACTCATTGATTTGCTGAGCATGCTTCTCAGATATAATGGTTTCACCGGGATTCAGAAAGCTGTAGTGGATCAGACCAGCAGAGACCACCAAACAGTGACCATGACCTTTTTTCGGTGCAAGTTTGGCTTTGGGAAGTGCTTTGGAGCTTCTTCTCAGACCAACCACTGAGCTGGTCATTGCCAGTTATCATATAAAATCCACTTTTTGTTGTACATCACGACTCGATTGAGAAATTGTTCCTTCTTGTTGTGTAGAATAAGAGAAGACAACATTTCAAAGAGACCATTTTTAAAATTTTCGCTCAGCTCATGAAGCAACCACTAAATGAGCTTTTTCACATTTCCAGGTTGCTTCAAATGCTGAACAACTGTAGAACGATCTACGTTGAGTTCTTCGGCAATTTCTAGTGTAGTTGAAAGAGGATCAGCTTCGATGAGTGTTCTCAACTGGTCGCTGTCAACTTCCAATGGCCAGCCACTACGCTCCTCATCTTCCAGGCTCTTGTCTCCTTTGCAAAACTTCTTGAACCACCACTGCACTGTACATTCGTTAGCAGTTCCAGGGCCAAATGCGTTGTCGATGTTGCAAGTTGTCTCTGCTGCTTTATGACTCATTTTGAACTCGAATAAGAACATCACTCGAATTTGCTTTTTGTCTAACATTTGCATAGTCCAAAATAAACACACAACAAAGAACAAGTGATAAGTCATTAGCAAAAATACATAAAGCGAGAAATGCCCATTAAAATGATGTATAACATAACCACATTTATTTAAGAGTGTATTTAATATCAAACAGCAAATTCCGACAGTGCAAAAATCACAGTTAGTTTTGCACTCACTTAATAATTGACCCCAGAGCTGATTCTGCTTAACATCATGATCTATCTTGGATAGCCCAGAAGCATTTCAGCGGGACACAACAGTCACCTTTGCTAACCAGCTCTCCATAGCCATTGTGAACAAACAAAACAAAGAAAAAAAAAACCCACCCGATTATGACAGTCCTAGCAGCTCAAGACTTAGATTAAATGACCTCTAAGGTCCTTTTTCCCATAATACCTGAGGACCCATTCCTTTCAGATCCTATGATTTTTCTGGTTTCCACTGTGAGCTATGGACAAAAGCTGTCCAGTGTAAGGGCAGTACCAACCCACCGGATACTGGATAGTCACCACTGAAAATGGTAAGGGAGAAAGAAAACAAAGAAGGGTTGATGTCTATTAGGCAAGACAGGGAGAGCCTATCTGTAAAGGAGGGAAAATTTAAACTGAGACCTAAATGGTAAGGAGGAGTCAGCCATGAAAAGATGGAGAGAGAGTATTTCAGAAAGAACAACCGGTTGGAGACCTTGAGGCAGAACAATAGAGCATGACTTAGACTGAGTTCCCAGAGTGGAGGCTATCTCAGGGAATTTTGCACGAAAATTGGGAAGGATATAAGCCTCTGGCGTCAATAGATTTGGGGAGAGCAACTTCAACCTGAATTTCAGGGTGATGCCTGAAAATCCCAGAAAGTCCTAGTGGTGAGTACTACTCTACAAAGAGGGATGCGGTTCTGAGCTGAAAAGTCCATTGCACTGAGCTGGGTTCTACAATAGCCTGGCCCATGGAGGACTGGTGGCAAGACCACAGAGGAGGGAGTACTGACCTCGATCTCAGGGCAAGGTGAAGTTCCCAGGTCTCATTCAAGTTCTCTGGTGATGTGAGCTGACTCGGGGATTGAGTGTGCCCTGGCATTCTTCCAGGGTGGAGACGACAGGCAGCTGGCATCATCCCCTCCCCGAGGATGCTACAGGACCAGACTCAGCACGTTGGGCACACAATGGCCAGTCTGGGAACATGCTCTCCAGCGTGTTTGAGGTTTTTCTTGGTGGGTGGGTTGGGGGACAGTTTCGTTCTGTTGCCCAGGCAGGAATGCAGTGGTGTGATCTTGGGTCACTGCAACCTCCACCTCCTGGGTTCAAGCGATTCTCCTGCCTCAGCCTCCTAAGTAGCTGGGACCACAGGTATGCACCACCATGCCCAGCTAGTTTTTGTATTTTTAATAGAGACAGGATTTTGCTACATTGGCCAGGCTGGTCTCGAACTCCTGACCTCAAGTGGTCCGCCCACCTTTGCCTCCCAAAGTGCTGGGATTACAGACGTGAGCCACCACACCTGGCCCTTGTTTGCTTTTTGAGCTCAACGAGGGAGACCTGACCGGCTCTTTCACAGGCATCCCTTTGGGTCTTGGAGTGGTTTGCAGCTTCTGAGGTGCCTGTCCCTTTCAGGGTTATGTGAACAGGATAAGCTGGCTATCGCTTCTTCAAATAAGGGTTCCCTGGGCATCTCAACCTGAAAATCCTACCACATCCTGTTTCCTGGAAGCCCCCTAGAAGGTTCCTCTAAGTAGGCTCTTAGTCTCTGTTCTTGAGCTGGCCTCGGGCCTCAGAGTCCACACCAAAGCCAGCCCAAGCCAGGCCCAACCTGCCTTCACTTTCAACACTTCCAAGTAGCTTCCTTTTCTCCCCTGGCAGTATAGTCCCAAACTAACAACAGGAGCTCTACAGTCCACACCACCTGCACTTCATCTCTTCGGTGTGTGTGACCTTGGGCGAGTCACAAACCTCCGAAAGCCCCAGTGCATGCATCTGAAATGAAAGTGATAATAGCAGCATCTGCTTCATAGGTTCATGGTGAGAGTTAAACGAGATCCTGTTAGAAGTGCTTGGTACAGCACCTGGCACAGAATATGCCTAGCAACAATAGTGTGAACTGTTACTGTGAGGCAGCTCAGATGGCATGGCCCCTGCCCCAGCCCCCACACCAGCCCCAGGGTTAGGATTTGTACCTGTTACACCTCGCTGGCCACTGACTGGTTCTCTGCTGCCACCTAGTGGGCTTGGCCTCCTGGCACCGCAGGCCCACCTCATGAAGGGGCCAGAGATGCCGCTTTGGCATCTGCTTACAGTGCTCAGGAGCCAGAATCCTCTTGACTCATCCTGCTTGGGGCTTAGGCCCTCTTTAGTGCTCCCCACAACATTGTGAGCTTTTGCTCTCTCACACACTCCGCAGAGGTATTGCTATAAACGAGGGTTGATATCCGGCTGCTCGGGCTTCCCCTTTCGGTCCCCACTAGGGGAACATCCACTATGTTCCCTTTTGGGAAGGCTACAAGCCCTTGGCTCAATAGATTTGGGGAAAGCAACTTCTACCTGAACTTCAGGGTTATGCCTGAAAATCCCAGAAAGTCCTGTTGCCCTTTCACGGGAGGAGCTGAACAAACAGAACTGGCTCTTCAGAAGGCAGAGAAGGCAAGGCCACATCCCAGTCACTACTGAGTCCTCACTCCCTATGCCTCACAGGTGCCTTGAATCCCAGCTCTCATTATTATCTGTGAGACCTTGAGCAAGTTAATTAACCTTTCTGAGCTATTCTGTCTTCACCTGCAACATAGGAATAGAGAATAATTACAGAACTGCTGTGAGAATTAAATGAGATAACACATGGGCCGGGCGTGGTGGCTAAATGCCTGTAATCTCAGCACTTTGGGAGGCCGAGGTGGGCAGATCACCTGAGGTCAGGAGTTCAAGACTAGCCTGACCAAAACGGAGAAAACCCGTCTCTACTAAAAATACAAAAAATTAGCCAGGCATGGTGCCGCATGCCTGTAATCCCAGCTACTCAGGAAGCTGAGGTAGGAGAATCACTTGAACCCGGGAAGTAAAGGTTGCAGTGAGCTGAGATCGAGCCATTGCACTGCAGCCTGGGCAACAAGAGTGAAACTGAAAAAAAAAAAATGAGATAACGTATGTCAACTCATCTAGCATAGTGCCTGGCAAGTGGTTCATTGAGAAAGGCTAGTGCTTCTGCGAATTCCCTGTGGATGTACAAACAGCTCAGAGGGGGTGCCCAGTCCTTGGGGTGAGCCTATGAACTCATGGCCATGGCTAATTGTTAATCAGCTAACAAGCGCTTGCTGTGACGTAAAGAGACCCAGGACAGAGAGGTTCTGATGGTGAGGGGATAGCGGGGAGGTAGAGAAGGGAATAGAATCGAGGCATGGCGAGGCAGGGGTCAAAAGGGGAAGCCCCAGCAGCCAGGAGGGTGGAGGAACTGGAGGACCACAGGGGCTTCCTCCTCCCTCAGACACCCGAGTTCCCCGGCTTTATTAGGAAAGGGGTTCCAGGTGAACACGGGCACAGAGCTGGCTGAAGTGTTGAGAACATGGCCCAAGGCTCACAGGTGAGCAGAGAAGAGCACCAGTAAATCAAAAACGTGGTAAATCCCACGGCCATTTGTGACTAGTCACAGGAAGGTTGAGATTACAGGAACGGATTGAATGACCTTTGGGGTGGAAAAATATTGAAGAGTCAACACCAGGGATCACTACAATATCCAATAATGCTAGAGCCACCCCAGATTCTTGTCTAGGGTACAATGGGGGTATTGGTACAGAAGAGACTTGAGAGGAAGATGGACTGTGTTTGTGTCTGGAAGGTAAGTAGGGGTCACCTTCATAGGCATGAGATGAAGGCCAGGCCAGTGGAGGTTAAGTAAGCATTCACCAACCATAACTTGGGGTGAGGACGGGAAGGTGACATCCCAGTGGGTTAGGGCTCAGGGCCCCAGAACGGTCTGGTGAGCTTCGGGGAATTGTGAGTCATTCCATATGGCTGGAGCGCCAAGTGCAAGAAAGGGAGTGGCAGGCCTGAGACCCCAGTCCTGGGCGCCACAGGGCCTGGAATACCACTCTGAGCCTTTGGACTGATCTTGCAGGCTGTGTTGAGTCACAGAACGATTTCAAGCAGGGAAAAAAGCGAGTTGACCAGACTTGCAGTAAATCTATTTTCCCGTGTCATGAAGATATTTACCTCCCAGGTGGCCATGAGGATTACCTGTGTTATTGTGCGTGAAAACATTGTGTAAACTGTAAATCATACCAGTGTGAGATCTAGAAGCAGCAGCTTATACCTGAATGGCAGGTCTCTGGATTGGTGCTATGAAAGGGCAAAAAGGAGAGAGCCTGCACTCTGGGTTCTCATTTTGATTTAAATGCTTGCTCCAGCATTGACTGGCCATGTGTTTTTGGTGTGTAAGACTGTCAACATCAGTCTCTTTATCTGCAAAATGGAAACCTAGTAATTCTTTCTCTCAGGGAGGGTGGGGCCTAGTGTGTCTGGCATGGAGCAAACCCTTGTGTCAGTCCAGGTTCTTTGGTTGTGAACAACAGAAACTCTGGCTACTTAAAAAAATTAATGGGAGGTTATGAAGGTGTCCCCAAAACTATAGAAAAATATGAGCAAGCCTGTCCTTAAGAACGAATAGCGGGTGGGTGCAGTGGCTCATGCCTGTAATCCCAGCACTTTGGGAAGCCGAAGTGAGAGGATTGCTTGAGTCCAGCAGTTCAAAACCACCCTGGGCTTGGTCAGAGAGAGAGAGAGTGAGAACCTGTCTGTACAAAAAAAATAAAATTAGCCAGGCATGTTGGTGCGCACCTGTGGTCACAGGTACTCAGGAGGCTGAGGTGAGAGGATCACTTGAGCCCACTAAAATGAGGTTGTAGTGAGCCATGATTGCACCACTACACTCCAGCCTGTGTGAAAGAGCAAGACCCTGTCTCAGAAAAAAAAGAAGAAGAAGAAGGAATAGGATGAAGTTGTTTTGTGGGATACAGGTAGCAAGAATTCATGGATGACCTTCCAGGTTGCTGCCACCAGAATGAAATCAGCTTTGTTCATGTTCATCTTTGTCTGTGTACAAGTTCAGCCTCCTTGGAGAATCTTGCATCGAACTAAATAATACACAGAGAGAGGTTCTCTAAAACAAAAGATGTTTATTTAGGAATAAAGCATTGCAATGGTAATGTGCCATAGCAAACTATGCGCGTATTTGGGGAAGTAAAGGAAGACAAGGGTTTTTTGTTTTTTTTTTTAATACTTTAAGTTCTAGGGTACATGTGCACAACGTGCAGGTTTGTTACATATGTATACCTGTGCCATGTTGGTGTGCTGCACCCATTAACTCGTCATTTACATTAGGTATATCTCCTAATGCTGTCCCTCCCCCTCACCCCCACCCCACAACAGGCCCCAGTGTGTGATGTTCCCCTTCCTGTGTCCAAGTGTTCTCATTGTTCAATTCCCACCTATGAGTGAGAACATGCGGTGTTTGGTTTTTTGTCCTTGCGATAGTTTGCTGAGAATGATGGTTTCCAGCTTCATCCATGTCCCTACAAAGGACATGAACTTATCCTTTTTTATGGCTGCATAGTATTCCATGGTGTATATGTGACACATATACACCTTTGGGTATATACCCAGTAATGGGATGGCTGGGTCAAATGGTATTTCTAGTTGTAGATCCTTGAGGAATCACCACACTGAGGAAGACAAGGGTTTTTAAAGGAAAAGTGAAGAGGATTACATACTTGTCTTGAAATAATTATTTTGGGCTACAAAGATCAATAACATGGGTGACTTCAGTGTGAGAATGGACAGGCAGTAATTAGGCAGTTGTCCTTGCAGTATTTTTTCTGTAAGGTTGTGATGGCCTTTGTGCAAGGCTGTGGTTTTGCAGTCTTTTGTTATCAGGCATACAAGCATGAGAAGCCTCTTTCATTTGTCAGGGTTCAATTTGTCAGGGTTTTCTTAACATTAGTGACTCCATTTTGATTCTGACTACTTTCACACTTGTTTGGCTAGCTTGGGTCTCATGCAAAATCCTTGCTCAGGCATAAAGTGGCTGGAGGTGCTAAGTGTAAGGGGTGGTATTTAACACCCCATCAAGGCTAAGGCAGCAGGGAAGGAGTAATTCTTCAGGAAGAATCTAGATTGCTGTCACAAAATTAAGAAGTAAGGGATCCCACAGAGACAAAGACAGAGATGCCCTCTACAACATTTGGCAAATGGTGACCATCACAGTTACACAGTACTGGGTTCATTGAGCTAGGATTTTTTTTTTTTTTTTTGAGATGGAGTCTCGCTCTGTCGCCCAGGCTGGAGTGCAGTGGCGTGATCTCGGCTCACTGCAAGCTCCGCCTCCCGGGTTCACGCCTTTCTCCTGCCTCAGCCTCTCCGAGTAGCTGGGACTACAGGCGCCCGCCACCATGCCCGGCTCATTTTTTTGTATTTTTAGTAGAGACGGGGTTTCACCGTGGTCTCGATCTCCTGACCTCGTGATCTGCCCGCCTCGGCCTCCCAAAGTGCTGGGATTACAAGCGTGAGCCACCGCGCCCGGCCTGAGCTAGGATTTGTCCCTGAGAAGCCTTCCTAGTCTTTGCCGTTTCCTAATAAGCACTGTGAGAGGAATGGGGTGGCACATGTAAAAATCCTGCAGGAGACTATGGAAGGCTGCCAGGAGCTCGCCGTTCATATTCTCATTCTACCAGTTACTGCATGACAGTGACATCACCTGTTCATGTCTGACACATCCGCTGGTTCCTGGGCTCTGTGAGGGTGGGGATTACATCTTTCTGAATCTCCATTGCCTGGCACAGAGCCTGCCACATGGTAGAGCCTCAGTGAACTAAACCGTCACTCAGATCTCATCTCTAGTGACTTCCTAGGAAGTAGCACCATCAGAGAAATCAGGATGATATTTCAACACTAAGAACAATTGTCTGTTTCGGTATATTTTTCTGTTTCCAATTTTGAAAGAAATCAGCCTTTCCCTACCCAGTCACCATCACCCTAAGTATCATATCCTTCTTGACAGGTATTGCGCTGACGACTTGATGAAGGTTTACTGATAGGAAAGGGCTTACCCACTGTACACACCCCTTCGATAACTCCTACCAAGCATGGTGTTCAAGGGGCAGAGGGCTCCTGAGGGTCACCCAGGCCCCAGCACCACCTGGGAGGACATCCCTGGTCTCCAAGCCTCCCTCTTCCCTGCTTAGCATCAAAGAACTAAAGGGGTTAGGAAAGTTGTTGAAAGTGATGAGCATTTTAACTATTAGGCTGTGGACCTCCCCTGTGTCTCTGGAGGCACTTTTTCCAGTCTCCCTTCATAGCGGCCAACTCTACAGTCCCACAAGACCTGGTTTCTTAGAGCTGACCGTTTGAGATTCTTATAGTTAGTTTTTCTATTTACAGAGAGAGGCCATTTATAAGGAAGGCATTTAACTGTTTTGAAAGGGGCATTTGACTCTCCCATAAATCCTGCTCATTTCTGTCTCCCTGCTGGTACCCAAAAATACCCAGAAGTAACCCGCAGACCGTAAGTAGTTGAAAAGGGTGTCGGGGGGAAGGATTGTGTATGTGTGAAGCGTGTGAAGGAATAAACCAACCCTTTGACAGAACTTCTTATCCCTGGATGAGTTAGGTGATTTCTTCCACCTTGGGTGAGATCTTATAATTTTAAGAGTAATGGGCCGAGCGTGGTGGTTCACGCCTGTAATCCCAGCACTTTGGACAGCCGAGGCGGGTGGATCATGAGGTCAGGGGTTCGAGACCAGCCCGGTCAACATGGTGAAACCCCATCTCTACTAAAAATACAGAAATTAGCTGGGCTTGGTGGCGCATGCCTGTAATCCTAGCTACTCAGGAGGCTGAGGCAGGAGAATTGCTTGAGCCTGGGAAGCAGAGGTTGGAGTGCGCTGAGATGGCACCACTGCACTCCAGCCTGGGCGACAGAGGGAGACTTCATCCTGGGAGAAAAAAAAAAGAGTAATGTTGGAGGAAAGGGATCAGGTAGAAACTGAAACTGCCCAAGGTCAGGGTCATGTTTCCTAATTTCTTCCTGACCATGTCTGTGTGGGGAAAACTAATTCAGACTTTTTAAGAGCTAAAGAACTTCAGTTTTGTTTGTTTGTTTGTTGTTTTTGTTTGTTTGTTTGAGACACAGTCTCGCTCTGTCGCCCAGGCTCGAGCGCAGTGGCAGGATCTCGGCTCACAGCAACCTCCATCTCCCAGGTTGAAGCAATTCTCTCCTGCCTCAGCCTCCTGAGTAGCTGGGATTACAGCTGTGCGCCATGACGCCCAGCTAATTTTTGTGTTTTTAGTAGAGACAGGGTTTCACCATGTTAGTCAGGCTGGTCTCTAACTCTTCACCTTGTGATCCACCCACCTCAGCCTCCCAAAGTGCTGGGATTTGGCTTGTTTTTTTGTTTGTTTTTAAAGAAAGTTCTGGTGGGGTGTGATGGCTCACACCTGTAATCCCAGCACTTTGGGAGGCCTAGGTGGACAGATCTCTTGAGGTCAGGAGTGAGACCAGCCAGCCCAACATGGTGAAACCCTGTCTCTACTAAAAAAAAAAAAAAAGTAAGCTGGGCATGGTGATGTGCGCCTGTAATCCCAGCTACTTGGGAGGCTGAAGTTGGAGAATCCCTGGAACCCAGGAGGCGGAGGTTGCAGTGAGCTGAGATCGTACCACTGTACTCCAGCTTGGGAGACAGAGCGAGATTCCGTCTCAAAAAGAAGTAAGTTCTACGTAGCATTTTTATCTTGTTACATTAAAAAATAATCCAGTAGAACTGACTTATTATCTGACAGGGAGACCCAAGCTATGGGATTTTCTAGAATTATAGTCAGAGGTTGGATAAATCCATTATCTCTGACATTCTGCAGGTAAATAAGCTAGAACCTAGAGAGGCTGACCATGTGAATCAGATTATCTGGTTCGGTCTCTCTGCATTTCCTTCCAGTGAGTCATCCCTGAGCTCATTTAATTGTTCCAGCCCAGTGTCTGCTTGTCAGTTAATTAAGAGAAGCTTCATGGGCCCGAGCATGATTTCTTAAAGAGCCAGCGGCGGCCGCCAGAACAGTGTGGGTGGTCATCAAGGGACAGGTTCCTTTGGGGCTGCTGGCATTGGAGATTGGGATTGGGTTGATCATAGGTCAACCAACACTTTAGGGATGGAAAAGAGGCAAGGTCTCAAGGGGACAATGCCTGCCAGCTGCCAGCTGTGCGGGGGCCGCAACTCCCATCAGGCTTTGATGTGTTTCTTTTTTCTCTTTTTCTTTCTTTCTTTTTTTTTCTTTTTTTTTTTTCTGAGACAGTCTTTTTTTATTTTTTTATTTTTTATTATTATACTTTAGGTTTTAGGGTACATGTGCACAATGTGCAGGTTTGTTACATATGTATCCATGTGCCATGTTGGTGTGCTGCACCCATTAACTTGTCATTTAGCATTAGGTATATCTCCTAATGCTGTCCCTCCCCCCTCCCCCCAACCCCCAACAGTCCCCGGAGTGTGAAGTTCCCCTTCCTGTGTCCATGAGTTCTCATTGTTCAAATCCCACCTATGAGTGAGAACATGCAGTGTTTGGTTTTTTGTCTTTGCCATAGTTTGCTGAGAATGATGTTTTCCAGTTTCATCCATGTCCCTACAAAGGACACGAACTCATCATTTTTTATGGCTGCATAGTATTCCATGGTGTATACATGCCACATTTTCTTAATCCAGTCTATCGTTGTTGGACATTTGGGTTGGTTCCAAGTCTTTGCTATTGTGAATAGTGCCGCAACAAACATACGTGTGCATGTGTCTTTATAGCAGCATGATTTATAGTCCTTTGGGTATATACCCAGTAATGGGATGGCTGGGTCAAATGGTATTTCTAGTTCTAGATCCCTGAGGAATCGCCACACTGACTTCCACAATGGTTGAACTAGTTTACAGTCCCACCAACAGTGTAAAAGTGTTCCTATTTCTCCACATCCTCTCCAGCACCTGTTGTTTCCTGACTTTGTAATGATCACCATTCTAACTGGTGTGAGTTGGTGTCTCATTTTGGTTTTGATTTGCATTTCTCTGATGGCCAGTGATGATGAGCATTTCTGCATGTGTTTTTTGGCTGCATAAATGTCTTCTTTTGAGAAGTGTCTGTTCATGTCCTTCGCCCACTTTTTGATGGGGTTGTTCGTTTTTTTCTTGTAAATTTGTTTGAGTTCATTGTAGATTCTGGATATTAGCCCTTTGTCAGATGAGTAGGTTGCAAAAATTTTCTCCCATTCTGTAGGTTGCCTGTTCACTCTGATGGTAGTTTCTTTTGCTGTGCAGAAGCTCTTTAGTTTAATTAGATCCCATTTGTCAATTTTGGCTTTTGTTGCCATTGCTTTTGGTGTTTTAGACATGAAGTCCTTGCCCATGCCTATGTCCTGAATGGTATTGCCTAGGCTTTCTTCTAGGGTTTTTATGGTTTTAGGTCTAACATGTAAGTCTTTAATCCATCTTGAATTAATTTTTGTATAAGGTGTAAGGAAGGGATCCAGTTTCAGCTTTCTACATATGGCTAGCCAGTTTTCCCAGCACCATTTATTAAATAGAGAATCCTTTCCCCATTGCTTGTTTTTGTTAGGTTTGTCAAAGATCAGATAGTTGTAGATATGCGGCATTATTTCTGAGGGCTCTGTTCTGTTCCATTGATCTATGTCTCTGTTGTGGTACCAGTACCATGCTGTTTTGGTTACTGTAGCCTTGTAGTATAGTTTGAAGTCAGGTAGTGTGATGCCTCCAGCTTTGTTCTTTTGGCTTAGGATTGGCTTGGCAATGCGGGCTCTTTTTTGGTTCCATATGAACTTGAAAGTAGTTTTTTCTAATTCTGTGAAGAAAGTCATTGGTAGCTTGATGGGGATGGCATTGAATCTATAAATTACCTTGGGCAGTATGGCCATTTTCACGATATTGATTCTTCTAACCCATGAGCATGGAATGTTCTTCCATTTGTTTGTATCCTCTTTTATTTCATTGAGCAGTGATTTGTAGTTCTCCTTGAAGAGGTCCTTCATATCCCTTGTAAGTTGGATCCCCAGGTATTTTATTCTTTTTGAAGCAATTGTGAATGGGAGTTCACTCATGATTTGGCTCTCTGTCTGTGATTGGTGTACAAGAATGCTTGTGATTTTTGCACATTGATTTTGTATCCTGAGACTTTGCTGAAGTCGCTAACAGCTGAAAGAGATTTTGGGCTGAGACAATGGGGTTTTCTAGATATACAATCATGTCATCTGCAAACAGGGACAATTTGACTTCCTCTTTTCCTAACTGAATACCCTTTATTTCCTTCTCCTGCCTGATTGCTCTGGCCAGAACTTCGAGCACTATATTGAATAGGAGTGGTGAGAAAGGGCATCCCTGTCTTGTGCCAGTTTTCAAAGGGAATGCTTCCAGTTTTTGCCCATTCAGTATGATATTGGCTGTGGGTTTGTCATAGATAGCTCTTATGATTTTGAGATACGTCCCATCAATACCTAATTTATTGAGAGTTTTTGGCATGAAGTGTTGTTGAATTTTGTCAAAGGCCTTTTCTGCATCTATTGAGATAATCATGTGGTTTTTGTCTTTGGTTCTGTTTATATGCTGGATTACATTTATTGATTTGCGTATGTTGAACCAGCCTTGCATCCCCGGGATGAAGCCCACTTGATCATGGTGGATAAGCTTTTTGATGTGCTGCTGGATTTGGTTTGCCAGTATTTTATTGAGGATTTTTGCATCAATGTTCATCAAGGATATTGGTCTGAAATTCTCTTTTTTGGTTATGTCTCTGCCAGGCTTTGGTATCAGGACAATGCTGGCCTCATAAAATGTGTTAGGGAGGATTCCCTCTTTTTCTATCGATTGGAATAGTTTCAGAAGAAATGGTACCAGATCCTCCTTGTACCTCTGGTAGAATTTGGCTGTGAATCCATCAGGTCCTGGACTCTTTTTGGTTGGTAAGCTATTGATTACTGGCACAATTTCAGAGCCTGTTATTGGTCTATTCAGAGATTCAACTTCTTCCTGGTTTAGTCTTGGGAGGGTGTATGTGTCAAGGAATTTATCCATTTCTTCTAGATTTTCTAGTTTATTTGCGTAGAGGTGTTTGTAGTATTCTCTGATGGTAGATTGTATTTCTGTGGGATCGGTGGTGATAACCCCTTTTTCATTTTTTATTGCATCTATTTGATTCTTCTCTCTTTTCTTCTTTATTAGTCTTGCTAGCGGTCTATCAATTTTGTTGATCTTTTCAAAAAACCAGCTCCTGGATTCATTAATTTTTTGAGGGGTTTTTTGTGTCTCTATTTCCTTCAGTTCTGCTCTGATTTTAGTTATTTCTAGCCTTCTGCTAGCTTTTGAATGTGTTTGCTCTTGCTTTTCTAGTTCTTTTAATTGTGATGTTAGGGTGTCCATTTTGGATCTTTCCTCCTTTCTCTTGTGGGCATTTAGTGCTATAAATTTCCCTCTACACACTGATTTGAATGTGTCCCAGAGATTCTGGTATGTTGTGTCTTTGTTCTCGTTGGTTTCAAAGAACATCTTTATTTCTGCCTTCATTTCGTTATGTACCCAGTAGTCATTCAGGAGCAGGTTGTTCAGTTTCCATGTAGTTGAGCGGTTTTGAGTGAGTTTCTTAATCCTGAGTTCTAATTTGATTGCACTGTGGTCTGAGAGACAGTTTTTTATAATTTCTGTTCTTTTACATTTGCTGAGGAGAGCTTTACTTCCAACTATGTGGTCAATTTTGGAATAGGTGTGGTGTGGTGCTGAAAAGAATGTATATTCTGTTGATTTGGGGTGGAGAGTTCTGTAGATGTCTATTAGGTCCACCTTGTGCTGAGCTGAGTTCAATTCCTGGATATCCTTGTTAACTTTCTGTCTCGTTGATCTGTCTAATGTTGACAGTGGGGTGTTAAAATCTCCCATTATTATTGTGTGGGAGTTTAAGTCCCTTTGTAGGTCACTCAGGACTTGCATTATGAATCTGGGTGCTCCTGTGTTGGGTGCATTTATATTTAGGATATTTAGCTCCTCTTGTTGAATTGATCCCTTTACCATTATGTAATGGCCTTCTTTGTTGAGGTAGAGTCTTGCTCTGTTGCCCTTCCCAGGCTGGAGTGCACCATCACACCCGGCTAATTTTTTTATTTTTAGTAGAGGTGAGGTTTCACCATGTTGGCCAGGCTGGTCTTGAACTCCTGACCTAAAGTGATCTGCCCACCTCGGCCTCCTAAAGTGCTGGGATTATAGGCGTGAGCCACCGCACCCAGCCTGCTGTGTTTCTTGATGCTTTTTTGTATTTTTCTGGAAGTCCCTCTGATGTTTAGCAACATCTTTGTAATATTTCAGCCAGCATCAGCTCTACTGTGACTTTTAATGAGGTGTCAGAACAATGCTGGAAGTAAATAGATGGCAACAGCAGAGAGTAAAGTGAGAACTCCATGGGGAAGGAGAAACCGTCAGGAGAGGCAGGAGCTCTGGCATGAACCATCTCTCGGCCCAGAATCTCCTTCCAAGTTGAAGCTTCAGGAGTTTGGGTTCTTCCAGGGTATATTATTGGTCCAATAAGATTGGAAAACACTGAACTAAACAAAGTTAAACAGGTTTCTTCATTACAAACTCTTCTAACATCCTTAATCTACTGATATACCTTAAGAATCTTCAAGAGAAGACAATTGCATTGCCAGCAGAGTTTCTTGAACTATTTAATTATGAAGAAAGAGTTTGTTGGCTTTGGTGCTCTAAGAAACACTCTTTGGGCCACATCATTATGAAGAGTCATTATAGATCCCACCTCTTGTGTGACTGATTGGCCTATTCCTCGAAGTAGTTAACAAAGAGACTAAAATATAATCCCTTTCCACAAGTAACTCAGCCCATAAATATCTACTAAATGCATGTATGCTTACTGAGTGCCAGAAACTGAGCAACGTGATTATTAACATGGATTATTTAATTTTCAAATCCTCACAGCAGCGCTGTCAGGTGTGATTATTATACCCCTTTTACAGAGGAGACTGAGGGTCATGAGTTTAGATAATTTAGGATTACATAAGTAGTAACTGGCAAATGGCCCAACTCGCATTCTTATACATGGTACCTCCCTGAGGGGGACACTTCTCAGGAACTAAACACAGTCCAGCGTAAGATACCTTTTAAGTATGGTTACTCTTCCCCAGGGCCGGTTATTTGTTTAGTAACATTGGTTCCAGGGACTCTCCATGTTGATTATTCGTTAATGTTCTCAAGGGCAGGGACTGACTCATTCACCTTTCCATTATCAGTTTCTGGCACATAGTAGGGACTCAATAGATATTTCTTGAATGAATAAAAATAAATAAATAAATGAAGACACTGATTTATAACTGGTCCTGGTGAAAAATAATTTCTAACAGAGGCATTGCCCAGATCCTTTCAACTAGTCCATAACATTTCTTGAGCTCCTATGATATGCCAAGGACTGGATTCAGTAGTCACCAAAACTTGTTGAGTTGCTGTTTCCCTTTCTGAACCTCTAATATTCTACCTCACATGAACACATGTTTTCGAAGGCAGGCCTTCTTCAGACAATACATGGACAGCCTTAGTCATAAATCCCTTCGTGTATGAATTCCTCTATAGTAAAAATCATATTGATTGCTTAGGGAGGGGGATACTGAGTTAGTGGTTAAGAGTGAGAAGGATAACTCCTCAAATTAAAGAACTGCATGAATGCCTAACACTCAAAGGCTGGGAAGCATAGAAGGTATTTAATAAGTGCTTATTGAATGAATGATGCAGACATGCATGAGGCAAGAATGAGGCAAGCTCTGGGCCCCAAAGACAGAGAAGGAGCAGCTACCTTTTTCTTAGTAGCTTGTTGAGGAAACTGCTTGCTGGCCCCTGCCCAAGCCCATGGTGTAGCCATTGTGCATTCTGCAGGGGACACAGACTGAAATGTGGGGCGCTCACAGTAGAACCCACCTCACACCAAGAGACTCTGCGTGGGCCTTTCCCCTGAGAGATAACTTGAATGCGATGGTAAAATAGAAGCCAGGGGTTCAGGATCAGTCTCTGCAGTTTATTAGCCAGCTGACCCTGGATAAGTTACCTAACCATTCTGAGCCTCAGTTTGCTCAACTGAGAAATGAAGATCGTAATTTTTAATTTAGAATTCTTCTTATTTTTTTAGGTCCTTCCAGACTGCAAAGAAGAGAGGCACACAAATGGTCGCTCAGATGAGGTAGGTAAGTTAATTATTAGGAAGAACAGTACAATTTCATAACTGCTTCCTGGAGACCTGGGACAAGCCCTCTTTTCATTAAGGAGATGAATGTGGCTGGAATGGCAGGATGCCCCCTGCTTTCTCCTTCTGATGCATCTTGTTACCTCTTTATCACTCGCACACAGTCAAAGGAGCTGACTAGGCCAATCGTCACTATCTGGGAAAGAGTGCCCCCACTGGGCAATGTTTCTGCACCAGGTCACCTCATGTCCATAGCTCTCTTTGACTCAGGAAGGGATCCCAGGTCCCGCCAGTTGCAGTCACAGCACTCAAAGAACAGCTGAGTCACCTGGAGAGAACAGCCTAAGGCCAGTTTGGCTTTGAGGGTGTATTAGTTTCCTGTGGCTGCTGTAACAAAGTAACAGAAACTGGGTGGCTTAAAACAACACACATTTACTGTCTCACAGTTCTGGAGGCTAGAAGGCCACAGCGTGGTGTCAGCAGGGCCATGCTGTCTCTGAAACCTGTAGGGGAGAATCCTTCCTTCTCTCCTGGCTTCTGCTGGTAGCTGGCAGTCCTGAGCATTCTATGGCTTGTAGGTGCATCACTTGAATTTCCACCTCTGTTGTCACATGGCTGTCTTCTCCCTGTTTCTGTCCTCACATGGCATTCTTCACTCTCTGTGTTTCTGTATCTTGTTATAACGACACCAGTCATATCAGATTACCTTACTCCAGTAGGACCCCATGTTAATTACACCTACAACTACCCTAGTTCCAAATAAGGTCACATTCTGAGGTCCAGGGGGTTAGGACATCAACATATTTTGATGGACACAATTCGACCCATAACAGAGGTTCACAAACTGTCCTCATGGCACCTCTCCAGCAGTGCCATGGTGAGTGTTACATGAGAGGCTACACATGCCTACCATGATGTCACATAAAATTGTCTTCCTGTTCAATGGGTCTCAAAATGTAGTCCTCGATAGGTAGCAGCAACAGCCCCTAGGGACTGGTTAGAAAAACACCCTCAGGCCCCACCCCGGACCTACTGAATCAAAAACTCAACCATCAGTATTTTCACAAGCTCTGCAGGTAATTCCAACACAAGCTAAAGATTGAAAACCATGCAGTCTCTGACCTGGACAGAAGTACAAGCTGATAGAGAAAAGTCCCTGAAAAGTGAATCCCAACTGGGAAGCTCACGCACAGCTTCCCAGCGAAGATATGAGAAAGATCCCACACCCAGGGCTTCTGCTCCCCCGGCCCCATGGCCCCTCTGAGAAGCCACTGCTTGCTGCCACAGACTCGCTGCTCCCTTGTTCATGGCCTCTCTTGCTTTTTCCTTTCCTCCAGTTGACAGTAAGCCTCCCTCTGAAAGGGATGCCGGCAAACTCAAGCCACATCGAGTACGGCCAAGAGATCTTTATTGGAGAGGTTGAGGTCAGGTCGCACAGGGGAGAGAGAGAGAGAGAGCTGTTGGGTGGAGTAATTTATAGCCCCCAGGGCTATATGGGCACTGATGATTGGATGGGGGGCAGGCCTGAAGGGAGGAGTAGGAGGTGCCTTCTTTTATTGGGTCTCATTTGGCGGGCCGACGTAGTGCTGGGTGAAGAAGAACCCGGAACCAGCGCCATCTTTTGGTGCCTTGCGTCACCTAACACCCTCCCTGAGATCTGTTTTTTAATTTAAAAATTTTTAGAGATAAGTCTCACTCTGTCACCCAGGCTGGAGTGCAGTGGTGTGATCATAGCTCACTGCAACCTCAAACTTGTGGGCTCAAGCAATCCTCCGGCCTCAGCCTGCTGAGTCTCTGTGACTACAGGTATGCACCACCATGCTGGGCCTACTGTTTTTTAAAAATTTTGCAGAGAGGGGATCTCGCTATGTTGTCCAGGCTGGTCTCAAACTCCTTTGCCTCAAGCAACCCTCTTGTCTTGGTCTCTCAAAGTGTTGGAATCACAGGCATGAGCCACGTGCCCAGCCCTTTCCTGAGATCCATACTTGGCTTGTGGCTAGATGAGACGTCATTTCATGGGCCTTTTCTCATCACAGACCTCCCCAAGCAAGTTTTGCCCTCCTCTAACTCCTCTCCCCACCTGGGGTAGGGGTGTTCCAAGCCCCACTCTCAAGCAGAAGTAACCTCCACCAGTCCAGGCTCGACCAAGTCACTGAGCCCCTTCCTTTAGCCTTGGGGACTCCTTCCTTCCCTTTTCCTTCAAGGCAATGTCTTTCCCCCAAAGACTCTGGGTCATCTTTCCTTTCCCTCTTCCAACTATATACAGTCAGTCCAGAAGCAGATGTTTTGGGAATTTATTTGTTTTGTTTGGGTATTTTACTGCAGAGATGGGAAATTTTTCATTTTATGCTATTCTTTTCTTCATTTGCATCTGCATACCTTAGTGTGAGAGAGAGAGTGTGTGTGTGTGTGTGTGTATGTTTAACCCTCAACATGCTTTTTTCTATTCTCTCACTCAAAACAGCAGTCATCAACACAGAAGACTTCTGTGACCACGTGTAAGAAGTGTTTCTCTCCACCACCAAGCAAGCAATCAAGTCTGCGGTGGACACCCACTGGGTGGCTCCAATTCACCTCCAACACTATCTACCTGGAGATAGCGTCAGATCCCACAGGTTGAGGGCTCTGTCCCCAAGGCTGGCCCCCACCGCTGCTGGACACCAGCTGATTATAAAGGATATTACAGATGAAGAGATGCATAGGGTGAGGTATGGAAAAAAGAGCGTGGACCCTCCGTGCCCTCCCTGGGCCCACTGCCCTCCAGGAATCTCCAGGTCTTCAGCTACTAGGAAGCTCCCCAAACCTTGTCCTCTTGGGCATTTTGTTTTGGTTTTGGTTTTGCTTTTTTTAGAGAAGGGGGTCTTGCTGTGTTACCCAGGCTGGCCTTGAACTACTGTCGCAGCGACCCAAGCTCCCACGTAGCTGGGATTACAGGTGCATGCCAAGCACACAGCTTCTCTTGGGCCTTTTATGGAGACATCACTGGAAAGGCATGATTGACCACCATGTAGAAATGTGATTGGACCAAAAGGGTAGGATCTCATAGGAATAGACTGAGTGGGGAAACTAAGCAAGGCCTGTCCAGATTATTTTTGGTCTGTCTGTGTAGCATTCCTTCCTCCAGGGTAGGGGACAGGACCCTCTCTGGCGGATGAAGGGAGGGCAGGAAAAGGTCAGAGAGAGAGATTCTGTTTCCTGAGGCCTGCTTCAGAGACCTAAAGTGTCCCAACATTATAACAAAAGATTGTAACAAGGGCTATGGGAGTTATGCACCAGGAACTGTGGACGAAGACCAATATATATCTATCATAATATCACACTTACCCATGTCATTTCCTCTCTCAGAAGAACTTCTTCTAACATTTCTAGCAAGGCAGGTCTGCTGGTGACAAACTCCCTAAATTTTTGTTTGTCTGAAAAAGTCTTTTTTTCTCCTTTACTTTCGAAGGATAATTTCACAGGTCATAGACTTCTAGGTTGGTGTTGGGTTTTTTTCCTTCTCCTCTCAACTCAACACTGTTTCAAGCCATTCTCTTCTTAATTGAATGGTTTCTTTTCTTTTTTTTCCTACTTTTTTAGAGACAGGGTCTCACAGTGTCACCCAAGCTGGAGTGCAGTGGCACCATCATAGCTCACTGCAGCCTTGAACTCTTGGGCTTATGCAATCCTCCCACCTCAGCTTCCAGATTAGCTGGGACTACAGGTATGCACCACCAAGCCCAGCTAATTTTTAAATTTTTTGTAGTGACGGAGTCTCACTATGTTGGCTAGGCCAGTCTCAAACTCCTTGGCTCAAGTGATCCTCCCACCTCAGCCTCCCGAAGTGCTGGGAATGCAGGCACGAGCCACCACACCTGGCCAATTGCATGCTGTCTAAAGAGAAGTCAGATGTAATTCTTATCTTTGCTCCTCCATGTACTAAGTTGTTTTCTCATCTGGCTTCTTTCAAGATTTTTTCTTTATCTTTTATTTTCTACAGTTTGAATATAATATGCTAAATGTGGGAGTTTCTTGGCATTTATCTTGCTTGATGTTCTCTGAGCTTCCTGGATCTGTGGTTTGGTGTCTGGTATTAATTTGAGGGAAATTATCAGTTATTATCTTTTGTTTGTTTGTTTTTGGTTTTGTTTTGTTTTTCTAAACAGGTTCTTTCTCCGTTGCCCAGGCTGGAGTGTAATGGCGTGATCTCAGCTCACTGCAACCTCTGCCTCTCGGGATCAAGCAACTCTCTCTCTTGTGCCTCAGCCACCGAAGTGGCTGGGATTGCAGGCATGCGTCACCATGCCCAGCTAATTGTTTTTGTATTTTTAGTAGAGATGGGGTTTCGCCATGCTGGCCAGGCTGGTCTTGAACTCCTGACTTCAAGTGATCCCCCCACCTCAGCCTCCTGAAGTGCTGGGATTACAGGCCTGAGCCATCATGCCTGGTCTCAGTTATTGTTGTTTTAAATATTTCTCCTCTTCCTTTCTTCTTTTCCTTTTCTTCTGGTATTCCCATTAAATGAATATTATATGTTTTGTAGTTGTCCCACTATTCTGTCCTGGGTTTTTGTTTTGTTTCTTCCGTCCTTTCTCTCTTTGCTTTTCAGTTTTAGGCGCTTCTATGGACATAATCCTCAAGCTCAGAGATTCTTTCTTCAGCCATGCCCAGCCTATCAAAGGCATTCTTCATTTCTGTTGCAGTGTTTTTGAGCCTAGCATTTATTTTTTTATTCTTTCTTAGATTTTCCATCTCTCTTCTTACAGCACCCATCTGCTCTTGCATGTTGTTTACTTATTCCATTCGAGCTCTTAGCATATTCGTCATAGTTGTTTTAAATTCCTGGCCTCACAATGTTCTAAATTCCTGGCCTGATAATGTTCCTGGTGTAATAATGTTGTCTGATAATTTCAGCATTTTTGCCATATCTGAGTCTGGTTTTGATGCTTGCTCTCCCCCTTTGAACAGTATTTTTTTCCTTGTAACTTTTTGCCTTGTAATTTATGTCTTATAATTTTTTATTGAAAGGCAGGCATGACGTACTAGGTAGACAGGCCTTTAGTGGTGTGATGTGAGGTGTGGGGGTAGCATTCTATAGTCCTATGATTGGGTCACAGTCTTTTAGGGAGCCTGTGCATCAGGGCTGAGAACTTTATAAGGGCTCCTCAGTTTCCCCTCCACCCCTTACATGAGACAGAATGGGAAAAGAGGCTGGAGCTGGATATTTCCCTTCCCTGGGTCAGCTCTAAGTAAACCTCGATAGGGTAGATCCTGGTAAAATAGTTTCTCTTGGGGCAGGCCTTGTTAAGCGGGACCAGAATGCTCTGGTATATTTCAAAATGGTTCCTTTTCCTTCCTTCCTCCAGGAACATAAAGGGATTTTCCCTGTCTTCACTCTGAGAACATGGTAGAGCTCCAGAAGGTAAACTCACAAAAGTGTTTTACCTATAACTGGGTCCCTGGGGCTCTTAAATCTCAGACTTGTCATTGCCAAACCTCCAGCCATTCATTCGTTAATCATAGAGCAGGTTATTCCTGCAGTGACACTGGCTCTCAGAGGTTTCTGCTTGTGGGTTTCTGCTCCAGTAAGTTTGGATTCTCATTATCTGCCTGTCTGTCTCTAATTTGGGGGGCAGTAGTTTGTCCTGTGACCTCACTTCCTTGACAGATCTAGGACGAGTTATTTTTTCAGTTTGTTTAGCTTTTTACTTGTTGCCAGGATGAAGTGATGACTTCCATGCCCTTTACATGCCAGACTGAAAACTGGAAGCCTCTCCTGCTCTTTGGAAGGATAATTTCACTCGGTACAGGATCCTAGGCTGATGGTTCTTGTTTTTTAACACTGTAAAAATTTCACCTTATTCTTCTTTTTTTTTTTTTTTTTTTTGAGACGGAGTCTCGCTCTTGTCACCCAGGTTGGAGTGCAGTGGCACAATCTCGGCTCACTGTAACCTCTGCCTCCCAGGTTCAAGCAATTCTCCTGCCTCAGCCTCCTGAGTAGCTAGGACTACAGGCACCCGCCACCACGCCCAGCTAATTTTTGTACTTTTAGTAGAGACGAGATTTTGCCATGTTGGCCAGGCTGGTCTCGAACACCTGACCTCAGGTGATCCACCTGCCTTGGCCTCCCAAAGTGCTGGGATTACAGGCGTGAGCCACCACACCCGGCCTATTCTTTTTTTTTTTTTTTTTTTTTTTGAGACATAGTCTCACTCTGTTGCCCAGGCTGGAGCGCAATGGCATGATCTCGGCTCACTGCAAACTCTGCCTCCCGAGTTCAAGCAATTCTCCTGCCTCAGCCTCCCAAGTAGCTGGGATTACAGGCACCCACCACCATGCCCAGCTGATTTTTGTATTTTTAGTAGAGATGGGGTTTCACCATGTTGACCAGCTGGTCTCAAACTCCTGACCTCAGATGATCCACTCACCTCAGCCTCCCAAAGTGCTGGGATTACAGGTGTGAGCCACCACACCTGGCCTCACCTTATTCTTGATTCTGATTATTCTTCATGTGTAACCATGGACAAGCCTTTTCTTCTCCTTCGGTCTCAGCTCCTTTATTTGTAAGGTGGGTAGATCTGGTGGAAAGGGTTGAAATCTATGGTCTCCAAGGGTCCTTCCAGCTCTAATATTCTTTGATTCAATCATGCAACTGTACAACAACCACACAGGGTTTGACGTTTCAGCTAATACCAGTCTGTGGCTACTGGTGTGAGCCTGTCACATGCCCTCCTGGCCCACTGCCAATCACAGCATGTTGTTGCTTACAGAGGTCATGGTAGGCAGTCCTTGCAATGAAGTGTTCATCCATGTTTGGCCAGTCTTCAAAAAAATACCAACCCCTGAGAAAGCAGAGAGCCTACAACCTGAACGCTAATGCCTGTGCTCAAGAAGGAAACTTCCGTGGCAACAAAAAGCACAGCAAAACGGTGTCCCAACGAAGCTCTTCTGAATTCAACACCGTTTGAAAGTACTCCATTCCCCTAGCAACTTTTTTTACTTAAAAAAAAGCAGGAGCTGTTTTTTAAAATGATATAAGAGCATTATACTGAAGAAAGCAATGCAATATTTTGTCAAATAGCATTGGTATGATTGTGACTGTCATGTCTGATCAACTGATTCTAAGGAGAACTCTATCCTGTGCAGAATGCTGGCACGCTACTTAAAGCTGATTGAGAGGATGACATGCCCAGGACTGGCAAGATCCCCTGGTTTGGACTTCTCGCTTGATCCCAAAATATTCCATTTTTAACACAGCAATTTGGCAATGTGTCTCAAAAGCCATTCTGGATAGTGATGAAGAGTGATGAAGAGTTGGACAGATATTTGGCTAGGACTCCCAGCCTTCTTCTACCACAGGTACAGGAGGAAGATATGCACTAGGGACACTCTAGGCAAAAGCACAGCATTTCTTATTGACTCGTTTTGGCCCCACATCTCCGTGTGAAAGCTTCAGGTTGTTGAGCTGGGCTGCACCTTATGGAAGCTCACAGTGCTAATTGTATACCTCTGAGCGGAGGCTTAGACCTTCTACTGGCTGCCTTCACCCTTGTCCCCAAGGTCCATACTTGAATCTCTTTGTCCTAGAGGACTCACCAACCTGAAAGCAGGAAGAAACAGAGAGACAATCTAAAAGAATGTTCCTCCCTAAGTCCTCGAGCAAAACCAGAACAAAGGCTCCCACGCCTAGACTCTTCCACAGCGTGGGCAGGTAGCGCCCCTAGTGGGAGGCAGCAGCCCCAGGTCCATCTTGCCACCTCAGCTTCCTAGAAAACAACACCCAAAAGGCCATGAGCCTTCCCTTCCTCCAGGAACTCGTATCTCCTTTTTCTGAGAGCACTGTCCTGTCCCAACTCCTTGAGGTCAAAGTGGAAGTTTCATATTCTTTGAGAACCTGCCCTCCCAGGGGGTTATTTGGTTGGTCCAGGGCCAGCTATATCCCTGCCCTTCCCATGGTTTGGTCAGATGCCCTTCTTTTGATTACAGAAGATATTTCAGGATTCTTCCAATTGACTCTCCCTTTTGCTAAAGTCATTTGAGACAGGTTTCTAAGATGGCAGGTCAGGAGGCTAAACAGAATCCCCAAAAGTGGGAAGCTGGAGAGAGAGGCCCCCATGTGGACACTAGTGTTTCCAACCTACCATCACTGACACCCTCACCTTTTACCACCATGTCCTGAGAATGATTTTGCATCTGTTCCACTATCTTCACCCCTTCTCCTCCTCATTCCCAAGGGGCCCTGAAAGGGGAGCTTTGAGTCCTTCCTAAGGCAGAAGCAAAACCTCAGTAGCCAGTCCATGTCAGGATTTCAACCTCAGGACATAATCAGAGGTGTACACACATATTGAAGTACAAGTGATCTAGGGCTGCATTCCTGTAGCTGTAAAAACAATTGAAAATAACATAATAATATTTCAAAGAATTATGGTCCATCCATCCAACAGAATGCTTTGCAGCTGTTAAAAATATTTTTAAGGAATATTTAATGACGTGGAAAAATGCTTATGATATACCAAAAGCAGGCCAGGAACAGTGGCTCACCCTTGTAATTCCAGCACTTTGGGAGGCCAAGGCAGGAGGAGTGCTTGTGCCCAGAAGTTCAAGATCAGCCTGGGCAAGATAGTGAGATCTTAGCTCTACAAAAAATTTCAAAAATTAGCCAAGCATGATGGCACACACCTGTTATCTGTGCTACTCAGGAGGCTGAGGTGGGAGGATTGCTCAAGCCCAGGAGGTCAAGGCAGTGAGCCATGATCATACAGCTGCACTCCAGCCTTGGTGTCAGAGTGAGACCCTGTCTCAAGAATAAATAAATAATAAACAAAAGAAATAATATACCAAATTCAGAATATACAATTTAATGTACTTTATAACCTAAATTGTGTCAAGTTATATATTATATATACATAAACAGCCAAAAAGAACCAGACAAAAATGATAATTCTACTTTCTTCGTTATGTTTTCTGTGTTTTCTAATTGTTTATGATTAGCATGGTTTACTTTGGTATTTATTTCGTATTATGTTTTGGCGTAATATTTTATATTAAGTAATGAATGATACTGAAAAGATCAGAACCTTATTAGAGCACGTCTTGCTACGGAAAAATCAGATTTCTTTCTCTGCTGTTTGTGCTTAGCCTTTACCAGAGGGTCATGTGACCAGCAGTAACCGTGAGGCCCCGTTTTCTGCCACGATACTCCCTCCGTGCTCTCGGGTTGTCTGAATCCCTGGAATGCTGGGCCAGTTGCCTCAGCGGGGGCTGACATTCCAACCCCCAGGGCAGGGTTGTTTCTTTAGCTGGCTGGTGGCTTTTGGTACCAAACAAGTAACTTTCCTTTCCCATGAACTTGTCTGCAGTCCCAAACAACTTGAGATAACTCTGCTGACCCTGTTACCTGCTTTATTCCAGCTTTTGTTCCAGCTAAGGCGGGGAGCCTATAGATTCCTGGGGTCCCACAGAGGTGACACAGCAATGAGAGAGCTGGTGATGTCTCATATTCATGACACAACTTTGCCTGGATTCACAAGTGTGGCTACACAGGGAGCACAGAGACCAAGGGTTGAGGAGCCAAAGTTCTCGGCCTCCCTCCGCCATCTGACTATCTGAGCTTGAACAAGCCTTTCTGAAGCTCTCTGTCACCTGTCTACAAGTGTAAACTGTGTTCCAGGGAAACAATATCTCAGACGCCTTTTCTGACCTAAATTGTCTCTCCTATTCATTCCATAGTGTGCCTAATAATAAGAGCAAACCCCTGCCACATGCCAGATGCAGTTCTAAACGCTTCATACAAATGGACTCATTTAATCTTCAAAACAACACTGAGAGGTTGGTACTGTTATCATCATCATCATCATCATTCCTTTTTCATCAGATGAGGAAACTTAGGCAAAGGGGGACTCAGTAACATGGTCAGGTACACACAGCCGGGATGTGGAGAGACAGGGATTCCAACCCAGCTGAACTGGCTCTGAAATCTAGACCATGAACCACGCTGCTCCACTGCCTCTCAGTCATGTGAATTTCAGCTCACCCTGTCTTTATTTCAAACTTGGCCAGAGGTGGTCAGTCAGCCACAGTGACACACTGGCAAAACTGCAAAGTGAGTGATGCCCACCTCCCCTATCCTCCAGCTGCTCAAGGTCGGCCTTTGGGGTCACTGCTGTATAATTCTACTTCATCCCAACTACGCAAGGATGGCAGAGGCCCTCCCCTTGCCTCTTAGACCTACTAAGACAAGACAATGGCTGTGGGCTTCCCCACCATCTTGGCCCCATCTTCTGAAGAAGAAGTAAGAAAGTACTGTTTTCCTGGTTTTTCAGAAAATAAGAAATATAATACTCATTTAATGAGCATACTCTGCACATGTTATACATACAAATTAACTCATTTGGTTTTCAAACAACACCCCCCCCGCCCCCGTTTTTCCAAGACAGGGTCTTGCTCTGTTGCCCAGGCTGGAGTGCAGTGGTGTAATCATGGCCCACTGCAGCCTTCACCTCCTCGGCTCAAGTGATCCTCCTGTGTCAGCCTGCCAAGTAGCCGGTACTATAGGTGTGCGCCACCATGCTCAGGTAATTTTTAAATTTTCTTGTAGAGATGGGGTCTTGCCATGTTGCTCAAACTCCTGGGTTCAAGCAATCCTACTGCCTCAGCCTCCCAAAGTGCTGGGATTATAGGCATGAGCCACTGCGCCTGGCCTCAAACAACCCATTCTTATTGCCAGTCCCATTTTAAAGATGAGGCCAATGAGGCTCAGGGAGCTTGTGTAACTTGCCTGAGGGCTCACGAATAGAAAAGGAACAGGAAGCCCAGCACTAATATACATACCTTGCTCTTTGCCCATCCACACCCTCTCTTCCCACAGCTGGGTCATCATCTGACCCACTCATCGCCACTCAGATTTTTGAAAAAATTTTTATAATACTATTAGTTCAAATCAAGTACTTTGGGTTTGAAGATCTTCTGTTCAAATTTGATTACAGGTTTCCTTAGTTTCCCATGCCTCTAGTTCTATGAAATTACAAGTTCATCTGTCCTTGACCTAAATCAGTCTTTTGGAGTGGTTGAGAGAGAGGTGAGATAATCTGTGTACAAGTGATTTCAAAAGCATCAAGTGAGCTACCCATTCTGGGCTGTTTGTCATAATCTGCATATTAATAGCATTCTCGCACAGCCCCCAGGCTGTGTGGAGGAGCAGCTCTGTTTGTATATATCCAAACAGTAGGATCCAACAATCCTCTGCTTACTTGTCCTCTCCCCACTATTGCTGGATCCTATTGTTTGGATAATATTGGTTCTGTTCCCCAAAACAGAAGAAATATTATCCAAACAATATATCCTGTCCGATCTAGAAATCACAGAGGTAACTAGTCACAGTTCTACAAACAATATATTCCCAACACCAATGGAAACTGGCGTAAGAGAGAGGCTCATCTGCAATTTACCCCCCAAAATGGAAGTGTAATATGTGTAATAGCACACCTACGTGTTTAAAATCTGCTTTTATTCATTTATATTCTACCATACAAGAATCACATAATGATAAAAGTGTTCACAATTATTTGATTTAAAAATTATTATTAAAAGTAACACATACTTACTGCCAAAAACTTGGAAAACGCAAAAAGAATGAGGAAGAAAATTTAAATTACTATTAATGTCAGAACCCAGATATAAACCCTGCTAACTTTTAGCTATATTTTCTTCTGAACTCATTTTATATATTTTTTATTTTATTTGTTTATTTATATTATCTTTTTTTTTTTTTTTTTGAGACAGAGCCTCACTCTGTTGCCCAGGCTGGAGTGCAGTGGCACGATCTCGGCTCACTGGAACCTCCTCCTCCTGGGTTCCAGCCATTCTCATGCCTCAGCCTCCCGAGTAGCTGGGATTACAGGCGTGCGCCACCATGCCCAGCTAATTTTTGTATTTTAGTAGATACCAGGTTTTACCATGTTGGCCAGGCTGGTCTCAAACTCCAGGCATGAGCCGCTGCACCCGGTCTGCATATAAATTTTTTTTTTTTTTTTTTTTTTTTGAGACGGAGTCTCGCTCTGTCGCCCAGGCTGGAGCACAGTGACGCGATCTTGGCTCACTGCAAGCTCCACCTCCCGGGCTCACGCCATTCTCCTGCCTCAGCCTCCCGAGTAGCTGGGACGACAGGCGCCCGCCACCGCGCTCGGCTAATTTTTTTGTATTTTTAGTAGAGACGGGGTTTCACCGTGTTATCCAGGATGGTCTCGATCTCCTGACCTCGTGATCCGCCCTCCTCGGCCTCCCAAAGTGCTGGGATTACAGGCGTGAGCCACTGCGCCCGGCCTACATATAAATTTTGAAGTATGATTGGGCATAATTTTTTATATATACATATGTATATGTATAAATTTTTCATTTACTTTTACATAAGGGAACATTTTCCTATGTCCTGATGATCATTTTTAATGATTGTATAATTTTTAGTCTAGCAATTGGACCATAATTTACTACCTCATTTCTAAATGTTTGGCCAATTGTGTTGCAACAAACATCTTCAATGAGACAGGATTTTTCCTTCAGTAATTTTTTTTTCCATGAAACAACTCTCCAAAGAAATATTATTGAGTCACAAGTTAGGATCTCATGTTATATCTGAAGCAGCCTGATATGTTGCAGAAAAGGTGTTAGTTCATTTATTTTAATATCATGCCACCACACTGGAACTCACCATCCACACACATTAGGCACCAAGAGTTGCAAAGAAGCCTGCAAGACACCTCCTAACTAAAGTTCAGAATGGAGCCTCAGGGAATACAGGGGTTAATGCTGAAACACAAGCCTCCTGTCCAGTGATCAACCTCTTCTTCTCGAGGCCTGCCTACATCCTGGTAAGGAAGGTGCTAGAATTCTTACAGATCTGGAAAACCTGCCTTCTTCCACCTGCCCCAAACATCTCTACTACCCCCTGAGGAAAGCCTGTCATTTTGACAGCTTTGTTCCCTTCACTTGAGGCTTGTAGGAGGGTTAAATACCCACTCCCGCCTTCCCCACGGGGGAGGGGTTAAATAGCCTAGGAAGGATAGCTCAGCAAAAGTGCTATTAATTACTTCTACTCTAGTATAAATGAGCTTTCAGTTCTTCCTTGATGGTGGGTTTTGCAGGGTGAGTGGGGGTACTGGAATCTCATCTGGGAGGATGGGTTCTTAGTGAGGAGTCTTGCCTGCTTAATGATGTTGCTCCAGGTTGGCCCTTTCCCTTACTGAGTAAACAATGGCTTGCACGGATAGAGAGACTAGAGGAACAGAACACTCCTCACCCAGAGATCCTATTTCCTTTTGAAAATGGCCTCAAGCAACAAGTCTATGAGGAAAATGTTCAACTTCATTGATCAATGAAATGTAAATTAAAACCACATTCAGCTACCAATTTCCAACAGTCAAATTGACATGCTACTTCACGACTAGTGAAAATGTGCAATTCTGGAGGGCAGTTTGGCAATATCTATCATAAGCTTTTTAAAAATGGGCATAGACAACAGAAATGTATTTTACAAGGATGTCCAGTATGGTGATGTTTATAGAAGTAAAAAATTGGAAATGATCCAAATACCTAATAAGAGATTTCAAATAAAGTACAGTAGATCTATACTACTGAACTATTATTCAGTCACTAAAAATGATATAGGTAAATATTTATTGACACCAGAAAATGCCCATACTGTATTATTATGTGAAAGAAACCAGTTATAAAATAGAATGATCCCATTTTTGTCAATTATAATAATAAAAGATACACATGTCTGCTAAATTTTGACGACGAATACATATAGCTTCTGTAATAGGAAATTGTCTTTTAAAATTAGTGTTTGAAGGCTCCAAGAAGCTCCACCCAGCTTCCCAAGGGCAGGCAAGCTTTTGACCTTCCCTCTGATCCTTACATAATATATCAACAGTAACACTTGTTGATACGTAACTGCACCCAGACAGGGAAGGAGGACCTGTGCCAGCCGCAAACAAGGTCATCTGGGGACTCTGCCCTCTCCCTGGCTGGACGCACCCTCATTATTGTCACCACTGGGTAGGGCAGGCTTTGCCCTCTGGTTCTTAATCGTTTTCATTTTCTTACCTCAGTAAAACAACAGTAGCCTTGATGCAAGGAGTAATGGGAAACTGTCTTTCCTATGGTTTAGTCATAAGAATCTTGTGGTGATGGAAAGGGAGTCCTTGGGATATGCCAAATCCCAGGTTCTGGCATCGTGTACTTTAAAGTCATTGGCAACATTGCAGAAACTCCTGCTTTGAAAGTATTGCCTTTAAACTCTGTTGCAAAGTGCAAAGGCACTGAAGCTGCCCGTCATTGGAAATGTAACATTTCTAACGTTACATGTCTAATGAGGCCTTTAAACTGGCAGTACTGGTCTAAGATAGCAGGGTCTTGGTCCTTTCCCTATGAAGACAAGGTTTCTTGCTGCCATAATTATTGGATACTAGGGGTATTTCCATTGCCCCAGGAGCTGGGTTTCCAAACTCAAAACAAAAATGGGCTCCAAAGAAACTTTCTCTGAATTTTTGCACTACCACAAACAGATGTTTTAGTCTCTTCCTCTTGCACATAAATCTCTGTCTGCTCCATTAACACTGCCTCCTTTAAGAGAGACCATTGGATTCTGGCTTTCTTATTGCATTTTATTGGATTGTCACACAGCCTTGGTTGGGGCTCCTGGAGCAAGTCTATTTATAGGACCTGAGAACCAACCCATGGCCCCAACAAGTAGACACTCCTTTGGAATGAGAACTCACCTTGGTGATCAGTTGTGGGCCTTAAGGATTAAGCTGGTTAATCAAGGATGACCCTTGATGATCATACAAGGGTTTCCGTTTAGGCACCAATGTTATGTATAAAATGAAGAAATGTGATTTTTAGCCTGACACAGTGGCTCATGCCTGTAATCCCAGCATGTTAAGAGGCTTAGGCAAAAGGATAGCCTGAGGCCAGGACTTTAAGACCAGCCTTGGCAACACAGAGACTCCATCTCTACCAAAAATAAAAAGTACAAAAAATTAAAAAATTAGCTGGGCATGGTGGCACACACTTTAGTCCTAGCTACTTGGGAGTCTGAGGCGAGAGGATCTCTTTAATCCAGGAGTTTGAGGCTGCAATAAGCTATGATCACACCACTGCACTCCAGTGTGGATGACAGAGTGAGACCCTGTCTCTAAAATAAATAATTAAGTAGGCCAGGCATCGTGGCTCATGTCTGTAATCCCAGCACTTTGAGAGCCTGAGGCAGGAGGATCACCTAAGGCCAGGAGTTCAAGACCAGCCTGGACAACATAGGGGGATCCCATCTCTACAAAAATAATTTAAAAATTAACCAGGCGTGGTGTCACACACCTGTGGTCCCAGCTACTTGGGAGGCTGAGGTGGGAGGATCACTTGGGCCCAGGAGGTAGAGGCCGCAGTGAGCCAGGACTGTGTCACTGCACTCCAGCTGGGGTGACAGAAGGAGACCGTATCTCAATAAATAAATACATACATACATACATACTTAAAAAAAAAAATTAAAATGTGATTTTTTAAAAACTCTAACTTTTAAAGGACTAGTGGTTGGATTGTGTCTAAAGGGACAGCCCCTGATTATCTGAGCACTTTTGGTAACAGGAGGGACTACACTCAACTGGCCCCATGAAAAGAGAAGGGCCCGGAGCCATCCCCCCAGGGTGGCCTGGAGAAACAGAATGAGCAGTCCCCCTCCCCTGATGTTGCTGTTCCACCTGCTGAGATCCTTTGACCTTGGACTATTCTTTTTCTGGGCAGACCAAAAAAAACAAAAAACAAAAAAAAAAACCCTTCCTCTCTTCTCTGGGGTCAACGCTAGAGCTCTGCCGGCATTGGGAAGAGAGTGTAGCCCTAGGGTCCCTTACTGGCTTAGTACTTTCCATCTCCTTCTCTTGCCACGTCTCCAGAGGCCCTGTCTTGTGGATCTGCTCCAGTTACCTGTCCACTTCTTAGTGAGAAAGGAATCTGCTTTTAGTGCCATCTCTAAAAGAAGACAAATAGGTCTTCAATCAAGATTGACACACATGGTTCCTGCTTTCTCGTTGGTAAAGGTGGTACTGAATACCTCAACAAAATAGTAAAAAAAAAAAAAAACCCAGCAAGTATGATTTTGAAAACTCAACCCTGTACCTTGAGTAGAAAGACTGTAGAATAGGCCGGGCGCGGTGGCTCACGCTTGTAATCCCAGCACTTTGGGAGGCCGAGGCGGGCGGATCACGAGGTCAGGAGATCGAGACCACGGTGAAACCCCGTCTCTACTAAAAATACAAAAAATTAGCTGGCCGTGGTGGCGGGCACCTGTAATCCCAGCTACTCGGAGAGGCTGAGGCAGGAGAATGGCGTGAACCCGGGAGGCGGAGCTTGCAGTCAGCCGAGATTGCGCCACTGCACTCCAGCCTGGGTGACAGAGCAAGTCTCCGTCTCAAAAAAAAAAGAAAGACTGTAGAATATATTTCCTTAAATCTTACTTTTTTTCTCTGAAATTCAGCACAGCTAAGGCCAATGATGGCATCCTGGGATAATACTTTGAGTTATTAACTGATTTTTTTTCCCTCTCCAGTACTTTACTTTTTCTTAGCTTTTATACACACACACACACACACACACACACACACACACACATCCTAAGCCATTGTGGGTTCACTGCCTCTCAGAAATGCAGAAACATTTTGACAGAGAGCATAGCTTCTTACTAGGTCCCTGTCTCAGTCCATTTTGTGTGGCTATAACAATACCACAGACTGGGAAATTACAATGAACAGAAATTTATGGGCTCATAGTACTGGAGGCTGGAACTCCAATATCAAAGTGCTGGCATCTGGTGAGGGCCTTCTTGCTACATCATCACATGACAGAAGGAGAGAGAGTGAGAGAGGGTGGTGGTGGGGCAGTGAAATGACCCTTTTATAGGGAACCAACCACCATAATAATCCATTATCATGATTACTGGGAGGCTGAGGCAGGAAGATCACTTGAGACCAGGAGTTTGAGACCAGCCTGGGCAACACAGGGAGACTCTGTCTCTACAATTTTTTTTAATGAGGTCAGATATGGTTGCTTATGCCTGTAATCTCAGCACTTTGGGATGTTGAGGCAGGAGGATTGCTTGAGGCCAGGGGTTCGAGGCCAGCCTGTGCAACAGAGTGAGACCCCCATCTCTACAAAAAAAAAAAAAAAAAAATAGTGGACCGAAGTTGATAAAATTGTCCTTGCAATTTTCATGGCCACTAGAGAGAGGACATGTAGTATGTCACTGGTTACGTTATCAGCAAATGGCTCTGAGCTTCATTCATTTACTCACTTATCCATCCATTTTTATATTAATGTACAGCTGGCCAGACACTGGAGACATAAAGATGAACGGAACAGAGCTCCTGCCCTCACTGTGCTTGCTGGCAGTAAACTTCATCCCTAAAATATTGACAGTGCATTTATCCCAGTTTTAAATATAAATGCTTCCTTCCTTCTTTTTTTCTTTGGAGACAGGGTCTGGCTGCAGACAGTGGCACAATTACAGCTTACTGCAACCTCTGCTTCCTGGGCTCAAGCAATCCTCCTGACTCAGCCTCCCAAGTAGCTGGGACTACAGGCATGCACTACCACACCTGGCTAATTAAAAAAAATTTTTTTTGTAGCCACAAGGTCTCACTATATTGCCCAGACTGGTCTTGAAGTGGGCTCAAGCAATCCTCCAGTCTTAGCCTCTCAAAGTGCTGAAATTATAGACATGAGCCACTGTGCCTGACGAATGCTTTCTTAATAAACTTAAGTTGAGCTTATTTAGCATGTAAGAATTCTTTATTAAGATATTAAAAATTCTGATACTAAGACCTGTGTAATACAGGGGTGTGGTTTTTTTCAAATTACATCTAAGGCTGTGTTTAAATTTAGTAAATCTAAATACTTAGTAATGATAAACTTGAATGTAGCTATGTAGCCTGGCACAGTGCCTGAGGAATAGCAGTCACTCAGTAAATTATAGAACGTCTCTGTAGTAAGCATCAATTATGTGCCAGGCCTTACTTGTAAGAGAATTAACATAATTCCTCATTAAGGTGAGAAACAACTTAAGGCTTTGAAATAGTTATGGGTAAGTTGGGATAGCAAATACCAAGCACATGTGCCCCTATTTTCCTTTTTCTTACCCATGACAGGCATTGTCAACTGATCACAGGTCTTTCTCATTCCCTGAACTTCGCCTCGGAACTTCTCTCCATAAAAGATGTTGCCCACTTGCCGTTTCTAGGCCGGGAGGAAGAGATTGGAAGTCTGGAGAGTCTTTCTTGTTTTGTCTCAGGGTAAGGCTGCATGACTTTCCGATTAGTTATTAAATTCCTCAGAGCCTGTGTTTACTTATCTGAAACTACGGATCATAACTTTACCTAATTATCCTATATGGTTCTTGTAAGGTTTAAAGGTTATGAGAGGTGGGGAAGTGCTTTGAAAGGTTAAAAAAACAAGTCACTCCCAAGACAGTAGCAAGAACTCCCATAATTCACAGAAATGAAAGTGTCTTTGCCAAGGAGAGTATTCCATTAAGTCTTACTGTTTAGAACAGAGAAGATCCCGTTTCAAAAGGACTTCCTGCCAAATAATTAGGAAAAGGAAAAGAGGAAGCAAATGGAAAAGGAACACAGAGAGAGGACGTGACTTGGAGTCAGAGGCATTAGAGTCAAGTCTAAATGCACCTCTTGCTAGCCGTGATGTCTGGAATAGGTGACTAAGCTACCATGCATTACATGGAGCAAACAATAGTCACCTCTCAAGGTTATTGGAAGTATGAAATGAGTTCATGTCTGCGAGAGGGACTAGGGCAGAGCCAGGCATATAGGGACTTGGTGAACTCCCAGCCTCAGTGAGGGGAAGGAACCACTGCTTGAAGCCTGCCTGGTCCCACACAGTATAGAGAATTAGGTTTTGCTGTGTTCCCATCCATCCATCCTTCCAACTTCTATGGAGCATGACTACTTGATGTTGAACTGGGAGAGTGTGTGCATTGTTGTTGAACATTTCTCTGACCTCAGAACCACCATGAGGGAAAAGGGGGCCATGCATGATGTGATTTGAGGAGTACCCCCAGGATCCCACTTGCCCCACAATTTTACCTTAAGCTTTTGAGTCTCTCTTCGGAGAACTTCTCTTTACCACTCTGACTCCTGTGCTCTGGAGGAGGAGGTGGGCCTCCCTGGGCAATTAAGGACAGCTATGGGCTAGCAGAATGCATGCAACTGAGTGGAGGTATGCAGGGCACTGTGTGCAGCACAGACGCTGGGGAGGGATGATAGGAGCCCCTGTCTTTGAGAAAGTTATTACAGTGAGCCAGGAGCTCTGGAATATTTTGTCTGGCTCCTCTTTGCATGCCCAAGTCTTGCTTGTCCTTGTAGGGTCTGTTCAACATGGTCTTACCCTCCTGTGAGCTCATGCAGTGCTTTAAACTGTCCCTCTCTTTGGAACTTCTCAGCACTGGGACTAGCAATATAATTCTATTTTTGCAAAGACATGCCTTCATCTCTCATCATTTTTACTTCCCCGATCTGGGTTCCTGGCGCTGACTCAGAGCCCTTCAAACTATACTCTTTCTTGCCTCCAGAAAGCTCTTGCTGACTATTCTGTGGCCACACTCACTGCCCTACTTGTTCCACTGATGAGTGAATGCTCCTATGAGAGCACTAACCCTCCTTCCGTGAGGTCTTTCAACCACTTGCCTTTCTTCTGCTCTGGTCTGTAAGTTATGCCAGGACAAAGATTTGTCTTGGGACCTGCCATATCCTGGGCACCTAAAAAAGAGTGTGGAATATAGGAGGTGCTCAAATATGTGTCAGTTGACTATCAGCTCTTCTTTCTGGACTGTGAGCCCTTAGAGAATGGGGTCGACATCTTCTAATATTTTTAAGCCTCTACTAGACACCTCACAGAACATAGCTTATTGCTAGGTGCTTAGTAAATGCTTGATGAACAACAAAAGAATGAGTGAACGAATGTCTTATAAAATGGGCAGATCCCTAGGGATCCCAGTCAAGGCTACAGATAATGTGGGATGATATGCTGAATATTTTCTAGATCCCCTGCAGATCCATTGTCCACCCTTGCTTACCCTGTTTGGTACGCAGGAAGTTGACCTTTATAAGATGGTATTGACAGGTTATTTTGACCTCTGGTTGGGTTCAGTCAATGGGATGTACCAATAGATTCTAAGTAGGGAGAAGAGTGAAGTCTAGGTATAGTAGATCCTCATCATTTGCAGATCCTATATTTGCAAATTTGTCTACTCACTAAAATCTATTTGTAATCCCCAAATCAATTTTCGTGACACTTTCATGGTCATTGAGACACACGCAGAGTGGTAAAAATTTTGAGTCGCTGGATGTGCACGTCCCCAGCCGAGGCAGACAAGGTGACACAGACTCTGCCTTCTTATTTCAGCTCTCATATTGAAAAAAATTTCGGCCACGCACACTGGCTCATGCCTGTAATCCCAGCCCTTTGGGAGGCCAAGGCAGGAGGATCCCTTGAGCTCAGGAGTTCGAGATCAGCCTGGGCAACACAGCAAAACCCCATCTCTACAAAAAATACAAAAATTAGCCAGGCATGATTGCACAGGTCTGTAGTCTCGGCTACTTGGGAGTCTGAGGTGGGAAGATGGCTTGAGCCCAGGGAAATCAAGGCTGTGATGAGCTATCATTGTGCCACTGCACTCCAGCTTGAGTGACAGAGTAAGACTCTGTCTCCAAATGAAAAAAAACAAAAAAAAGTCATGGCCCATTTAATGTCATGTTTTCCACATGGTTTTCATTGATGATTTCAATGTTTAAAATGGCCCCCAAGGGTGGTCATAAAGTTACTGAAGTGTCCTTAAGCCCAAGAAGGCTGTAATGTGCCTTGCAAAGAAAATTCCATGTATAAGTTTTGTTCAGGCATGAGTTACAATGCTGTTGGGTGTAAGTTCAAAATTAATGAATCAACAATATATATTAAATAAAGTGTCCCCAAATCAGAAACACACATAAAACAAGGTTATGTATTGATTGGTGAAAATGTGACCAGAAACTCGCCAGACCTAACCGTGTATTTCCTGTAGGAGCAATGGTTCAATATTTGCTAATTCAGTGTTTACAGTGACTTTATGGAAGGTAACTACTGGCACAGGGCTGAGTGAGTCCCTGCACAGGGCTAAGGGGAAGGGTTGTCTTAAAAATCTCTCCTTCCCTGAGTGGGAGAGTAACCAGAGTACCACAGCCAGCAGAGGGTGCCAGAGGTTGGGGCCAAGAAACAAAGTTCTCGGTGCTCCCTCCAGTCGTCTTGGCTGCGCCTTTGGCCACCCCACTCCTCCAAAGGCAATGGCTTCCAAACTCCTGCACATGGTCATCCTCCGGCCGCCCCTCTCGGCCCAGAAGTTTGGTCTCCAGCATCTCTCCAATGGCCATTTCTTGTGGGAGAACACCAAGGCCAACACCGAAGTTAGTGACATGGCAAAACAATAAACAGGGAACAGTCTTTCGGTTCCAGACCATGTGATCACACACCTAATGGTGTCAGAGTTGGAGAACAGGTATGCCCAGCGCTGGCTCCCAGATGGTTTTCTGAGGACTTTAGGACAAACTGAAGCCCTGATTTGAAGACAAAATGTATGAAGTGGATTTAGTGATCTGTTTGAAGATTCCATTCAAAACACTGAAAGATTGTCTCAGCCGACGCTGGATTCACCCTCCTTGCAGCAGGGTATATAACCTGGGCTTCCATCCACCTGCTGTACATGGGATTGATGACATCTCTGGGGAACCATTAGTCCAGCAGGAAGATGATAAACTCGAAGCAGTTGCTGCCAGGATAAGACGGTACAAGGTTGTGGCAAAGCCAGTCATTTAATTATGCAAGAGCCCAGGCGTGCTCCACCATTTTTCTGGGATGGAGACTGATAAAATCTGGCCCTACATCTACATATTTTTCTTAACAAGATCACACCTATTCAGTCCAAAGAAGAATCAGGAAGATATGGTCACTTGTTCAATTGTGTGTGTAGTATTGGTGCTACGGCCAAGTTAGAAGCTAGCTGAGATAGCTTGCAGCATCTTTCTAGCTTAAATGGTGAACTCTTAGGAAAACTAATGAGTAGAAAGAGCTCACGAAATGCCCTTTAAAAAGAAGGGCCCCCTGCACATATTTAAGGTATGTCTGCACATGTCTCAATCCCTCCACAAGAAAGCAACTCAGGCTGGATTTCAAACAGCATAGAGTCTAAGCTCTAGCTGATTTTTGACAGTTGTGTTGTTGCTATAGTATCCTTTTTACAAGTGATGGTGGTGGTTTTTGGTTCTCCTCATCCCCTCAAAGGCTGTTGAATCACAGCACCAGTAAGCCTGAGAATGCTAAAGGCTCTAGCCCAGGCTTTCTCCCAGATTCTCTGGTATGTGCCCTCCTGGTGACAATGAAATTGGCTAATTGCTCTCAGTGGTCTCGAGTGACTATGTCCACAGTTCATCTGTCATAGTAGGAATCACTCCTTTTTTTCCTCATCCATACTCCATAGAGTCTCTCCTTTTCAGACATCCTAGGAGGAAAGGATTTGGCTTCTATTTTTTTTAGACTATATATTTTTGACATCTGTTTTTTCTTAGGCTATTACATTTAAATTATTAAATAATACAGATAATTACTGCTTTTATCTCTCTCAAATTTTTCTAAGAACTGAGAACAAGAAGATTGCTATGAATCTCTTCATGCACTGGGAACTGAGCTATGATAGAGGGTGTTATTAAACTGCTGGTCTGAACTCTTCATGGATTGATGCTTCCCCTTTCTGTTACTGTGAAAAGATTCAACCCCTAAAAGTTTTTTGGCAATCCCCAAAGTCTTTTGGGAATCCTCAAAAAACATGGGAAATATTAACCTACATAAATGTTGAAAGATACTGTCTTATGTATAGAAGTAATAAGACCAGGCCGGGTGTGGTGGCTCACACCTGTAATCCCAGCACTTTGGGAGGCTGAGGAGAGCGGATTACCTGAGGTCAGGAGTTCTAGACCAGCCTGGGCAACATGGCAAAACCCCATATCTACCAAAAATATGAAAGATTGGCCGGGCGTGGTGACACACTCCTGTAGCCCCAGCTATAGGCTGAGGCACAAGAATTACTTAAACCAGGAGGCGAAGGCTACAGTGAGTGAAGATCACACCACTGCACTCCAGCCTGGGCGACAGAGTGAGACCGTGACTCAAAAAAAAGTATAAGACCATATGGAACTACTGACTAATAAATAGTTAAGCTTTTTGTTCAAGACAGCAAAATGTATTTTGAAAATGCTGCTACCTCTTGATGCTGACAGTGTTTTTCTCCCATGAGTGACCGAAGCATATTATAAATAATTGGTAAAGGGAATAGAGCTGGTTGGGTGGAGCAAAAGGTTGCACTAGCTATGCCTAGACTGAATAGAAGAGTGTTATGATGATGAGAAAGCAAAATCTTTATTTTTTTTCTATTCCAAAGATTCACTCTGATTCATCCTGACTAGTACTGACAGTTTATGGAAAATCTCAGCTGTTCTCTTTCTAGCACCTAGATACAGATATGAGCGTGGCCCCTTCTCCTCCTCCAGATCCCCAGTAAAACTTCACGCACAGCAGCTTCTTTCTCCCCACTGGAGAAAGAGTGGGGAGCCCAAACCCCTTTCTTTTATCTAATCACCTGGCCACAATTTATCCCCCTTTGTTAAAATGATATATAAGCTCCATGTCTAACTGCTTATTTGGCTCTTCACTTCTTTTCTGTGAAGCCCCCATTTATGTAAAAATATTAACATCCATAAAATGAATGCCTTTTCCTCTGTTCATCTGTCTTTTGTCAGTTTAAAGCCTGTCTGGAAGACAGATAGTCTCACCACCCTAGGACAGTGCTACTCAGGGTGTCCCTGACCAGAAGCAAGGCTACATCTAGAGAGCTTGTTAGAATTGCAAATTACTGGGCATTCTAGATCTACTAAATCTGAAATTCTGTGGGCAAAGACCTGGGATCTGTTTTCATAAGCCTTCTGGGTGATTCTAACACATGCTCGAGTTTGAGTACCACTTCCTGGAGAGATGGGCAGGGGGTAGTGGGAGGGTGGGCACGGAACACTTGTTTAGGACCCTTGCCGGGCTCTCTAACTCCCATCTGCCTGGCTTTCCATGATTTCCTGGTCCTTGTTTCTCCAGGCCAAACCACGTTTAGGAACACACACAATCTGGAGTGCAGAATTCTTTGAACTTTATCTAGGTGGCTGTTTCTTAACCAACAGATCATAGTTTCTTACAGGACACGTATGGCTGTTCTGGGAGATCAACGCTGAAACCCCAGGGCATCTCTGAGCACAGCAACAGGGCAAGAGAGAAGATAAGTGACATGGTGAAGGGGATCAGGTTATACCACCCCAAAGTATGCCACATTGGCATATGATTATTTTGGGCCGAAAGCAATGGAGAAATAACAGTTGTAAGAAGAGCTCTCTGCCCTTTCCTTTTCTGCCTAGAAGCAGGACATAAATTTCCCTTTGTGAAGGTGGCATAAATTTCCACCCCTCTCCTGTACCAGAATGAAGAAAGTGACCTATCACTAGAGACAGAAAGCTGGCACTGAGATGAGTTGGCATAAAGACACCTTACTGAAGCAACCCTTGCTTTCCATTACTTTCCCTATATACTTCCTAGTCACTTTCCTACAATTTTTCACCCCCGGAAGCCCAAACCCGTTTCCTTTGTCCATAAAATAGATGCCTTTTCCCCTGTTAATCTGTCTTTTGCCAGTTTAATTCTCGGGCCCCAGACACTGAACCTAAGAGGGTAGAGGAAAAGGTTTTTGCTTGTTTGTTTGTTTTCTCCCCTGTAGTGGAAAGAACTAACAGGTGAGATGACCCTGTAGTCAGGAAAGGATTTTTATCTCATTTACAAAAACGTGTTTCAGTGTGGTGAACTGAATCCTACCAGTTGCTGTTATTAATTTTTCTATATCTTCCCTGATTTCAAAAAGCATGTTTGAGGCAGCTTATTAAAATACATACAAGGTTAAAAAAATAGATAGCTATCCTTAGGATTTGCAAGGTGTTCACTTAAAAGATTCTTAAAATGGTTGGCTTCTTTGCTGATACGGCAGTAACCAAAGATTCCAGTATTTGAGCACATAAAAAATTCTGCTGTTATGGCGGGGTACAGTGGTTCACACCTGTAATCCCAGCATTTTCAAAGGCTGAGGCAGCTGGATTACTTGAGCCCAGGAGTTCGAGACCAGCTTGGGCAACGTGGCAAAAGACCATCTCTACAAAAAAATACAAAAATTAGCTGGTGGCAATGCCTGTAGTCCCAGCTATGAGGGAGGCTGAGGAGGGAGATCACCTGAGCCTGGGGAGGTCAAGGCTGCAGTGAGCCTTGATCATGCCATTTCACTCCAGCCTAGATGACAGAATGAGACCCTGTCTGAAAAAAAAAAAGAAAAACAAAAAAATACTCTGCTGCTTACCTGTGCCAGAAATAGCAACATCTAAAGTGAAGACTTAAGAAAAACTTAATGACTGCTTGATTACCCTTAAGATTCTACATTCTTTATAGTGTTCTTTGCATTTCAAAAGCAGCCTATTTATTGCAGAAATTTACTTAACCTTTTACTTTACTTGAGCATGTATGTATGTTGCTTAGATAAAAGTAATGACATAAACCTCTATATAATCTTAGATTTCATTTTTACTTTGAAATGGAAGCTTTTTTGTTTATAAGGTCATGAAAAACTAAGTGTTTTTGTTAAGAAATAAGGTTTTTTAATGGCAGAAAAAATGACTTGTTGACTCCTTATGAAATCAAAATCTCTCCAAGTTTTTAAAAAACTACTTCAAGCCATTCGTTAAGTGATATTCCTTTGTAAATCATCTTAGATTTAGTATTATAGTGTTTTCTCAATTTTTGTGTGTGTTAAAATCAATTTTGTGGGGTGTATGTGTGTGAAGGGGAAAGGTGACTCACAGTCACAGTACCTAGTTTTGCAACTTTCAGGCCTTGGTTTTGTAGGTCCAGCTGCCAGAGACTTAACAGCTAGACTGATTCTGAGTAAGAACAAAAGGGTTTGACCATAGAAGGAAGTTCCTTTAAGATCCTTGTGAAATGGTTACAATAAGCAGGTTGACTCTTGCCCCTTGGAGAGCACCACCCTGTGTAAGGCTGATATGATCACGAACCTTCCCTCGCCTCCTCCCACTTCTGTATGTTATCTGTGTGCGTGTGTTTCTTCTCTCCATCTTTCTTGCATGCTCTTTTCTTTTTCTCTGTCTGACCCAAGAGAAAGAGAAATGTATTGATGAAAAGTCCTTAAACAGTGTAATTAATTCATTTATAGCATGTCAGAATAAATCAAAAAAGGATATTTCTCTGTAAAAAATAGGTAAAGAGAAACAAATGAAAGAAAAGCTATGACAGGAAAATAAGATATAGCAAAGTGTATGCCATAAGGTGCTGTATGATTGCTAAAGGTGTACCTCAGATTTGGCTCTGAGCTCCCTAGTAGATAGAGAAAAGAGAAGAACAAATCAATTACAAGATGCACTATGTTCACAAATTGGAAACATCTCGGAGGCTTTGCTTGATACCAGCACAGCATAGAGATGTTGTGCCTAAAAGGGCTAACATCTTCAGATGTTGTTCTGAAGGGCCTAAAAGAGGGAAGACAGTGTGAGATCTTTGGGAATAAGTCAAGGGGGGATGTCAGGGCATGGGCAGTTCCTGGATGGGGGATTGATTTGAGGGTGAGGTAACTGATCAAAGCTCTCGAGTTTTCAAAGGATGCAACCTTGTTCCTCATTCATTCTGTATTCTTCAGAGTCCTGCCCTACCTCCTCAGAGCCTGCAAGCTAGGACATGGCCAGAAGGCTAGGGTGGAATTACAGGGCGGCTGCCCTTTCAGGTATAGCATTTGGTACCACTGTTCACAATGGCCATGGGTTTCCAACTCTGACTACACATTAGAATCATTTGAGCCATTTTCCAAAATTATACAATTGCCTGGCAACATCCAAATTAACTGAATACTGGGATTGGGCCCAGGATTTTTTTGTTGTTGTTGTTTTTGGGTATTTTTGATGCTTCATCTAGTTCTTGTGTAGAGTGAGAGTAGAGAACCACCGACAGTGAGCATTTTCAGAGGTTTACGAACTTGACGGTATCTCAGTCACATGAGGAACTTGTTAAACATTCAGTTTCCTCAGCCACACGCTCCCTCCCAATTCCCCCAACCACCCCAGAAAGCCAGGGAATTTTCTATTTCTTTCTTTCTTCTTCTTTTTTTCTTTGAGACAGAGTTTCATTCTTGTCACCCAGGCTGGAGTGCAATGGTGTGATCTTGGCTCACTGCAACCTTCACCTCCCAGGTTCAAGCAGTTCTCCTGCCTCAGCCTCCCAAGTAGCTGGGATTATAGGTGCCTGCCACCACGCCCAACTAATTTTTGTATTTTTCGTAGAGATGGGGTTTCACCATGTTGGCCAGGCTGGTCTCGGGGAATTCTCTATTTCTAACAAGGCACTCAGGGTAATTCTGATGCCGATGATCCACAGAGTCACACTAGTCCACACAGTTAGGGGAGAGACATGGGCCCTGGCCTGCTCTGATAACAGCAGGCTGTGTGACCTTTTGGGCCTATTCCTTAAACACTCTAGGTTTGTTTCCTCATTGGTAAGAAATAACCTGTGGTGCCTACACTGCAAGGCCTGGATTGAAATCCACAATCCCACCATTGTTGTGGGAAGTCAAGGACCCCAAACAGAGGGACTGGCTGAAACCATGGCAGAAGAATGTGGATTGTGAAGATTTTATGGACATTTATTAGTTCCCCAAATTAATACTTTTGTAATTTCTTATGCCTGTCTTTACTACAATCTCTAAACATAAATTGTAAAGATTTCATGGACACTTATCACTTCCCCAATCAATACCCTTGTGATTTCCTATGCCTGTCTTTACTTTAATCTCTTAATCCTGTCAGCCGAGGAGGATGTATGTCACCTCAGGACTATGTGATAATTGCATTAACTGCACAAATTGTACAGCATGTGTGTTTGAGCAATATGAAACGTGGGCACCTTGAAAAAAGAACAGGATAACAGCAATTGTTCAGGGAGTAAGAGAGATAACCTTAAACTCTGACTGCCAGTCAGCCGGGCAGAACAGAGCCATATTTCTCTTCTTTCAAAAGCAAATGGGAGAAATATTGCTGAATTCTTTTTCTCAGCATGGAACGTCTCTGAGAAAGAGAATGCGCACTTAGGGGTAGGTGTCTGAACTGGCCCCCCTGGGCATACCTGTCTCTTATGGTCGAGATTGCGGAGGTGAAATATACTCCAGTCTCCCATAGCACTCCCAGGCTTATTAGGAAGAGGAAATTCCCACCTAATAAATTTTGGTCAGACCAGTTGATCTCAAAACCCTGTCTCCTGATAAGATGTTATCAATGACAGTGGTGCCTGAAACTTCATTAGCAATTTTAATTTCGCCTCGGTCCTGTGGTCCTTTGATCTCGTCCTGCCTCCACTGGCCTTGTGATATTCTATTACCCTGTTAAGTACTTGATGTCTGTCACCCACACCTATTTGTATACTCCCTCCCCTTTTGAAACTCCCTAATAAAAACTTGCTGGTTTTTGTGGCTTGTGGGGTATCACGGATCCTATCAACGTGTGATGTCTCCCCTGGATGCCCAGCTTTAAAATTTCTCTCTTTTGTACTCTGTCCCTTTATTTCTCAAGCCAGGCAATGCTTAGGAAAATAGAAAAGAACCTATGTGATTTTCAGGGCAGGTCCCCCGAAACACCATGGATATGATTCTGTGTTCATTAATTTCAAGTCTGCTTGCTAAGAGCAATAAGGCGTGTGTGAGTTTGGGGCATGGGTGGAAGAGTGCCCTTTGGCCTAGATTTTACTGTCTTGTGTCAAAATTTGGGTGGATTTATATGTGATCCAACTGGTAGGTAGCTAAACTTACCATTGCTAGCACAGGCTCTTCTGTAAGAACCAAACATGCCCAAAATGTGCTAGAACAGAATAATTTATTTTAATAGCACATGTGGCTCTGAAATAAACTTGTTATAACAGCATGGGTTTTATTAACCAAGAATCATAGGACAACTTATTGAAGTGAGGATATCACTTGGTGATCTGATTCTACTAATACCACCTCCTGAACAGTGACCAAACCATGACCTTGTTTATGGGAAATGTCCAATTAGTGTACACAGAACCACACCGAGTGGTGTGGGAAGAGAGATGAAGGAAGTGGGCATATCAAGGAGCTGGAGTTGGGTTCGGGCTCTAGTCCTGGCCAGGACCCCCTGTCTGCTTTGGCTAAGTCAGTTCTCCTCCCCCAGACCAGGTTGCTTATCTGTAAAATGAAGGTGCTAGATTAGTATCTGTAGGATCCCTTCCCTCCCCTGTGGGCTGTAAAAATCAGACTAACTGGGCTGGACGCAGTGGCTCACGCATGTAATCCCAGCACTTTGGGAGGCCAAGTTGGGCAGATCATGAGGTCAAGAGATTGAGACCCTCCTGGCCAAATGGTGAAACCCCGTCTCTACTAAAAATACAAAAATTAGCTGGGCGTGGTGGCACATGCCTATAGTCCCAGCTACTTGGGAGGCCCAGGCAGGAGACTTGCTTGAACTCAGGAGGCATCACAGTCAGTGATGATATTCGGGTTGATAACACAGATGCAAAATTCTAATCTTCAAAAAACATTGAGTAATTGTAAGAATTGAAAAAAACAAAGCCCATATTTTCTAGATCTAACAGTGAGTTAAACAGCAAATTCAATTTATCTGCGTCTCTTCCCTCCATCCCCTGGGCATTCTTTGTAGCTGAGGGCTGCCTATGGGCTGCTGAGCATTGGTGCTGAGAGGATGCAGGAGAGAAAATACTGAATCTGGTTGGGGGAGGCCATTGCACCCCTGTGGGAAACTTGAAGGAAATGGTCTCTGTTTGCCATGCATCTCCACAGCATACCCATTCGGAGTTTCCTAATTAAAGGGCCTCCAATTCCATGCTGAACAGGAAAATCAACTATTCTGCTTGGGTCAAGACGGAATGTGATATAACTCAAATAGAATGGGGAAATGTCTATGAACAGAAACAAGTCCTCCATCCTTTCGGACAGGAATAACCACCCCATAAAACAAGTGATTAATGTTGAACTACAGGGATAGCAAAGTACCTGAGCTATGGACCAGTTGCAAAGGCTTTGAACCATGATGAAATAAATATGAAGTCTTCCCCTTCACACCCACGGGAGTAAGTGCTTGCCCAGTCCTTTGGGAAATGTAGTTAGATATGATAATCACACATACATGAGTCAAACCATGCAAGGTTCCCAAGAGGAATCTATCTGACATAATCACAGGTTACACTGCAAAGTACTTTGGCAGCTACAAACAGCTTCCCCATACTTATATCATTTAATTTTCAGGGTAACCCTGTGAAATGGCCAAGGGAGGTTTTAATATCTCTGTTTTTACAGATGAGGAAACTGAGGCTCAGAGGGATGAAATGACTTCCTTAAGGACACACAGCAAATTAGTAGCAGAGCCAGGATTTGAGCCCAGATCTGTGGGCCACTGGGTGGGTGGCGGGGAAGGGGTCATGCTCTACTTTTGGCAGCCTTCTGGTAAGACTGTCCATCCGTTGCCTTAATAGTGACATGGATGCAGGCTGCTTTTGCTTGCTGTCCCTGGCCTTACCTTTAAGCTGTCCTTAGCTCCCAGAATATTCTACCATCTTTCTTCACAAAGTGTGGTTACCTAGTGAGGTAAAGCACAGCACGAACATGAGCAGGGGGTGTGTTAGGGGTGCAGAATCCACCCCACCCAACCTCTCCAGACCCAGATCCCCAGGTAGCGCCTAAGCACAGACAAGTTCAAGAAGCACTCACCGGCCACATTTGCCCATCCAGGACTGCCTGACACTCCAGAGTGGCTTCTTTTCTGCCCTTCTCCCTGACCCCAACACTCCGAGGGCCTGAACAACAGTTACGCTAATTGCCTCCCTCCTAGAACTTCCCCTTAAACCTGCCCATTGTTCTGTGGCCTCAAAAATACTGCTCAGGCCTACTCAGTTCTCCTCAGTCTCCTCACAAAAATGCCCAAAGAGCCCTCAGCAAGGCGTGCTCTCCTGAGGCAAGAGCTGACTCCACTGTCTGCTCTAAGAGGGCACCCTACAACCTCTCTTTGGTGTAATCAAGGAGAACCAATTTGAGTGTTTTCTTTTCTTCACTGGAGAATCTGTGGCAGAAATAACAAAAGACACTGGCAGCAAATGGAAGGGAGTGATGAGGTGGAGTGCGATTAATCCACAGGCTGGAAGAACTCCCGATAATCTGTCGATCAATCAATCAATCAATCAATCCGGAGTTAGTTTTGTGAGAGAAAAAGAGAAGATATCTTGAATAAGTTTCTCTCTCTTCATCCTCCTCCCCACTCCCTCAAACTTTAAAAAAGTTACTTTTAATATTATTATTATTTTGAAATGAGGTCTTGCTATGTTGCCCAGCCTGGTCTTGAAGTCCTGGTTTCAAGTGATCCTCCTGCCTTGGCCTCCCAAGTAGCTGGGATTATAGGCACAAGCAAAAACACCTGACAAGAAACTTCCTTTTAAGAGCACAGATAATTTGTCAAATCCTCTCAAAGTCACAGGTCAGGTGCATTAAAAGTTTAAGAAGAAACAATGATTTATAAAAAAATTAAACCACCACCACCACAACAAAAAAAAACACTGAAAGTTTTCTGATGCCAACAAAAACAAATAAAACACGATGATTCAAGTTTTAAGGTCGACAAGTGCAAGTTTAAGTTTCAAAGGCCCTACGCTGCCCCAAGGAAGAGCCGGCGGGGGTGGGGGGACATTTTCCCCTGTTCGCCTTGGCAGGAAACCAAGCTAAACCACCAGAGGGGCCAGGACACATCCTGCCCTCTGAAGAAAACTACAAGGCTGACATGCTCAAAGCAGCCATAATTTATGGTAGACCAGTTGGGAAGAATGTGATACTTGCTGACTTTTGTTTCTGTAGCAGATGGTGACTTTGGAAGACCTGAGGTTCACAACCAGAAAATTTGACTGTCAACTGGAAATATATTTATGGTTTCCTGCAAGGCTGATAAAGTTGAAAAATCCACCCATATATAAACAAAAAGGGGATGAGGAGGGGTGCAGGAGGTATGCCCAGGCTTCTTCCAGAGGAGTTCCTGCTCTGCTGACCAAGCAACTCCTTGACAGCTCTCCGCAAAGGTGACAGCAGAAGTTTCTCTTTAGCTCTCACAAAGATTGACTGTAATCTTCTCTGCTAGGGCCAGGCGTGGTGGCTCACGCCTGTAATCCCAGCACTTTGGGAGGCCAAGGAGGGTGGATCACTTGAGCCTAGGGGTTTGAGACCAGCCTGGAAACATGGCAAAACACCACCTCTACTAAAAATACAAAAATTAGCCAGGCATGGTGGTACATGCCTGTAATCAGAGCTACTCAGAAGGCTGAGGCACAAGAATCGCTTGAACCTGGGAGACAGAGGTTGCAGTGAACCAAAATCGCATCACTGCACTACAGTCTGGGGTGACAGAGCAAGACTCTGTCTAAAAAAAAAAAAAAAAAAAAAAAATCTCCTCTGCTAGGCAGCCTGTGGCTACTTGGTCACTTATATCTGAGTCTGGGCAGAAAGAGCTGGAAGGCTGCAGGAAGGAAGTCTCAAGATGTATAATGTTAGTGTTTTCCAGGACGGGGTGTCTAATTTTAAGAGGAATGATTTTTTTTCCTTACCCCTGGTAAGGAAATGTATGTTTGATTGTAGGTCTGACTGAGATTCTTCTCCTGGAAATGCCATCATACTTCACAGAACATTACCCCTCAAATTAAGTCTGTGCCGGTGTTGGCCAGGGGGTGGAGGAGTGCTCGTTATTTTCCATAGCCAAGGTTCCAGGATGCACTGCTCTTCCCATCCTTCCTCCCCCCAGGACACACAAGAAGAGTAAATACAGCTGCATATCCCCAGGCTTGGTCTAAAATCTAGGAGGGCTGTAACTCTGCCTTTGCGTTTTACAACGCCAGTGTGTTCAACACTGTCCGTGGTAGGGGATGGGGATGAGAGAGAAGAATCCATTTCAGAACATTTGTTGTAGCAGAGATCTTTGGCTCTGCATCAGCAAAAACTTCAGAAAGTGTTCTGCTACTTATTCATTGTTCCTGCAAAATAAACAGAGCAGTGTGGCTAGAAGTGGAGACGGGGGCATTTGACAAGACTGATCTCTCAACGAAGAAGGAGAGAAGAAAAAGACTTGGCTAGCTAGCTACATCTGATACATTCTAGCACTATAAACTTTCCCCCAAATCTGGAGATAAGAATCCCACGAATAACCTGATCCCCACTCAGGGAAATATTTTATCTTTAATCAAGTATGTCCTTGAGGGCTTAAAGGTGAGGGCTCAGAGGTTTCAAACTGGCAGCTGGTGGTGGAATCCAGTTTACACACCTATTTTCTTTGGCACACAAAATGGTCTTCTCTTTTAAAATTTATTTCCAACATTAACAGAGCAGAAGGTTTCACATAAATATCTGAGTTTCTGTCATTTCTTGAGAAAATAGCAGATTTGGCTGTGCTGAGCCCCAAATTCTGCAGAGCTATGGTTACTGTTATTGATTTAGGTGGAGCCAGGGTTCTAGTTCTCGCCAGTCCTTACCACTCCTTCTAACCTTAACCTGACCCGTTTTATTCCATCACCTTATCTGCCCCATGTCAGGAAATGGTTTGTAAATGTTCTTTTCTGTTCCCTAAATGAGTTCCAATTACCTTGCTGACATAATAGCACTTTTGAATAACAAGTCTATTTGTCACTTGGCTTTTTGTATCTGAATCTCTTAATTTGGGCTCCCAACTTTGTGGAGCTTCTTAAAGATTAGCCTTATCTCTGGCTAGGATATTAGAATCATGAAGGAATCTGAGAGGGAAACGGCTTTTAAAACTTTAGGCTATGAATTAAGCGATTTCCTTAGCCTTTTCTAAAGAATCAGCATCTCTGCTATAGATCTGTTTATTGATTTTCTTTAAAAAACGGAGATCAGCAATCCTGATTTAGTACTTTGAATTGCTTGGAAGTAAGAGGCTACTGAAATCCAAGGCACTTATTATCATCACAATTTATAACAGCAACAGGGTAGCAAATGGCTTACTGAACGTGAACTTGGGGAGGCATTTGTCTCTGGAATTAAGACTTCTTTTTATAGTCTACTTGCTACAGTCAGCTGTGAATAATATACAATTAATAAGTTTGTTTCTGATTGAGGTGAAATTTACATAATATAAAGTTGTTTTAAAAGCGAACAACTTTGTGGCATTTAGTACTTTACAATGTTGTGCAAACCACAGCTATCTAGTTCCAAAAACTTTTCTTTTTTTCTTTTTTCTTTTTTTTTTTTTTTTTTTTTGAGACAGAGTCTCGTTCTGTCACCCAGGCTGGAGTGCAGTTGAGAGGTGAAGCCGGCTGGGCTTCTGGGTCCGGTGGGGACTTGGAGAACTTCTCTGTCTGGCTAAAGGATTGTAAACACACCAATCAGTGCTCTGTGTCTAGCTAAAGATTTGTAAATGCACCAATCATCACTCTGTAAAAACAGACCAATCAGCACTCTGTAAAATGGACCAATCAGCAGGACGTGGGCAGGGCCAAGTAGGGGAATAAAAGCTGGCCACCCTAGCCAGCAGCTGCAACCTGCTCTGGTCCCCTTGCACGCTGTGGAGGCTTTGTTCTTTTTCTTTTCACAATAAATCTTGCTGCTGCTCACTCTTTGGGTCCGCACTACCTTTATAAGGTGTAACGCTCACTTGTGAAGGTCTGCGTCTGCTGCTTCACTCCTATAGTCAGCGAGACCATGAACCCACTGGGAGGAACAAACAACTTTGGACGTGCTACCTTTAAGAGCTGTAACACTCACTGCGAAGATCTGTGGTTTCACTCCTGAAGTCAAGCAAGACCACAAACCCACCGCAAGGAAGAAACTCCAGACACACCATCTTTAAGAACTGTCACACTCACCGTGAGGGTCCGCGGCTTCATTCTTGAAGTCAGCAAGACCAAGAACTCACCTGAAGGAACCAATTCTGGACACACATTGGCACAATCTTGGCTCACTGCAGCCTCTGCCTCCCGGGTTCAAGTGATTCTTGTGCCTCAGCCTCCTGAGTAGCTGGGATTACAGGCACATGCCACCATGCCCAGCTAATTTTTTGCATGTTTTAGTGGAGACGGGTTTCACTATGTTGGCCAGTCTGGTCTCGAACTCCTGACCTCAAGTGATCCACTGGCCTCAGCCTCCCAAAGTGTTGGGATTACAGGCATGAGCCACCACACCTGGCCCCAAAACATTTTCTTCACCCAGAAAGGACACCCCATACCTTTTATGCAGTTGATTCCATTCTCCCCTCTGCCCTGTCCGTGGTAACCACCAACCTGTGTTCTGCCTCTATGGAGTTACCTATTCTGGATATTTTAAATGAGTGGAATCAGATAATATGTGACCTGCTGTGTCTGGTGTCTTCCACTTAGCACAATGTTTTCAAGGCTCATCCCATTGTAGTACGTATCAGTACTTCATTCCTTTTTATAGCTGAATCATATTGTGAACAAGTTTTTATAATTTTTTAAAAATAGAGAACCTATTCTTCGTACTTCTGGCTTTCTGTTTATGGATTGCTAATGTACCAAGGGGAACTAAAGACTTGAGATGAGAAAGGATAACAGGTTTTTTTACACCACCTTTCACCAAGAAGGAACTAATAAAGAGGTACATACCTAGGGGTAAGGAGAGCAGAACAGTGACACTTAACAATTAAAAAGTTGCCCTTTAAGTAAAATATAAATGAAGTTCACCTCAGGTTCATGTGACAAGTTGCCTTTCATCAACTTTAAATTAGGTTGCTATGAAAGAACTTGGCTAAGCATTTTCTATTGCCTTTCATCCATCTAGCCAACTACAGAGCAGAGGAGTGATTGGCCTCTGTAATGCCATGCAAATGAAGGTTTTAATGCCATGCAAATGAAGGTTCCAACCACAGAATAATAGCAACAGCTGGCACAGGTCTCCTGATCTAGGGTGTCATGACAACCCTATTAACCCCACTTCTTAGATGAAGAAACAGGCATAACAAAATTAAGTCATTCATTGGAGGATACACCGCAGGTTACAGAAGAACATACAGGAGTGCTTTCAGTGCAGCACCCATGCTCTGAACTGCGGCATCGTACTGCCTCTTGCATCCCTATTTTCCAATGTGGTGTGGCAAGGTGCTACACAGTCCTTCTGGCCCTGGGGGACGGGGAGGGGCAGTGGGCATGGGTAGGGAGGGAGAAGATGGCAATGCAGACCTGACATTCATAAAGCTGCAGGAGGGGTGATCTGGCCCAGGATCATCACAGTTGGCCTACATCCCTCTTGGACATGTGAACCCTTGCCTATGGCATGGTTTACCATTTTAGCTTATGTAGGAATCACAGATTACAGGATTCTACCTCTAGAGTTGGATGCAGTAGACTCTCCCTCCCTCCCAACCTCCCTCCCTCCCTTCCTTCCTTTCTCTCTTCTCTCTCTCTCTCTTTCTTTTTTGACGAAGTCTCACTCTGTCACCCAGGCTGGAATGCAGTGGCGTGATCACAGCTTGCTGCAATCTCAGTTTCCCAGGTTTGAGTGATTCTCCTGCCTCAGCCTCTTGAGTAGCTGGAATTACAGGCATGCGCCACCATGCCTGGTTAATTTTTGTATTTTTAGTAGAGACGGGGTTTCACCATGTTGGCCAGGTTGGTCACAAACTCTTGACCTCAAGTGATCCGCCCGCCTCGGCCTCCCAAAGTGCTGAGATTACAGGCATGAGCCACCGTGCCCGGCCTAGACTTTCTGCTTATGGATTGCTAATGTACCAAGTAGGTGGGTAGGACACAGGAAGGTGATTTTTTTAGCAAGTCCTCACGTGATTCTCGTATTAGATGGTCCTCAAACCACACTTTGAGAGATATTTGCCATTTTCCTACAAGATCCATTGTTGTCTCTTTTCTTCTTTGGGCATCTTGGAAAGCAGCATCTGCAGAGGCTATTTTAGGCCAGTAAAGACCTGAAGAAGGTCAGGCAGCCCGAACGCCAAGTAAAACCGTTCCAGGACACAGCCTGCAAGAGGGCTTCTGGGGGCTGTAGGAGGAGATAGCTACTTAGAGGGGGGCTCAGGAAGTGCTGGGGATCTCCCGGTGCGCACACCTAGATGTGCTGAGCTCTGGCGATGTAAACTCTCATTAATGTTTTAGTTCACTAAAACAATCGAGTTTCAGCATGGAGCAAATTCACATGAGTCAGTGACGCTCATTCCCAAACTGCTGAGTCACCTCCTGTGTCTTAACTCACCTGTCCCTGCAGCCCAGTGGAGAAAGTCAAACAGAGCCCTGGGTGTGTGACCCTCGAATAAATCCCTGAGACTTCCGGGTTCGTGGGTTCTTCTCCTATGGTATGAGGAATGTGCTATGAAGGAGGGAAAAGTAAATTCAAAATCCAAAGCCATTAAAAAGTATATGCACCAATTCTTCTCCCAGGTCACAGGCTGAATTTAAAGAACAATGATTAAGTGAAAATTCTCTCAAGTTTTTTTTTAATTGGTTCAGCAGTTGATTAATTACTGAATCTTGACCCTAAGCATTTTTGTCTAGAAATGTGCTTGAGGAACACAGGCTGGAGATCAGCTTTTTGACATTGCATTCCCCTCCTGGATCACGTCCATGTTGGAATCAATTTATAAACTGCCTTCCTAAGGCTTAAAATGATGGTCATCTACAGACAAGTGCCTTCCTAGGCACAGGGTTGCTAGAGACTGACTCCAGGCCCGTGGCTCTTAAAGGGAACACTGAAATGTTCCCTTAAAGGGCAGAAATGGTGGAAAGTAGAGAAATGAGTAGAGGGGGAAAATCACCCAGAGATAACCACTGTTATTGCTTCAGTGTTCTTTCCTTTCATTTATTTACTATTCACTAGTATATTCTTATCTATTTCCATTTTGTATCTTTATTTTTGTATCTTATCTATTTCCATTTTGTATCTTTATTTTTTTTTGTTTCTCTTAATATTTATAATGTGAGCATTTCCCTCACGTTATTAAACAGACTTTGGTAATGTTGTGTTTAATAATATATGACGTTCCAAACTCTGAATGTACTATAATTTAGTTAACTCTTATTTTTATATGCTTAAGTCATTTCCATATATTTGATTTTTATAGATGAGCATCCTTTTGCATTTTTTGAAATCACACCTTTGATAGATGTCTACATATGAAATTGCTACATCAAAAACCATGAATTCTTCTTTTTTTTTTCATACAGGGTCTTGCCCTGTCGCCCAGGCTGGAGTGCAGTGGCACTATGGCAGCCTTGACCTCCTGGAAGCGATCCTCTCACCTCAGTCTCCCTAGTAGACGGGAGTATAGACATGCACCACCACACCCAGCTAATTTTTTTGGTATATTTTGTAGAGATGGGGTCTTGCTATGTTGCCCAGGCTGGTCTCAAACTCCTGGACTCAAGTGATTCACCCACCTTGACCTTCCAAAGTGCTGGAGTTATAGGCATGAGCCACTGCACCCTGCCTGTGAATTCTTTTAAGGCTCCTGGTACATCTTCCATAATTGCTTTCCAGAAAGGTCTTTTCAATATGTATTCCTCCAGCATCACATAAAAGTGCCTAGAAATAAAGTGTTTGCCAACAGTGCATATTACAGTTTTAAAAAATAGCTTTTTTTTTTTTTTTTGGAGACACAGTCTCATTCTGTAATCCAGGCTGGAGGGCAGTGCGTAATGTTGGCTCACTGCAAGTCCTGGCCCATGTGCCTTTTGGAATGCCCTTTCTTGCCTTCCACCTCAGCCTCCTGAGTACAGGTGCATGCCACCATGCTCAGCTAATATTTTTAGTAGAGATGGGGTTTTACCATGTTTCCCAGGCTGCTCTCGAATTCCTGGCCTCAGGTTATCTGCCTGCCTCAGCCTCCCAAAGTGCTGGGATTATAGGCTGAGCTACTGTGCCCAGTGAAAAAATGCTTTTTCAATGTCATAAAAATGGTCCACATTTTCACATGCATTCCTTTGCTACTAAAAGTGAATGGTTTACATATTTTTCTATTGAGGCGTTGATATTTTTCTTACTGATTTTTGTGCACACATGCATATACACACACACACAAGAAGAGAAAGAGTGAGAAAGAATAATATATATAACACATATTATCCCCTTTTTAAAAAAAGTTTTTTGAAAATCATGTCCTTCATTTGTCATTTGACTTTTCATCTTTTTGGTGACTGTTTTTGATGTATAGAAGTTTTCAATTTTGTGTAGCTGGTATGTGATTTTTCCCTTTATGATATCTTCCACTTGTCTTTTGATTAAAGAGTCCTTGTACTTTTGAGTCTTAATTATTATAAATATTTAATTATATTCATCTTATTTTTGTACTAGTTAAAAAGTTTTTGATATTTGATTCTGAATTGTACTTGAATATTGTGGGTGTGTGTGGATGTGTGTGTAATATGGTATGAGGTTCTAATTTGATTTTTTTCCCCAAAAGAACCAATTGGCTAGGTGCAGTGGCACACCTATAGTACCAGCTACTTGGGAGGCTAAGGCAGCAGTATTGCTTGAGGTCAGGAGTTCAAGTCCAGCCTAGGCAACATAGTTAGAACCTGTCTCTAAAAAAAGAGAAAATAACCAATTGTCTAAACCCCATTTGTTTTGGAAAGGCTTTTAAGATGAATATAGATTATTCCAAAATCAGAGAATCTCTTTTCTACTAGGCCATGGAAAAAAGGTAACCTGACATAGTGGCTTCAGCTAGCAATGCAGCCAGGCTTGTTCTCTAACTTCTCTGTGCCCACCTAGCTACAGGGACCTAGAGAACACAGGTGACCAGCCCAGAATTTGAGGGGGTGTTAAGAGTAGAATGCAATTACCCTCTTCCTAGGCTCCAAGGCCGGTTAAGCTCATGGGGGTAGAAAAGCTCTGAAGATTTACAGATCTGGCCCATGTGCCTTTTAGAATGCCCTTTCTTGCCAGCACTGCCAGCCCCCAGGTTTCCTGGCTTGTTGGAGGTGATCCCTGGAGCTGACCATTGTCACCAGTTCCTGAATGTTCCATTTCAGAGCTTCAAAGTTGGAAAGATCAATTGTCCAACAGCACCCTGAGGCCCAAGCTTTAGCCTTAAGGGATCTAAACAAACAAACAAACAAAAATCCTAAAAAAACGAATGGTGTACCCTGAACCTTTAAACAAAGCTGGTTCACTCTCATACCACCTCAGTGTGCACAGAAAACCAAGCTGTCCGCAACAGAACCTGGCTACATTTACCCATAAACTCTTCCACGTTTGGAATCCTTGCACTTGGTTTTGTAATCTTTTGACTTGCTCTGCCTGTCAGCTTTTGACAGCTGCTGCTTTTTTCTGCAACTGGTTTGGGCTCACTTCTCACCTCTTGGCTTGGTACCTCACCTGATTTGAATGTCACTGTAACATCATGTAAAAGGCATCCTTCTGCTAGCCTGAGCCTCAGAGAACTTCACCAGATGCACTGGTAGCCTCTCTTCCAAGGAAGCAAGTATACAGGCTATGGTTTTCTTCTATGGCAAATTGGCTATGGAATGACCTGTGGGGAAGACAGAAGCTGGCAGTTCACCTGAATCCTGACAGCTCATATGTCCTTCCACTTACCTTGGCCAAACTATTAGGAAATACTGAAAAGATGGCAAGACAGAAGGGACATGGGACATCTCTATGTCTGTCAGTCAGTTTAGCTCTTACTTTGTCATAAAGGGAGACACAAAAAAGCAGAATTGCCTGCCAAGCCAGATGAGTTGACTCAACCCCATGATCAATAGCTCACCAGATGGGGCAGCCAAAACCTTTCACATTTATCTGTTCCTCATCCTTATCAGAGATTTGATATGTAAGAACTAGAGCATGTGTTCCAATTCACTGTGGTCTACTTTTAACACAAATAAAATAATAGATCAAACTGGCTTTGAACACTTCAAAGGCCAGACATTATCAAAGTGTTTTATTAGCCTATATGTTCTAGATGTGGTCACTGCACTGCTCTGCCTGGGATGGAGACTCTGAGTGGTCTTATAAAACATCACCTAAAGCATGACCTTTCACTGCTCAAAACCACCCCAAAGTCCTCACCAGGGCCAGGAGGCCTTCCTTGCACTGGCTCCTACCCACTTCTGTCACCTCACATCTACCAGGGCTCCTGGCTCAGTCTGCTTTAGTGCATGCCTTATTCAACGTTGCCTCTGAACATCCCAGCTCACTTTCCTCTGCTGGAACATTCTCTCCCCAGGCTTATGTGGCCCTGTTCCTCACTTCATTCAGGTCACCTCAAATGTCATCTTCTCAGAGAGACTGTGAGACCATCTCTGATCACCCTAATAAAACAGCAGCTTTTGTCAGTCTCAATTTCCCTGCTTTATTTTTCTTTATGGCACTTAACTCTCTGACATTTTACACACAGACAGACACGCGCGCGTGTGCACGCGTGCGCATTTGTCTCTGTTAGAATGTAAGCTCTCTGAAGGTAGAAACATTGATTTGTTCTTCTCTCTGTTTCTCCACCTTGATCGGTATCTGACACACGTAGATATCCAACAACTAGTAGCTAAAAATATTCAAATGTGAATACCGTAAACTATACAAGTCTAGAGAAAAACTGCCTTTCAGGAACTGAGCTGTAACTTAACTTCTACCACCTAGAGCTCTATGATTATCATGATAGGAAAGTAGCTTTTAATCTAATCTACAAAGGATTTCATGAGAAGGAAAATTCTGAAAAATAGTTTTTAATAAGAATCTTATGTGAGGATCTTTCACATACACACACATCTATCTATCCATCTATCTATTTTCTATCTATCATCTATCTATCTATCTATCTATCTATCTATCTATCTATCTACCTATCTAATCCTCACTGAAGCCCCTTAAGGCAGGTATCATCTGCATTACCACAGATAAATACACATGGACTCTGTGAGGTTGTAACTTGAATAATGCCATGTGTACTAAAGGTACCAGATCCAGGAACTCAGATCTACTCGTCCCCAACAACCAGGCATTTCCCTATTATGGTACCATGGGATATTGTCAGAGATATATATACACACACACACACACACACACACACACACACACACATACATATATATACATATAGTTATGACCATGGGCTAGACTCTTATCCAGAGCTAAGCACAGTGGATACAGTGATGATTAAATAAGATAGACACTGTCTTTAGTCTCATAGTGCTTACAGACTGAAAGGGATCTTATAGAGCTAAAATTATGCTTGCTGACACAAAAGTGGTATGTTTTCATTTTTTCATTCACTGAAGAAATATCTATTGACTACATACTGTGTGTCATGCTTTGTGTTAAGAGCAAGGAATGAAATGGTGAGTAAAACCAGACCTGATTCCTGCCTTCATGGAGCTTACAGTCTAATGAGGGAGATATGAAATAATCACATGCAAACATGGTGCTGTGAGATCCTACAAATAGGGGAAGCAAGATTAATTAAATTAGGAGATTCTTGCTTGAGGAAGTACCACTTAATCTGAGATTTAAAGGATAACTAGGAGTTAAAAAGACAATGAGGAGAGGGAAGAACACTACAGGTAGTTCAAACAGCGCGTGAGAAGATCCCATTGTAGAAGGAAAGATGTGTGCAGGAAGTCTTTGAAAGAGGCCAGTGTGGCTGGAGAGCTGGAAATAAGAAGCATCCTGGTGTCAGAGGAGCCTGAGAGGTGGGCAAGAGCAGGCCCATAGGGCATTGTATGAAATCTGACATATGTGCTAAGTCAAAATCCGGCAGTGTGCTCTCCCAATTGGTCTCTAGGTTAATGCTCATGCAAATGTAGCAACTCCAAGCTGGGGACAAAAAAACCTTGGAGCAGAGAGGCTCATGGTAACGGCAAGCCGGAAGAAGACTAGATAATCAGTAGGATCTGCGCTGAAACCAAGGCTCTGCTGCTTAACCGCCACAGAGAGTCGTCAAGTGAAGAATGGCCTTTCTGAACCTTCACTTGCAGAGTGCTAATGTAGTAGTGGAACAGAATGCTGTTTTGGGAGCCCATGAAATTAGATTTACATTCTTCATCTGTTATCTCTACGTTTCTCAGATATTAGATGGGAACGAAGATATTTCCTTTTAAGTATTGTTAAAGATAATTAAATAAGATAATGTGTCAAAGGACTCGGCCTAGCGCCTAGCTCATAGCAGGTATTCAATAAATAATAGCCGTTATTTTTCTTTATCTGTTAAATGGAGACAGTAATAGCACAGATTAAGTTGCTGAGTTATGAAGATCTGATTAGATTATGCATGTGAAAGCAGTAGGCCGGGCCTCCTCTGCGTACTCTTATTTCTAATTTTAAGAGCCAGGAACCCACTTTTTTGGAGCCTGATGTTCTAATATTGCTTCCTTACGAAAGCCAGGCCATTGCTTTTTTCATCTGCCTGGTGCACCGTAAGAGCCTTGTGTGTTCTTTCAGAAGCGATCTCTCATTTTTCTCGTTTTGGGTTTTTAGGTGTCTTTACATTTGGCAATCGCCGTCCTACAGAGGGCTGGAAAAGCCCTGCGGGAGACGGCATATCCACCACCCGCTGCTGGGTGGGCCCTGCAGCTGTGCGCACCCGAGAACGGCCAAAGAAGCTGGGTCTTGGCGCGGCGGGACGGGCCAATCAGAAGAAGTTTGGCCCTCTGCAGTTTCCGTCCGCTCACTAGGAGGCGCTGCGGCAGCGACGGCGGCGTCGGCGGCCGGGGCTGTAGCGCGCTGGGGCGGTTGAGCTGGCAGCTGAGGCTCGTGGCCATGGAGTGGGGTTCTGAGTCGGCTGCTGTGAGGCGGCACCGCGTCGGAGGAGAGCGTCGGGAGGGACCGGCGGCCGCACCACCGCCGGAGAGGGAGGCCCGAGCGCAGGAGCCTCTGGTGGATGGGTGCGGCGGCGGGAGGACGCGGAAGAGGAGCCCCGAGGGTAGCGGCGGCGCGAGCAGGGGCGCGGGGACCGGGCTGTCTGAGGCGCGCGCCGCGCTGGGGCTCGCGCTCTACCTCCTCGCGCTGCGGACGCTGGTGCAGCTCTCGCTGCAGCAGCTCGTGCTACGCGGGGCCCCTGGACACCGCGGGGAGTTCGACGCGCTCCAAGCCAGGTACCGGCCGCTCCCTCCTGGCACGGCCCGCGCGTCCGTTTGCGTCTTCTGCCCAGGCCCCGGGGCACCGCACCTGTGTGCACCCGCCCCTGCCGGACCGCCGGGACTCGCTGACCCCTTCCAGGCTGCACGTGGGGTGGGGTGACCCTGCTTGTCCTTCTTCTGGGGTCTGAATTGCCGGGACTTGGGGCTTGCCTGTCCCCCGTTAAGCTCGTGGTACAGATTGGGGTTGCCAGGTAGATTGAACCCGCTTTCCACTGTCTGCCCTTCGTGCAGTTGGTTGGTTGTGAGTCATCTCCCCATATTCTGGAACAGCTTCCGCTTTTTACCTTGCTTAGCTCTTCTGCTTTCCAGATGGAAATTTGCGTACCTAGACTGTTGTATAAATTCGCTTTGGGGGCGGGGAGTGTTGGAAGGAGCCAGTGCACTGTTCTAACTTTCTGAGGGTTACAGCCTCCAAATCTGAAGGCTACAGAAGCTCTTTCTGGAACACCGCCCAGTGAAAGTTTGGTATGCAGTCTGATAAGTTCTCAGATCCCTGCAGTTTGTCTTTAGGCCCCTTGGATTAGTGACTGTGTAAGATTTGACTTTTTTTTCTTTTAAGACCTTTAAGAATGCTAGGAAAGGTGATTAAGTCAAAGATGATGTAACCCAGGTGTGTCTAAGTCAAAGATGTTGTAACCCAGGTGTGTCAAAGCTCATGAAATATTAAGCTGGCGTCAAGTTTTCAACAGCTGCTGTGTTCTAAAAAGTTTTTCCTAGAATGCAAAGTGTTGCAAGATTATTAAGGACTTTCTGAAACGCCTCCTACCCCCACTTCCAGCTTCCCCACTTGGAATGCAGTGAAAAGACAAAAAAAGTTTTGTTTTAATTAGGGATACAGTTGGTTTTGGCCTGAACTGAAGTCATTAGACCTTGGGTGTATGCTAAGAGGGCTGGGTCCATCAAAAGTTTTTTTTCCCCCCCTTATTTAATCTCTTGACTTGATTATTTTTGCTCATTGGTTTCTGCTACTTAAAGTCATTCACCCAGAATCTGTAACCTTCGGGAGTGTGCACAGTGACGTTATATTCTATCCTGCTTAGTCTTTAGCTTTTTTTTTTTCTTTTTTTTGAGACAGGGCCTGGCTTTGTCGCCCAGGCTGGAGTGCAGTGGCTCCATCGCGGGTCTGTAGCCTCCACCTCCCAGGTTCAAGCAGTCCTCCCACTTCAGCCTCCTGAGTAGCTGGGACTACAGGCGGATAGTAGTCTACATCTGGCTACTTTTTGTATTTTTAGAAGAGATGGGGTTTCACCACGTTGCCCAGGCTGGTCTCAAACTCCTGAGCTCAAGCAATCCACCCGCCTCAGCCTCTGAAAGTCCTGGGATTGCAGGCGTGAGCCACCGTGCCTTGCCAGTGGGCACACATTTTGAATACATCCTAGTCCTTGTATTGGTTTGATATGGGGAGAAGTTGGGAGTGGGATGGTGGAGAAAACTGAAGGGGTCAACTCGTGGGAGGCAAAAATAAAAATATGGAACTTTATAAGTGATGTTTACTTGGTGTCTGAAATAATGAAAGGCGGTCCTTTTTATGCAGGCCAAAGAACTAAACTTTTTTGGGGAGGAAGGGGTGTGTAGTGGAAAAGTTACCCATGCTAAGTGTCAATTTTAACTACAAACCTTTGTTATTCTTTTGGTCACTTCCAGGGATTATCTTGAACACATAACCTCCATTGGCCCCAGGACTACAGGAAGTCCAGAAAATGAAATTCTGACCGTGCACTACCTTTTGGAACAGATTAAACTGATTGAAGTGCAAAGCAACAGCCTGCATAAGATTTCAGTAGATGTACAACGGCCCACAGGCTCTTTTAGCATTGATTTCTTGGGAGGTTTTACAAGCTATTATGACAACATCACCAATGTTGTGGTAAAGCTGGAACCCAGAGATGGAGCCCAGCATGCTGTCTTGGCTAATTGTCATTTTGACTCGGTAGCAAACTCACCAGGTATGTACCTGTTTTTTGGTCATTTGGAAGTTGTCACAGCCCAGAAAGTTTATTAACATAACCCCAAGCTACTTGGGCAATTGTGGGGACCATTTTCTTGGGCAAACCTTTTTTCTTTGTGATGGAAAGCAGGATAATTAGGATAGTGTCATTTACTTTAGGATCTAACCATTCTGTCTTCTCTTAAGTGCTTTATTAATATTATTTTTTGGTATTAATGCCAGCAGCCCAGTGATAAGACTTGGAATGTTTCTGGTAGACTGAAGCAGCTTTCTCAATGTTACCAGTGTGTGTGTCCTTGTGTCCTGGAGTTAGGTTCTGACACTTAAAAAGTGTTTTACTCAGCTGGGTGTTATACTAGGCTTCCGGGATACCAGAAAAGGAAAGTCCCTGCCTTCAAGGGTTGCTGCATGGTTTTAGAGCAGGGGTGTCCAATCTTTTGGCTGCCCTGGGCCACACTGGAAGAAGAATTGTCATGGGCCACACATAATATACACTAATGATGGCTGATGAGCTTAAAACAAAATCTCATGTTTTAAGAAAGTTTACAAATTTGTATTGGGCTGCATTCAAAGCTGTCCTGGGCTGCGGGTTGGCAGCTATCTCTTCTAGCAGATTCTGTTGACCTATAAAGTGAGAATTTTGCTTCACTGAGGGTGCCATACTGTTTAAGTACCTAGTTAATGTGTAAATCTTTCTCTGAAAATAATTTGGCAAAATAAGAATACTTGCATTTAGGACAGTGCCTGACGCAGTGAATATTTGTCAAATGAATGGGAATCCCCTAAATTGAACTTCCATTTATTAAAATATTTATTCTTCAGAAAATTGTATTCAGTGGTTAAAGGGATTGTAAATAGGGATAGAAAATAGCATTTACAATGGCATAGCATTTTAGTGGTAGACGAGACCTGAGATGGCATCTGGCTCAACCCCTCATTTGATACAGGGGTAAATTTATCTGGTCATCACTGATAAGAGACAAAACTAGGATAAGATGCTGGATTTCCTGGCCAGTCAGTTCTTTCAGCTACGTTTGGAAGGAAAAAGAATATTAGGGTGTAATTAATACTCCCTTTTGCAAATTGTTTAACTTCTTAGTTTCTCATCTGTGTAATGGAGAAAATAATAGTACTTTCCTAATAGTGTTGCTTGGAGGATTAAAAAAAGGTAAAACACTAAAATAGTACCTGGCATGGAAAGTGATTTTTAAAAGTTTCTATTAACTCTTATGTAATATTAACACTTCTAGATTACTCGAACTTACAGCAGGCCAAATTTGAACATCTAGAGTTATACAAAATTTAAGTAAAATTTCTTTGCTTGATAAAATGATTCATATTAGAATATCTTCATTTAGAAAGCTTGACAATTGCATTTAGAATGTAACTTGCATTTTCAAAAATCAGTATACACACATTTGTTAAATAAGCCAGAAGTACCTTCATGGGCTGCTGGGGTAACCAGTGGTTTAGTGTTTTTTGTTTTTTTTTTTGGGTGGGGGGCCAAGTGTCACTCTGTCACCAGGCTGGCGTGCCGTGGCACAATCTTGGCTCACTGCATCCTCTGCTTCCCGGGTTCAAGCGATTCTCCTGCTGTGCCACCACACTCGGCTGATTTTTTTTGTATTTTTGGCAGCAACAGGGTTTCACCATGTTGGCCAGGCTGGTCTTGAACTCCTGACTTCAAGTGATCCGCCTGCCTCAGTCTCCCAAATTTCTGAGATTGTGGGTGTGAGCCACTATGCCTGGCCACCAGTGGTTTTTTTTTATGTACGTTTCAAAGCAGTAATAAATGTTACTCTTTGTCCACTATTATGATGCTTAAATTCTGGGAAGGGGCAAATAAACACCATGGTTGCTTAAGAACATTATATAAGAAGGCTGTATGTACAAGAATTAGCAGCAAATGTAGGGACAAAAGAAAAAAGTTTCCCCTCTATCCTTCATAGTTCTTAGCTGAGTGGACCCCTGTAACAAAAGACAGGCTAAAAAGAGAAAAACCAAATAGAAGTTTATTAACACTTGCACTTCATGTACATGGGAGATACTCAAGGAAAATGAGTACATCTCAAAGAGGTGGCTTAGAAATCTGGCTTATGTAGCATCTTCAACCAAACAATACATTTTTAGAGAAGTGACAAAGGAAAAGCACCTTGAGTCTCGAGGAGTGGCAAATTGTAGGAAGGCAAATAAATGGTAGAGAAAGGTTAGTTAGTAAAGTGTTATATAGATTCCTTTTGTGCTGTCGCCAGGCCACCAAAAGTTTACAGTTGTCTTTCGTGATCAGCCTTTGTACTTCCTGGTGGAGAGGGGAAGTGGGGACACCTTGGTAAATGTATATCCTGCTTTTAGGCAAACAAGGGGAGGGCAGAGAGCTTTTCTGTATAGTACCTGCTTCTCAGTTGCCTTCAGCTCAAAATAATCCGTATGTCAAAGTGACATATTTTGGAGTGCATAATCAGTTACTCTTTACAAACGTAGTACTAAATGTTACAAATTGTATATGTGGAGTCTAATAATTAAAGGCCAGCATTTTTGTGAGCCATTAGAACCCACTTTTTATTATTATGTTTTAAATAATAGAGACAGGTTTTCACTTTGTTGCCCAGGCTGGTCTTGAACTCCTTAAGTGATTATTCTACCTCATCCTCCCAAAGTGCTGGGATTACAGGTGGGGGCCACTGTGCCTGGCCTAGAACCTACATTCGTTCATTCATTCATGTATTCATTTATTTATGAGACGGAGTCTCACTCTGTCGCCCAGGCTAGAGTGCAGTGGCTTGATCTCGGCTCATTGCAAGCTCTGCCTCCCGGGTTCACGCCATTCTCTTGCCTCAGCCTCCCGAGTAGTTGGGACTACCGACGCCCACCACCACGCCTTGTGAATTTTTTTTTTTTTTGAGATGGAGTCTCACTCTCGCCCAGGCCAGACTGCAGTGGCACTATCTCTGCTCACTGCAACCTCCGCCTCCCGGGTTCACGCCATTCTCCTGCCTCAGCCTCGCTAATTTTTTCTTAGTAGAGATGGGGTTTCACCGTGTTAGCCATGATGGTCTCAATCTCCTGACCTCGTGATCCACCTGTCTTGGCCTCCCAAATGCTGGGATTACAGGCGTGAGCCACTGCGCCTGGCCCTAGAATCTACTTTTAACTAAAATTTTATAGGAATACCCTTAGCAACAATCTCAAGGAAATTTCTGTCAATAATAAATTGTTAAAAATAGTGTTTCACACATTCATCAAATAGACCAAGCTTGTCCAAACTGCAGTCCTGGGTAGCTTTGAATGTGGCCCAATACAAATTCATAAACTTTCTCAAAACATGATATATTTTTTTCAATTTTTATTTTATTTTATTTTATTTTTTAACTCATCAGTGATTGTTAGTGTTAGCGCTTTTATATGTGGCCCAAGACAATTCTTCTCTTAATGTGGCCCATGGAAGCCAAAAGATTGGACACCCCTGAAATAGACTATCACCTAAATCCTTTTAGTGGGTGGCCTAATTGAAGCACTTCTTTTTTCTTTTTAAGTTCTCATCTGTGTATCTAGGACTCAGGAATTGATACCAGTTAGGAGTAATGTTATCCACAGAGAAGCCTTAATTATCTTCTTGAGTTTGCTGTGTGGTTCCAGGTCGTTGGTAGAAGAGGCATTGAGTTATTTTGGGGGTGGCTTCAATTTCAAGGTTAATTCTAAATGGAAAGGGATGTCAGTTAACCACCTAGCCCTTGTAGATACTGTCCTCTTAACTTTCCTTCCCTTTCTTAAGGATATTTGACCCTTCTGTAGTTCTCTTTTAATGCACCAGAACCATTAAAATAAGGGAAGCTGAATGGACAATTTAACTTTTTAATCAACCCTGTATAGATACCTTTGAATTTCCCCTTCTTTTTGAATAAAGAAACATTTTATTGATTGCTTTCTATTTTAAAGTAACTCACAGTGTCAAATTAAAAAAAAGGGTTTATTTCATTAGGTTTTTGGAAGTGACACTTTTTGCTAATAGCAGCATTTTCTATTGGATAGTAATTAAATGATTATTATTTTGTTTCACTTCGATTGAAATACAAACCAGTAATCACCACCAAGACAAGTCTGGTTAATAGGTAGTTTCTTCTTAAGTAGGAATGGGGTCTGGAATTTAACAGAGCCCAAATAAGCATTTTAATTTTAGCTACAGAGCCTTCCTCAGATTTGCAAAGAGAAGGAGAAATGAACATTGAATGCCTACCAGGTGCTAGGCACTGGGCATTATCTTGTGTGACTCTTATAATAAACCTGTGAGGTAGGTATCATTAGCTTGCTCTTTAAACCAGGAAATACTGGAGTAAAGTGACAGAGCTCAAATTTACTTCCAAGTCTTCTTGCTCTCAAATCCACGCCAAACTCTTTGGCACCCTGCTTCAAATGTGTAAACCCAGAAATGTTACTGCCTGAGTTACGTTAGCGCTTATTTACTTTGATTACTCTTTAACTTTTCTGATACGGAAAATTTCAAATATATTCAAAAGCAGAACTGTTTGATGAACCCTAATGGACTTATCTCCCAGCTTCAGCAGTCTGATCTTGTTTCTTTCCTACCACACTACCCTCCCAACTTCTTGATTATTTTGAAGCAGATCTTAGCTATATCAGTTCCTTTCTAAAAGTATTTCTCTCTGTGTTGCTGGAAGATAAGGGCCCTTTTTGATACCACCAATTGCCTCACCTAAAAAAACCCAACAGTAATTCCTTGGTATCATCAAATATCCAATCAATTCCTTTAACTGTCTCTTACAGTGCTTTAAAAAAGCAAGACAGTTAAGTCATCCTTATACTTACTTTTAATTAGCATACAAAATTTCTCAATCAAGAAGAGGTTCAGAGATTCAACTGAGTGTGTGTTCTGGGACCTAGGATACTACTTAGGTCATTAGTCTCCTTTCCTGTGTCTTACTAGATTAGGTATCTTCTTTTTAGTTTTTCATCACATAATCCCCTTGGAGAAACCTTAAAGGAATGTTACACCATCCAAAGTGACCTCTCTGTGCAGCTTTTATGATTTTGGCAGGAAAACAAGCAAGAAAGGAGTGAGTGCAGTGGGAGATGTTGCAGGAAGCTGTGAGCACCAGAAGTGAGACTATTACAGAGGATGTGGAATGCGGGTAAAGAATAGAACAGATTTCCTTGGTTTGCTGAGAATACCAGTTTCCAGTATGACTTTAGGTCCCCTCAGGTTACTTTATTTAGCAGACACTATTTGAGTGACTCTGGTGGATCAGGCATGGTTGTAGGCATTGAGAGTAAGTCAGTGAGCAAACCAGACAAAGATCCCTTCATGGAACTTACTGCTGGTGGGTGTGATTGTCACCTGATGATGACAGAGCTATGCTTCTGGTCATGCAGCTATTGTGATGCCTCTCTGAGGAGAAAGCTCCATTCCTAGTCCTAATGGTTCATATTGTAAACATTTTAAAATCTGAGCAGCAAATCTGTTTTTCTGATTTGAAGGTGCCAGTGATGATGCAGTTAGCTGCTCAGTGATGCTGGAAGTCCTTCACGTCTTGTCAACATCTTCAGAAGCCTTGCATCATGCTGTCATATTTCTCTTTAATGGTGCTGAGGAAAATGTCTTGCAAGTGAGATTTTACTGTTTTAAATATTAGGCTTGAATAAGGATGAGAATAATAATAGCTAACACGTAAATACATTTTTTATGACTCCTGTGGGTAGTATAAAATAATATGCAGAAAAATACTGTATGAGCAGAACTTAAAAAAATTCACAACCACTTATGTAGAGATGTTTAATATTTAGAAAACTCCACTTAGCAGATTATTGTGGCAGGATTTGATTGAGAGAAGGGCTCTTGCTGGCATAATTACTCTCCTCAGGTTTTCTTTGACATTGAAGTTTCAGAGATGTTTTGAGACAGGCACAAATAAATGCCCAGCCATATGGATCATCTCTTCTCCTGTTCTCTTTTTCTTTCTTTTTAAAAAGAGATTGGGGCCAGGCATGCTGGCTCATGCCTATAATCCCAGCACTTTGGGAGGCCGAGGCAGGCAGATCACGAGGTCAGGAGTTTGAAACCAGCCTGGCCAACATGGTGAAACCCTGTCTCTACTGAAATTACAAAAATTAGCCAGGCGTGGTGCTGGGTGCCTGTAATCCCAGCTATTCGGGAGGTTGAGGCAGGAGAATCATTTGAACCTGGAAAGTGGAGATTGCAGTGATCCGAGATCGTGCCATTGCACTCCAGCCAGGGCCACAGGCTCTGTCTCAAAAATGAACAAACAAAGAGGGGGTCTCGCTGTATTGTCCAGGCTGGTCTCGAACTCCCGAGCTTGGGTGATCTTCCCACCATGGCCTCCCAAAGTTTTGGGATTACAGGCGTGAGCCACCGTGCCTGGCCCTCTTTGCCTTTTCTTTTGCACACCCTTGTACTTACCAGGGATGTTGTTTGGCACCCCTGATGGTAACCAGGCTGCCTTCTGTGATGGGTGACTTTCTGAACCCTGATGTGCATGGCCATTATGCATAGGAAAAGAAGCAGAAGATGTCTTTGGATACTGCCTTTGAAGAGTGATTATTTTGTTTTCATATTCCTTACCTCATCAAAATAGTCTCTCTGTGTTTAAGCAAAATCAAGACTGATAATTTAAGATTGTTTAACAATTACTTGTTTTCTTTCCTTCTCATTAAGGCCAGTCATGGTTTCATTACTCAGCACCCCTGGGCTAGCTTGATTCGTGCATTCATTAACCTAGAGGCAGCAGGTGTAGGAGGGAAAGAACTTGTATTCCAAACAGGTATGTGAGACTGTGCATTGTATATTTTAGTGCAATTCTAGTTTTTATAAAAGTAGAAAGTTTATGATTATAAGTAATATCTTGAATGAGCATTCTTTTTAAGGCATGAGGTGGTGTTAGCTTGTCTTTGTTAAAAATTTTGAACAAAATAATATAGCATCTAACACTTGTATAGTGCTTATTATATGCCAAGTGTTGTTCAAACCATTTCGTATATATTAAGTCATTGAATCCTCCAAACAACATGTAAGATAAGTACTGTTACTTCCATTTTAGAGATGAAACTGAGTCCAGAGAGATTATAACTTGCCTAAGGTTTCACAGTTGTTTAATGGTGGAGTGTGATTTGAACCTAGACAGTCCAGGTCCAGAGACTTTGTTCTTAACCTCTAATTGGATTGTTATATAGGTAGTGAACTTTTAGCCACTATGGGTGGTTATGATATAAATAATTTTAAATGTCAATCATTTAATGAGTTAAAATGAGAAAATTTACCTGTAGTGTAACAGATTTAAATTTATCATTGATTTAGTGGAATGTTAAAAAAATTTAGTAATATTTAATCAGCCAGAATAATTTTTATTTTATTTTTTTTTTAGAGACAGAGCCATGCTCTGTCACCCAGGCTCGAGTGCATTGGTGCCATCATGCAGCCTTGACCTCCTGGGTTCAAGTGGTTCTCCTGTCTCAGTTTCCTGAGTTGCTGGGACTACAGGTGCTTGCTATTACGCCTGGCTAATTTAAAAATTTTTTTGTAGAGAGAGGCTCCCATTATGTTTCCCAGGCTGGTCTCAAACTCCTAGGCTCAAGTGGTCCTCCTGCCTTGGCCTCCCAAAGTACTGGGATTACAAGCATGAACCACCATGCCTGGCCCAGAGAAATAGTTTTAGTTTTATGATTAAACTTTTCTAAGGATATCAACTTAGCCGATTTGTGCCTAGTGTTCCATTATTGGAATGCTAAGCATGTAGGAGTTATTTATATCCTACTGCTCAAGCCTCATCGCCAAGGTCTGATTTTTCACACATGCAAAAATTAAAAAAATTGCAACCTCAGGCATAAATAGGTTTTAATGGTCTTTATTAACAAAATTCAGAGCTCATAGATTTGTTTAGTCAGGGCATACTAAAATTTGACATTGGAAGCTCCATTCCATTTCCCTGCCCTGTTAGAAATTTGGGTAATGCGTTTTATCCAGAGATGTAGCATTTGCTAGATGTTTTAATATTGAAGAGTGTGTTGTGTGCTGAGATGGGCTAGGGGAAGTAAGATGATGTGGGAACTTGTTTTGTAGCACCCTTTTAAGACCTGATTTTATTTAAATTATGAAACTATGCTAAGTATGTCTTCATAACCTAAACAATACTGTATTTTAATAGTCTCCATCAAACTTATTTTAAACTTTTATCTTTCAAAACGTATGTATATTTTACTTTAGCTAAGCGTTTGAGATTCTCAAGTTCCTGATGTCAGAAGCAGCAAGGTTCTGTTTTTAATTCTCAAACCTTTCTGCTTTATTCTTACTCTTTAATGAGAAGAAGCTGGGATCTAATATCTACAAGAGTAAGTAGGTACATTATTATCTGTCTATCTATCTATATATTTATTTATTTATTTATTTTGAAGCAGGGTCTCAGTCTGTCGCCGAGGCTGGAGTGTAGTGGTATGATCTCGGCTCACTGCAACCTCTGCCTTGAGGGCTCAAGACATCCTCCCAGCTCAGCTTCCCAAGTAGCTGGGACTACAGGCGTATGCCACCATTCCTGGCTAATTTCCTTTTTTTGTAGAGATGGGGTTTGGCCATGTTGCCCAGGCTGGTCTCAAACTCTTGAGCTCAAGCAGTCCTCCTGCTTCAGCCTCCCAAAGAGCTGGGATTACAGGCATGAGCCACCACACCCGGCCTCTTTCTATTTCTTGGATGCCAGTCAGGATAGGAGGAACCCATACATGTAACAACCACCAGATCAAAAAGCAGCAAAAGAAAATTCTGCAAGCAGAGAGGACACTCAGTCTTCTTTCCTCTTGTGAAAAATGTCGGCTCCGTGTTAGCAGGAGTGTGTCTGTATATTTTCCGTGTTGAAGTATACTATGTGTTAAGTGCCTTCATCGCCATGCTTTTAATTTATTAGCACAGCACCTTGCCCCTATACTCCTCCTATCCAGAGAAAAACCAGCCTTATGGTTTAATCTGCACCCTTCCTAGATTTTTTTCTATGTACATATATATTAATGCATAAGTATTTTATGTACATATGTTAACATATTTTACGTATGTGTAGTCCAGAGAGGTTAAAACACTTACCAAGGGCTAGTCAGGTCCAGACTGACTAACATTACTTATTTACATTTATTAAGTACTCATTTTTGGTAGGCCTGGGCAGCCCAGAGTCCTTACTGTTTTTATTAAATGCTTATGGTTTTAGACAAAAATTCTGCAGCTGCATAAATTCTAAAAATAATTACATTATCTGAAAGGGTGTAAACAAACTGTTAATAATGGTCCTAGCTAGATGGTGAGCAGTTGCTGGTAGAACTGGGTTAAGTGTGACTGGAATGGAGGACTAGGTTAAAGGTAAAACAACAGTTTAAATTCTCTGTTGCTTCATGAATTTAAGACCAGAATTGATTGTCATTAATGCATTACTTTTTATAATTTTATGTATTTAAATTTTTGCAAGCTATATGATCACTTGAATAATAAAACAAAAAACAGATTTATGACTGATTAGTATAAACATAAAATTTAAATGTTTTACTTGTTCTGAAATCCCCATGTTTCAAAATTAATTTTTTTGGAGGGGTGTCATACAAAAGATTTAAAGAGATTATTTCCCTCCTTACTCTGAAATTTTACATGATTTTGTCCCCCTCTAGGTTTTGGAGCTCATTCTTACGGCTAAACTGCATACCTGAAAGCTTTCTGGGTGCTGTCTGACATTCTAATACCTTTCCCAGCATCACTCTCACTTTCAATGCCACTGCCTACAAAAGACTACGCTTCTTGTGGGCATGGCTTTCAAAAAGCTAGTTAGTGTTATTTTCATGTTTGACTAAAAGAGGATAAAGGCCCTCCTGGGTTTGGAGTTGTGCTTGAGAGTATATGCCAGATTGTGCTGTCCTCAGCTTTTTAAACCATACTTCTTTTTCTGTGTGATAATGTTTGTCCTGCCCTGGAAACTTTTTGGTTAAAACAGTTTGTGCTCTAGAACTCCCATGTCACTTCTGAGAGCAACATTCATTTGGGGAGTTTTTAGTGACTAGAATAATCATTACTACCTAATTTTTAAGAAGGGCCAGAAAGAATGACTTGATTTTATCAGACCAGTGACCTCATTTCATGAGTGAGAGAGGCTTGATTACAAAAGGGTCACAGAATCTTTTTTCCTCTTGGGAGAATATTCATGCCCCTGTAAATTCTACCATCCAGAGCAAACTAGTGTAATAGTTTAGTCTATACTCTTCTGGAATTTTTTCTAAATGCAAACATTAATACACATTTATATATGTGTATATATATTTCTTGCAAAAATAGAATCATATTCTATCTGCTACTTTATAGCCGCCTTTTCTTTTTGAGATGGAGTCTCGCTCTGTCACCCAGACTGGAGTGCAGTGACGCGATCTCGGCTCACTGCACCCTCTGCCTCCCGGGTTCAAATGATTCTCCTGCCTCAGCCTGCCGTGTAGCTGGGATTACAGGTGTGTGACACCATGCCCGGCTAATTTTTGTATTTTTAGTAGAGACGGGGTTTCACCATGTTGGCCAGGCTGGTCTCGAACTCCTGACCTCAGGTGATCTGCCCACTCGGTTTCCCAAAGTGGTGGGATTACAGGTGTGAGCCACCACGCCTGGCCTGTAGCCTTCGTTAGAATGAATTCTTTTTTTAAAATTACGGCTTTATTGAGATGTATAATTCTCAGTTGTGCAATCATCATCATAATCAATTTTAGAGTGTTTTTATCATCCCAAATAGGAAACTCATTAGCAGTCACTCCCATTTTCCCCCATCCCTAGGCAACTGCCTGTCTACTTTGTGTCTCTATAGATTTGCCCGTTGTAGACATTTCATATAAATGTAATCATTCAACACATGGTTGTTTGCGTCTTTGCACATTTGTTGTTTGTAATCATACAACACATGGTTGTTGGTTTTTTTTACTTAATGTATTTCAGATTGTTAATCTAAATAACAGAGAGAGGGAGACGCTCAAAGAAGATGGTATTTATTTAGTAATGGGCGTTGCAGTAGGAATACGTGTGCCATAGTAAACTGTGAAACTATGTGCCACAGTAAACTAGGGCAGTAAAGGCAGACAAAAGTTCTTATAGGAAAAATGAAGAGGATTACATAATTTTTTCGAGATAATTATCCTTGGCTACAAAGATCAATAACAAGGGTGGCACCAGTCTGAGATTGGACAGGCAGTTGCTGGGCTGATGTCCTTGCTGAAGTTTTTTGTTTGATATGAGGTTGCAATGGCCTTTGTGCAAGGCTGTGGTTTTTGAAGAGTCTTTTGTGATAATTCTTGTTATCAGGCATTTGTGCATGAGAACCCTCCCTTCATGGCCTTCCCTGGCTCCGTTATCGGAGTTTTTAATACAAGTGACTCTGTTTTGATTCTGACGGCTTTCACAAGATTCATCCATAGTGTCGCATGTATTAGTACTTCTTTTTTTTTAATGGCTGAGTAACCCATTGTATGGATGTATTACATTTTGTTTATCTATTCATCCATCGATGGATATTTGGATTGTTTCCACTTTTAGACTTTTACAATAATGCCGGAGTATACATTCATGTGTAAGTCTTTGTGTAAACATATATTTTCATTTCTTTTGGATACCTAGGAATGGAATTCCTGGGATGAATAGTAAATTTATGCATAGCTTTTTAAGAAACTGCCAAATTAAACAGTTTTATTTGAGAATAAATGCAAATACATATAACAGTAAGGATTTTAAAAGTATTAGATCAGCAAAAAGTAAGTAAAATGATAATGCCCAGTGATGAGTATAAGCAGTCATTTGCATACACTGTTAATGGGAATGTAGATTGGTGCATTTTGGCAACATGTATTACTTTTTTAAATGTGTAGGCTCTTCAGTTCAGCAGACCCATTTCTGGGAATGTAACCTGCAGAAATAGTTGACATAGATCTAAGTCATCCTGGGTTTTCTTTTCTTTTCTTTTTTTTTTTTTTCTTTGAGATAGGATCTTGCTTTGTTGCCCAGGCTGGAATGTGGTGGAGCAGTCATGGCTCACTGGTTTCCAGCTCCTGGGCTCAAGGGATCCGCCTGCCTCAGCCTCCTGAGTAGCTGGGATGACAGGCACGTGCCACCATGCCCAGCCAGTTTTTTACTTTTTGTAGAGACAGGGTCTCACTGTGTTGCCCAGGCTGGTCTCAAACTTCTGGACTTAAGCAGTCTTCCTTCCTTGGCCTCCCAAAGTGCTGGGATTACAGGCATGAGGCATCATGTCCAGCCTTGGCTTTTCTATAAGAGTAGAAAATTGGAAATACCTTTAGTGTATGAGTAGGAGACTGGTGATGACAATGTTTTTCTCTCTTCCATCGTTAATTTTTCTGTCTCTATAGGATCATTTCCATTTGCATGCAGACATACCTTTTCTTCCATTTTAAAGAAGACCACTTTTATCAACACCTGCTAGCTAGTCTTATTTCTGTGACCCTCTACTGCAGAATTCCTCAAAAGAATGGTCTGTAGTCTTAGTCTTGAATAACTGCTTTTTTTTTTTTTTTTTTTTTGAGATAGGATCTTGCTTTGTCACCTAGGCTGGAATGCAGTGATGCAGTCGTGGCTCACAGTTCTCCAACTCCTGGGCTCAAGTGATCCACCTTGATAGACCGAGATCCACCAAAATTGATAGATCCACCATGTGATCTATTCTTGAACCAGTTCTAGTCAGCTTTAGCCTCCCCACTTCACCACAACTGTTCTTGTAAAGGTCACATTGGCAAATTCAGTCAGTTTTCAGGCCTCATGTTACTTGGCTTCCATCATAATATTTACCACTCTTTCTCAGTCTCTTTTATTAGTTCCTCCTTTTTTTTTTCCTTTTGTGCATTGATGCCACAACTAGAGATGGAAGGAAGTAAAGCAGTGGAAGGATGCTGTGGGTGTGCTAAGCTGGGTCTTTTTTCCCTGGACTTCTAGAGAACTTTGACTTAATATTCTTGGCACTGAGGCCTACCTCCTCTGAACATTACGCATGCCCATACTCTTTGCATTAAGAAAGATGGGGCTCATTCTTAAGACATGAACACACAAGAAACTGGAAGCATCGTAGGATTTAGATGATGGCAGGAGAAAGAATGTAAATTGAAAATGTTTCTGTATCTGCCTGCCACCTTACTCTATAACTAAAAGGTTTTGCGTGGAGGTAGGATAGGGTACTGATTAAGAGCATAGGCTCTGGCCGGGTGTGGTGGCTCACGCCTGTAATCCCAGCACTTTGGGAGGCCAAGGTGGGCGGATCACCTGAGGTCAGGAGTTCGAGACCAGTCTGGCCAACATAGTGAAACCCTGCATCTACTAAAAGTACAAAAATTAGCCAGGCATGGTGGCAGGCGCCTGTAATCCCAGCTACTTGGGATGCTGAGGCAGGAGAATCGCTTGAACCCAGGAGGCATAGGTTACAGTGAGCCGAGATCACACCATTGCATTCCAGCTTGGATGACAGAGCGAAAGACTCTGTCTCAAAAAAAAAAAAAAAAAAAAAAAAGTCTGGGCACGGTGGCTCATGCCTGTAATCCCAGCACTTTGGGAGGCCGAGGCGGGTGGATCACGAGGTCAGGAGATCGAGACCATCCTGGATAACATGGTGAAACCCCGTCTCTACTAAAAATACAAAAAATTAGCTGGGCGTGGTGGCAGGCACCTGTAGTCCCAGCTACGTGGGAGGCTGAGGCAGGAGAATGGCGTGAACCCGGGAGGCGGAGCTTGCAGTGAGCTGAGATTGAGCTGCTGTACTCCAGCCTGGGCGACAGAGTGAGACTCTGTCACAAAAAAAAAAAAAAAAAAAAAAGAGCATAGGCTCTGTAGTTAGACGATCTAAGGTCAAACCTCAAAACTTTAGCTATAGCACATTCTGCACGGGGAACCTCGGACAGGTCACGTGACCACTCCAAGCTTCAGTTCCTCATCTCTAGTTCGTTCTTTTTTCTTGCCGAACACTAGTCAGTTCTACAACAATTGATCCATTCCGTTGGTGCTGCTATGTTTCCAGGTTTTTGCTATGAATGGTGCTGCTGTGAACATTCTTGTAAATGTCTTTTGGTACACATGTATGTGCATGCACATTTCTGAGTGGAATTGCTGAGTCATAAGATGTGCATATGTTCAGCTTTGGTAGATATTTTGGGTAGGTAATACCAAATTTAGATGCAAAAGTCCTAAATTAAGTATTAGCAAACTGAATCCAGGAATATATATATACAAAAGATAATACTTTCCAACCAAGTTGATCAACAGGATGGTTTAATGTTTGAAAATCGATCTGTGTAATTCACTACATTATCAGAATAAAGAGAAAAATCATGTCAGTTGATAATCTCAGGATGATCATCTCAGATAAAGAAACAGGGACATGCTCTTCTGTAAAACGACATTGATCACCCTCAAGAAATATTAATATTAAACTATAATAATGCATATTCAGATTTTTCCAGTTGTTCCATTAATGTCCTAACCATTTAAAAAAAAATCTAGGTTCCTACCCAGGATCAAATATAGCATTTAATTATCAAGTTGAAAACTTAATTATTGTAAGTTGAAAATCTTTTTAACTCTGCCTCATGGAAGAGGGTGGATTGCCTTGCCTGTCTAGGCATTTTTTTTTTTTTTTACCTCTCTTCTCATACAGCTCCCTCCCATCTAAGAGGAACTATTATCCTAATTTTTAAGATAATTAATGATAGTTTGGCTTTATCTGTTTTTCAGTATGGTTTTCATCATATTTTTAGTATAAATTTATTAATATCAAATAGTAATAATATTTTAATAATAGTATTTTAATATGATAAGGTCTCATAATCTACGTATTTCCCCATCATCGTATTTCTTTTTCTTTTTGTATTTGTGTCCTCAGGGCATCACATCAGGATGCATGTAGTATCTGTTTGTCTCATTATTAATGATATTACATTTTCATCGTTTGATTAAGGTATTTATTTGCCAGGTTTTTCTACTATTTCTTTCTTTGTACAAGTTACTGATTTCCCCTTAGTGATAGATACTTTAGGTAAATATCCTGTTTGTCATAAAACTTTGATCCTAGTTTTAGCAATCATTGATGACTCTTGTCCCCAAGCATTTTTATTACAATGTTTACCAAATGCTAATGCTGAGTTTCTGGTTCCATCATTCTGCCTGTAGGTCATAGTTGGAATTCTGCCAGAAGGAAGGCTTTCCATTTTCCTTTTTTTGGTTTGCTATTTCAGTACTTCATGTATTTTAATTTTACTCTATAGATTATATATTCTGTTACTATTGTTTATTTTGTTACATGAATTGTCCCAGTTTAGGCTAGTGGTGTCTATTTCAAACCAGTGCCTGAGCCCCTTTGACATGTCTCTTTGAGCACTTTCTTACTTTCTGGCACAGATGTTTCAACTTACCTTGTACTTTGCTAGTCCCAGACCTGGAATCAGCCATTTTTCTAAGGAGGCTTGGTTTCTTTTGGTGGGGAATAGTATTTAAAAGTAAATGGTGCCAGATACAGTTTATATTTATCTTGTTTGGGGTTTGTAGACCTTTTTGAATTCATGGCTTGAATTCTATGAGTTTTGGAAGATTCTTGGCCATTAAATCTTTAAACATTTATCTTTTCCATTCTATCTTCTGTTCTTTTGGGACTCCAATTACTCACATTTGTGTATTTTCTAACCTTTTTTTCTTTTTATGCTTTAATCCTTTTTTCTGCTGTATTAAACTTTGTGTTAAGCCCATTTATTAAAATTCTCAACATCAGTTATGTTTTTTCATTCTAGGATTTCCATTTGTAGGACTCTTTTAAATAGATTATACTTGTCTGGTGAAATTAGTGATATCTGTGTTTTTTAAAACATATTAATCATAATTATTTTAAAATCTGTGTCTGATAACTCTAGTATCTGGATTACCTGTGTGTCTACTTCTATAGTGTCCCTCTGCTTTTTTTGGGTCATTTTTAATTTTTAATTTTTATTTTTTGAGATGGAGTCTCACTCTGTCACCCAGGCTGGAGTGCAGTGGCACAATCTTGGCTCATTGCAGCCTTCACCTCCCAGGTTTAAGCAATTCTCCTGCCTCAGCCTCCTGAGCAGCTGGGATTACCATGCCCGGCTTATTTTTGTATTTTTAATAGAGGTGGGGTTTTGCCATGTTGGCCAGGCTGGTCTCGAATGCCCGACCTCTGGTGCTCTGCCCACCTCGGCCTCCTAAAGTGCTGGGATTATATGCGTGAGCCACTGCACCCAGCCTTGGTCATTTTTTAAAATGTAGGAAAGCAATTTTATAATCTGTGAAGTTACGAAAACAATATTCTTGGATTCCCTGACATTCAGTTACTTGGTCTGTTGACATCAGTCAGTATGTTGCTAAGTTTTGTGGTAACAACCCCAAAATCTTGGTGGTTTACAGCAGCAAAGGCTTATTTCTTGCTCGCGTTGCATTTTGGTTTCTGAATAACTGCAGTTATGGTCCACGGTTATTATGTTCCATGTGTCTTATTCATTCTGGGATCCAGGCTGAAAGAGAAGCCCCTATTAGGGATGTATTGATCTCACAAATCAAAGTTAAGGATAAGTATGAATGATGTTAATGCCTTTGAAAACTCTGCCCAGTTGAGGGTCACGTCATTCCTCCTTACTGTCTGTTGGCTAGAGCAAGTCATGTAGCCATGCCTGCAGTTAATAGGTACAGAAGAGTATGTACTCATTCCCCAGGCAGGCATTACAAGGTATGTGGCAAGAGTAGGAATGTATAATCCTTTTTCAGCGAGGGAAGAGTGAATAATTACACAATTATACATATAATTATATAATTATATACATTATAAAACAATGTATCCCACTATCGTACAGGAAAAACTCCCATTTAAAAAAGCTGTAGATGTATGAGATACAGATGGAAAATTGTTAATAATGATAAATTATAAAAAGTAGCAAGGAACTTTATGGCATATTCAGTGAAATGTTAAGCAGTTATCAAAATGATTATTGTAATACAGATTGAGCATTCCTAATCTGAAAATTTGAAATCCATAATGCTCCACAATTCAAAACTTTTTGAGCACTGACATGATGCTCAAAAATGTTCATTGGAGCATTTCTGATTTGGGATTTTAGGATTAGGGATGCTTACTAGTATAATGCAGATATTCTGAAATCCCAAAAAGTCAGAAATCCAAAATATTTCTGATCCCAAGCATTTCAGGTAAGGTATACCCAATTTGTATCTAGCAACATAGGAAAATGCATTTAATATAATGTTAAGTGAAAAAAAATGTACAAAGTATATATATCTTCATTGAGTACAGCTATATACACACAATCCTACATTAGTAAGAAAATTAAAGATATACAATTGATAATAGGCATTTTAGGATGATAGACTTATGAATGATCTTTCATTTTCAGACAGACTTTTGCATTGCTGTTATTTTATACTTTTATTTTCACAAGAGGTTTTTATTCTAAAAGTCAAACACATACATCAGAGAAACATTGGAAACTACAGAAAAAGGGATGAAAAGGTACATATTGGACCCGTCTCCCAAAACCACCACTTTTACTGTTTCTATGTGTTGAAAAACATTAGTATGTTAAAAAAAATTGCCAGAATACCTTCTATTGTGTTGTCACCTTTCATTTTAGGTCCTGAAAATCCTTGGTTGGTTCAAGCTTATGTTTCAGCAGCTAAACACCCTTTTGCTTCTGTGGTGGCTCAGGAGGTTTTTCAGAGTGGAATCATTCCTTCAGATACTGACTTTCGTATCTACAGGGATTTTGGGAACATTCCAGGTATACTGTCAATGGTTATGGCCTACTGTGCAACAATTATTTATCAAAAGCGAATTTTAAATCTTGAAAGTTTGTGAGTAAACAGCATTTTCTGAGAGCAAATTCTTTATGTGAGAGATATACATGGACTCACTGAAACAGAGTTCGTTTCCTTTTTTAAACTCCGTACTAATTTAAATGCTTGCCTCCTCTAAAATATGTCATCTTCCCCCATAGAAGAACAGGGGTGAACTGTTTAGCACCTCATTCCCAAAAGATGGTAACAGATCCTTCAGGGGTCTTTCGTTGTTGTCTTGCTTTGCCAACTCCCTTGGCAACTTGTATGTACAACTTCTTTGAAGTTAAAATTTGGCTCCGGCCTGGCAAGAATGTAGGTGGCAAAATTTTCATGACCTCCCACACTCAATATTCCTATCGTTGCTGTGTGACTTGTAATGCCTACCTGTGGAGTAATATACTACTTCAATCATTATGTATCGAATTATGTACCAAAGCTACAGACTGTGTAGGAATTTGGAAGAGAATTTATATCATTCATTTGTAAATGTGACAAAGCATTCGTGCCACTGCTTTGACATTTTGTGTTTTAGGAATTTATGAAACAAATAGGCCGAAAGCAAGGTTGATCTTTAAAGCAAAATGACTTTTTTTTTCCTATATATATGTTTTAGGAATAGACTTAGCTTTTATTGAGAACGGATACATTTATCACACCAAGTATGACACAGCGGACAGAATTCTAACAGATTCCATTCAGAGAGCAGGTTGGTATTCCAATTTAGACTTTTGATATACACTAAGATGGAATATTAGGGATAATATATAAACTTGTAAATATTCTGTGGCCTGTTTGTTAGGCAGTATGCAATGTGAATGAGCTAGGGCTTTGGAGTCGGAGAGATGAGATCTTGAATTTTAGTCTTGTAGTCTAGTGTAGCATTTAAGGTCAGGAATATTCATTGTGAGGAAATGAAAAAGGAGTTGGCTCAGGGTTGGGAGGATTGCTGAGCGATAAGAATGTAGCTCTGTTAGTCTCCCATGATGTTTTTCTATGGAACTCTGCCAGCGATCCTCAATTTTTAACACACATGTGACAGCTTGTTCAGCATCTCTGAGCTTCGTGAAAGGCCTTTGTCTCTTGGCTCACCACTGAATTTCTGATATCTAGAAGAGTGTCTAGTACACTTAATATATATTATTAAATGAATGGGTACCAAGAAACAGCCATTGGATTTGTCAACAATGAAGGTACAATTGATCACAGAGAATAGTTCTAATAGAAGGGAAAAGATACAGGCCAGTTGGCGGAGCGTCTGAGTGGAGAGGAAATGGAGAAGGGTGGGAGAATGGACCTTAGTTGAGAAATTTAGTAAGAAAAGTGAGGGAGAGCAGTAGGATGGTGGAAAGCGATTTCTGTTCACATTCTTTCTAACCATTTCTTCGTTCAAACAGTAGATGGTTTATTTCTGCTTTAAATAGTTGTATGTGTAAATCACAAATAGTTTATTCAGCCTTTTTATCTTTTTCCTTTTCTTCTTTTTTTTGTTTTTACTAATAGGTGACAATATTTTAGCAGTTCTTAAGCATCTAGCTACATCTGATATGCTGGCTGCTGCTTCTAAGTATCGACATGGAAACATGGTCTTCTTTGATGTGCTGGGCCTGTTTGTCATTGCCTACCCCTCTCGTATTGGCTCAATCATAAACTACATGGTGGTAATGGGTGTTGTTTTGTACCTGGGCAAAAAATTGTTGCAGCCCAAACATAAGAGTAAGTATTTTCCTCTAAAACTACAAATACTGGCATTGCTGTAGAATGTGCTTGAAGTTTTTCAGTCAGTTTGTTTATATCTTCCCAGAAAGCTAAAAATCTTAAGAAATTTTTAAATATTAAATTAATATGCTTATTTTACTTTGTCTTGGTGAAGCAGTCAATTTTTATATATTTAGGCACTCCATAAAAGTACCACATAGAAGCTATTGAAAAATGGTTTGTACAGATTGACTTCTAACGAAAAGTCCCATTAAAAAGTCCACACTGCAGACCAATAGCTAGTATGGACCAGTGTCACGAAGTATGAATGAACTGCTTGTGGTTAAATTGTTTCTTTTATTTGAAATATTTCTGCTTGAAGTGTTTCAGAGTCTAAGTTGCTGTGTGCTGTTACGAGATAAAATATTTAGCAGCAGTTTAAGTCTTTATCAACTTATTTTCCCCACGCTCCTTATCTTCTTATGTTACCTTATTTTAACAACATTTTATATGGAACTTTGCCTTCTGTTCTTGCTAATATTTTGATACACAAAGCATACCAAAAGTGAAGAAGATTAAGACTACCCTCTTCCTTCATAAGGAATATACCTGAACTATTCCTAGAAGATTTATCTTTTTGAGTGTTTAGTATCTAGAGACTCTTAATAAATGTTACCTGAGTATTATTATTTGATCCCTCCCTTGTTCTTGTGTTTAGCCAATCTCAACACTAGGACATTTTCGTACTTTTCAAGTACAGTGGGGAGTTTTTTGTTTTAATGTTTGCCCATTTAGCTCTACTGACTGGTTATATAATTGATTTGATGAAGATGGTTATTTCAACTTTTTGTTTTCTCTTCATTAGCTGGTAACTACAAGAAGGACTTCTTGTGTGGACTTGGCATCACTCTGATTAGCTGGTTCACTAGCCTTGTTACCGTTCTCATTATAGCAGTGTTCATCTCTCTTATTGGACAGTCTCTCTCATGGTATAACCACTTCTATGTCTCCGTTTGTCTGTATGGAACTGCAACTGTAGCCAAAATAATATTTATACATACTCTCGCGAAAAGATTTTATTACATGGTAAGTGTTTGGTGTATTTGTTGATTTCTTTCGGTTGCCTCCAAAGACTGAAGATGAACTTAAGTGGGATTCATTGTATTTGGCCTTTTGAGTGCTAAAAATTTGTCCGGCATGGTTATAGAAAATGCACCCACAGTGTGTTAATTTTCTGAAAGATTTCTTATTCTGAGGGTAATGTCACAAAATTCAAATGAGGTTAGAAAGCCGGGCTGTAAACAGTGTTAGAGTGATGGTGACTGGAAGGCTTGTTAGCACAGCCTTCTGTTGAATTTGCTGCAGTGTTTGTAACTATGTCCTGGGCTCACCCACTTATTGATGTTATTTGAGTATCTGTTCTCCACCGGAGTGTAAGCTCCTTGAGGATAGGGATTGTTTTATTTATTTCTGTATCCTCTGTGCTTAGGTAGTGTCTAACACACAGCATTAACACACAGCAAGTATTTGTTGCCTAAAAGAGTGTTGTACTTAAAGTTTTCTCTTCAGTTTTTCCCTCACTATTTTTTCTTTTTAACTGTATATTGTTGATTCAGATTCTGCATGCATGTATGTCATTGGAATTAAAAGACACATTGCTAAGGAAAACAGAGGGAAGGGAAATAGGGTTCCAAATGATTTTACTGAGAATATTGTTATATTATTATGGTTTCAAATGCATAAATCTGTTTGGCAAAAATAAAATTAGAAATTAGGGCTGGCCGGGCGTGGTGGCTCACGCCTGTAATCCCAGCACTTTGGGAGGCCGAGGCGGGTGGATCACGAGGTCAGGAGATCGAGACCATCCTGGCTAACACGGTGAAACCCCGTCTCTACTAAAAATACAAAAAATTAGCCGGGTGAGGTGGCGGGCACTTGTAGTCCCAGCTGCTCAGGAGGCTGAGGCAGAATGGCGTGAACCCGGGAGGCGGAGCCTGCAGTGAGCTGAGATCGAGCCACTGCACTCCAGCGGGGGCGACAGCGAGATTCTGTCTCAAAAAAAAAAAAAAAAAAAAAAAAAAAGAAATTAGGGCTATGGGCTGGGTGTGGTGGCTCATGCCTGTAATCCCAACACTTTGGGAGGCTGAGGCAGGCGGATCGCTTTAGCCTGGGAGTTCAAGACCAGCCTGGGCAACATGGTGAAACCTGTCTCCGCAAAAAATACAAAAAATTAGCCAGGCATGGTGGTGTGTGCCTGTAGTCCCAGCTCTCCGGGTGGCTGAGGTAGGAGGATTACCTGAGCCCATGAGATCAAGGCTGCAGTGAGCTGTGATTGTACCACTGCACTCCAGCCTAGGGGACAGAGTGAGACCCTATCTCAAATAAATAAACAAAAAATAAATAAAAATTTAAGCTGTAAAATAATAGGTCTAAAAATGAATTACAGTGAAAGAGTCATGGTTTCAGATTGTTTATGTGAATTAAAGAGGAAGATCTTTGTTAGCTCCATGTAAGCCTATTGTTTTCAGTTTATCCTGATAAGGATTGGAATGAGACATGGATGATTATAACCCAATATCCCTTCCACAAGTATGTCTTTGGTATCTGAACCTTGGTCTGAGTTTCAGTTAATGTTGGGATATGTTCTGTGGAACCCTTCCATGTTAGCAGCCCCTGCTGAAGAAAGGTTCTTTGAGGTTAGCCATCTGCTTATGGTTGAGCTCATATTTTTATCTTAATGGCTTCAGTTCCCAAAAGAATTACACCGTGGGGCTCAATTTCACATGCTTATTCTTATTGTAATTGTATATAACCAGGGTGTGGCTGACTATTGTTGATTGGGGCAGGAGTAGGATAGAAATGCGTAATAAAATTCATTTACTAATTTCAGTTGTCTGATCGTAACACTTTAGGGTAAAAGCACAATAGAAAGAGTGATGTGTTTCATTTTCTTTTCACAAATATTCTTTAAGTGCCCAGTGAACATGGTAGCAGAAGAACGATACCATAAGAGACTGGGCATGGTGGCTCACACCTGTAATCCCAACATTGGGACGCCAAGGCAGGAAGACTGCTTGAGGCCAGGAGTTTGAGACCAGCCTGGGCAATATAAGTGAGACCACATCTCTATTATTATTATTATTTTTTTTTTAAAAAAAGAATGATGCCGTAAGAGAGCCATAAGAATGTGATCTCTTTCTTTGAGGAGCTCTCAGTTTCATTTGGGAAGTTGTGGGAATGACAATAATTGCAATGTATTGTGGGATGAAGTGAGACTGACATATAACTGTGCTGTAAGAATATAGGGGAGGCGAGATGAATTTTGCTTGTGGAAGTCAGGGTGGTTGAGATGGCAACATTTGAATTGTTTGCGTTTTTTTTTTTTTTTTTTTTTTTTTTTGGAGACAAAGTCTCGCTCTGTCCCCCAGGTTGGAGTGCAGTGGTGTGATTTTGGCTCACTGCAACCTCTGCCTCCTGGGTTCTAGTTGTTCTTGTGCCTCAGCCTCCCAAGTACCTGGGACTACAGATGTGTGCCACCATGCCCAGCTAATTTTTGTATTTTTAGTAGAGACAGGGTTTTACCATGTTGGCCAGGCTGGTCTCCCAGCTCCTGGCCTCAAGTGATCCTCCCACCTCGGCCTCCCAAAGTGTTGGGATTATAGGCATGAGCCACTGCACCTGGCCTGAATGGGGGTTTTTGAAGCATGTGTTAAAATTTACCAGGTAGGGAACAGATTGATGAGCAGTTTAAGGTGGGAATGTATAAAATGCATCTGTGTCAGTTAGTGGACAGTCCAGTGTGGTGAAGACAAGGAGGTAGTCCAATAACTGGAAAAGGAGGCCAGGGTGAAGTGGGAGCATGATTCTAAAAATCAATGGGGCCACTATTAAAATGTTTTGAGCAGGTGAGAGAATTTGTGATTTTGTAAGAAAGCTGATAACAATGTATAAAGTGGATTGGAATGGAGCAGGAGTGGGCAAGGGATAAATAGAGGTGAGGAGGAAAATAGATTCGAGGGATGTTTTATCTTTGGTACAGTTTGGGCACTTGAAATGAGATCTTTGTTTTTAAATATCTGAGTGGCATTCAGCTTCAAATTGAATTACAATAATTATTTTCTTATTTTTAAAGACCAAGCCTCTTGATCAACACTGTGTTAATAACTTAAGTATTTAGCAGCTGTAGCCTATCTTTCATTGTTGGGAGCGGGGAGGGGTTGTTACATGAACTGTAACTTGTTTTGAAAACATGTCACAGAAACTCTTGAGCCCTTGAAGTAGGATCCATTAGAACAAACATGCCCTGAGCCATACAGAAATGGGAAGGTAGAAGAAGGAGAAACTTTAATATATCTGTTTCTCCATTTCCATCTTTGTATTTATGCACCGTAATTAAAACTTTCATGTTTGTGTGAATAGAACTACTCATGCAGATGTTAAAATCTATTAAGTTCATATTAGGCCAGGCACAGTGGCTCACACCTGTAATCCCAGTGCTTTGGGAGGCTGAGGTGGGAAGACTGCTTGATGCCAGGTGTTTGAGACCAGGCTGAGCAACATGGCAAGACCCTGTCTCTGCCAAAAAAAAAAAAAAAAAAAATTTTTTTTAAATTTAGCTGGGTGTAGTGGTGTGTGCCTATAGTCCCAGTTACTTCAGGAGGCTGAGGCAGAAGAATCACTTGAGCCCAGGAGGCTGAGACTGCAGTGAGCCAAGATCGCACCACTGGACCCTGGCCTAGGTGACAGAGCGAGAACCTGTCTCAAAAAAAAAAAAAAAAAAAAAGTTTATACGGCAACTGTGTTTTGAAGAGTGCAAGGTGCTACATAGGAACCCTTGGACTTTAAATCTCAAAAACTGTAAGATCAAATTTTATAATAGGAAAGCATGAGGAATACAAGAAGGGGGCAAAGGGTGCAGTACAAGACCAATTGGAGACAGAAAAAACTCATGAAAATAAGCCAAACTCCAGATTGCTTTAAAGGTTCTGCAGTTTTCCAGGTGTGGGTTATTGGTGGTGCTGCAGCAGTTCGTAATGTTCCTTCACAGGTCATTTCTCTAGTTTGCTTGAAACATTGTTTGGAATTGGCATGAACTGAAAAGCTTACAGAGATGAATGTTTTTTAGGAGAGTCCTCTCTTCTATTTTGGAATATTTCTACTTTTAGCCTAGTAGAAGAAAAGCATAAATTACATGGAGCATTTATACTCCATATTGTTAAAATGCCCTTTCTTGTGCTACATTTGAATTTACTACTTCATGATGGGGGAGGTAGCTTTGTTAGTGTTTACTTTAAATCAGTTTAAAGAGCAGACTGTGTTTAAAACAAAATGTAGCTTTCCTGAGTGATGGAAAGTGTGTTACTATAATAAAAGCTCTTTATGAATGACCCGTGAATGAGACTACTTGTGTATTTTTCTTTCTTTCAGAATGCCAATGACCAGTATCTGGGAGAAGTATTTTTTGACATTTCGCTGTTTGTCCATTGCTGTTTTCTTGTTACTCTCACTTACCAAGGACTTTGCTCAGCGTTTATTAGTGCTGTCTGGGTAGCATTCCCATTGCTCACAAAGCTCTGTGTGCATAAGGACTTCAAGCAGCATGGTAGGGTATTTTTGATTTTGATATACATGGGAGAATACCTTAAAATACTTAAGGCTTTCAGGGACTCTTTTTTGGTTTGATTGAGTAGGCTTTCTAAATTGTTAGTTTTTAAAAGTTTTCATACCACACAAATTATCTTATGCCTTATACTCCATCCCTTTCTCATGTTTGTGAACACATACTAATATATTACTTGTGTATTTTGCTTAATTCTTATTTGTATTTTATCCTGAGTGAAAGATCCTACTCCAAGATAACATATACCTTTAAGGGCAAGAGTCACATCTAACCTAATTTCTTTTAGGGTACCAAGGCACACCAGTACTATAAAAATTTATATCTCACTGTAGGATTTCATAGATGTGTACTTTTTTTCTCTTTTTCCCTAGGTGCTCAAGGAAAATTTATTGCTTTTTACCTTTTGGGGATGTTTGTTCCTTATCTTTATGCACTGTACCTCATCTGGGCAGTATTTGAGATGTTTACCCCGATCCTCGGGAGAAGTGGTTCGGAAATCCCACCTGATGTTGTGCTAGCATCCATTTTGGCTGGTTGTACAATGATTCTCTCTTCCTATTTTGTAAGTGAAAATATGTTTTTTTCTTTTTCTTCATTTTTTATATGAACATGAATTTAGCCATACTAGATTCTGTGAAATAGTGTTACGTGTACTTTATTGAGAAAATCTGAAGCAGAAGAAATGGTGAATGGCCGTGCATCTTGTAAATTTGGTATCGTAAGAAACTGTAGTATAGAGTTTGTTGTTGCCGTTTAAAAATTTTTTGCCACCCTGTCCTTCCAAATTCTCTGATTTGCCTCTTTTCAAATAGCCTGTCAGATACCTGAGTGTGAATTTGTAGAGCGTTTACCAAGAATGAATTGTTAGAGATTGCCTGGTGGTGAATGATCCTAATAGTATATTTTGAAATTACTAATTAGACGCACATGTTAATAAATACACGGGTGGTTTTATTAGTGCTGTTAGAGCTAGTGAAGGAAGACTAATTCTGATGAAGCTTTTTTCATTATCATTCCACTACCTTGTTGCTAGAACATGAAAGTTTGTTAATTGAGTCTGTTATGACACCCAAACGTGCCTTCATTTACCAGATAATGAAATGATCACAGGCCTTGTCAGTCCTCATTTTGCCATATCAGTATCCTGCCCTAGTAAAGAGAGTCCTGTGTTTGCCATCCCTTTTTTTCTTCCCTTGGGATTCCCAGAGGGAAGAAAAGACAGTGATGCAGAGTTTAAGACCAGACCCCCCTTGGGTAGAGTAAGCCCCAAGCAAGGTTTTGCTTTGGTTTGATGTTCACCTCCAGGATCCAAGATGGGCCCCTCCAGAGAATGCAGGTCTCTGTTTTGTGGCTCTTTTGAACACTCATAAGTGCACCTTGAAATTTGAGGATAGGGAACCAAATAGGAAAAGGAGCTGTGACTTTATTATTGTTCTTTTCTTCATGTAGATGATAGTGAGCCTTTTCATACTGATACAGTAAAGGGCATTCGTTACCCCTTTACTTTGTGGAAGTTAGGTTCTAAAGACAGTAGGTAAGGAAAATACTACAGACATGGTCAGCATCATCCGTGGAAGTCCTTTATAGCCAGTAAAGCTCTGTATATGTGACTTTGTGTATATAGTCCTGTAGAGTATTTCTTATGTATATTATTGTTTGAGGTTGGCTGTACTAGTCTTAAAAGAGATCTGAGCCTTCCAACCATTTTACTTATAGGATAATTATTAAGGATAATAAAAGGATAAGGATAATCCTTACTGGTATTCGTAGGAATGTATGGAAAGTTCTAAAATGTTCTTTGCTGCCTGTAGGGTTTGCTGCTTTTGAGTTTAATAGTAACCCTTATAACATCTGTATTTTTGATAGGTTTGCTGTTGTAAGAATTGAAGGAGACAGTGGAGTTTTGTTATCTATAGATTAGGTTCTAATCTAATCTAAAGTCAGCTAGTTATGAACTGAATGCCCCCACACCCCCGTGTATTTGTTAAATTATAGTCATGAGTGGGAGCTATGGATGTCCACAAAAGCTGACTCAGATAGGGGACATTTAAATTCTGTCCCATTGATAATATGAAAGGGGGCAAAATGAACCCTGGAGATGTTCATTGTGGAAATGGAAAATGTCCCCAAAGCACGGAAATCTTGGAAACCAGAAGAAAGAGGATTAAAGTGTCTTATCTTCTAAATTATATTTTATTGGGAAAGCTTTTGGAGAGAAGACTGCCTCTTGGAATACTTTAGAAAGCTCACTTGTTTTTCATTATAATGTGAAATAGCCCCACTGCACTTTGATGCCATGAGTTATCACTCTTTTAATTATTTTCTTACTTATGTGTAGCAGTGTTAATGATAGTGGCTTATTAATAGAGTAAGACTGTTTTCTTTGGGTAATGGAGAATTGAACCACAATGCGTATTTCAGACAGCTTTCCCTTCAGTCCTTGGGGATTTATTAAATATATCTGCTAGAAAGCAATTAAAGTCTTGTCAAGCAGTCGGGTTTTTTTTTGTTTTTTGAGACAGAGTCTCACTCTGTCACTCAGGCTGGAGTGCAGTGGTGTGATCTCGGCTCCCTGCAACCACCGCCTCCTGGGTTCAAGCAATTCTTGTGCCTCAGCCTTCCAGAAATATTGCATCCTATGTCACTCTAGGTTCTGAGATGGGTGCAAAATAAAATGAAGAGAAGCATGAAAAGGGACTCTGAAATGTCCATTGTGTGCTGATGACTGAGCTGTTTCTGAGTCTTCTCCTCCTGACCCCACTTGTATTAGCAGTCCCCATTTCAGCTGTCATTTAATCAATATATGTATAACCATGAAGGCCCAGCAGAGAGTAACTTAAGGACACTATTAACTGATTGCTTGCTGGGCATGGTGGCTCACGCTTGTAATCCCAGCACTTTGGGAGGCTGAGGCGGGCAGATGACTTAAGGTCAGCAGTTCAAGACCAGCCTGGCCAACATGGTGAAACCCTGTCTCTACTAAAAACACAAAAAATTAGCTGAGCATGGTGGTGCACACTTGTAATTTCAGCTACTCAGGAGGCTGAGGCACAAGAATCGCTTGAACCTGAGTGTTGGAGGTTGCAGTGAGCTGAGATTGTGCCTCTGCACTCCAGCCTGGGTGACAGAGCGAGACTCTGTCTCCAGAAAAATAAATAAAATTTCACATTCATGTTATTTTTCTACTTACGGAAATAAGTAGAGAAATAAAATGAAGAAGGCACAAAGGGGAGCTGGGTTTAGATTTCATGTCTATAGTATACCAGTATTCCATCCAGAGGCATCTGCAACAAAACAGTACTAGCCTTAGGTCACACATCTCACATTTGTATACTGTGAGTACAAGAATAAGACAGAGTACCTGAGGACTTGAGGCTGAGTTAGCAAAACAAAATGTGTCACCCTCTCTGTCCGTCTCTCTCAGTATTCACAATATCTAAAATGTGGCTTCTTAGAACAATTTCAAATTTCACACGAAAGTTTCCCCAAATGGCTTCTTCAGACCCTGTAAGGGATCTGTGGACATACTCTGTGAGTCATGTGTGTCCTTTACAGTTTTTAGTTCAGTGATTTCGTTACGATAAAAAATATTTAGGATTTTCTAGATGCCAGCCTCGAGACTGAGTCATTTACATTTACTGCCTAGATTTGTTGTTTTGATTGTGTTGGCATTGGTTACTTTGTCACTTAGAGAGATAATATTACTTTGTAATGCAGTTTTTCCTCTTATGCAGGTCCACTGGCAAAGTCTTGAAGGTACATCTCTATGCCAGTTGAGATGAATTTAGTATTTTGACACATTTTAAAGCATTATGAGTGGAATTTGAGTTTTGTCCAAACAGATCTGCCTAAGCTTAAAGCTTATCTCTGGTTATTTAATGAATAATCCATTACATCTACATTTCTGTTCTTTTTGCACATTAAGGACAGCGACAGTCCTGAGTTTCCTTTTTCCTTGTTGGTTTATGGCTACGTGCCAAAAAGGTGGCACCATCATGGCAGATTGGAGGCATCTATCATTTTCTAGGTTCTCACCTGTAATGGAAATCTCGTAGAGTTAGTGCTTTGTTTATTAGATGTTAGAGTATGCTAGCACCTGCTGATAAATTTTCTTCAGGGTCTGTTACGTAATATTGTTAAAAATAAAGTTAGTTAAAAACACCTTTCCACCACTAGTATGAATTTGTAATATTTGTATGTTTGTGGTTTGTGTTTTAGATTAACTTCATCTACCTTGCCAAGAGCACAAAAAAAACCATGCTAACTTTAACTTTGGTATGTGCAATTACATTCCTCCTTGTTTGCAGTGGAACATTTTTTCCATATAGCTCCAATCCTGCTAATCCGAAGCCAAAAAGAGTGTTTCTTCAGGTGAGCAGTTTTGCATGAGCTATTTGAGATCTGGAAAGGAAGCCTTGTGTGTTTTGAGCTTCAGTAGTGAATAGCAAGTGCAACTGACTTTTCTGCTGTTGACCTATTTAGTCATACTCACCTTTTTTGTGTGTAAGGCCACTAGTGAGGAGAAGACTGACTGTCAAGAGGCATATTCTTATCAGCTAGACAGGTATCTCCCAGGAGACTGACTTGGAAATGTTTGCTTGTTTTTATTACTATTCAAATTATAAAACTGCATCTATTTGGAAAAACAGGAGCAAATATTTATTATGGAATAATGAGTTTTTAGAAATATAGCTTGTAAAAATGTATACAGGCTGAGTAAAATCTAAACTGTCAACTGGCAAAATTGATATTTAGAAATGCTAGTAAAATTAATCTTAAGTAACATTCAAAGTGATATGTGATAGTGAAACTATAACTTAGAAAGGGTTTAATAAAGTGAATTTTAGGACTTACTTTCTTTTTTCTTTTTTTTAAAATGGAGTCTTGGTCTGTTGCCCAGGCTGGAGTGCAGTGGCTCACTGCAACCTCTGCCTCCTCAGTTCAAGTGACTCTTCTGTCTCAGACTCCCAAGTAGCTGGTATTACAGGTGCTCGCCACCACACCTGGCTAATTTTTGTATTTTTAGTGGAGACAGGGTTTCACTGTGTTGGCCGGGCTGTTCTTGAATTCCTGACCTCAGGTGATCTGCCCACCTTGGCCTCCCAAAGTGCTTGGGACTACAGGTGTGAGCCACCACGCCTGGCCAGTTTGAGGACTTATTTTAGATCTCACCTTTTTCTTCAAATTTTTTAGACCTGGTACTATAAAGCAGTAAGCCTCAATTCTAGTCATCTCTGTTAGAGATGGCTAAATTGTTAGTTTTTCTAAATTGTTTTTAAAAGTTTTCATACTACACAAATTATCTTATGCCTTATACCCATCCCTTTCTCATGTTTGTGAACACATACTAATATATTGTGTATTTTGCATAATTCTTATTTGTATTTTATCCTAAGTGAAAGATCCTGCTTCAAGATAACATATATCCTTAAGGGCAAGAGTCATATCTAACCTAATCTAGCCAAATAGAAATGCCAGAGGAATTATACCTAGATAATTATTCAAGGACTTAAAAAATTAAAAATACTTGAACTTAGGCGGTTTTGAAAAGGGGCCAAATAGCAATTCCTTGTTATAGTCCTGAAGGACACCGTGATAAACTTGATGTGAGATTTTACAATTTGTAAAACCTTAAGAACAGATTTTTTTTTAGGAGGTTCAGTATGTTTTTCATGATGTATTAAGTTTTATAATTATGTCAGTAATACTTAGGAAAAGCCAGATTTTTATTTTTAAAAAGTCATTTTCTGATTTGTTTGGGGGTTCTCTTCCACTGTGCCAGAAGTTGGCAAACTTTTCCTATAAAGGACAAGATAATATTTTGGGCTTTGTCAGCAATACAGTCTGTTGCAGTGAAACAGAGCGAAAGCAGCAATAGAGTATACCCAAACAAATGAGTGTGGTGATGTTCAAATAACAGTTCGTATATATAAAAACGGTCAGTGGACGGTTTGCCTTGTTGGCTGCAGTTTGCCGGCCCCTGCCTTATGCAGTATTTTTTTTTTTTTTTTCCTGATTGGTATTCTTCAGGCTGGTTTCTGCCGTGAATAAAGCTATTTCAAATGGAGCACGGTGCCTTTTCATAGAATTCTGTTAGGCACAAGGCTGTCATCTAGTGGTGAGCTGCAATTCCCACTTTTCTCCGCACATGAATTAGCTTCATAAAACACTAATAGGGAAATGAGTGTGTGTTTATGTGCTTAGGATGTATTTGTTTTAAATCCTTATCTAAAAGGAGCTCTAACATTCACGTCTTTTAAGTCTGAAATAGTAAGTTTCAAAAAATTTTATAGGAAACCTAAATATATTTGGAAGATTCAATAAAACAATAATCTATATATCTATTTTCCAGTTTCAAATAACCCTAGCAGTACCTTAGAAACCTTCAGTGTCTTATTCACTTGCTCCATATCCACATCATTTCTTGGTATTGTCATTTTTGTAATCTGGGGTGGGAATGTGGGTGTACTAGTTGAAACAGTTTTTTCACTAGTCTTGTTTTTTTTTTTTCAGCATATGACTAGAACATTCCATGACTTGGAAGGAAATGCAGTTAAACAGGACTCTGGAATATGGATCAATGGGTTTGATTATACTGGAATTTCTCACATAACCCCTCACATTCCTGAGATCAATGACAGCATCCGAGCTCACTGTGAGGAGAATGCACCTCTTTGTGGTTTTCCTTGGTATCTTCCAGTGCACTTTCTGATCAGGTTGGTTCATTATTTTCCTGCTTAAGTTGGAGGTTAGTTTGTTCTCAAGTCTTGTCACCATATCAGTACTCTTATCATTTAAACTGTCATCCTTTAATATACAAGTTCAGTGCTGTTGGTACTGTTTTTTCTATCATGATGAAACTTGTTTTTTTTTTTTTTAGTGGAATAAAGCACTCAGAAGAGTAGTTTTGCTTTTTCACATTTTAAAAATCTTTTCTCTAGAAACCTGAGTGGTTAGAAAAGGTGGCCCTTCTAACTAATATAATAGCCAGTAAGCATCTATCTCAAAAACTGTGGCCGGGCACGGCGGCTCATGCCTGTAATCCCAGCACTTTGGGAGGCCAAGGCAGGTGGATCACATGAGGTTGGGAGTTCGAGACCAGCCTGACAAACCTGGAGAAACCGTGTCTCTACTAAAAATATAAAATTAGCCGGGCATGGTGGTGCATGCCTGTAATCCCATCTACTAGGGAGGCTGAGGCAGGTGAATTGCTTGAACCTGGGAGGTGGAGGTTGTGGTGAGCCGATGTCGCACCATTGCACTCCAGCCTGGGCAACAAAAGCAAAACTCTGTCTCTCAAAAAAAAAAAAAAAAATTGGCCAGGCGCGGTGGCTCACGCCTGTAATCCCAGCACTTTGGGAGGCCGAGGCGGGCGGATCACGAGGTCAGGAGATCGAGGCCATCCTGGCTAACATGGTGAAACCCCGTCTCTACTAAAAATACAAAAAATTAGCCGGGCGAGGTGGTGGGCGCCTGTAGTCCCAGCTATTCGGGAGGCTGAGGCAGGAGAATGGCGTGAACCCCAGGGGGCGGAGTCTGCAGTGAGCCAAAATCGCATCACTGCGCTCCAGCCTGGGCGACGGCAAGACTCCATCTCACCAAAAAAAAGAATAAAAAAAATTAAAAAAATAAAAAAATTGTTTTCTCTGGGAAGATTTTATAGCGTGGCAGTGAAGGACTGGATAAGAAGAAATAGGATGGGTGGCGGAATCAAGATCACCTAGGTTACTCCTTTGTTCTTAACATTGGGAAGGCTTTATTACAAAATAACCTGAGTTTATTGGAGTTGGCATTGCTCATCATGTCTGTCAGTTTATTTTCATACCCCAAAATGTGTTCATATATGCTGAACAGTTCCGTGAGTTACAGATAGCTATCAAATAATAAAGCACCCTAAATATTGAAGCTTCCTTTCTAAATAGGAAAAACTGGTATCTTCCTGCCCCAGAAGTTTCTCCAAGAAATCCTGCTCATTTCCGACTCATATCCAAAGAACAGACACCTTGGGATTCTATAAAATTGACTTTCGAAGCAACAGGTAAGTCATATAATAGTTTTTTCTTCCCTCCTTTACTTCTTAAACTTGTTAATAAGTGGCATGTATGTTTTTCCCTTAGATATATCACAGGAACCAGCAACTTAGGAAGAGCCTGTGATGTTTCCAAAATCAACTGAAGCTGGTTATGACTTCTTTTTTTTTTTTTTGAGATGGAGTCTTGCTCTGTCGCCCAGGCTAGAGTGCAGTGGTACGATCTCGGCTCACTGCAACCTCTGCCTCCTGGGTTGCCCTGGCAGCAAGTGATTCTCCTGCCTCAGCTTCCTGAGTATTTGGGATTAAAGGTGTGTGCGACCATGCCTGGCTAATTTTTGTATTTTTAGTAGAGACGGGGTTTCACCATGTTGGTCAGGCTGTCCTGAACTCCTGACCTCATGGTCTGCCCACCTCGGCCTCCCGAAGTGCTGGGATTACAGGTATGAGCCACCACTCCCGGCCGAAGCTGGTTATGAGTTCTTAACAAAAATTTAATAGGCCAGGCATGGTGGCTCATGCTTGCTACTCAGGAGGCTGAGGTAGGAGGATTGCTTAAGCCCAGGAGTTCAAGACCAGCCAGGGCAACATAGTGACATCCCGTCTCTACAAAATTAAAAAAAAAAAATTAGCTGGGCATGGTGGTGCATGCCTGTAGTCCCAGCTACTTGAGAACTTGAGAGGCTGAGCTGGGAGAATCACTTGAGCCCAGGAGGTCAAGGCTGATAGCACCACTGCATTCCAACCTGGGTGACAGAGCAAGACCCTGTCTCAAAAATGAAAATTATTTTTATTTTTTGGAACAATGTTAGGTTTACAGAAAAATTAAGCAGAAATTACGGAGTTCTCATATCCTGCCCCCCGATTTTCCCTTATTAATGTCTTGCATTGGTATGGTGCATTTGTTAAAACTGATGCGCCAGTTTTAACACTGATATATTATTATTAATTGAAGCCTGTTGTTCCCACTTGGGTTCATTCTTCGTGTTGTGTAGTTCTATGGGTATAGAAAAATGCGTGATGCCATGTATCTACCATTACAGTATCATACAGAATAGATTCACCATCTAGAAATGCCCTGCGCTTCACCTGTTTATCTCTCTTTTCTTCCCACTCTCCCTAGCAACCATTGGTCTTTTTGTTATCTCCGTAGCTTTGCCTTTTCCAGGTATCATACAGCTGGAATCATGGAGTATGTAGCCTATTTCGACTGACTTCTTTCACTTAGAAGTATGCATTTAAGGGATCCTCCATATCTTTTTGTGACTTGATAGGGCATTTCTTTTTATTGCTGAATAATCCGTTGTGTAGATGTACAGCAGTTAACCGTATTTGAATAAGGCTGCTATAAAGATTCCTGGGCAGGTTTTTGAACTCATTTGGGTAAATGCTTAGGAGTGTGATTGGTGGATATTATATATGGTAAGCCTATGTTTAGCTTTGTAAGAAACTGCCAAACTGTTCTTTCCATTGACTAATTTCTCTGTTCTTTTGCCCATACCACAACTGTCATGATCACTGTAATTACATAGTAAGTTTTGAAGTTGGGTAGTATCAGTCTTCCAACTCTTCTTCTCCAGTATTGTGTTTTGTCTTTTGCCTTTCCATGTAAACTTTAGAATGAGTTTGTCAATATTCACAAAATAACTTGTTGGGGTTCCGATTGGGATTGTATTGAGTCTGTAGATCAAGTTGGGAAGAAATGATATTTTAACAATAATGGCTTTTCCTATCCATGTTGGAATATCCCTCCATTTATTTTTATCTTGTTTGATTTCTTTCATCAGTTTTGTAGTTTTCCTTATGTAATCCTTATATATATTTTGTTAGATTTATTTTTAAGTAGTTTTTTTTGGGAGTGCCAATGTATTAATAAATGGTATTGTTCATTGATGGTATATAGGAAAGCAACTGACTTTCATGTTATTAACTTTGTATCCTGCAACCTTGCTATAATCACTTGTTAGATTTAGGAGATTTAGTTTTGTTTTTGTTTTTTTTTTTGGTTGATTCTTTAAGATTTTCTTTTTTCTCCTTTTTTTTTTTTTTTTTTTTTTTTTTTGAGATGGAGTCTCATTCTGTCACCTAGGCTGGAGTGCAGTGGTATGATCTCGGCTCACTGCAACCTCCGCCTCCTGGGTTCAAGTGATTCTCCTGCCTCAGCCTCCCAAGTAGCTGGGATTACAGGCACACGCCACCACACCTGGCTAATTTTTGTATTTTTAGTAGAGACGAGGTTTCACCCTGTTGGCCAGGCTGGTCTCAAACTCCTGACCTTGTGATCTGCCTGCCTTAGTCTCCCAAAGTGCTGGGATTATAGGCGTGAGCCACAGCTTCCAGCCTATTCTTTAAGATTTTCTAAATAGACGATCTTATCATCTGCAGACAGTTTTATTTCTTCCTTCCCTATATCTATAATTTTTATTTCCACTTCTTGACTTGTTACAGCATCTGGGACTTCTAGTTTGATTTTTACAAGGCATTGTGAGAGGAGACATCTTTGCCTTGTTCCTGATCTGCACAAGCTTCTAGTTTCTTACCACTGAGTATGTTGTTAGCTATACATTTTTTGGTCGATGTTTTTTATGAGACTGAGGAAGTTCCCTCTATTCCTAGTTTACCGAGAATTTTTATCATGAATGGGTCTTGGATTTGGTCAGTTGCTTTTCCTGCATATATTGATATGGGCATGTGATTTTTCTTTTTTAGCCTTTTGATGTAATAGATGACATTAATTGATTTTCAAGTGTTGGACTGCTTTGCATACCTGAGATAAATCCTAGTTATGGTGTATAAAACCTTTTATGCATCGTTGATTTGATTTACTAATATTTTTGTTAAGGATTTTTGCATCTATGTTCATGAGAGATACTGGTTTATAGTTTTCTTGTGTTGTTGTTGTCTAGCTATGGTATTAGGATAGTGGACTCATAGAATGGGTTAAGAAGTATTCCCTCTGCTTCTGTCTTCTGAAAAGCTTTGTAGAGAATTAGTATAATTCCTTCCTTAAATGTTTGGTAGAATTCAGCTATGAACCCATGTGGGCTTGGTAGGTTCTGTGTTGGAAGGTTACTAATTATTGATTGACTCTTTAATAGATACAGGCCTGTTCAGGTTGTCTATTTCTTATGGTGTGAACTTTGGCAGATTGTGTCTTTTAAAGAATTGGTTCATTTTATCTAGGTTATCAGATTTATGGGAATATAATTTGTCTATAGTATTCCTTAATTATCCTTTTAATGTTCATGGGATCTATAGTGATGTCCCCTCTTTCATTTCTCATATTAGTGATTTACATCTTTTCTTTTTTTCTCTGCCTGGCTGAAGGCTTATCAATTTTATTGATCTTTTCTAAGAACTAGCTTTTGATTATAGTTGATTTTCTCTATTGAGTTCTGTTCTAGTTATTTCTTCTGTTTACTTTGGATTTAATTTGTTCTTCCTTTTTTAGTTTATTAAGGTGGAAGCTTAGATTATTGATTTTAAATCATCTTTTCTAATATATGCATTCATTGCTATAAGTTTCCTTCTAAGCACTGCTTATGTTCCATGCCACAAATTTTAAGTTGAATTTTCATTTTAATTTAGTTTCAAGTATTTAAAAATTTTTCTTGAGACTTCTTTTTTGACCCATTTGTTATGTAGAAATGTGTTCTTTAATCTCCAAATAATTTGATTTTTCAGCTATTTTTCTGATAATTGATTTCTAGTTTAATTTCATTGTGGTCTGAGAGCATACTTTGTATGAATTCTATTCTAAATCTGTTAAGGTGTGCTTTATGATACAGGATGTGGTCTCTCTTGATGAATGTTCCATTTCAAGCAGTATGCTTGAAAATAATGTGCATACTGTTGCTGTTGGAAGAAGGCTTTATGAATGTCACTTAGATCTAGTCAATTGATGATGATGTTCAGTTCAATTATATTTTTACTGATTTTCTGCCTTTTGAATTTTTCCATGACAGAGGGGTGTTGAAGTCTCTGACTGTAATTGTGAATTTGTCTTTCTCCTTTAGTTGTATGAGTTTGTCAACTATTTTGACACTTTATTCTTAGCTACATACAAATTAAAGATTGTTATGTCTTAAGAGAATTGACCCTTTATCATTATGTACTGCCCCTCTTTATCCCTGCTAATTTTCCTTGCTTTAGAAGTCAGCTTTGTCTAAAATTAATATTGCTCTCCTACTTTCTTTTGATTAGTGTTAGCATGGTATAATGCTCTCCATCCATTGACTGTTAATCTGTGTCCCTTCATAGTTAAAATGGGTTTTCTGTAGACAACACATAGTGGGGCCTTGTTTTTGGATCCACCCTGACACTCTGTCTTTTAATTTGTATGTTTAGACATTGACATTCAAAGTGATTATTAATATAGTTGAATTAATAGCTACCATATTAGTTAACTATTTTCTATTTGTTGCCCTTGTTCTTTGTTCCTGTTTTTATCTTCCACTCTTTTCCTGCCTTTAGTAGTTTTAATTGGACATTTTATATCATTTGGTTTTCTCTCCTTTCTTAGCATGTCAGTTACACTACTTTTTTTTTTAACCTCTTTTAGTAGCTGCCCTGTCGTTTGCAATATACATTTACAACTGTGCAAGCCCACTTTTAAATAATACTATTCTGCATCAGAGAGTATGAATAACTTAATAATATCAAAATAATCCTAATTTCTCCGTCCAGTCTCTTGTAACATTGCTAGCATTTATCTCACTTATACAGAAGCGTGTGTGCACATATGCAGTATGTACACACAATGCACACATATAAGTATACATAACCACATACATTGTTGCTATTATTTTGAAAAACTGTTATCTGTTAGATCAATTAAGAATAGGAAAAATGAGTTTTTATTTTACCTCATTCCCTCTCTAGTGTGCTTTGTTATATGAAAATCTGAGTTTCTGACCTGTATTGTACTTGTCTTCTCAGGTTTTAACTGAGCATTGTATATTGCTCTATTTTTTTATATTCTTACCATATCAATTATACTTATTTTAGTGGTTGCTGTGGAGCTTGCAGTAAGTCTGCTCTCCGATAACATTGTACTGCTTCATGGTAGTACAGATACCTTATAACATAATATTCTCAATTCATCCCTCCCTGGGATTCTATAAAGTTGACCTTTTAAACAATAGGTAAGTCATATGACCGTCTTTTTTTCCTGCTCCTTCACTTCTTAAACCTTTTAATAAGTTGCATGTGTTTTTTCTTACCCTAAAGTTTAAGTCTTAAATTGACCAGCAATTTAGGAGCCTTACATTGTTTCTCAAAGAAGTTGAGACTGGTTATGATTTTTAAGATTTACTGAAAAACTTTTAGTGTCAGATATTGGTTCATTGTCAGATCCAGTAGCATTTGGCCTGGCATTATGACTTTATCTTTTTTGGTACATTTTATTCCCTTTTCCATCTTTAAAACTAGTAGTTAGGTCTTCCAGCTTCTTAACTTAGTTTTGGCCTGTAAAACTTCTTTCTAGGATATTCTTTATGGTGCTGCCAGTTTATCTTTCAAATATCGATTTCATTATGTCACTTCCCTATTACAAAACTTTTGATGGATTTCCTATTGCCTGGAGAGTAAGTTCAAATTCCTTGGCAAAGCATGTTAGGTCTTCAGTAGTCTGGACTTTGTGTATATTTCAGGATTTTTTTCAGTACTCCCCTTGCACTACATAGCCACATCCAACCCTTATTTGTGCCCAATACACGCTCTTACTTCTGGTACTGATACCACCTCCTACCCAGACTCTACCCTTCTCTTCTTGGCAAAATATGAAGACTTCTCTGCCCTCCTCTCCTGACATTTCCAATTAAGTGAGCAACTGCCATCCTCCCACTTCTTCCTCCCTTTGTATATATCTGTTGTAACACTGACCATCTTGTATCACGATTATGTAGTTTATGTCTTTGTTTTCCTTTAGAATTAAAGGGAGGCAGACATGAATGGGTTTTCATTTATCTCTGTATTCTTGGCATCCAGTATAATCACTGGCACTTGATGGGTACTCAAGACATGTGTTGAATTGTTAAATTTAGCAATTGTTTTTCTTTTAAAGCAGTCTACTTGGGCTTAGGTAGGGAGACAGATGCTTGAGAAAGGAGGAGGAGAAATGTCAAGACATAATGACATTTTGTCATCTTCAAAAGCTGTAAAGAGTTTGCTTGCTTGTGAAGTGTTTTAAAAAGTGAGCAAACCAGGATGGTCTCTCCCTTTCTAATGTCTTTTTGGGAAGTACGATGGTTATTTTATGTGTCAACTTGGATAGACCACAGCACCCAGGTATTTGGTCAAATGCTATCCTAGATGTTTCTGTGAAAATATTTTCTGGGTAAGATTAACATGCAAATCACTGGACTTCGAGTAAAGCAGATTGCCCTCCATATGCAAGTGAGCCTCATCCCGTCAGTGAAGGCCTTAAGAAAAAAAGGCTGACCTTCCCCAAGGAGAGGGAATGGGGAATTCTGCTAGCAGACTGCCTTCAGTCTCATACTGTGACTTTTTTCTTCAGCCTGCCTGCCTATCCTTCAGATTTTGGACTTGCCAGCCTCAACAATCATGTAAGCCAGTTCCTTAAAATAAATCTCAATCTCTCTCTCTCTCTCTCTCTCTTTCTTCTCTCTCGTGTCTCTGTACACATCCTGTTGGTTTCTCTGGAGAACGCTAATATAGGAAGTTCACTTCAACTGTTCCTACAACTGTTCACGCTATACTTTTTTTTCTGAGTACTCTTCCCCTGATAGAAAGTTGTCTGGGATTTTCATGACTGAAAAGTATTTTTAAATATAACTTTTCCCCTTGCCTACTTAATTTTTTTCAAGGCCTAATTTACATACAATGAAATGTAAAGATCTTACACAGTTCAGTTAGTTTTGGTAAAAGCAGATATATACCCATGTAACCCTCATCTCTATGAAGATATAACACATTTCCATCACCCCACAAAGCTCAATTGACGTGTCTTGTACTGAGTGGAATATTGGAGTCTCTTATTTGTGTGTGTATATGTATATATCTTCTATACGTCTCCTGTAGTTTTCTTTATAAAGTGGTTGCTATGTTATCTGATGCATAGATATTCACAATTTTATGTCTTCGTTGTGAATTGTGACTTTTAGTATTAAAAAGTGCCCCTTTTATATTTAATGCTTTTGCCTTGAATTCTGTGTTTTGAGAAGTAAGATAGGACTTTTAAACAATTTCCACTTGCCTGAAATACCTTTGTTCATACCTTTATTTACCGTTTCTGTATCTCTCTGTATTCAGGAAACATACAATATGTGATTGGGCTTGGTTTTGTAAGCCAAGTTGAAATTGTTTTTCGTTTAGTGGGTAAGTTAGGTTTATTTACATTAATTTTTATTACTCATACATTTGGCCTCAGTTGTCACAGTATTTTATAATTACATGTGTTGTTTTATTTGTTATATTCCTTTTTTCTATGAGGTGTCTTCTGTGCTCTTTAAAACATTTATTTTCTGGCATTTATGAATGTTTATATTTGTTTTAATTCTCTATTATTTTACTTGAACTCGGGAGGCAGAGGTTGCAGTGAGCTGAAATTGCGCCACTGCACTCCAGCCTGGGCCACAGAGCGAGACTCCATCTCAGAGAAAAAAAAAAAAAAGGTATTGTTTTAACTCCCATCAATTAACCTATACAACAGCATGCTTATTCTATTTTCCTCTTTCTCTCTCCCATTTTCCATCCAATTTTTGTTACAACATGTAACATTTGTATATTTATCTTATACCTTCACCTTAGTGTTTTTGTAATACATTTGGATATATTAAAATCCTCAGTATAATAAGTTCTTTTGGTCAGGTGTGGTGGCTCACTTTGGGGGTACTTTGGGAGGTTGAGGCAGGAGAATGGCTTGAGCCCAGGAGCTCAAGACCAGCCTGGGCAACACGGGGAGACCCCATCTCTACCAAAACAAAACAAAACAAAAGGCCAGGTTTGTAGCATGCATCTGTAGTCCCAGCTACTTGGGAGGCTGAGGCAATAGGATTGCTCAAGCCAAGGAAGTCAAGGCTGCAGTAGGCTGTGTTCACCCCACTGCACTCGACCCTAGGTGATAGAGCAGTGGGCTGTGTTCACCCCACTGCACTCGACCCTAGGTGATAGAGCAGTGGGCTGTGTTCACGCCACCGCAGTCGACCCTAGGTGACAGAACAGTGGGCTATGTTCACGCCACTGCACTCCAGCCTAGGTGGTTGAGCAGTGGGCTGGCAGTGGGCTGTTCATGCCACTGCATTCCAGCCTAGGTGATAGAGCAGTGGGCTGTGTTCACGCCACTGCACTCGAGCCTACCTAGGTGATAGAGCAAGACCCTGTCTCAAGAAAAAGTTCTTTTGCTGAATTTGTACAGTTATCTCTTGGTTGGATGAAGCTTATTCTCTAGACTGTTTCTTATTCTCTAGACTGTTTCTGAAGAAGGGCTCATGAGTGCTCTGTTTCTGTGTGGTTAAAATTGGTTTTCTATAATCTTGATAGTTGAAGGACAAGTTGGTGGACATAAAATTGTTGGTTCACATTTTCCAATATTGAGTTTAAAAAAATTCTTGTTCCATTGTTGCCTTGTTTTATATATTGTTTTTGGGGTCTGATACCAATGTAATTTTTCTTTGTAAGATACTTGATCAAACTTTTTACTGAAGACCTTGAAGATTTTTTTTTTCTTTGAAATCTAATAGTTTTACTAGGTTATGTCTTGAAGTTGTTTGTTCTGTGTTAATATTCTAAGGTGCCTGGTAGTCTCTTTCAATGTGTAGACTCAGCTCTCCTTTTATTTCTGGAATGTTTCTTGGATTACAGTTTTAAATATTAATTCTGTTTTGTTGTTTGGTTTTCTTCTGGGGTCCCAAATGAATATTTCTTTTTGACCTGCCTTCCATTTTTACCACTATCGCTAACCTTTTTTACTTTGCTTTTTCCCATTTTAATTTTCTTAGCATTTCTCCTGTCTTTATGCCTGTTATTAAATTTTCCTTTGAATCTATTCTGTTGGGCATCTTGTAATTGTCTTCATTTCTAAGGTAATTTTGCCTTTTTCCTCTATTTCTTTTCTGAGTCTAGTCAGTCGTTTTAATTCTTCCTTCTAGTAAGAATTTCTGATTCACAGTGGGGTTTTAAATATCCCCAAATGTTTGTATGGATATATCTGTAGTTGGAGTGTGATCATAACATTTTCTTCTGCTTCATGGTTGTTTCTTTTTTTTTCCAAGAGGAATTTTCTGATACTTTTTTTTGGTAATAACTGTATGGATCTGTTTATCCTTTTCTTCCTCATTTTTGTGCTATTTTGTAAGATTTCTAGCAATGGCTTCCTTTTCTGTCAGTGTAATAAAGTCTAGATTCTTTACTAAGTTCGTGTTGGTGTGGATGAATAATATATATCTCCTTCAGCTTTTTTGACTGGATTTTTCTTGCAGGACCCTGAATTTTCTTTTGCTTCTTTTCATCTTCACCAGCCAAATACCAAAGGATGCCTCTTCCTTCTTTTTTGGTTTATTTTTCCCTGAGAAGCTTTGGTTTTGAAGACCGTTACTTCAATAATATACTTTTAAGTCCCTGCCCTGTAAACCTTTCTTTGACTGGACACTATAGTAGTAGTTTCAGATTTAGCGTGGACTTACTTGGTCTGCGTTTGCCGCGAAGCCTTGCAGCAGAAGCAGGGTGGGCACAAGTGTGTGAGATTGCTCCCTGAGATTTAAAAATTTACGGTTATTTCATAAGTTAGGTTGAGGGTGTGTTTTTGTTTAATCTATTTTAGTTTTAGTTTGACTGCTACTGTCATCAGTTTCCTTGGAAGTTCCCAGTGATGACTAAATTTTCAGAACTCAGCTGATATTTTCCAGCTTGAAGGGAAAAACGAGTAAAACATATTTTAAGGTGTTACATGATCAACTCTGAAAATTACAACTCCATTCATAACGACAGTCCTATTCAGTACTGTTATAGCACTTTGCAGTTTTGCCAACACTTCAATATGCTTTTTCTAATATAATCCCCTCAAGAAATTGTGACATAGATTAAATTCCTGATGTTATGCAGCAGCTAAGTGATAGGACCAACTTAACACAGGCTTTCTCGTTTAGAGTCTGTGCCTTTTCTCCTGTACATTATTTAACCTTGTTGATTCACACTTAAGTGTCCAAACCGGTAAACCTCCGTTAGGTTTATAGTAAGTATATTTAAAGTCATACAGGCATGAACCTTTATGAAGTCTGGTTTGGATTGTGGGTTATTTTTTTGATCCTTTTAAAAAGATTAACTGTTCTTTCTTCCTTTTACCTTACAGGACCAAGCCATATGTCCTTCTATGTTCGAGCCCACAAAGGGTCAACACTTTCTCAGTGGTCTCTTGGCAATGGCACCCCAGTCACAAGTAAAGGAGGAGACTACTTTGTCTTTTACTCCCATGGACTCCAGGCCTCTGCATGGCAGTTTTGGATAGAAGTGCAGGTGCCAATTTCCCAGCATTGCCTGTTTCATTGATTAGGTTCCCAGGTGGTATTTAGCAAGAACCTTGGGTTCAGTATTCTGGCTTCCGAGTACTGGAGAACTAATTGATTTTCTCTGGCAGGTTTCAGAAGAACATCCTGAAGGAATGGTCACCGTGGCCATTGCTGCCCACTATCTATCAGGGGAAGACAAGAGATCCCCTCAACTGGATGCTCTGAAGGAAAAGTTCCCAGATTGGACATTTCCCTCTGCCTGGGTGTGCACCTACGATCTCTTTGTATTTTAATCTTGTGGATGAACTCTAAGTACATGCCCAGTGGATACTCCGTGTGACATGGTTTCTCCCCATGTTACGTGGATGTTTGTAACGTAAGTCAATGAATTTTAATGATCATATGTTCAAAGAGCTCTCTGGGTTAACACTTTTCAGGGCCAAGCACTATAAGGGTTTAGCTGTGGCACAATGATGCATGGCCTGTTGACACTTGAAAATGCCAGTCTTTTGGCACTTAAGCACATGTGGGTACTGCCACTACATACACATCATTTTATATGACCTTAAGGACAAAAGCCAACAAACCACTTCAGTAGCTGCCCCTTTAAGATCAAGAAAGATGTACAGTGTCAGACCATTGTTAATGAGACAAAAGTTATTTACAATTTAAGCCCCAAAACCATTTGTTGTATTAGTGGATGGTGGGTAAAATATCATTCACTGGGGTAATGATTCCCCTTGAGAATATAACTCTGTGTAGGTCACTGGAAAGTGATTGCCATAGGGCTGGGAGAGAAGCATTGCACTCTTGAGGCTGTAGCCTGTGTCAAGCTGTTTCTTCAGGCAGCCTCTCAAATGTGCTTTGTGTCTCTGTGCTGAGGCCTGGACCCTGTGCTGAGCTGGTGACTCACTGTCCTGACAAGTGGACAGTCAGATCCACTGCTGTGCTGCTTTCCTGATGTGGTTTTCTATGCCTGTTTTCATCTGAAACATGTCTGTTACCGTTCTCCATCTTACCAAGTTGAAAAGGGGAATATTTGGCCACACATCCCTCTTGTTTTCGTAGGTTCTTTTGGTTCAGAATATTGTTTGTGCCAGTACATGACCTTAACTTCCTTCCTCAGAGCACTGAGCTGCCATCTGGGCTATTCTGGGGTAGAAGGCAGGCTGGGAGTAGTGGGCATTTTATAAATATTTATTCTTTTCTTTGTTTCATAGGAGTCTTCTGTTATACAAGGTTAATCCTTTATGGTATAATCTTATTGATGCACTGGGCCTATCTTTTTGTTTTCCAGCCAGTTGAATAGATTAGTTTTTCTCAGTAACTTACTATCCAGCAGGCTGGCTTTCCTGAGACTTGAGGTTGTGGCTTATACTGGAATGAGACCACTGTACGTGCAGGTGGTTCAGATCCTGCATAATGGCAGCATGAGGACTTAAAGGTGGTTTTCATTTTGAAGATGGCTATGTAGCTTGTAAGGTGTATCACAGCAGTACCTCTCATGGCTTTTTGGTTCCAGCAGTGAGGGCATTGGTGAGATCAGTGGTAAACTGTGCAATCTTTCTTTTTATCATTAGGAAATGTGAAACGTTGGACAAATTTTGAGTTTTAACAAAAGGACAAAAAGTTGAAAGAAAAGGCACAGTTAACAAAAAAGGGTAGCTAGATTTATCTTGGGTGATGGAGAAAATGAGAGAGGAATGCTCTTGAAAGGTGGTCTGTGGATCTATCTGAATAGAAAGAGCACAGTAAGTGTGCATCGCAGGAGAAAACGTCCTTGAAGCTGCTTGTCTTATGTGTATGATGTGCTTTTTAAATCATGTTCCTCATTGCCTGCCTAATCTGTGACTCCCTAAAAGCTAACTGGGCCCATGTAGATAGGGCTGCAACTAGAGCTGAATAACATGTTAGGCTGTCGCATGCATCAGCACTACACACTGGAATAAATCAGTCTCAAGTGCTTCAAGAGTCTGGCTCCTGCTACTTTTATCTGTCAGGTAGCACATAAGGTTTGCAGGGTTTATATCTTGTATAGAATCACAGTTGTGGAGAAAAAGTAATAATTTCTCAGTGAATTTTAAAAATGGGCCTGTTTTCTATCCCCGTGGTTAATGATATAATTAGTGTTCCCTGTGATTTCCCCTCCACTTTGGGAAGGATGCCTTTACTCTTCATCGGTAATAAATTATGACTGTTTCCGTACTGCCTTAGGGTTATTTCCCTGTGTAAACCATTGTCTTTTGTTTTGGTTTTCTTTAGCATTATGAAGCTGTGGTGTTGTACAAGGTCAGTAATAAGATGCTCACTAGTCTCAGGGCTTGTGTAATATTCTGGGAGGTCATTTAAATGCCAGAAATGGTCAAGCAGTTATACACAGTATTTATGACTCTGTTAAGCACACCGTTTCTCTGTCACATTAGTAGGTTCTGAGATTAAAAAAAAAATTTTTAAGGAGTGATCATTTAAATAATTTCTAAAAGGGTCTTTTCAAGCTCTAACAAAGTCACTAACAAATGCATTATTTTCTACAGAATTAAATGTTAGTACAGTACTGCATATTCAGGGAAAAAGTGTGAAGAATTATGATTTCAAAGTAGTTCGTTCTTGTGTTTGACCTAAGAATGATTGTCGCATGAAGTGTTTGTTTTTACAGTTTAGCATATATAAACAAACATGATAGGATTCCTTAAGATGTTACCACCGAGGGGGCCACAAGCCAGCCTGCTGTCTCAGGAAGCTGTAGAAGGAGTGTTTGTCAATTTCTTGTCACTGGTTTGCTGACTTACTGAGGATTAATTGTTGCCTTACAATGTTACTGAAATAAACTGTTTAATATACTGGTTGGTATCTTTTTAACTGAAAAACAGATCTGTGTTCTTCTGTATCCCCATATTTTCAAGGGTTATTCCATGTCCACAGAGCCTTTTAATTGCTGTTAAAAGACCTAGATGGCTCATGTGAGCAAAGAACTCAACATGGAAATGTTTACTTCAGTTAGAATTCTTTATCTTAGAATGAAATGGTACTTCTGAATTTCACAGAAATTATTAGGTAAATGTTGAGCTTCACCTATGTATGAGTTTTAAATCATCCCCATTGGCAAAAAAATAGCAAAGGGTGAAGGGCGTTCTTTCATTTGGGAGTAAGGATAGGAGGGAGGGAAGAAGTTGCCTTTCAGCTAGAGTGACCCATTGCTTATTCTAATCTCCACAGAAGGAAAGGGCACCACCACTCACCAAAATAGAGCATGAACTTTGAGTTCAAAGATCTCTGTGCAAGTTATTTAAGCTTTGAGTGAATTCTCTCAGAACAGTTCAATACAAGGTGAAGCAGCTGAACAACTTCAAACCTAACACTCCTCTTCTTTTAGGGCCAATGAAGCCAAGATGCAGTTATGGCTATTTACATTTGTTTTTAGCCAAGATGCAGTTACGACTCTTTTTAGATTTTTAAAAATTATACTTTAAGTTCTGGGGTACATGTGCGGAATGTACAGGTTTGTTACATATGTATACATGTGCCATGGCAGTTTGCTGCACCCATCAACCCGTCATCTACATTAGGTATTTCTCCTAATGCTGTCCCTCCCCTAGCCCCCCACCCTCTGACAGGCCCTGGTGTGTGATGTTCCCCTCCCTGTGTCCATGTGTTCTCATTGTTCATCTCCCACTTATGAGTGAGAACATGCGGTGTTTGGCATTCTGTTCTTGTGTTAGTTTGCTGAGAACAATGGCTTCCAGCTTCATCCATGTCCCTGCAAAGGACATGAACTCTACCATTTTTAGGGCTGCATAATATTTCATGGTGTATATGTGCCACATTTTCTTTTTCCAGTCTATCATTGATGGGCATTTGGGTTGGTTCTGAGTCTTTGCTATTGTGAACAATGCTGCAGTAAACATACGTGTGCATGTGTCTTTGTAGTGGAATGATTTATAATCCTTTGGGTATATACCCAGTAATGGGATTGCTGGGTCAAATGATATTTCTAGTTCTAGATCCTTGAGGAATCACCACACTGTCTTCCACAATGGTTGGACTAATTTACACTCCCACCAACAATGTAAAACAGTTCCTATTTCTCCACATCCTCTCTAGCATCTGTTGTTTCCTGATCGCCATTCTAACTGGCATGAGATGGTATCTCATTGTAGTTTTGATTTGCATTTCTCTGACCAGTGATGATGAGCTTTTTTTTCATGTTTGTTGGCTGCATTTGAGAAGTGTCTATTCATATCCTTTGCCCACTTTTTGATGTTTTTTTTTTTTCTTGTAAGTAAGTTTAAGTTCTTTGTAGATTCTGGATATTAGCCCTTTGTCAGATGGGTAGATTGCAAAAATTTTCTCCCATTCTGTAGGTTGCCTGTTCACTCTGATGTTAGTTTATTTTGCTGTGCAGAAGCTCTTTAGTTTAATTAGATCCCACTTGTCTATTTTGGCTTCTGTTGCCTTTGCTTTTGGTGTTTTAGTCATGAAGTCTTTGCCCATGCCTATGTCCTGAATGGTATTGCCTAGATTTTCTTCTAGGGTTTTTATGTCTTACGTTTAAGTCTTTAATCCATCTTGAGTTAATTTTTGTATAAGGTGTAAGGAAGGGATCCAGTTTCAGCTTTCTGCATATGGCTAGCTGGTTTTCCCAACACCATTTATTAAATAGGGAATCCCTTCCCCATTGCTTGTTTTTATCAGGTTTGTCAAAGACCAGATGGTTGTAGATGTGTGGTATTATTTCTGAGGTCTCTGTTCTGTTCCATTGGTCTATATATCTGTTTTGGTACCAGTTCCATGCTGCTTTTGTTACTGTAGCCTTATAGTATAGTTTGAAGTCGGGTAGCATGATGCCTCCAGCTCTGTTCTTTTTGCTTAGGATTGTCTTGGCTTTGTGGGCTCTTTTCTGGTTCCATATGAACTTTAGTTATTTCCAATTCTATGAAGAAAGTCAGTGATAGCTTAATGGGGATAGCATTGAATTTATAAATTACTTTGGGCAGTATGGCCATTTTCATGATATTGATTCATGGATATGATATCCATGAGCATAGAATGTTATTCCATTTGTGTGTGTCCTTTCTTATTTCCTTCACCAGTGGTTTGTAGTTCTCCTTGAAGAGGTCCTTCACATCGTCTGTAAGTTGTATTCCTAGGTATTTTATTGTCTTTGTAGCAGTTGTGAATGGGAGTTCACTCATGATTTGGCTCTCTGTTATTGGTGTAGAGGAATGCTTGTGATTTTTGAACACTGATTTTGTATCCTGAGACTTTGCTGAAGTTGCTGATCAGCTTAAGGAGATTTTGGGCTGATACTATGGGGTTTTCTAAATATACAATCATGTTGATCTAATATTGACAGTGGGGTGTTAAAGTCTCCCACCATTATTGTGTGGGACTCTCTTTGTAGGTCTCTAAGAACTTTATAAATCTGGGTGCCCCTGTATCGGGTACATACATATTTAGGATAGTTAGCTCTTCTTGTTGCATTGATCCCTTTACCATTATGTAATGGCCTTCTTTGTCCCTTTTGATCTTTGTTGGTTTAAAGTCTGTTTTATGAGAAACTAGGATTGCAACCCCTGCTTTTATTTTTGCTTTCCATTTGCTTGGTAAATATTCCTCCATCCCTTTATTTTGAGCCTGTGTGTGTCTTTGCATGTGAGATGCATCTCCTGAATACACCACACTGATGGGTCTTGACTCTTTGTCCAGTTTGCTAGTCTGTGTCTTTTAATTGGGGCATTTAGCCCATTTATATTTAAGGTTAATGTTGTTATGTGTGAATTTGATCCTGCCATTATGATGCTAGCTGGTTATTTTGCCTGTTAGTTGATGCAGTTTCTTCATACTGTTGATGGCCTTTACAATTTGGTATGTTTTTGCAATGGCTGGTACTGTTTGTTCATTTCCATGTTTAGTGCTTCCTTCAGGAGCTCTTGTAAGGCAGGCCTGGTGGTGACAAATAGCATTTGCTTGTCTGTAAAGGACTTTATTTCTCCTTTGCTTATGAAGCTTGGTTTGGCGGGATATGAAATTCTGGGTTGAAAATTGTTTAAGAATGTTGAATATGGGTCCCCACTCTCTTCTGGCTTGTAGAGTTTCTGCTGAGAGATCTGCTGTTAGTCTGATGGGCTCCCCTTTGTGGGTGACCTGACCTTTCTCTCTGGCTGCCCTTAGTATTTTTTCCTTCATTTCAACCTTGGTGAATCTGACGATTATGTGTCTTGGGGTTGCTCTTCTCGAGGAGTATCTTTGTGGTGGTCTCTGTATTTCCTGAATTGAATGTTGGCCTAGGTTGGGGAAGTTCTCCTAAATAATATCCTGAAGAGTGTTTTCCAACTTGGTTCCATTCTCCCTGTTGCTTTCAGGTACACCAATCAAACAGATTTGGCCTTTTCACGTAGTCCCATATTTCTTGGAGGCTTTGTTTCTTTTCACTCTTTTTTCTCTAATCTTGTCTTCTTGCTTTATTTCATTGAGTTGATCTTCAGTCTCTGATATCCTTTCTTCCAATTGATCAATTCGGCTATTGATACCTGTGTATGCTTCATGAAGTTCCCGTGCTGTTTTTTTCAGCTCTATCAGGTCATTTATATTCTTCTCTAAACTGGTTATTCTAGTTAGCAATTTGTCTAACCTTTTTTCAAGGTTCTTAGCTTCCTTCCATTGGGTTAGAACATGCTCCTTTAGCTTGGAGGAGTTTGTTATTACGCACCTTCTGAAGCTTACTTCTGTCAATTCGTCAAACTCATTGTCTGTCCAGTTCTGTTCCCTTGCTGGCAGGGAGTTGTGATCCTTTGGAGGAGAAGAGGTGATCTGCTTTTTGGAATTTTCAGCCTTTTTTGTGCTGTTTTCTCCCCATCTTTATGGATTTATCTACCTTTGAAGTTGGTGACCTTCAGCTGGGATCTCTGGAGTGGACATCCTTTTTGTTGATGTTGATACTACTCCTTTCTGTTTGGTGGTTTTCCTTCTTATATTCAGGCCCTCTGCTGCAGGTTGGCTGGAGTTGACTTGAGGTCCAGTCCAGACCCTGTTTGCCTGGGTATCACTGGCAAAGGCTGCAGAACAGCAAAGATTGCTGCCTGTTCCTTCCTCTGGAAGCTTCGTCCTACAGGGGTACCCACCAGATACCAGCTAGAGCTCTCCTGTATGAGGTGTCTGTTGGCACCTACTGGGAGGACCCACTTGAGGAGTTAATCTGTCCTTTATCAGAGCTCAAATGCTGTGCTGGGAGATCTGCTGCTTTCTTCAGAGCTGCCAGGCAGGGACGTTTAAGTCTGCTGAAGCTGCACCCACAACCGCCCTTCCTCCGAAGTGCTCTGTCCCAGGGAGGTGGGGGTTTTATGTTAGTCCCTGACTGGGGCTGCTGCCTTTTTAAAAGAGTTGCCTGGCTGAGAGGAGGGAATCTAGAGAGACAGTCTGGCTGCAGTGGCCTTGCTGAGCTGCAGTGGACTCCCCCCAGTTTGAACTTCCTAGTGGCTTTGTTTACACTGTGAGGGTAAAACTGCCTACTCAAGCCTCAGCAGTGGTGGACGCCCCTCCCCCGACACTGGAGCATCCCAGCTCAAGCTCAGACTGCTGTGCCAGCAGCGAGAATTTCAAGCCAGTGGATTTTAGCTTGCTGGGCTCCGTCAGGGTGGGACCCGCCGAACCAGACCACTTGGCACCCTGGCTTCAGCCCCCTTTCCAGGGGAGTGAATGGTTCTGACTGGTATTCCAGGTGACACTGGGGTATGAAAAAAAAAAAACTGCAGCTAGCTCCATGTCTGCCCAAAACAGCCGCCCAGTTTTGTACTGGAAACCCAGGGCCCTGGTGGTGTGGGCACTGGAGGGAATCTCCTGGTCTGCTGGTTGCGAAGACTGTGGGAAAAGCACAGTATCTATCTGGGCTGGATTGCAAGATACAGTCCCTAGTGGCTTCCCTTGGCTGGGAGAAAGACTTCCCCAACCCCCTGCACTTCCCAGGTGAGGCAACGAACCACCTTGCTTTGGCTTACCCTCACAGGGCTGCACCCATTGTCCAACCAGTCCCAGTGAGATGAACCAGGTACCTCAGCTGGAAATGCAGAAATCACCCGCCTTCTGTGTCGATCTCGCTGGGAGCTGCAGACTGGAGCTGTTCCTATTCAGCCATCTTGCCAGCAATCCCATTTACGGCTCTTAATGTCCGTTTTTAGTTGAAATACGTAGGGATTTTTGGGGTATATCAGTGTATTTTTTGACACTTCTACTTCCATATTTGATTTGTAAAAACATAACATGTTGGTAATAATTTCTTTTTTCTCCAGCTTGGCTCTACACCATGACCAAATGGAATTTATGCCAGGAATGCAAGGTTGGCTTAACAGAAAGTTGGCCAGGTGTGGTGGCACATGCTTAATCTCAGCACTTTGGGAGGCAGAGGTGGGTGGACTGCTTAAGCCCAGGAGTTTGAGACTGGCCTTGACCACATGGCAAAACCCTGACTCTACTAAAAACACAAAAATTAGCAGGGCATGGTGGTGTGTGCTTGTGGGCCCAACTACTATAGAAACTGAGGGAGGAGGATGGCTTGAGCTCAGGAGGTTGAGGCTGCAGCAAGCCATGACTGCGCCACTTCCTTCCAGCATGGGTGACAGAGCAAAACTCTGTCTTAAAAACATTTGAAAATCACTGTAATGTACCATATTAATAGAATAAAGGACAAAACCCACATGACTACTTCAATAGATGCAATGTATGTTTGTTTGTTGAGTGTTTTTATCATGGAAGGGTTTTGGATTTTGTAAAAGACAAACTATACAGAAGGAAACATCCTCAACCAGATAAAGGTTATCTATAAAAAACCCACAGCTAGCGTCATAATTAGTGATGAGAGAAGGCTTCTCCCTAAGATCAGAAGACAAGGATATCCACTATTGCCACTTAATAAGCATTGTACTGGTGGCTCTAGCCAGGACAGTGGCAGGAGAAAGAAAGAAAAGGCATCCAGATTGAAAAGGAAGAGTTCAAACTATCTCTGGTTGCAAACAACATGACCTTCAATGTAGAAAATCCTAAGGAATCCACAAAAAAGAAAAAGTTTGATGTTGCATGATGCAATGTCAATCTACAGAAGCTGTTTATATACACAAACAATCCAAAAACAGAAAATTCCATTTTTTTTACAATTGCAGTAATACTTAGAAATAAATCTAACAAAAGTATGCGACTTAGCAAAAATTATAATCCACTGTTAAAAGACATTAAAAACCCAATAAACGGAAAGACATGTTCATGGACTGGAAGGCTTAATATGGCAATATTCTCCACATTGCTTTATGTCATAATACAACGCTTATGAAAATCCCAACTGCCTTTTTTTAGTATAGAAATTGACACGCTGATCCTGAAATTCATAAGGAAATACAAGGGACCTAGAATAGCCAAAACAGCCTAGAAAAAAACAAACGTAGGACTCTCACTTTCAAAATTTCCTACAGAGCAACAGAAATCAAGGCAGTGTGGTATTGGCATAAGAAGATATTATAGATCATTATAATACAATTAAGAGTCTATAAATAAACCCATACATCTATAGTTGATTTTTGACAATGGGAAAAAAATCCTTTCCATAAATGGTGCTCTGACAATTGAATAGCCACATGTTAGAAAAATGAAGTCAGATCTCTTTCATATCATATACGAAGATTAACTCAAAATGGATCAAAGACCTAAATGTAGGAGATATAACTATAAAATTCTTAAAACTTAGTTGTAAATATTCATAACCCTGGATTAGGCACAAGCAACCAAAGAAAAAATAAGTTGGACTTAAAATGAAAAACAGTGTTTCAAAGGACATTATCAAGAAAGTGAAATGACTGAGAGTGTGTGATTGTAATCACATGGTGACAACACTTAATCTACAGATTTCTGTTCAGTCTTCCATTTTGTGTGGAATTAGATCCTCCCCTTCAAATGCTGTAATTAACATTACTTAAAAAAAAAAACTTGAATATTGAAACCTAAAAAAGTGAAAAGCCCACAGCATGAAGAAATATTTGCAATTTATATGTACATAAAAGAGTAGTATCCAGAATAAAGAACTCCAGCAAATCAACGATGAAATGACCTAATTAAACAGACATTTTTCTTCAAACATAGACAAATGGCTAATAATCCTACGAGAAGATGTACATTAACCATTAGGTAAATGAAAATCTAAACTATGATGAGATAATACTTCATATACAACTTGGATGGCTACAGCCAAAATAACAACATGTTTTGGTGCCAAGAAGTGAGATAGAAAAGTCCACATACTATATGTTTCCATTTATATGAAATGTCCAGAATAGGCAAATCCATGGAGACTGAAAGCATATTTAGGAAAATGGGGAAAAGTCAAAGTACTTTTTAATCCCACTTACTAGAAATGACGCCTAGGTTCCTCTATACTTACATGTAAAATTTTGTTTGCTTGGTAGGTGTCTTAAGGTATACATAATTTTCTGTCATTCCTTCATTGTATTTTGAACATTTTCCATGTCATCGACATGGGCTGTTTCCTCCAGTATTTTACTGTCCTCTTGATGCTCTCATTCTAAATCTACATATAAATAAATATTTTAAATAAATCTGTCTGAATTTCATAAGGAAAATTCTAAGCAGAATTATATAATGAAAAGATGATTTTTGTGGCTTTTGTTAACCTCAGATGATGAATAAACCAAAGTTTGTGTAATGGTTTTATTGCCCTTTACCAAGGGGAGAAAAATACACATTACAGAAATAGCAGCAACTTTAATTACAAGCAAAGGTTGATTTTATTCCCACACCCCAATGACTTCTTGTTTTGGTTTCAGCAAATAATTTATTAATAAATGCATCTAGTAAACCTCAAATAGTTATACTGAATATTTAAATTCATTGGCTAAAATTATGGCTTAAACAGTTGATATGTGAACCAAACAACATAATAACAATGGGTTTTTAAAAATTAAAATATATAACAAATAAATTACCAAATTTTCTGTAAACCTGCCAAACTTCTTGCCTTGGGGCCTCCTATCTTTATTAGCTGTAAAAGAATATTGTATAAAAGAAAGGATTCATTCATGGCCTAACCCACAGGAATACAGTTAACTTACTGGTGCCCTGCTCTCAAGAATGTGAGATGAACTCAGCAGCACAGTGTTTTATTTCAGATACTTGAAAAGATTACAGCTCTTTATAATGGTAAATCATTTTTATTGACTGAATATTCACACCACACACAAAAGCAATGCTGGTTCTTCTCCTTAATGGACTAGGATAGGAGAAGAGAGTTCAGTTTAGTTTCTTGCTGGGCTGCATGTAGTCACATGCAAAACATTATCTTAAGATTCAGGGAAGGGTGGTTTGAAACAAAGACTTCAAATAAAAATAGCACCAGAAGGACCAGGTACCAATAATCACATACTCCACCCATTCGGGAGTTTCATTTTGTGAAATATTATTGCACTTGTAATGTAAAAAGTAAATGATAGTGAATTACCCAACTCAGTAATTTTAAATACTTTGATGTATTCTGAACTAAGTAGTTTCAAAATGGTTTTGAGTTTCTCTTCAAAGGAAACCTGGCTAAGACAACTAAATCTAGCCATTTACTTTAAAAAGCAAGGAGAGAGGACCAAGTTTTGTTTCTAAACTATAACTGCACTATGAGAAAAGAGGCTATTTTAGATAGTGGTACGAATTTGGCCCACATCAAATACATCGTTATTATAAAAATAAACAAGTTTGTTTTTTGTAAAAAATAACATTGCATTCCTTGTTCAAATTGCACAGTACAAACAAGCTGTCTTAATACTGTTATAAGGTAATCAGAATTACATACAGTGGATGGGTGTTTAATCTAAAGCAATTAAGGAGTAAGCAGTTGTTTTCATAATGTATGAAAACAAATTTAAGTCATTTCTAGAAGTATATAAAATATTTTAAGTTTACAATGAAGAATGCATTCTTTACACACTAATTTTTAGTAGCCGTGATAATACGGGATTCAGCAGTCTATTTACATAGAAGTCCATCTTTATTCAATTTACAAAAGCAATAAATAAGAGACCACGTTAATTTGCACAAAACCTGCTGCATTTCATGATCAGTGTGACCATTTCTGTTACTTCATGACCAAGCCAATAAACCTGTCTTCCTCAGTTTTGCAGAGGAGCAAGCCCTGTCTTTGTATGTGTAGACATGCAGAATCCAGCATTAAAACCTTACAAATTATAATATAAGCCCTAAAAATACGAACAGTGCCTTTGAGTATATTTACATAAGAGTATTCACAAAAAGATACTGTTCTTTAATACAAAATAGTTTAGTGGTATCTAAAAGCATAATTGAGAAGAACCCCCTCAGACCTCTGCCCACATTGATCTAATGGGAATCAAGCTTGCTAAAACAAGCACATTAACTCACAGGTAAATAGCTCCCATCAATTCTGGACTGGGATTTAACTGGCTAGTAAAGCCAAGGAGAATGTTTCCATCACACTGGCACATATTGTGCCCCAGGGTAGCAATCTATTCAGGAGGACTGATTAAAGAGTCCAGCTCTATCCAAGGGAGCAAACAGGTAGCTCAAGTACCTGATAGACTATAGCAAGCACCTTAGCATTTATTTTTTAAAAAGCAGTCTGGACATAATGCAGAACCGGGAAATGTGAGAAGATGTAAGTAGTGAAAAAGTAAGCTCACCTGGGGCAAAACAATTCCTGTGGTTTAAGAGCTACCAACCTTTGAGTAAAACCAAAATATTCTCATGTACATCTGTACAATATTTACTTTTCACTGTAGCTTAAAATTTTTTTATGAAGATGCTTTATATCACATTTTTATGGAGTCAAAAAGATTTCTTAGACAAGAAAGAATTCGTTAAAATCTAATAATACTTACCAAAGAGTCTCTGAACTGAGTTCTCCTGTTAAATCATCCAACTATGTTACAACGTTCTGAGTTGCACACTGCTGCTAATTAATACTGCCCCTTTGTGACGGAACCTCACTGTTGTTAGGACACAGAACAGTCATAAGTCCCATCCTGAAAAGTTTCTTCCTCCTCTGCTTGGGCTGTGTCCTCCTCTTTCCGGCTGATCATACTGCTGCTTCCAACTTCACCCTGGGGGATGCTTCCATGGCTGGAGGAGCCCCTGCTTTCCTCTGCCCGGGGGCTAGTCTGTTCCAGAGTCTTACCCACAGTTATTGGTTGGAAGGCATCTGGCTGGACCTGCTCTTCTGTTATCTCACTGAGCTTCTGCAGTTGTGGCTTAATGATGTTTAAAAATGGCTTATATCCAGGACTATGTAGAGAAAAAAACATTAGCTGATCTGCCATAATTCAAAAGGTTTGGTAGAATGTTATGGGTGAACTTCTACTGAACATTGATATGATAAGGCCAATGATAGATTAGGAGGGGAGAGAGGAGGCAAAGAAGGTAGGGAGGAAAGGCTTCTTGGGTGTCCTGCCCAGCAGAGGGGGTTGCACACTGCATAAGCCTGAGGCTTCAGTTTCTAAGCATTAGGGGCAAAGGCTGATGTTTTAGAACCAGTATTAGAACTAAAAATTATATTTTACAATTGAAAGGCCAACAGGAGCTTAGACTTGAAAAAGGACCTTCAGACAACATTTAACCTAAATGCATTTGGCAATTAAGGAAAACCAGATCCAAGTAAGGGAAGTAACTAGCTCCAAATACACACATAACTGGTAATAAAGACAGGGCTAGAGTCCAAGGCTCTTAACTGCAACCACAACTCTTAATTTGGATTTGCTTTTAACTGCCATGGAATGTTAAATTCACATGGACCTTAACTTTGAATCTTTTCAAGTAGATATTTGTAGACTATTGCTTTCCATTCCACAGGGCTGCAAATCTGAAGTTCCAGTCTAATTCTAAGCTCATTTGCACTGCATCAATCTTAAGTCAGTGATATACATTCACACTATAATTTATACACTGACCAACAGTGTAACTTTACTCGATGGATATTATCCATTTAAACACAGCTGGGTATAGAATGATTACTAAAGAAAGTAGCTTAAAAATGAACATATAATAAATAATATATAATAAATATAATACATGAACCATAACTAAGCCTTAATGTGAAAGGACAGGATTCACCAAAAGACATGGAAGGACACCAAGCCTAAGGAAAGCAGCACTTACCAGTCTGTAGAGGCCCATCGGTCCACTGCATGGAGCCCTGTCTTTATGTTCTGTAACAGCTCTCCATCTACCTCTGAAGACTGTGTAATAACCAAAATCTGATTGATTATTGAGGATTCTCTAAGAATCAGGCCTATAACGATGCACCAGTCCAGGCACCCTGCCTCCATGAAAATGTGTAGCAAATACCTAAATATAAGCAGTAACAAAATGATTTATGCTAAGGAAGATCTATAAGATGTACAGAAGTGCAATGATTATTAGGAAAGTAGCCCCATACCTATTTGCCCAAATACTCTGAGTAGGCATTATGTGATTTCAAATAGCCAAGAAACTCACCGAAGCTGGACCTGGGATTTATGAGGCCCTTTACTGGCCAACTCCATGGAAATGTGCTCCAGCTCTGACTGAGTTAAACTGAGTGTAGAGAAATTTTCATCCACCATTGTCCAGTCTCCATCCACCATGGAGCTACTTTCAGTCAAGTCTGTGGCTGAACCAATACTGCATTCATCACCTGATGGAGAATTGCCAAAAGTTACAACCAGCTTCTTGGAGAAAATATATTTTCCTTTAATTTTAAATATTAGCTGTTCCTCAGATGTTGATTTCTAAGGATCTTGAAACTAAAACATGAAATCCATGGCTAAAATTACCATGTGAACATAGAAGACATTTAAAGAAAGAATTAGATAACCGACATTAACCTTTAGATGGAAAAATATACTACCACCACCTATGAAGCAGTCTTCCCCACCTCCCTCAATAAAATCTAGCTAGAGTTTGACCAAGTCTTTACATTCAGCTACTACAGGAAATACAGAGGAAACTGTTAAATTAAACCATGAAGATGTAATAGCAAAATCATTATTGTGAGAAAATCCATAAAACCAAATTTCTTCCATGAATAAACTGCAAGGAAGGGAAAAGGAGATGGTGGGGGAACATCCACTTAAAAAGAGAATTAAGAACACGATCACAATATGTGAACCTTATTTAAATCTTAACCTATACAAAATTATGATGTCTATGAAACAATTAGAAATCTGAATACTTAAATGGGTATTTGATGGTACCAAGGAATTATCCAATTTTTATAGGGATGATAATGGTATTTTGGTCATAATTCTTAAAGAGTCCTTGTAGGAAAAATACTGAAATATTTATAGATAATATGTCATGGATTTTCTTCAGTTAATACAAGAGTGGGGAGGTACACGAAACATATGTGGCCATTAGTGATGTAAGCTGAGTGACGGCCACATGGGGGAAGGAGGGGAACCCACTACATTATTAACTGTACTTTTTAATATATTTGAAATTATCTCTTTAAAAAAGTTTTCTAAAGTAATGGCACATCTCACACCCATTAGGATGACTACTATCAAAAAACTGAAAGTGACTGTTGGTGAGATGTGGAGAAAATAGAACCCTTGTCCACTGCTGATAATTTAAAATGGTGCAATTGCTATGGGAAACATGGCGGTTCCTCAAAAAAAATGCAAGTAGAATTATGACCCAGCAGTACCATTTCTGGATATATATACCCAAAATAACTGAAAACAGAGTCTCACAGAAATATTATATACCCACGTTCATAGCAGCATAATTCACAATAGCCAAAAGTAAAAGCAACCCAAGTGTCCATCATCAGAAGAATACACAAAACTTGGTATCTGCATACAAAGGAATAAAACATGCTCCAACAAGGATGAACATGAGGACATTATGCTAAGTGAAATAAGCTGGTCAGAAAAAGACAAACACTTATGAAGTGCCTAGAATAATCAAATTCAGAGAGAAAAAATAAAATGGTGGTTGCCAGTGGCTGGGGGAAGAAGGGATGGGGAGCTGTTGTTATTAAATAACATATAGAGTTTTCCTTTTCAAGATGAAGAGCATTCTGGAGGTTGATTGCAGAACAATGTGGGCATAATTAACACTACAAACTGCTTAAAAATGGTTAAGCTGTTAAATTGTATATTCTACCACAATTTAAAATAAAACTAATGAGATCTGTAAGCCTCCTCACATAGCAGAAGCTCAGGTAATAGTGATGACAGACTGATAATCAAACATTAGACAAACGCCTGGCCACTAAAAAAACTGCAAACTCAGACAAATTGTTCTTTAAGTTCCTATACTGTATAACCCTATGCCAACACAAATTGCTTCAAAACCTCTTCAGTTTGTAGTTTACCCATTACTATAGAGCAGAGGTTGGTATACATTTTTTTGTAAAAGGGCCAGATAGTAACTATTACAAGCTTTTAAGGCCAAGAGGCAAAATCAAGGATATTATGTAGGAACTTACATAGCAAGAGAAAAAGCAAATGTCCACAATTTTTATTGATGAAATAAAAAACAGTACCTCCTCACATATTCCAAAAGAAAAAAATAAAAAACATAAAAATGGTAATGGAGTAAAATTTGTTATGATCCACATCTAATTATGATAAAAATGGAATTCTTTATATGAGGATAACATTTTGCTTACTTGGGGCTCACAGTTAGTGCTTCCTTATCATCAAAATTGATTTATAACGATTCATCTATTAATGTTGATCTGTACTATTTATTTTGTTCACGTAAAATAAATATGGCAAAGTACAGTCAAGGCCAATCTGGCCTTGTTCTACAAACTTTCTACCTCTCCAGTGGATACAAATGGTTAATCCTGCATCACGATAGAAAAAGAGTGAAGGTCTATCTCTGAAGTGCTATAGCACATAAACTTTCTTCAAAGGAACTGAAGAAGAGCTAGGATTTAAAATGACATTTACCTTTATTAGATAAAGGTGACAAGAAGGCATCTTGCATTTGTGGTCCATGGGATGAAGCTGTGTCTATCTCATGATGGGTGGGGCCAATGTTGCTGAGCCAGCTCTGACTTCTCTGGATGTTGGAGACGCCAGCATCCATCTCAAGGTTTAAAAATGGGTCAGCTGATTGAGACTTTAACAGCTGCTCTCCCACTGCAGAGTGGGTCCGAAAACAAACAATGGAGGAAGAAATTGAAGATGCACACACTGACATTTTCAATTCAGCTCTTTTAGCTTCCCCCACCTGCCTACCCAATAAGAACAGTTCAAAGGCAATTACTGTCCTATACTGTATCAGCCACCCCAAAACTAGAGACGTGCGATTGTGTAACAATGGACTGACCATACAATACCACCTAACAGTTATATCATCCTATCTCTTACTAGAGCTAGGCAAAACTTTATTATGTTGATCTTCTAAGTGATTTGCTTTGGCTCTTAAGATAACATGAAGTTTCCAAATGCCAAAGTTAAAAGTTTTGGTTTCAATATTCATAAATAATAATAATTAGAACAGTCTTCATAAAAAGACCTGAATTAAAAAACTTTAAATTTTTATTTCAGCAAAATATACACTTTCAGTTTGTCCTCTTCTAGTTTAGAAGGTGGCCTTACTGTTCCCCTGGAATGAGTTTTGTCAGTTTACTTTGAGGTCCATGTCTATCTGATTCCAGAACTCCTTCCCACAATAACACAAGCATAGTAGCTTTTATATTCAGGCAGTTCTCAACTTCTTTATAATCCAAGAATGATTACATTTTTGAATTAGACTTCAAGGTCACAAGACTTAGAGACATAGGTTCTACTTTATTTACATCTTTGGTCAAACAGTGGGCATTCCAACTCATGTACAAAAAGTTGGCTTTTATCCATTCCTAAGTTTGGAATGAAAATAATTCCTTGAATATCAACTAATAGCAAAATGTGTAAATACATGGAGTAAAATACAATTCTCCTTGTACAAGTGACATGAAGTCTACATTACCAGTTCGGTATTTTCCATTTTTGAAAGGAGAACTGATAGAAGAGGCTGGGATGATTGGAAGTGGCCACAGGAAATCTTTGTGGAGTCTCTTCAGGGCTATTACAAAGTTGTCTACCCGGGCGGCTCGGGTACGTTCCTTGCATAGCCAACTAATTAGTTCAAAGCCCAGCTGGGCTGCAAAGCAGCCAAGGTCCTTTAACCTCACATCTTCTAAGAGGCGCCGAGCATGTCTCCAGAGCATCATGTCAATATACATGTTCTCAGCACAGTCACTGTCTTTGCTCCATCTGTAAGTGGAAACACAAGAAAGCTACAGAATAATCTTTACTGGAGGATTTCACATACTTATTACGCAGAGGTACTGATAAAGCTGACAAGGAGATAAGAGATCCATGATCTAATTCTGACTGACAATGAAGATAAAGTATCAACGCTTCTCCTCCGTGTTACACCACAACCCTCGGAACACAGTAGGCTTTTAAGACACATTTGTAGAATGAATACAGGGAACAGGAAAAGGGGGATGGAAGAAGTCAGACCAGGAAGCAGGTGATGGGTGGCTGACGGAAAGAAAGGCAGCAAACCTCTATGCTGTATTTGAAAAGCCCAATGAAAAGAGAGGAGGAGGACACATCAAAGAAACTAAGGATAGAGAGGCAAAGTGAAATTGAATTTCTCAGTGTGAGTCATGCAGACATATGAAAAAAAAACCAACTTTTTTTTTCTTAAATGACAAGGTTTCACAATGTCACCCAGTCTGGAGTGCAGTGGTGTGATCATGGGTCACTGCAACCTCAAACTCCTGGGCTCAAGCTATCTTCCCCACCTCAGCCTTCCAAGTAGCTGGGACTACAGGTACTTGCCACCATGCCTAGCCAACGTATTTTTATTTTTGCAGGGATGGGATCTTGCTGTGTTGCCCAGGCTCATCTTGAACTCCTGGTCTCAAGCAATCCTCCCACCTTGGCCTCCCAAAGTGCTGGAATTACAGGTGTGAGCCACCTTGCCAGTCCTGAAACCAATTTTTAAAAATTACAACTTGACTAAGTATAGTCTCTCATTCCTGACTCACATGAGCTAATGTGGGGGAACTGGTTTGGTAACTGGATAATGTGGTGCTTTAAGTGAGAGGCAGTTTAGTGGTGGGGTAAAGAGCCTAGTCTCTAGTGCAGTACTGCCTGGATTCGGATCTTGGCTCTGCCACTCATTTGTTGTGTGAACATAACTAAGTTTATTTTCCTAGGCCTCTGTTTCTTCACCTATACAATGTGGATAACCCTCATAGAGTTGTTTAAAATAGGACCTATGTATGTAAATGCTTAGAATAAGGCCGGGCATGTAGTAAGCACTTGTTAAAAAACAGTAAAACAGGCGAGGCGTGGTGGCTCATGCCTGTAATCCCAGCACTTTGGGAGGCGGAGGCAGGCGGATCACCTGAGGTCGGGAGTTTTGAGACTAGCCTGACCAATATGGAGAAACCCCGTCTCTACTAAAAATACAAAATGAGCCAGGCGTGGTGGTGCATGCCTGTAATCCCAGCTACTTGGGAGGCTGAGGCAGGAGAATCGCTTGAACCTGGTAGGCAGAGGTTGCAATGAGCCAATATTGAGCCATTGCACTCCAGCCTGGGCAACAAGAGCGAAACTCCATCTCAAAAAACAAAAAAAAAAACCCAGTAAAACATGACAATAACAAACATTCAATGAGCTCTCACTATGTGCCCAAGCACGGTAGTAAGAATATAAACACGTTCATGTTGTCCTGGGGAAAAAAAAGAGAATATGAACAATATAAAACAAAGGATTAGGTAAGGAAAAAAATGAGACAAGAACATAAGAACATAGGAAGGAATACACAGGCTTCACAAACCAGAGGAAATTCTCATGATTTTATAATGTTAGTGTGAATTCACTGTCATCTCTCAGAAGACAATATCGCATCTATGGGTGATAGTCGTTTCAGTCTCCAGCATACAATTCATTTGGCTCCCCCACTGTGTAATAACTTCTCTAATCAATAGGTAACAGGAGTGTCAAATGCATTAGCACTAAATTTTTATCAAAAGGTATAATTAGAAGGAAAGGTAAAATTATTGACTTTAAGAAGGCTTTTGGATTACCTACAGATTTATCTGTCTTCCTTTTGGTCCTCTATCATCAGAGGTAATTTAAAAGTTTGTTGCATTTTCAAATCAAAACCACAACGTGATGCCACCTTACTCCTGCAAGACTGACCATAATCAAAAAAGAGTAGATGTTGGCATGGATGTGGCCATCAGGGAACACTTCTACACTGCTGGTGGGAATGTAAACTAGTACAGCTGCTATCGAAAACAGGGTGGAGATTCCTTCAAGAACCAAAAGTAGAACTACCATTTGATCCAGCAATCTCACTACTGGGGATCTACCCAGAGGAAAAGAAGTCATTATTCAAAAAAGATACTTGCACGCACATTTATAGCAGCATAATTCAAAACTGCAAAATCGTGGAACCAACCCAAATGCCCAACAATCAACGAGTGGATAAAGAAACTGTCGTATATACGTATGTATGATGGAATACTACTCAGCCATAAAAAGGAATGAATTAACAGCATTTGCAATGACCTGATGAGACTGGAGAGTATTATTCTAAGTGAAGTAACTCAGTATGTTCTCACTGATATGTGGGAGCTAAACCATGAGGACGCAAAGGCGTAAGAATGATACAATGGACTTTGGGGACTTAGGGGAAAGGCTGGGAGGGGGCGAGGGATAAAAGACAACAAATCTGGTCCAGTGTATACTGTTCAGGTGATGGGTGCACCAAAATCTCACAAATCACCACTAAATAACTTATTAATGTAACCACATACCACCTGGACCCCAGTAACTTATGGGAAAAAAAAGTTTGTAGCATCTGGCCGGGTAGGGTGGCTCATGCTTGTAATCCCGGCCCTTTGGGAAGCAGAAGCAGGTGGATCCTTGAGGCCAGGAGCTCGAGACTAGCCTGGGCAACATGTTGAAACCCCGTCTCTACTAAAAATACGAAAATTAGCCGGGTGTGGTGGCACATGCCTGTAATCCCAGCTACTCAGGTGGCTGAGGCAGGAGAATCGCTTGGACCTGTGAGGCAGAGGTTGCAGTGAGCTGAGATGGTGCCACTGCATTCCAGCCTGGGCGACAGAGTGAGACTCTGTCTTAAACAAACAAGTTTGTTACATTCAGAACAGGTACATCAAGATCTATTCCAGAAAAAGGGGCAGAAACTATTCAAAGGGTACTGAAGTGAACTTGGGAGGAAGAAAAAAGGGAAGCCTTCTGTGTGGCCTCTGCTTTTTGGGAATGGAACAAGAAACTACAAATGGATTAAATAGTTGTTTCCATTAAGACCTAATTTTGTAAATGTCTTGAAATGCAATGTGTCATGAATGCCCAAAATGCAGTAATGGCTCTTTATTATTTTACCTTTTTCCAGAGGGACCAGATGGCATACTTAGTGTTTTCTGTAAACTGAATTTACTGGGAGGAACATTTTCAGCTGACTGGGATAAACTGATGCTTCGATTCCTGAAGAACTCAAATCCACCACTTGAACTGGGTTCCTAGGATTACACACAATATGCAGTACCATTAGAGAAAGATGCTACGTGGGTGTATGGCCTAGAGAAGATGTATAACTTTTGCAACTAACCTGAGCTGTGGGTGTGGATGGAGGTGTCTCAGATTCTCCAGAGCCAATGGCTTTAAGAAATCGAATCATGTGTCGACAAAGGTCCCACTTGCCTTGTTCTAGTGCTGTGTTGAATAGAAGGGTAGCATGTTGCCTACTTACTGCAGGGACTTCCATATTCTACAAAAAAACAACCAAGACAGCATTCTTTTTATAGTACACAATTTGGGAAGATATGAGCAATTCTTTATCTCCAGTTTTCTAAACTCAAAGAATGTAGCCACACCACCACAGGGGTTAGTTTAATAGTAAGATTAAAAAGTACCATACAGGCTGGGCGCGGTGGCTCACGCTTGTAATCCCAGCACTTTGGGAGGCCGAGGCAGGCGGATCACGAGATCAGGAGATTGAGACAACGGTGAAACCCCATCTCTACTAAAAATACAAAAAATTAGCCGGGCGTGGTGGCGGGCGCCTGTAGTCCCAGCTGCTTGGAGAGGCTGAGGCAGGAGAATGGCGTGAACCCAGGAGGCGCAGCTTGCAGTGAGCCAAGATTGCGTCACTGCACTCCAGCCTGGGTGACAGAGCGAGACTCCATCTCAAAAAAAAAAAAAAAAAAAAAAAAAGTACCATACAAGGAAACGCGAGGCAAGTACTCTTCTGGTGTATGTAAACTATAATTTATTAAACTCCCACTACATGCCAGATACTGTACATATACTTTAAGTCATTATTTCATTTCTCCCAGTGACTCTGCAGATAGGCATATCATTTGTATTTTACAAGTGAGGAAACTGAGTTAAGTAAATTGTTGAAGATCAGCAGAAAAGGAAGAAAAAAAAGGGAGGTTTGCCCAACTCCAAAAAAGGTCAGGTCTGTCTCCTGTTGCTGAGTTTTCTGAGGATGTGACTAAAATCTTTGCTTTGGGCAACAGCAAGTAGTAAAGTTCTGCTGCACATTCAGAATCCTCCATTTTTCTTTCACAAATTTAACCTGCCTATCTTGGTCTTTATGGAAAGGTGCCTAATAGACAACTATAATTGTAGTTATTATCTGCCAATCCATAGCAACTTAGGAATTCTGTTGCAGAAAAAATTACATTGTCAGGGAGATCAGTGAAGTTGCAGGGAGTGACCCAGAACCAACAAACAGCTGCATTTACTTTGATTCTATTTTTAAAACCCTATCTTTTTCTTTAGGGTTAGCCATGGAATCATACTTCAAGGCCACCTGGCCTCTGCTTGAGTGTCTCCTCTGGTTTCAGTCCATTGTCATGAAGCAAAGAAGCTGACAGGAAATCTGCTTCAGGCAGAGATTCAAACCAGGTTTATGGTTAGCTTCTTATATCAGTGAAAACAACTTTGCAGTAACTGGAAAGAATCTTTAAGTGTAGCCTATCAAATAACCAACTGTCAAGCCCTTTTGTCAAATATCTAATGAAATAAACTTTCAGGAGTTGCAAAGAAGCCATTATTTTGAGAAAAACTGTGTGCTATGAGGGTCTTTGCTGTGGCAGGTCTGAGCCTTCTCAGCTTGCTTTGGGGAAGACTAGCTCCAGGTGCTCTGTTATGACCATGCTCTAATAAGTGTCCCCTCAGCAACCCACACTGAAAGGAAACAAAGCTACTGTTGTGGGAAGCTCAGACAAACTCACTAATATCTCAAATAATACTTTCTTTGCTATGTTTCTTATGTAATATTTCAATAATCTTATGTAATATTTCTTACATGTTCCTATTACATGTATTCTAATTTACATATTAAATTTCTTCAATATATTAAATTTTCAAAATACTACTCTGAACTCATTAATCTGTGTTAGGCCTATTTATGGACAATGGAAAAAATATCTCTGCAATGTTACTTTATGACATTCAAAGGAATGTGAATTCTTCCAAATTAAAGATATAAACAGAAAATTTGACTATGAATTCCTTAAACATAATCATGGTGTCAAAACAGGACATTTCTATTTTTCTAAGTTTAAGCTCATTAATTCTTGCCCCTTTATAAGAAGAGAATTGTTACCTGTAAGATAATAAGGTAAGAGGCAGCTGTGTCCAAATCCTGAGCCATCAAACATTCCTCAAACAAGTCCTTAGGGTTTCCAACAGCTGCAAAAAGGTAATTCCACAGAGCATATTCGGTCTTCCTGGCACAATGGACAACTGTCTGCAGGAAGAGGGGGAACTCGGTGATAAATTTTGCCACAGTGGGAAGCAGAGGGTCGGGAATGGGCTCCCGTGAGGTAGCTTCTTCTTCCAGTACTTCGTGGAGCATGAGCTCCAGCACATGAGGGAAGTAAGGTAATGTGGCACAGGACTGGGCCAAGAGCAAGGCTTGCTCCCCAAGGTTTCTGACCAGAAGCTGACGTAGAATGTGGTGGAGGTAGATCTGAGAGGTTCTCTCCACAACACAGAAAGGGAAGAGCACCTCCAGCTGTTCTCTAGCATTGTTCCGAGTATACAAAGAATCATAGAGCAAAGTGTCATTGACAGCACCAAGGACTAAAGCATCTTCAAACAGAACAGCTAGCGGGTAAATGTTGATGTGGAAAGGCAGCATGATCCGCTGGGACAAGAAGGAATGGGGCTTGCGGTGATCCCTAGGGAAGAGAGGGAGCCAAACTTTCATCCCTGCACCACCACAGCTCAGCCAGAGGGCCTCCAGAAGGTGACGTTTCTGTTTATTTGCTCGACACGTTGTCCAGACATTTTCAACAGACTGGGCTAGTACAACAGGAGGACAGAATGGCAGCTGGAGAAGGAGAGACAAGAATCAAGTTGTTTTCCTGTTAAATCTGCAGGTTCTTAAGTTCCTAGGTACTAGTTTACTAAGTCTTTCAAATGATAGTACAGTATCTTTTTGGGAAAAGCAAAGAGATCTAATTAGAATTAGAGTTAATAAAAGTATCCTGGCCTTTTAAAGTATATACACTTAAATCTGAAAACAAAACACCCCATGAACTTCACCAGTCTATCCCTATTTTTTCCATTAGAATTAGCAATGAATGATGCCTAAGCAGTAACATATGGAGTATGGAACTTTTCATGATCATTTTGGGACCTTATCCTCCAGTCAGTCAGTCTTACACCCAGAGGCTTAAGACTAATTTTATGGACTTAATTTCTCCTTTCCAAATCATAAAATACTCTTCTCTTAAATTCTTTCATTCCTTCATCCTCATCCCGTACCTTTTTAATGTTTGAAAAGAAATGACTTGCACTTTACTCACAAGTTTCCTTTGGTTATTAGGGTTACTGTCCTTCTCCCGGATCTGTGGGCCTGACCTGTCCCTCTGCATCATGATGAGCTGTCCTGCCAGGTTTAACATAATGCTCTCTGCACCCCGAGCCTGAAATTTAAGAAAAAGCAGCTAAATTCATACTTCTGTATCGGTATGCTTTCCGCATCTCCCCCCAATCCATAAGGTTTACAGGTTAAACAATCTACAATATTTATTGAGGTTGTACTATGTATAGCCATTCTGCTAGGCTCTGTGGGAATATAAGGAGCTTTCTGGCTAGGATGGTACAAAGCCTAACACATAATGCAATTAATGTGAACGCCACCAGTGACATAAGACTGAAGGCAGAGTTGAATTATCCTGAAAAAACTAAGAGAACTTTAGAAGTTTATAAAAATGCGAGATCACTTCAGTGATCTAGCTGCCATAACAACAGGAAGTTTAAAAGGATGCAGTGAACCTGACAGATGAGGAAGACATACACGAGTGGGAGTAAGGGTTGGTACTCTGATGGAAGCGTGCAATGAAAACGAAGACATGGAACTATTGGGAAAGTGAGAACAGTCTGGCTAGACTAGGGACATTATGAAAACAAAGCTGGATGGTAACAGACCTTCAAGGAGGATTCAGAAAGCCAGGTAAAAGAGCAGCAGGAAAGAAACCACTACTTATGGTTCTTGAATAAGACAGTTACTTAAAAAATCACAGTTAATCAGGATAGGTTACTGAGGAGAGGCAGATTTCATGGGTGTTGACTTCAGAAATGACGAAATAGTCTGCCTTCTTATAATAAAACATTTCAATCAAACCTCAAAGAGCCTAGTATAATGATTTCCTATTGAGCCCTATCACCCAACGTAAACCATTATGCACATTAAACTTTGAGCAGCCCTGTTTTAAAAGGAATCTCAGATATCAAGTCATTTCCATCTGTAAAGAGGAAGGAACATTTTGGTTAAAAAAAATAGAACTTACTCCTATCCTAGACATGAAAGGTAGAAAAAGGGATGAACCAAAGACGATTTCCAGGTTAGCTGAGGTGCTAGAGAAGTTGAAGTTATTATCACTGATAGAAGATAGGACGCGAAATTAAGGAAGGGAAAACCAAAGAGTTTCCTTTTTTCTTTTTGGCTCATTTAATTTGGAAAAAAAAAAAAAATCTTAAGACTTCCAAGTAAAAATGTGGGCAATGACTAAATCAGAGATGGCTGTACCAGCATCAGCTTAAAGGTGAGGCTGGGCCAGGCGGCTCACACCTGTAATCCCAACATTTTGGGAGGCTGAGGTGGGTGGATCACGAGGTCAGGAGTTCGAGACCAACCTGGCGAAAATGGTGAAACCCCGTCTCTACTAAAAATACAAAAATAAGCCGGGTGTGGTGGCAGGTGCCTGTAATCCCAGCTACTTGGGAGGCTGAGGCAGGAAAATCACTTGAACCTGGGAGACAGAGGTTGCAGTGAGCCAAGATTGAGCCACTGCACTCTAGCCTGGGTGACAGAGCAAGACTCCGCCTCAAAAAAAAAAAAAAAAAAAAAAGGTGAGGCTGGTAAACTGAAGGAGACAGATGTCTCTCAGGCATAGTAGCCAGGGAAAAAAGAGCAGCGGGCCATCACCTGAGCTTTTGGAAGACAAAAGAGAAATAGGGAAGCACAATGCTATATATGCTATATAAACAGAAGGAAAGAATTTCAGGGAGGAAAGAGTGACTATTCAAAACTTGTGGGATTGTGTCCCAGGCTTTGCTGCATGCTGGCTGGCTGAATTTAAGCTACCAATTATCATTTAGGGTTCATCAAGAAAACAGCAGCCACCCTATATATTCTAGGTGCAAAATACTTGGCTATACAAACTATTTTTGCTTACTGCTTTCAGATTCTACAGGGGATTGTGTATAAAGAAATGACTAAATAAAAAAATTGGGTATCTATCCAGAAAGTAATTTGGAGGTATGAGAAGCGAACATGGAATTTAGGTGTGTGGGAACTAGAAGAGTCAGACACCTGGATAACAGTAAAATGTAGCTAGATGGCAGAGGAAAAAGAAAGACACAAACACTTGCAGCAAAACAGCACGACTGGGGATTGCATACACTAAAACACTTCAAAAGACCTGAAAGGCATTTACTGTAATTCACCACAATATGAGTAATGTTTATAATGACTACCCTAAGTTTTAAGATGGTAGATTTCACCACATTTCATACTAATTCATTAAAAAAGTACACTTCTCTTTTCTTCAGTGAGTGGGTATTATCAGTATCTGATCTTGGTATTCAACACTTTCTGATGTTAAAGATGACTGCAACAGCACTCTCAGGCAACTTTAATAAAGCTTTCAGAAAAAGCAAGGGCTACCTGTATGCCCAAAATCCTAAATTTGAAGGAACCCCAAACTCAATCTCTTACACCCTAAAAAAACCCCTGGCAGATGATTCTCTATGAGAGTTTCAGTAACAAGGAGCTCACTCTCATGGACAGACTATCTTGCTGTTGAAGAGTTTTCACTGTTACTATTTTTTTTTTGAAAACTTTAGTATTAAATGAAAACTTACTTTGCTCTAGCATTCTTTGTCTTCCCTCTATGGTAATCAGTCAATTTTAACTTCTTAATTGCTCTAGCCAAATTAGGCACCTTCTCTTTGTGAAAGGCCCTCTCAAAATATGGTATCCACGACTACTGATGCCACTAGTTGCCTACTCTATCTGGGATATATAAGCGTCCTTTTTTAAATATGAAAACTTTAAACATGATTAAAAGTATGGAGAACAGTATAATGAACTTTCACACTGCCATTATCCAGAGTCACAATTATCAAGATTTTTCCTTATGTGCTCCATCCAACCCTTATTTTTTTTTCCAGTTTTGTCAGAGTATTTTCAAGTAAGATACGCTACTCATTTTGCTTCTACATGTTTAATATGCATTCCTAAAATATATGGGCATCTGTTTACATAGCTACAATGCTAGTATCACATCCAATAAAATTTACAATTATTCCCTACTTTCTCTCCCCATTAGTATTTAAATATCCCTAATTGTTTCAACAGTGTCTTTTCATAGCTGGTTTGAATGAAGATACAAATGAGCTTACTGACTTGGTTCTGCAGGGTAGTGATTATCACATTCGCCTCACAAATGAGTTTTACCCACTGCATTTGGTTTTTATGGCTTCAAAGTCTTATTTAATCTAGAAGACTCACTCCTTTTTCCCCCATGTTAGTGACGTGTAGCTGTCCAACAGATTGTCTTGTATTCTGCTTCCTTGTGGTGGGGAAGATGACTCTCTATACTTGATTTGATTTGGGTTCAAGATTTTTGGCAATAATTCTTGTGAACTTCATGTTATATCATCTCAAGAAGCATACCATATCTGGTTTTCCCATTTTTAGTGATAAGATTGATTAGTTCCTCAGGACTGCAAAATGATTTTTAAATTGTCACTTTTTTTCTCACCTTTTATCTAAACTTCTGTAAAACAGTATATTCCCTTATCAATTAGGAATAACTGGTTACCATTAAATATGGTTTGCAGAGGAAATGGGAGCTGTATTTTAAAGGAGAAAACCAATTTTACCTACCTATAGAAGGGAGACCAAGGCCAAGCACGGTGACTCATGCCTGTAATCCCAGCACTTTGTGAGGCCGAGGTGGGCAGATCATGAGGTCAAGAGATTGAGACCATCTTGGCCAACATGGTGAAACCCTGTCTCTATTAAATATACAAAAATTAGCTGGGCGTGGTGGCGTACACCTGTAGTCCCACCTACTTGGGAGGCTGAGGCGGGAGAATCGCTTGAACCTGGGAGGCAGAGGTTGCAGTGAGCCGAGATTGCACCACTGCACTCCAGCCTGGCGACAGAGTGAGACTCCATCTCAAAAAAAAGAAGAAGAAGAAAAAAAAGGGAGACCAAGATGCTTAAGGGGTCTAGAACAAACATCACATGAAATAGTTGGAGGTATGGAAGTATTTAGCATGCAGATAAGAAGACAGAGAGGTTTGAGGAGAGAAGGAGAAGCCAGGGAATGATAACTGTCTGCAGTTATTTTAGGGGTCATCATGTGGAAGAGGGGTTAGCTTTTACAATGTCTTCTTACAAAGAATAGAGAACTGGGATAGAAGGTAACAAAATCGATTTTAGATTCATATAAGTAATATTAAATTCCCCATAACTGGATAGTCTAGTCTAGTCTGTTTTCTAATTATTTTATGGAGTGTTGAGGTTTGATGGAAATGCCTCGATAGGAAGTAAAAGACAGACTGCCCAAACAGGGATGACAAATAAATCTACATAGAATTTTCCTCTGACAGTAGGTTCCCAGTTGACATGAAGTTTAGAAACCACTGAAATAGAAAGTTACGCAACGTGGGTCCTGGTCGCCCTACTTCTTACCCTGTTACTTTACCCAGAAACTATGGGATTATACTTTCTCTTTCCTCATAATTAACTAATTATAAAGCCCTTGCTATTCTATACTCATTCTACTTCTTTCCATATCCTTTTTCACTGCCCAAGTTCAGACTATGAACACCACTGACCTAGATCATTACAATGACCTCCCAGTTGCTCTCCCTACAGTGGTTTTGTCTTACTCCAGTTCATTTTCCTCCTTACAGTAAACATTATAAAGCTTAGATCTAATAATACCTACCTTACAACACTTCAGACTTAAAGTTAAAGTCTAAAACTATCAATGTTATCTACAAGACTCATATCCTCTTTCACTTTCCATGTCCCAGTGCCTCTAAAATTCTTCCAATTCCCTGAGTGTGTCATGTTCTGCCTTGTCTATTGGCCTTTGCACTACTGTTCCTTCCACCTGAAAATCCATCCCCTCTTAACTTAGATAATCTCTACTTATTCTCCTGGTTTTAATTTAAATGATACAGAAATCTCTGATTATTCAGACTATAATAGGTTTTTGTTATATGCTCTCAGAGTAATGTATACTACTTTTTGGTACACGTAAGAGGAACAATTCATTATGTATGTAATTATTTAATTTAATGCCTGAGCAGAAACCATGTCTTTTTAATTTGCCACTGCAACCCAGCATTCTCATGTAAGGTACATTTTAGACACTTAGTATTTATTTGCTGAACAAATACTTCCTAATATGGACTCAAATACTAAAAACAGAGGTGTAAACTCCAAAGACTTTTGATAATGGAATGGTACCTGCTGTGGCATTTTCAAGGTGATTCCATTCTCTGTGCTCACTGATGTCAGAGTGACAGATACCACCAGGAAAGGGTGAGGAATGTAGCGTGACATGGAAACCTCCTGAAGAACTTCAATACCAGCAGTAGTATTTGGACTGTAAAAACAAAAGAAACCCATATACATCAACAAAAATGCTAGTAAGATTTTCTTTCATTTCCACTAGTAATAGTATTAGATTTCATGCTTATGGAAGACTCAGATGTCTTACTACCTATCATCTTCTCCCCATATATCCTTCGATCAGGAAGTGGGCAAGGTTGAGGGGAACCAGAGAACATACATGGGGATGAGAGAGAAAGAAAGGGAGTAACAAATAGGAGGGAAGACGAAAACTAGGGAAGAAGCCATAAGAATACAAATATTTAAGTGGAAAAAACTAGTTGGTTGAGAAAGAATGATGGTTCAATCATTGAGGCTAGTGAGATGTCTTAATTTTTATCTTGCATTACTCCTCAATCACTGTACTGTTTCAGTAAATACATACTTCAATTAACCTCCGAGAATAAAAATAGAACTCAAGAGGTGTGGTCTAAATATGTTGCAAGTAGACTAGATGCCAAGACAAATATAAGGCAATGTGCAGCAGCAACAACACTGCTGATTTTTTACTGCCCCAGACTACAGCCATCTAGCTCAGTGGAAATATAGGTCAGTTTGCTAAGGACATGCTTCCTATAGTCTTAAAGTTGTGGAACTCCTTCAAATTCCTACCAAGTATCGAGAGCACTAGGGAGTCAGTAACCATTTATTTTCAAGGTTGTGAAAAAAATTTAGTATCTAAGGGTTTACCTCATCCCAAACTCAATTTTTTTCAAATGACTCCAGGAAGATAAGCTAAAGAAGTTAGTGTAGGATATTTCTTTTTCCTTAGCTATTATATCAATATCACTAATTAAAACTCCTTGCTTTTTTTACTTCTAACAAAAACAAGATTGAACATAAAAGTGGAATAACTGTTTCGAGAAAACAAAAACTACAAAAGAGAAACATGATTAAATAGGAGCAAAAAGTGACTTCTCATATGCCAGATACTTACCCATCAGATTTTCTTTCAATACTGTAAAGGCATATTGAACAGTCTGCTCTAAATACTATTACCATGTCCTGGAAGACACTAAGCAGTAATGTTTCTGCTTGTGCTTTGGTGACATGAGCAAAGGCATTGTCCAGATTTGATGTTCGCAAGTATACTCTAAGCTGAAGAAAACAAAAATAAAGAAAATTATAAAAACAAGATAACTACTAGGGATGACCAAATACTTTAAACATGCTGTTTTTATCTTCCGACTTTTTTTTTTTTTTTTTAGTAACAGGAGTTAAAAGAACTATCTAAGCTTTAACAATAAATGGATCATGTTTACATATTTTTGCAGACTAGGCTCATTCTATGAGTAAGCAAAAAATGAAGTGATCAAAACTGAATGTACTATTGTAAAATATTCCTTTTAGAGCTGCTTTATTTAAAGACGGGGTCTCACTCTGTTGCCCAGGCTGGAGTGCAGTGGCATGATCTCGGCTCACTGCACCCTCTGCCTTCCGGGTTCAAGCAATTCTGCCACCTCAGCTTCCCAAGTAGCTGGGATTACAGGGGTGTGCCACCACACCTGGCTAATTTTTGCATTTTTAGTAGAGATGGGGTTTCACCATGTTGGCCAGGCTGGTCTTGAACTCCTGACCTCAGGTGATCCACCCGCCTCAGCCTCCCAAAGTGCTTGGATTACAGGCATGAGCCACCGCACCTGGCCTAGACCTGCAGATTTAGACCTGATACATAATGAGACCAGCTGTTTCTCAAAACAAAAAACCAGATACAGTAGTCTCTCTTATCCATGGCTTTGCTCTCCACAGTTTTAGTTATCTACAGTCAACCACGGTCTGAAAATAGGTGAGTACGGTATACTACGATATTCTGAGAGACCACATTCATATAACTTTTATTACAATATACTGTCATAATTGTTTTATCATTAGTCATTATTAATCTCTTACAAATTAAACTTTATCATAGGTATGTATGTATAGCAAAAATGATAGTGCTACATAGGGTTCAGTACCATTAACAGTTTCAGGAATCCACTGATGGTCTTGGAATGTATCCCCCATAGTTAAGGAGGGGTTACTGTAAATCAGTAACTAAATAAATCTATCTCTGAGGACAGCCATTCTTATATCATGAAATTTTTTGCTTTTAACTCTTTATTTTCAAACTCCATGGAGAATGTCTGACAGCTAAAATCCTTAGAAAAGATTATCTTAGAAGTCTCAATTGTCACAAGAATTTTTTAAAGTAATAACCTGAAAAGAAAATCCCACTAGCTAAAAGCAGCTACATTCTTGATTAAAAAATAAAATGTTTTGTTCAGTTTTCAATAGACTATTTTCTATATAAAATTAAATCATGCTTAATAGCTTTAAAATATAAAAATGTGTTATTTCTGAGAGAAAAAACTTACCTCTTCTTGACGGTCATTTATGTTATAACATGCAAGGACCATAAAATCATTCCACCAGGCTAAGCCACCTGTCACGATCATATTTTGCTCCTTAAAATACAAATTTTTTAAAAATTTACCTTATGCTACCAGAAATTATAACAAAGTAATATATTTATAAAAATTCTTACCCAGACAAAGCTCAAATTATTATTATTTTTTGAGACAGTCTCACTCTGTCACCCATGCTGGAATGCAGTGGCTCGATCTCAGCTCCCTGCAACCTCTGCCTCCTGGGTTCAAGCAATTCTCATGTCTCAGCTGCCTCCCAAGTAGCTGGGATTACAAGCATGCACCAATACACTTAGCTAATTTTGTGTATTTTGTAGGGATGGGGTTTCGCCATGTTGGCCAGGCTGGTCTTGGACTCCCGGCCTCAAGTGATCCACCTGCTTCAGCCTTCCAAAGTGCTGGGATTATAGGCGTAAGCCACCGCACCCAGCCAAAGATCAAATTATTTCTGCTCTACTCCCCCTCTCTCCAATGATAACTCTACAGCCTTTATTAATAATGATCCATATCCTATTTATAAAAATAAGTATTTCTTTAAGAAGGCAAATATACCATTAAAAATAACTGGGAGCTATATAGCACCATCATTCTAACACCCATTAGGGCTTAGTGTAAATTCTGGCTTAATCACTTATCAGATGAGTAACTGAATCCTAGTTTGTGTGTGTGTGTGTGTGTGTGTTTACATCAAAAGATGAGTAACAGTAGTGCCTTCCCTGGGTTGCTATGCAGATGAGTAAGATAACATATATGAAAGTGCCTTAAAATGCCTAACACACAATAGGCACCTAATAAGTACTGATTTCCTTCTCTTCCAACTGCATGCGTATATGTACACACACATACACATACACACACGCACACTCACTATCCCATATACATCACACACAGAATAGGCAGGGAATGATCTCAAATTCTGTGGAAATCTATTCTGATCACATTAGATAAACTCAAGCTGGAATGTAAGAATAAATCCTCAGGCTAAGGCATTATAGTTACCCATCTTAACAAGAATTAAAAATAAACCAACTATTTCAACACAAGATCCTTTATCAAATATCAAATATTTTATCAGAATCAAATCTTAGACATTATTCAATATCACTTTTTATATCTGATTTTATTTTTAATAAGTAACCAAAATTACTTAGTGATAAACTTTATAGCTATTTCACATTGTAGTTCTCTTATACTTTGAGAAATAGGTTTTTAATCTCAAAAAAGACTAACCTGGGTAATGTTTCCAAAAAGTTTCCATTTTTTGGTGAGTAAAGAGTAATGTGCAAAACCAAACTTGCCAACCACAGCAATATTCTGTCCAAGCTTATCAATAGCTGAAAACTGTTTAGAAAAAAAAAATAAGAACTTTTCCTTGCAAACCTATATACTTTATTAGGCATAAAGAGCTTAGTATTGTGTCAGGCAAATAGACTATTAATAAATGTTTACTAATTAAATATTTTAAAGTTCAAATATTCACAGTTATATCTGACAAAATTATAGATGTTAATATACTAGCAATGTTACAATAGATCAAGAGTTTTATTTTTCTCAGTACACCCACTGAAGGGCTCTTCCCAGAATGCCTCTTGCAGCAAATGCTAGTCAACAGAAGTTAACACCAACAAAATAACAACTCACCCGTATAGGCCAATTGCTCTCTAGATAGGTGCTGGAAATCTATAGAAAATAACACATCAGTTTGGTAAAACTTATGAAATATATTTAAACTTAAAGCACTAAGTTATCACAATATGAGATTCATCTTCCCGAACAATGTTTAAGGTGCCCCCTAGTTAGTAGCAGAGCACTTGGAATTTACCATTTGTATATGAATCAATGTTTTACATCTTATGTCTGTTATTTGATGTTTCTAGGCACCAGGCTTTCCTCTCCCTGCCCCTTCCCCTTATGATGTTTCTGTTTGTTTTAAATATTGAATTCAATAAATACAGACTGACAAGAGATTTTCAGAGAAGGCACCCGTGAGCGCAGCCATGAATTGTGCAGATGAACAGTATGGGTTTGCTGATATAAACCATTCCAAAACAACCTAATCTAATACAATTACAGCTTCAGAAAAAGTTGTTTTTTAATGGAAATATCTGTATTACTTTTACACTTTTCTGATTAAAACAGCAATGCTTAGGCCAGGTGCGGTTGCTCACGCCTGTAATCCCAGCACTCTGGGAGGCCGAGGCAGGTGGATCACCTGAGATCAGGAGTTTGTGACCAGCCTGACCAACGTGGCGAAATCCCGTCTCTACTAAAAATACGAAACTGTGCATGGTGGTGCATGCCTGTAGTCCCAACTACATGGGAGACTAAGGCAGGACAATCGCTTGAACCCCGGAGGCACAGGTTGCAGTGAGCCAGGATTGTGCCACTGCACTCCAGCCTGGGCAACAAGAGCGACACTCCGTTTCCCAAAAAAAAAAAAAAAAAAAAAGCTGATGAAATTACACAATGTAAAAATTGACAAAATGAAATTCTCTGTTACTCAGGTACAACCACTGGTTAGCTTTTATTCTATCTCTGAACAAACATATATATATATATATATACACACACACACACACACACACACACACACACACACACACACATGAAAGAGTGTATGTAAGCTATTATTTTTCTATTGGGGTATTTGTCTTACTTATCTACAAGAACTTTTAATATATTACAAATACTAACTCTATCTGCAAGAAAAGGGGTTAATTTTTCCACGTTGTCTGTCTTACATCTTTGAACATGGTGTCTTTCTATCACCCTAACAACACCTTTCAATTTAAATAATTGACATGGGATATCAATGTAGATAAAGTAAATTTTCGTTTTAACGAGACTGATCTCTCTAGCCTGCTGATTACTTTTCATGAACACATGTTGGAGTGGGGTGAGAATTAACAGAACTGAACAAAAAAGGAGTCTTCTGTTCTTGGAATAAGAAAAGCTTTGATTTGTTCAAATTTATTTTTCATTTTACTTTAAGAAAAGTTGTCACATATTTAAAACCTAAATGCCAAATTAAAAAGCTAAGTCAACAGCAATCAAACCCAGTAAGATTGTTTGTGTAATGTGAAGACAGAATAAAAATTAAGTAAAAGTAATATGCTCTAAACATCTGTATTAACCTTGATAAAATCTGATAAAACTATTTGTTACACTTCACTTATTATCAAGTGCTTTACTTACTAATTATTGGTTATACTTATTAAGTTGACTTAAGTCAACTTAAAATCCAACTAAATCAATAGCTTAATAAATTAATAAAATTCACTATGGGCCAGGCACTGTGGCTCATGCCTGTAATCCCAGCACTTTGGGAGGCTGAGGCGGGCAGATTGCCTGAGGTCAGGAGTTCGAGACCAGCCCGGCCAGCATGGTGAAACCCCGTCTCTACTAAAAATACAAAAATCAGCCGGGCCTGATGGCAGGTGCCTGCAATCCCAGCTACTTGGGAAGCTGAGGCAGGAGAATCACTTGAACCCAGGAGGCGGAGGTTGCAGTGAGCCGAGATTGCGCCATTGCACTCCAGCCTGGGCAACAGAGCGAGACTCTGTCTCCCTGCCCCCCGACCCCCAAAAAAATCACTATGATGGGTAAAATCAGTTCAGAATAATGGTACACTTAAGGTAATGATTGGCTGGTGAAATAAAAGTTGAAAGCATTTTCAACTTTTTTCAGCAGTCACTCACAGCAGCAGGATGTACCTGAGTATAACTGTGCCAATCACCCACTGCACTAAAAGGAATCCTTACCTCCCTCAAACCTTGGTGTCTCATGAGTACTTATGAAATGTGTGGGTGGGTAATGGAGGAGCTGGGATCTTACTGCAAAAGTGGATTCTAACACAAAGAGTTTCCAATACTGGGAACCAAAGTTAAATCTTATCAAATGATCACACTATGATCAATATCTGTAAGAGAAAACAATTTATTCTTTATTCTATAAAAATCTGTGAAGTGCCACAAATGATTTATTTTAAAAACTTAAGGTGTTAAGTTTAGAATGAAGCTTTATTTTTCATGCAGTTTTGTGTCTAAAGAGACTAGGTATTTTCTCCAGTAGGTCAACTTTATTGATCTATGTGTCATCTGAACTCTGAGCTCTACCTCTAATACTTGACAACAGGGAATGGCAGAAGTAAGGAAGAGGCAGCTAATCAGTGAGAAAAAAAACAGGTCATGAAAGCACACTCAGGGCACTAAAGTCATGCCACATCACTGGAAAACTGAGTGCTAAGGTACAGAAACTCTACCCTTATCTTAGAATGTTTCAGTTTCTCTTAAAGAAACTGAATCCGCCCTCATTTGTTATTATGATTTTTAAATTTTAAAGTAACTCTGCTAAAACTCTGTCTCCTGCCTAGATTAGTTTTGTCCATAACTAGTGAGACTGTCGGAGCCATCCTCCTAGCAGATTTGTTCTGTGCCAAATACCTGTTACACTTGATACATACTGTAGGAAGACAGCAAATAATTTATGAATGAAAAAGCCTTTAAATACTCTGTTGAAATCCCTAACATAGTGCCTGATACCCTGTAGGTGCTTATCTCCCACATTTTGTGAAGCTTATTCTTTCTAAATAGCCAAGCTAACCATCAAACCAACACCCTCAGAACACTGGATAATAGATTTATGTACCTTTCAGAAGTAAATGTTTACATCATACAAAATACTGAGTATTAAAATAAATGGCAGTCTTAGAAGGAACATGGCCTAAAACTAGAAGGTTTGTGTTTTGTAAAATTTCAATAGTTTGTGCTCCATATGTCAACAATTGACTTCAAAAGTTTTAAAACTTATAGGTAAGAAAAAACTTTTTAAAAAGCACCTTGGCTGGTGCTTGCTGGTGCTTGCTTTGGCTGGGTGCGGTGGCTCACGCCAGTAATCCCAGTACTTTGGGAGGCTGAGGCAGGTGGATCACGAGGTCAGGAGTTCGAGACCAGCCTGGCCAACATGGTGAAACCCCATCTCTACTAAAAATACAAAAATTAGCCGGGCATAGTGGCAGGTGTCTGTAATCCCAGCTACTCAGGAGGCTGAGACAGCAGAATCACTTAAACCCTGGAGCTGGAGGCTGCAGTGAGCTGAGATCACGCCACTGCACTCCAGCCTGAGCAACAAAGAACAAAACTCGATCTCAAAGAAAAAAAAAAAAAAGCACCACCTTTACTGCCAGCTACCAATCCTGCTTCTGACAAGTATGTATTTGTTTTGTTTTAGTTAAAGAAAAATCATAAGTAACACAGAATCTTCCAATCTGGAAGCTAAGGAGTATAAGGTAGCAGGTTTAAACAAACAAACAAACAAACAAACAAAAAACTAGTACTCTAAATGAGAAACAGGACAAGCAGCAGAATTAGTTGGAGTTTATCTAAGCTATACAAGAAGCATACAAAGAATAAATCACGCAAACAAAATCAACTTTGACAGAGGATGTGGTCGCTTATCTTAGAAAAAAGGATACTATTGTAGGGTAAATTAAACCAGGCAACTATGTTTCTTCAGGGAGTCATCATAAATGGCTAAAAAGCCTAGAATGTAAAAGTTTAACATTATACAGACACTGTATACTGCCCAATACACCACCACAACTGCACTGAATCACATAGCTGGAGTGCCAGCAAAATATAGGGCAACTCCAAGTACAAACTGCCAAATAGGCAAATTCTAAGTGTTAGCTCAAGGTCAGTAGTGTATTATGTGATTTAATACTCAGTACCTCGGTTTTAAAATACATTAGATTTTTACTTTAACGTAGAGTCATGATAAAGATAAGACTGCCACTACTCTGCTGGGTGAACTGGACAAGTCATATAACTTCTCTGATCCTCAGTTTCCTCATGCATCAAATCCAGTTGGATTTTATGATCTCTAAGGTCCTTCCAGCTTGAAAAATTCTATGAGCCCATTATAATTGTTTTAGCAGTACAAAACAATTAATGTGGCATTATTTATGTTATTTTTAAGGAAACTGATAAACTAGGTAAACTCAAGTTTTAAAAGTTCATCTGTCTAAATATCTTTAGCTATCTAAAGAACAGAGTAACACTGGAATCTTGCTAGTACCCAAAGTCCTAAAATCAGTGTTAAATGTTTCTCTTATACGGGATACTTCATAGGTGCTTGAAAATCACAGAATCACTGAGTTTTTGAGCTGGAAGGAAATTCAATTTTTGTTATTGCCTGATCGATTTTTTAGTTCCAGACCTACCTTCTTTGATCCTCTGCTCTACTTGGCTCTCTGGTAACACAGACCTGGCTAGGCAGAACTGGCATTGATGCTAGGTCAGTGTAGAATGAATAGTTCAAAGTATGGGGAAATGAAAATAGCAGAGAAATGGCTATAGGAGAGAAGGGAGCAGTGGAAAATTTTAGTCAAGGAAGTAGCTAGTGCAGTTTTATTTAAAAATTGTTACTAATTATAAAATGGTATGTATATTGTTTGATTCTATGAATTTATTAATGTAAGTTAAGTACATTTTCTTTTAGTGTATACCACATGTCAATGTAGGAGATAATCCTTCAACCTTTCACACGACCATTTTTTTGTCTCTCATTATCTTCACTCAAGGTCAACTGAAAATAACATGGGAGCTGAAGTAGGCTAGTAGGGTAAACATATAGAGAGTCAAAGTAAGGCAAAGAATTATGGAAATAGAAATTGACTAAAAGAAAGTAAGAGTGGGCTTTGATGTACCTAAAATATTTTGCTATCAAAAAGGGAAAGAAAACACTCGGAAGACTGAAATTATGTATGCAAGTTTCTTTCAAGAAACTTCAACTGACTGGTTTCCCCAGAATAATTTTACTTGGTATCAAAATTCAGAATTAATTTCCATGTTAAATGTCAGTTTATCAGAATTACTGTAAGACACTGTTAATTTAAAAGTGATATCAGAATGAATAAATAATTTAGAATAAGATTAGCTAATAAAAGTATTAACAATAAAGCTCTCTACTGATCACAAGTCTGCAATTTGGGTCCAAAGTCACGTGATTAACCTCAACGTGGCCCCATTAGGGCTGTAAAGTCAGCTGTACAGAGTACTAGCTGATGTTGCCACTTTCCATGAGATTATTACACTTTGCTTTGCCTGTGCAAATCCGTACAGCTAAATTTATATAAAAAAGAGGCTGAAAGTAAAATAAATAGTTCTCAATGAGAAGGCAAAACATAAACTTCTAGTTCTTGACATTATTAATGGACTTGAAGCAGGTGGGGATATACTCTACGCCAAGTGGAAAGAAAGGAGGGAGACGACAAGAGGACAAGAACACAGAAAAGCAGAAGAGGGACATGACAAAATGGTTAAAAGGATTCTCAGTTGCCTGAAGTTAACAGATGAAATATTTAATAATCTGTTCCAGGTGATAAACAATAAGTCTCTCGTCATCAGTAACTAAAGATTTACCTGTACAACATGCCAATGCCGATGTCCAAGTAAAGTGCTTAATCCCTGAGACTCTAAACCTCCATCTGCAAATGGGCTCTTCTCTCGACTGGGCTTATGCTCAGAGTGTGTTGAAGAACTCCTGGGATTCTGGGTTTGTGAAGCCTCTCCACAGTTCAAGTACAAGCGATCCTCGCCCTGAAGCAACACCTGCTCTTGGTTACTCTAAATGAGGGAAAGAGGAAGAGAAGGGCAAAGGAGGAAAACAAATAAAAACAACTCAATATTACTCAGGAGAAAATAACACATCGATTTAGTTTTATTATAGGAAATATACATATATCTTGATGTTGATTTTCTTCACAGAGGACAAAGACTACACAATAATCTCATGCACTGTTACAATTAGAAAGAATAGTGCTCTTAGTGACTACGAGATTTCATCTAGAAAGCCAGTGTTCTCAAAGGTGAGTAGACTCATTAACTATTGAAATCAGACAAAGTAGTACCCTACCCTTGTCACCTTTCCATTTTAGTCCAAATGCTGGCTTGACATAAAACTCAAGGGTGCTTTTAAATTATTATTTGGGATGGGGAAGGGGAGGGAGAAATGCTTTCTTCTTTTCTGGGGATCCTTAATCTTCAAGTGGAATAATGGATTTGAGATTTAGGCTATTTTCACATTTTTTCTGGATGTGTTGTAAATTTTAGTTAGAAATTTGTTGTACCAAATATCCATTAAAAAGCCATTGACGGTAGGTATTAAGATACACATTTCTAACATGTAATATATACCATTACTGTATACTAGCAATATATAATAATATTAGTATACACTACTTCAGATAAAAATACAAGAGGCAGTGTTTGGGGCGGTGTTTCTAAAAGCAAGTCCTCAGACATACTTTCTTCAAGCTGTTTCTTAAAAATTCACAGTTAAATAAGCATGGGGAACACTGTTTTTTATATACCACCTCCTGGATTTTCATGATGCACATTAGCATATTTAAGACTCTGGGGCCCTACAATAAATCTCTACAATTTTGATTTGCCTTAAATATTTGACACTTATATGGAAACAAAACTTTTAAAAAATCCTGTGTAACTGCTACTAATATCTCTCATAAGTAGTGCCTGGAGGAACACACTTTGGGAAATGCTATTCAGATAAAGACTAAATTACTCAAATTATTTAAATAAATATATAAACATTGCTTTCTGCCAAATTGCTTATGACCCTTTTAAAAAAATAAGACCAAAGAAACACAACCCGTTGAGAAATAAAATTTTGGCATAAATTTAATATAAATTAAAAAGAAACACAAGAAACATAGAAAAGAAGATAATATGCCAATTTTAGAAGTATACACCATACACATGTCATAAAGAAGGGTCTGAACTTCTAACATAAAAGACACTAAAAAATCAGAGCTTTAAATATACTTACCATACAAGGGTTTACAGTGAGTACACTCTTAATAAACTGAAATAACAGGATGCTGGGCTGTTTAACTACACTCCTGAGGTCAGACTCAATTTCAGTGTTTTGAGAACCAAATCCGCTGATAACCCATAGGTGATAGCCTTCTGCACCCCAGCTCTTAGAGAGAAGAGGAGGGAGAAAAAAAGTCAGAGCAATAAAAGGCTTTTGTATCCCTTTCTAGCTTCAATTATTCAAATTCTGAAATAGCCAATGATAGCATTATTAATGATTTCTGAAGGTTGGAGAAACCGTGATAACACAGACAAGAATCACACCTTCAGTTACCTCTTAACTAACTCCAGAGGAAACCACCATCACTGCTCTCTATCTACAAAAGTGAAAACATTACCTACCATTCTTAATGCCAATTTCAGGGTCTTAATCCTAAAAATACCTACGATGCTCTGTAATTTCTCCACTGCTTTAATTTAGCTGCCTCTCAAATACAAAGAAATTCCTTACAGAAGACATCCCAGGTTACCCAGTAGAAGCCTGGCAAAGAAGCCCCTACAACAGACGCAGTTTTGTATGGAGCAAAAAACATTGGATTGGAAGCTGTGAGACTAGAGTTTTCATTATAGCTTGGCTTTTTATATATATTACCTTGGCCAAGCTGTCTGGTTTCTCAGGATATAAGTCTCTTCCTCTGTAAAATGAGAAGGTTCAAATAAATTTCTCCAGAACCATTCAGTTTTAATATTCTGTAACTAGACTCCATGATAGTATTTTTAAAGATTAGTGATTCTCAATCTTCAAGCCAAGAAAATGGTAAAGGGGCAGGGGTAACCCATGAATTGTTGCAAAATTTCAAAAGTTTAATAGAACTTTTATGTTTTCCTATGATAAAGCTGCCTAAGTTTTAACTAAAATGCTTAGATTCTTAGTTTGTGGTTAAAATATCAACTTAGTGAGACAGATAACACTGGTTCTTGCATGCCATTCAGAAGCACTGATTGGTATTTATAGAAATGTGTGGCTGAAAACTTATTTTAAACTATGGAGATGGGCAAAGACATCAGAAGGGGTCCTTGGTGGTGAAAGGTTGGGAACCACTATCTTAGGCAACCATGGTGGTTTTAATTCTACAAGAAACTCAAGATCAGAAGAATGTCTTCCTCTATGGAGCAAGAGAGAAGGGAAGCGACAAGCCGCATAGTCACTAATTTAAAAAGGATGGTATGCAGAGGGTCTATAGCAAGAAAAACTTGTATGTAAAGACAGGGGTTTTATCTCTGTTTTCTACAGAAACTCTTGAAAATACGTAAAAAACAAAAATACAGGTTGAGCCTCCCTAATCCAAAAATCTGAAATGCTCCAATAGCTGAAACTTTTTGAGGGCTGATATGACACCACAGTAAAAAATTCCACACCTGACTTCATGTGATGAGCTGCAGTCAAAATTGTGTTTTATGTACAAAATTATTACAAATTCATTGCATTAGCTTCAGTCTATGTGCATAAGGTATATATAAAACATAAGTGAATTCTGTGTTTAGACTTGAGTCCCATCCCCAAGAATGTATTTGCAAATATTCCAAAATCCAAAAAGTTCCAAAATCTGAAACACTTCTGGTTCCAAGCACTTTGGTTAAGGGATACTCAACCTGTATTGTTTACAACAGTGACTATAATCCTCTTTGACATACATCTATGTAAAGTTTTAAAAATATGCTCAAGGCACTGTATACATATATATAGATACATAGATACGGATCTCCTCAAGTAATGCACAAGTGCATGTCCTCCAGGAAAAATGCCCAATGAGCATTTCACCTCATGTTAAAAGCAAGCAGGCCATGAGAAGACACATACAAAAAAGGCCTCATCTGAACAGTCATTATCATCGTAAAGATGACAGGGGTTTGCTGGCCACATCTAAACAAAACGCAAATACTGAAAACCAGGCAGCCTTCCAATTAAAAAAAAAAAAAAAAAAGACTTTCATCAAGCAAGAACTGTATAAGGAAGAGTCTGCTGAGACTAAAATAGTTTTGTGATTTATCAGATCAACATGAGTGAAAAAAGGGGGCCAGCCTGGGCAACATGGCAAGACCCTGTCTCTATTAAAAATCAGAAAAATTAAACCGGGTGTGGATAGTGGCATGCCTAGAGTCTCAGCTACTTGGAAGCTTGAGGCAGGAGGATTGCTTAGAGAGGCTGCAGTGAGCTATGATCTGCCACTGCTCTCCAACCTGGGTGACAGCACAAGACCCTGTCTCAAAAAATTAAATAAATAAAAATGAGTGAAAAAAGGGAAGAAAAATCCAAGTTTTTTTAATACCATGCCAATTTTTTATAGAAAGTACTTACCATAGAGTTGATCTTAAGGGGATCTTTTTTGGTGCCATCAGACCTATAACTGAAACAGAATAGAAACTAAATATAATACAGCCGTCCAATTACATATAATACACATAAAATTTAGTTTTTAAAAAGTCAAACGGATTTTGCTCCTTCAAAATAGAAATACATAATAATGCATGAAATACAAAACTGTGGGTTAATACACATAGGTGTATATATCTCTCAGCCACATTTTCCGAGGTCCAAGTGACTTCTTGCCAGAGTTTTATGCAGCTTTTAAAGGTGTGCTCATTTCATCAGAACTGAGGTTCAGGGTAGTATATGAAGTGGGCAGAGATACCAACCTACTCCTATTAATCACTGGGCTAACCTACATTAACCCAATGAGATAACGTAACTTTCTACTATTTATGTACATGCCTTACCACCCTCATTAGATTATAAACTACCTAAAAGCAGAACCATGTCTGATTCTGCTTTGTGTCTAACATGCTGTCCTATATACAAGAGGGGTTCAATAAATAAATACATTTTTATGGAATGAGATGTACATTTTTTAAAAAATGAGTGTTCAGAGAATCAGTATATTCGAACAGAGTATGAACTTTGCAAATTGTTTTAAGGTAAGAGTCAAGGAAAAAAGGGAAGTTCTGACACAAGGTTTTTGTATGCATGCATTGTGAGAAATAATGGAGTTATTTTATCTAAAAATTGTCTTTTTTGACTTACGCAAAATCTCCTCCAAGTGTACAAATCAGCTGTGCTCCAAACACACTCCATAAAGAAAGGCCTCCATATTCCCAGGTCACTATTACAACACTATTGTCAGGAGACCATCTCATCAATTTAACAGCTCCTGTTTTATTCCAAATGTCTGTTAGGAAATAGTGAGAAGAATTAAAAATACATAGTTGCTTCAGAGATACTTTTTTTTTAAATACAATCTCTATTTTCAAATCTAAATGAGTAGAAAGGTATGACTGCTTCAAAAAATAAATCCTGCTCATTTAGGACTACTTAAAATTAGTAAGGCCATTAGTTTTGTCCTGATCTAAGCAGAACAAACTCAGTGCACAGGTGATTGGTAAAAAGTGAAAGCTGTTTCTAGTCACTATTAGCTTGATTAACTTATAACTGTGTAATCTTAAAAGTCTTTGGTTTTGTATAAATCAGTTTCTGTAAAACAGGGATAAGGTTACAGTAAAAGCTGTCTTTAGAAAAAAACGTATGCAGGCCTTAAAAAAAGCTACACAGTAAGAATGATTAAAAAAACGTAAGGAGCAAATTTCTATTTCTGGAAGTACAGCAAATGACACCCTGAATGACTTCCACACTGAAAAAACTAAGATGTTGAATAGAATACTTAAATCCTCAAAACAATCAAAAATACTGAGACAAAGTGCTTGTTCCCTGAATTTTTCTGCCAAACCCTGGAGGCCCTGACTTCTACCTCTGATGACTCACAGCATGTTAGGAACAGGAGATAAGCTCAGAGCTTGCCCAAGACAGGTAATCTAACAAAACATACCCATGTAAAGCTGGGACTACAATGGACTATATCCATGGTATAAGAGAGAATGAGAAAAAAGCCTCTGCCATGTAGGAAAAGAATTAGCAAGGAACACTTTCATGTTTCATCAGTGGAAGTGAATGGAAAATAACACTCCCTTGATAATCTGAAGCCACAAACCCTCACTCTGATTTGTAATTTGTGCAATTTAATGTGGTTCAAACAGAGAATACAATGCAAAGGGTTACAGATTGATGTAGTGCTCCCAAGTGAACAGCGGAAGCAAAGACATTTAAATCCTCTCTGGAAAAACTCAAATGTTATCCAGTTCTCAAAGCGCTACACACAAAAAAATACGCTTCAAGGAAAACAATCGGCTCTCAGTCAAAAATCCTAAAATACATACACAAATGAGCAAGAACCCAAAGAATCAAGACATGGCAGAAAGACTCAGAAAGGCTTCAGATTTGGGGATTAACAGACACAGAATATAAAATAACTACTTTTTATAGCCAAGGAAATAAAGGAGAAGACTCAAAACAAGGAGCAGGATGCATACAGATTGGAAAAAGAGCTAAATAAGCCTTTAAATAATAAAAAATACAATAACTGAAATTAAGAACTTGATGGACAGATCAAACAACATATTAGGCATAACTGGAGAGGAACAGCAAACCCAGATGGAGAAAAAATTTCTAGAATGCAGTCTAGAGAAACAAAATTAAAAAAAATTTAAAGTTAGATTAAGAAACATGGAAAAAAGTATAACGTGTAACTGACTTTCAGAAAAAGAGATTAGGGGAGAGGCAATATTTAGAAAGATTGGTTGAGAATTTTCCAGAAATAGTTCAAAGACGTAAATCTTCATCCAGCAAGCCTGAGTCTCAAGCAGGATTTGAAAAACAAAATTCTTCACCTTCCACATCACAGTGAAACTGCAGAAAGCCAAAAACAAAGACAAGATCTGAAAGGTAGCTATAAAGACCAATCTCTTGAAAAGAGAAGACAACTTGACAGATGACCTCCCAATAGCTGCAATGAAAATCCAATGACACTAGAACAAATTCTTCAACGTATAAAAAGAAAATAACTGCCAATCCAAAACAGCATACCAAGTTAAACTATAATTAAATCACAGGGGCAAAATAAGTACATTTCAGACTCCCCCAAAGTAGAGTTTACCTTCAAAAAACTTCATTAAAAGAAATTCCAAGGGATGTATGGGAGGTTTTTCAGGCAGAAAATGGTCTCGAGAAGAAGCTATGAGTTGGTAAAATATATGGTGGGCAAGGCCGGATGCGGTGGCTCACGCCTGTAATCCCAGCACTTCGGGAGGCCGAGGCGGGTGGATCACGAGGTCAGGAGATCGAGACCATCCTGGCTAACACGGTGAAACCCCGTCTCTACTAAAAATACAAAAAATTAGCTGGGCGAGGTGGCAGGCGCCTGTAGTATCAGCTACTCGGGAGGCTGAGGCAGGAGAATGGCGTGAACCCTGGGGGTGCGGAGCCTGCAGTGAGCTGAAATCGCGCCACTGCACTCCAGCCTGGGCGACAGTGAGACTCCATCTCAAAAAAAAAAAAAAAAAAAAAAAAAAAAAAAAAAAAAAAAAAGATATGGTGGGTAAAAATACTGGTATAAATGTGAGTAACACTAAGTCAACATGAATAGTTAAATATCCTAATTGTGATGGTTAACACTGAGTGTCAACTTGTCTGAACTGAAGAATACAAAGTATTAATCCTGGGTGTGTCTGTGAGGGTGCTGCCAAAGGAGATTAACATTTGAGTCAGTGGGCTGGAAAAGGCAGACCCACCTTTAATCTGGGTGGGCACAATCTAATCAGCTGCCAGTGCGGCTAGAATATAAGCAGGCAGAAAAATGTGAATATAGAGATGGGACTAGCCCCCCAGCCTACATCTTTCTCGTGTGCTGGATGCTTCCTGCCCTCAAACAGACTCCAAGTTCTTCAGTTTTGGAACTCGGACTGGCCCCCCTTGCTCCTCAGCCTGCAGATGGCCTATTGTGGGACCTTGTAATCATGTGATCATTTATTAATACTTAATAAACTCCCCTTTATAAATATGTATGTATCTATTCTATTAGTTCTGTCCCCTAGAGAACCCTTACTAATACAGATATTGGTACCAGGAGTGATTCTAGAGGAACAGAATATTAAGGATGGAGTTCCTTTACTGGTTTTGGGGTTTCTAGAGTTGGCTGCCTAATATCATTAGACCCCAAAACACTAAGGACTCTATTTCTAATAGTACGGAGAACACTGATAGTCCTTGACATGAACTGTTTATATAGAGTTACGCAAAAGAAATGCATTTGGCACTCCTGATTCATTGCTTGTGAGAGGCAAGTTTAGTGACTCTATACATAACACCTCTGACCATATGTGGAGAACCAAGGAACATAATGAAGCTAGTTGGTTGCTCCTAAGTTCAGTAAACAAGGTGATGAAAGAAAATGATGAACGCAGGGATTCTATCCCTCAGAAGCAGATACTGAGCCTCAGATCTGCTAAGATTGCCCTGAGTGAGGGTTTTATCTCCTACAGAGAAAGAGCTAAAATTGTGGAAACACAGAGACAAGCTCTTATGAGTGGCTGATCTGCAACAAAAGGTGCATGTACAGCCTCACCAGGTGTCTACTGTTAAAGTGAAGGCATTGATTGGAAAAGAATGGGACCCTGCAACTGGGAAAGGCGATGTGTGGGAGGACCCTGATGGAGCTAGATTCACTGTAAACTCTGGTGAACCTTTTTTTTGCCAGAAGAAACAGCTTTCCCCATCCCCAATAGTGGCAACATCCCCTCCCAGACCCATGCTGCCATTAGCCCTTCCACCTTTATCTGAGGAGATAAACCCTGTGCTGCATGAGGCAAGAGTGATGCCCTCCCCTGAGGCAGTTGCCAGGCAAGATAATGTTGATTCTCCTCAGGAGCCACCCCCAACACCTCTGTTTGCTTCTAGACCTATAAATAAAGTCCTGGCAGGCCTCTAGAGGTGGAGTTGAGAGTATGACCCATGAGGAGGTGCACTATGGGAACTGCTTGAGTTTTCTAATTTATATAAACAGAAATCTGGAGAACAGGCATCAGAATGGATATTAAGGGTGTGGCATAATGATGGAAGGAATACAGAGTTGGATCAGGCTTAATTTACTGATTTGGGCCCACTAAGTAGGGACTCTGCATTTAAAGCTGCAGCTCGGGGAGTTAAAAAAGGTTCTAATAGTTTATTTTTGTGGTTACCTGAAATGTGGATTAAAAGATGGCCCACTGTGAGTGAGCTGGAAATGCCTGATCTCCCTTGGTTTAATGTAGAGGAAGGGATCCAAAGGCTTAGGGAGATTCAGAAGGTGGAGTGCATTAGTCACTTTAGACCTACTCATCCCAGCTGGGAGGGTCCAGAAGATATACCCTTGACTGATGCCTTGCAAAACAGATTTTTAAGGGCAGCAGCTACATCTTTGAAGAACCCTATAATTGCACTTCTCTGTATGTCAGATCTAACAGTGGGAACCTCAGTCACTCAACTTCAAAATTTAAATACAACAGGAATAACTGCATCCCCAGGCAGCAGGGGCCAAGTGGCGGCACTCAACTATCAAAGGCAAGGTGGGTGTAGCTACTGTAATGGACAGCAGAAGCAAAGCGGCAATCAGAATAGTCTGACTTGTGTGGAACTCGGGCATTGGCTAATTACGGTGTTCCTGGAAGGAAGCCTACTGCATTCCCACTTAATTTATACAAGCAGAAAACTTCTAGGTCGAATGGACAAAACACTAACTTGAATTATTAAAACAGAATCATGGCCCCTCAATCAATTTCCAGACTTGAGCCAGTTTACACACCCAGAGCCCCAATATTTGACCTACAGCATGACATGTATTGTTTAACTTAAAATCAGCATCTGCTACACATGGCATTACCAGCACATTAAAAATGTTTAAAAAAAAAAAAAAAAACTCACCAGGATACTGTTTTGCTGTTAGCTCTAATTTATGAGATAGCAGCATGGCTCCAGTGCTGTTATCTATTGTATAGACCTGCACAGAACCACTGTGAAAACAACAATGAAAAACTTTTAGTGAAAAAAGACAAATACAAATAGAAAAAGCATTATAGAACTCATGTTTTGCTGGTAGGAGTGTAAACTAAAACAAAACCATTCTGTCAATAAGTTACAGTCATCTCATAAATTTGAACACAGGCATATTCTAATCTAGCAATTTCACTTCCAGATAGATCCCAGAAATTATTGTCTAGTGTTTACTAGAAATATGTACAATGTCCACTGTACTATTGTGATAATTTTTAAAAAAGGAAATAGCCTATCTAGCAACATGAGGAAAAAAATGAACTTTTATTTGGCTATAGTACATATGGTGTAGCAATATAATACTATACCATATAGCACTGAAAATGAATGAACTTTAGCCACATGGATAGCGAATACAGTTAACCCTTGAACAACATGGATCTGAACTGCATGGGCCCACTTATACATGTATTTTCTTCTGTCTCTGCCACCCCTGACATACCTCCTTTTCCTCTTCCTCAAGCCTACTCAACATGAACACAGTGACAGTGAAGACCTTTAAGATGATCCACTTCCACTTAATCAATAGGAAGTACATTATTTCTTCCTTATAATTTTCTTAATAATCTTTTCTCTAGCTTACTTTAAGAATACAATATATAATATTAATATATGTAACATAAAAAGTATGTGTTAATTGACTATATTGCCAGTAAAGTTTCCAGTCATGCTATTAGTAGTTAAAAGTCTTGGGCGAGTCAAAAGTTACACATAAATTTTTCAACTGTGTTGGGGGGTTGGTACCTCTAACCCCTGGGCTGTTCAATGGTCAACAGTATATACATCTAAGATATAAAATATATATATATATATACACACACACATAAGTGTGTGTGTAAAAGCATGGCAAATATAAACATACATATTTGATATATATATAGTAGATATACAGTATTAATAGTAAATATATTTGTGGTAAAAATACAACAAAGAGTTAATGTATACAAATTTCAGATTAGTGATACTCTGGTGAAGAAGGGGGAGTATCAAAGAAGAGGGGTAAACAGGAGGCTTCATCAGCACTGGTGATGTGTTATTTCTTACGTTGGATGGTAATTTATAAATATTTTATTTTAAAAATATATACGCTTTTTTGTGTATATGGTATATATAATTACTTAATTTAAAACATCTTCACAAGGGTCAAATTTATGAAGGGCCTGAAGCCAAAAGTAAAATCTCTATAATACTTCTAAGCTACATTTCAAAATTGAACTACAATGATAACAGAAAAGTCTCATTTCTGCTTATGGTATATTCTCAGTTCAAAAATTTAATGCACATTCAGCATTTGAAAATGTGGCTCCTGCTTTAAATTACTTAGGCAACACTTATAGTGAGAAACAGAAACAAATGTTGTTCTTAAAGATACTTTTTAATCTAAGAATGCTTTTGCACATAATAGGATGACACTGGTTTATGACTGCCAAATTGTTTTTTTTTTGTGGTAGGAGAAATCAGATGGTTTCTTCACAGCAGCTTTGATCCATTTCCATCCAGGTCCTACCTCTTCTCAAGGATTAGAACTGGGACTAACTAAAAGACCTGCAATAGTAGGCTCCTTAAATTTGTCCCACAGCTTACTGATACTCTGTTGTTGTTTTCTTTTTTTTTCTTTCTGTGTTCCATTTTGGATTTCTGTTTTTCAAGTTCATTAATCTTCCCTTCTGCAATGTCTAATCTGTTGTTAGTTCCATACAGTATATTTTTCATCTCAGACATCATAGTTTTCATCTCTAGAAGTTTAATTTCAGTCTTTTTCTAGTATCTTCCATGTCTCAGTTTAATATTCAAGAGAGACCCTCTACAGCTCTCTGAAGTTATCTCTTTGTGCCACCTCTTTGGTGTCTATATTATGAACTCTAGGTGCCTTGGTTTTCCCAGATTCTCTGATTTCCATGTGCTTATCTCAGCTCAGGATGTACCTCCCCAATCCTGTGCTGCAGCCTACAAACACTCATAATAATAAAAACTAAGGGCAGTAACAGAGAGATAATTTTGTTTCTCATCTTTCAGAAATCACTGTCCCTTGTTACCTTATGTTCGTGTTTTGAATTCAAAACAGCTCTTTCATATTTTTGTCCATTTTCTTGGCTGTATCAGGTGGGAGGGAAAATGTGATCTGTCATTCAATCATACCCAGAAGCCAAATATCTGAAAAAGATTTCTTTCCAGACTATCTGCCTAAATATATCATCTCTTGCTGGGAGACAGCACTAAGTAGGTAGCAGGTGTTTGTTTTTGCTTTGCATCTGACAACTGTCAACTGCTAACCCTGGGTTGCTGAGCTCTAAAATGTTAGTGAGGAGTCCATGTTTTAAATATAAGAAGTAGGTGCTAAGTTACTACTAATAAAAGTCTGACAATCTTTTAGGTATTCTATAGTGCCTGTATTCTTTAAACTACTTTTCCTTCCATTTCTCACCAGCCCAGTGTAACAGAAAAATATATTTTCATTAAAAACACAGGACTTACTAACTCCAAAGCAAATCTCTATTAAGAGAGATATGGCTATTGTCACCATAAGTGATCAAATTTAGCGTCATTAATACTGAAACAACTTGACATTATTACTAAATGATACCATAGGAAGTATATATCATCACCCATGACAAAATGTCTAACCAGAATCTAGTAATACCTTTAAATATTTAGGTTAACAGGAAGGTTGTTAAAATACCGATCTGCTGCAAACTGGCATCCTAAAAGGAAGCTGGCTTCTTACACAACTCTAAGGACACCAGCTATCACTTAGTGTTCAAGGCAATTAGTCCTGAAAAGTGTTTGCAGACCTGGACTAGCAGACACTGGTTTGTTATGTCACACAGCTAGAATCACAAAACTTTAACCCTAACCCATGGGCACGCTAGAAAAGAGCCGGTAGTCTCCCAGCTGATGAAAACTGAGGTGACTGAAAAGCTATAAGCCAAGAGTCTACCTTCATTATCCTGGGGAGGGCTAGTACTTCTCAATCATGTAGCTTATAAGCCCATAGCCTAGGGAGGAGTACTTCTTCTGGATTCTAATACCCAGCCTTGTGCTAGCCCCAAATGCAGTAAATGGAACTGCACACTTGCCACTGCTTCTGTCTCTGTGTATTTTCTCTAAATGCTTTTCCATGCCTGATGTGTGGGCTTTCTAGTCACTTGACTGTATTGCTCAACAAGAACTAGCTTCCAGGTTAGTCATGACAGGTGTCAGATAAACTAGTTAAATGCCATCATGAGGAAACAATGAGGCAAATCTAGGATACAGGATATTCTATAAAGAATTGACTCGGACTCAAAAAAAGTCAATGTCATGAAAATAAGAAAAGTGGTATAAGGATTATTGTAGTTAAAAGGTAACTAAAGGGAAATAATAACCAAATATAATTAATGAATCTTGATTGATTCTGGTTGGAACAAAGGAAGTATAGAAGAAATTTAGCTGGTGGCAACTGGGTTAATTTGCATATAAATTGGGTATTAGATCCTATTAGGGATTTATCATTAATTATCTCATGTGATAAAGATATTCCATTTATACGAGAGAATGTCTCCTTTTTTAGAAACCAAGAAATAAGGCAAATGTATGTCAACAGCAAAGTGGATAAATTATGCTATATTCAGACAATGGAACGTTATTTATAAACCAATTTAAAAAATGATTACAACTACTGGTAAATGACATGGATGAATCTCACAACGTTGACCGGTTACTAAGTGAGTCAAGGAGGGAATAAGAGTTGTGACTAGGAAGTAGCAGAGGCAGTTTGTGACTGGAGACCAGTAATGTTCTATTTACTGATCCAGTTGTGAAGAGATAGGTGTTTGTACTACAACGTTAAACTATGAATATCTGGATTATGTACTATTTTGTATGTATATTTTTGTTTCACAATGTGAAATAAAAAGGGTATTATAAACTTTATGCCAGTAAGTTTGAATGTGCATAAGAAAGAAACCAACTCCTGGAAAAAATGCAACTTGCCAAAATGACGTAGGAAGAGATATAAAATCTAAATGTTCTTAAATCTATTTTTAAAACTGGGCTGGGCCCGGTGGCTCACACCTGTAATCACAGCACTTTGGGAGGCCGAGGTGGACGGATCACGAGGTCAGGAGTTTGAGACCAGCCTGACCAACACAGTGAAACCCCATGCTACTAAAACCACAAAAATTAGCCGGGCGTGGTGGTGCATGCCTGCAATCCGAGCTACTCAGGATGCTAAGGCAGGAGAATCACTTGAACCCAGGAGGCAGAGGTTGCGGTGAGCCAAGATCATGCCCTTGCACTCTAGCCAGGGCGACAGAGCGAGACTGTCTCAAAAAAATAAAATAAATATATATATATATTTAAAAAATATATTTATATATAAATATATATTTAAAATATATATTTATATATAAATATATATTTAAAATATATAATATATAAAATATACATTTATATATAAATATACATTTAAAATATATATTATATATATTTATAATATATAATATATATCTAAAATATATACATAATATATATGTATTTTTAAAAACTTAAATAGAATCAGTAGTCCAAAAAAATCCCCAATAAGAAAATTCTAAGTCTAGATGGCTTCTCATTGGCAAATTCTACCAAATATTCAAAGATGAATAGAGAAGATAAAGAAGGGAATCCCTCCTTAACTTGCTTTATGAGACAGCCATACCCTTACTCGGAAGAATAAAGAGGAAAATTACAGGTGAAATGCATTCATAAACATATATTTTAAAATTCTAAACAAAATATGACTGAATCCAATCCACAAACATTAAAAAAAAGCTTTTCCTTCTCTCTTCAAGTTAAACTTACTTGTATTTCTACATTTAACTGCTCAATGAGGATCAATGTGTTGAGAAAAAGTTGAGGATGAGGATTCCCTACTTTACAAAGAGTTTATTAAGAGTGTAATAAAGGTGATTTATAATATATGAATTATTTATACTAATAAAAAAATCTGACTGGGCATGGTGGCTCACGCCTGTAATCCCGGCACTTTGGGAGGCCGAGGCAGACCACGAGGTCAGGAGATCAAGACCATCCTGGCAAACATGGTAAAATGCCGTCTCTACTAAAAAAAAAACAAAAAAAATAAGCTGGGCATGGTGGTGGGTGCCTGTAGTCCCAGCTACTCGGGAGGCTGAGGCAGGAGAATGGCTTGAACCCAGGAGGCGGAGCTTGCAGTGAGCTGAGATTGTGCCACTGCACTCCAGCCTGGGCGACAGAGCAAGACTCCATCTCAAAAAAAAAAAAATCTTTGATACTTAAATTGGGTGGTGATGATATGGCTGGAGACTATACTAGACATTATGTTCTATAGAACAACCAAGTCTCATTTTGAGGGCAACATAGGATTTTATATTTAAGAAAGAGTTTAGAAAACTAAAAAGCACTATATACATTGCAAGGCATTATAACAACTAATATAATCTTTTTATTTTAGCTAAAATTTATGAGCTAAAATTTAAGCTCAACCAAGTTTAGTACCTTTGTTTTCTAATGTATCAAGTGCTTAGAACTATGGCTGGTATGTGATAGGCACACAGATACTTGTTGAATAAATAATTTCATTCAATTTTATTTCTAAAATCTCTAATGAACTAAAGCAAGAAACTGGTTTCATATGTGCACTTTAAATTTGCTTGTTAACTAAAGCACACCCACTAATTTGAAGGCATCATGAATGCTGATGTCTTAAAAATTAAGATTATTTAAAAAAAAATCTTCCAAATCCTCTTTTAAACAATAAAGAACCTAAACTTTAACTGATTTATTCTGTTTAACTTGTAACTCAATTTTCTACCACTGAAGAAAAAGCTAACTTTTACAAATTAACATGCTCAACCTCCAAAATCTGCCCTTTACTTGTTTGTTTCAATCTAATAAAATACTTTTACGTTTCATATTAAGGTTGACTGACAAATTATGATATCATGATACAGTTTATAAGTGTGTTAGGAACATCTTATGTTTCCAAAAAAAAAAACAGTATTTTTTGCAACAACTCTTAAAAATGCAAAAGTCTACATCAATTATACCTCACACAGCCAAATGCCATTAGTCGATACTTGTTATTTACTGCTACACACGTTCCGTCAACAACATCTTGTGGCCAAACTCCATGAAGCTGCTATAATAAAGAAAAATAGTTAAGGCTTAAAAAGTGTTTCTCCAAACTTACTGTAGTCAGTATAATTCTCCTTCAATAAACGTACAATTTCATAATGCTTTATTTGGTTTCATCTGCAGAGGAAAATATCCCACCAGGACTACCACAATAGTCTCCCTTAAAATACTACCAAATAGTCTCCCTTAAAACCTCAAACTTCTCATGAATTGGTCTGATAAATACTCAGCTCAGTCCAGTGCTAGTTAATTTATTTAAAAAACACTAAAATATGGAAATTCATCTCCAAACTCAAATAAAGATGACTTTCTTGTTAGAATGTAAACACTTTGACAGCGGAAACAGCATCTAACTTGCTCACTGTAATTATTTTCATCACCTAGCACATAGTATTTAACTTCTCAGTCAGTGAAAAGTAGTACATTCTGTTTGGCTTATTTGTTAGAAGCAAAACTGCTTACTATTCTCTACAGTTCCCTTCTTTATAATGTAATGGTTAATAGCATGTTATCTGGAAGCCTGACAGCTCAGGTCTGCTTTCACTCCTCAAAATAATTATTTGATCTTTTTTAAGCTTCAGTTTTCTTATCGTATTTACCTCTTAGGTGTTTCAAAGATTAAATGAAGATACACATGTAAACTATTTAGGACAATGCCTACCATTCAACAAGCATTCAATAAATAAATGACATTATTAGTAAGCGTATATGCTTTTTCCATATGCTATCTCCATACAGAGAACAGATTCAGCTCAGTTGTTTGCTCTTATTTGTCAAATCACAGACATTTTAGATGATAAATTCCAAGGCAAAGGTCATAATCATTAGTTCAGTTACCACAAAAAGTGGCACACTGTAATACAGCACTTTATTTTTGGATGATCCTAATAGTAAACATTAAAAATACAATATAATCACAACTATTTGAACTAGAATTCTACAGATTTCATTTAATTCCACAATCAGCTATACAATCTACTATCAAAACATGGAATCTTTGCTTTAGTAGCAATTTTATCTTTTAATTTTAATAAAACTGGACATTTTATGTCACAAATGGTGAAGACAGCAGTGAGCATTATTTCTCTGAACTGCTGCTTAGACTGAAATTCAATCCTACAGTAAGTATTTTCTAGGTGGTTACCATTTACCAGGCACTGCTCCAGGTGCTGAGGCTATACTAGCACACCAAAATCTCTACTTGTATCCTTGCTTTACATTTGAGTCAAGAGACAGACAAGTTAAAAAAGTATACTGAATATTGGAGGTTAAAAAATACTATACAAAAAAAATTAAGCAATGGTGGTGTAGAGGGAGTACAGGGGAAGGGTGTAATATTAAACAGGTTTCCCTATAAGGATGCCTTTTGAGGAAAGTCCTCAAAGAAATAAAACAAGTATAAAAGCCCTATTGTAGTAGCATTTCTGGCATGCTCAAAGACCAGCAAAGAAGCCTGTGTGGATAGAGTGAAGTGGATGGGTTGTGAAAGGAAAGTAGTATATGTGGTAAGAGATGTAACAGGAGGTCAGATATTTAGGGCTCTGAAGGCCACCATAAGAATTGTGGCTTTTTCTTCAAGTTATATAGAAGAAGAATATTAAAATTTTTAAACCTTGTCTGTCATGAATTATAATAAAGAATACATGAAAATGAAACGTACATCTCCATTAATATCACAAAGCAAACACTTGTGGAATTGCTACTCAGGCCAAGAATCGTGAGTACCGAAAAGTCTCCCAATAGTGCCCTTCCCAATCACTGTATCCTCACACCCCTACAACAAAAAAATCCACATTTACATGGTAATCACCTCCTTCTTTCTTTTAACTCATTACCACTTAAACATGCACCCATATATACTCTAATTTAGAACTGCCTACATTATTTGCCCTTTAATTTTTATCTAAAATGGAATCATAGCATGTATTCTTTTGTGTCTAGCTGTTTTTGCTTACCATGTCTGTAAGATCTCTGTGTTGTTGCATATAGCCTAGTTTGTTCATGTTCATTGTAGGCTTAAATATTGGGCTCAGCTCACTGGATTGCTGGCCTCCCTTAGTCTGGCAACTCTTTACTGTCTTGTTTGCTCTCCAAGGCCTTCAAGCATATTAAAAAATATATTTTTTCTCCAGCTCTTTTAGTCCTCAGGAGGTTCTGTCCTAATAATCTAGTCCTACTGAATGAGTCTCCACAGAGGACTGACATAATCACATTTTAACACATCTGTTAAATGTCATTTAGTTATTTCCCTATTACCAGTAATACATATGTACTGTTTTCTTGTAATTTGTATTTTCTATCTATACCTTATTTAGTAATGCCCATCTGCTTTTCATTAGTTTTTAAATCCTTAACTTATTAGAAAAAAATATTTAATTACATACTAATAAACACTGAGAATATATTTTATACTAACTCTAAATTACTTGGAAAAGAGTCACTTTTTCAACTCTAATATTTTTATTTCCAGTCTAAACATTTAAGTCCCAAAGATAATTACAAATATATATGCACCTTATAGGAAAAAAAAAGAGATTTTTTTTTTCTAATTCATCAAAAGTTTATTTTTATTCTTATTTATATACTGACACAGGTGATCACAAATATATTATTTAGTACCTTACTAACTGAATAAAGTTGATAACGGAAGATATTAGATAGGAATATTAAAGTTGATACTAAACAGAATGACAACAATTAAAAAAGGCCATTAAAAACTTAAATTCCTTTCCAGTTAAAGAGAGATGACTGAATATAAATATTTAGCTTCTTGGACTCCTAAAACTGTAACTTCTACAAGAGAAAAGAGTTTTTAAAAAAACATAAAGCAGCAAAGACAAAAATAATAGGAGGTGGCATTAGAAAATTTTAGAAGCTGGAAAGCATATCAATGAGTAGAATCCTTAACTGGCAGGGAAGAATGCTGAGAAACATCTAAGTTGTAGGGTACACGAAAGGCTTGGGAATTCAGGTGTCTTTGAAAGGCTAAACTAAATGTTGTAGAGGTGGTTCAAAACCTACTTAAAGAAGCAACTAGGTCCTCCCAGAGCACTTCCCCAAGGCTGAGCAGCCAAAAAATACCCCACCTCCACTCCTACAGAAAACTGGATATTTTTCTTTGGAGATAAACAAAACAAAACACCCCCACCCGTACCCCCCTCCACCAGAGGCCTATGGACCACACTGAAAACAGGGATTGAAAATAAAGGTTCACATCTTGAATTTGGACCCTTAACTCTTCTGTAACTCAAATCCCAGAATATTAGGGTAGCCAAGTATATATCCTCTAGAAAGGACTGCAGGATTCTTCTCCAAGGAACACTGGAGACAGAGAGGGAAGGAGAGGGGAGCAGAAGGGAGGGAGAGCGGGAAAGGCATGACTCTAAAGGTAGGAGGACCCCCAAGGAAATAACTCAGTCAGCTCATCGTATGGTAAAGGACATAGTAAACCAAACCAACCAAAATTCAGTTTTCAATAAATCATTTTAATTTTAGGTCTCTGTCACAGCAGCCAAATCCATACATTAATTAGCTATTAGCTATTAAAAGATCCCACACAAATAAGAGTAAAGGGAATCTCAGGATAATCATGACAGAAGGCCAAAAAACAGGTGTGTTAAAGATTACAGTAAGCAAGCAGTCTAATTTGGAGCAGGCCAGAAGGCTCCAAGAAAAATTCTTTTCGAAGATGAAATGGGAGGTTCCAAGATGGCCAAATAGGAACGGCTCCGGTCTACAGCTCCCAGCGTGAGCGATGCAGAGGATGGGTGATTTCTGCATTTCCAACTGAAGTACCAGGTTCATCTCACTGGGGCTTGTCAGACAGTGGGGGCAGCCCATGGAGTGTGAGCCGAAGCAGGACGGGGCATCGCCTCACCCAGGAAGTGCAAGGGGTCGGGGAATTCCCTTTCCTAGCCAAAGGAAGCCGTGACAGATGGTACCTGGAAAATCGGGACACTCCCACCCTAATACTGCGCTTTTCCAAGGGTCTTAGCAAATGGCACACCAGGAGATTATATCCTGTGCCTGGCTTGGAGGGTCCCATGCCCACGGAGCCTCACTCACTGCTAGCACAGCGTCTGAGATCAAACTGCAAGACGGCAGCGAAGCTGGGGGAGGGGCGTCCGCCATTGCTAAGGCTTGAGTAGGTAAACAAAGCCGCAGGGAGGCTCCAACTGGGTGGAGCCCACCGCAGCTCAAGGAGGCTTGCCTGCCTCTGTAGACTCCACCCCTGGGGGCAGAGTATAGCTGAACAAAAGGCAGCAGACACTTCTGCAGACGTAAATGTCCCTGTCTAACAGCTTTGAAGAGAGTAGTGGTTCGCCCAGCACAGAGTCTCAGGTCTGAGAACAGACAGACTGCCTCCTCAAGTGGGAATCTCAGGAGTACCCTAACTGGGTGACACCTCCCATTAGGGACCAACTGACACCTCATCCAGCCGGGTGCCCCTCTGAGACGAAGCTTCCAGAGGAAGGATCAGGCAGCAACATTTGCCGTTCTGCAATATTTGCGGCTCTGCAGCCTCCACTGGTGATACCCAGGCAAACAGGGTCTGGAGTGGACCTCCAGCAAACTCCAACAGACCTGCAGCTGAGGGTCCTGACTGTTAGAAGGAAAACTAACAAACAGAAAGGACATCCACACCAAAACACCGTTTGTATGTCACCATCATCAAAGACCAAAGGTAGATAAAAACCACAAAGATGGGGAGAAACCAGAGCAGAAAAGCTGAAAATTCTAAAAATCAGAGGGCCTCTTCTCCTCCAAAGGAACACAGCTCCTTGCCAGCAATGGAACAAAGCTAGATGGAGAATGACTTTGATGAGTTGAGAGAAGAAGGCTTCAGACGATCAGTAATAACAAACTTCTCCAAGCTAAAGGAGGATATTCGAACTCATTGCAAAGAAGCAAAAAACCTTGAAAAAAGATTAGACAAATGGCTAACTAGAACAAACAGCGTAGAGAGGACCTGAAATGACATGATGGAGCTGAAAACCATGGCACGAGAACTATGTGATGCATGCACAAGCTTCAGTAGCCGATTTGATCAAATGATTGAAGATCAAACGAATGAAACGAAGAAGAGAAGTTTAGCAAAAAAAGAGCAAAAAGAAATGAACAAAGCCTCCCAGAAAAATGGGACTATGTGAAAAGACCAAATCTACATCTGATTGCTGGACCTGAAAGTGACGGGGAGAATGGAACCAAGTTGGAAAACACTCTGCAGGATATTATCCAGGAGAACTTCCCCAATCTAGCAACGCAGGTCAACATTCAAATTCAGGAAATACAGGGAACACCACAAAGATACTCCTCGAGAAGAGCAACTCCAAGACACATAATTGTCAGATTCACCAAAGTTGAAATGAAGGAAAAAATGTTAAGGGAAGCCAGAGAGAAAGGTCGGGTTACCCACAAAGGGAAGCCCATCAGACTAACAGCGGATCTCTTGGCAGAAACTCTACAAGCCAGAAAAGAGTGGGGGCCAATATTCAACATTCTTAAAGAAAAGAATTTTCAACCCAGAATTTCATATCCAGCCAAACTAAGCTTCATAAATGAAGGAGAAATAAAATCCTTTACAAACAAGCAAATGCTGAGAGATTTTGTCACCACCAGGCTTGCCTTACAAGAGCTCCTGAAGGAAGCACTAAACATGGAAAGGAAGAACTGGCACCAGCCACTGCAAAAACATGCCAAATTGTAAATACCACCGATGCTAGGAATAAACTGCATCAACTAACGTGCAAAATAACCAGCTAACATCATAATGACAGGATCAAATTCACACATAACAGTATTAACCTTAAATGTAAATGGGCTAAATGCTCCAATTAAAAGACACAGACTGGCAAATTGGATAAAGTGTCAAGACCCATCATTGTGCTGTATTCTGGAGACCTATCTCACGTGCAGAGAGACACAAATAGGGTCAAAATAAAGGGATGGAGGAAGATCTACGAAGCAAATGGAAAACAACAAAAAAAGCAGGGGTTGCAATCCTAGTCTCTGATAAAACAGATTTTAAACCAACAAAGATCAAAAGAGACAAAGAAGGCCATTACATAATGGTAAAGGGATCAATTCAACAAGAAGAGCTTACTATCCTAAATATATATGCACCCAGTACAGGAGCACCCAGCCCTTAGAGACCTACAAAGAGACTTAGACTCCCACACAATAATAATGGGAGACTTTAACACCCCACTGTCAACATAAGACAGATCAACGAGACAGAAAGTTAACAAGGGTATCCAGGAATTGAACTCAGCTCTGCACCAAGTGGTCCTAATAGACATCTACAGAACTCTCCACCCCATATCAACAGAATATACATTCTTCTCAGCACCACATTGCACTTATTCCAAAATTGACCGCATAGTTGGAAGCACTCCTCAGCAAATGTAAAAAAACAGAAATTATAACAAACTGTCTCTCAGACCACAGTGCAATCAAACTAGAACTCAGGATTAAGAAACTCACTCAAAACCACTCAACTACATGGAAACTGAACAACCTGCTCCCAAATGACTACTGGGTACATAACGAAATGAAGGCAGAAATAAAGATGTTCTTTGAAACCAACGAGAACAAAGACACGACATACCAGAATCTCTGGGACATATTTAAAGCAGGGTGTAGAGGGAAATTTATAGTATTAAATGCCCATAAGAGAAAGCAGGAAAGATCTAAAATTGACACCCTAACATCACAATTAAAAGAACTAGAGAAGCAAGAGCAAACACGTTCAAAAGCTAGCAGAAGGTAAGAAATAACTAAGATCAGAGCAGAACTGAAGGAAATAGAGACACAAAAAAACCTTTCAAAAAAATCAATGAATCCAGAAGCTGGTTTTTTGAAAAGATCGACAAAATTGATAGACCACTAGCAAGACTAATAAAGAAGTAAAGAGAGAAGAATCAAATAGACACAATAAAAAATGATAAAGGGGATATGACCACCGATCCCACAGAAATACAAACTACCATCAGAGAATACTATAAACACCTATACGCAAATAAACTAGAAAATCTAGAAGAAATGGATAAATTCCTGGACACGTACATCCTCCCAAGACTAAACCAGGAAGAAGTTGAATCCCTGAATAGACCAATAACAGGCTCTGAAATTGAAGCAATAATTAATAGCCTCCCAACCAAAAAAAGTCCAGGACGAGACAGATTCACAGCCAAATTCTACCAGAGGTACAAAGAGGAGCTGGTACCATTCCTTCTGAAACTATTCCAATCAATAGAAAAAGAAGGAATCCTCCCTAACTCATTTTATGAGGCCTGCATCATCCTGATCCAAAGCCTGGCAGAGACAAAACAAAAGAAGAGAATTTTAGACCAATATCCTTGATGAACATTGATACAAAAACCCTCAATAAAATACTGGCAAACTGAATCCAGCAGCACATCAAAAAGCTTATCGACCACTATCAAGTTGGCTTCATCCCTGGGATGCACGGCTGGTTCAACATACGCAAATCAATAAACGTAATCCAGCATATAAACAGAACCAAAGATGAAAACCACGTGATTATCTGAATAGATGCCGAAAAGGCCTCTGACAAAATTCCACAGCTCTTCATGCTAAAAAGTCTCAATAAACTAGGTATTGATGGAACATACCTCAAAATAATAAGAGCTATTTATGACAAACCCATGAATATCATATTGAATGTGCGAAAACTGGAAGCATTCCCTTTGAAAACTGGCACAAGACAGGGATGCCCTCTCTCACCACTCCTATTCAACATAGTGTTGGAAGTTCTGGCCAGGGCAATCAGGCAGGAGAAAGAAATAAAGGGTATTGAATTAGGAAAACAGGAAGTCAAATTGTCCCTGTTTGCAGATGACATGATTGTACATCTAGGAAACTCCATAGTCTCAGCCCAAAATCTCCTTAAGCTGATAGGCAACTTCAGCAAAGTCTCAGGATACAAAATCAATGTGCAAAAAATCACAAGCATTCCTATACACCAATAACAGACAAAGAGCCAAATCATGAGTGAACTCCCATTCACAATTGATTCAAAGAGAATAAAATACCTAGGAATCCAACTTACAAGGGATGTGAAGGACCTCTTCAAGGAGAACTACAAACCACTGCTCAAAGAAATAAAAGAGGACACAAACAAATGGAAGAACATTCCATGCTCATGGGTAGGAAGAATCAACATCGTGAAAATGGCCATACTGCCCAAGGTAATTTATAGATTCAATGCCATCCCCAACAAGCTACCAATGACTTTCTTCACAGAATTGGAAAAAACTACTTTCAAGTTCATATGGAACCAAAAAAGAGCCCGCATTGCCAAGACAATCCTAAGCCAAAAGAACAAAGCTGGAGGCATCACGCTACCTGACTTCAAACTATACTACAAGGCTACAGTAACCAAAACAGCATGGTACTGCTACCAAAACAGAGATATAGACCAATGGAACAGAACAGAGCCCTCAGAAATAATACCACACATCTACAACCATCTGATCTTTGACAAACCTGACAAAAACAAGCAATGGGGAAAGGATTCCCTATTTAATAAATGGTGCTGGGAAAACGGGCTAGCCATATGTAGAAAGCTGAAACTGCATCCCTTCCTTACACCTTATACAAAAATTAATTCAAGATGGATGAAAGACTTAAATGTTAGACCTAAAACCATAAAAACCCTAGAAGAAAACCTAGACAATTCCATTCAGGCCATAGGCATGGGCAGGGACTTCATGACTAAAACACCAAAAGCAATGGCAACAAAAGCCAAAATTGACAAATGGGATCTAATTAAACTAAAGAGCTTCTGCACAGCAAAAGAAACTACCATCAGAGTGAACAGGCAACCTACAGAATGGGAAAAAATTTTTATAATCTACCCATCTGACAAAGGGCTAATATCCAGAATCTACAAAGAACTTAAACAAATTTACAAGAAAAAAAATCAAACAACCCCATCAAAAAGTGGGCAAAGGCTATGAACAGACACTTCTCAAAAGAAGACATTTATGCAGCCAAAAGACATATGAAAAAACGCTCATCATCACTGGCCGTCAAAGAAATGCAAATCAAAACCACAATGAGATACTATCTCACACCAGTTAAAATGGTGATCATTAAAAAGTTAGGAAACAACAGGTCCTGGAGAGGATGTGGAGAAATAGGAACACTTTTACACTGTTGGTGGGACTGTCAACTAGTTCAACCATTGTGGAAGACAGTGTGGCGATTCTTCAAGGATCTAGAACTAGAAATACCATTTGACCCAGCCATCCCATTACTGGGTATATACCCAAAGGATTGTAAATCATGCTGCCATAAGGACACACGCACATGCATGTTTATTGCAGCACTATTCAAATAGCAAAGACTTGGACCCAACCCAAATGTCCATCAATGACAGGCTGGATAAAGAAAATGCGGCACATATACACCATGGATTACTATGCAGCCATAAAAAAGGATGAGTTCATGTCCTTTGTAGGCACATGGATGAAGCTGGAAACCATCATTCTGAGCAAACTATCGCAAGGACCGAAAACCAAACACCGTATGTTCTCACTCACAGGTGGGAATTGAACAATGAGAACATTTGGACACAGGGTAGGGAACATCACACACCAGGGCCTGTCGTGGGGTCGGTGGAGGGGGGAGGGATAGCATTAGGAGATATACCTAATGAAATGACAAGTTAATGGGTGCAGCACACCAACATGGCACATATATACATATGTAACAAACCTGCGTGCTGTGCACATATACCCTAGAACTTAAAAAAAAAAAAAAAAAAGATGCATTTAGAAAGCGATCTCTGATATCACAGTGGGCTTCAGAAAACCAGTGTAAGTTCTTTCTAGTATTAAAGTCAGAAAAGTTTTTATGAAGAATTATTTACATGTGCATGGAGGCTATGAACATGCATGTGGACATGTGATACATACCTACAGACCCACACTTACACTGCATAGGTATGCACACAGACACACACACACACACACACACTCTCTCTCTCTCGTTTTTTGCAAGCTCATTTCTTCTGTAAGCCATCCTTAAGTGATATAGTTCCTCGGGGTAAAAAAAAAAAAACATCTCTTCCTCCATTAAAATGTTTTGTGGTACTGTGGGAAGAAAAAAAAAAAAGATGATGATGAAATGGGCTGGGCACCATGGCTGACGCCTGTAATCCCAGCACATTGGGAGGCTGAGGTGGGTGGATCACCTGAGTTCAGGAGGTCAAGACCAGCCTGACCAACAGGGAGAAACCCCATCTCTACTAAAAATACAAAATTAGCCGGGCGTGGTGGTGCATGCCTGTAATCCCAGCAACTCGGGAGGCTGAGGCAGGAGAATCGCTTGAACCTGAGAGGCGGAGGTTGTGGTGAGCCGAGATCGTGCCATTGCACTCCAGCCTGGACAACAAGAGCAAAATTCCTTCCCCCCACCAAAAAAAAAAAAGCAAAAAAGAAGATGAAATGAACACAACAGCTAATATGTTTGAAAAAGCTGGGAGGATATTTACACAACTGACAGTTTGGGTTGAGTAAGAGATAAGTACACAAAAATTAAGCAAATGTAAAGAACAAGGCAATCATTAATTCCTAGCAGGAGGAAAAATCTGCACTAAAGGAAAAATAATTATAACATACTGACAGAGACAGGAAACGGCCAAGGGTCCCCAGCGAAACCCAACCTTCAAGCCCAAAAAGAGCCTGAAGGCTGAAAGATGGGACTCCTTGTCCCAGATGAAACTGGTGATCCAGAGGGGTAACTGCCCCTGTTTGCCCTTTCCTGAGTGATTCTTTCTGAATAATGCCCACAGGCGCACTAGGAGAATGGGGTTGGGCCACGGGAAGTTCACGCCTTGTTCAGAGGGTAGGACCCTGGGCTCTTCAGCGTGTGTGTGTGTGTGTGTATGTGTGTGTGTGTGTGTGTGTGCTGGGGCTTGGTAATCAATCTGTGAAGTGGGAGCCTGTTAGCAGGACCTCTTCTTTTTTTGCTGAGAGCTTTCTTTTAACAAATTCTGCTCTCCTCACCTTTCAGTATGTCTGCATGCCTAATCTTTCCTGGCTGTGTGACAAGAACATGCTTTTAGCTAAACTAAGGAGCAAAAACGTCTGCATCAGTACTACATGGTTTAGGTACCAATGGGGCTTACATATTGATAAAAATATAAACAGTTAATAGTAACCTAATCAAAATCACAATAACTATAATGGGAACATGAGAAGAATATAAGTATGGTGGAAGCAGGGAAGAGAGAAGTAAATGGTCACTTTCCACAGTAAGAAGTCAATAAACACAGCCTAAAAACTAAAAATTAAAGGAAATATTCAGAGTAATGGAGATTAAAAATCAAAATAACCAGTAAAGGAATAAAAAGTAGTTGCCTCCAAAAGTGGAAAATTAGGCATCAGGAGAGCAGGGAGGAGAACAGGAATCATTATTTTTCTTTAACATGTCCAAGAGAATGTTGTCTACTTATACTATTTATATGTTTGGTTTGATTAAAAAATTAACAACCCTTAAAATCTTATATGAATGATGAAAATAGAGAAGAATTTGGTAACAAAGAATAAAATAAGTACACAATAACAAAAAACCCTTCATAGTAAATAAGTCATACCTCTGCAGTAAATCTACTTGACACTGGTGTAATAAATCCAACTTTACCATCATTAAATACAACAGCAAACCCATCAAGTGTGGCACAGTATTCCATGTCTCTGATATGTACATCTGTGAAGCCCAGGAATGAACCTACTGATGAAAAAAATAAGCACATGAAATAGGATTAAGAATATAATAAATTACTCTCTCACCTTTTGCCAGAAAAACCTGTAAGTTTAAAAGGGTAAAAATAATGACCTAACAACCCTAAACAATTAAACTGTCCTTTCCTACTAAATGCCTCTCTCACCCCGCCTCTCATACTCTCCCCACCTCTCCCCTTGCATAAGTAATTCCAAAGACGTGTTCATCCATAGCAGATATCTAACTAGATATCAAACATTAAACAACTGGTTCAACCTCATGTAGAAAGTACAGCTACCTCTAGATGACTGCAGGTCTACTGAAAAGGGTACTGTGCAAAGATTAATGGCTTTCCTTCCATTTGTCATTCCTTCCCAGTGAATAAGATGAAGAAGTCCATCAGAAGTAGCAACCAGGAGATCTTCCAACACAGACTGCAAACTGTAGGTAGAATCAATTAATTTTTAAGACAGCATACTGGGAAAGCAATGTTTATGAATATTAAAACTGCTTTAGAGAATACTCATGCAAAAATGATCATGAAACCATTTACAAAACATCTCCATTTATCTGCAACTTTATCTATGTATATTTCAATCTAGAATCAGAAATCCTGGAAGAAATGAAAGCCTATGGGCAGCCACAGTCACAAACTTGATAACTGATAAAACTAGTTAAAAACTACAAATATTGAAACAGCAAATTAGAAGATGGAAACAGAAGTGATAGCAGAAAGAAAGAAAAAGAGGTAGAGAAACCATAAAATGAATAGACCCAACTAATAACAGTACGACAATCTAGAGCCATTAAGTGTAGAGGTAACAATGCTCCGGCACTTGTCCAATAAAACTTTGAATAAAGATGGAAATGTTCTATATCTATGCTATCTGTAAACAGTAGCTATGAGCTGTATGTGGTGACTATACACTTGAAATATGGCTAGTGCAATAAAATAACTGAAATTTTATTTACTTTAATGTAAATTTAAATAAATTCATGTGTGACTAGTGGCTACTGTATTGGAGTATAGTTCCAGGCCAATATATATTTCCTAGGTATTAGCAAGTCTCACATTGTTCATTCCTTCTACAAACATTTACTGAGCCTATCCTCTGTGACAGGTGCTATACTCTGTGTTGGATATTCGACGGTGAATAAAATATTCTCCGTCTTCAGAGGACTTCTCAGGCAAGAAATCAAAAATAGTTACATAGCATGATCTCAACACTTATCAATATTTGTGAAGATATTCAGCATTTACTTCTTTAATGGGGAAATAGCCTGTTTTGCTCACCTCTGTATGCACAGCCCCAAGGGCAGTGTTAGGTAAATCTGTCACTAAATATTTGTGCAACGGAGGCAAGAAGAGGGAAAGGGTTAGAGGAAAGATGAACCCATAAATGAGACTGCAAAGGTACTGGCACAAAGAAAAAGACAACCAGGGAAACCAGTAGAAACTGGTATCAAGAAAGCCAAGGAAGTAAGATGAATTTAAGAAAGTGTTCAAAGTATCAAATACTATATAAGGAAAAACAAAAAATGTTATGTGTATGTTATATATACCCTATTAAATACTATTAAATTCCTTTTCATACTTAAGAGCATATTTCAGAAATATTTTAATCCATAATGATGAAAAAATGTCTTTTAGTATTTTAATTCTTAAACTAAACCTTTAATTCTTTGGAAAGTTGACTTCAATTACTCATACTCCAAAGATTTCAGGTAATGTAGAATTTGCTGTTTTGTCCCCAACTATAAAAGTACCGAAAAACATCAGAAACAGATGTTTCTTTACCCAGCTCTATTTCTTGAACTTCACAGCCATTTGTAATCAATTACAATTACCAGTTTTTAGACATTTCACTTTTTAAAGCATTATATATTAATTTCAAATTTATATTTCAGTGATAAATCTATGTGTATCATTTGGTGGGTAGAGTATAAAAAGTTTATGTTTTAGAAATAAAAAAGCTGGTGTCAGTTGTTAAAATACTAATAATTCCATAAAGGTTGGTAAATAGACCTTGCCCCAAGTCACCTAAGTTGTTTGCTACAACTGACTCCCCTCCCTCAGAAAAATCTGGCCAACTGAAGGATTCATTATTGGTGTAGTGGGGCGATGTCAGAACCCTGTTTGATAACTAATAACCCATGTCTTTTCACGCTGTATTGGTTATTAAATTTTTGTTTTTTTTGAGACACAGTCTCTGTTGCCCAGGCTGGAGCGCAGTGGCGCAATCTCAGCTCACTGCAACCTCTGCCTCCCAGGTTCAAGTAATTCTTGTGCCTCAGCCTCCTGAGTAGCTGGGAATACAGGAGTGCCACCACGCCCAGCTAATTTTTTGTATTTTTAGTAGAGACAGGGTTTCACTATGTTGGCTAGGCTGGTCTCAAACTCCTGACCTCATGATCTGTCCTGCCCGCCTTGGCCTCCCAAAGTGCTGGGATTATAGGCATGAGCCACTGTGCCCAGCCTGGTTCTGAAATATTTTTAATATCACAACTGTTAATGAGTACACTTAAAAATTTATGTAAATACACTCTAAGTTATATCCTTAGAGAGCCTCTTCAATCATTGACTTCATTAATTTTATGAGAGCTATGTGGTATCCCAGGTGTGCGTGTGTGTTAAATCTATGTTTAAATTTAGGATCTTGGCTGGGTGTGGTGGCTCAACACCTGTAATCTCAGCACTTTGAGAGGCCAAGGAGGGGAGATCGCCTGAGCTTAGGAGTTTGAGACCAGCCTCAACAACATGGCGAAACCTTGTCTCTACAATAAAGTACAAAAAATTAGCGTGGTGTAGTGACGTGTGCCTGTAGTCCCAGCTACTTGATAGGCTGAGGTGAGATCACTGGAGCCCCGGAGGCTGAGGCTGCAGTGAGCTGTGATCATGCCACTGCAATGAGCTGTGATTGTGCCACTGCACTTCAGCCTGGGTGACAAGGTGAGACCCTGTCGGAGGAGTGGGGAGAGAGGGAGGGGAGGGGAGGGAAGGGGAGGGGAAACTCTTATTAAAATTATGTTTTTACCTTCTAAACATTCTCTATCCTCAATTAACAAAAGTTGGATGCTTAACATTAATCATATTTTTTCTTCAATCAAAAATAAAAGATGAGATAGTACTCTTACCCCATAAGCAACAGCTTAACCATAGCCTTATCTGACTTATATTTGTGGTGACAGGAGGGAAAATAATTGGTTACAAAAATCTAAGTTTCATGTCTTCTCACTCAACTCAAAATCTATAGGAAATTTCAAATTTCCAGCAGTTATGTGTTTCTGGTGCTGATAACTTTGTTCTGAAATGCAATTATTTCACTGGAGTTTTGAGAGAAACCTTACAGATTTCCAACCACTGAAATTCATAGATTAAAACCCAGCACCTGACAGGTTAAACTTCGACAAGATGGCAGAATTTTTTTTTTTTTTTTGGTTCTTTTTCTATTCTATTTCCATGCACCATACAAGGTTTCCCACCAGTTGGAGATAGAAAGCCAAGCCTGTACAGTTTCACCTTTTTTGGTACCTACAGACACTCAGAATTCCTTATATATCAAGTTACTTTCTTGAAAACGATTCCCATGCTGAAATAAATAAAATGTGAAGTGATGAATAACCTTCTGACCAAGGCGATGAGTAACTCTGAACTCAATCTTTCGTAACACTGATTACATTTAAGCAAATAATAATTGTGTTCTTTTCTATGAGAGTAAGATATGAAGGGGATGGAGCAAACAAGGCAAGACAACACCCAGCCACTTGCATAGTTTTATTTAATGTTTCAGCATCATTCTGTACAGTACTCTAACAAGAGAAATGGTGAAATAAACCTTTTCTTAGAACTGTTGAGTCAGAGTGATTTTTTTAAAATTAGCATTACATTCATATAATTCAATACATTTACATAGTTCAATATTAAAAAAGAGTACACAGTAAAAAGCTTTTCCCCCAAACCTGTCCCATAGCTACTCAGTTCTCATCCCCAGTTTCTTATGTATTCTTCTAGAAAAATACATGTTCTCTCTTTTAAACAAGATGGAGATACCTCATCTCCCTTTTAAAAACAAACATTAGCAACACAAGCATTTTGCTTTTTTCACCCAACAACATATTTGGAAAGTTTTTTTTCCATAAAGAATGTCCTCAATGTTTTTACAGCTGCGTATCATTTAAATAAATTTTGTTACATCTACACAATGGAAAAGATATGCAGCTAAACTAAGTGACAACTAAAACATCAATAGTGGAACAACAATTAAAGAAATAAAGCCAAATTGTAGGTAAGATTCCTGATTTTTTCTACCAATGGGTATAAAATAGATTTTTGGTATTCTGGTATTTCTGGCCACTTTGTCATAAAACCTTTATTCATACTTGGATGAAAAAGCATAACTTTCTTCCAAGTGTATATAAACTTCCCAGAAGCTTAAGGCAACTTTGGAAACAAAGGCACTTTCTCTTTTCCTCAACTTGTGTGTTTTCATCAGTATTGTTTTGGGAAATATGGACTGTTATCACTCAATCAAACAATTCTAGACCTTATAAAATATAAATTTCAAAATAAGATTATAGTTGGTATATTCAATTTATGAGCTTTATTGTAATAATTTAAGTATAATGTGCCATCTGTAAAACTTCCCATGTCTTAAAGGGTTAATCAAGCATTTCCAGAACTAAGAAGTTATCTTGAATTAAAAGAAATTAAACTAACTTTCCTGTTGGTCATGGGATTTACGAACTACATTGTCTACTGTCATCACACAATGTCAAATTTAACCAAAGTACTGTACCTCATGATGGGTGCTTGTAAATCCAGTATTTTCCTCATCTCTAAATTTAATGCTGGAGCACACTGTTCTTCCTTGAAATGGGGTGTCCCCTTCATTTGTGGACTTCCTCTAAAAGAAACAGCATAGAGTTAAAGAAAGATACTGAATTTGCCTCCATTCTGTGGCTAATACACATCCATTCAAATAAAGAAAATAAAATCAAACTTACAAATCAGGTATTCATCCTTCAGATTCTCAAATGAAAAACAGACTTAAATTCTATTATAGCAGACATTATCTACTTATCAATTGGAAATAAATGTTTGACCAATGTAATTTGTGTTAGGAGGGTGGGAAGGAGAACAGCAGAGAATCTGAGAAAAAAACCCACTTGAAATAAAAGTGAACCAACTCTAAAGAGAACCAAAAGGCATTTTGTTTAAAATTACTGAGGGCCCTTTCTAAGGTGGGCAACTATGGAAAAAAAAGTATCATTCTATATAGTACCTGTCCCAGTGATCCAAATCGTGCAGCTTCATCTTTACTTACTCCACATCTTATCCTTGATTCCTATTCTTTGGGTATGCATCAGAATTAAGGTGAAATTCAAGGGTGCAATTAGGAGATGTTTCACAAGTTATTTAGTAATAAATAGCAAAATACCTAAAATTTTAAATCCCTGGCATTAAATAGCTGCAGTAGAGTGCTGGGTCAATGCCAACCTAACTGAACTGTCACACACTACCCTTTAAAGGACTACAAGCTGTTTTGTATTCTTTATCTTCACACAGCATAGTAGACCAGTATCTTCTTCAGTGCCTGTGTTGGAATTTAACAGTTATCTGTCTCTCACCGTCAGCTATCACTTGTGGCAACAATTAGCCTGCTGATGTCATCTCTCCCTTTCCAGTCAAGTACAGTCCTATAAATTAATTTGTCAATACTATTAAAATATGCACAAAGAGGCAAACAAGTCCAATAGCTTTCAAAGTTCCTGGCTTTGTGAAATATATTTTGATGCTCATTTTTTTTAGTTTTCTTTCTTGCTTATTGTTGCTTATTTTTTAGTTACAGACTATTTTTCTTATAAAAGTTTTATGGTGATTTATTATCATTCTATTCTGCTACTACTATGAACTGGAGTACTTAATTCCTTCTAAGTCTAAATGTAAACTAGCTAATGTTTAACCATACAGGTTCATGTTCAACTAACATGTCTGATGTAACAGCCTGTAAAAAGGACATGAAAGTAATTAGTTTATAGGAGTCACATTTAAACTGCTGAACACACAGTCTGTGATGATTTACTGAGATGTCTTTATCTGGTTTTAAAGTTAAATTTTATTTTCCAAAGTAATATATACACAGAAGTTAAAATTCAAATAGGGCTAGAAAGCTTAAGACAGAAAACAACACAGAGGTAGACTCCTTTTAGTGGAAACTTAAAAAGACATATGTCTTCTTTTGAGAAGTGTCTGTTCATATCCTTCAGCCCACTTTTTGATGGGGTTGTTTTTTTCTTGTAAATTTGTTTGAGTCTTTTGTAGATGCTGGATATTAATCCTTTGTCAGATGAGTAGATTGCAAAAATTTTCTCCCATTCTGTAGGTTGCCTGTTCATTCTGATGGTAGTTTCTTTTGCTGTGCAGAAGCTCTTTAACAGACACATGAAAAAATGCTCATCATCACTGGCCATCAGAGAAATGCAAATCAAAACCACAATGAGATATCATCTCACACTGGTTAGAATGGCAATCATTAAAAAGTCAGGAATCAACAGGTGCTGGAGAGGATATGAAGAAATAGGAACACTTTTACACTGTTGGTGGGACTGTAAACTAGTTCAACCATTGTGGAAGACAGTGTGGCAATTCCTCAGGGATCTAGAACTAGAAATACCATTTGACCCAGCCATCCCATTACTGGGTATATACCCAAAGGATTATTAATCATGCTGCTATCAAGACACATGCACACGTATGTTTATTGTGGCACTATTCACAATAGCAAAGACTTGGAACCAACCCAAATGTTCAACAATGATAGACTGGATTAAGAAAATGTGGCACATATACACCATGGAAACTATGCAGCCATAAAAAATGATGAGTTCATGCCCTTTGTAGGGACATGGATGAAGGTGGAAACCATCATTCTCAGCAAACTATCGCAAGGACAAAAAACCAAACACTGCATGTTCTCACTCACAGGTGGGAATTGAACAATGAGAACACTTGGACACAGGAAAGGGAACATCACACATCGGGTCCTGTTGTGGGGTGGGGGGGAGGGGGGAGGGATAGTATTAGGAGATATACCTAATGTAAATGACGAGTTAATGGGTGCAGCACACCAACATGGCACATGTATACATATGTAACAAACCTGCACACTGTGCACATGTACCCTAAAACTTAAAAGTATAATAAACTATATATATATATATATAAAGGGAAAACAAACAAAAAAGATATATGTCCTGATTTGAACAGACCAACTCCTAAAATAACAGCTCTGAGTTAAAATGGGAAAACTGAACACAGACTAAGTATTTGATGACATTAATAAACTATTAATTCTGTTGGGTTCCTTAAAATGTCTACCTGTTACAGATAAAACAGAAGCATTTAGGGTTGAATGATTTAGTATATGGAAGTTGCTTTAATATTTAAAACGTATGCATGCATGGGGAGAGGGGGATGCTGACAACTTTTGAATCTGGAAGACAAGTACATTGGGTACATGTCCTTTTAGATTCTCAGGTGTGGCTGTGGAGTTCAATGACATTCCTATTCACAGACTAGCTCTTTTTCCTCTGAAGTACCTAGGATCTTCTTTTTATATATCCGATGGGTTCTGAAATTTCAGAATAATTAATTTTTCTACAAGTATGTAAATGTTTATCATTGCATTGAGCACTTGTTCAATCTACTGATATATTTAGTTGAAACTCTAGGAAATTTACATGTTTTTCCTTAATATAATAATAAGCTTCTCCATTCCCTGTTCTCTCTTTCTACAACTCCCAGTCAGATATTAAACCTCATATTAAACTCTAATTTTCTCTGTTCTCTCTTATTCTTGTTTTTTATTCTATACCCAGGGAAAGTTCCTCAACTGTTTCTTTCAATGCTTTTACTGAATGTGTTTCTACTATTGTACTTTTCATTCTGAGAATTTTCTCATCCACTCCACTTGTTTTCTTAAACCATCCTACTTTGTTTGATTAGCCAAAATCTGTCTAAGGTTGTTAATTATTTCCTCGAGGTGTTTTCATTCCTTCAAGTATCTGTTTACTTTAAGTTCCTTTTTTCTGGTATGTGTTTCTAAGTTACATTGGAAACTTTCCTAAGATGGCTAACAATGTTTAGTCCTTTGTTTTTACTTTAGAGGTTAACAATAAAAAGGTGACTATGTGTCTGCAGGCTGTCAACTGGTGGACTTCAGCAGGGTAGTGGTCAGCCAGCTTTTTTGTTGGGGTCTTCAAATACTAGTACCTGTTGAGCAGTTTTTCTTCAATGGTTCCATTTCTCCAGGAAGGATCCCTCAAACCTGCCTGGGATATCAAAGCGTGAAAGAAGTCTGGAGCCAAGCAGGGTAAGGAGGCACTATGACAACTTTAGCATCCCACTCTTTTGTGAAATATAATACATATTGTTAAACCAGACAGTATATTTCCTGTGAGGTGGGAACATAGGAATCCTTATTCAGAGTTTTCAAGCAATCTCTATGTTGATGGCCCCTGCCTCACTCCTATATTCTGTAGTACTAGTCCTTCTAATCTCTGAGCCTTTCTGAGTTTGCAGGTAAAACAAGGTGCTTTTTACCAGTATCCTGTAGGTTCTTAAGTGCTCAAGTTTGATGGTCTTCCTTAGTTATTTACTCTTTCCCTTCGGATTTTTAGCTCAAGGGTTGGAGATACCTCTAGTTTCGATTAAAGATGGACATTTTATTTCAGCTTTTTTTCTGTTAGTGATTACCAAGAGAAAGAATGGAAACCACATTACCTATCTTAAAACTGGAAACTGTGTTTTTCTTTATATGAATATTCTCATTTATTACAACTAAAGTATTGTAAGAACTTTAAAGCAAATTTAAGTAAATCCTAATTTCTTCATGACTTCCATTATAAAATTAGAGATATATCTGGCAGGAAAGTTTCCATCCTGTCTTCCAAACATACTAAAATAGAGCAAACTTTAAAAAATTACAGTAACAAAAAAATTCTGACTTTCTCATAAAAAATATTATTACTTAGAATTCAACTATAATTTGATAAGGTACAGCATTAGATGATTGGAAGAGAGTCATAGAAGATGAGTCTAGAAGAATAAGTTAAAGCCAGATTATGAGAGCACTGAATGCCAGGAGAATAGGAATAGAGCATTTACTATGTATGAGACAGTGTACAAAACGTTCTATACACATCACCTCAACCGATCATTTGTAATCTTTTGAGAAAGGAATTATCTCCACTTTTTCAGAGAGAAAACTGAAACTTACAAATATTGAGAACTTTGCTCTTGGTCACAAAGCTAAGAAAGTAAGGGAGCTGATAATCAAACTCTAATATTTAAGGCTCTACGCAACTGAAAATTAGAGTTAGAGACTAAGACAGTAACCTCTGTCTGCACATCAAAATAATGGAATGAATGCTAAAGAATGGATTGGGGATGGAGTAGGGAAGGGAACACACACTGTAAATGTTAATGTTTTTCATATCTGGACAGACAGCGGAACTGCAGTTTCCTGCCTTCTTAAAATTGGGTGTGGCCACATGATTTACTTTGGCCTATAAAATATGAGAGGAAGTGATTTGTATCACTTCTGAACAGAAGATTTAAGAGCCAACACTTGGTACGTGTTCTGTTTTTAATTCTCTACTGTGGTAACTTAACCTATGCTGACTAACGTAGTATACAAAATCAAATAACTGACAATCGTTAGATTTTTGTCCTGTAAAACTCAACAAATTAACAGTTTGTGACTATTCAACATGAGTGATTTTATTAACTATGCAATCCGAGAAACAGGGAAAAAGAATGAAAAAAAAAATAGACCCAGTTTAAAGACTTATGGGAACAACCTCATAAATACCAATTCCTGTCTGTATGATGGAAGTCCAAAGGCAAGGAGAGAGAAAAGAGAATATATGAAGAAATCATGGTTACAAACTTTCCAAATCTGCGAAAGCCAAGAGTCTTTCTTCCAAGAAACTCCAAGTAGGATAAATTTTAAAAGATGCACACAGAGACACACTGTTCAAACTCTCAAAAAAACAAAGAGAATCTTGAAAGCAGCAAGAGATGTATGTGACTCTTCACATACAAGAAATCCCAAGTAAGACTGACAGCCAACTTTTCATAGGAAACCATGGAGGCCAGAAAACAGTGGGATGACATATTTCAAGTGCTGAAATATTTAGAAAAATTATCCTTCAAAACCAAAAAAGAAATTAATGAATTTCCAGATAAACAAAAAGTTGAGAGAATTTGTCACAAGTAGACCTGAACTACAAGAAATGCTAAAGGAAGTTCTTTGGCCTGAAAAAACAAGAGGCAATAACTCAAAGCCATGTGAGAAAATAAAGAACACTGATAAAAGTAATTACATAGGTAAATATAAAAGCCAGCAGTATTTTTGTTTCAGATATCTGCCTTTTTTTTCCTATATGACTCAAAAGACAAGTGCATAAAACAGTAATTATACATCTATGTTAACAGTTACACAATGTATAAAGATGTAATTTGTGATAACAACAACATAAAAAGGGAGAGAGGGAGATGTATAGGAACATAGTTTTGAGATATTATTGAAGCTAAGTTGGTATTACTTCAAACTAGGCTGTTGTACATGCAAGATATTAATTTAATCCCCAAGGTAACCATTAATAACTAAAACATGTACAAAAAAGGAAATGAGAAAGGAGTCAAAATGGTACACTGCAAAAAATCAAACCAACAACAACAACAACAAAAAGGCAGTGGTGGAGGAACCCAGGAACAAAAAAGATACAGACATAATAGAAAACAAATAGCAAAATGGCAGAAATCCTTCTTTATCAGTAAGTACTTTAAATGTAAATGGATTAAAAGCATTCATTAAAAGGCAAGCATTGTCAGAATGGATTCAAATAAACCAAATGACTCCACTTATAAGCTGTCTACAAAAGAATTACTTTAGATCCAAGGAAACAAGTTGAAGGGGGAAGGAAGGAAAAATATATTCCATGCGAATAGTAGGGTGGCTGTGGTAAAATCACAAACAAACAAACAAACAAAAAAACAAAAGACTTTAAGAACTATCACAAGAGACAAAGAAGGATTTTTACAATGATAAAACAGTCAATCTAGCAAGAAGATACCACACCTATAAACAGATACAAATATAACATCAGAGCCACAAACTATTAATATATGAAGAAAGAACACACAACTGAAGGGAAAAATAGATATGTAATAATGTTAGAGACTTCAATACCCCACTTTCAATAATGGATAGAACTGAACAGAAAATAAGGAAATAGAGAATTTAAATAACACTATACAAACCACTTAGACCTAAGACACATACTGAATATGCCACCCAACAGCAGAATACATATGATTCTCAAATGCACATGGAACATTCTCCAAGACAGAATGGATATTAAACCACAAAAAAGTCATAATAAATTTTAAAAGACTGAAAGCATATAAAGTATCTTCTCTAACCAAATGGAATATAACTAAAAATCAGTAAAAGAAAAACTAGAAAATTCAAATATGTGGAAATCGAAAATACACTCTAAAACAATCAATGACTCAAAGAAGAACCAAAAGGGAAATTAGGAAATACTCTGAAACTAATGAAAACAAAAATGCAACATTATGGGATACAGTGAACGAAGTCCTCAGAGGGAAATTTATAGCTAAAATGCCTCCGTTAAAAAAAAAAGATTTCAAATCAATAACCTAACTTTATACCTTATGGAACTAGTAAAAGAGCTGGCAGAAGGATGGATGTGATAAAAATTAGAGTGGCTATACATGAAATCGAGAATAGAAAAACAGAGAAAAATCAATTAAAGCAAGAGTTGGTTGTTTGAAAACATCAATACAATTGAAAAACCTAAGGAAAAAGAAGACTATAAGTCTGAAATGAAAATGGGAATATTATTACTGACCATACAAAAAAATAGTATGGGTTATAAGAGAATATCGTAAACAACTGAACGCTAACAAGTTAGATAACCTATGTTAAATGGACAAATTCCTAGAAACACACAAATTTCCCAACTGACTCAAGAGGAAATAAAACATATGAATAGACCTATAAGTAACAAAATTGAGTCAGTTATCAAAAACCTCCCAATAAAGAAGAGCCCAAAACCAGATGGCTTAATTAGTGACTTACACAATATTTAAATAAGAATGAACATTCATCCTTCTCAAGATGTTATTAAAAAAAAAATAGGTAAGAGGAGGGAACACTTTCTAATTCATTCCTTTTTTTTGAGACAGAGTCTTGCTCTGTGGAGTGAAACTGCATGGAAAATAAAAAATTTAATTATTTTCTAACTTTTATTAAGATTATTTGTGACTCCTCTAGTTCAAAGTTATAGGAAGTTTTAAGCGATCTGTTCCAACGATTTTTCCACAAGCTTTGTTTTTAGTGTGCAATTGTGCAGAATGAAGGTGTTTACACAATGCATGTATCATGCTTTGGCAAAAATACCTGCTCATGAAATGGTACAAAGCTTGTTAGACAATTCAAGTATTTTAAAAAGAAACAAAATATATAATTTATTATATATTTATAAGGCATATTTATAAATATACATTAATATACATGAGAATTTAATTTGTAAGATTCCCCTCTAGAAGTGTTGAAATTTGCCAGATTTATAAATAGATTTTTAAGATTTGTAGATGGAATTTAAAAGTTTGAGCTACAGCTATTATTTTGAAGCTTTAATAAATTGAATATTTTTAATCCAAAGTAAACTCTAAATAAATATTCAGATTTTTTACTTTGAAAACACAAAATCACATATGAACAAAAAGAAATGAAACAGCCGAAAACATTACGGGATAGGCAAAAGGGATTAATCCCACTATAATCCCCTCAATAATGTTCTAAATTTCTATCTATTTGAGATTAACTGGGGCTAACAAAAAACAAATTAACAAAATTTATAGAACTAGCTAAAAACTGTCAGTCATTCCCAGGTCAGTATTGGTTAGTTTAATCAAGTGGTCTCCCTACAAGCCATGGCAGAATTTGTGAAGGAAAGAACAGAAATGTCAAGGAAGGAAACTTGGTGGGGTGGGGTGGGGACAGCCCATGGGAACTATGACCCTGAGAGACAAGAAACCAGTAAAAGGAAAAAAAAAAAAAAAAAAAAGTAGGAATTTTTTTCTTAATGCAGTTTCGGATCAATCGTGTGAAAGTTTTCTTAATGTATTCTAAGTTGTGGTTCTTAAAAGCCAAGAGGTTTACACATCACTGGCTATATAAAACTAGTTCTGTAGATAATTTGTCTTATTTACAGATAGACAACTTTCAGATATGCTTTAAAGTTAATCTTGGTAAATCGCCACTAATTTTAATACTGTATATGAAATCCAATAATATAATTTAGTTTCAGAATCAGAGTGAACAGACATCAGAAAGTGTTGTAAATCTCAGATTACTGCAAAAATCTAAGATGTGAAAAATTCAACAATTACATTTTATTTACAAAAATTGATTTACATAGGATTTGTTAAAATCCAATTTATGAAACAGAACAAACCTAGAGACACTAGGTTGCCCTTCCCACTTGTGTGGAATTTGTCTCTCTAGAAAGTTTTATAAAATGTTACTTTTATATTTTATTTATATATGCAATATACAAACAGTTTTTTGGAAAAAAAAAAAGACACTGAAATAAATGTGAGCTATACTTACATTTAAGAAAGATGAATAAAAACATTTACCCACTAATTCCAGTTCAGAATTGCAGGTGGCCAGGGCCCATCCCAGCAGCTTGGGGCCAAACCTGAAGCCCACCTTGGACCTGATGTCATTCCACTGGAGGGCACACTCACACACATACCCCATACTCACTCAGACTGGGGCCATGCAGAAGCTGATTCGCCTAAAGTGTACATCTTTGGGATGCGGGAGGAAACTACAGTACTACACAGACATAGGGAGAATATGAAAATTCCATATTAACAGTGGCCCTGGCCAAGGATCAATTTTTTTCCCTCATCGATGTTATGACGTTATTCAAGGATATGATGTAAGGAGTTTCTCACTATATTAAAGAAGCTATCTTTGTAAATACTTGGAATTTTCAAGTATTGTATAAATGAATACTCTGCCAAAGTTCCCCAGAGGAGTCAAGTCTGTTACTGCTTACATTTGATACATGACTCAATCTGAGACTTAGTTTTGAACAAGTATACCTGTATTTTTTGGCAATCTCTTAAAGTTTTGTCATTCTTCAAATTCTAATTCACTCTAAAACCTCACAGTTAATGAACTAGAATTCCCTTCTTTTCTAAACACATATAAATTGTCTTAAATATGCAATGGACGCAGATTATATTTACATAATTCAAAAGGCAACCTAGACAACAATACCAGTTGCAACTTATTAAGAATCTAATCACTCATTTTTCTCATTTTATAGACACACAGCACAGAAAGCAACTTTAGAAAATGGCTTTTCCAAAGTCTTGGGAAAAAGTAGAATCTGAACTGGAACCTGGGCCTCTCTGATTCCAACTGCCATATTTTTTTCCACATCTCTAAACTGCTGGGTATTTATTTGAGGTATCAATAGCAAGTCTAAGAAAAATATCACAAGAAAGTAGGAAAAATGAAGCTAAGCCAGTTTTGTTTTATTAATGTATTTCACATACATTAACTTTTGTAACTAAAAGTAAAGCCTCCCAGTTTTCTATTCCAATGAATGATAAGGCATTCATGTTAATGAGTGGCCCTTAAAGGGCCATGAAAAAAATAAAATGTTTCTATGGGATGGGTCAACCACTAGTCAAACTTCCCAGGACATTGAGGGGGGAGTAATTTCTCATCAAATTGGTAAAAACCAAAAATCAAACCACAATACCAACAAGTGTAGCATAAAACTACACAGAAGTCTTAAAAGAAAAGAAGACTACTTTTAATGCAAGTCAAGTATGCTTTGAGGGCTAGATCAGGTGATAGAGAAAACTGACTCACAAATTCAACAGCCATTTCTTTGAGCAAATTCTTTTGTGCAGGAGATATCAAATGCTTTAAGGGCCAGCTAAAGAAAAGAATAATGTGGCAAATAACCCAATAGATTTGGGGTGTGGGGGAACAGAAACTTCAAGAACGCAATTAATTATAGTGTTTTTCCTTGCAACATAACTTGCCTAAGTCCTGACTTTTCTCCCAAGAACAGAACTCAAGTCTCCTTATCTACAAAACTTCCCTTGACAAATAATCACTTCACCCTGAAATGCTATTATGACTTTTCAAGATATTTACCTGACAATCTGTTATTTTATACTGCCATTAACTTTAAACAATTATTCATTAGCATCTTCAGCAGCGGTGAACAGTTTTACAGATAGCAGGCATACAACAAATGAGGATGAATCCATTTGAGATGATTCTGAAATGTGCAAGGCTTGATCTAGAAAGTTCTGGCAGTCCTATGTAAATTCCAGGACTAAGAGGCTTTAGTTCTCCAACCATAATTCTGGAAAGGCTCAGAACGATTTCTTTTCCCAAAACTCCAGGCTCCGTATTTCATCATTTGCATTCATCGTTGTTTACTGGAATGCTTACAATAATAAAAAGTATTTCTGGATGAAATGAAATAATGATATCTTGGATGTGCTTAAATATACTCCAGTGGAAAAAGACTGAAAATTGTTCAAACTGACTGATGGACACATAGATGGTCATTTTATTATTCTACTAATAGAGTACCTGGTACCAAACCAGTGCCCAGAAACAAGAGAACTGGACAAAATAGATCAACCAACCATATTTAGAAATGAGACAGCAGGCAGCACAGGAGTGATATCATGAGGGAAGGAAAACAAACACGTTTTCTGGGAGAAGTCACCCTCTAACCTCTTAAGGTTTTGTCCACCATGTAGAGTGAGAGAACCCAAGCATAGTATAGCAGCCTTGTTAAGCTGAGGAGAAAACGATTAAAGTTCAGAGAAGCAGAAGCAGCTATTTGTGAAGTACAGCACCAGTGATGTGGGAGTCACACAGAGAAATGCTCTAGAAACCTGCAGGGGTTTCCCCTGAGTCTTACTGAATACTATGCAAATACATAGTGACACTCCACAAGTACAGGCAAAGAATGACTACTAGGGTTTTTGGCTACCCAGTTCATATAGGACTGGGAGACATTTCAGTTCTGACTAGCCAGAATGGAGAGACCTTGTTAAAGACCCAGGACATTCAGTGGACTTCAGAAGGGCTAAGCTAGCTTAACAGTTAAATCTATCCTAAAAAACATACAAAAAGCCTCAAAAGATCAGTAAGATCTCCAAGCAGCTTAACTGCCACCCAAAACAACCTTCAATACTCCTTAAAGGAAAAGGACAAAAATCAGACAATGGATAATGTAATAAATACAATATCTAACATCCAATCTGAAATTACTAGACATGTGATATGACCCAGCAATTCTATTCCTAGGTATTTACTTACTCAAGAGATACAGGACAACTGGAGAGTGAAATGAGATTAGAATCTAAAAAAGCAAAGTTCACATTTTTTTACTTTTTATCTTTATAGATCTCTCATTGTTAGATTTTTTTAAATAAGAAGGTATTCATGAATTAGTAGTGTAAATTTTTAAAACATACTATGGGAATGCACATGCCAGATCAGTTATTTATTGGGTACACGGGAGGATATAGGAGAGTTGGGGGCAGAAGGTTTATAGAGTACAACAGATGTCTGACCTGAGCTTGAAAACCAAGTCAGATAAATTTCTTACATAAAAAAAGACAGCAGGGGAGTCATACTGAATAGAGCAAATAACAAAGCAACAGAGGCATTAAATAGGAATTGTGGGTTCAATGTGTTCAAGATATGGAGAAAGTAGGTTCTAAATGCCAGGCCACAGAGCTTGCACTTTGTTTTGGAAAAAAAAAAAATTGTTATCAACGCAACTGATAAACTTCATTATGTAGGTGAAAGAGACTAGGGGAAGAGAAATGAGTTAGTGAATAAGCTTTTTTAATAGACGAGGAGGACATGAGGGCCCCTAAAAACACCAATGACAGTAAAATAGAGTTAAATGAATTCCAGAGGCACTGGAAAACTGTAATCAATCAATAAAATTTGATGACTGAAAAAATATGCAAAGTGAAGAAACAATCCAGAGGAAGAAACAAAGAATTAAAGGTTTTCTACCTCATACAATGTACAAAAGATGATGGTAACTGCAATAAAGTTTAGCAAAGCAATAGCATGTTTGGCTTGGTAAGTGAGTGAGGTTTAGACATGAATTTGAAATTAAGAAGACATAATAGGCCGGGTGCAGTGGCTCACGCCTGTAATCCCAGCACTTTGGGAGGCCGAGGCAGGCAGATCACTTGAGGTCAGGAGTTCAAGACCATCCTGGCCAACATGGTGAAACCCTGTCTACTAAAAATACAAAAATTAGCTAGGCGTGGTGGTGCATGCCTGTAGTCCCAGCTACTCAGGATTGAGACGTGAGGATCGCTTGAACCCGGAAGGCAGAGGTTGCAGGGAGCCAAGATCATGCCATTGCACTCCAGCCCAGGTGACAGAGCGAGACTCTGTCTCAAAAAAAAAAAAAAAGATAATAATAATCCAGGAGAAAAATGACAAGACCTAAACTTAACTAGTGTCATTGGGAATTATGGGGAGGGAAAAGAAATGACATACAAAGTAGAATATACTGGACTAGATATAGACTGGCTATTGATGTTAGTGGGCAGGAAGAGTGAATGAACTCAAATACATGGTGGTGCCAGTTACTGGAAGAAAAAAAAAAGGGGGGCGGGCGCTCTTGACTTTCCCAGGATTCAGTTACCTAAAAATCAGACTGTATTCTCATTTTTACAGCTAATAAAAAATTCATCATTTCTTACTAACTATAAATTATTATAGGACCTAAAATTTATTCACGGTATATTCTTATGAATTTTCATACCTGCTAAATCTCACCAATCCAGAATGGTCTTCCTCTGGATATATGTTTTGTTACTTCATCATCTTTGAGATCCTTTTATATGTCATCTTCTCAGTGAAGACACTGACCACTATTTTAAGTCATATTCCACTCTGTATTCCCTTACCCTGCTTTATTTTTCTCCATAGAGTGGATCACCTAACTCATAATGTATTTTACTTATCACTCTCTACTAGAAGAACAACAAGCTCTATCAGCAGGGCTTTTTGTTTTGTTATTTTTTTTCCACTGTTAGATCTCTAGTATCTACAACAGTGCCTAGAGCTGGACAAAATACTTTTTAAATGGATAGACAGATGGATGAAAATAATTTTCAGAAGAGTTTTTTGAAAGAGGTAGTACCCTTTCACCAGACTTTTTATAGAACCAAAAAAAAAAAAAAAAACCCACCAAAAACCAAAACTGCTTATCGTTTACATTATCACACATTGAGACAGCCTCCAGTCTGACAAAAACAATGTGCAGCGCTCTCTGAATTGGGCAGTCCTATTATTCTTTGGATTCAGGTGCCATCCTTGGAAGTGTGGCCAATAAGGGAGTTTTCACTACCCAGAACTTATATAATAACACTGTTACCAATCCTATTAATAAGTGCTCATGCAACTATGTGAAGTGATGGATGCATGTAATATGCAAAGTTCAATAGTAAAAGGTCACCCATGTACATTTACAGAATATAAACACACTGAAATCAAACTAGACATGGGATGTTTTCAGAGGCTCAAGCAGAACAAAAAACATCAAGATCACTAACATACTTTGTCAACTTTATAAACTGAATGTAGAACAAGGTTTATTATTAGAAATACGGGGAAAAAGTGGCTAAAGTTCCTCTCTAGAAAACGAACACTCAGAACATATTAGCAAAAAGAAACATATATTGAGGGAAACTTTCATGAGTCTGTAACTAATTCAGATCTCTTGTCATCTCTAAATTTGATATGATTTAGATGCTTCTGTCCCTTACTGTAGGTTTCTTCTGCAAAAACCTGGATTTTAGAAGGGGCAAGTTGTGTTGAAGTTAAAAATTGCTAACCTCAGGTAGCTATGCTCTTCTTCCTTTCCAGCTGGCACTAATTCATTAGCAGTGAGCTGGTAAGAAGTATCACCATCTGATGAAATTATGTTGGGAGGGTGGAGGGGGAAGAGGAGAAGGAGATTTGATTATATTTTGGAGTGATTTTTTTTCTTCAGTGAAAAAGATCAGTATCTTTACTATATAATAATTAAATGTACTGAATTTCAGTACAGAAACTTTTTTTTTTTTTTTTTTTTAAGAAACTCAGCCTCAATAATGCTAGTCTCTAACAAAAAAGAGGGTAATAGTAGCAGTGAAAGGATAGGAAGAAGGGGGAAAAAAATCTCTGCTCTCAACAAAGTATACATGATGACATATTTGTTTAAATTATTTTCATTATGCTGAAATTAAACATGATGTGCAATTTAGAGATCTACTAAACTTCTATTTAAACATAAGCGTATGAACACATTTTAAAGCTAAACACAAATTATTTCTGACTTATCCCTGGAAGTTTCCTTCATTAATTTCACTAAAATTTCCAAGCCATAAAATAAAATGTCCAGACAACCTTCAACTAGTCTGGTCCACTGGTCTGTGTAACTAATATGAAGAGATACTGTAATATACAATGGAATCTAAGATTTCTAAAATGGAAAATTCATTCATCAAAGCATAAATGATCTTTGAGGTATAGAGTCACTTAATAAGACTGCCACCATTGTTGAAGACTGACTCCCAACATCTATAGAAGGATGCTAGAAACAACACTACGTGGAAACTAGGAAAGATCATGAGGCATCTGAACTGTGTTCTCAGATGGAGCATAGTGGAAAAGGATATGCAGTCTGAGGTTAAGATGCTGTCACATAATACAGGGAAGTTAAGATACTCTAGAAAAACTCCTGTGATGAACTCGTAAGATTTACAGAAGAGAAATGAGAGACAATAGTATTTCTATAACTAAGTGAGAAGAGGACGATTAACCACTGGCCTCAGTAATTATACTGCCTCTATTCTTCAGGACTATTAGAAACCACTTCAGATCATTTCTCCTTTTTCCATTCTCTACTCCCAGATAAACCCCAAAGTAGTAGCTGGATGGAGCATAAACAGGGTTGAGACAGTATATTACTGATTAATAGCACAGACTTTAGAGCTGCAACACTTATGTCTGAATCCTGGATGTACAACTTATTAGTGTGTGACTATGGGTGAGTTACTCTGCCTCTCTGTGCAGCAGTTTGTATAACAGTTATACCTAACTACCTCATAGGGTTGCTACAGGGATTAAATAAGTATTAAAAAGTGCTTAGAACGGTGTCCCAAACTACACAAGGGTTTATAATGGCACAGATGACAATGATGATACCACTGTCAAAACTAAACTTTCCTCAAAACCTTCTATAACTACTATTTTTCAGATTTTAAGAATATGAATTCACATAATCCTCTTAACAATGAAAGAAGTTATTTTTATTCCCATTGTACAAATGGGTTCTGCAGAAAAACCAAGAAACTTACTAGACTAAGTAACATAACTAGAACAGTCTAGCACACAAATACACAACAGGCTGACTTTAATCTGCAGAACTATTTTCATATAAGAGATTTTAGGTAGCAGTTACTAGAAGTTAGACTGTCAAAGAAGTAAAATATCAAGTAGAAATATATATATATTTTAAAAATTACTTAAGAGCTTAGAAATGAAGTAAACACTTGGTGAAAAAAATACTGATAATAACAGTTGTCCTTTATTAATTATCCCATGAGCTAGGTGCTTACCTAAGCATTAAATATGAATGATCTCATTTAATCTTATGAGATGATTACTACTGTTATCCTACTCTACAGATAAGGAAAGTTTTTGGTGGTATTAAATAACTTGAAAGAAGTCATATAGCTGAAAAGTGGCACAGCAAACATTTAATTCCAAGTCTATCTGACACCAAAGCCTGTATCTTTAACTATTATTCGAGCTGCTCTAAAGCAATGCACATTTTATTGAGGCCAGCCACTGAAACCTAAAACTTTCAATATAGTAAAAGAATGCCCAAATTAAGAAAGACAGTATGTTTTTTATTTAGTTCTCTGCCTTAACACATAGAGTCAAACACAGCAAAGTTCATGCATTGTCAGGACTACTTAGTCAACTGATGTCTCTTGCAGTTTTAGAATCAGAAAAGAAAGAAACTGTTTCTTAAAACTTTTCTGAAACACAAAAAGTGGGTCTCAAAATACCATTCCAAAACACTATAAACATGTAGTGGTATTAGTGAACTGAAATAAAGAAAATAGAATTTTCACTGTTTCAAGAGAAGTTATTTCTCTAGCATGCCCACAGGAACATAAATTAATGGAGTTAAATTGTTTCTGATTATCGCTTTTTATTTATAGGAACATGTCTAAATTAAGCAATAAAACAAATATAGTAGTTCAAAATGCACAAGTAAATCTAATTTTAGACATTGATTACAACAGTTCTTCAAAAGAATCACAAAATTGTCACTTGAAATGCAAAAAAATTCGTTTTTTTTCAGTTTTACATATAAAACTGAATTTAAAATTTCTAAATACATCATGATGTTCCTATCATTTTGGACTGTATGTGTCAAAAATTTTTGCACTAAATATTTTTATTGAAAAATAAACAAATTAAATTGAATCCCATCATCAAAAAAGTCTGTACTTTAAAGATTTCCAAAACTGAATACCTCAGCACTATATTTGTTACAAAAACAAGTGGCTATAGCATCAAGAAAATCTAACTAGCTGAAAATTTAAGAGTTGAAAAGCAGAAGAATTACTACAGTTCTACCATTCAGGAACAATTACTATAAATATTTGTATTGTACTGCTCTAGATTTTGTCTTTAGATGACTTGTGTTGTTTTGTTTTATACAGTCATGGTCATATTACATATATAATTTTGTGTGACTTGTTTCTTCACTTGGCATTATAATATGGTCAGGTTCTTAAGTTTATAAATTTTTCTGAGACATGACTACATATCACTATAAGAGAAGGATGTACCACAGTTAACTTGTTAACCAGCTCCCTATTATCACACCGTTGTGTATCAGAAGTGTGCAACACAACTTTTATTATACCTCTGCGAGCAACGAGTAATAATTTTTAAAAAAAATTTTAATATATTGAAATGTGTGGGTTGAAAAAATGGTTATATTTAATGTTTATTTTATTTGGGTTACTACTGGGTCTAAATACTTTGTCTTGAGTTTGTTAGTTACAGTATTTCCTTTTATGAGACTACTTTCCCTATTTATCTACTGGAATCTCTGTGTGCCTATTGGCAATTTGTATATCTCTTTTATATAAAAGTAGTAAGACTTGGCCCTATTTACCACAAATATTTTTCCCAAGTTACTTGCTGTTAATGTTTTTCTTTTTTTTCTGTTAATATTCAAAAATTTAAACTTTTCACACAATAAAATCCGTCTTTCTCTTTGATTTCTTATATACCTATTAAACTTTGGATGTCTTCCACCATCTAGAAATGTGATAAATGCTCTTATATTTTTATCTGGCTTTATGGCTTGATTTAAAAAAAAAAAAGATGGAATGCTTTACAATTGTATGTTCTTTTATTTCAAAAGTTAAGGTCTGCTATAAGGAAAAGAATGCAAAATATACATAACTACACAGTGTAAAGGGCAAAAGTCCATGTTTTTCCCAAATTTAAACCAAGAGGTAACAACTGTCTGAGGTTCTTTTTTTTCTATGCATATACAAAAGCACATGCAAAAGTACCTGTAACTTACCAACATTTCAACTCTTCCTCTTATGATCTCTTAGCTCTTCCCTAAATGCTAGACCTGGAATATATTAACAGTAATTCTGAATGCCGAAGAAAATAGTCTTGATATAGTTTATCATCAAGATTCCCAGACTTAAAGAATTCTTTATTCAAGATATGACAGTTCAAAGACCTGGTAATTTTTTAAACACTATTTGGGAAATGCTGGCTTAGCTTTATTCTAATCACTACAGACGACTCAAAACTGTAATGTTTTCTGAATATAAAGTATGCAAATCACATATTAAAAGAATGAAAGGCAACAAACTTACTTGGGATACACTGGTTCATAAAGGTACTTGTCCCCTCTTGTAGATGTAATATGAAAAAACAAGATGTATCCATTTGCCGTCTGAAAGAGAAATTTTATTAACCATGAATTAAAGAGTAAGGCTATAACTGTAACCCTGAATTTTAATTTTATAAATTCTTACTTTGAAAAAAATTTTATTCTCCAATACCCTCCCTTGGAGAATTATAGCCTAATTATGCAAATAAAAGTGACTTTTTAACATAACCCATGTTGAAAAAAAGGGTTTTTACAGATTTCAAAATATTTCAAAATATGTCAGTAAAATCAGTACTTCATAAAGTATTCTAGACATGAATACTCTCAAATAACTGCATTATTCAATAATGAGTAAGTGATTATTTTGCAAAATACATAGTACTTTTTGAACTCTGCACTAATATGGCAAATTATTATTCTAAGTTTATAAAGCAACAATGCCACTTTATGGCTTTATTACACCTTTAAGACAAAACGCTTACTCTACTCAAAGTTTACACGGTATTAACTTCAGAACAGCATATTTACATATTTCAAAAACGATCTTTTGGTCTCTGATTTACTACAAAATATAGCCCAAGATACAGACACAAAACAGAGCAAACCTTTAATTTCCAAAATATGAATATCAGCTAGTTCATTTTTCTAAGTTAACAAAATATTTTTTAAAAACAAATTGTAGGCCGGGCACAGTGGCTCACACCTGTAATCCCAGTACTTTGGGAGGCCGAGGAGGGCGGATCATGAGGTCAGGAGATCGAGACCATTCTGGCTAACATGATGAAACCCTGTCTCTACTAAAAAAAATACAAAAAAATTAGCCGGGCATGGTGGCAGGCGACTGTAGTCTCAGCTACTCAGGAGGCTGAGGCAGGAGAATGGCGTGAACCTGGAAGGCGGAGCTTGCAGTGAGCTGAGATCACGCCACTGCACTCCAGCCTGTGCGACAGAACGAGACTCTGTCTCAAAAAAAAAAAAAAAAGAAATTGTATTAAAAACAGTGCTGTTACATGCTCATGACATACATCTGTGTCATGACATACATTTGTGAAGTTCAAATAACCATTTTACATTTCTGTAAGTATAAAATATTATATTTAGCTGTTTCTAGCCAAACATTTTTAGGCATAACAGAGTGAAGTGGCAGTGTTTTGCCCAAACTACTTTACAGTAATACTGAATTCCTATCATTCTAGAGGAAGGTGGGCATGTACTCAAAGTAGAACCAAAGAAAACCAAAGAAATAATCCAAGGTTTCAAATTTTTTTCTAATTCTGGCTTCCTGGTTTTCAACGGAATGACCAAGAAAATATTTAGTTTCTTCAGCAAAACCAGGTGGTTTGCTTTCTTTTTGACCATTAACTTTACTATTTTATAATGTATTTGAAACTAGAGTTTCAACACTGTAAGATATAAAAGAAAAAGGGTGAAAATTCTTCAGATAAGATCATCTTTCTAATTCTTTATGTGCAATTTTATGTTCTTGCAATATGGAGAGCATGGAAGCGAAAGGAAAATGGCTTCAAATCAAATCATAACAAAGGTTTCACACATAAAAAAACAAGAATAACAACAACAAAACAACAAAAACAGACAAAATCTATGAAACACTTTTCAAAACACTGGCATCAAACAATGAAGGCCAGTCATCCTTGAGAGATGAGAAACAACTGAAGTGAACCCTCCTACTCTTACCCAGCTTACTGCCTTGTGAGAATTTCTGGGTCAGCACACTTAAAAGGGGCACTAAGACAAAGTATGGCAGACTTCCAGAGTTGAGAAGAAGCTGAAGAGTCCAGGAAGAGTAAGACAAACATGAGACGTAATGAAAAATCAACCAATCAAAACAATGCATAACTCAATCAGATGTTAAAATTAGCACAGAAGGACATTAAAACCTTTTGCTATATTTCATAATGTTCCATATGTGAACTATATTCCATATGTTCCAAAGCTGAGGTGATATAGAAAACTCAAACAAAACTCTAGAAACAGAAATACTAAAATATCTGAGATGAAAAAGACATTGGCTGGATGAATGACAGGTTAGACATTGATCAGAAAAGCACGGCAATAAAAATCATCCACAATGAAACACACACACAAAAAAAACCAAAATAAAACAGAAACAGAATCAGTGAATTGAGGGACAACTTCATGTAGCCCAATATCCATATAAACAGAGTCCCCAAATGACAGGGGTAGGAGTCAGAAAAAAAATATTTAATTAAATTCAAATTTCATTTGCTTCACTTAAATTTCTTTAAAAGATAACAGGCTTTAAAACAAGAATAATAGCAGTATATGCTGGGGTTTATAACATGTATAAAAATAAAATGTGTATAATATATGTTTCCTGATCCCAATAGAACTAGAAACAAATAAAAAAAAATTCTGGAAAGCCCACAAATATTTTGAAGCTAAACTCCATACTTCTAAATAACCCATGAATCAAAGAACAAAAAAGGAAATTTTAAAAATACATCATACCAAAATTTGTGGGATGCTGCTAAAGCAATACTAAAGAGGAAATTTACAGCCTTAACATACTTACATTAGAAAAAAAGAAAAATCTCAAATCAATGACAAGCTTCTACCTTAAACTAGAAACAAATTAAACCAGAGCAAACAAAATCCAAAGCAAGTGGTGGAGCGTGGGGAAGCATGCAAATAACAGAGATCAGAGTGGTAATCAATCAAACAGAAAACAGAAAAATAAAATCAATGAATAAAAATCTGGGGTTCTTTTGTTATTGTTTTAGAAGATCACTAAAATTGACACATTTCTGGTCATACTGATCAGGCAAAAAAGAGCCACTAACAGAAATCAAAGATGTGACATCACTACAAATTCTAGAGGTATTAAAAGAATAATGAGGTCACATTATTAATATGACAATAATTTTAACAAGTTGATTGAGATGGGCAAATTCCTTGATAAACACAAACCACCAAAGTTCACTGAAAAGAAATCTGTACCCTGAAAAGCCAATGTCTGTTAAAGAAATTATAATTCCAATTCAAATCCTTTCCACAAAGAAAACTCTAGGCTGAGACAGCATCACTGGTAAATTCTACCAACTCTTTAAGAAATAAATAATATCGGTTGAATACAAACTCTTCCAGAAAACCAAAGAGAAGGAACCACTTCCTATCTCATTTTATGAGGCTAGCATTACCCTCATAACAAAACAGACAAAGACATTATAACTACAGGCCAAGATCCCTCATTAACATATTCTAAACAAAATTATAGCAAATTAAATTCAACATTATAAAAAAATACATCACAACCAAATGGGGTTTATCCAAGAATGCAGGGCTGGTTTAACAAAATTCAATAAATGTAATTTACCTTATTAACAAACTAAAAAAGGAAAACCATGACAGTCTGAATACATCACATTAAAAGCATTAGACAAAATTCAACATCCATTCCTGATTAAAAATTCTCAGTAAATTAGGAAGAAATGGGAAACTTCCATAACTTGATGAAAGAGATTTATGAAATATTTAGAACATCATTCTTAATGGTGAAAGACTGAATGCCTTCATCATATTCAACACTGTCTAGACTCTAGGCAGTAAATTCAGACAAGAAAAAGAAAAGGTATATAAATTGGAGAGAAAAAGTAACTGTTTTTGATATGGTCATTTCCATGGGAATCCCAATGGAATTAACTATAATAAGTTAGTTTAGTAGGACTGCTGGACACAAGACGAATACAGAAAAATCAATTGCATTTTTACATAATAATAAGAACAATTAGAAAATGAAAAAAATCAGTAACATTAAAGTTGTGAAATACTTAGGGATAAATCTGGCAAAAGAGATTAAATACTTGTACACTGATAACTACAAAACATTGCTGAAAGTAAAAATACTTAAACGGAGAAATACATCTTGTTTATATTGCTAAGATAGCAACTCTCCCCAAATAGATCCAAAGATTCAATGTAATCCCAATCAAACTCCCAGCAGACATTTCTGTATAAACTGATGAGATGGGGGGTGGAGCCAATATGGTCGAATAGGAAGAGCTCCAGTCTACAGCTTCCAGCGTGACCGATGCACAAGACCGGTGATTTCTGCATTTCCAACTGAGGTACCGGGTTCAACTCACCGGGGCGTGCCGAACAGTGGGTGCAGGACAGTGGGTAGAGTGCACCACGCATGAGCCGAAGCAGGGTGAGCCATCACCTCACCCAGGAAGCACAAGGGGTCGGGAATTCCCTTTCCTAGTCAAAGAAATGGGTGACAGACAGCACCTGGAAAATCGGGTTACTTCCATCCTAATACTGCGCTTTTGTAAACGGCTTCACAAACGGCACACCAGGAGATTATATCCCGCACCTGGCTCGGAGGGTCCTACGCCCACGGAGCCTCGCTTATTGCTAGCACAGCAGTCTCAGATCAAACTGCAAGGCGGCAGCGAGGCTGGTGGAGGGATGCCCGCCATTGCTGAGGCTTGAGTAGGAAAACATAGCAGCCAGGAAGCCCGAACTGGGTGGAGTCCACCACCGCTCAAGGAGGCCTGCCTGCCTCTCTGTAGGCTCCACCTCTGGGGGCAGGGCACAGACAAACAAAAGGCAGCAGTAACCTCTGCAGACTTAAATGTCTCTGTCTGACGGCTTTGAAGAGAGCAGTGGTTCTCCCAGCATGCAGCTGGAGATCTGAGAACGGGCAGACTGCCTCTTCAAGTGTGTCCCTGACCCCGGAGTAGCCTAACTGGGAGGCATCCCCGAGTAGGGGCGGACTGGCACCTCACATGGCCGGGTACTCCTCTGAGACAAAACTTCCAGAGGAACGATCGGGCAGCAGCATTTGCAGTTCACCAATATCCGCTGTTCTGCAGCCACCGCTGCTGATACCCAGGCAAACAGGGTCTGGAGTGAACCTCTAGCAAACTCCAACAGACCTGCAGCTGAGGGTCCTCACTGTTAGAAGGAAAACTAACAAACAGAAAGGACATCCACACCAAAAACCCACCTGTACGTCACCATCATCAAAGACTAAAGGTAGATAAAACCACAAAGATGGGGAAAACACAGCAGAAAAACTGGAAACTCTAAAAATCAGAGCGCCTCTCTTCCTCCAAAGGAACGCAGCTCCTCACCAGCAACGGAACAAAGCTGGATGGAGAATGACTTTGATGAGTTGAGAGAAGGCGGCTTCAGAAGATCAAACTACTCTGAGCTAAAGGAGGAAGTTCGAACCAATGGCAAAGATGTTAAAAACCTTGAAAAAAAAATTAGACAAATGGCTAACTAGAATAATCAACGCAGAGAAGTCCTTAAGGGAGCTGATGGAGCTGAAAACCATGGCACGAGAACTACGTGACGAATGCACAAGCCTCAGTAGCCGATGCAATCAACTGGAAGAAAGGGTATCAGCGATGGAAGACGAAATGAATGAAATGAAGCGAGAAGAGAAGTTTAGAGAAAAAACAATAAAAAGAAACGAACAAAGCCTCCAAGAAATATGGGACTATGTGAAAAGACCAAATCTACATCTGATTGGTGTACCTGAAAGTGATGGGGAGAATGGAACCAAGTTGGAAAACACTCTGCAGGATATTGTCCAGGAAAACCTCCCCAATCTAGCAAGGTAGGCCAACATTCAGATTCAGGAAATACAGAGAACGCCACAAAGATACTCCTCTAGAAGAGCAACTCCAAGGCACATAATTGTCAGATTCACCAAAGTTGAAATGAAGGAAAAATGTTAAGGGCAGCCAGAGAGAAAGGTCAGGTTACCCACAAAGGGAAGCCCATCAGACTAACAGGGGATCTCTCGGCAGAAACTCTACAAGCCAGAAGAGAGTGGGGGCCAATATTCAATATTCTTAAAGAAAAGAATTTTCAACCCAGAATTTCATATCCAGCCAAACTAAGCTTCATAAATGAAGGAGAAATAAAACCCTTTACAAACAAGCAAATGCTGATTTTGTCACCACCAGGCCTGCCTTACAAGAGCTCCTGAAGGAAGCACTAAACATGGAAAGGAACAACTGGTACCAGCCACTGCAAAAACATGACAAATTATAAAGACCACCAATGCTAGGAAGAAACTGCATCAACTAAAGGGCAAAATAACCAGCTAACATCATAATGACAGGATCAAATTCACACATAACAATATTAACCTTCAATGTAAATGGGCTAAATGCTCCAATTAAAAGACACAGACTGGCAAATTGGATAAAGAGTCAAGACCCATCAGTGTGCTGTATTCAGGAAACCCATCTCACGTGCAGAGACACACATAGGCTCAAAATAAAGGGATGGAGGAAGATCTATCAAGCAAATGGAAAACAAAAAAAGGCAGGGGTTGCAATCCTAGTCTCTGATAAAACAGACTTTAAACCAACAAAGATCAAAAGAGACAAAGAAGGCCATTACATAATGGTAAAGGGAACAATTCAACAAGAAGAGCTAACTATCCTAAATATATACGCACCCAATACAGGAGCACCCAGATTCATAAAGCAAGTCCTGAGTGACCTACAAAGAGACTTAGACTCCCACACAATAATAATGGGAGACTTTAACACCCCACTGTCAACATTAGACAGATCAATGAGACAGAAAGTTAACAAGGATATCCAGGAATTGAACTCAGCTCTGCACCAAGCGGACCTAATAGACATCTACAGAACTCTCCACCCCAAATCAACAGAATATACATTCTTTTCAGCACCACACCACACCTATTCCAAAATTTGACCACACAGTTGGCAGTAAAGCTCTCCTCAGCAAATTTAAAAGAACAGAAATTATAACAGTCTCTCAGACCACAGTGCAATCAAACTAGAACTCAGGATTAAGAAACTCACTCAAAACCACTCAACTACATGGAAACTGAACAACCTGCTCCTGAGTGACTACTGGGTACATAAAGAAATGGGGGCAGAAATAAAGATGTTCTTTGAAACCAACGAGAAAAAAGACACAACATACCAGAATCTCTGGGACACATTCAAAGCAGTGTGTAGAGGGAAATTTATAGCACTAAATGCCCACAAGAGAAAGCAGGAAAGATCCAAAATGGATACCCTAACATTGCAATTAAAAGAACTAGAAAAGCAAGAGCAAACACATTCAAAAGCTAACAGAAGGCAAGAAATAACTAAAATCAGAGCAGAACTGAAGGAAATAGAGACACAAAAAACCCTTCAAAAAATTAATGAATCCAGGAGCTGGTTTTTTGAAAAGATCAACAAAATTGATAGACCGCTAGCAAGACTAATAAAGAAAAAAGAGAAAAGAATCAAATAGACGGAATAAAAAATGGTAAAGGGGATATCACCATCGATCCCACAGAAATACAAACTACCATCAGAGAATACTATAAACACCTCTATGCAAATAAACTAGAAAATCTAGAAGAAGTGGATAAATTCCTCGACACATACACCCTCCCAAGACTAAACCAGGAAGAAGTTGAATCTCTGAATAGACCCATAACAGGCTCTGAAATTGAGGCAATAATCAATAGCTTACCAACCAAAAAAAGTCCAGGACCAGATGGATTCACAGCTGAATTCTACCAGAGGTACAAGGAGGAACTGGTATCATTCCTTCTGAACCTATTCCAATCAACAGAAAAACAGGGAATCCTCCCTAACTCATTTTATGAGGCCTGCATCATCCTGATACCAAAGCCTGGCAGAGACACAACCAAAAAAGAGAATTTTAGACCAATATCCTTGATGAACACTGATGCAAAAATCCTCAATAAAATACTGGCAAACCGAATCCAGCAGCACATCAAAAAGCTTATCCACCATGATCAAGTGGGCTTCATCTCTGGGATGCAAGGCTGGTTCAACATATGCAAATCAATAAATGTAATCCAGCATATAAACAGAACCAAAGACAAAAACCACATGATTATCTCAATAGATGCAAAAAAAGAATTTTTGACAAAATTCAACAACGCTTCATGCTAAAAACTCTCAATAAATTAGGTACTGATGGGACGTATCTCAAAATAATAAGAGCTATTTATGACAAACCCACAGACACAGACAATATCATACTGAATGGGCAAAAACTGGAAGCATTCCCTTGGAAAACCGGCATAAGACAGGGATGCCCTCTCTCACCACTCCTATTCAACATAGTGTTAGAAGTTCTGGCCAGGGCAATCAGGCAGGGGAAGGAAATAAAGGGTATTCAATTAGGAAAAGAGGAAGTCAAATTGTCCCTGTTTGCAGATGATATGATTGTATATCTAGAAAACCCCATGGTCTCAGCCCAAAATCTCCTTAAGCTGATAAGCAACTTCAGCAAAGTCTCAGGATACAAAATCAATGTGCAAAAATCACAAGCATTCTTATACGCCAATAACAGACAAACAGAGAGCCAAATCATGAGTGAACTCGTATTGCTTCAAAGAGAATAAAATACCTAGGAATCCAACTTACAAGGGATGTGAAGGACCTCTTCAAGGAGAACTACAAACCACTGCTCAATGAAATAAAAGAGGATACAAACAAATGGAAGAACATTCCATGCTCATGGGTAGGAAGAATCAGTATTGTGAAAATGGCCATACTGCCCAAGGTCATTTATAGATTCAATGCCATCCCCATCAAGCTACCAATGACTTTCTTCACAGAATTGGAAAAAAATACTTTAAAGTTCATATGGAACCAAAAAAGAGCCCGCATTGCCAAGTCAATCCTAAGCCAAAAGAACAAAGCTGGAGGCATCACGCTACCTGACTTCAAACTATACTACAAGGCTACAGTAACCAAAACAGCATGGTACTGGTACCACAACAGAGACACAGACCAATGGAACAGAACAGAGCCCTGAGAAATAATGCTGTGTATCTACAACTATCTGATCTTTGACAAACCTGACAAAAACAAGAAATGGGGAAAGGATTCTCTATTTAATAAATGGTGCTGGGAAAACTGGCTAGCCATATGTAGAAAGCTGAAACTGGATCCCTTCCTTACACCTTATACAAAAATTAATTCAAGATGGATTAGAGACTTACAGGTTAGACCTAAAACCATAAAAACCCTAGAAGAAAACCTAGGCAATACCATTCAGGACATAGGCATGGGCAAGGACTTCATGTCTAAAACACCAAAAGCAATGGCAACAAAAGCCAAAACTGACAAATGGGATCTCATTAAACTAAAGAGCTTCTGCACAGCAAAAGAAACTACCATCAGAGTGAACAGGCAACCTACAGAATGGGAGAAAATTTTCGCAACCTATTCATCTGACAAAGGGCTAATATCAGGAATCAACAATGAACTCAAACAAGTTTACAAGAAAAAAACAAACAACCCCATCAAAAAGTGGGCAAAGGATATGAACAGACATTTCTCAAAAGAAGACATTTATGCAGCCAAAAAACACATGAAAAAATGCTCATCATCACTGGCCATCAGAGAAATGCAAATCAAAACCACAATGAGATACCATCTCACACCAGTTAGAATGGCGATCATTAAAAAGTCAGGAAACAATGTGCTGGAGAGGATGTGGAGAAATAGGAACACTTTTACACTGTTGGTGGGACTAGTTCAACCATTGTGGAAGTCAGTGTGGCGATTCCTCAGGGATCTAGAACTAGAAATACCATTTGACCCATCCATCCCATTACTGTTTATATACCCAAAGGATTATAAATCATGCTGCTATATGCACACGTATGTTTATTGCGGCACTAGTCACAGTAGCAAAGACTTGGAACCAAGCCAAATGTCCAACAATGACAGACTAGATTAAGAAAATGTGGCACATATACACCATGGAATACTATGCAGCCATAAAAAATGATGAGTTCCTGTCCTTTGTAGGGACATGGATGAAGCTGGAAACCATCATTCTCAGCAAACTATCGCAAGGACGAAAAACCAAACACCGCATGTTCTCACTCATAGGTGGGAATTGAACAATGAGAACACATGGACACAGGAAGGGGAACATCACACACCGGGGACTGTTGTGGGATGGGGGGAAGGGGGAGGGATAGCATTAGGAGATATACCTAATGCTAAATGACAAGTTAATGGGTGCAGCACACCAACATGGCACATGGATACATATGCAACAAACCTGCACATTGTGCACATGTACCCTAAAACTTAAAGTATAATAATAATAAAATTTAAAAAAACGCAAACATGGTGAGAAAAATGTTTGTTCAATGGAAGTTTTTTCAAAACAATGTAGTTTTAATTTACATATAAAGCTATAAGTAAAAATAACCCTTATATCTATGCTCTAATTCTTTTTCTGTGTTTTAATGTTTACAAAAAGAACTGATGAGATGAACATAAAATCAGTATGGAAATACAAAGGCCTACAGTAGCAAAAGCAACTTCGAAAATGAACAAAGCTGGAGATCTAACACTGTGTGATTTCAAAAATTATTATACGTCCAGAGTAATCAAAATGATGTTAAATATATACAAATAGATCATGGAACAGAATAAAGTATATAAAAATAAACCCACACATATGTAGACAACTGATTTTTGACAAAAGTGCAAAAGATATGCTGTGTAGAAGGGATAACCTTTTCAACTAATTGTATTGGAACAGATATCAAGATGCAAAATATGAACTTAACAACAAGAAATCAAGGAACCCATCTAAAAAAATGGGCAAAAGATTTGAATGCACATTTTACCAAATAAGACACACACATAACAAATAAACAAATGAGAAAAATGTTCAACATCATTAGTTATTAGAAAAATCCAAGTTAGAACTATAATGAGATACACTACAGCACTACCAGAATGGCTAAAATTAAAAAGGCATACCCTACCACATGTTGGCCAAGGTAGAGGAAAACAGAAACTCTCATACACTGCCTGGCAGGAATGTAAAATGATATAACTACTTCAGAAAAGTTTCGCACTTCCTTTAAAAGTCAAATATACTTCTATCTTATAATGTAGCTGTTCCACTCATGGATATTTACCCAACAGAAAAGGAAATATGCATCCATAAAAAGACTTGTACATCAATGTTCATGTAGTTTTATTTGTTACAGCCCCAAACTGGGAACAACTCAAACTGTCCATCAACAGACGAATGGATAAACCAACTGTGAGAAATCCGTAAACTAATACTCATAATGAATTACTGATTCCCGACAAAATGGATGAATCTCAAAATATGCTGAGAGAAACTAGAAAAAATAAGTATAAGTATGACTTAATTTATATAAAACTAGAAAACACAAAGTAATTGGCAGTGACAGAAAGCAGATCAGTCGTTGGTTTTGAGAGAGGTGAGGATTCTTAAAACAGAGCAATTTTTTTCTTTATACCCCATTAAAAAAGTGTCAGTGAGATTTCTTTTTAAGATACAAATTTATAAGGAGATGGCTATGGCTCTATTAATGATGCAGAAATAGAGCTTTCAAAATATTACTAACATTTCATTATTAGCCATGTATTCTTGAGCCAGGTTACTTAACCTCTCTGTACCCTAGTTTGCTCAACTGTATGATGGGAATATAAAAGTATCCACCTTGAGAGGATCGTTATGAATAATAAATTAATTTTAATACACATAAAGCACTTACAATAGTGCCTAGAACATAGACACCTCCCAAAATTTACTACTATAATTACACAATTTAATCTTCAAGTACATAGTTAATTCATATTCAATATATTTCATACAAGGATAAAAAACTATAGAATACATTTGAGGAAAAGAATCATTAAATTAGTAAAGTTTCAGAATCCAGTAAAACTTTGGTTACCTAGAAAGTTCGCTTATCCAGGCCAGGTGCAGTGGCTCACACCTGTAATCCCGGCACTTTCGGAGTCTGAGGTGGGCGTATCACTTAAGTCCAGGAGATTGAGACCAGCCTGGACAACACAGCAAGACCTCGTCTTTCATTAGCTTTACAAAAGTGGTTTAGTTATGGGGAAGGGCCATTATCATTTAAACTATAAATTTCTCCTAAAGTTAGCATGGCCCGGGCCCAGGAATGACTAAGGGCATTTGAGAGGTTAAAGGCAAGATGGGGGTTAGATTAGATTTCTTTTACAGTCATAATTTTCTCATTGTTATTTTTGCAAAGGTGGTTTCAAGATCAATAATTTACCACTGAATGAAAATGTGCTGTATGCAAATTATGAATAGCATAATTTTTATATTCAGTATATAATTAAAACTCTTCCTCATCTTTCAAAGGAAGAAGAGTTTAGTGAAAGTTTAAGCAACTGGTACGTTAGTTTTTACATATGATTACTCCATCTTATTTGTAGGCCGTTTTGTATGCACATTTTTCCCCCCTAAAATTCCCACTAGACAGTAAAGAGGGAATAGTCTGATAGCTTTTTATATCAGAAATAATTTCACATTAATTTCTTAAGTGACTACCTTTTATATTACGCTAAATATTAAGACAACAAAGAAGTGAGAAGAAATTATACTTGCCATAACTTGAAGAAATAAAGTACATACAAGAGTAACAAAATAATTTAATGTTTTTGGCTACCAAAAATCTAATTTTTATTTCACTTATTTATTACTTATAGTTGTTACATATGAGTTCTAAATTTCTCTTCAAAGAATCAATGTGTCAGTATGTTCAATTCTTTGCCTTCTACTTTTAAACTTAACTTCCTCATAAAGCAATCTTTTTTGATTACCTGCTCCACCCTGACTCATTCTGATTACCTACTCCAACCTGACTCATTCCGATTTACTGCTCTGCCATAACCATTTTTCCCGTCGAACCACTCACCCAGTCACTCTCTTTAAATTAGCCAATCAGAATTAGTTTAGTTTGTGCGGTCTAACCCTAGCCAACAAGGGAACGACACGGCAGCAGGGGCCACGTGCGTCAGGGATAAGAACCCCTTCCCCTCCCTTGTCCAAGTGTGCGCTCACCATTGCTCCATCTTTAAGGGCGCACTCCTCTATAGAAGTACATTGCCTTGCTGAGAATTAAAAAGAAAATTTTATATTTGAGTGCTGTTTCTTTTGTGGCACCAACACTTTATTTATAACATAGTTGTAAACCAAAAAGTATCTGAGACAGGTCTCAATCAATTTAGAAGTTTATTTTGCCAAGGTTAAGGATATGCCCGGAAGAAAAAAACACAGAATCACAGTGACAGTCTGTGATCTGTGCCTTTCTCCAAAGATGAATTTGAGGGCTTCAATCTTTAAAGGGGAAAAGTGGGCTGGAGGGGACAGAAGGAGGGTATGGTAATCCACAAGTTCCAAGAGAAAAGAGCAGGTAGGGGAATAGTCAATTATGTATTCGTCTGGCATCATTAAACAGGCACTTTACATAAGATATGGTGAACATAAATAGCTACTTGTGGAGTAGCTAACCTAACCTTTTATCTGTAGTTATCAGCTCAGGAACAAAAGGAAAGGCAGTTTCTTGCATGACTGGGTTTTCAGCTTATTTTTTCCCTTTTGGCATGATGAATTGGGGTCCTGAGTTTTTACTATCCTTTCACCACCATCTTATTTCTAGAACTTTGTGGAGATGTTAAGATAAATATAATATTAGTCATAGTAATCTGGCTTATATTAAATATATTGAGTAAATGCTGACCTGTTTCTAGTGATTTAATTCATCCTTACTTGGGTTATTTATAACATGAATTAACATTTTAGCTTATATGAATTTTAAAATTCATACAGGATCATAAATGAATTTTTGTTACATGTTTTTTGTTATGAATGACAAATTTCTCCACGTTCAATGAAGAAAACCCGAAAAACAGAGAAAGTAACAAAAATAAACTGCCAACAGTTTCACCATTCGCAGATAATCATTATTAATTTTTATGTAGTCCTTATGTCTTTTCCAGGGACATTTGCAGAAGCTCTTATATTTTACAGCATATTAGACTTCTGCTGAAGTCTGTCTGTTTTTAAATCCAAACTGATGATACTGTAAATGACTGCTAACGTAACTGGTTGATGAGGACCACGGTTGATAAATCTGTTAGTTTAAGTAGAGGGTTATCTAAAATATATTTTTTCTTTATATAAAGCTATCACACAGTTTTATAATCTGCTTTTATGACATTATTTTATCACAAATGTAAAAACAACATTCTTCTGTAACTTGATTTTAAATGTCTGCACTGGATTCTAACTCAGAAATGAGTAATTTTTTAAATTGATAAATATATACGGGAACTTTTAACATTTTCACACAAAATTGGAATCTTAATTTACATATTACCATGCAATTTGATTTTTTTCTTAGTGTTTTCTGACTGTTCTTCCACATTCATAGATATACTTACTACTATTTTTAGTATTTGTGTGATATTCCGAAGTACGGAAGTTTCTTATTTACTTTGCTATTCTTTTCTTGATGGACCTTTGGCAACTACAGACAATGCTGCAATAAACATTTATATATATATATCTATATATATATCTCCTTATGTTTTGGTGCATATATATTTTGTGGGGTACTTTCCCTTAGGTAGGATTGCCAAGTCAAAGTGCATATATGTACATTCATTTTAATAAGTATTGCCAAATTTATCCAAAAAATTACATTAATTCCCAGTATCACTCTAATTGTTCTTAGAATTCCTGTTTATGCCCACATTAGATTGGTGAAAAATGGTCTTATTTTAATTTCCATTTGTTTCCTTGCTAGTGGTGCTTATCTTTTCATTTTTATTGGCTCTTTATACTTCTCCTTCTGCAAGTTGCCTTATCTGTCCATTTTTCAATAGGATGGTCTTCCAGAGGAAGTTTTTATTAATATTAATATAAATATTAATACAGATAATAATTGTCCCTAAGCATTGCAAATACCTAACATGGATGGTATGGTCATCACATTTCATTTTCTTGTCTAAACTTGTTTATCATCTATCTCTCACTAACCTAGGAATTAGTTACATGTCCACTTGCTTGTTCTGTTCACTGTAGCTCCAATACCAAGGCATTCCCATATTACATGAAATAAATTATCCAAACATACCATTACTTAACCAAGATAAAGGACATCCTGTCTAGGTACAGGATTGTTAGAGATTCTTTTTTCGTGGCTATGAGATGGCGTTCTAATGTTCCCTTAAGTTTCTAGGGTTAGTAGTGAGAAGTCTATTGTTAATGTGATTCTATTTCCCTTTTCTCTGAATGATTTTTCTCATGACTGAAATTCAGTTATTTCTGCACGTTATCTCTAGATATGTATGTTTTGTCATTAAACTTTTTCCACACAGCCCCACCCGCAATCAAATGTATCTAAGTCTCAGCCTTTTCAATCTGACAACCTTAAATGTTTCTAAACTAGGGAAATTTCTTCTATTATTTCCTAAACTAATACTTGTTCTGTCTTGTTTTCTTTCTTTTTTTTTTCTTTCTATTAACACTCATTCGCAAACCTCTTGAATTTGCTCCTGCAGGTCTCTTATCTTTTCAAAAATAATGTTATTTCTATATGCCTTACATCATGACATTGTTTCTATTTGATCTTCTGGAACAAAAGATTCAGCTCTCACAAGGGGTTATTTATCAGCTCATCTGTTGAATTTTTCTCTTAGGAAATTTTTAGCTCTGAAAAGTCCTGATTATGTTCTAATTACATTTTCTGAAAGTTCTTAGTAATTTTTTTCTTAATTTACTACATTCTTCTGTCTCATCCCTGTGGCTCATCAATAGGAGCCACATATTTTACTTGTTTAGTTTGGTCTTACATCATAAAGTTAATGAGCTCCCTTAGTGGTTTTTTTCTTTGCTGTGTTCCATTAGCCACCTATAGAGGTTACGCTTTGATGTGGGTATCTGGCAATGCCTACAGATGCTGGATAAACTGACAGTTTGCAGAGGCAGACAAGCTCACACACTGCTGAGCTGAGGCTTCAGCAGTCTCCTCTCAGGCACTGTCTCCGAGTAGAAGGGCCAGCTTCCTCAGACCATGAGGTGTGGCAGCAACTGAGTTCACCCATGCAACCTCCACTCTAAGCCCGCAGCAGTTAAGAGAGTTTTATGGGAAGCCCTGCTAACGTCCACTTCCAGGAGCAGACACATTCATCCCTTTTCTGAAGCGAAACCACAGGATTCCACTTTTTTAAGCTCACTTAGAGAACTATGAAATCTCAGATCCTGTCTCAGTGCTTTAAGGAGTGGCAAAGCAAACCTTTCCCTCTGCCTGGTCCTTCAGCACCTATTCTTTCCCTAAAGAACTTGATGTCTTGATGATTCTGACTTTAGGCTCATGTTTATACTCCTGAGAGGAGAAGAGGAGTTAGGAATGGGGGCTTAGTCCTTCTATCTTCTCAGAATTTAGAAATTAACTTAAACCATTTCTACTAGTTGTTCAAAGTTTTTGTTTTTAGCCTCTGCCTGCAGAACAGGTTCTTTTTTATTTTCATTTCTTTCATTATGATATAAAATAATACAGGCTGGGTGCAGTGACTCATGCCCGTAATCCCAACATTTTGGGAGGCCGAGGCAGCCAGGTCACCTGAGGTGAGGAGTTAGAGACCAGCCTGGCCGACATGGCAAAACCCTGTTGCTACTAAGAATACAAAAATTAGTCCGGCCTGGTGGCAAGCACCTGTAATCCCAACTACTTGGGAGGGTAAGGCAGGGAGAACTGCTTGAACCTGGGAGGCGGAGGTTGCAGTGAGCCGAGATTGCGCCACACCACTCCACTCCAGTCTGGGTGACAGAGCAAGATGCCGCCTCAAATAATAATAATAATAATAATAATAATAATAATAATAATGCCGCCTCAAATAATAATAAAAATAATAATAATAATAATAAAATTCAGAGATCCATTAATTATTTGGTAATAGTTTAGAAAGGTCACTGATATTTTTGTATCATCTGTTTAGCAAGACATTAGGAGGATGAGAGGAGCCTGAATTCTGCTAAAGTGTAAATGTAAACAATAACCAGCCATTATTCCAGAGGTCACAAGATTTGCAACTTCCCCAATTACTCCTGCAGGTAACATCACTGTTGTAGAACCTAAGATTGGCCTTTTCAGATATCTTTTCAGGTTTTTGCATTTCTGATGGCCGAGGGCTCCACGTGGACCCACCAACTGGTCCTGGTCCTGTGGTCCTACTCAGAAGTGGACTCGACATGAAGACCATTTTCCACACCTCTGATTGCCTCCCTAACCAATCAGCAGCACCCATTCCCTGCCCCAGCAAACTATCCTTGAAAAACCCTAGCCTCCAAATTTTGGGGAAGACTGATTTGAATAATAAAACTATGGCACTTCTGTTCAGCCAGCTCTTCATGAATTAAACTTTCTCTGTTGCAATTCCTCTGTCTTGATAAATCAACTGTATCCAGGCAACAGGCAAAACAAAACTGTTGGGCAGTTACAATAGTTTTAATAGATATATCTGGGCTCATTCCATCTTTATATAATGCTTAGGATTTTATATATAAAAATGAAATGACTCAAAAAATCATAAAAGAAGTATTAAGGCAATTTTATATTACGTGGTTAAGAATTCTACTGCACAGTAGTATACAGTAAGTAGGTCATGGCAGACCAACTCTCCCAACAGCTAGAAAAAGGCAGAAAACATAAAAAATTACATTTTTAAAGGCATCAGGCAACTATGGAATCAATAAGGCCTAGACTGATTAAAATTCATAGTAGGAGGGCTGTTCAGAGGTAAGCTGATTTTTTTTCCCCTAAGAGCATTCACCAATTCTGGGCACAGGCTAAGAAAGCAGCAGACTTACTTTAGGCAGACGCCTGCTGGATCTAAGAAAAATCAGCAAAGCTCTTGGCAGTTACATAGGGTTGAAGAAATAATCAGACTTGAAATGCCTCAACTCCACAGCCAATTTTTCCCATAAGACATTTGCTGAACTTAGAAGCTGCAGAAGGGGCTCAAGGGCTCGAAAGCAAACTTCATAAAGGCAAAGTAAAATTTCCTGCATTTGTGAGATGCACAGGTATCCATACTAATTGGAGACCTGATGTGCCTCACACACATAGCCAGTGACAAAGATTCTGTGCTTAGTCAAACTTTAGTCAGGCTCCTGAACTTTATTCTCTTAGGTCCATCTGTGCATTTCCTTGTAAAATCCAGTTTAGCAAGACCCCCACATTCGATATCTGATTAGGCGGCTCATCCTCCAATCTCCCCTAAGTGATGTCTGATCACCCTGGTCTGTCTTCAGCAAGAATCCTGTTGTTTTAGCCAGAATCCCCATTACCCCTGATGTTTCCTCTTAGTAATTTTCTGTCCATTGACTCCCACACTGCTCCTTGGCTATAAATTCCCACTTGCCCATGCTGAAGAATTGAGCCTAATCTCTCTTTCCCACTGCAAGAACCCACTGCAGTGTTCCCTATATATACTGCGATCATCCCAAAGAAAGTTTTCCTTACTGTGTTTCAACAAGTATTATTCGATAATTTTTTCTTTAACACCAATGTTACCCTCAAGACATCTGCTGAATTTTGATGTCATATAGGCAAGATGACAATCAAATGCCCATCAATCAACAAGTGGATAAAGAAAATGTGGTATATATATACACCATCGAATACTACTCAGTCACAAAAAGGAGCAAAATAATGGCATTTGCAGCAACCTAGATGGAATTGAAGACTATTATTCTAAGTGAAGTAACTCAGGAATGGAAAACCAAACATCCTATGTTCTCACTCATAATTGGGAGCTAAGCTATGAGAACACAAAGACATAAGAATGATACAATGGACTTTGGGGACTCAGGGAAAAGGGTGGGAGGGAGGTGAGGGATAAAAGACTACACATTGGGTACACAGTGTACACCGCCTGGGAGACGGGTGCACCAAAATCTCCCCTCTCTTGGGAGTAGGATAAGGAAATCTTACATGATTGGCTGACAACAGAGAAAACAAAAGAGAAACTTCAGAGACCACCCATCAGAAGAAATACATACTATGCAAAAATAGTTTTGAAAAATCATAAAAGGAACTCTTCAGTAATCAAGGAGCAAAACCCCAGCAATCTCTGAGGGCTAGGAGAATTAGATTTCCAAAGTCACCACAACATAATACTCAGACAGTCCAGTTCTCAATAAAAAATTACAACACATAAAAATAAACAGAAAAGTATGGCCCAGTCATAGAAAATAAAGAATATGGCAGAAACCATCCCTAAGGAAGCCCAGACATTTGAATTATTAATCTGAGACATTAAATCAACACTCTTAAATATGTTCAATGAGCTAAAGGAGACCATGGGCAAAAAACTAAAGAAAATCAAGAAAACAATGTCTAAACAAAATGAGAATATCAATAAAAGGGAAAAATTTTTTTAAAGGAACTGAAAAAATTCTGAAGATAAAAAGTACAGCAACTAAAATGAAAAATTCACTACAGAAATTCAACAGCAAATTTGAGCAGACAGAAGAAAAGATAAATGTACTTGAAAATAAGACATTTGAAATTATGCAATCTAAGGAGCAAAAAGAAGAAAGAATAAAGAAAAATAAACAGAGTCTGGGGGACCTGTGGGGCACCACCAATCACACCAGCATACATAATATAGGAATAGAAGTATGGAGGAAAGAGAAATGGTTGAAAGTGTCAGGAGCCTTAACAAAATCTGTGAATATACAAATCCAAGAAACTCCAAAAAGGATAAACTCAGAGACCCACACTGAGACAGACTAGAATCAAACTGCTGAAACCAAAAGACAGAATTTTGAAAACATTAACAGAGAAGCAGCTTATCAAATATAAGGGTTCCTCAATGACATGGTTTGGCTGTGTCCCCAACCAAATTTCATCTTGAATTGTAGTTCCCATAATCCCCGTGTGTCGTGGGAGGGACCTGGTGGGAGGTAATTGAATCACAAAGGTGGTACCCTCATGGGGTTCTCGTGATAATGAGTTCTTATGAGATCTGATGGTATTTTAATAGGTGGCTTTTTTCCCTTTGCTCAGCACTTCTCTCCTGCCACCATGTGAAGAAGGACATGTTTGTTTTCCCTGCTGCCATGACTGTAATTTTCCTGAGGCCTCCCCAGCCATGTAGAACTGTGAGTCAATTAAACCACTTTCCTTTATAAATTACCCAGTCTTGGGCAGTTCTTTATAGCAGCATGAGAATGAACTAATACAGTAAATTGGTACTGCAGAGTAGGGTGCTGCTATTAAGATACCCAAAAATGTGGAAGCAACTTTGGAGCTGGGTAACTGGCAGAGGTTGGAACAGTAGACACACACACACTTAAAAAGGCACATCTCAGGCCCAGTGTGGCAGCTCATGCCTGTAATCCCAGCACTTGAGAGGCCAAGGCAGGATGATCGCCTGAGCCTAGGAGTTTGAGACCAGCCTGGCCAACGTAGTGAGATCACATCTCTACAAAAATTAAACAAAATCAGCCGGGCGTGGTGGTGCGTGCCTATGGTCCCAGCTACTAGGGAGGCTGAGGCAGAGGATCACTTAAGCCCAGGAAATCAAGACTGCAGTGAGTCATGATCATGCCACTGCATTTCAGCCTGGGAAACAAAACAGGAATCTGTCTCAAAAAAAAAAAAGGTGGGGGTGGAGGGACATTTCAAATCAATAACCTAAATGTGCACATAAAATAACTAAATAACAAAGAGCAAAGTAATCCCGAAGCTAGCAGAAGGAAGGAAATAATAAAAGTTAGAGCAAAATAAAAAGAGAATGGAAAACCAATAAAGATGTTTTTTCCTGATATGGAGTCTTGCTCTATTGCCCAGGCTGGAGTGCTGTGACAAGATCAAAGCTCATGGTAACCTTGAACTCCTGGGCACAGGTGATCCTCCTGACTCACCCTCCTGAGCAGCTAGGACTACAATCATGTGCCAACTCACCTGGCTAAGTTTAATTTATTTTTTGTAGTGATGGCATTTCACTATGTCACCCAGGCTCCCCTGTAACTCCCTGCCTCAAGCAATTCTCCCGCCTCAGCTTCCCAAAGTGCTGGGATTACAGACATGAGCCATCACATCCAGCCAAAAGTTGACTCTTTGAAAAATCAACAAAACTGATAAACCTCTAGGTAAGTTAAGAAAAAAGGGAGATGATTCAAATCACAAAAATCAGAAAGAACATTACTAGTAATTTTGCATAAATAACAGAGATTATGAGAATACAATAAAGAGTTGTACTCCAACAAATTAGACAAGCCGGATGAAACTGACAAAGTTCTAAAAACATACAATCTACCAAAACTGACTTGAGAACTATAAATCAATATATTGTATGAATATAGATGCAAAAGTCCTCAGCAAATACTTCATACATCGTGACAAAGTGGGATTCATTCACTGAATGCAAGGATGATTCAATACAGGAAAATCAATCAATTTAATACACTACATTAACAGGATGAAGAAAAAATCCATGATTCTCAATTGATGCAAAGAGAGCATTTGACAAAATTTAACACCCTTTAACAATAAAAGCATGCCAGAAACCAAGAACAGAAGTAAATAACCTCGACATAATAAAGACCATATATGAAAAACCTAAAGCCAACATTATACTCAATGGTGACAGACTGAAAGCCTTCCCGCTAGAACAAGAACAAGATAAGGATACCCACTTTTACCACTTAATTCAACATAGTATTGAAAGTTCCACCAAGAGCAATTAAACAAGAAAATAAGATAAAGGCATCCAAATCAGGCCACAGAGAAGATGTATAAATAATGCACACAAAAATTATTAGAGCTAATAAAGTTAGCAAAGTTGTAGGATATAAAATCAATACACAAAAATCACATATATCCATATAGCATGCATGAGAAAGGTTTCCTGCAGTGTAGCACAGCCACATTGCCAGATCGTGGCCAGAGTGCTTCTTTACGTGAGACTTCAATCCACTCGTCCTCATGGGGTAGTGGGTCTTCCCAGCTGGGGTCTTGAGCCACCCCCAATTAGACAGAGCTCTAATTTTCCCCCAGGATGGAGTGTACCCAAGAAGGGGGGTAGGCTGCCACACTGGCATTCAGGCTTCTCAATCAGTCCAGCCTGTGGGTCCTGGAGAGCCCATACCGAATGGGGGCTGAAGGAATCCCCAACACAGCACACCTGCTGCAGCCACACTGCTTCTTTAAGTGGGTCCCTGATCCCGTTCCTCCTGACTGGGTGACATCTCCCAACAGAGGTCTCCAGCTACCTCCTCCAGGCACATCTGAGCCAGCAACAGGTCAGTACCCCCCTGTGAAGGAGCTTCCAAGGAAGAAGGAGGCTGCCATCTTTGCTGTTTTGCAGCCCTCCCTGGTGATACCTCCAGGTACAGGAAAAATCGAGGCAACTAGGGTCTGGAGTGGACCCCCACAAATGGCAGCAGTTCTATGGAAGAGTGGCCTGTTAAAAGAAAAACAAACAGAAAACAACAACATCAACAAAAAAGACCCTACAAAAAAACCCCATTCAAAGGTCAGCAACCTCAAAGATCAAAGGTAGATAAGCCCACAAAGATGAGAAATAAATCAATGCAAAAACGCTAAAAACTCAAAAAACCAGAGTGCCTATTCTCCTCCAAATGACCACAACACCTCTCCAGCAAGGGCTCAGAACTGGGCTGAGGCTGAGAAAGCTGAATGACAGAAGTAGGTTTCGGAAGGTGGGTAACAACGAACTTCGCTGAGCTAAAGGAGCAAGTTGTAACCCAATGCAAAGAAGCTAAGAAACATGACAAAACAATAGAGGACGTGCCAAGTTCTTAGAGACCTTCAAAGAGACTTAGACTCCCACACAATAATAGTGGGAGACTTTAACACACCACTGACAATGTGAGAGATGAGGAGCCAGTTGAGAGAGGAACGTAACCGACCTATCAGAGCTGAGAAACACACTACAAGATCAAAAAAGACAAAGGTCATTACATAATGATAAAGGGTTCAATTCAACAAGAAGAGCTAAATGTCCTAAATATATATGCTCCCAATATAGGAACACCCAGATTCACAAAGCAAGTTCTTAGGGACCTGAGAGAGACTTAGACTCCCACGCAATAATAGTGGGAGACTTTAACACACCACTGACAATACCAGGAGGAGTCAGTTTAGACAGGAACATAACCAACCTGTTAGAGCACAGAAACACACTACAAGAACTTCACAATGCAATCACAAGTATTAATAGCAGAATAGACCAAGTGGAGAAAAGAATCTCAGAGCTTGAAGACTATCTTGCTGAAATAAGATAGGCAGACAAGAATAGAGAAAAAAGAATGAAAATGAACAAAACCTCCGAGAAATGTGGGATTATGTAAATAAACTGAACCTACGACTGATTGGGGTACCTGAAAGAGATGGGGAGAATGGAACCAAGTTGGAAAACATATTTCAGGATATGATCCAGGAGAACTTCCCCAACCTAGGAAGACAGGCCAACATTCAAATTCAGGAAATGCAGAGAACCTCAGTAAGATATTCCCTGAGAAGATCAACCCCAAGACACATAATCATCAGATTCTGCAAGGTCGAAATGAAAGAAAAATGTTGAGGGCAGTCAGACAGAAAGACCAGGTCACCTACAAAGGGAAGGACCATCAGACTAACAGTAGACCTCTCAGTGAAAACCCTAAAAGCCAGAAGAGATTGGGGCCAATATTAAACATTCTTTTGTTTTTTTTGTTTGTTTTTTTTTTTTTTTTGACGGAGTCTCGCTCTGTTGCCAGGCTGGAGTGCAGTGGTGCGATCTCAGCTCACTGCAATCTCTGCCTTCCGGGTTTAAGCGATTCTCCTGCCTCAGTCTCCCGAGTAGCTGGGACTACAGGTGCGCGCCACAACACTCAGCTAATTATTTTTGTATTTTTAGTAGAGATGGGGTTTTTCACAATGTTGGCCAGGACGGTCTTGATCTTTTGACCTCGTGATCCGCCCGCCTCAGCCTCCCAAAGTGCTGGGATTACAGGTGTGAGCCACTGTTCCTGGCCGATATTAAACATTCTTAAAGAGCCGGGCACGGTGGCTCACGCCTGTAATCCTAGCACTTTGGGAGGCCGAGGCGGGCGGATCATGAGGTCAGGAGATCGAGACCATCCTGGCTAACACGGTGAAACCCCGTTTCTACTAGAAGTACAAAAAATTAGCCGGGCGTGGTGGCAGGCGCCTGTAGTCCCAGCTACTTGGGAGGCTGAGGCAGGAGAATGGCCTGAACCTGGGAGGCAGAGCTTGCAGTGAGCCGAGATTGCGCCACTGTACTCCAGCCTGGGCTACAGAGCAAGACTCTATTTCAAAAAAACAAAAAACAAAAAACAAAAACCATTCTTAAAGAAAAGAATTTATAACCCAGAATTTCATTTCTGGTGAAATTAAGCTTCATAAGCAAAGGAGAAATAAGACCCTGTTCAGAAAAGCAAATGCTGAGGGAATTCGTAACCATCAGACCTGCTTTGCAAGAGCTTCTGAAGGAAGCACTAAATATGGAAAGGAAAAACCATTACCAGCCACTACAAAAACACACTGAAGTAAACAGATCAGTGACACTATGAAGCAACCACATGAGTCTGCAAAATAACCAACTAGTACCTTGATGACAGGATCAAATCCAAACATAACAATACTAACCTTAAATGTAAATGGGCTAAATGCTCCAATTAAAAGACACAGAATGGCAAGCTAAATAAAGAAGCAAGACCCAGCAGTATGCTGTCTTCAAAAGACCCATATCATGTGCAAAGACACACATCCCAAAATAAAGGGATGGAGGAAAATTTACCAAGCAAATGGAAAACAGAAAGAACCACGGATTACAATCCTAGTTTCTCACAAAACAGACTTTAAATGAAAAAAGATAAAAAAGGCAAAGGGCATTACATAAAGGGTTCAATTTAACAAGAGCCAAATATCCTCAATATATACACACACAGTATAGGAACACCCAGATTCATAAAGCAAGTTCTTAGAGACCTTCAAAAAGACTTAGACTCCCACACAATAATAGTAGCAGACTTAACACACCATTGACAATATTAGGCAGATCACCAAGACAGAAAATTAACAAAGATATTCATGATCTGAACTTAGCTCTAGATCAAGTGGACCTGATATCTACAGAACTCTCCACCTAAAACAACAGAAAATAATTATTCTCATCATCACACGGCACTTACTCTAAAACTGATCACATAAGTGGAAGTAAAACACTCTTCGGCAAATGCAAAAGAACTGAAATGATAACAGTCTCTCAGACCACAACACTCAAAAAAATTCACTCAAAAGAATTAAGAAAGTCACTCAAAACCACACAACTACATGGAAATTGAACAGCCTGCTCCTGAGTGACTTTAGTAAATAATGAAATTAAGGCAGAAATCAAGAAGTCCTTTGAAACTAATGAGAACAAAGAGAAAACGTACCAGAATCTCTGGGATGCAGCTAAAGCAGTGTTAAGAGGGAAATTTATAGCACTACATGCCCACATCAAAAAGCTACAAAGATCTCAAGTTAACAACCAAACACCACAACTACGAGAACTAGAGAAACAAGAACAAACCCAAAAGCTAGCAGAAGACAAGAAATAACCAAGATCAGAGCAGAACTGAAGGAGAGAGAGACATGAAAAACCATTCAAATGATCAATGAATACAAGAGCTGGTTATTTGAAAAAATTAATAAAATAGATAGACCGCTAGCTAGATTAATAGAGAAGAAAAGAGAAGATTTAAATAAACACAATCAGAAATGATAAATGGGATATCATCCTGACCCCACAGAAATACAAACAATCATCGGAGAATACTATAAACACATCAATGCACATTAAACAGAAAATCTAGAAGAAATTGATACATTCCTGGACACATACACCCTCCCTAAGACTGAACCAGGAAGATACTGAATCTCTGAATAGACCAATAATGAGTCCTGAAATTGAGAAGTAATAAAGAGCCTAGCAACCAAAAAAAAAAAAAAAAAAAAAAAAAAAAAAAAAAAAAAAAAAAAAAAAAAAAAAAAAGAAGCCCAGGACAGATTCACAGCTGAATTCTACCAGAGGTACAAAGAAGAGCTGGTACCATTTCTACTGAAACTATTCCAAAACAATTGAAAAAGAAGGGATTCCCCCTTAATTCATTGTATGAGGCCAGCATCATCTTGATACCAAAACCTGGCAGAGACGAAACAAAAAAAAGAAAACTCCAGGCCAATATGCTTGATGAACATCAATGCAAAAATTCTCCACAAAATACTGGCAAATATCCAGCAGCCTCAAAAAGTTTATCCATCATGTCCAAGTAAACTTCATCCCCGGAATGCAAGACTGGCTCAACATACACAATTCAATAAATGTGATTCATCACATAAACAGAACTAAACCCAAAAACCACATGATTATCTCAATAGATGCGGAAAAGGTCTTTGATAAAATTCAACATCCCTTCAGGTTAAAAACTCTCAATAAACCAGATATTGAAGGAACATACTTCAAAATAATAAGAGCCATATATGACAAACCCACAGCCAATATCATAATGAATGGACAAAAGCTGGAAGCATTCCCCTTGAAAAAAGGCACAAGACAAGAATGCCCTCTCTCACCAGTCCTATTCAACATAGTATTGGCAGTTCTGGCCAGAGCAATCAGGCAAGAGAAAGAAATGAACGGTATTCAAATAGGAAGAGAGAAAATTAAACTATCTTTGTTTGCAGATGACATGATCCTATATTAGAAAACCCCATCGCCTCAGGCCAAAAGCTTTGTAAGCTGATAAACAACTTCAGCAAAGTCTAAGTATAGAAAATTAATGCACAAAAATCATTAGCATTCTTATACATCAACAGGCAAGCAGACAGCCAAATTATGAATGAACTCCCATTCACAATTGTCACAAATGAATAAAATACCTAGCAATACAGCTAACAAGGGAGGTGAGGAACCTCTTCAAGGGGAACTACAAACCAACATTCAAACAAATGAGAGATGACACAAACAAATGGAAAAACATTCCATGTTCATGGCTAGGAAGAGTCAATATTGTGAAAATGGTTATACTGCCCAAAGTAATTTATAGATTCAATGCTATTCCCATTAAACTACCACTGACATTCTTCATGGAATTAGAAAAAAACTATTTTAAAATTCATATGGAACCAACAAAGAGTCCAAATAGCCAAGGCAATCAAAGCAAAAGGAACAAGGCCAGAGGCATAATGCTACCTGACTTAAAACTGTAATACAGGGCTACAGTAACCAAAACAGCATGGTACTGCCACAAGAATAAACACATAGACCAATGTAACAGAAGAGAGAACCCAGAAACAAGAACACACACCTACACCATCTGATCTTCACAAACCTGACAAACACAAGCAATGGGGAAAGGATTCCCCATGTAATATATGGTGCTGGGAGTACTGGCTAGCTATATGCAGAAAATTGAAACTGGACCCCTTCCTTACACCCTAAAGAAAAATAAACTCAAGGTTGATTAAAGATTTAATGTAAAACCCAGGAAGAAAATCTAGACAATACCATCTGGGACACAGGCACAGGCAAAGATTTCACAACAAGGATGACAAAAGCAATTGTAACAAAAGCAAAAATTGACAAATGGGATCTAACCAAACTGAAGAGCTTCTGCACAGCAACAGAAACTATCATCGGAGTGAAGAGATAACCTACAGAATGGAAGCAAATTTTTGGAATCTATCAATCTGACAAAGGTCTAACATCCAGCATCTACAATGAACTTAATAACTTACAAGAAAAAAAAAAATCCCATTAAGAAGCGGGCAAAGGATATCAACAGACACTTCTCAAAAGAAGACATAAATGTGTCCAACACATATATTTTAAAAAGCTCAACATCACTGATTATTAGAGAAATTCAAATCAAAACCACAGTGACATACCATCTCACACAAGCCAGAATGGCTATTACTAAAAAGTCAAAAAACAACAGATGCTGGTTAGGTTGTGGAGAAAAAGGAACGCTTTTACACTGTTGGTGGGAGTGGAAATTAGTTCAACCATTATGGAAGACAGTAGGCAATTCCTCAAAGACCTAGACACAGAAATACTATTTGACCCAACAATCTCATTACCGGGTATACCCCCCAAAATATAAATCATTCTATTACAAACATTCATGCATGCATATATTCACTGCAGCACTATTCACAATAGCAAAGACATGGAATCAAGCTGAATGCCCACCGATGATAGACTGAATAAAAGAAATGTGGTACATATACACCATGGAATACTATGCAGCCATAAAAAGGAACAAGATCATGTCCTTTGCAGGGACATGGTTGGAGCTGGAAACCATTATCCTCAGCAAACTAACACAGGAACAGAAAACCAAATACCACGTTTTCGCTTGTAAGTGGGAGCTGAATGATGAGAACATATGGACACATGGGGGAAACAACATACAATGGGGCCTGTTGGAGGACGGAGGGGCAGGGCACAGGATGAGGGAGAGCATCAGGAAGAATAGCTAATGGATGCTGGGCTTAATACCTAGGTGATGGAATAATCTGCACAAGGAAACCACCATAGCACACGTTTACCTATGTAACAAACCCGCACACCCTACACACGTACCCTGAAGTTAAAAAGTTGGAAAAAAAAATCAGATATATGTCTACACACTTACAATGAACAACCGAAAAGGAAACTTAAAAACAATTCCATTTACAATAGCATCAAAAAGAAATTTAAAACTTAAGAATAAATTAAATGAAGCAGGAAAAAGACTTCCATACTGAATACCAGAAAACACTGCTCACAGGAATTAAAGGTCTAAAGAATTGATAAGACATTGCATGTTCATGGGTTGGAAGACTTAAATTAATGCTTCCCAAGGAGAATTACAGATTCAACAGTCTCTACCAAATTCCCAATGGTATCTTTTACAGAAATAGAAAACCAATTCAAAAAGTCATATAGCATCTTAGGGACTGGCTCAGAATAGTCAAAACTATAGATGATACTGAACTTATGATGGTTCAACTTATGACATTATGATGGATGTTTGGGGCTGTTAAATTTTTGACTTATGGTATTTTCAACTTACAAGGGGTTGACAATGGGTTGACATGACTTATATCCTGCAATACAACAATAAAATTGGAGGATTCCACTTCCTGATTTCAAAAGTTACTACAAAGCCACAGTAATTTAAAAACTGTGGTACTGGAATAAGGACAGACATACAGAACAATGAAACAGAATGGAGCATCCAGAAATAACCCCAAATACCAATGGCCAATTGATATTCAACAAGAGTACCAAGACCATTCAATGGGAAAAGAATAGTTCTTTAACATACTGTACTGTAACATTTAACATAAAGTACAACTTTTTTTGGTAATACACATCCACTAACGAGAATTAGATTCTTTTTGTGGAAATAACATTTTTGGTAAATTGGGGTTTAAAGTACTTTTCTCTATCATCAAAATTGAGTGCAAATTTTCATCTATTAATGCTGGTCCTTAATGAGATTTCACATATTTCATATTTGAAAACGTTTTCTAACACAGCAAAAGCTATTTTCCAAAGTTATTTAGTGTCTGTTAAGTGATAGAGGGTGGTCCTTCAAATAAAGGAAAAAAAAAAGTCAGTCTCAGTGAAAAAAAGTTTCCAATAAACCTTTATCACTACCCAAGCCATAACAGCTGTGGAGTAGGGCAATTCAAGATATTCCTGCTTCCATCTCTGAAAAAAACTTACACTAACCATAGGTTTTAAAAGCCTTATATTTTCACAAACTTTGTCAATCTGTTCAACTAAGTCTTTTGCTGCTCCATGTGGATTTTTACTACTATCAATTAATACAACTTCGTAGATTCTACTTCGGGTTGTACTGAATTAGTATTTTCTCAACTCCTTTGAGAAATTTTTTCATCTGGAATTGTTCCGCAGGCCATTCAGAGTAATTCTTAGTCAATTCATACTTCACATGGACCACTGAAATTTACAACTGAGCAGTATTATAACATCTGTCAATTCATCAAAAACCAAGCAAACTTACTTTTACTGCACTTTCATTTTCATATTTTATTTTTGTGAAGGAATTTTGTGGTGAGCTGTTCTGTGCTAAATTTTTTAATTCTTCTAACTTAACCTTCAGTACATTCCGATAAGTGCTTAGTCTAGTGATGTCAGCTTATATTCTTTTGGCATAGCTATAGTGCCATTGAATAATAAATACAATATTTTGCCATCTAATTCAATAATAAAATAAACCACACTCCAGTGTGCTTTAAAAACAAAACGAAGTCTTTTTCTCTTCTTTGGTTCTTTTGACATGAGTATGTACTAGAATAAAAATAATATAAAATGTCACAGAATGGAATATGTGTACACTTGAAATGTTATGAAGTTTTAACTGTGTTACAATCAGCACATTGAACAGAAGAGCAAAGCAATGAGAGCACCACATACACTTGCTGTAAGAACTTCAACTCAATCTGCTATTGTGGCTTGAAAGAAGTTACAGACAATACGTAAATCAGTGAGGATTTTCATGCCCCAGTAAAATTTTAGTTATGGACACTGAAATTGAAGTATCACATAATTTTCAACTGTAGCAAATATTCTTCTTTGACTTGTTTTGATTATTTAAATATGTAAAAACTATCTTCTTACATTATGGTCTGTGTACAAACAGGCACCAGGGCATATTTGGTACATGGTCAGTCATCTGCAAACTCCTGCTATAGGAAGCATAGAACAGTATTTTTGATCATATGGAACATTTCAGATTATTAACCTAGTCAGTGTTATGTAAGTATGGACTAGAAAGGGATCAACGCAAAGAGATAAGTTAGCCATAAGGATACAGTAAGTGGAAGCTGAGTAGCTAAGTTTGTACCTTATCTCTCTAATATACACTACCCAAGTAACCTTGGATAAGACAATTTTTCAGATCCTCAATTTACACATCCATTATGAAGAATAATATCTACTTCAAAGCACTTATCTAAAGATTAAATGGGATGATCCACGTAAACTGATTACAACTGTACTCATCAGATAGGAGGTGCTCAATAATGTTAATTAACCACATACATTACTGCTAATGCACATTAAGTCATAATGACAGCCTTAGACAGTGATAAAACATGAACTGAAAAGGTAAAATTAAACATATCTAGGCACGTTTAATAGAACAGAAGAAAAAAAGGAGAAACAGATCCAAATGGATATGAAAATTTTAGTATGACATATGCAAATAAAGCTTATTATTTTCTGGAATATCTTTTGGAATGGAAGGGAGGACTTTAAATATAAATTCAAGAATATCATGTGAATATGTTTTAAAAAACTAGGTAAGACTTCAAGGACAAAACAGTAAAGTGTGAACAACAAACAGAAAAGGATATAGGTGCTATGTTTAGGGATGGAAGGAAGCAGCAGAGTCAAAACAAGCTATAGTAGGAGTAACACGCACAGAATAATTAGTAAAGCAGTTAGACTTCAAGGGCAAAACAGTAAAGTGAGAACAACAAACAGAAAAGGATACAGGTGCCATGTTTAGGGATACAGGTGCTTTGTTAAGGAAGTAGCAGAGTCAAAAGAGAAGCTATAGTAGGAGTAATCCACACAGAATAATCAGTAGAGCAATTCTTCTCAGAATAAAATAAATGCTTATGAGTGTAAAAGACTGAAAGAAAGTCATCTAAGAGAATCAAATTTAAATGCGATGTAATGATTTCATAAGAAAACACTATTTAGCGGTAAAATCTACTTACTGATACAGCTATCATGGTACTATCTGGCCTCCATTCAGCTTGCTTGTAGGATCCAAACTGAGTAGATGATTTTGCAGGCTCCTTGTAGGTTACAATTAACACACTAGGCTGTGTGATGAAAAAAAAAAAGTTCTATTTTTTATCAATATCTCATAAAAATACACACAAATAAAATTTAAGATAACATATAGAGTATTCAAAGTATTTTTAGAGTAAAATAAAAGACAACATTGATATTAAACTATCGGCTTTCAACATTCCAAGCATATCAACCAAAACAAAGACCTAAACCTAGGCCTGTATTATTAAAGAAACTGAATTAATAATTAATAATCACCCAAAACAGAAAGAACCAGGACTAAATGTGTTCACAGGTGAAGTCTAATGAACATTTAAGGGAGAAATTACACCAATTCTTTACAAAGCCTTCCACAAGATAGAAGCAGGAGTCTTCCTAATTTTGAGTCCAGCATTCCCTTAATACCAAAATCAGAAAAGGATATTACATGAAAAGAAAACTACAGGCCAGGCGTGGTGGCTCATGCCTGTAATCCCAGCACTTTGGGAGGCCATGGTGGGTAGATCACGAGGTCAGGAGATGGAGACCATCCTGGCTAACACAGTGAAATCCTGTTTCTACTAAAAATACAAAACAATTAGCCGGGCGTGGTGGCAGGCGCCTGTAGTCCCAGCTACTTGGGAGGCTGAGGCAGAAGAATGGCGTGAACCTGGGAGGCGGAGCTTGCAGTGAGCCGAGAACATGACACTGCACGCCAGTCTGGGTGACAAAGTGAGACCCTGTCTCAAAAAAAAAAAAAAAACAAAAAAAAAACAAAACTACAAATCAACATCTCTTATGAACATAGATATAAAACCTCTCAACAAAATATTAGCAAATCAAATCCAACAAGGTATTAAAAAAAATTAAACACCATAACCAAATACGATATACCCCAGGTATGCAAGCCTGGTTCAACATTCAAAACTCAATTAATAAAATCCATAACATCAACAGGCTACAGAAAAATCACATGATTATTTCAATAAATGCAGAAAAAGCACTTAACAAATCTAACAACCAAGATAAAAATGCTGAGCAAGGCTGGACGCCATGGCTCATGCCTGTAATCCCAGCACTTTGGGAGGCTGAGGCTGGTGGATCACCTGAGGTCAGGAGTTTGCGACCAGCCTGGCCAATATGGTGAAACCCCATCTCTACTAAAAATATAAAAATTAGCCGGATATGGCGGCAGGCACCTATAATCCCAGCTATTCGGGAGGCTGAGGCAGGAGAATCACTTGATCCTGGGAGGTGGAGGTTGCAGTGAGCTGAGATTGCGAGACTGCACTCAAGCCTGGGCAAAAGAGCGAGAGTCCGTCTCCATAAAACAAAACAAATGAACAAAAAACACTGACCAAACTACAGAACAACACTCATTCATGATTTAAAAAAAAACTCTCAAGAATAGAAAAATTTTTTCAAAGTGATAAAGAACATCTATGAGAAATCTACAGCTCAAAGCTTTCCTGCTAAGATCAGGAACAAGGGAAGGATGTCTCCACTCACAGCAGCTTTTCAACAGAATAGTAGAAGTCCCAGCTAATTCAGTAAGACCACAAAAAGGAATAAAAGGTAAAGAGATTGGGAAGGAATAAATAAAACTGTCTTTATTCATAGATAACATGATCATCTATGTAGAAAATTTGACAGAATTGACCCCAAAATCCTCCTAGAATAAGTAACTATAGCAAGGTTACAGGATCCAAGATTAATATACAAAAGTCAATAAATTTTCTACATACCAGCAATAAAAAAGTGGAATTTGTCATTATAAACACATTTGCAGGCCAGGCACAGTGGCTCATGCCTGTAATCCCTACACTTTGAAAGGCCAAGGTGGGCAGATCACTTAAGGTCAGGAGTTCAAGACCAGCCTGGCCAGCACGGTGAAACCCATCTCTACTAAAAATACAAAAATTAGCCAGGTGTGGTCACATCTCTACCAAAAATACAGAAATTAGTCCCAGCTACTCAGGAGGCTGAGGCAGAAGACATACTTGAACCAGGGAGGTACGGGTTGCAGTGAGCTGAGACTGCGCTACTACACTTCAGCCTAGGCAACAGAAACTCCATCTCAAAAACAAAAACAAGGCTGGGCATGGTGGCTCACACCTGTAATCCCAACACTTTGGGAGGCCAAGACAGACAAATCACCTGAGGTCAGGAGTTCAAGACCAGCCCGCCAACATGGTGAAACCCTGTCTCTACTAAAAAATTACAAAAATTAGCTGGACATGGTGGCAGGCACCTGTAATCCCAGCTACTCGGGAGAATGTGGCAGGAGAATCACTTGAACCTGGGAGGCAGAGGTTGCAGAGTCAAGACCACACCATTGCACTCCAGCCTGGGTAGCAAGAGTGAGACTCTATCTCCAAAAAAAAGAAACCAAACAAACAAAAACAAAAAACACACACTTGCAGCCTTGGCAACATGTTGTCTCTATGAACAAAACAAAACAATACAAAAATTAGCTGGGCATAGTGGCACACACCTGTAGTCCCAGCTACCCAGGAGGCTGAAGTGGGAGGTTGCTTGAGCCTGGTAGGCAGAGGTTGCAATGAGCTGAGATCACGTCACTGCACTCCAGCCTGAGTGGCAGAGTAAGATGCTGTCTCAAAAACATAAAAAATGTAAAAAGCATTTTAAAAAAACTATGTAAAGGAATACGTATATCTATAGAAAAAAGTTACAAAACACTTATGAAAGATACCAAAGAAGAGCTAAATAAATGGAGACAGGCTGGGCGCAGTTGCGCACGCCTATAATCCCAGCACTTTGGGAGGCTGAGGTAGGCAGACCACCAGGTCAAAAGTTTGAGACCAACCTGGCCAACATACTGAAACCCCATCTCTACTAAAAATACAAAAATTAGGCGGGCATAGTGGTGTCCACCTGTGGTCACAGCTACTCAGGAGGCTGAGGCAGGAGAATCACTTGAACCCAGGAGATGGAGGCTGCAGTGAGCCAAGACTGCGCCATTACACTCCAGCCTGGGTGACAGAGGGAAACTCCATCTCAAAAAAAGAAAGAAAAAAATAAATGCAGACATATTCCATGTCAATGAATACAAAGACTCAATACTGTCAATATGTCAGTTCTTCCCAACTTGATATACAGATTTAATACAATCTCAGTCAAATACTCAGCAATTTATTTTCTGGGTATCAACAAACTCACTCTAAAGTTGATATAGAGAGGCAAAAGACCAAGACTAGCAACTTAATACTGGAGAAGACAGTATTGGAAGACCGGCACTACCTGGCTTCAAGACTTACTATAAAGCTAAAGTAGTCAAGAAAAGTGTGGTATTAACAAAATAATAAACAAATCAATCAATGGAACAGAATAGAGAGCCCAGAAATAGACACACACAAATATTTGCCAACTGATCTTTAACAAAGGAGGAAAGGAAGTACAATAGAGAAAAGACAGTCTTTGCAATGAATAGTATTCAAACAACTGGATGTCAACATTCACAAAAATAAATACCTGATGAACACAGATGCAAAAGTCCTCAACAAAATACTAGCAAACCAAATTCAACAATTCACCATGATCAAGTAGGACTGGTCCCAGGAACGCAAGGATGGTTCAACACAGACAAATCAAAAAATGTGATATATCACATTAACAGAATAAAAGGCAAAAACCCCATGATCATTTCAGTAGAGGCAGAAAAAGCATCTGACGAAACTCAACATCTATTCTTGACAAAAACTCGTAACAAATTAAGAATAGAAAGAACGTAACTCAACACAATAAAAGCCATATATGACAAACCCACAGCTAACACTACTGAATAAGGAAAAGTTGAAATCTTTTCCTCTAATCTGCAATAAGACAAGGATACTATCTTTCACCACTTTTATTCAACGCAGTACTGAAAATCCTAGCCAGAGCAATTAGGCAAGAATAAAAAGTATCCAAATTAATTGGAAAGGAGAAGTCAAATTAGCCCTATTTGCAGGTAACACAATCTTACATATAGAAATCCTAAAGACGCCACCAAAAAAGTGGTAGAACAAAATAATTCAGTAAAGTTGTAGAATACAAAATCAATATACAAAAACCAGTAATGTCTCTATACACTAATAGTGAATTAGCTGAAAAAAGAAATCAATAAAACAATCCCATTTATTTTTATGTTTATTTTTATTTTTTTTGAGACGGAGTCTCGCTGTCACCCAGGCTGGAGTGCAGTGGCGCCATCTCGGCTCACTGCAAGCTCCGCCTCCCGGGTTCACACCATTCTCCTGCCTCAGCCTCTCCAAGTAGCTGGGACTACAGGCGCCCGCCACCACGCCTGGCTAATTTTTTGTATTTTTAGCAGAGACGGGGTTTCACCATGGTCTCGATCTCCTGACCTCATGATCCGCCCACCTCGGCCTCCCAAAGTGCTGGGATTACAAGCGTAAGCCACCGCGCCCGGCCCCCATTTATTAATGGCTATAAAAATACCAAAGAATAAAAAATTTAATTAAAGAAGTAAAAGATCCCTACAATGAAAACTATAAAACAGTAATGAAACGAAGAAAACACGAATACATGGAAAGATATCCCATGTTTATAGATTGGAAAAATTAATACTGTTAAATTGTCCATATGACCCAAAGTGATCTACAGAACCAATGCAATCCCTACCAAAATACCAATGATATGCCTCACAGCAGTGGAAAACACAAGCCTAAAATTCATACTGAACCGCAGAGGACCTCAAATAGCCAAAACAATCTTGAGCAAAAATAACAAAGTTAGTGGAATTACACTACCTGACTTCAAAATATACTACAAAGCTATATTAACCAAAACACCATGGTACTGGCAATAAAAGCAAATAAAACAATGGAACAAAATAGCCCAGAAATAAATCCACGCTTTTACAGCCAACTGATTTTCAAAGAACAGGTGCCAAGAGCACACACTGGAGAAAGGATAATCTAATAAATGGTGCTGGGAAACCTGGATAGCCACATGCAAAAGAATGAAATTAGACCCTTATCTTACTATACACAAAACTCATTTCAAAATAGATTAAAGAGGCTGGGTGCGGTGGCTCATGCCTATAATCCCAGCGCTTTAGGAGGCCGAGGTGGGCAGATCACTTGAGATCAGGGGTTCAAGACCAACCTGGCCAACATGGCAAAACCCCATCTCTAATAAAAAAATACAAAAATTAGCTGGGCATGGTGGCATGCACCTGTAATCTCAGCTACTCAGGAGGCTGACGCAGGACAATCACGAACCCAGGAGGTGGAGGTTGAAGTGAGCTTAGATCACACCACTGCACTCAAGAATGAAGGACAGGGTGAGACTCTGTCTCAATAAAAAAAAAAAAAAGATTAAAGACTTAAATGTAAGACCCAAAACTATGAAACTACTGGAAGAAAACATAAAGGAAATGATTCATTATATTGGTCTGAGCAAGGAATTTTTTGGATAAGACCTGAAAAGCACAGGCAACAACAGCAAAAATAGAGGAGGGGCTTCAAGATGGCTGACTAGAGACATCAGCCCTTGCCTCCTTCACAAAAAAAAAACCCCAAACAGGGAGTAGTCACATGTTCAACAGAACATCTAAGACACAACACTGGAATTTAGCAGAGAAGTGACAGGAAACACGTAAAGCAAGGAAGGATAGGGAAGCAAGGTTGTCTGCTTGGCCTTTATCGACCTGGAGAACAGAGTAGATCTCCAGTGTGGGGGAAAGGTAAATGAGAGATACTCAGTGGCCCACATTCCCACCACGGACTCCTGCAACCCTAGTTTACAGAGAGGGGGTCCAGAGACTAGCATAGAGAACTTCTTAGAGACCACATGATGACACTGCTCCAGAGAGAGAGCTCACACTGGGTCCTAAACCACCTGCATGAGACCTAAACAGCTACAGCATGGTGTCATTTTCAGTCCAGCTCTTATCAGGCTGCATCCTGCCCTTGAGCACAAGAGTCCCTGCATTTCCACATTAGTAAAGCCCTACTAACATTCCCTGCATCCACCTGGGGGCCTACAGTGATGCAATGCCACTTGGACCCAGCAGAGTGGCAGAGTCCCTGGTATTAAAGCATATATAGAATCCTACACTGTGGAAAATGGGCAAGTGCAATGCACTGGGGAGGGTATACTGGGGAGGCTATCACAAGGACAAAAAGAGCCAAACCGTACACTTCTGAGAGCCTCAACCCTGCCAGCCTGGGGTTGCTGCCACTGACAGCAACCCCATCTCCACAAACAGCAAGACCGCAGCACACTTAAACATGTCCTGAGGACAGAATCTCCCAGCATGCCAGTGTCAATGTTCCTGCCACTGCTTGGAGCAAAGCACATCATACCTGCCCCACCCCAGCCTCTGGTGTGAGGCTACTGACACCGACACCAACCCTATGCCCTCCAGCAGCAGGGGCCACAGTGGACATGCACATGCCCTGAGGAAAGGCTCTCTCTATCCACTGTTGCTACCTGAGCACTCTACCAGGGGTCCTGAAGGCAGGCCCACCTGGCCTGACACCACACACCCCCAAGGGCCCAAGCATAGAGATTGGAGCATAGATTGCCCCACCCTGTCTGCCACTCACACATACGCACTCCTACAGGGAAGCCTGAGAGTCAGCCCACCCAGCCTGATGCTACCATCACAACTACTGCCATAGCCCATACCACACGCACTGCCCAGGGGGTATCCAAGGATCTACCCACTCACCTGGTCATTCACTGCAACCACCAGCACCTGAGCAAGCCATATGGAGGCCTAAGAATCAACCCAATTAAACCTGCTAACACCATGCCTGTGTACCCTGGGGCCAAAGGACAGGCACACAGCCTGCTGCTGCCACCACTCGTGCCCAAGGACTGGCCTACCTAGCATTCCACTGCCCGGGAGAACTTCACCTCAGCCTCTGCTAACAATTGCACCCTAAACCACTGAGGAAGTCACAGACACCACTAATGCTATATATGGCTAAAAAGGTCATATGAAAAATACACTACTGCACATACCCAGAATCAAAGACAAGGTGCCCTACCCAACCAACACCACGGACAGATCTTCAGGAAAAAGTCTGCCTCTCTGAAAACCAATCTAAAAAACTGGAAGAAGCATCTGTTACACCAGAGGTACAGACATCAACTTGTAAGTATACAAGTAATGTGAAAAAAAACCAAGAAATTATGACATCTCCAAAGGAACACAATAATTCTCCAACAACAGATTCTAATAAAAAAGAAATTTATGAAATGCCAGAAACAGGATTCAAAATAATACTTAAGACACTCAGTGAGATAGAGAACACAAAAATACAAAGAAATTAGAAAAACAATTCAAGATATGAATGAAAAATTCACCAAAGAGATAGATAGATATACAAAAGGAACCAAACAGAAATCCTCGAACTGAAGAATTCACTTCTTCAGTGGAATAAAAAATACATTCGAGTGCTTTAGCAATGGATGATATCAAGCAGAAGAATGAATTTCAGATTTTTGAAATAACTCAGAAAAGAAAACAAGAATAGATAAGAATGAACAAAGCCTACATGACATATGGGACACCATAAAGTGATCTATTTGAATTTTTGGTGTTACAGAAGGCAAAGAGAAGATCAAAGGAGCAGAAAAAGAACTATTTAACAAAATAATAGCTGAAAATTTCCCACATGTAGCAAGAGATTTAACCATACAGAAACAGGAAGCTCACATATCCTTAAAGAGATACAACTCAAAAGGTCTTCATGGCACATTATAATCACACTGCTCAAAGGAGAGAATTCTAAAAACAGCAAAAGAAAAGAACGTAGTCACTTAAAGAAAACCTCCATCGACTAACAGTGAATTTCTCAGCAAAAACCTCACAGGACAGGAGAGAATGAGATGATTTATTTGAGGAGCCGAGAAAAAAACCAAACCAAACCAAAACAAAAGAAACTTGCCTGTCAAGAACACTACACCCAGCAAAGTTATTCTTCATAAAGGAAGGAGAGTCTTTCCCAGATGAGCAAAAACTGAGATAATTCATCACAATTACATCAGCCCTACAAAAAATGCTTAAAGGTGTCCTACACTTGGAAGCAAAAGGACTATGTCTACCATCATGAAAACACAAAAGTATAAAACTCTCTGGTAGAGCAAACACGTAAGTGAGAAGAGAAGGGATTCAAATGTTACCGCTACAGAAAACCACCAACCTGCAATGCTAGTAAGAGAAAGAAAACAGCAAAGAATATACAAAACTACCAGAAAACAACTAAGAAAAGGACAGGAGTATGACCTCACATATCTATCTACATTTAAAAAAAATCATATATATATATATATATATATATACACACACAGTAATATCAATAATCACCTTTTCCACTTAAAAGATACAGACTGGATGAATGGATTTAAAAACATGACCCAACTATATGCTACCTACAAAAACTCATCTTGAAAGACACACAGACTGAAAGTAGAGATGGAAAAAGGAATTTCATGCAAACAGAACAAAAAGTGAGAAGTGGCAATAACTACATCAGATAAAACAGACTTTTAAGTCAAAAGAAGTAAAAAGAGACAAAGAAAATCATTATATAATGATAAAGAGATCAATTCAGCAGGAGGATATAACAATTCTAAATGTATATGCACCAACATCAGAGTACCCAAATATATAAAGATATTATTAGACCCAAAAAGAGAAGTAGACTCCAATACAATAAAAATTAGGGCAAGGCAAGGTGGCTTATGCCTGTAATCTCAGCATTTTGAGAGGCTGAGGTAGGCAGATCACTTGAGGCCAGGAGTTCAAGATCGGCCTGGCCAACATGGTGAAACCGTGTCTCTATTAAAAATACAAAACTTAGGTGGGTGTGGTGGCACACACCTGTAATCCCAGCTACTTAGGTGGCTGACACATGAGAATCGCTTCAACCCAGGAGGTGGAGGTTGCAGTGAGCCTATATCACACCACTGCATTCTAGCCTGGGTGATAGAGTGAGACCTGTCTCTAATAATAATAAAATAAAATAATAGTTGGGAACTTCAACACCCCACTATCAGCATTAGACCATCGAGACAGAAAATTAACAAACACTGGATTTAAACTGCATTTTAGATGAAACGAACCTAACAGACATTTACAGAAAAATTTTATCTAACAGCTACGGAAACACATTCTTGTCAGCACATGAAACATTCTCCAGTGCAGACCATATGATAGGCCACAAAACAAGTCTCAAAAAATTTTAAAACTCTGGGAGGCTGAAGTGGGAGGATCATTTGAGCCAGGGAGGTAAAGGCTGCAATGAGCTATGACTGTGCCACTTCACTCCAGCCTGGCAATAGAGATACACCCTATCTTAAAAAAGAAAAAAAAAATTAAACTCAAAACTATATCAAGTGTCTTCTTAGATCACAGTAGAATCCTCAAACTAGAAATTAATACCAAGAGGAACTTAGAAAACTTTCTAAATAAATGGGAATTACATAGAATACTTCTGAATGTCCATTGGGCCAATGAATAAATTAAGAAGGAAATTTTAAAAAATTATTGAAACAAATGAAAATGGAAACACAACATGCCAAAACCTATGAGACACAGCCAAAGCAGGGTTAAGAGAGATGTTTATAGCAATAAACATCTGCATCAAAAAAGTGGGAACATTTCAAATAAACAATCTAACAATGGACCTCAAGGAACTAGAAAAGAAAGAACAAACCAAATCCAAAATTAGCAGAAAGGAGGAAATAATAAAGATCAGAGGGTCAGGCTGGAGCAGCAGGGCAGCCCCCGGGACGTGGCCTCCTTTACTATTAAAATATATATATGTTTCTGCTGTATAAAAAAAAGTATGCATAGACATACATATACATTTATACATACCAGAACAAAATGAAGGACACTAAGAAAATACAAAAGATCAACAAAATGAAAAGTTGGTGTCTTGAAAAGATTTTAAAAATTGATAAACTGCTAAACAAGAAAAAAAAGAAGATCCAAAGAACAAAATTGGAAATGAAAAAGACACTGCAACTGATACCACAGAAATACAAAAGATCACAGACTATTATAAACTACTCACTAAAAAACTAGAAAACCTACAGAAAAAGGGCAAATTCCTGAACATATAACAACCTACCAAGATTAAATCATGAAGACAGAAAACCCAAACAGACCAAAAACAAGTAATGAAATTGAATCAGTAATAAAAAGTCTCCCAAAAAAGAGAAGCCCAGGACCAGATGACTTTACTGCCAAATTCTACCAAACTGACAACACAAATTCTCCTTACACTTTTCCCTAAAATTGAAGAGGAGGGAATTCTCCCCACCTCATTCTACAATACCTGCACTATTCTTATACCAAAGCCAGACAAGAATGCAACATAAAAAGAAAGCCACAGGCCAATATCCCTGATGCAGGTAAATGCAAAAATCCTTAACAAAATACTAGAAAACCAAATCCAACCACATATCAAAAAGGTAATATACTATGATAAGATTTATCCCAGGGATGCAAGGATGGTTTGATATGGTTTGGTTCTGTGTCCCCCACCTAAATCTTGTATCGAATTGTAATCCACACATGTAGACGGAAGAATCTATAATCCCCATGTGTTGAGGGAGGGAGGTGATTGGATCATAGGGATGGTTCCCCCCAACGTTGTTCTCGTGATAGTGAGTTCTCATGCGATCTGATGGTTTTGTAAGTCGCAGTTTCCCCTGCTCCCTCTCTCTGCTGCTGCCATGTGAAGAAGGTCCTTGCTTCCCCTTTTTAAATTATTGCCTTCCACCATAATTTTAAGTTTCCTGAGGGCTCCCCATCCATGCAGAACTGTGAATCAATTAAACCCCTTTCCTTCATAAATTAGCCAGTCTCGAATATTCTTTATAGCAGGTAAAAATGCACTAATACATGGTTCAACATATACAAATCAATAAAAGACACATCACATCAACAGAGTCAAGCACAAAAAACATATGATCAATAAATACGGAAAAAGCATTTAATAAAATTCAACAACATTTCATGAAAAAAACTCAACAAATCAGGTATAGAAGGAACATACCTCAATGTGATACAGGCCATATATGACAAATCCACAGCTAACATCACACTGAATGTGAAAAAGCTGAAAGCCTTTCCACTAAGAACTGAAAAAGACAAGGATGCCACTTTGACCAGTCCTATTCAACACAGTATTGGAAGTCCTAGCCAGAGCAATCAGGTAAGAAAAGGAAATAAAAGGCATCCTAGCTGGAAAAATTCAGTCAAATTGTCCCTCTTTGCAGATGACATGATCTTATATTTAGCAAAAGCTAACAACTCCACCAAAAAACTCATAGATCTACCGGGCATGGTGGCTCATGCCTGTAATCCCAGCACTTTGGGAGGCTAAGCAGATGTATCACAAGGTCAGGAGTTTGAGACCAGCCTGGCCAATGTGGTGAAACCCTGTCTCTACTAAAAATACAAAAATTAGCTGGGCATGGTGCCAGGTGGCTGTAGTCCCAGCTACTTAGAAGGCTGAGGCAGGAGAACCACTTGAACCCAGGAGGCACAGGTTGCAGTGAGCTGAGATCACGCCACTGCACTCCAGCCTGGGCAACAGAGTAAGACTCTATCTTAAAAAAAAAAAAAAATCTCTTAGATCTTATAAGCAAACTCAGTAAAGCTGAAGGACACAAAATCAACATACAAAAATGTGTACCATTTCTATACATCAGTAATGAACTAGCTGAAAAAGAAATCAAGACGGCAATCCTATTTATAGTAGCTACAAAAAATAAACTAGAATAAATTTAACCAAGAAGGTAGAAGACCTCTATAAGGAAAACTACAGAACAGTGATAAAAAAACTGAAGAGGAAACAAATGGACAGTCCATACTCATGGATCTGAGGAATTACATACAATGATCAAGCTAGTCAAAGTGATGTACAGATTCAATGCAATACCTATCAAAATATCAACTTCATTTTTCAAAGAAATAGAAAAAACAATTCTAATATTCTCATGGAACCAAGAGAGCCCGAAAGCCAAAGCAATCCTGATCAAAAAGAATAAAGCTGGAGGCATCACACCACCTGACTTCAAAACATATCAAGGCTATATTATATGAGCCAAACAATATGGTATTGATATAAAAACAGACACATAGACCAATATTCTCAACAAAATAGACAACTCAGAAATTACAGCCAATGGATTTTCAACCAAGTCACGAAGAACATACATTAGGGAACGAACACCTTCTTCAACAAATGATGCTGGAAAAACTCAACATCCATTTGCAAAAGGATGAAACTAGATGACTGCCTCTCCCCATATACAAAAATCAACTGAAAACAGATTTAAGACCTGAACGAAAGAACCAAAAGTATAAAACTGTTAGAAGAAAACAGAGGGGAAACATTCCAGATACTAAAAAAACAAAAATAACAAATGGGACTATATTAAACTAAAAAATTTCTGCATAGCAAAGGAAACAACCCAAAAGAGTAAAGAAATAACCTTCCTTTTGAATGGTAGACAATATTTGCAAACTATTAATCTGACAAGAAGTTAAAAACCAGAATATACAAGGAACTCAAACAACTCAACAGTTAAAACAAAACATTCCCATTAAAAAGTGGGCAAAAGACATAAACATTTTTTCAAAGGACATATGGATGGCCAACAGGTACATCAAAAGAGGCTCAACATCACTAATCATCAGGAAAATGAAAATCAAAACCACAAGTTATCATCTTAACCCAGTTAGAATAGCAATTATTAAAAAGACAACAGATGCTGATGAGAATGCAGAGAAAAGGGAACTCAGTGTGGTGGAAATATAAATTAGTACAGCCATTACCAAAAACAGTACGAAGATTTCTCAAAAAGTAAAAATAGAACTACCATATGATCCAGCAATCCCACTGTTGGGTATTTATCCAAAAGAAACAAAATAAATACATCAAAGGGATATTTGCACCCCCAAGTTCATAGCCACACTGTTAACATTAGCAAAGATATGGAATCAACCTAAGTGTCCAACAACAGATAATCATTTCAATTGAGTCAGAAAAAACATCTGACAAAACTCAATATCCTTTCATGCTAAAAATACTCAAAAAACTATGAATAGAAGCAAACTATCTCAAGATAAGGCCATATATAAAAAACCTGTACCTGACTAGGCGTGATAGCTCACAACGGTAATCCCAGCACTTTGGGAGGCTGAGACAGGTGGATCACCTGAGGTCAGGAGTTAGAGACCAGTCTGAACAACATGGCAAAAACTGTTTCTATTAAAAATACAAAAAATTAGTCAGGCATGGTGGCAGGCGCCTGTAATCCCAGCTACTTGGGAGGCTGAGGCAGAAGAATTGCCTGAACCTGGAAGGTGGCAGTTGCAGTAAGCCGAGATCACACCATTGCACTCCGGCCTGGGCAACAGTGCAGGAAAAAACCAACAACAACCCCACCACCACCACCACCACCACCATCACCACACACACACAGACACACACACACAAACAAAAAACAAAAAACAGACAAACAAAAAAACAAAAAAACAAAACAACAACTTGTAACCAGTATCAAACTCAATGGTGAAAAGATGGACAGCTTTTCCTCTAAGGTCAGAATTAAGACAAAGATGCCCATTCTTACCACTTCCATTCAACGTAATACCTAAAGCCCCAGCCAGAGCAATCAGCAAGGAAATGAAATAAAAGAAATCTAACTTGGAAATGAGTAAGTAAAATTATATGTTTGAAGATGTCATGATCTTATATGTAAAGACTCTAAAGATTCCTCAACAACAACAAAAAACCTGTTTGAATGAATTCAGGAAAACTGCAGAATACAAAATCAACACAGAAAAATCAGCAAACCATAACATCAAAAAGAATAAAGTACTTGGGACTAAACCTAACCAAGCAGGCAAAAGACTTCTATAGTGAAAACTGCAAAATATCACTGAAAGAAATTAGACACAAATAAATGAAAAGATATCCTCTGTTCCTGGATTAGAAAATTTAGTAGTTAAGATGTCAATACTACCCAAAGCAATCTACACAGTCAATGTAAGTCCTTTCAAAATCCTAACAGCATTTTTAGCAGAAACAGAAAAATCCATCCTAAAATTCATATGGATTCCCAAGAGACCTCGAATAGACAAAACAAACTTGAAAATAACAAAGTTGGACGTCTCACATTTCCTGACATCAAAACTTACTAGAAGGCTACAGCAATCAAAATACTGTCGTACTGGCACAAGGATACACGTATAGACCAACAGAATAAAACAGAGTCCAGAAATACACTTTTGCATAAATAGTCAAATTACTTTCCACAAGGCTACCCAGACCATTCAAAGGGGAAAAGGAAAGAAAGTCTTTTCAACAAACGGCGTTAGGAAAACTGGATATCCACGTGTAAAAAAATAAAGCTGGCCCCTTATCTTATACCATATACAAAAATTGTCTCAAAATGATCAAAACTCTAAACAGAAGACCTCACTCTATAAAACTCTTAGAAGAAAGCACAAGCCAAAAACTTCATGACTTTGGAATTGACAACAGTTTCTTGGATATGATACTGAAAGCACAGGTGACAAAAAAAAAATAGGTAAGACAGACTTTATCAAAATTGAAAATGCTGTGCATCAATGGCTACTACCAAGGGAGTAAAAATGTAACCCTTTAAGTAGAAGAAAATACAGTCATGTGTCACTTTAACAAGAGTGGATAAGTTCCAAGAAATGCATCACTAGGCAATTTTGTCAACATGTGAACATCACAGTGTGTCCTTAACACAAACCTAGATGTTATGGCCTACTACACACCTTGGCTATATGGTATACTCTATTGCTCCTAGGATACAAGCCTGTATAGCATATTACTGTACTGAATACATAAGCAATTGTGCCACAATGGTAAATATTTCTATATCTAAATACATCTAAACATAGAAAAAGTAATGCATTACACTATATAAAATTTCTATTGTCGCTAGGCAAGAAGAATTTTTCAGCTCCATTAGAATTTTATAGGGCCACCATCATATAATGCAGTCTGTTGACAGAAACATCTCAAAATGCCATTACGTGGAGCATAACTATATTAGAAGCCACATATCTGATAAAGGATTATACCCAGAATACATGAAGCATTACAACTCAACAAAAAATAACCCAAGAAAAACAATGGGCAAAGAACTTCAACGGACGCTTTCAAAGAAGGCATACACATGACTTACAAGTACATAAAAGATGCTCGACATTAATAATCATTAGGGAAATACAAACCAAAACCACAAGATACCACGTTGGACCCAATGGAATGGCAAATCATCAAAACAACAGAAAACAAGTACTAGTAAGGATGTGAAGAAATTGGAACCACTGTATTGCTGGTAAGAATGTAAAATGATGTAGCACTGTGGAAACACAGTATATGGCAATTTCTTAAAATAAAAAAAAAAAAAAGCAAAATTTCTCAAAAAAAAAAAAAAAAAACCTATAGAATAACCAAATGAAACAGCAGGTCCACTTCTGGGTATGTACCCAAAACAAGTAAAGCAGGGATCTGGATATTTGTCTACCCATGTTCACAGCAGCATTATTCACAATATCCAAGAGGTAAAAGAAGCCCATGTGTCCATCAACAGATAAATGAATAAAACGAAATGCAGTATGTACATATACAATGGAGTATCATTCAGCCTTAAGAAGGAAGGAAATTTTGGTACACGCTACAGCATGGATAAAACTTAAGACATGCTGAGTGCAATAAGTCAATCACAAAAAGACAAATAGTGTGTGGCTCCACTTGTCTGAGGTACCTACACTAATCAAATTCATAAAGACAGAAAATACAATAGTAGTTTCCAGGGACTGATGGGACAAGAAAACCAGGAATTACTGTTTACAGGGTATGAAGTTTCAGTTTGGGAAAATGAAAATGAAAGTTCTGAATACTGATGGTGGTAATGGTTACACGACAATGTGAATGTACTTAACACTGCAGAACTCTGCAAAGTATACATCTGCTAAATAATTTCTATCAAGACATATAACGAACTCTTACAACTCAATAATAAGAGAAATATTCCACTTAAACAAAAATGGTCTGGGCATCGTGGCTCATACTTGTAATCCCAACACTTTGGGAGGACAGCCTGACAATGGGAGTTTAAGACCAGCCTCGGCAACTTACGGAGACCCTGTCTCTACAAAATTTTCAAATAAGTGAGGCATGTTGTTGTGCATCTGTAGTCCCAGCTACTAGGGAGGCTGGGGTGGAAAGATCACTTGAGCCCAAGAGTTCGAGGCCACAGTGACCCAAGAACAGATCACTGTTTTTTTTTTTAAATGGACAAAGGATTTGAATAGATAATTAACTACATAGGTATAGCGAAATGGCTAATAAGATATATAAATGGGATAAGATATATAAACAGCTAATAAGCACATGAAACCATGCCAAACATTTTTTAGTCATTAGAAAAACACCAAATTAAAGTCACAAATAAGACACCACTACAAACCTTCTAGAATGGGTGTGGAGAAACAGAAACTTCCATACATTATTGGTGGGGTTGTAAAATGCTACAGTCACTTTGGAACAAAGTTTTGCACTTTACCAAAAAGTTAAACTTGCCATATGACTTAGTAGTTGCACTCCTAGGTATCTCTCTGGAAGAATAACATTTGTCCACACAAAGACATGTATACAAATGTTTACAGCAGTATTACTCACAATGATTCAAAATGAGAGTATTATTAACAATGACTCAAATACCTGTCAACTGGTGAAGGGAGATAGAAATGCGGCACATCCAAATAATGGAAAAATATTCAGCAACAAAAAGGAATACTACCACACGGACATAGAGTGTGGAATAATAGATATCAGACTCAGAAGGATGAGAAGGGGATAAAGGATAAGAAGTTACTTATGTGTACAATGCACATTTTTAGCTGATGATTACACTAAAAGCCCAGACTTTACCACTGTGCAATATGTCCATGTAAAAAAACTGCACTTGTACCCCTTAGTTTACACACATTTTGCAAAAAGAAATATTATGACCTGGATGCACCTCAAAAACACTATGCTAAATAAAAACCAAACACAAATGACCATATACCATATGATTCCATTGATATGAAAATTCCAGGAAAACTAAATCCAAATGGACAAAAAGTAGGCCAAGGTTTTCTGAGGCTGGAATGGGAGAAGAGGCTGATGACAAATGGGCATAGTACTTTTTAGGGCTGATAATAAATGTTCTAAAACTAGATTGTGATTACGGATGCACAACACTATAAATTTACTAAAAATCAATGTACACTTAGATGTATTTTTATGCACCTCAAAGCTCTTAAAAATTTAAACCATAGCAAATTCTACAGTATTATCTACAATAATATCCAAATTTTCATAGGTAAATTTAGGTATGATTTATGGTTGAATAAGGTAAACCACTTGGGGGACAGTAGATTTGTGACAGCAACTCAAAGGAAAGCCATTGTAACTTAAAGGTAAGAAACCTCTCTGATTCCAACCAATTGATGCCTGCTCATGAGTAAGAAATTTGAATGAAGAAACTGTCTCATTTTGTGGCAGGTGTAAACTCCAAAATATTTTTAAATTGTAAATTTATTTTATTTTTTCTGATTAAATAAATTGCCTAACAAACTAATACAGGTGGAACACTTTAATGCAGGTCCTGTATCACCATTTTAGATGGCCTACAAATACTGAAGTAAATAATCATATAGGAAAAAAATCTTTTTTCAACTCCTCTTCAATCTTTTTTATTTACATAAGGAGAATATCTGAATGAGGTGCTAGTTTATTTTTAAGCACCTTGCATAAAAAGGGCTAATTGCCCTTTTTAACAAAGGAGCAATTACGAGTTTGGCAGGAAACCATATTTTTCATAACTTTTTTTTTTTGAGAAAGGGTTTCACCCTGTCATCCAGGCTGGGTTGCCATAGTGCAATCATGGCTCACTGCAGCCTCAACCTCCTAGGCTCAAACTACTCTGCAGTTCATCAAAATTTAAATAGTATACAGTCATTCATATAGAATCAGTCAAACTCCTGGTTCCCAGTATGTGTTTATATTGACATTATCTATGAAAAAAAGAAAGCCATAGAAGAAAAAGCAGTATCAAATTTAAAAGGAGATTTTAGTCATCTTCATGTGTTTATGAATCAAGACATTCCAGGCTCAAACAATTCTCCTACCTGAGCCACCAGATTAGCTGAGACCACAGGCATGCACCACCATGGCCAGCTGATTTTTTTATTTTTATTTTTTATAGAGATGGAGGTCTCGCTATACTGTCCAGACTGATCTTGAACTCCTGGCTCAAGTGATCCTCCCACCTAGGGCCCCAAAAGTGCTGAGGTTACAAGTGTGAGCCACTGTGCCCAGCCTTATAAAATTGTTTTTATTGTATTCCTTCATAATACCTTCTATTCATATAAATGGTACTAGATTTCCATTTATGGTAAAAGTATAAATTCATTTATTTTGAAAGGGACTTTCAAGTTCAAAAGTTACAATGAATAGGTAGTATGAGAACAGGGCAAAAGTCATGAATGAGAAATAAAAAGAACTTAAATTTGAGAAACTTTGCTTACTATGATGTAAAACATCTAGTCCACATTAAACTCCAAATAAATATTTAACTATAATATGGATTATGTTAATGATTCATAAACACCTGAAGATGACTGTCCGGCAGTTGCCAGGCAGAACCCACTATGGCCCTGTGGTAGTGGTGGCCAAAGAGGCAGATTCTCCTCTGCCTGTGGACAGGGGAAAAAGTGGGAAGAATTTTGTGTTATGGTTTGACTGCCAGCTTAGCCACGACAGAACAGAATATCAAGAAAAATTGCTAAGAATTTTGACTCCAATCCCTGGCTTCCAGACAGCATTTCTGGACTGGCCTGGGGTTTGGGGAATGAGCCACTCTGAAGGGAAGGACACAAACCTGGTTGGCTTCACCACCTGCTGATGGTAGAGCCTTAGGGCCTTGAGTGAACATAGGTGGTAGCCAGGTGGTGGTGACAGCAGGCCTTGGATGAGACCCAGTGCTCTGCTGGCTTCAGGTCTAACCCAGCTTAGTTTCAACGGTGGTGGTAACAGGGGTGCTTGCATCAACGCATCAACACATCCCTAGTTCCAGGAGACTCAGCACAGAGAGAGACTCCATTTGTTTGGAAGAAAGTAACAGAAAAGAACAAGAGTCTCTACCTGGTAATCCAAATAATTCTTCCAGATTTTATCCAAGACCATCAAGGCAGTACCTCTGAGTCTGCAAAAACCACAGCATTATTGGGATTGGGGCCCAAGTCCCTTCGAATAACTGGAAAGACTTCTCAAAAAGGACAGGTACAAACAAGCCCAGACTGCGAAGACTACAATAAATACCTACCTCTTTGATGCCTAGACACCAATGAACATCTACAAGCATCAAATCAAGATCATCCAGGAAAACATGACCCCACCAAGCAAACTAAGTAAGGCAGGGACTAATCCTGGAAAAAGATAGATAGATATGTGACCTTTCAGGCAGGAATTCAAAATAGCTATGTTGAGGAAAGTCAAAGAAATTGAAGATAACACAGAGAAGGACCTCAGAATTCTATCACATTTTAAACAAAGAAATTTAAATTTTTAAAAATCAAGCAGCAATTCTGAAGTTGAAAAATGCAATCAACAAACTGAAGAATGCATCAGAGTCTCTTAAAAGCAGAATTGATCAAGCAGAAGAATTAGTGGGCTTGAAGACAGGCTACTCGAAAATACAGTCAGAGGAGACCACAAAAGAAAAAAGAATAAAAAACAGTGAAGCACACCTAAAAAACAGCATCAAAAGGGCAAATCTAAGAGGTATTGGCCTTCAAGAGGAAGTAGAGAAAGAGACCGGAGTAGAAAGTTCATTCAAAGGGATAAGAGAGAACTTCCCAAACCTAGAGAGAGATATAGCATTCAAGTATGAGAAGGTTACAGAACGCCAAGCAGATTTAACCTAAAGAAGACTACCTTATGGCGGCCGGGCGCGGTGGCTCATGACTGTAATCCCAGCACTTTGGGAGGCCAAGGTGGGCAGATCATGAGGTCAGGAGATCAAGACCATCCTGGCTAACACAGTGAAACCCCATCTCTACTAAAAATACAAAAAATTAGCCAGGTGTGGTGGCGGGCACCTGTAGTCCCAGCTACTCAGGAGGCTAAGGCAGGAGAATGGCGTGAACCCAGGAGGCAGAGCTTGCAATGAGCTGAGATGGTGCCATTGCACTCCAGCCTGGGCAACACAGCAAGACTCCATCCAAAAAAAAAAAAAAAAGACTACCTTATGGCATCTACAAACAAACTCTCAAAGGATAGTTTCTTTATCAAGGATAAAGAAAGATCCTAAAAACAGCAAGAGAAAAGAAACAAGTAACATACAATAGAGCTCCAATATGTCTGACAGCAGACTTTTCAGTAAAAATCTTACAGGCCAGGGGAGAGTGGCACAATATGTTGAAAGTGCTGACAAAAAACAAACAAACAAAAGCATTTACCTTAGAACAGTATATCCAGTGAAAATATCCTTCAAGCATGAAGGAAAAACAAAGACCTTCACAGACAAAAAATGCTGAGAGAGTTCACTGGATGTGCCCTACAAGAAATGCCAAAGGGAGTTGTTCAATCTGAAAGAAAAGAGTATTTAATGACCAAGAAGAAACCATCGGAAGGTACAACTCGCTGGTAATAGTAAGCACACTCTGAAGAATGCATCAGAGTCTCTTAAAAGCAGAATTGATCAAGCAGAAGAATTAGTGGGCTTGAAGACAGGCTACTTGAAAATATAGTCAGAGGAGACCACAAAAGAAAAAAGAATAAAAAACAGTGAAGCATGCCTGAAAAACAGCATCTAAAGGGCAAATCTAAGAGGTATTGGCCTTCAACAGGAAGTAAAGAAAGAAACCAGAGTAGAAAGTTCATTCAAAGGGATAAGAGAGAACTTCCCAAACCTAGAGAAAGATATCAGCATTCAAGTATGAGAAGGTTACAGAACGCCAAGCAGAGTATAACACCTTCTACTTGAGTAGTTTACACACAATTACACTCTTATTTTGTAACTTCAGATAAATAACCTAATGATGTCTCTTATTTTATAAGAGTGTTATTGTAGTGTGTAAACTACTCTTAAGTAGAAAAACTGATGAAACGAACCAATAAAAAATACCTACAACTTTTCAAGACATAGTACAAGGAGAAACAACGAACAAAAAAGTTAAAAAGCAGAGGGATGAAGTTAAAGTGTAGAGTTTTAATTACACTTTAAACACTTTTTGTGTGTCTGTCTGCTTATACAATCAATGTTAAGTTGTCATGAGTTCAAAATAATGGGTTATAAGATAGTATTTGCAAGTCTCACAGTAAACTCAAATCAAAAAACACTCAACAGATACACAAAACATAAAAAGCAAGAAATTAAATCATAGCACCAGAGAAAACCACCTTCACTAAAAGGAACACAGCAAGTAAAGAAAGAAGACCACAAAACAACCAGAAAATATATATCAAAATGGCAGAAGTCCCTACTTATCAATAGCACTGAATATAAATGGACCAAACTCTCCAATCAAAAGACAGGGAGTGGGTGAATGGATGAAAAAACAAGATCCACTGATCTGCTGCCCACAAGAAACACACTTCATATAAAAAGGTATGCATAGACTGAAAATAAGCGGATGAAGAACATATTACATGCCAGTGGAAACCAAAAGAGCAGGAGTAATTATATAAATACCAACAAAATAGATTTCAAGACAAAAATTGTGAGAAAGAATGTCATTATATACTGAGACAAGAGTAAATCCAGCAACAGAATATAACAATCATATGTATATATGTACCCAACACACCCAGATATATAAAGCAAATATTATTATGGCTCAAGAGAGAGCTAGACCTCAATATAATAGCTGGAGACTTCAACACCTCACTTTCAGCACTGAACCCAACGCCCAAACAGAAACTCAACAAAGAAACATTGGACTTAGTCTGCACTATAGAACAAATGGACCTAACAGACATCTACAGAACATTCATCCAAAGGGTGCAGAACACATTCTTTCCCTCAGTACATGGATCACTTAAGGACTGCTCATATAGGTCACAAATCTTAAAACATTCAAAAAAATTGAAATAATATCAAGCATCTTCTCTGATAATAGAGTTAAACCAGAAATCAGTAAGAACAATTCTGGAAATCATATAAACACTTGGAAATTAAACAATATGTTCCTGAATGACCAATGGGTCAGTGCAGAAATTAAGAAGCAAACTGAAAACTTTATTGAAACAAATGATAATGGAAACACAACATATCAAAAGTTACAGGATACAGCAAAAGCAGTACTAACAGAGAAATTTCTAGCTATAAGTACCTACATCATAAAAGAAGAAAAATGGCCAGGTATAGTGGCTCATGCCTGAATCCTAGTACTTTGGCAGCCGAGGTGGGCAGATTGCTTGAGCTCAGGAATTCGAGAACAGCCTGGGAAACATGGTGAAATCCCATCTCTACAAAAATTAGCTGGGCACGGTGGCATGCAACTGTAGTCCCAACTATTTGGGAGGCTGAGGTGGGAGGATCACATGAACTTGGGAGGTTGAGGCTACAGTGAGACGAGATTGCACCACTGCACTCTAGCCTGGAGAATAAAGTGAGACCCTGTCTCAGAAAAGAAGAAAAACTTCAAATAAATAACCTAATGATGCCTCTTAAACAACTAGAAAAGCAAGAGCAAACAACCCAAAATTAGTAATAGAAATAATAAAGATGGAGCAGAAATAAATTAACTTGAAATGAAGGAAATAATCCAAAAGACCAAAGAAACAAAAAGTTGCTTTTTAGAAGAGATAAAATTAACAAACCTTAAAAGAGAAAACCTAAATAAATAAAATCAGAGATAAGAAAGGAGACATTACAATTGATACTGCAAAAATTCAAAAGATCATCACAAACTACTATGAGCAACTATATGCCAATAAACTGGAAAATCTAGAGGAAATGGGTAAATCCCTAGCATATACAACCTACCAAGATTGAATCACGAAGAAATTCAAAACCTGAACAGGCCAACAACGAGATTGAACCTGTAATAAAAAGTCTCCCAGTAAAGAAAAGCCCAAGACCTAGTGGTTTCACTGCTCAATTCCAACAAACATTTAAAGAAGATCACCAATACTACTGACACTGTTCTGAAAAATACAGGAGGAGTGAGTACTTCTAGACTCATTCTACGAGGCCAGGATTACCCTCATATCAAACCCAGACAAAGACATATCAACAAAGAAAACTACAGGTCAATATTTCTGATGAACATTGATGTGAAAATCCTCAACAAAATACAAGCTAACGGGATTCAACAATATATTAAAAAGATCATTCATCATGAACAAGTGGGATTTATCCCAGGGATGCAAGGATGGTTCAACATATGCAAATCAATCAATGTGATACATCATATCAACAGAATGAAGGACAAACACTATATGATCATTTCAACTGATGCTGAAAAAGCCTTTCATAAAAATTCAACATCCCTTCATAAAAACCCTCAAAAAACTGGGTATAGAAGGAACATACCTCAATACAATAAAAGCCATATATAACAGACCCATAGCTAGTATTATACTGAGTATGTAAAAACCGAAAGCCTTTCCTCTAAGATCAGGAACACGACAAAGATGCCCACCTTCACTATTGTTATTCAACACAGTACTGGAAGTGTCCATCAACAGATGGATGGATAAAGAAAACGTGGTACTTGTACATAACAAACTACTATTCAGTTATAAAAAAAAAACGAGATCCAGTCATTTACAACAACACGGATGGAACTAGAGGTCATTATGTTAAGTGCAATAAGCAAGGCACAGAGAGACAGACATCAAATGTTCTCACTTATTTGTGGGATCTAAAAATCAAAACAATTGAACTCATGGTGATAGAGCAGAAAGACGGTTACCAGAGGCTGAGAAAGGTAACTAGGGGGATAGGAAGTGAGGTGAGAATGGCTAATGGGTACAAAAAAAAAAGAGAATGAGTATGACCTAGTATTTGATAGCACAACAGGGTGACTACAGTCAAAATAATTTAATTGTATATTTTAAAATAACTATGAGTACATATGGATTATTTGTAACATGAAGGTTAAAGGCTTCATGAATTGATTGTTGCAAATTGCATGCTAGTAACAAAATATCTCATGGCTGGGTGCAGCGGCTCATGCCTGTAATCCCAGCACTTTGGGAGCCCGAGGTGGATGGATCACTTGAGCTCAGGAGTTCAAGACCAGCCTGGGCAACATGGTGAAATCCCATCTCTATAAAAAAATTAAAGAAAAAAAAATTAGAAAAGTACAGTGGGGCACACCTGTAGTCCCAGCTACTTGGGAGGCTGAAGCAGGACAGCTGCTTGAGCCCAGTAGGCAGAGATTGCAGTCAGCTGAGATTGTGCCGCTGCACTCCAACCTGGGCAACTGAAGTGAAACCCTGTCTCAAAAACAAACAAACAAAAAAACCATAAATATATATACCTACTGTGTTCTCACAAAAATCAAAACACTAAAACTTAAAAAAAAATTGCTGTGCCACATGTATGACAAATACCTTAAATTCATTAATATTAAAAATGTTTATTAAACATCTTCTTTGTACAAGGCACTACAGATAATACAAATTAAGATAGTTTCTGTGCTCCAGAAACTTATAATCTAGTTGGAGAAATAAAGCATAAGTGCAAAACTTACGATATAAAGCAGTAGTTCAAACGAAAAAGCAAAATTGTCTCTGAAGATGACATAATCTTAAATTCAGAAAAACCTAAAAACCACCAAAAAAATTTATAACTAAGAAATGAATTTAGTAAAGTTGCAAGATATAAAATCAACATACAAAAAGAAGTTGTGTTTCTACACAAGAACAATGAGTATCCAAAAAATAAATTAAGAAAACATGGCTGGGCGTGGTGGCTCACGCCTATAATCCCAGCACTTTGGGAGGCTGAGGCAGGCAGATCACCTGAGGTCAGGAATCGAGACCAGCCTGGCCAACATGGTGAAACTCTGCCTCTACTAAAAATACAAAAATCAGCCAGGTATGGTGGCAGGCACCTGTAATCCCAGCTACTCGGGAGGCTGGGGCAGGAGAATTGCTTGAACCCGGGAGGCAGAGGCTGCAGTGAGTTGAGATGGCTCCATTGCACTCCAGCCTCAGTGACAAGAGCGAGACTTTGTCTAAAAAAACAGAAAAAGAAAACAATACCATTTACAGTAGCATCAAAAAAACTAAATACTTAGAATACATTTAAACGACACTAAACACCATAAAACGCTGATGAAAGAAACTGAAGAAGGCACAAATAAATGGCTGGATATCTTATGTTCATCGATTGGAAGAATTAATATTGTTAAAATGTCCCTACTATCCAAACCAATGTATGGATTCAATGCAATCTCTATCAGAATTCCAATGATATTTTCACATAAATAGAAAAACAATCCTGAAATTTATACAGAACCACGATAGCCCATGAATAGCCAAGGCCATCTTGAGAAAGAACAACAAAGCTGGAAGTGTCACATTACCTGTGTGTTAGTCCGTTTTCACACTGTTATAACAAACTTCCCTGAGATTTGGTAATTTATAAAGAAAGAGGTTGAATAGATTCAGTTCCGTAATGGCTGGTGAGGCCTCAGGAAACTTACAATCATGGCAGAAGGGGAAGCAGGCACTTGTTACACGGGCAGGGAAGAGAGAGACAGTGTGTGTAGAAGGAACAGTCAAACACTTATAAAACCATCAGATCTCGTGAGAATTTACTATCACAAGAACAGCACAAGGAAAACTGCCGCTATGATCTAATAACCCCCTACCACGTCCTGCCCTCCATACATGGGGATTATGAGGATTACAATTAGAGATGAAATTTGGGTGGGGAAACAGAGCCAAACCATATCAACCTGATTTCAAAGTATATTATAAAGCTATAGTAATCAAAATTGTATGGTACTGATATAAAAAGAGATACATAGACCACTGTGACAGAATGGAGTCCAGAAATAAAACCACACATGCATATATGGTCAATTAATCTTTCACAAAGTGCTAAGAATGGAGAAAACACATCTTGCAACACTGACTTTTCAACACAATAGTGTTAGGAAAACTGGATATCCACATGCAAAGGAAGGAAACTGGACCCTTATCTTACACTATCAACTCAAGACGGATTAAAGACGGAGGGGGAAGGAAGGATGGTTAATGGGTACAAAAAATAGAAAGAATGAATAAGGACTGGGTGTAGTGGCCCACGCTTGTAATCCCAGCACTTTAGGAGGCTGAGGTGGGGCAGATCACTTGTGTCCAGGAGTCTGAGACCTGCCTGGGCAACATAGCAAGACCCCATCTCTACAAAAAATTAACTAGGCATGGTGGCAAGCATCTGTAGTTCCACCTACTCAGGATGATAACGTGGGAGAATTGCTTGAGCCCAAGAGGTCAAGGCTGCAGTAAGCCATGATCATGACACTGTACTCCAGAGTGACAGAGTGAGACCCTGTCTCAAAATAATAATGATGATGATGACGAATGAAATCTAGTACTTGATAGCACAACAGGGTGACTAGAGTCCTGTAACAAAATATCCCATATACCCAATAAATACACAGACCTACTATGTACCCACAAAAATTAAAAGAAGAAGAAGGATCAAAGACTTAAATGTAAAACGTGAAACCATGCAAATCCTAGAAGAAAACAGGGGAAAAACACCCTGACATCTGTTTTCACGATGGTATTATGGATGACATGGAAAGCACAGGTGACAAAAGCAAAAATAAACAAGTAGGATTACATGAAATTAAGTTATTGTACAGTAAAGAAAACAATCAACAAGATAAAAAAGCAACCTATGGAATAGGAGAAAATATTTGCAAACCATACATCTAAAAGGGGGCTAATATCCAAGATATGTAAGGAACTCATACAACTCAGTGGCAAGAAAAAAACAAAACAAATAACCTAAAAATGGACAAGAGATCTGAACAGATGTTTTCCCAAAAAACAACCAATGGCCAATAGGTGCTCAATACACTAATCATCAGGGAGATGCAAATCAAAACCGTAAGATATCTCACACCTGTTAGGATATCAATTATCAAGAAGTCAAATCATAACAAGGTGGGCAAAGATGTGGAGAAAAGGGATCCCCTCCCTGTACACTATTGATGGGACCGCAAAATGGTACAGTCATTATGGAAAACAGAAGTTCCTCAAACTTAAAAACAGGACTACCACATGATCCAACAATCCCACTTCTAGGTATATACCCAAAGGAAATGAAATCAGTATCTCAAAGAGATATCTGCACTCTCATATTCATTGCAGCATTATTCAAAGTAGCCAAGATACGGAAACAACCTAAGTGTCTGTCAATAGATGAATGGATAAAGAAAATGTAACACACACACATACACACATGAAATATTATTCAGCCTTTAAAAAACAAGGAAATCCTGCCATCTGCAACAACATGGACGAAACTTAAGGACACTACACTAAGTAAGCAAGACAAAAAACAACTGCATGATCTCATATATGAAATATAAAGACATCAAATTCATAGGAACAGAGAGTAGAACAATGATTACCGGGGCTGGGAGGTGGGTGAAATGGGAGTATTTCGGTCAAAGGCACAAATTTTCAGGTATAAGATGAATACGTTCTGGGGACCTAATGTATGGCACGGTAACTATTGTTAATAATGATATTTATTTCCATAATTAACACATATTGTATACTTGAAATTTGCTAAGAGAATAGGTCTTAAGCATTCTCATCCCACATACAAAAAAACAGGTAACTGTGAGATGGTGGATCTATTAGACTGATTGTGGTTATCAACTCACAGGGCAGATCCAAGTATCGCACAGCACACCTTAAATATATACCATTTTTATTTGTCAATTATACCTCAACAAAGCTGGCAGTAGGGGGGAAGCAGTAGTTCATCAGAAAAATGAACACTTATGGTTATAGTAGGTAAAGAATGACTCATAAAGAAAGGATTTCAACAGCAGTTAAAGGATGGGTAATACTCTGACAGGCAGAAATGAGGCAAGAGAGCATTCCAAGAATGCAGTGTCTGTGATATCAAACTGAGGAGTTTGAACTCCATTCTTTCATCAACAGCGAACCCTAGAAGACTTCAGAGCAGTGAATTTATAAAGAAGGCTCTCTGGAGAAAGTGTGTAATAGAGTTAAAAGGGTGAGAAATGGGAATGCTGGGAAAATACAAATAAAATGGTCTTCCTGAGGTCAACACAGTTAATCACATACCTGATCCAAAGCTTGGTTCTTTTGACATCTCATTGTTTTTTTCCATGATTAGTACATACCAATGGGAACTAAGTTTTTGCTCAGGATTACTAAACAACATATAATTTATTTTATAAGCCTAGTAATTATTTGTCCATTTCAGCTTTTTATTAGCTACCTACAACAGTGATAACTCACAAGATTTATCATATTAACACACTAACATCTAACACACCAACACACTAACATGTAACATGTCTCTTCATCCCTTTTATACACATCTGTCTTTTACAGTTGGTGTTCAAAAATACTTCTGAAGGTAATTTAAATGTTTAAAGTCAGTGACCTGAAAAATGAGATATGACTATACATCTAATTTAGAATGGCTAAATTCAAAGATATCATTCTGATGTTCACATATATAGACTTTCATATTCACAGTTAGTATATTAAAGGAATAATTCTGGGCCCTCAGTACAGTACAAAATGTAATTCATCTCACACTACACCTATGTCAATCATAAATCATAACCTACCTTATATGAGTTTCATCCTCAAAGCTGAAACTAGTCCTTTTACAACAACCTTAGCAGAAATGTACCAACTGCCCCCAGTCAAGTTCTACCTCTACCACCCCAATCTAGCCTACACATACTGAGCCTTTTTTAACACCTTTTGGGGGGCTCCAAAATATAATATTGGGGCTCCAATATAAAAAAGCTAAGTGATTATCTAGAGGCTCTTTTGTTCATAAACAACACTATACTGTATTTCTCAAATTTGGGGTAGGAAATAATTCTGAAAAGATATGAGTCTAAACAGTGGAATTCCGAATACCTACTTAGAATAGAGGACAGTAGGTATAAGTAGTACATAAAAGTTCACTAGAAGACTCATATAATGTACAGTTAGAGATTTTCATAGAGATTCATAGTCTTATGAATTATCATTGTACACATACAATTTCCACAATTCTTTTGAACACTGAAACAACCAGCTTAGACTACTAAACGACTGTCCCTTCCACAAGGCTAGTTGTCTCTTTTTAAAATATATCACTCCTAAGAGAGCTTGATTTACTAAGTGAGCCCTAACAAAATTTCAGGTAAGCAAATCTTGTTTTATCATCTCTACGAGCATGTCTCCCTGCCTTCAAATGCCCTCAAGCAGCTGTAAGACTTCAACTCTGTAAAATCCTGTAGATCTTCAAATATTATTATAAAATTACTTGCATCTACAGCCTCTCAAAAATCAAAGCTTTTAGCAGCTCCATGAGAACTTTTTAAACCAATTCACTCTAAATTATGGAAGTATAACTGATAGCCCTTTAATTTACCTAAAGGCATTTTCACTTTTAAATGAAGTTTGTTAACCTAATTAACTTATATACTTTCAGTAAGTTTAGAAATTAGAAAATCAAAATGAAAACGTTCATACACAGTAAGAAAGGGCATGTCCCAGGAAGAGAAGATTGGAAGCTGGAGTCTAGCATATGTATCCCACTCATCCAGGCATGTAATCATACACCTTATAATCACTTGGTTCTATACTTGATTTTTTTTTTTTTTTTTGAGACAGGGTCTCGCTCTGTCGCCAGGCTGGAGTGCAGCGGTGGGATCTTGGCTCACTGCAACCTCTGCCTCTTGGGTTCATGCGATTCTCCTCCCTCAGCCTCCAGAGTAGCTGGGACTACAGGCGTGCACTACCACGCCCAGCTGATTTTTTGTATTTTTAGTAGAGACGGGATTTCACCATGTTGGCCAGGATGGTCTCGATCTCTTGACGTCGCGAATACCTGATTTTTTTAAGTGACAACAAAGCTGGTGCCCAGAGACCAAGGTTAACCACTCATACTACAGTACTATACAGCCTCCTCTAAGGTATCCCTGCATTTCATTTCACTCCAGACCTCTAAACCCATGGGTTCCCTACAGCCTAACTTTTGCACAATATAACTTAATAGTAGGGGTCCCTGGACTTCTGTGGAAAAAGGAAGCTGCATGTGAGGTGGGAATTTGAAAGAAGAGTATGAATAGTTTAAATTCCAGAACTGCCTTGGATTTCTAGATGACGTATCTAACTCCAAAACCAAACAATAGACATTCTTAAGAATATTCACAATGTCCCTAAATTAAAGCAAATTTTTATGCTTCTCTTATGGGGGAATAAAGTGGTTTACAGGCTTCTGGTCAATTCATACGTCATGCTGTTTACTTTTATTTAAAATTAACTTAGGTCTGCCTTTTTAAAGGTAAGAAAAGTTAAATTTTAGACGTAAAGTCTAAATTTGTTACATTCAAAAGGAATTATGTACTAAATTCAAAAGACAATTTAAATTCAAGTTCTATGTTTTCTGCATGTGCTTTAAAGTTAAGAGTTATACACACCTAAACAAATTAAAAATTATTCAACTGGCATTACATTGTAAACGAGTATCTCATTTAGGAACCAGATGATACTTTATATATATTTACACATGCTTATATATATATACACACATACATACATATTCAAAATACAATCAAGCACTAGACAAAATAGTCATATTGTTGGTATTACGATTTTATAAGTTTGTTTTGTTCTGATTTGCATTTGAAAATTAGATCAGCCAAAACTTGATGGCAAATAGTCTGATTTACAGCCCAACTATGACAGTCAAAGGAGACACCAGAATTACCTGTCACTAAATCCCATCACCAGTATTACCAGGGATGTGGGTGAGGACTGTTAAGGGCATTACAGGCAATGATTTGGGGATTTTAACAAACTAAAACCAGTATTTCACGAAGACCTAATAAGGACAAGGTCACAACCTATCCCCACATGGTCAAATTAACTTGGAAAGGAGAAAAACTTCACTCTGACATCGATTGGTCCTGCCTTCTTTGGGGAGGAAAAAAAGCATTTTTATACTCTGAACTCTGCCGTTCTCATAGACAAAGTTATAGCAGTATTTGCAGAGAGTAGGGAGTATCCCATCCACCACTTATTTCTTTCTCATATCTACTCAGTAATCCAATACAAGAAAGAAAAAGATAACCAGGACTTAAAGCAAAACCAGAATTCAGTTCCATGCTCCCCCCGATCTTATTATTTCCAGGTGTTATAACTGGGAGTTGTGCGGCCAGATTTGAGTTCTACTTCCGCTCCTTTAACCCTCTATTCCGAAGAGTCCAAGAGCAGCAGCTAACAAAAAGACCAACTCGAAAGTGGGGAAGGGATGTTGGGGTTAAAGAGGGGAGTTAAATAACCAGACCTTTAGCGAAGAATAAAGAATTCAGGCTGTAGTTTCTAGAAATAAGTTATTACAGGCCTGTAAAGTCTGGCGCTGGGTAAAGCCCAAGAGGCTTTCCCTAACTCCAAAACGACGACCTTAAAGGGAGGGTTGGGGCACCACAGCGGCCAGATTTCTAATTGTGGAAAGTTTAAACAAATTTATTCCTCAGGGAATGGGGGAAGGGAGGGAAGACAAGTCTGGGCTCGGCCGT